>NC_141008.1:50629270-51829270 GCF_052327205.1 Somniosus microcephalus
GAGCTAGATATATTTCTTAAGGCTAAAGGGATCAAGGGATATGGGGAGAAGGCAGGGACAGGGTACTGAGTTTGGATGATCAGCCAAGATCTCATTGAACAGCGGAGCAGGCTCGAGGGGCCAAAGGCCTACTCCTGCTCCTATCTTCTATGTTTCTATGTCTATGTTTCCCTCAGATTTTCAATATTGGCCACTCTCTTTGCCTCCAACCAAAGGACAACTTTACATCGCCTCACCCCTAACAGAGGGCCACCCAGCCGCTTCATTATAGTCTATTATACTATTTAAAAAATGAACACAAGAAAGGTGGCCACTAGCTGTGAGAACAGGAGAAGCACAGAGAGACTCAAAAATCAAAATGAGTACCGTGGCTTACAATGCTATGGTAGCTAATGACAAATTAATCAAAATGTTATTCTCAGGTTGTGGGTGTCGCTGGCAAGACCGGCATTTATTGCCCCTCCTTAGTTACCCTTGAGAAGGTGGTGAGCCTTTTTCTGGAACTGCTGTGGCCTGTGTGGTGAAGGTGCTCCCACAATACTGTTAAGTAAGAAGTTCCAGGATTTTGACCTAGTGACATCACAGCAGTATTACTTGAAATAATCCATTTGCAATTCCCATCAAATTAAAATTAAAATGCACAATCTCATTATCATAAAAGTTGTGGGTGTCATCAGATAATCTTATTTGAGCTGACTTAATGAGAAGATGTTTATTTACTCAGTAAATGTCCCACCACCTATTTCTTGAAAGGGTAAGTATTATCTTTAGTTACCTCCAACGCACTCCTGGCCGGCCTCCCATCATCCACCTTCTGTAAACTTAAGCTCATCCAAAACTCTGCTACCCATATCCTAACTCGCACCAAGTCCTGTTCACCCATCACCCCCTGTGCTCGCTGACCTACATTGGCTCCTGGTTGAGCAACGCCTCAATTTGAAAATTCTCATCCTTGTTTTCAAATCCCTCCATTGCCTCGCCCCTCTCTACCTCTGTAACTTTCTCCAGCCCTGTGAAATATCTGCGCTCCTCCAATTCTGGCCTCTTGCGCATCCCCGATTTTAATTGCTCCACCATTGGTGGTCATGCATTCAACTGCCGAGGCCCTAAACTCTGGAATTCCCTTCCTTAACCGCTCCGCCTCGCTACCACTCTTTTCCCCTTTAAGATGCTCCTTAAAACCTACCTCTCATCTGCCCTAATAGCTCCTTATGTGGCTCGGTGTCAAATTTTGTTTGGTAACACTCTTGCGAAGTGCCTTGGGATGTTTTACTATGTTAAAGGCGCTGTATAAATGCAAGTTGTTGATGTTATTCCATTGCCTCAGGGGAATGTTCAGGTGCAATTGGTGAGCAGTTACGGCTCGGGTAACAGAAGTCAACATTCACTTTTGGGTCACTTTCTTAACCTTTTGGCAATAGTTCACTGCTATGGAGATTTCAGAAGCTTAAACTGGAGTGAAGGGCCTCTAATGGAGAGCGTTACAACAGTCATTTTACATTGCACCAAATAAGGAATGACTAGAGGAGACGGTAAGCATAGATGAAATAAAGACACCCCCTCCCTCCTAATCTAATTGCCTTCAAAGAAATTGCAATAAAAAGGCTCCTATCTTGTAGATGTTTAAAATTTAATGCCACTGTTCTGAGTCTCTAAATTCAGCAACTGGGCTTTCAGCCGCAGGCCTTCATGAGATTCAAACTAGATAAGTACCCAGTCCTGTCCTGTATATATCTCCTTCTTTGGCTCAGTGTTCATTTTTGTGTGATTACACTCCTGCGAAGTGCCCTGGGACATTTTCCTATGCTAAAGACACTATATAAATGCAAATTGTTGTTGTTTGTTGTAACATTGTGCAATCCAGTAAACTTATTATTAAAACAAGTTAAATAGCAGCAAAAGATTGACTATACATTGATTTCATATAACTAAGATAATGACTAACAACTCAAATGTTAGCCTGAAAAATGTCCTTATAGTAAGTCACTACGGTGTTGTTCAGTCAAAATTGCAGATTAGCCACAAGCGTGGTTACGGTGATACTGTTTTAGCCACATGTACTAATTTTAGTAGAAAATGCCTTACACACGATACAGGTAAATGTACATTGTGTATAATAACTTAACAAACATATACCACCATTCAAATTTTCAAGACTAAGGTCAATTGATTTTTGTTATGTAAGGGTATCAAGGAATATCGAGCAAAAGCGGGTAAATGCAGTTGATGTACAGATCAGCCATGATCTAACTGAATGGCAGAACTGGCTTGAGGGGCTAAATGGTTCCTATATTACCCAATTTTTATTTACTAAACAAAAATGAATTTCTTATAGGATTTATTAGTGACTATCTTATATTTAGGGCCCCTAGTTTTGGACAGTTGATAGTATAAACTGACAGTGCAGCTACAGTAAGCAACTTCAAGCTGAGTGTGTAAGTGTACAAGATGCTCTTAGGATGGAAGAAATATAGTGTACTTTTTTAAAAGGTCTTTGGCCAGAATTTTGCCTACCTCGGTGGGTCCGGTGCGGGTGGTGGCCATGGCGGGTCACGGCCCCACTGCTAGCTCCATCCCACTGCTGAAAACGAACTTACGTTAATAGGGCCTATTAAGCCCGCTTTGCGTGTTACCCGGCCCAATTAAATGGAGCAATTCATGACGCGTTTTCAGCCAGGATGTTTAAAGGGACCATGGCCACATTAGATTTGATGTTTAATCTAACATAGTGCTGTCAGTGTACTACAGCACTGGAGTGCTGCAAACACTGACAATGACTGCAAGAGGCAGAGGGCTGCACCCAGGTTCTCTGATGACTCCATATGCTTATGGAGGGAGTAAGAGCATGCAGGAAGGTCATCTTCCTTTCCGATAGGCGGACGAGACCTCCACAGGAGACCAAAACAGCCTGGTTGCAGATTGCAGAGGAGGTCGCAAGCAGGGATGTGTTCAGGAGGACCTGGGTGCAGTGGTGCAAACCTTTCAATGATCTCATTAGAGCAGAAAACGTTACTACAAAGCCACACTCAGCTTCATCCTGCTATGCCTCTCATCACATCCCCATCACTCTGCCTTCCCTACCCTACTCCTGCACATCCTTACTCACACTAATATACCTTGCACCTCCACCCATCCCTCTCTCTCTAGCTACATTATCACATCCCTATCTCACTAGCATTAAACACAAATATAAACATTTTTATTTTCAACACTTTCCAATGTTGGACAGATTTGTGTGCACTTTTGGAAGTGGATAAGTGAGTTGCAGTGAATAGTGAGACATAACGGTATTCCCCCACAATGGTGATGAGTGTGAAAGGAATGGCTTGGTCATTGTAGGGACGCTTTATGGTGTTGGTGTGGGGTGGTGCCAACCTGGCGCATCATGTGGCAGCCAGGGTGTACAGCATAAAGTTAATTAAATCTGGCCATGATGAGGCCATCCCTGGCCTCCCGGGCAGCAATGTGCTCGAGTGATGATGCGCTGTGTCCTGTGCAGCATCAAGTGATTGCAGAGAAGTTTGGTGTTGTTGGTGCTGCTGGTGTGCCTGGTGCTGCTGGTGTTGGGGCTGATCGTGGTCGGATTCTGAGGACCAAGGTGCGACAGTAT
The DNA here is from genome assembly GCF_052327205.1 of Somniosus microcephalus. Lineage (NCBI taxonomy): Eukaryota > Metazoa > Chordata > Chondrichthyes > Squaliformes > Somniosidae > Somniosus > Somniosus microcephalus. The sequence continues at coordinate 50,632,881 of NC_141008.1, forward strand.
AAATGGCACCCATGTTGATGGAATAAATGGCAGGTGAAGTACAGATGACAGAAGCAGTCTGTCAATGGTGAGAGAATTCTTCCAATGAGGTGAGACTGGATGGAGACTTTGCTGAAAAGACTTGCAGCCTGCAGAATCTGTGCAGCAACAGCTTCTGCCTGAGGAAAGTGATCATCTGTCAGGTGGAGCTTTTACTGTACATTTGATGCTGGAAAATAATCAGCTGGAGCAATGGCTACGGAACTCCTGCCTCAGGTTGACAGACGTGCTTCCAGAGCTGCGTGGTTCGCGTGGCCATGCAGTTAAATATAAAAAGTAAGTTAAAAAAGCCTGTTAAGGGTCTGACAACTAGCTGTTAATTATCTCAATTGGGTCACCTGCCACTGCCGGTCGGGTCGGCTCTGCGATGACAGACACGCCTGAGGGAGAGGCGCGTGGGGGCGGGATGGCGGCGGGTTCCGAAGCCGGTCAAAAATAACAACTTTCCCACCCAACCCGCCACCGATCGTGCCCGCTACCACCCCTGAAAATTCTGGTCTTTGTCTCCATAGTTAACTTGTAATCCAAGTATACAAATCCATTCCAGGTTCTTGTGAAAAAATTCCACTCCTGGTTTTGTGTAAAAACTCCATTCCCGATTCTGGGAAAATCAGTTTAGAGAATGAAAATAGGAAGAGAAACATGCCAGGGAAGGTCGTGTAATAAACAGCAGGTATTTTTGAGCTTTTAAGCAGAAGCTTGTCTTGTGTCCTCTAATCACTGCAGTGTGTCTTTGAGATTTCTCCTTGTGCTGTAGAATCAGGAATCATCAGGTGAGTGGTTCTGTCACATAGGAGGGAGTCAGGTCAAGGAATTTTCAATTTGGAAATAAACACGGCAAATCTGTCCAAATTATGTTTTATAATATGTTAGATTGGAAATTATGACTCAGTAACTACAGAAATAAAACTCCAACAGTCTTTATGACTAGTTCCTATCCTGCCAAAAGATGATTAAAATTAAATTATGCTCTCCAGCAGACCCAGGATCTCTCACTTCCATTGAGAGCGTTTTCCAACATCGTAAAACAGCACCCAAACTGATCAGGAATAACATAATTTCTTAATTAAATTAGCATCATGATGGAACTCCTGATATTGCAGTATTGAGCAAGACTGCTGCTAAAAGGAGAAATGGATACAAAGCTATGGGTATAGACACAGACAAATACATAGTCTATTGAACACAATACAAAAAGAAAATATTGTAGATGCTGGAAATCTGAAATAAAAACAGAAAATGCTGGAGAAACTCAGCAGGCCAGGCAGCATCTGTGAAGAGAGAAACAGAGTTAACGTTTCAGGTCGATGACCTTTCGTCAGAACTGGAAAAAAGCAGGAAATGGAACAGATTTTTAAGCAAGTGAAGAGGCTGGGAAAGGGGGGAGGGGATGAAAGAACAAAAAGGGAAGGTCTGTGATAGGATGGAAGGCGGGAGAGATTAAGAGACATAGAAACATAGAAGATAGGAGCAGGAGCAGGCCACTCGGCCCCTCGAGCCTGCTCCGCCATTCAATGAGATCATGGCTGATCATCCAAACTCAGTACCCTGTCCCTGCTTTCTCCCCATATCCCTTGATCCCTTTAGCCTTAAGAAATATATCCAACTCCTTCTTGAATATATTTAATGAATTGGCCTCTACTGCCTTCTGTGGTAGAGAATTCCACAGGTTCACCACTCTCTGGGTGAAGAAATTCCTCCTCATCTCTGTCCTAAATGGCTTATCCCTTATCCTTAGACTGTGACCCCTGGTTTTGGACTCCCCCGCTATCGGGAACATCTTTCCTGCATCTAGTCTGTCTAGTCCTGTTAGAATTTTTTAGACATTAAGAGATATTCAAGGCAAAAGGAGATGGTAATGGAACAGGTTAAGAAACAAAGGATGGCTCTAGATGAAGTGTAAATTGTGCTGGCAGAATGAAAGACAACTGCCATGTGGGGGAGAAGAAAAAAAGAGACAGACAAAAAGTGTGGATAAAAAAAAAAATATATATATATATAATATGATAGGGGCCGAGGTTGAACACAATGGTTATTGTGCGACTGTGACAGTGCTAATGTCATATGTAAAATGCCAACATCGAGTAATGACTATTATAATACCAGCTTAATATCTTAGGCAGGATATCTTAGGATTGTTCCTCATCAAGGTTTAACATGTGATTATTCGTCTCTCGGAAAATTAAGTCAGTTGGAAGCCCTTGGCACTGGGAATAAACATGAGCTATTGGGGAAAATGGCTTGATTGTAGAAATGACTTTATTACTCTTTCCTTATCTTAATTTTAATGGACTGAAAATCGTGCGCTGGAATTTTGATCAATATTTAACAGACTCAATTCAATCAGAAGCCGGTCTTATGAAGGATGTTTGACTTAAATGCATGTTTAGATATGTTGGCCGTGAATTTCCGCTCGTCCCGCTCTGCTTTCACAAGTTTGACTGCTACCTGCAAACACACACAATAGCAAAATACTGCGGATGCTGGAAACACTCAGCAGGTCAGGCAGCATCCGTGGAGAGAGAAACCGAGTTGTTAACTCTCCACGATGCTGCCTGACCTGCTGAATGTTTCCGGCATTTTCTGCTGTTATTTAGGACTGCTACCTGTCCCATTGTTCCGTCCCTGGGCCGCCTGCCTCAGATGGAAGTTTGGAAACTCACTTCGGTGCTTCGCCGCAGTGTAACTGGGCTCCATGACTGCACAAAGATCTTCAAAAAAACGGGTCGGTACCGTACAGCATTCGCTCTGCACGGGAAACCTCCTTTTAAATTTGAAATCTGCTGGGAGCCCTTATTTAACACCGGACACCAGGGATGTACAGGCGTCCCTTGCTGCAAAGCTGTCAACGGTGGAGTGACAGTGGATGATGCACCTGACCCAAAATTCACCAGAAATTCTGACGGGCTGAAAAAGGGACCGGGTGTCGGTGTAACCGGGTCCTGGCCAATTCCCAGCTCTCGCCACGCAGTTTGCAACATTTTAATGGCAGAGTAACATAGGAAATTAAGGGCCACTGTATTTTTTATATTTATTGATTAAGCATCGTATTATTATTCCATTGTAAGTAAAGGTATTAGTCACTTCAGTCTGTAAACCTGTGTGTGATTATGTCTGTAGCAAAGAGTTTGGCAGTGTAGCGTGAGACAACGTTAAACACAGTAGTAAACTGATTGATGCAAGAGGGGGAATTGTCAGTCAGTTTGGAATGCACCTCTACAAGGACGGAGTGCAAAAATGGTACCGTTCCTGGATTCTAAGTGACATGTTCTGCTTAGGGGAACTGCAGTTAGATCGCCGAGAGAGAAGATAATTCTCAAGAAACCCTCAACTTGTAACCGGGAAAAATGAAACCAAAGTTAGCACTTTTTAAAGTGGAGTAAAGTTTACCCTTACTGCTGTGCTTAATGGATCTACTCACGGGCTAAGGGACTCGTGGGCAGTGCAGTGTTACCAGATGTGATGGTAAGTGTGGATAATAAGACACTGATAACAACAGTTTGAGGTGGTCCTGATGGATCCTACCAATGCCTGTCTCTAGTCAAAGTAATATTTTCATTTTTTCCAGATGCTACATTTCATTGCGCTCATCTATTAAACAAACGAATCCGCGGAGGGAGTGCTGGGTGACCTCTCAGTTAGGGAGTATAAAATAAGTTAACTAGGTTTATATGAGCCAAATACACCCAGAGACTTTTGAATCTTTGAGTTTTCTGTGGTGTGTCACGCAATTTTTTTTGTTTAAAACGAGTAACATAAAAATAAATACATATACCCTATAGGGATAATCTTTCTTTGACTACACAGGAAGATGATCACAAGAGGGACTTTGGACATGATCACATCAGGGATGACCTCAGATGAAATTGTCCGTTTTTGTTATTAGAACCAAGGCGCTTTCCCTTACTTTTACTCCGATTTAAAAGATTGAATTAAATTAATATATTTTGGAGTTTCAAATATGATATTTCAGTAATTTGCTTTTCTTGAACTATAAACTAAGAAAGCAACTGAGCTCCAGAGACAGGAAGCTTAGAACCCCCAGCTCACCACCATCTGGACAACAGCCGCACATTCACCCACTGGCGCTAAGCTCCTGTGGCCAGTATTATGTGTCATTGAGTGAGAATGTTGACATCTTGATGATGATCCTGTTATCGTGTTTTAAATCTGTTCTGAAGATATCTTTATTTTCCAAGAGGGAAGCAGTTGCTAGGAGGAGTTTAGTAGGAGTATGAAATAGTCACTTTAGGAATGAGGAGGAGAGCAGCTTCCGATTCACCTCCCAGGCTTAGTTCTACTGTCATGGGCGGGGGTTGAATCCACTTGCACTCAGCGTGTGAAGGATCCAGCGGTATCTGTTGCAGTTCATCTGTTCTCTGATTCGCAATGCTTCAATGCAGTACTGAAGCACAGAATTTTCTCCTATTCATAGTCATTGCCCCAGACACAAACTCTAATTAAAACAATGTAAATAAGGAATAAATACCGACAAGCCTGTGATTAAAGACGCAGGTTCATGATCAGATGGCAGTAGCGGGTAAAGTGTTGCACTCGAAAAGGCAGGGGGAGAACAGGAACTGTACCAAAATACTGCGGATGCTGGAAATCCGAAATAACCACAGAAAATGCTGGAAAAACTCAGCAAGCCGGGCAACATCCGTGGAAAGAGAAATAGAGTCAGCGTTTCAGGTCGAAACCCTTCGTCAGGAACTGTGTTGGATGTTTTTTGGGTGGAGAGGATGAGGCTGAAATAAGCTGTTGGAGAGCAAATTAATATAAATATCGTGTCTTATCCTCACAGATTACCCAGCTAAAGATTGAAAACAACCCATTTGCGAAGGGATTCAGAGGGGGCGATGATAGTGACCTGCGCGTATCTCGGTTACAGAGGTACGTTATGCAACAGACCTGCAGGTACTTCACTTCATTTAAATGGCTGGAATCTTTTTCTTCTCATTTTAGTTTGTTTTTAACTTCTCTTTCTACAGGTTTCCCTCCTCCATCACACCGTGTAATTTCCGGGTTTCTGCCACCGTTCCAGAGTTGAGTAGAAGCTGAGAGAGCTGCCCAGATTTATTTCCCAATCGGAAATACCCGTTTTTCAAGCGTAAAGTGGGTGTTTCCAATCAGAAAATTGAGTGGAGACCAAAGGAAGCTGCCATGGGTTACTGATAAAATATGACAATGGGCTAAAAAGTGGCAGAAAGAATTCGATGTCAGTAAGTGCACGGTGATGCATTTTGGTAGAAAAAAATAACAATAATTATACTTTGAATGAAAGTAGGCTCGGTGTTGTCGAAGATCAGAGGGATTTGAGGGCACAGGCTCACAGGACATGAAAACCACGTTCCTGCCATCCCTTTTATCTCATCCAACTGTCCAATCTAATCTTGCATATTGACAGGTTGATAAGACAGTTAAAGAGAAAAGGTAATAGAATTCTAGATTTTATCGCAAGTGGTATAGAATATAACAGCCAAGAGGTAATGACGAGCCTATATCAAACTTTAACAAGATCCCAGTTAGAATACTGTGTGCAGTATTAGGCTCCACACTATAGGAATAATATTGAGACTTTAGAGAGGGTATAATGCAGATTCACTAGGATACTTCCTGGTATGAAGAAATGCCAAAACAAAGCAACACTTGATACCTTGGAGCTTTTTTTTTAGAACAATGCATATTATGGGGCAATATGATAGAAGTATTTAAAATTATGAAAGGATGGGACAGAGTAGATAGAAGTAGACTGTTTCAAGTAGCTGAAAGTCTAGAATGAGGGGCCATGGATACAAAATTAAATATAAGAAAGCAAGCAAAACCAGAACCAGGGGTCACAGTCTAAGGATAAGGGGTAAGCCATTTAGGACTGAGATGAGGAGGAATTTCTTCACCCAGAGAGTGGTGAACCTGTGGAATTCTCTACCACAGAAGGCAGTTGAGGCCAATTCATTAAATATATTCAAGAAGGAGTTCGATATATTTCTTAAGGCTAAAGGGATCAAGGGATATGGGGAGAAAGCAGGGACAGGGTACTGAATTTGGATGATCAGCTATGATCTCATTAAATGGCGGAACAGGCTTGAGGGGCCGAATGGTCTATTCCTGCTCCTATCTTCTATGTTTCTATGTTTCAAAACTGAGTCTGCAGAATTCACTCCCACGGTTAATGGTTGAGGCAAAAACTGTGTCAACAGGCAAGATTAGATTGAACAGTTGGATGGAGAAAAGGGGGATGAAGGAAAAGGGATTGAAGGAGAAGGGGAAGAAGGGATATGGGATCAGGATAGGTAAAGGTGATTAGGACTATTTGCTCTTGTGGAAGTTAAACGCCAAATGCCGAATGGCCTGATTCCGTGTTGTAACTTCTATGCATTTCTATGTAAATGTTAAGCAAAACTTTTTGTTCCCTTTGATTTTAAAGGGCATTTTGATGATGAAATTCCTTCCTTAAAATAAAAGAACTTTTGGTCTTTACAAGAAAAATGAAGGTGGGTGGGGGAAGGATGGAAGGGGTAAATCCTCCTAAATATGGAAGCTGTCACCAGAGTTTATAAGGTTTTCACATGTGTCTGTGTGCCTCTGTGAAGAATAAACTTTTGTCTCAGCCCAGATTTTAAATCTATATTTAATTAAAAATGTTATATCTAAACTTCCGGTCTACAACAACAACAACAACTTGTATTTATATAGCGTCTTTAATGTAGTAAAACGTCCCAAGGCGCTGCACAGGAATATTGTAAGACAAAAAAATTGACACCGAGGCACATAAGGATAAATTAGGGCAGGTGACCAAAAGCTTGGTCAAAGAGGTAGGTCTTAAGGAGCATCTTAAAGGAGGAAAGAGAGGTAGCGAGGTGGAGAGGTTTAGGCAGGGAATGCCAGAGATTAGGGCCTAGGCAACAGAAGGCACAGCCACCAAAGGTTGAGCAATTACAATCAGGGATGCTCAAGAGGCAGAATTAGAGGAGCACAGATATCTCGGGGTGGGGGGGGGGGGCGTTGTGGGGCTGAAAATTACAGAGATAGGAATCTTACTTCTTTTTCTCATGTTTTTGTCACACTTATGTGTCAACATTTTTGATTAAAAATTCCTATCTCCACAGTTTAATGGAAACTGCTTATGTAAACTTGTTACACTGTAATTACACCCTCTCAACAGTGGTGGCGCTTTAGTACCTCAGTTTTGCATCTCAGAATTCCTCAGTCTACTGCAGAGAACTAGTTTATTAAAAATCTTATGTCTGGGCACCTTGGTCCAATTATCTCCCCCCTCTAATCCAGACTACTCTTGGTCCTGTCTCCCCGTGTATATAACATTACAGGAGATCAACCAGTACAAATAAAAATTTCTTCCGATGTCTTTTTTTCTTTGCAGAGAATATCCAGTCATTTCAAAAAGCATTGTTAGGCAAAGGCTCATTTCTAACCACGGTCAGTTGACACCGAAAATGGAAGGCAACACACCTCACGGAACGCAGGGTCATCAGCACTATCCATACGACAACGGACCCATACAGCTAACTGCATCGGGCACTCAGGATCTGGCACTCAGTCCCTTTGCAGCACAGAGAGATTCAGGACTAATCTATCACTGTTTTAAACCAAGAGGTAACTGGTGACAAAGTTTAAGTGCGTACTTAGTGATGATTGATATATGAGGCTCAAGCAAAGAGTTAAGGATGATATCGAAACAGTAATTAATGCTTTCAAAGAATTCTGTTTTAAGACTACTTCCCAAAATATCAAAAGAATTTCCTCTATTTGGGAAGTTTTAAAGTACACATTGGATACTCTTCCACCTCCCAACCCCCACACACACTCCTCTCTCCCTTATATCCCTCTTACTGCTAACTTTCCCTCTTGTTTGGCTACAAACAGCAAACCAAGGAAATCTTCCTATTGGTCCTTCCTGCTGATGCCCTCCCATCCCCCAAGACAGATTATTCTGTTACTCCAAGACAGGAAACTTACTGCCAGTGAGTAGCTGCTGAATCAAATAACAAGAAAGAATCTGCAATGAAAAGTGAAAGTTCTTTGTATCCTATCAGTTTGAGTGTTCTATGCAGGGTGATAGACGGCGAGCAGTATGTCACAACGCAGTACATGGTTCAATCAAGCTGACCTCATGGCAAAAACATTAATCAGCAGAACCTCAAGATTCACTTACTGTTTTAATCTTACTGCCATCTATTTACTGTTTACTTATCAATATGGCATATATTTTTATTAATCTTTGCTTTGACTTTTCCTCCCATTATCTGGTGGGTGCACCAAACATAGTAAAAAGGTAGCATGATTCAAATGGGAAGGTAAAGTATAGCCTGAAGGTATAGGACTTAATAAGACTGATATTATAATTTATTTGTATACTATATGCTGCACATTTTAGATTTTACAAATCTGCAGTGCTGGTGTAGAGCTTTAAAGATAATGTGCCCGACTCACTCTCTTCTCAAATCTCTAGTCATTCATTTTATGACTGAAAAATGGGCAGGGCCGTGATTCAGGTGCACTGACCTCCACATATGTCACATCTGCGGTCCTGTCGAATGAGGCCCTGCATTGTGCGTGCTAACTCATAAAATTTAATCCATAATCTATATATGGAAATTTTATGTATAATCACAAATCATATGCTCGATGCTCATATAGCATAAACATTCTATAAACTATACGCAAAGTGTATTGTATATCATGTGCAAGATATTTATGCCGGAATGATAAACTACACAAATACTACCTAGTATATGAGGACCGATTCCACAATTCAGCACATCAACTGTAAGCAGCGCTCACAGGGAGCATGTCAGAAATCACAGCCTGTGATTTTCCATTGTGGATGGTAAATCATAGGATGCTCGCCCTTGATTTCTTGGGAACTATTTTCTGCCAGTGCTGCTTGCTGCTGGAAATGCAAGATCGCAGAATCACCCCATACATTATGTTACCTCTGAAAATTATTTATTAAACTGTCAGCCATGGTTCAGTAGGTAGCACCCTCACCTCTGAGTTAGAAGGTTGTGGGTTCAAGTCCCACTCCAGAGTCTTGAGCACAATAAATCTAGGCTGACATTTCAGTGCAGTGCTGAGGGAGTGCTGCACTGTCGGAGATGCCGTCTTTCGGATGAGGCGTTAAACCGAGGTCCCGTCTGCTCTCTCAGGTTGATGTAAAAGATCCCATGGCCACTATTTCAAAGAAGAGCAGGGGAGTTCTCCCCAGTGTCCTGGCCAATATTTATCCATCAATTAACATCACTAAAAAAACAGATGATCTGGTTATTATCACATTGCTGTTTGTGGGAGCTTGCTGTGTGCAAATTGGCTGCTGCATTTCCTACATTACAACAGTCACTGTACTTCAAAAAGTACTTCATTGGCTGTAAAGCACTTTGGGACATCCGGTGGTTGTGAAAGACGCTATAGAAATGCAAATCTTTCTTTTCTTTATAAATCTTCTGTTATAAAAACTATATACATTGTGTATATAAATATATAATGCACTATATATAAGTTTGTATCTAAGAAGTTTTTTTTCCCTACTAGTATGTCTGTCTGGATGAAGTTATTATCCTACTGACATTAATGGGAAATGTAATTTGACTGTGGTGAGGATGGGAGGAAAGGGGGCGATAAGGTAAATGAAAAGGGCTGCTTGATCTTGTCAGGGAATGTGACACGTTAAAATATAAGTACTGTGGGTGTCTGGGTAAGTGCAAGAACAGGGTCTGGAAGCAGACTGTCAGTAATTAACTGAGCTCAGGCTGATAAGCATTCCTTGTGTTGATCGATGTTAAGAAGCTTGGTCTTTGTAGCTGTACAGTAATGGTATTTTTATAACAGAGAGCTGATACGATCCTCTGATTTCTCCTCAGACTAGCTGTTTCCACTTATACAAGATAATGCATGGCAATAAATTACTGAAACTTCCAGTTTTTCTAAAAAAAATGGATAAACGTAAGCCAATGAAAACAAGAGCTCAGAAAGCAGCATTTTTTCTGACAAATAACTAGTTCCTTTAAAAAAAAGTTAATTTTTGTTTCGCTCACTTTGCTGTTATTTTATTCACTTTTTCATGTTCCCACGTGCTACACATTTCCCAGCTGACGAGGCAGGGCAGACAGGCAAGCTGCTCTTTTCTTAATGAGCTCTGTGTCTTAACAAGCAGCTGACAGGAGATGTATGATAACAGCCTAGGCATCACTCATTCCTGGTCTCCACTGAGAAACTCTTTTGCTTTGTACCACTTACCAACATCTCACCCAACATCAGGATCAACGAGGAATCACAGGGTAAACCCGCGTCCTTCCCCCGCCCCCCACCCCGGCTCATTTTTTGCTCTGGCTCAAGGAAATCTGAGACCAATTGTGGCTTCCAACTCGGCACACATTGGCAATCTCAAACTGGGGCCTTCCTGGTCAGTGTGGCTCGGTTCCACACCAGGCAATGCCCTTAGTGACTGTCCAATATGTATGACTGTATCTTTATCCCCACTTTTCTCTATATTTCCTGTAAGTCATTTCCTGATTGAGAGATTGGGTAAGCGTCCCAAAGATTAGGGGGTACATGAGTAGTGAGGGGGGGGGGAACTCTTCACCTACACTTACTTCTGATGCAGCTCTACCTCAGATATGCAATTCAGTACATGAGGAAAGGGACAGCGTCATCCCACTATGTCGCTCAGTTTGTCAAGAATGCGAACACAAGGCAGCAATATGTGCTGTTGCTGAATCCTTCCTCCTGGCAAGTTTATAGATTGACATTGCTGGAATCCTTTACAAGAAGCAACTTTACAATTCCAGTGAAATCTAGGCAAACACTTACCTAATTAAAGCATTTTGTATCATTCTCGATTACTCAGGCTTGCACATCTCAATTCCAGCCTCAGAATTCTAGGCAGGTCAGTTATACATTTTTCAGGTTCTAACTATAAACACGGAGTTTATGAGTTTTCAGTGTGCAGCACAGCTACAGATGGCAGATTTAAGAGTACAGAAAATTAGAGATTACTTTGCTGAAGACTTTTATTGTATACCCTATTTATTGTGATTCAGTAAATCTTCAGAAGTTATAGAATCATCATAGAATGATAAAAGACAGAAGGATTCCATTTGGCATATGGTGCTCTTTGAAAGAGCTATCCAATTTTCCAATTAGTCCCACACCCCTGCCCTTTCCCCAGAGCTCTGCAATTTTTTCCTCTTCAAGTATTTATCCAATTCCCTTTTGAAAGTTACCATTGAATCTGCTTCCACCGCCCTTTCAGGCAGCGCATTCCAGATCACAACAACTTGCTGTGTAAAAAAAAATTCTCCTCCTCTCCCCTCTGGTTGGTTTGCCAATTACTTTAAATCTGTGTCCTCTTGTCCCTTCTGCCAGTGGAAACAGTTTCTCCTTATTTACTCTATCAAAACCCTTCAGGACTTTGAACTCTTTAAATCTCCCCTTATCCTTCTCTGCTCTAAGGAGAACAACCCTTATTATTTTTTAAATATTGTTATTGCTGATTATTTTTCAGACTGAGCACATGTCCTGGAAGGAGGAGATCATTATTTTAAAATTCTGTTGGGTTCAGGCCAGCTAAACCTGAAAGTCCTAGTACAATTGATGTGAGAACTGACAGTTGATAGTCAGATATCCAGTAAAGAAGAATGGATTTTATTTACAAAAAAAATACATTTCACCAAGGCAGTTTCTCTCTAAACTACACTATCAAAAAAAAACCCTGTTACCCTAACTTGTTTCCAGGAATATAACCTTGGCCCAGTAATTCCGGGCACAACGCGTGAGTACGGACGGGGTACTCACGCGTGTGCCCGGAGGAATTGCCGGTTTTCAGCATGCACAGCGCATGCGCTGAAAACCGGCATTTCCTGTCCTCTGACCCAAGGGGTTAAGAGGCAGAACGCGCGCGACTGCACAGGCAGCGTGTGCGCAGTGAAATTCCTTTTTTTTTTCAGAGTTGCGCGTGTGTAAAGGCCTCCGGTCTTTACGCATTGAAAAACCACACGTAAGTACTTAGTTTTTCAGGTAAGTGGGCTTTTAGTACAATTGAGAATTTTTTTTTCCACAGGTTTGTTATTTTTAAAGAATTTACAGTAAGGTAAGTTTAGTTTTAGCCCCGATTTTTTACATAAATTTTTTTTTCAAATTTTAAAATTATTGTTTAAAATAGTTTTTCAGAGTTCTTTATTGTTCATTTAAGTAGTGCAATGTTTTTTTAAATTTTCTTTCAGGTTTAAGTAGTGTTTTGGGGCCAGGAGTTTTCATGAGTTTGACAGCTCTTATTGTCAAACTCATGAATGAGTTTCCCCTCCCCTGATTGGCTGCACAGTGCTCACCTGATCCCAGCCGGCACATCGCACTAACTACGCCGCTGGATCAGGTAAGCACATCGCGCTGACATCTGAACCGGGCCAGTGACAGGAAATGCAAGCAGGCCCGGGCTTCAGATGTCGGCGCGCAGGGTGAGTGCACATCGGGGGCTTGCACGCGCGGCAAGCTCCCGATCCTAATTTCAGGGCCCTTGTATCCAGCCCTTTGGTCTACCTCTAAGTTGCATGCCCTTTGACCTCCGCTTCCTGCAGCAACCTCAATCGTTGACCTTTGGGCCTAGTGGATAGCGTCAGCCTATTTTCCCACAGCATGTGGAGATATTTTCACAGATCTGTCTGGGTCTTCTTTCTACATTGTCGGCTACACTCTGATCTCTATCTCAAGCTCAACTGTCTCTGCTCTTCTGGCTACATTCTGAGTCTTAAGCTTGTTGATGGCTTTAATTACTTATTTTCACCCTTGCCGCTCCTATACAAAGACCAATTTGCAGTTACCCCAAGAACCCCCCAGGCCTCTGGTAGGCATTCGACCCAGTTGTTTACATATTGGGAAACAGCCCACACCTCTACACTCAGCAAAGGAGAAAATAGGGCAAATCAGTTGGGTTTCTCATGCACCTCTTGGTGTCTGGTTACAGTGGCACTAGCAGGAGGTCAGGAAGTCTGCTGCTAACTGCTTTTGCAGCCAAGGAATGGTACGTGATGCAGGGGGATGCTAAAGGAATGTGAGGAGAAGAATGCATACCCTTGTGGGACAAATTACATTAAATAAAATTCAATCTAAAGGAACTTTTGGATTGCAGATTAGAAAACATCCAAAAATATAGGTGTATCACAGACACCAATTGAAGGCTTGTTAAAAGGGAATTACGTCAAGAAGTACAAGATTATATTCCGAATCAGTGGGCTGGATTTTACGAACCTTGGAGGGTCCGTGGCAGGCGATGTTGGTGGCGGGTCCCGGCCCTGCCGCTGTCTCCATCCTGACCTCTGAAATGATTTTCCTGCCCAGCACGTTTGCCGGCCAATTAGAGGAAGCCGGTCTGGTGACGTCATTTGATGACACGTCATCAGCTGGTTTCCTTAAAGGGACCATGGCTGTAATGTTATCTTAATAACGTAATTACGAGTCTCCCAAGCAGTTGTAGTGGAGTGCCATTTATTCAGTCCTGACTCTGTGTCTCCTAGTACAGTACCTCAAGCATGGCCAAGATGGCGTCGGATCCCGCCCCCGGATATGATGTCAGCCGTCAACCAGCTGTCAATCAAACCCCGTCTTTACGACAGCTACGGTTATCCGTACATCTTCCTCCTTCAATGAAGACATAACACAGTAACAACATAACATAACATAACACATAGAACACTTGTTAACATCATATAGAAACAGTCAGTGTAACTACACCGTTGAACTAATTGCAGGTAGGTATAAACCTTACCCACACTCAGGAGTCCATTAACTGTTTACAGTCTTATCAATCCCTGTCTACAGGTCAAGTTTAACTACAGGCTTTCTGGTGCGCTGTGACCTGCGTGGCTGAACGGGTGTTTGCTGAACCACCCCAGTTGTATCTCTTAAGTTCATGTCTGTACCACACAGGTCCCTTGTTACATTATCACTACTGTGTCCTTCGTCACTTTGTGGCATTTCCCTCATCTCGTCTCTTTGTGGCATTTCCCTCATCTCGTCATCCTCTCTATCCTCTTGAGGCTGAAAGGTCTCTGTGGTTTTCAATAGGTGCCTCTTGCCGTTCTCTGTCATGACACTGTATGACCTGGGGGCGACCTGTTGTAGAATGGTGGCTCTTTTAGGCCATGACTCAGGCCCTTCAATGCGAACTATATCCTTCTCCTGTAGAGGCACTAGTGTAGTGGCTGTGCGGTCATGAAGTGTTTTTTGTTTCTGTTGTAGTTTCCGAGCCTTGTCTGCCCACACCTCATCTCTGTGGTCAGGTGTGACATAACTGGGAAGTCGTGTACGGATTTTCCGACCCAGTAAGAGCTCAGCTGGAGACTTGCCACTTGCTAGCGGGCCCGCCCTGTACGACATCAGGGCCAGATATGGGTCAGTGTTGCTGTATGTTGCTTTCTTTAATAGTCTTTTCACAATCTGTACCCCCTTCTCCGCTTTTCCATTAGCCTGAGGATAGAGCGGACTGGCGGTTACATGATTAAACTCATACTCTGAAGCAAATGACTGAAACTCATGACTGGCATAGGGAGGGCCATTATCAGAGACCAGGGTTAGAGGGATGCCCTGCCTGGCAAAGATTGGCTTCAGGTGAGTTATCACAGCTCTTGATGTGGTACTGGACAAGAGAGCCATCTCCGGATAATTGGAATAATAATCAATAACTAACAAATAGTCTTTTCCTTCATAGTGAAATATATCAGTTCCGACCTTTTCCCAAGGTTGTGATGGGAGCTCTGTTGTAATGAGGGGCTCTTTTGTTTGCTTGTAGTGATACTCCTGACATGTAGCACACTTGCTGATCAACTGGTCAATATCAGAGTTCATGTTTAGCCAGTAGAGTGCCTCACGTGCTCTCCTTTTTGACTTTTCTGCACCCAGGTGCCCTTCATGTATCCTGTTGAGCATTTGTCGTCGCATAGAGGTGGGCACTACTATCCTGTCACACTTAAGCAGTAGTCCATTGACCACAGAGAGCTCAGACTGAATGTGATAATATTGTTTACATGACCCTTTCTTCCAGCCCTCTTGAAGATTTCTCATTACTTTACTCAGGACTGGGTCCTTTGATGTCTCTGTGACTGTCACTGATAGTTGTTCCTGTGTGGCGGGCAATGCTGCGTAGACCATATCCACATGAAGAGCCACATCCTCTTCTGATTCATTGTTGTGTGTGGCGTAAGGCGCAGCCCTGGATAGTGTGTCTGCAATGAACATTTGTGTCCCTGACACATATGTTAGCTCAAAATCGTAACGTTGAAGTCTCATCATTAGGCGTTGTATCTGTGGTGACATGTCACACAGATTCTTCTTTGTGATCCCTAGCAGTGGCTTATGGTCCGTTTCTAGGATAACCTTGGGAAGACCATAGATGTAGGTATGAAATTTTTCACACCCAAATGCCAAGCCAAGGCACTCCTTCTCGATTTGCGCGTACCGGCACTCTGTAGCCGTCATGGAGCGTGACACATACACCACTGGTCGCCATTCTCCTTCATCTTCCTGTAGAAGGACAGCCCCATATCCATTCTTAGAGGCATCTGTGGACACTTTTGTCCTCTTTTTAGGGCAGAAGAACTTCAGTAGGGGTTCACTTGCTAGAATGTGTAGCAGCCCCTTCCATTCTCTCTCATGTTCATGTCCCCATTGGATCTCTGTCTCTTGGTGCAGCAGTTTTCTCAGATGAACAGTTTTCACTGCTAGATTTGGAATGAATTTTCCTAGGTAGTTAACCATGCCAAGGGCCCGCTGAACCCCTTTCTTGTCCTTTGGTTTCTCCATGTCATGTATAGCCTTTACCTTTGACTTGTCTGGCTGAATCCCCTCTGTAGAGATCTTGTCTCCGAGGAATGTAATTTCATTGACACTGAACTGACATTTGTCTTTATTTAGTTTGAGTCGATACTGCTGTATTCTCTGAAGTGTTTTTTCCAGTCTGGTGTTGTGCTCCCCGAGTGGAGCCCCATACTACCAGATCATCCACGTACACCCGCACTCCCTCCAGGCCCTCGATGATTTGCTCCATTGCTCTGTGAAAGATTTCTGGGGCGGAGCTAATACCAAAGGGCAGACGCTGGTAGGAGTATCGACCAAACGGGGTGTTAAAAGTGCACAGCTTAGCACTTTCTTCATCAAGTTTCAACTGCCAGAAACCATGCGAGGCGTCCATCTTGGAGAAGACTTTCGCTTCTGTCATTTCGCTGACTATTTCCTCTCTCTTTGGAATTTGGTAGTGCTCTCTTTTGATATTGGTGTTAAGGTCCTTGGGATCCATGCAGACACGCAATTTATCCGTTTTCTTTGAATTGACGCAGACCATGGAATTTACCCAGTCAGTCGGTTCCTCAATATTCTTTATGACAGCTAGTCCCTCCATGTGGTCTAGCTCTTTCCTCAGTTTTTCACGGAGAGCCACTGGAACTCTCCTGGGTGCGTGAATCACAGGTTGTGCATCCTCTCTCAGTTTGATGGAGTATGTAAAGGGCAGTGCTCCGAAACCCTGAAATACATCTGCATATTTGTGTGCTATAGTCTTATGAGTCAGATTTGTACTATCTTGGGGGGCACTCTGCACACAGTTCAGTTCATTGATAGTATAGACTCGTTTTACCAAGCCCAAATCCACACAGGCCTTATCCCCCAACAGTGACTCATGTCCTTCAGGCACTATAACAAAGGTCAACGGGTGAAAGTGATTTTTTACCTTAACATTCAGCCTACACGTTCCTTTTGTTTCAATGCTTTGTCCATTGTATGCCTTCAAAGACACTGTCTTGTTCAGTATTTTAGGTCGTACTTTGAGATTCCGTGCATCACTCCAACTTATGAGGTTCGCCTTAGCGCCTGTATCTAGCTTAAAGGGAACAATGGTGCCATTTACCAGCAAGGGAGCTATCCAAACTTCAGTCTTTGGTCCTACAGAGTGCACTTCATTAGCATTTTTGCCCTGTTTTGACTCATTTTGCACCATTCCAACAAACAAAGTCTCTGCTCCTGTCTCTTCAGTCTCAATAGCATGCACTGTCTTTTTACCTTCAGTTTTCTCTTCCCAAAAACACATCTTGGCAAAGTGATTCCTGCCTTTACATTTTGCACAGTTCTTCCCATAAGCAGGACACTGGCTACGTGTTTATTACCGCACCGTCTGCATTCGTAAGGCGTCATCGTCTTGAACTCCGTGGGCCCTCTTGTGTCCCTTTTGTGTACCACATCCACCGGCAGGTTTTTCAGCCCCAGGGCGCTCCCGCCCGCTGCTATGCTGCTCCCTTTGAAAGTTTTCGTGTGCATGGCTGAGAGTTCACTAGCATGACATATTTTCACTGCTGCATCCAAATTTAGGTCATTGTCTCTAAGCATTCTCTCCCTCACCTTCTTGTCGAGTATTCCAAAAATGACTTGATCGCGTATCATCGATTCCTTCAGGTCCCTAAAGTTGCATGTTTGTGCTTTTATTTTCAAGTCCGTCAAAAAAACATCAAAGGATTCTCTAATATAATTGCAAAATACTGCGGATGCTGGAAATCTGAAATAACAACAGAAAATGCTGGAAACACTCAGCAGGCCAGGCAGCATCCATGGAGAGAGAAACAGAGTTAACGTTTCAGGTCTGGGACCCTTCATCAGAACTGGAAAAAGCTGGAGATGTAACAGATATTAAGCAGGTGCAGAGACAGGGGGGGGTGTTAGGAGGGGAGGAAGAAATAGAAAGAACATCCTGTACTTTTGTAAGAGGCAGGAATTAAAGGTGTTGCTATGGGAACCCGCATGGGCCCTAGCTATGCCTGCCTGTTCATGGGACATGTGGAACATTCTTTGTTCCAGTCCTACTCAGGTCCCCTCCCTCACCTCTTTTTCCAGTACATCGATGACTGTATTGGTGCCGTTTCCTGCTCTCGCCCTGAACTGGATAAGTTCATTCACTTTACTTCCAATTTCCACCCTGCCCTCACCTTCACATGGTCCATCTCCGACTCTTCCCTTCCCTTCCTTGACTTCTCCGTCTCCATTTCTGGCGATCGGCTTTCAACAAACATCCACTAGAAGCCCACCGACTCCCACAGCTACCTGGACTACACTTCCTCCCACCCCGCTTCCTGTAAGGACTCTATTCCTTTCTCCCAGTTTCTCCGTCTCCGCCGCGTCTGTTCTGACGATGCCACCTTCCATACTAGTGCTTCTGACATGTCTTCCTTTTTCCTCAACCGAGGATTCCCCTCTACCGTGGTTGACACGGCCCTTGACCGTGTCCGTTCTATTTCCCGCACCCGTTCTATTTCCCGCACTTCTGCTCTCACCCCTGCCCCTCCCTCCCAGAACCGCGATAGGGTTCCCCTTGTCCTCACCTTTCACCCCACTAGCCTCCACATTCAACGGATCATCCTCCACCATTTCCGCCACCTCTAACATGATCCCACCACCAAACACATCTTCCCCTCACCTCCCCTTTCAGCATTCTGAAGGGACCGCTCCCTCCGCGACACCCTGGTCCACTCCTCAATCACTCCCAACAGCCCTGCTCCTTCACCTGGCACCTTCCCGTGCAAGCGCAGGAGATGCAACACATGCCCTTTTACCTCCTCCCTTCCCACTGTCCAGGGCCCCAAACACCCCTTCCAGGTGAAACAGTGATTTACTTGTACTTCTTGCAATTTAATATACTGTATTCGCTGCTCACGATGCGGTCTCCTCTACATTGGGGAGACCAAAAGCAGATTGGGCGGCCGCTTTGCGGAACACCTCCGTTCAGTCTGTACGGGTGACCCTGAGCTTCCGGTCGCCTGTCACTTTAATTCACCGCTTCACTCCCACTCTGATCTCTCTGTCCTCGGGCTATTGCATTGTTCCAATGAAGCTCAATGTAAGCTCGAGGAACAGCACCTCATCTTTCGATTGGGCACTTTGCAGCCTGCCGGACTCAATATTGAGTTCAACAATTTCAGATAATTATCCCTGCCCCCATTTTTCATGCAGTATGATTTTTGCCATTCCCATTTGCAACATTTTATCTTTCCTGCCTCTTACAAAAGTACAGGATGTTCTTTCTATTTCTTCCTCCCCTCCTAACCCCCCCCCCCCCTGTCTCTGCACCTGCTTAATATCTGTTACATCTCCAGCTTTTTCCAGTTCTGATGAAGGGTCCCAGACCTGAAACGTTAACTCTGTTTCTCTCTCCACGGATGCTGCCTGGCCTGCTGAGTGTTTCCAGCATTTTCTGTTGTTATATCAAAGGATTCTCCTTGCTTTTGCACGCGGGAGCGAAACACGAATCTCTCATACGTTTCATTCTTTTTTGGAGTGCAGTATTCGTCGAGCCGTTCTATCACCTTGTCCAGATCATTTTTATCATCTTTGGCTGCTAACGTAAATGTATTAAACAGCTCGATTGCCTGCGAGCCAGCCACTGTTAGCAACAAAGCTACTTTACGTGTTCCAGAGCTAGTCGAAGCGTCAATCGCTGTGAGGTAGAGAAGAAAGCGTTGCTTGAAGACACGCCAATTTTCATCCACATTTCCTTCTAGTTGCAGGCTAGCCGGAGGTTTTATTCCTTCCATTGTTGTAGTATGTCCTTATCGTGAGTTCTATAAATCCTGGTACCATGTAATGTTATCTTAATAACGTAATTATGAGTCTCCCAAGCAGTTGTAGTGGAGTGCCATTTATTCAGTCCTGACTCTGTGTCTCCTAGTACAGTACCTCAAGCATGGCCAAGATGGCGTCGGATCCCACCCCCGGATATGACGTCGGCCGTCAACCAGCTGTCAATCAAACCCCCTGTCTTTATGACAGCTACGGTTATCCGTACAATGGCCAGCTTTATTTTGACATTTGTGCTGTCAGTGTTCTACAGCATTGAGGTGCTGCAAACACTGACAAGCACTGCACAAAGGTGAAGGGCTGCACTCAGGCTCTCCCATGACTCCATATGCTGATGTGAGAGAGTTTCAAGGGCACCCATGCTGATGGAATAGATGGCAGGTGAAACAGAGATGACAGAAGCGATTTGTCAATGGTGGGAGAGGTAATGAGGTCAGACTGGATGGAGACTTGTGTAAAGACTTGCAGCATCCTGAATCTGTAGTGGAAATGCAGTTTAGAGAAGCTAGTGGGTAAGGGAACATTTCTCAATCAGCTGGGAGCTTTGACTTGACATTTGAAGCTGTCAACTCATCAGCTGATTCAATGGCCACTGACCTCCCGCCTCAGCTTCACAGACGAGTGTTATGTCTGACATTGGTGATAGGTACTCGATTGCCTGGGCCTGAGCACATGGAGTTTGATAGTGCTGTTATCGTATTGTGTCTGACATTGGATATAGGTATGTGATTGCTTTTGCCTGGGAGAGTGTGTTTGGATCAGCCATTAAAAGCAACATGAACTGAGCTCTGCATATGGCCTCTGGATTATCTTTGCAAACACAACATTTGGCGACGAGGATGGGATAAGCACACACAGCGCCCTCGGCCCCGACAGCTCTGACACTGTAATGCTCGCGCGACGGCAGCAACGCGCGCTACCGCGGCAACAGTGTGGAAACTGCGGATCTCGTTCACATGCTACCAGAGCGCAGAATTGCCCCGCGCGCGGCCAAGCCTGTCGCAATTGTGGAAAACAAAATCACTTTGCCAATGTCTGCCGCTCTGCCCCTGTTGCTACAAATGAACACTCTCAGTCCTCAAGCAGTTGGCCTATAATTCACAACGTGAGCTCTGGGCCAGTAGTGGCTTTCAAGTCATGCACAATTAACCTGAATGATGTGTGCATCCCTCTGTTGTTGGATACCGGTGCCAGCGTCTCACTGCTGAATGTGGTCACATTCAAACGCTTTTTCAGCTCCCTGCCACTCTCTGCACCCTCCACTGCCCTTTGTGGGTATGGTAATTCGAAAATTGGACTAGTGGGCTCAGTCAACCTCACTACGCTATGGTACAAAAGTTTTGCCAGATTTTTGTTTTCATGTGGCACGCCAAGGAGTTAACCTGATGGGACTGGATCTTTTCACTGACCTGGGTTTTTCTCTCTTGGACACCGGCGGGTCTGCAATTCTGCACGTCGCATCACCGTGGCACCAAACATGGTCAGCACTCTTCGAGGGTCTGGGCTGCCTGACTGCCTTCACCCACCATCCCATGGTTGACTCCACCGTTACCCCTGTCATTCAGCCACTGCGCCGCATCCCGCTTGCTCTCCGTGACGGGGTCACAGCTGAACTAAAGCAGCTACTGGAAGCTGGCATCATCGAACCAGTTGAGGCCTCCCCATGGGTCTCCAACCTGGTGGTCGCAACAAAAAAGTCAGGTGGTCTACGCATCTGTGTTGATCTTCGAGCAGTGAATAAGGCCGTAATCCCTGACAAATATCCACTGCCCACGTCAGAGGAACTCACAGCACAGTTCTATGGTTCCATCCTGTTCTCGAAACTGGACCTTCGACAGGGCTATCTACAGGTTCCCCTCCACCCCAGCAGCAGGGACCTCACTGCTTTTGTGACACATGCTGGCGTCTTTCGGTACACCAGGATGCCATTTGGACTTAGCTCTGCACCCAGCTGCTTCCAAAAGGTGATGTCCTCTGTGCTCGCGGACATTCCTGGGGTGGCCATCTACCTGGATGACATCGTCGTGCATGGGCCCTCGACCTCCACGCACGACGAACGCCTTCACAGAGTTTTCACGGCTCTAGCAAAACACAAGCTCACACTGACTGGCGAAAAGTGTGTCTTTGCTGTTTCAGAGATCGAATGTGTGGGGTTTGGTTGTCGGCTGATGGTATATCCCCACTCCAGTCAAACGTGGATGCCATTCACAGCATCCCAGAACCCAGCTCTGCAGCGCAGGTTGCCTCCTTCCTTGGCATGACTGGGTACTACCTGAAGTTTTTGCCCCAGTACTCAGCCACCACAGCCCCACTGCGCCAGCTCCTGCGAAAGGATGAGCCCTGGGTGTGGTCACAAGCCTGTACGGAAGCTGTTCGCCTCCTCAAATCGCAGCTCACGTCGCCTCCAGTGTTGGCTCACTTTGACGTCGCCAGCCCCACCCTCGTCACCTGCAACGCGTCCGCTGCAGCTGTGGGGGCGGTGTTATCGCAGATACAGAATGGAGTGGAGAAACCAATCGCCTTTGCCTCCCGAGCCCTTAGCCCCACTGAACAGAAGTACTCAGTAGGCGAGCGTGAGGCGCTGGCGTGCGTCTGGGCATGTGAGCGGTGGCACCTGTACACGTATGGCCGTGCCTTCACCCTGTGAACCGATCACCAGGCTCTCACTGCCCTGCTGTTGACATCTGGCACGGGCCACAGACCACTGCGTCTACACCGCTGGTCTGACCGCCTGTGCCAATACAATTTCAGTCTGCAGTTCACACCAGGACGTGACAATGTTGTTGCAGATCTGCTCTCCCGCACTGTCTCTGCCCCAGCCCCACTCGTCGGGTCTGAACATGTGGAACAGGATATCGTCCAGATGCTGCACATGCCTCTCCAAACCACAGTCTCTCTCCAGGAGCTCAAAGAGGCCTCTGAACAGGATCCGGCCCTCTCCCAGCTGTGCACCTTCCTCAGAGATGGCTGGCCTCGCAAGGTGCCTGAGGAACTGTCTGCCTACTCCAGAGTTAAAGAGGAGCTCTCCTGCTGGAATGACTCCTGTGTTGCACGTGGGCTCTGCACTGTGGTCCCAAGTGCCCTTCGTGCGCGTGTTTTATCCATGGTGCACGAGGGCCACTTGGGCATAGTGAAGCTCAAACAACGATGCCGAGACCTAGTGTGGTGGCCGGGTATCGACAGGGAAATCGAGGCCCTGGTCAAGGACTGTGCAGCCTGCCTTGTAAGTGGCAAGACTGGCCACCAAGCTCCTGCACCCCTGCAACCCCTTGCCTGGCCCTCTCAGCCCTGGGAGCACCTGCAGCTGGACGTCTGCGGGGAGATCCATGGTGTCCCCCACCATCAACGGTTCCTAGTGGTGACCTATGACCTGCACTCAAAATGGCCAGAGGTCACTGCCGTGGGCTCCGTCACCTCTCGGGTCATCATCGATATCCTTGAGTCCCTCTTCTCCCGCTGGGGGCATCCAAAGGCCATCACCACAGACAATGGCCCCCAAATGGTCTCTTCGGAACTCTCCTTTTACCTTGAGGGCAAGGGCATCCGTACTACCACCCCGAGTCAAATGGGGGGGTGGAGCGTTTTAACCAGACACTGAAAAATGGCCTCAGAGCACACCTATCCCAGGGGTGTGCGTTTGACAAGGCCCTCCTCCACACACTGCTGCACAACAGAGCCTCCCAGCATTCCACTACAGGGGTCTCACCTGCATCCCTCATGCTAGGCCGTGAGCTCATGCTGCCCCTTGGCAGGCTCCGCCCCTCGCTAGCTCAGAGCCCTGCTCCACGGGCTCAAGCCACAGTCGCTAGACAGCAGGAGAAGATGAAACTCCGCTTCGACCAGTCGAAGAGGGCCAAGGCGCCCAACATCTCAGTCTCCGATTGGGTCAGAGTCTGCAGGCCTCACCGCAACAATAAGATGGCCTCATTCTGGTCCTCCCCTCTCCAAATCAGCCACCAACTTGGACCAGCCACTTTCTGCCTCACTGACGGCTCTCGGTGGCACGCCAGCCGCCTTCGGAAGGTGCCAGCACCCCCTGATGCGGGATTATACGGACCTAATCCCCAAGCCTTACCCCCAGAGTGGTGGGATGCACATGTGGCTCAGCCAGCCAACCCTCAAGCAGATATTGTGCCTCAGCCTGCTCCTCACCAGTCCCCACTTCGGCCTGCTCTTCACCAGTTCGCACCTCGGCCTGTTCGTACACGTTCTCGCCCTGGCCACCTACAGAACTTTGTCACTACATTTCATGTTTGAAATTCAGTGAGGGGGGAGGAAATGTTATGTCTGACATTGGTGATAGGTACTCGATTGCCTGGGCCTGAGCACATGGAGTTTGATAGTGCTGTTATCGTTGTATTGTGTCTGACATTGGATATAGGTATGCAATTGCTTTTGCCTGGGAGAGTGTGTTTGGATCAGCCATTAAAAGCAACATGAACTGAGCTCTGCATACGGCCTCTGGATTATCTTTGCAAACACAACAACGAGATCTAGGCACAGTTGGGAAACCGGTGGGTGACCTGTCAAATCCAAAAAGCTTGGAAAAAACCATTGGTAAGTGGCTGTAAACAAGCCACTAATTATTTTAATTGCCTCCCCCGCCGCTGCCTGTTGGGTGTGCTCAGCGCTCACAGACCCAACATTTGGTAAAGGCGCGTGTCGGCGGGTTCACAGCGGGGTCCCAACCCGCTGGGGAAAAAAAACACTTTCCCACCTGACCCGCCACCGATCGTGCCCGCTGACCACCCCCACCCCCCCACCCCCACCGCAAAATCTAGCCCAGTGTGTTTCTGATTCAACTAATAGACACAATTCAAAATTTACAGAAAATCACTTCATCAGATTGCATGATACGGACATACTTAGAAAGATGCATCATGATTCCCTACACAGTGATATTGCTTGAACTACCCAATATCCTTAATCTCCATCTTCACTCGACTCCCTCTTGTACTTACCTTGGGTACAGGAGGAAACCTTGAGACTGTATCACATTGTTAAATCAGGGCCAAGAACATCTGATGGAACATTGAATTATTTACTCATTCAGCTGAAAGAGCAAGCACAGAGGTTATTTCACTCGTGAATTGTAAGGGAAGGTTTTTAGTGTTGGCATACTCCACCTGTACTGTACTAAGGATTGGCAGTTTGATCTAAAGGGTATGGCTGCATGTTGAATTCTTCTTTTGAGCCACATTATCAGTCCAGGTGGGGTCTAATACCATTATTTGATCAGTTTGTGCTATTCCTAGTTTTTCTGGTTCCTTGCAGCTTTCAAAAACTATTGCCTGGGACTAAACATTTCCAAAGAGGGAGTAATTGGGTGATGCTCAATCATATGTTGGAGAATAAGTAAAAGAAGATTAAATGGCTCAATGGGTTAGAGTAGAGGATTCATTGGTGCATTGGGTTAGAGTAGAGGTACCAAAGTCTTTTGTCTCTGTGGCCTGCATATGTGCTTATCATGGAATCCTGGGAGGCCACTTGTTTAAATTGATTGCCCCATTAATGTGTACCTTTTAAAATAGGGGAGAGAAACGTAGATTTAAAAACAGGAAATCACATTCAGGAGCAATACAAGGGAGTTCCAGAAACTGAAGTACAGTGTTCATCAATCATAAATTGTTCTATCCCCTCACTTTGGGGATGAATTCTGTTCTGAACATTACAACTTTGAATATGCCTTCTTCTTCTTAGGCAGTCCCTTGGAACCGAAGATGACTTGCTTCCACATTAAAAATGAGTTCGCAGGTGACTGATGAGTCCAATGTGGGACTTACAGTCTCTGTCACAGGTGGGGCAGACAGTGGTTGAAGGGGCGGGTGGGTGGGGTGCTTGGGTTGATGTGCGCTCTTTCCGCTTGGCTTCCGCTTGCTCCCGGCGAAGAGACTCAAGGTATTCGGTGCCTTCCCGGATGCTTCTCCTGCACTTTGTACGGTCTTGGGCCCGGGATTCCCAGGTGTCGGTGGGGATGTTGCACTTTTTCAAGGAGGCTTTGAGGGTGTCCTTGAAGCGTTTCCTCTGCCCACCTGGGGCTCTCTTGCCGTGTCGGAGCTCCGAGTAGAGCGCTTGTTTTGGCAGTCTCGTATCGGGCATGCGGACGATGTGACCTGTCCATCGGAGCTGATCGAGTGTGGTCAGAGCTTCAATGCTGGGGATGTTGGCCTGAGCGAGAACACTGACGTTGGTGCGCCTATCCTGTCAATGGATTTGCAGGATCTTGTGGAGGCAGCGCTGGTGGTACCTCGCCAGTGCTTTGAGGTGCCTGCTGTACATGGTCCATGTCTCTGAGGCATACAGGAGGGCGGGTATTACTACTGCTCTGTAGACCATGAGCTTGGTGCTGGGTTTGAGGTCCTGGTCTTCAAACACTCTCTTCCTCAGGCGACCAAAGGCTGCACTGGCACACTGAAGGCGGTGTTGGACTTCGTCATCGATGTCTGCCCTTGTTGACAGTAGGCTCCCGAGGTATGGAAAGTGATCCACATTGTCCAAGGCCTTGTCGTGGATTTTGATAACCGGGGGGGCAGTACTGTGTGGCGGGGGACAGGTTGGTAGAGGACCTTTGTCTTCTGGATGTTTAGAATAAGGCCCATGCTCTCGTACGCTTCGGTGAAGGTGTTAACAATGGTTTGGAGTTCGATCTCCGAGTGTGCGCAGACGCAAGCATCGTCTGCATACTGTAATTCGACGACAGAGGAAGGGACGACCTTGGATCTGGACTGGAGGCGACGGAGGTTGAACAGTTTCCCGTTTGTTCTGTAAATTAGCTCCATTCCAGCGGGGAGCTTACTGAGGGTGAGATGGAGCATTGCCACAAGGAAGATCGAGAAGAGCGTTGGTGCGATGACACAGCCCTGCTTGACCCCGGTCCGTACATGAATTGGGTCTGTGGTGGAACCGTTGGTCAGGATCACGGCTTGCATGCCATCGTGAAGCAGGCGGAGGATGGTAACAAACTTTTGAGGGCAGCCGAATTTGAGGAGGACACTCCATAATCCCTCACGGTTGACAGTGACAAAGGCCTTTGTGAGGTCAAAGAAAGCCATGTACAGCGGTTGGTGCTGTTCCCTGCATTTCTCTTGTAATTGACGCGTGGTGAAGATCATGTCCATTGTGCCCCTTAGTGGGCGGAGTCCGCATTGCGACTCTGGGAGGAGCTCTTCAGCCACTGGGAGAAGGCGATTGAGGAGGATTCTTGCGATGACTTTCCCTGAATATACTTTGAATATGCCTTACACACCGAAACACATCAATAGTATTCAATATTCTCTTGTAGTACAAATAAATTTGATCACAATTTTTTAAGTACATTTTTATCTTGGTATACAGTTAGGGGGACATTGCTGCTGAACCTGTTTCGATCTCCTTTCACCTCTGGGACCTGAATACAAATCCAACCCAGATTGATGGGATGAAAGTCTCTTCTCTATTGGCTACAAGGGTTTTATGTGAAATGAGTTTGGGCAGTTTCAGCCTGGTTTCTAAAGGGCATAGGCCTACTGTGACACATAGAATCTTACAGCACAGAAGGAGGCCATTTGGCCCATCGTGACTGTGCTGGCTCTTTGAAAGAGCAATCCACTTAGTCCCACTCCTCTGCTCTTTCTCCATAGCTCTGCAATTTTTTCCCCTAAATAGTTATCCAATTCCCTTTTGAAAGTTGCTATTGAATCCGCTTCCACCACCCTTTCAGGCAGTGCATTCCAGGTCATAATAACTCACGGTGTAAAAAAGAATTATCCTCATCTCACCTTTGGCTCGTTTGCCAATTATCTTAACTCTGTGTCCTCTGGTGACTGAGTCTTCTGCCAGTGGAAACAGTTTCTCCTTATTTACTCTATTAAAGCCCTTCATAATTTTGAATACCTCTAATAAATTTCCCCTTAATCTTCTCTGCTCGAAGGAGAACAATTCCAGCTTCTCTAGTCTCTCTACGTAATTGAAGTCCCTCATCCCTGGTACCATTCTAGTAAATCTCCTCTGCACCCTTTGGTAATCTCAGTCAGAAAGGGCATAGGATGGTTGCTTTGAGAAATGAAAAACATTGCATTGGTGCAGTAGGAGGCACTACTCTGAAATGGGAACCAAGACACAGCTGGGTCAGAGTAGAGGAAGGCCGAGAAATTCCTTGGAGGCTCTCCAGCTTCTCCAGAAGATCGGTAGAAACCCCATTTACATGCGCCTAGGGGGTTACCGCTGCACTACCGGCGAAGGAACGCTGGTGGAGCGGGAGCAGCTCCGAGGAATTTCCTGACCGGAAGTTTAACTCTGTATTTAGCCAGGCTGCACTTGATCTGAGAACAATTGCTGTGGTCACCAGGTGCTTGAAATGGCAAAAATGTTCCATTTTCCAGCAATAACATCCCTCATCTGTATGATCAGAAAAATTTAGCTAAAGATATTAAAAAATTGGGAATAGGGAAAAAGACAGACAGACAGGTATTTATAAAAGAACTTTAAAAAAAAAATATTTTTGAATTAGCAAACAAGTTTTGAGTTGTCATAGTGGAACTGAAGATGAATGATGTTTTCAGTGGAGTGCTGCCATAGTTGATCATTATCACTGTCATGTGGCTGCGGTAAGATGTATAACAAACAGTAATTTTAATTTCCCCCTTCAGATATACAACAATGACACACTTTATTTTCTTGTCCCCCTTCAGAAGCCCATGGTCATCCAGAGCTGCCCTGTAAGCGGCCTTTTCTAGAACCCCCTGCCGACGAACACTACTTTCGTCCTCCGCCATATGACCAACAGGTGATGAGTCCATCCTATCGGAATGAAGCAGATCTAAGGGACGCCTGTATGTTTTCCACCCCTGGAGGTGATGTGCCTGGAGGAGCCGCAGCCGAAGAGCATCCTCCTCAAACATTAAACTGCAACATGTGGGCTTCCGTTCCACCGTACGGTAACTGCAGTGTTCAGACCATGGAAACCGTTCCTTATCAGCATTTCTCAGCTCACTTCACCACCACGGCTATGATGCCCCACCTCTCCACCATTCCAGGACAGAGCTCACAGCCTCCCTGCGATTCACAGTTCAGTGGCTATCACTCGCCACCTCAGCACCAGGTTCGACAGCGGGTACCCATTTCTTCTTGTTCCCCACGAGACAGAGTTCCTCCCTCGCCACATGAGAGAGTCCCACCTTCTCCTCATGCTCAGAACCCTCGGGAATTCCTTTTCTCACAAAGCCTATCATTACCGAGAGAGCTACCTACCCAGTACCATTCCGGTTTGGGGCCTATGACAAACTGGACAGACAGCTGACTCAGACTGATATGACCAAGCAGTATTAATAAGAAGGATGCAGAAAAGGCTTGGATTTCTAACATCGGGCAGGGATATATCACACTTCAGAAGCTTAGAATTTGCCTCAATACATCCCTCTCTTTGACTCTGCTAAACCAGAGCTACCTTATTACTTCCTCCAAGAATACTCCTCCAAGAATACTCCTGCTTTTCACTATTTGTTTCAGATTATGTGTTTCTTCCTCAATGTTGAATTGCCGAGACCAATTGTAAAGATGTTTTCTGCAAAGATGTGTTAAGTAAACTAAGAAAGACATAATTGGCAATGCTGCAGTAATCTCCTGTTGTGAAGTTCTGTGTGACTAGACCGGGAAATCTAAGTGTTCTGCAAATCCTTATGTGCATTATGGACAGCGCTAAAAGACAAGTATTTTGTGCTTATATCCAATAGTGGAATATATAAAGAACAGTATCATATTTTTTTTAAACCATCTACAGGTATCTATGAATAATTTTTGATGACTGTGAATTCAGTGGCTGGAGCTGTAATTATTTTTGAATTTTTCTTCCTCTAACCAAGCCCCATTCAGTTGGGTTATCCCCCACCCTGCCCATTTCCTATTGTCTGCTTACGTCATGCTTCGTTCTGTGATGTAGAGTGTGGGCAGAAAACTTGTTGCCAGCTGTCTGCCAATGCTGCTCTGAACTGGCCACAGGGAGGTGCAAAAAAGTTCTTTAAAGCAGCTTGCTTGTCAATTTCCTCTTCCTCACTTGGGAAAGAGATCACCTTAACCCAGCACCTTCCATTGGTTGACCCTGGTTAATGTTTGAGGGCCCACCGTGTGCAGGATCACTGGCGAGAACCAAAGTTCTTACATTCTGTGGTGCAGTGTGTCAGTGAATGAATCCACTGCACTGCCAGAAGCACCAACTTGTAATTCTTCTTTTTTATTATTTAATCTTTGAGGAAGTGTCCAGTTACTGAATAATGCCAAATATATATTTGTTTGCTTAATTACCCATGTAAACTAGCCATTTTCATGTGCATAATTTGATGCAATTATACAGTCTTTTACATGCAGTTTCTGATAAGAAAACTCACTTGTTTGCAAACTTGGGTAATCAATTGTTTGCAGTGTAAAACCTGTGTAACTCATGACGAGATATTCAATTATTGATGCAGAGAACATCGCAAAAAATGGAAGTATTTTAACCAAATGTGCCTAGTAAGTGAATCAGTTTGGTAAATAATTGTGGCTTAAAAAATATTAAACACCTTGAGAGAAACTCTTCTGAAACCCCATCCTAAATTCAGACCTTTTCTGAATCTTTGCAACATTTCAGAGACCCATACCAGCGGCCTTTGTGTTCTAATTGGTGACACAGATTAATGCTTAACCCCACTGCAACCCTGTACAGTCAGCTGTCAATTAACTTTCCAACTGTTGACGTTCATTAAACCTCTTCATTCTGTTTTCAAAAGCTGCTTTTCAGTGCATGTTCTTGACAAGCTTTCTTCAAATTATTTTCTGATATCGTGCAGCATACCAAAGTGTTCTAGGTCAGGAGAATGTGGAGCTTACATGCACTTTTGGGAGAGGGAAGATTTCCCCCCATGCGCTAGGAGTAGCAAAAACTGTAAATATGTTATTTTTAAATGGGTTTACAATTTCTCTATAACCTGCACACAGAGAAAATGTCTCCCCTTGATCTTTGTAAAATGTCCTTTCTTTGCGACTCAGTGCATCGTTTCAGCCAATAGGGTGGGTGGATAACCTTCTGCCTGCTCTGTGACCTCCTCTAGGAGGTACACAACATGGGCCTGCTGGACTCAAACTCTGTTTTTCCCCTTCTCCCCTGTACAGAACTGGCTAGCATCACCCTGTGGTTCCTCTTGCAATTAGACAACATCAGGAGACCGCTGAAAGGGGAAAACATTGTAATGAACCTACACCCGAACACTAAAATAACAGAAAGCTTAATTCACTCTGCAAATATTAAACTGGTACGAAAAGTATAATTGCAGTGCAATTCCGTGCAATCTCAAGCTACCGATTTGGTGCCAGCTCTTCAATTTTGCTCCTTGCCTTGCGCCAAATGGATGTTTCCATAAAATAGTTTCTGTTGTGCTCATCATACAATCAGTACTGCACTGCATGTTGAAAGAATGAGCTTGCATTTATATCGTGCCTTTTCACTTCCTTGCGATGTACCAAAGCGCTTTGCAAGTGATGTATTTTTTTGAAGCACAATCCCTGTTGTTTTGTAGGAAACTGGCAATTTGTACCTTGAGCAAGTCCAAAAACGGGCAGAAACAGGGCTACTAGGTGCCATGAAGTCCATAAGTTGTATTTTGTGGCACGACATCTTTTATAATTTAAAAAGACACAAATGTCACTCTAGATTCATAGGCGACACACTACACAGTACGGTGTTGCAAATATATTTAAAACATAGCTTCAAGAGCATGTATGAACAATATTTTTGAAAACTAAAATGAGGACATTTTCAGCAATCAAATGGTTAATAAGTGCTTGTATGTGCAGTAGAAAAGGACACAATTACTTGTTAGTAGAAAAAAACACTACTAAAGAAAATAAAATTACACAAAAATAAAGAAAGATAAACTAAATTGACAACATAATCTGTTGATAGAAAACTTCTATGTCGAAATAATTCAGCGTACTAGTGAAACTGGCTGAATTTCCTGTCTTTTTGTAGTTACACAGAGATCCACTGGCGGTTCTAAAAGGTAACTTATCTTAGGCAGAATGGTATTAGCTAGTATTGCTTTAATACTAGCATCAGTCCAGCACCATTATGAATCTGTAAATGATTTTGCAAATGTGCTTACTGATTCATTAAAAAATATCACACAACAGCTTGCATTTATAGGAGCATTATCGACACTGGGCCACATAAGGAGATACTACGACAGTTGGTCAAAGAGGTAGATGTTAAGGAGCATCTTAAAGGAGTAAAGAGAGGTAGAGAGAATTAGGGAGGGAATTCCAGAGCTTAGGGCCTAGACAGCTGAAGGCATGGCCACCAATGGTGGAGCGATAAAAATCGGGGATGCTCAAGAGGCCAGAATTGGAGGAGCGCAGATATCTTGGAGGATCGTAGGGCTGAAGGAGGTTACAGAGATAGGGAGGGGTGAGGCCATGGAACGATTTGAAAACAAGGATAAGAATGTTTAAATCAAGGCATTTACGGAGGAAAATATAGGGGATAATGTACTCAGCATCCCAATATGGTCTGTGTTACTCTCTATTGACATCTATGGAGAGCAAAACTATCCGTTTTCTGCTGGGGGTGGGGGTGCTAGTTTAAAATTACTCCCAAAGTGTCAGAGGATGAGGAGCATTACCCTATTCTTATACACTTAACGAGAACAGGTTTTGGCAAAAGCTTTTTTTTTAATGTATACTTAAGACAGATACACACAAGGGCTGCAGAAATAGCACAGCCCTTCACCTCCATGTTTTTTGGTTCTGTAGTTGTTAGATTCCACCCAGCCACACCTGAATGCTTAGAGCCTAGGTAATTTAACTCCACTGAAGAATCTAATTCCCACAATTAGGTTATAATAGATTCAGCTGGTTGGAATAAGAATGCATATTTTTCAGTGTGGTAGGATGTGGGTTTAGCCCTGTGATTCTTCATATATGGGGGTAATTTTGACTTTGTGCAATAGTGTAAAATGGGTGATAGCGAATCGGCAGCTCGTTTTATATCACTCCCAAAATAAAAGCCGAGAAGAGTTGTATAACAGGCTGCCAATTCACTATCACCCGTTTTACACTATCGCAGTTAAAATGACTCCCAGTGAGGTTTTTTACTGGAAGTGTTGTGCAAGAATGGAAGACTACTTTTTTAATGATATTTCTAACATCAGTTCTACAGATGTCATTGAGGAATGCTATGTAGTAAGTCCAGGAAAAAACACAAACACAATAATGAATAATGTAGGAGGAAAATTTCCTCTATAACAGAGGAAAACTTTCCCCTTGATACAGAAAACTCAACGATAAAAATAGATGAGTGTGTATTGGAGAAAAAGCTAACCCAGTCTTGTCTGGTATGATTAAAAAAAGAAAAAACTTGCATTTATATCGTGACTTTCATGTTCTCAGGACATCCAAAACCATTTCACAGCCAATGAGTTACTTTTAAATGTAGTCGCTGTTGTCATCAGCCAATTTGCCAACAAGAAGGCGCCACAAACAGCAATGAGATGTATGACCCGCTCATCTACTTTGGTCATGTTGGTTGAGGGATGAATGTTGGCCAGGATAGCAGGAGAACTCCTTGCTCTTCTTCAAAAGGTGCCACAGGATCTTTCGGATGAGGCGTTAAACTGAGGCCCTGTTTGCCCTCTCAGGTGGTAATAAAAGATCCCATGGCACTATTCGAAGTAGAGCAAGGGAGTTCTCCTGGTGTCCTGGCCAACATTTATTCCTCAACTAACACCTAAAACAGATGATCTGCATTTATTTCATTGATGTTTGTGGGACCTTGCTGTGCAAAAATGACTGCCGTGATTCCTACATTACAACAGAGATTACACTTTAAAAGTACTTCAGTGACTGTAAAGCACTTTGGGGCATCCTGAGGTCGCGAAAGGCGCTGTATAAAAGCAAATCTTTATTTTTTTTTATGTCACCTGAACAAGCACATATTTTAAAGAACTCATCTGAAAGATGCCCCTCTAACAATAAACCATTCCCTCAGTATTGTACTGATGTGTTAGCTTGAATTTATGTTTGTAATTCCTGGAGTGGGGTTTGAATCCACAACCTTCACTACTTCAAGCCAAATATGCTACACTGAGCCAAGCTGGCATTTAAGACTCATAGATTTCTTCGTGTTAAGTCTTGTTTATATCTTGAAGTGCTGTAAACAGTTCTGGTCTACATATTATAAAATGATTTAGAAGCACTGGAGAAGGTACAAAAAAGAATGATACTAGAACTGCGAGTTTTACCTATCAGAAAAGATTGAACAGGCTGGGGCTCTTTTCTCTAGAAAAGAGAAGGCTGAGGGGTGACCTGATAGAGGTCTTTAAAATTATGGAAGGGTTTGATAGGGTAGACGTAGAAAAGATGTTTCCACTTACGGGTGAGACCAGAACTGGGGGCCATAAATATAAGATAGTCACTAATAAATCCAATAGGAAATTCAGGAGAAACTTCTTTACCCAGAGAGTGGTTAGAATATGGAACTCACTACCACAGGGAGTAGTTGAGGCGAATAGCACAGATGCATTTAAGGGGAAGCTGGATAAACACATGAGGGTGAAAGGAATAGAAGGATATGTTGATGGGGTTCGATGAAGAGGGGTGGAAGGAGGCTCGTGTGGAGCATAAACACCAGCATGGACCAGTTGGGCCGAATGGCCTGTTCTGTGCTGCAAATACTTTGTATAAAGGTAAGTTGTATGTTGACATCTGAGTGCAGGAAAGGATGATGTGGCAATGGCAGAATCAGCATTCACTTTTAATTAGCAACGGACCCATAAAAATGGAGCATTTGCTGCACAACGGTGCACGTCTCCTACATGAAGCACCTCAGTGTCAGCAATTACCAATCCACAAGAAAATCTAACCTATTTATCATAACTACATTTCTCCCTATCAAATGATGTCACCTTACAGTAAAGGTCTGCATCAACTTAATTTCAAGAAAAACACTGCTTTGATGATTGTGAAAGTATTAATCGGATATTTTGTATATTCTCTGCCATGGGTTTTACCTGTAAATAGTCTGTTTTACCTAAAATTCTTTAAGGAATCTGTCAACAATTTTGCACCAAATGAAGGAATATGCTATATGGTAATATACATTTTTCTAATCACATTATACTCCATTATATTCAGCTTTAAACATGCATATAGAGGATACATGCTGGGGTCATATTGTGTATGATATATTATACAAGAAACTCAATGAAGTACTGTAATACACAAATAACAAATTCAGAAATATGTTATCAGGTCCATGAGCTGTGTGAATATCGTATTCAGCAAGAACCCAACCTGTCTATTTATACCAGATAGATGCATTAAAAAAACAATTAACTTTGAAACAAAAATACTGATGGACTTATCTGGTGGATTAATTGAGTGATGACTTACGTGGTTGTGTCTTGATTGCTGGGCAGAACCCATATCAGCTGTAACCTGGAGCCTATGGAGATATCATTGTACAATTATTCTAGGTCAATGACAGAAACATGTTGTCTGAGAACCAAAGCAGAGCTAAGCAGAGAAGTCAAATTGGTTCCGGCTTCACGAGGTGGTGGAGAAGAGTCACGGGGTGGTGGAGAAGAGTCACGTGGGACCAGAAATTAAGTATTAATCTTCATTTGAGAAACTGATTGCATGTGACATGCTTGATATGAATGTGTTGTGGCTGTTAATTTTTAATTGGACCCACATTAGCACTTTCCATAATTTGGATTACAAACAGTTCTGTTGAACAAAATCATATCCAATGGATGTTGTATCTTGCCAGAGACCGGAACATGGTTTTAACCATTTTTTGTATATTGTATATGACAGAACAATGCGTACTTTCAGAAATTCAGGGGAGAGTCATTACTCAGAACGTTAGTAATGTTTCAGATATTTGCATTCTGCGCAATTTAGCTTCCTTACAATCCAAACGGGTTAGTCAGAGATGAAAACAATTCTTTGTAAATAACTGGTTGAAGACCAATAAGATTTTATTTTTTGTTGGGATTTATATAAATATTTCCCCCTTAATGCTACCTGCACCTGCTATGCTGCCTGCTTCAGTCAGAAGAATAAGACCATTGAGGCCTGCCAGAGATCAGCCTCAATGCACCTTGACTGTCAGCCCATTCACCTGTGACGGATTGGACTATAGTGGTCCTGCAAGATTTTTTGTAGGTAACACTGGATTCTTCCAGCCCTATTAGCAAGGCGGACTTGCCAGCTTCAGTTTTGTACTCCTCTGAATCTGGTTAAGAATCGGCATCACTTACTCAGTGAGGGAAGACAAGTTTCAATGTTCAGAACCATGACTCTTTGGTTGGATTAGGATTCCAGTGGTATTTCCCTGGAGCGAGCTGTCTGTCGGATCAGTAGCAACTGCAAACGGACCTTTACTATGCCACTGATCCAAACAATAGTCCGTATTATACATTAGTTAGCGTTTCTCAATCTCACATGGGAGCACACTTACATGACAATATCTGACCTATATGATAGCTGGTACATTAGAATCTTTACAAAGTAGGTACCTTGAGTTTGCGAAGGTTTGTGCTGTTGTGGTCTTGGAAGATTTTTGTAGGTGCCACTGGATTCTCCGAGCCCTATTACAAGTTTGGTCCAAAAGAAAAACAAATGGCTAGCCACATTTTTTGGAGTTTACAATATTTGGGATAAAAAACATGCTGTTTATAATGCTGTAATCTGTAACTTTATTGTGTTAAGATATAGAGATGAATGTTTTCAACTTTATAAAAGTGATTCTGTCATCTACTGCTCTAAGATGTTTGCATAAAGTTTTCAAACTAATTTTCAACTATGTGTATTTGGCTGTAGACAAACAGTGTGTGTAAGAACATTGTCAGATCAATAGTTTCGTGTTTTATAATTTA
The DNA here is from genome assembly GCF_052327205.1 of Somniosus microcephalus. NCBI lineage: Eukaryota > Metazoa > Chordata > Chondrichthyes > Squaliformes > Somniosidae > Somniosus > Somniosus microcephalus. Next base: position 50,669,429 of record NC_141008.1, read on the forward strand.
TTCTTCCTTCTATTTCTTGTTATTTTTCACCACTATTTAGTTCCCTTTCTCTCCCATTCCCCCTCCATTTACAAGACTTCCCAACTAAAGTGGATAAATCCCCAGGCCCTGACGGGATGTATCCCAGGCTGCTGTGTGAGGCAAGGGAGGAGATTGCAGGGGCTTTGACACTAATTTTCAGAACCTCTCTGGCCACAGGGGAGGTGCCAGAGGACTGGAGGACAGCTAACATAGTACCATTATTCAAGAAGGGTAGTAGGGATAAACCAGGGAATTACAGGCCAGTGAGCCTAACATCAGTGGTAGGGAAATTATTGGAAAAAATTCTGAGGGACAGAATTAGTCTCCACTTGGAGAGGCAAGGATTAATCAAGGATAGTCAGGGGGAGATCATGTCTAACCAATTTGATTGAACTTTTCGAGGGGGTGACAAGGTGTGTGGATGAGGGTAGTGCAGTTGATGTAGTCTACATGGACTTCAGTAAGGCTTTTGACAAAGTCCCACATCGGAGACTGGTCAAGAAGGTAAGAGCCCATGGGATCCAGGGCAATGTGGCACATTGGATCCAAAATTGGCTTAGTGGCAAGAGGCAGAGGGTGATGGTCAAAGATTGTTTTTGTGACTGCAAGCCTGTGTCCAGTGGTGTACCGCAGGGATCGGTGCTGGGTCCTTTGCTGTTTGTAGTGTACATTAATGATTTAGATATGAATGTAGGAGGTATGATCAGTAAGTTCGCAGATGACACAAAAATTGGTGGAGTGGTAAATAGCGAGGAGGGAAGCCTTAGGCTACAGGACAATATAGACGGGTTGGTCAGATGGGCAGAACAGTGGCAAATGGAATTTAACCCTGAAAAGTGTGAGGTGATGCATTTTGGGAGGACTAACAAGGCAAGGGAATACACAATGAATGGTAGGATCCTAGGAAGGACAGAGGATCAGAGGGGCCTTGGTGTGCATGTACATAGATCCCTGAATGCAGCAGGACAGGTAGATAAGGTGGTTAAAAAGGCATATGGGATACTTGCCTTCATTAGCCGAGGCATAGAATGTAAGAGCAGGGAGGTTATGATGGAGCTGTACAAAATGCTAGTTAGGCCACAGCTGGAATACTGTGTGCAGTTCTGGTCACCACACTATAGGAAGGATGTAATTACATTGGAGAGGGTGCAGAGGACATTCACCAGGATGTTACCTGGGCTGGAGCGCTTCAGCTATGAAGAGAGACTGGACAGGCTGGGGTCGTTTTCCTTAGAGCAGAGAAGGCTGAGGGGGGACATGATTGAGGTGTACAAAATTATGAGGGGCATAGATAGGGTAGATAGAAATGAACTTTTCCCCTTAGTAGAGGGGTCAATAACCAGGGGGCATAGTTTCAAGGTAAGGGGCAGGAGGTTTAGAGGGGGGGGATTTGAGGAAAAACTTTTTCACCCAGAGGGTGGTTGGAATCTGGAACTCACTGCCTGAAAGGGTGGTAGAGGCAGGAACCCTCACAACATTCAAGAAGCATTTAGATGAGCACTTGAAACGCCATAGCATACAAGGTTACGGAGCAAGTGCTGGAAAATGGGATTAGAATAGACAGGGCTTGATGGCCGGCGCAGACACGATGGGCCGAAAGGTCTGTTTCTGTGCTGTATAAATCTATGACTCTAAAGGTGCCTATACACTACAACTGTAGTGGTTTTGTTTCACTTGGTGTTAGTTATCTTGTAAAATGCAGTCTAGATCCAGAATCAGGGACTGAGCCAACTTTGGAGCAAAATGGAGTGAGACTCCAGATTACACTACAAGAGTAGCAACTCACAGTGTAATTTCATCCTATCAGTGTGGGCAGGAAACCTATTCCCAGACTATGCCAATTTGTAAATTGGCCATTAAGAAATGCTTGAAAATACTGCAGGTCACTATGCAATTTTCTCTTCATAACTAACACCTCCCCCAGACTGTATGCCTAAGAATGGGACCTCACTGTTTGAGAGGAATGACAGGTCTACACTTGCACCTTCTCTCTCTGTGATGACATGTATTCGTACAACAAAACACTGCGCCAACCAGTATCCACGATTCAATTTTTCTTCTCTACTTTTTCCTCCAATATTCTCCGCTCCCCTGAAGTGCTTGGCCCCTTGCTAGTGAACAGTTCATGGACACTGGGGGCCCCTCGGGTAGGGAGTCGATGTGGTATTCTTCATGCATAAACTGACACAATGTTGGTAAGCTATTTGATCCTGGATGAAATCATAGTTAAGCCTGATTATGTCCTTATCTGATGTCTACACAACTGCACTCCCAGCAGGATCATTTTTTTTTGTTATGAAGAGGGGGAACCTTGACTGATTTTCCCTTCCCTATCCCAGGCATACAGAGGCCAAATGTGGTTTCCTCCACCCCGTCTGAATGGCTCAGTCACTTAATGTTTTAACTAGACGAGCCACTGGCAATGTCAATTACATTTTTTTAACCCGCTCCGGTCTATTCAATTTGGCTTCAAGAATACCAGAATGTATAGTGTACTCAATGAAACACTTTCATCATAAAACAAGGGCTAATGAAAATATTTAATACAAAGTTGAAAGTGCTTTGTAATAGTTTAGATAATTATTATTTGCGCTCATGTTTTTGAAACAAGGCACCCTCCACATAAAATAAGATTCACCCTGGAAATTGAGAGGGTGGGTAGGGTGGAAATCATCATGAGGTATATATGAGTGAATGAACTGATCCCATGGTCCCAGTGGGGAGCTACACTCGGAGGGAGGATAAGTCGTATAATTTGTGCTACCGTTTTGTAACCCTATCTCTGACGATAGCTGGAGAGCAGGATTGGTGAATTTACCCTATAATCTCGAAGTCAGCTTTGTTCTTACACAGCATTTGTGTGTTACCCTTTCCTAGTATTGCAAATAAAACCTGCCCCCCTGCTTCTCATAAGAACATAAGAAATAGGAGCAGGAGTAGGCCAATCGGCCCCTCGAGCCTGCTCCGCCATTCAATAAGATCATGGCTGATCTGATCCTAACCGCCAATCTACTATCACAGAACCATCTCCTGAATCTAAGAGAATTAGACACACGAAATAGGAGCAGGATCAGGCTACACGGCCCCTGGGCCCGCTCCGCTACCCACAGGGCCATGACCGATCCGAACCTAGACTCATGTCCAAATTCCTGCCCGCTCCCCGTATCCCTTAATTCCCTTTACTTCTAGGAAACTGTCTATTTCTGTTTTAAATTTATGTAATGATGTAGCTTCTACAGCTTTTTGGGGCAGCATATTCCATGGACCTACCACCCTCTGAGTGAAGTAGTTCCTCCTCATCTCAGTTTTGAAAGAGCAGCCCCTTATTCTAAGACTATGCCCCCTAGTTCTAGTTTCACCCATCATCGGGAACATTCTCCCCGCATCCACCCGATCCAACCCCTTCACAATCTTATATGTTTCAATAAGATCGCCTCTCATTCTTCTGAACTCCAATGAGTAGAGTCCCAATCTACTCAACCTCTCCTCATATGTCCATCCCCTCATCCCCGGGATTAACCGAGTGAACCTTCTTTGTACTGACTCGAGAGCAAGTATGTCTTTTCTTAAGTATGGACACCAAAACTGTATGCAGTATTCCAGGTGCGGTCTCACCAATACCTTGTACAACTGAAGCAATACCTCCCTATTTTTATATTCTATCCCCCTAGTAATGAAAGCCAACATTCCATTGGCCTTCTTAATCACTTGCTGCACCTGTATACTAACCTTTTGAGTTTCGTGCACCAGGACCCCCAGATCCCTTTGTACTTCAGTACTTTCCAGTTTCTTGCCATTAAGATAATAACTTGCTCTACGATTTTTCCTGCCAAAGTGCATAACCTCACACTTTCCAGTATTGTATTCCATCTGCCAAATCTGAACCCACTTACTTAGCCTGTCTATGTCCCCTTGCAGGTTTTTTATGTCCTCCTCACTCACTACTTTCCCTCCCATCTTAGTATCATCTGCAAACTTTGATATGTTACACTCGGTCCCCTCCTCCAAATCGTTAATATAGATTGTAAAGAGTTGGGGACCCAGCACTGACCCTTGCGGAACACCACTAGTTACTGATTGCCAGTCTGAGAATGAACCATTTATCCCAATTCTCTGCCTTCTGTTAGATAGCCAATCCTCTATCCATGCCAGAATATTACCCCCAATCCCGTGATTTTTTATCTTAAGCAATAATCTTTTGTGTGGCACCTTGTCAAATGCCTTTTGGAAGTCTAAATACACTACGTCCACTGGTTCCCCTTTATCCACCCTATATGTTACTTCCTCAAAGAACTCCAGCAAATTTGTCAAACATGACTTCCCCTTCATAAAACCATGCTGACTTTGTCCTATTAAATTATGATTATCCAAATGTCCTGTTACTGTCTCCTTAATAATGGACTCCAATATTTTACCTACCACAGATGTTAGGCTAACCGGTCTATAGTTTCCAGCCTTCTGTCTACTGCCCTTTTTAAATAAGGGTGTTACATTAGCAGTTTTCCAGTCTGCCGGGACCTTTGCCGAGTCCAGGGAGTTTTGGAAAATTATTACCAATGCATCCACAATCCCTACCGCCACTTCCCTCAAGACCCTAGGATGTAAGCCATCAGGTCCAGGTGATTTATCTGCCTTGAGTCCCATTATTTTACCGAGTACCACTTCCTTAGTGATTTTGATCGTGTTTAGCTCCTCCCCCTTATAGCCCCCTGTTTGTCCAGTGTTGGGATATTCTTAGTGTCTTCTACTGTAAAGACTGATACAAAATATTCATTCAGTGTTTTTGCCATCTCCATATTTCCCACCATTAATTTCCCGGTCTCATCCTCTAAGGGACCAACATTTACTTTAGCCACCCTTTTTCTTTTTATATAACTATAAAAACTCTTACTATCTGTTTTTATATTTTTTGCTAATTTACTTTCATAATCTATCTTCCCTTTCTTAATTAATCTTTTTGTTATTTTTTGCTGTCTTTTAAAGTTTTCCCAATCCTCTATCCTCCCACTAGATTTGGCTACCTTATATGCCCTTGTTTTTTATGCCCTTATATTACCTTGTATGTCCTCTGTTATTTTGTTCTCTCAAGGAGGTGAAACACAAAAATAGATTAATGAACAAAGTTCAACTCGTAGTAATTTTTAAAACTATGAACATCTTTATTGAATTAAATTAAAAAAAACAGAAAATGCTGCGATTGCACAGCAACTCTTGTCAAATCTATAGAGGAAAGATCGATTAGTATTTTGGATGTAGACCTTTCAAGGGACTACGTCCAAAATGTCAACCTGTCTTCTATTTACAGATGCCGAACAGATCTACTATGCAGTTCCAATATTTTTTGTTTCCACCTTTATTTTCTGAAACGTGAAAGATCAGGATCTTTGATCAAGAGATTGGTGGTAGGACATGCGCAGTTGAAAAAAGATTTAAAATAGTGAAATAACAACAGAAAACGCTGGAAAAACTCAGCAGGCCAGGGCAGCATCCGTGGAGAGAGAAACAGAGTCAACGTTTCAGGTCGAAGACCTTTCGTTAAAACTGGAAAAAAGCAGGAAATGGAAAGCAAGGTTAGGGGCTGGGAAAAGGGGGAGGGGATGAAAGAACAAAAGGGAAGGTCAGTGATAGGATAGAAAGCAGGAGAGATTAAGAGACATTAAGAGATAGTCAAGGCAAGAAGAGGTGGTAATGGGACAGGTTAAGGAACAAAGGATGGCTCTAGATGAAGTGTGAATTGCGCTGGCAGAATGAAGGACAGCTGCCATGTGGGAGGGAAGAAAAAAAGGCCAAACAAAAAGTGTGGATAAAAAAAATATATATATATATATGATAGGGGCCAAGGTTATAATCTGAAATTGTTGAACTCTATGTTGAGTCCATAAGGCTGTAGAGTGCCTAATCAAAAGATGAGGTACTGTTCCTCGAGCTTACACTGAGCTTCCGTGGAACAATGCAAGAGGCTGAGGACGGTGAGGTCTGAGTGGGAATGGAGCGGTGAATTAAAGTGACAGGCCACTGGGAGCTCGGGGTCCCCCTTACGGACTGAAAATTAAAAATAGTGACATCAGGAACTAGAACAGGACCTTGCAAGGCAGAGGAACCTCGGTAGGTACAGTGTCCTTTTCTTGTTGCTACATGCCTATGTTATTCATATTATACTTTTTGAAGTGATCTGTTAAATATTATTAAGCAAAGAATTGCTATTTGTTATAAAATCATTTTGATTATTCTCATCTCATTGATGTCAGTAGGCGTAGTCTGCAATGAGTGGCCTTGGCAAAGAAATGGAGACTATGACCCACATGTCAGAGAGCAACTCCTGATGGCAGGCTGTGATAACTCAGCCGTACTGTGGCACAGATTAGTAAGAAGCATGTCCAAACCCATAATTCCCACATGGCACGATCCCAATTTCGGCTGTGCTGTCAGAGGTAGACGCAGAGTGGAGGGTTTGTGTTTCCTTTTAAGGAAGGAGGAAAAATTAGAACCTCAGTCAACCAAGGTGTTGTTATTTACCTCCTAATGGGTGAATCAAGAAAGCCATTGGTACAGGTTGCCTGCCTGTTTTATTGTCAAGGAATAGTGTCTGGCAGAGCCAATCTAGAAGAGAGAAAAAACTGAGATTTAGTCCATGGATGGGATTTTGACTTCAGTTTGTAACTATAAGAATAAGCTATTTCCCCGTGGGTTACAGGACTGATATCCTGGAGGGCAGAAACTGTGAAACGTTGCTATCAGCAGATGTGGGTGTATAATTAAGGCTACAATTTTGTAGCTCCATCTCTGTCCCTGGCTCACATTGAGCAATGCACCACACCAGCAGCAGAGAATGTGATTACTGTCCTCAGTGTGCAGTATTCCCTCAACTTTTATAATTCAAGTAGCAATAGTTCACCCTATAGCCTTCAATTACAGTCAATGTTTGCATCTTTCCAGTTTAACATTAAATATTATATGAGATGGAATTTTCCCCAGTGCAATTTTGGTCTCCTTACCTAAGGAAGGATATACTTGCCTTAGAGGGAGTGCATCAAAGGTTCACTAGACTGATTCCTTGGATGAGGGGATTGTCTGATGAGGAGAGGTTGAGTAGACCAGGCCTATGTTCCCTAGAGTTTAGAAAAATGAGAGGTGATCTCATTGAAACATATAAAATTCTTAAAGGGCTTGACAGGGTAGATGCTGGGAGGATCTTTCCCCTGGCTGGGGAGTCTAGAACCAGGGGTCACAGTCTCAGAATAAGGGGTCGGCCATTTAGGACTGAGATGAGGAGAAATTTCTTCACTCAAAGGATTGTGGATCTTTGAAATTCTCTACCCCAGAGAGCTGTGGATGCTCAGTTGTTGAGTGTATTCAAGACAGAGATAGATTTTTGGATACTAAGGGAATCAAGGGATATGGGGATAGTGCGGGAAGGTGGAGTTGAGGTAGAAGATCAGCCATGATCTTATTGAATGGCAGAGCAGGCTCGAAGGGCCGAATGGCCGACTCCTGCTCTTATTTCTTATGTTATTAGAAATTAGGAGGGAAATTTTACCCTCAGTCAATTGACAATATTCTGCACCACTGTATCCTACTTATACACTGGGCATCTAGTAGAGCTTTCTAGTCCTTTGTGGATGCATCTACAAATGATCGTGATATTTTGATCTATTGATTTTTGGAGATGCATCATAAAATACAGCAGTGTCACAGAATTAATCATTATAAGAATAACAGTTTTGGAGAAAGAGTTTTCAACTAGTCTTACACAGATTGGGAAATGAAAATATATTACAAAGCAGATGGTAAAACAAAGAATGTACAGTTAACTAGACCAAAACTTGAGTAGAAAGCTTGAAATAACGATAAGGGCAGATTTTGAAAGGCTCAGCATTTGACATTTCTTGGAGGTCATATTACTGACCAGTGTGAGCTTCATTACAGCTTTAAATTTTATTCAATGGATTCCAAGCTGAATTTCAAGTCTTTGGTGCCACCTTCTCCTTCATCCTGCAGCTCACCTGTACAAAGGCACACGACTGCTCAGCTCATCTTTTAGAAGTTGGATTGTTAAAAGACGTGAAGGAGTTTTGTGTGCTGGTTTGAAACTTTAATTTCTTTTCACTTACTAGCTATTTTACGCTGCATTTTCATTAGTGCATTACTTCTCGCTGCTATATGCGCCTAATTTTTTTGCAATACAAGATTTTTATTTACCATCCCTTTTCCTACAACAGCTTTACTTGCAGCAAACAAAGTGCTCAGGATGGGAAACTCCTTTGGGGGCTTCAAATGACACTTCAAGATTTGGAGGAGGAAGATGAATTCACAAAGAATCAAGAAAGGGAGGTTCCATTACACCTCATGGTCTATGTGTGCACCTGTCCATATCCCAGTATCTGCAGTTACCAACCCCGACAGTTCTATCTGGGCCTCTTAGATGAGATCTGTCTTCTCCGCTTCTAATTCACAAAGGAGGTTGCCCTCCGGATGAGATGTTAAATTAACGTTCTGTCTGCCTTTCAGGTGGATGTTTTTTTTTAAACTGTAATGGAGGGACGGTAAGACTGGCTCTGAGGAAGGATGGGATCAAATAGGCCAAAAGGCCTTTTTCATTTGAACTGATCTTATGATTAGTCCTTACAATATAAAAATCTGGGGAGCAAATAGAAACAAAACACACCAGCAAGCCAACTACATTAGTAGTGCCTGGTTATTTAGGTTTGTGACTGATATGTTTTAAAAGCATATTGCATGTGAAATCACAAAAATTTTTACATTTAAATTTTTTTTTGTCCCTTCAATTTTCTAATGTCCTCTTAGTGAATTGGGAGCACCCAACACATATAAGCAATCTAGTCCTGTGCCATCGCCCCACTTAGCCGGACAGAATCTAAAACCAACTATTATTATTTTAGGACAACCTTTAGATTTACGTGGCCAAATGACTTCCATTGTAAGATGATTTCAGTCACCCTCTAATTGGCTAACAATTATTTCTCTGCTTACAGTTTTTAAAAATTAATTCTTGGGATATGCAAGGCCAACATTTATTGCCTAGTTGCCCTTGAGAAGGTTCTTCTTGAACCGTTGCAGTCCGTGTGGTGAAGGTGCTCCCGCAGGGTTGTTAGGTGGGGGGGTTCCAGGATTTTGACCCAGTGACGATGAAGGAACGGCAATATATGTCCAAGTCTGGATGGTGTGTGACTCGGAGGGGAACTTGGAGGTGATGGTGTTCCTATGCGCCTGCTGCCCTTGTCCTTCTAGGTGGTGGCGGTCACGGGTTTGGGAGGTGCTGTTGAAGAAGCCTTGGTGAGTTGCTGCAGTGCATCCTTTAGCTAGTACACCACAGCCACGGTGCAGGCATAAACTGTAAATATCTGAAAACTGAGTTAAAACTGCTTTCCTTCATACAAAGTGTGATATCTTAGATTAGAGCCAGCTTGGGCAGCTGTGGCTGCCTGTTCCCATTTCCCTGACCCAATTTCCATAGTTTTGGTTTGTTCTCATACAGATCTAATAGCCTAACTGTTACATCTGTCCTTGTACTGGCTCTGGAAATGTGCGCAGGCCAGCTAACTGGCTGTCTGAGAGTGTGCTACCCCTATATCATATCATAAAAAAAGAAAGCACGCAATGGAAACTTTTCTGACAGAATAAAACAAACACGACTCACCTTCAGATGGGGTGTTGGCTTCTGATTTTAAAAAAGGATGTGCAGTACAGGTCCTTTAATTGTGTATGATGAATGCAGGATTAGGCAGAAGTATTCCATGCAAATTCTATCGATGCCTCTTATCACCAGTTCATTGCTTTGAACAGCCAGTCACTGGAGTATGCACCAGATGTGCTATCAGAGAAACGGCGGATTGTGTATTCGATTCCTTGGTGGTACTGTACTGGTGGGGGAAACCGAACATGTCTCTAATCCATTGCCTTCTAATGAGAGGGGAAAGTATGGCTGCAAAGCCGGAAATGCTCTAAACATTTTGTTAATTACACAGTATAGTAGCCCACAACATTTACAGAGATAATACGACAGGAAACAACTGCCAGCTAACACAGAAGGGGCAAAGAACATTTGGTACTGAAAGGGTTAATCAAAATGAACAGAGCTTGAATTGAACCAGACTAATGAGATATATTGTATGGGTGCCTAAAGAGGACATTTACTGTGCAGAGATTTTGCATAACCTGGTTTAGTTTGACATTCATCCCAGCCTGTGGTTAGCCTCGGAGACTGCATTCTTTTTGAAAGAATTAGGTGTCACAATCAATTCTAAACATACTCCAGTGACAAAAATGCCAGTATATTTCTTGTGGTAGTGCTGATTCTGAGGAATTCAAATTTGTCATCACACACAGTAAAATGCATCTGAAAAAGAACAGCTATAGGATTGAATTCTAACATCCAAATTAATTAAACGACCTTACCAAAAGTCTGAAAATTACAGAAACTGTGATTTTGTTACTTATGTTTTTATAGGCTTGTAAGTTTACCACAGAAGTTAAAACATAGGCCGTAAACATAGCCATCAGATGTCTGTTGCAGATAAAAGACCTGCTTCATATATGGAAATTGAAGAAACTACAGTAAAAGCCAATTTTCCGTGTCAGGTTTCACTGTTTCCTTTTTCATTTTGCCAGTGTGGTATCAGGAATTCTGAGCAGTGGGCAATGCCAAACAGCTGTGGGAACCAACCAGACCTGTAGAAACAAGAAGAAATAGTAATTAGCAATCCACGAAATTGATCATTTGTGTCAAGCCAAATGACAAGATGGCAATGCCTGTGGTGAGGCGATACATTGAGGTCAATTTTAACCCTGAGTGGTTTCGGGCGGGCAGGAACTGGGGCGGGTGCAAAATGCATTAACTGGCCTGAGTTTCGGGCTCGGGGCTACTTTAACTTCCGGGTCTCATTTAAATGCCGCTGGTCTATTTCCTGTCTGGAACGGGTGGAAGAGGGCCACAGAGTGGCTGCTGACATGGAACGATTGGCCAGCTTGCAGGTAAGTGACAGGGAGGGAGGGAGTGGGGGGGGCAGATGGAGTCCGGGACAGATGAGGCTGCGGCTTTCCTTGTGGGACCCGGAGGACCACTCATGCTCCTCCTGGCCCCATAAAGGAACATTTTGCACTTACCTGCTACAGCCTTGCAGGAACACTGCAACAGTTTCCTGCTCAGGCCCCAGTTATAATGCAATCGGAGTCCTATGGGAGCCCGATTTTCATTCATTTCTGGGTCCATTTAGGCGGTCGCCTCATCCGCCTGCAGAATAAAATTGGAAACATCGGGAAAGGGATGAGTTCTGAGCAGGTAAGGAACCCGCTCGTTTTTAATTGCCCACCTGCCCGGTTTCTGCTGGTAGGGTTAAAATCGTGCTCAATGTTTATAAATATGTTTAAAAATGATTTAAAAATTACTGGATTTCTAAATGAATACTATAAGCTCTTCCAGTCCTCCTTTTAAATTCAGAACCAGGCAAGTTGTTGCAATGGCAATTGTGCGTTATCATGATTTTCATGGGTGAGGAATGCAAGCAACAAATACAACTTGGAAATGGAAGAACTGCAGTATTGCACTGTAACGAACACTCCACATTCCTTGACTGAAGTAGCAGGTAGGCAGTCTGTTCCCATAGCTCTACCAATGTCACTCCAGAACTAGTTACTTTAAGGTCCTTTACATTTTCAGTTTTCTTCATTCCCTGCAGAGGAAGTGTCTAAACCGCTGCCATGTATTTCCTGCAACGGCATCTGTGAGATTGGGAATTTGGTATATGGAAAATTATATGAGTCCAAATTAGTGTCATGCAATTCCGTGGTGCAGTATATTAATGATGCTCCAAATCTTCATCTACTAATCTGTGCACAGAACAATGTCCCTCACAATACTTGCAAGGTTGAAATAAATGAAAAACATTAGAGAAAATACAAAAGAATTGTTTGCCAACTCAAATGACAGTTCAACCCTGTGACCCTGTAATGTGTTTAATGAGCAAAAGTGAATGTCATCAAGAATCTCTTCAATTAAAGATTCATTGCATAGCTGCAAGCAAAACCCTATCTTTACTGTACACATTATGTTCATTAAAGGCTGCATAGAAACTGTTGTCAGACAAAAGTGTTCATTGTATTTTAGGCATTGTGCCAAAGGAAAGTATGAAGCTTTGTGTTCATGTAGAACACTACTCCTTCAACTCTGCTGCACCACTGTGGGTAATAGAAGCTCTAATTGTAGATGGCACGCGGTGTTGTTTCACTTTCATATCATAACCACTAAATGGCACCTTGGGGACCTAGTATGCTCTACTCCCCATCTTCAACAATGGGCTAGCCAGTGCAATGTTACGGCCTTGCATGGTTGGAGAGTGGATCTTGAAGGTATCAATTGGAAGATCAAAGTAGTGAGCCAGGTGTTGATTTGTGTCGGTAGCTGAGAGCCCAGGTGGATGCCAACTTCAGCCTGGAAGAAGAGGCATAGAGCATTCTGGTCTTTTCTGTCTTTCTTCAATGATCGCAAAGTCGCAATGCAGGTTAAGCTTGTACTGTGTAAAACCTGAGCCCAACATTTCTGCTTCATGGTTCAGAATTCCTATGCCTACAACAGAAAGGCTTCCTCTAGCCTGTGTGTGAGATACAGGACCATAGTGTGAGGCGGATTTTGGGCATGGTATGTTTCGATGCTGTGGTTAGCAGGACGGTGGCAATATACTCACACATTTTGTAGTGAGTTATGCTACTCGCCATGCTGCTCATCAAAAGCTTCTTCTATCTGCTGTCCACCTGCCGAGGGTTCAAACCTGTACTTGTCGGGTACTTAGCAACAGGTAATGACTATTCTTCTCAGGAGGTAGGCAGATGAGGTCCTTTTGGGATCCAGGTGGTTCCAAGACACATATGCCAGTGGAAGTTCAGAACCAAGTCAACACTCTGTGACAGACCTGATAATCTGGCATCTAAACCAGGCCAGTTCCACAGACCTCCTGGGCAATGCTGATGATCGACCAGCCAACCTCCTCACTAATAGAATCTGGAGAGGTAAAGTGTTACCGTGGGCTGGGATTCTTTTTATTTGGCTCCAGATAATCTTGCAGGCCAAAGCCTTCATTGGTAGGGTAGTCCCAGATGGATAAATAATGGGAAACTTACCAGCAATCAGCTCTGGTAAACTGCATGGTTTTAGATGGTTAAACTCCAATAATAGGAAGGATGTGAGGCTTTGAAGAGGGTAAAGAAGAGATTTACTGGAATGGTTCCAGGGATGAGGGATTACAGTTACATGCATAGACCGGAGAAACTGGGGTTGTTCTCTTTAGAGCAGATAAGGCTAAGAGGAGATTTGATAGAGGTGTTTAAAATCATGAAGGGTTTAGATAGGGTAAATAAAAAGAAACCGCTTCCAGTGGCTGAAGGGTTGATAACCAGAGGGTACAGATTTAAGGTGATTGGCAAAAGAACCAGAGAAGTCATGAGGAAAAATGATTTTACATAATGAGTGGTTAGGATTTGGAATGCATTGCCTGATAGGGTGGTGGATACAGATTCAATAGTAATCTTCAAAAAGGAATTGGATAAATACTTGAAGAAAACATTGCAGGGATATGGGGGAAGAGCTGGGGAGTGGGACTAACTAGTTGCTCCATAAAAGAGCCGGCGCAGACCAACGTTTCCTATAAGGTGCCTGGCCGCACACTTCTCTGCTGGTCCCGGCTCTTTCAATGTAATTGGCTGCGCAAAGGGGCTGCGCACCTAAAAAAAAACATGAGGGAACATTGGCGCAGACTTAATGGGCCGAATGGGCTCCTTTTGTGCTGTACTATTCTATAATAATACCCCTGTGCACATTAAGAGTGCTCTGAGCCTTGGTTCTGCCAACCTGTACCTAATCTCTCTGGATTTAGATAAATAGGACATAATGGGCTAACAGAAACCTGACAGGTGGGTATGGATTTCTCAACAAATTGCAGGCACTTAAACATGATGATGAATATCCGCACTTGTCAGACACCTTGCTGACGAAAGAAAGTGCCATCTTGATTAGCTGTAGATTGGGATAGATTATGGGCATTACTGTGGCTCAACGAAAAATAAAAAGTTTCTGTTATATTGCGTCATGACTTTGCTAAGTCGCAGGATATAAGTTGTACCTGATTCTGACCTACTTAATAAAAGGTTACAGCAAATACATTAGTGCAGACAGAATTAAGTTAAAGAAAAGTTCAATTGCTTTGCCCAAGTTCTTAATAACTCTAAGTGACGTGGCCTTGAAAGTATGGATCATTATAACAAAATTATGATGCGTGCACTGCAGATCCACTGTAATAAGATGACATGGAGAGAAATGTTATATGACATATGTGAAACTGACTACTTGTTTAGGACAGTTTTAAGGAGTAGCTTTGAACCGTTGCAATCTTTAGGGACCAGCAAAGCAGAAACGAGCTCTTAAAGAATTACTGAATCTAAATTTTTCCCCAAAATGGAAAATTTGCCGTCCTCTGGGCATCATAAGGGTAATTTTACGATCCCACATTCAGAGCAGGGTCACTGTGCTTGAAGGGAATACGAGTTGGAGATAGACAAGCATCTCTGTAGCCCGAGTTCTCTAACCTATACTACCTGCAAGTGTAACTTCCCTCTGGGACTGCGGAATTATCATCTTGGAAAGGAAGGACTGTCTTTGCAGCAGAGGATGCACTTCTGAAGCTGTGCGTATGGATAATGTTGAATCAGAGTAGAAGGAGCTATACTTTGTGACGTAATAAAACTCACTACGCACTTAGTTTGAGCATAAAGCAACTTGTTTCAGAACATGGAGGTCTAGTTGTACTTCACCAGTTCCTTGTCTTACAAAATGTCCCTGGAAAGCTGGGCCCACGCCCGAGTATTTATACTCCTTGGACGGCGCCACCACCTGGCTGTCCAGCGTTATTTCATGAGTAGTTTCTTGATGATGATGAGATTTATAACACTTTGTATCTGTTTGTGCTCCACGTGATCAAGGAGTACTTGAAGGAGAAACTGGATGATAAAGTATTCCATTTCCCAGCGCTAAAATCATTTTAGTGAGCAAAATTTTTTTAATTTAGAATGTTTTTTTAATGGTTATAATATTGTCACAGTGTGCAGTACATAATGGGGATGGAACAATATGATAGCAAGTGATAGTGTGCATGTGATAATGTGAGTCCTGCAGTGTGTCTTGGCTTGTGGATGCCTCCAGGATCATTATAGGATGTTGAGGTGTACCTTTGCATTTACCTGCAGAGCCATTTCCACACGGGCTTTGGTTGTGCTATCTTTAGGTGAGGTGTGGTGTGTTCCTCTAGCATGGTCCCCATGTTATGTATGGGATGCTGGACAGCTGCTGGTAGAAGTTGAGGAACAGGGACTGGGTTTACTGTCCCAGTTGCTCCTTTCTTTTTCACTTTTTCTTTTCTTTCTCTCTCTGTATTGCAATATTCCAGTTCTTTTTGTCATAATTGTTAGCCAGGACACTGGTAGATCTCCCCTGCTCTTCTTTGAACAGTGCCAAGGGATCTTTTAACGTTCGCATGAGAGCTTAACCTCTCATCCAAAAGATGGCACCTCCGACATTGCAGCAATGTACTACAGTTGGAATCTCAGCCTAGATTATGTGCTCAAATCTGTGGAGTGGGATTTGAAAGCACGATCTTCTGCTCAGAGGCGAAAGTGCAACCATTGAGCCAAGGCTGACGCCTTAAATTTAACGTTACTTCCCTGCCATTACTTCTGATGAAAGGTCATCGATCTGAAACGTTAACTGTTCCTCTTTCCACAGATGCTGCCTGACCTGCTGAGTATTTCCAGCAATTTCTTTATTTCAGATTTCCAGCATCCACAGTATTTTGCATCTGTATTACTTCCCTACTTTTGTGTTCTATCCCTCTAGAAACTAAATGTCAGTACTTTGCACTCTTCATGGCTTTATCAACTTCTGTTGCTACTTTTAATGATTTATGTATCTGCATTCCCCTTTCTTTAAACCCCTTGTGCATATTTTCTCTTGGAATTTAAAATAAAGCAGTCAATTACAACTAAAGCTTTCAGTCGTTTATTGTCAAGAATGGACACGTCATGTGCGCGAACTGCGAGCAAAGGTGGGCTTAAAATGCAAAAATAAAATGCAATTTTGCTCTAGAGGGTTGGGAATTTGCTCCATAAAACTTGGTCTTGCCAATCTTTGAGAGATTGAGCCTATATGCTCTGGAATTTAGAAGAATGAGAGGTGATCTCATTGAAACATATAGGGCGCGAAATTCGGTTATGTCTTGTTTGGGGGCAGTAACCGAGTTAAGGCCGGACATTTAGTGCCCGGCGTGGAAGTATCGCCCCGGCCACTAAATTCGGCTTACTCTCCCGCCCAGGAAGTGGTATGCAATCTCGGGGGCTCAACTTCCTGGTGGGGCGTTAACTGAGGCGGTGTCGGGGCATGATTGGCGGAGGCTCTGCAGAGCGCTGCTGCGTTTCAACGCCCCTCCCCTTCAGTTAAAGGGGAGGGCCACTGCGCACTCTGCAGGGCCTCCGCTGGCCCACACTAGGCCACCAGGGCGCTAACAGCAGGCGCAATGGAGCCGAATTTCTAGCCCGATTCTGAGAGGACTTGAGAGGGTAGATGCTGAGAGGTTGTTTCCTGGCTGGAGAATCTAGCACTAGGGGGCATAGTCCCAGGATAAGGGGTCGGCCATTTAAGACTGAGATGAGGAGAAATTTCTTCACTCAGAGGTGGTGAATCTTTGGAATTCTCAGAGGGCTGTGGATCCTCAGTCGTTGAGTATATTCAAGGCTGAGAACGATAGATTTTTGGACTCTAAGGGAATCAAGGGATATGGAGATCAGGCAGGAAAGTGGAGTTGAGGTTGAAGATCAGCCATGATCCTATTGAATGGTGGAGCAGGCTCGAGGGGCCGTATGGCCGACTCCTGCTCCTATTTCTTATGTTCTTATGCAGGCATGTTTCCCCAACATTGGACAAAGTCACGGGAAGACTGGCAATGTTCTCACTAACTATATATTAAGCTCCATCCAAATCACATGTGACTTTGAAGCCACTGCATTGTGCATGTGTACTTAGCCTTTACTGTCAAATCGCCCGACAGCAAAAATAGGGAAATTAAAGGGAACTGGCACATGTTACTGAACTGCTTACAATGGAAGTGGTACTGTAATATAAATGGTGTATGAAGCATTTATATTAAGCAGTTACTGGTCTAAAAGCAGCTTGAAATCCAGAGCAGTGAGCTTTCATAATAACTTACACTACCACCTTAATGAGTTTCATGCTGATATAAAGGTAGTTGAGTAAAGGAAAAAAAATATAGGCCTAGAAATTCGATGGCGCCACGCTCGTTTTTCAGATGCAAAATGTCGCCTCATTACATAAGAACATAAGAAATAGGAGCAGGAGTAGGCCAATCGGCCCCTCGAGCCTGCTCCGCCATTCAATAAGATCATGGCTGATCTGATCCTAACCGCCAATCTACTATCACTGAACCATCTCCTGAATCTAACAGAATTAGACACACGAAATAGGAGCAGGATCAGGCTACACGGCCCCTGGGCCCGCTCCGCTACCCACAGGGCCATGTCCGATCCGAACCGAGACTCATGTCCAAATTCCTGCCCGCTCCCCGTAACTCTTAATTCCCTTTACTTCTAGGAAACTGTCTATTTCTGTTTTAAATTTATGTAATGATGTAGCTTCTACAGCTTTTTGGGGCAGCATATTCCATGGACCTACCACCCTCTGAGTGAAGTAGTTCCTCCTCATCTCAGTTTTGAAAGGGCAGCCCCTTATTCTAAGACTATGCCCCCTAGTTCTAGTTTCACCCATCATCGGGAACATCCTCCCCGCATCCACCCGATCCAACCCCTTCACAATCTTATATGTTTCAATAAGATCGCCTCTCATTCTTCTGAACTCCAATGAGTAGAGTCCCAATCTCTCCTCATATATCCATCCCCTCATCCCCGGGATTAACCGAGTGAATCTTCTTTGTACTGACTCGAGAGCAAGTATGTCTTTTCTTAAGTATGGACACCAAAACTGTATGCAGTATTCCAGGTGCGGTCTCACCAATACCTTGTACAACTGAAGCAATACCTCCCTATTTTTATATTCTATCCCCCTAGCAATGAAAGCCAACATTCCATTGGCCTTCTTAATCACTTGCTGCACCTGCATACTAACCTTTTGAGTTTCGTGCACCAGGACCCCCAGGTCCCTTTGTACTTCAGTACTTTCCAGTTTCTTGCCATTAAGATAATAACTTGCTCTACGATTTTCCTGCCAAAGTGCATAACCTCACACTTTCCAGTATTGTATTCTATCTGCCAAATCTCTGCCCACTTACTGAAGTACTATGTCCCCTTGCAGGTTTTTTATGTCCTCCTCACTCACTACTTTCCCTCCCATCTTAGTATCATCTGCAAACTTTGACATGTTACACTCGGTCCCCTCCTCCAAATCGTTAATATAGATTGTAAAGAGTTGGGGACCCAGCACTGACCCTTGCGGAACACCACTAGTTACTGATTGCCAGTCTGAGAATGAACCATTTATCCCAACTCTCTGCCTTCTGTTAGATAGCCAATCCTCTATCCATGCCAGAATATTACCCCCAATCCCGTGATTTTTTATCTTAAGCAATAATCTTCTGTGTGGCACCTTGTCAAATGCCTTTTGGAAGTCTAAATACACTACGTCCACTGGTTCCCCTTTATCCACCCTATATGTTACTTCCTCAAAGAACTCCAGCAAATTTGTCAAACATGACTTCCCCTTCATAAAACCATGCTGACTTTGTCCTATTAAATTATGATTATCCAAATGTCCTGTTACTGTCTCCTTAATAATGGACTCCAAAATTTTACCTACCACAGATGTTAGGCTAACCGGTCTATAGTTTCCAGCCTTCTGTCTACTGCCCTTTTTAAATAAGGGTGTTACATTAGCAGTTTTCCACTCTGCCGGGACCTTTGCTGAGTCCAGGGAGTTTTAGAAAATTATTACTAATGCATCCACAATCCCTACCGCCACTTCCCTCAAGACCCTAGGATGTAAGCCATCGGGTCCAGGTGATTTATCCGCCTTGAGTCCCATTATTTTACCGAGTACCACTTCCTTAGTGATTTTGATCGTGTTTAGCTCCTCCCCCCTATAGCCCCTGTTTGTCCAGTGTTGGGATATTCTGAGTCTCCTCTACTGTAAAGACTGATACAAAATATTCATTCAGTGTTTTTGCCATCTCCATATTTCCCACCATTAATTTCCCGGTCTCATCCTCTAAGGGACCAACATTTACTTTAGCCACCCTTTTTCTTTTTATATAACTATAAAAACTCTTACTATCTGTTTTTATATTTTTTGCTAATTTATTTTCATAATCTATCTTCCCTTTCTTAATCAATCTTTGTTATTTTTTGCTGTCTTTTAAAGTTTTCCCAATCCTCTATCCTCCCACTAGATTTGGCTACCTTATATGCCCTTGTTTTTAGTCGAATACTATCCTTAATTTCTTTACTTAGCCACGGATGGCTGTCTTTTCTTTTACACCCTTTTCTTCTCAGTGGAATATCTATTTTTTGGAAGTTGTAAAATAACTCCTTAAATGTACAGCACTGATCATGTATCGTCTTACCCTTTAATCTATTTTCCCAATCCACTCTACTCAATTCCGCTCTCATACCTTCATAGTCTCCTTTATTCAAGCTTAGCACGCTTGTTTGAGATCCAACCTTCTCACCCTCTAATTGAATATGGAATTCAACCATGTTATGGTCACTCATTCCAAGGGGATCCTTTACTAGGACATTTTTAATTAATCCTGTCTCGTTACACAGGACCAGATCTAAGGTTGCTTGCCCCCTGGTCGGTTCAGTTACATACTGCTCAAGAAACCCATCCCTAATACACTCAATGAACTCATCCTCAAGGCAGCCCTGCCCAATTTGATTTGTCCAATTAATATGATAGTTAAAATCCCCCATAATTGTAGATGTTCCCTTATTACAAGCCTCAACTATTTCCTGATTGATACTCCATCCAACAGATTTGCAACTGTTCGGAGGCCTATAGACTACGCCCACTAGTGTTTTTTTCCCCTTATTATTCCTTACCTCCACCCAAACTGTTTCATTATCCTGATCTTTTGACCCTATCATTTCTCTGTATTAGTGATTCCTTCCTTTATTAACATAACCACCCCACCTCCCCTTCCTTCCTGTCCTTCCTGATTGTTAAATAACCTGGTATGTTTAATTCCCAGGCATTGTCACCCTGCAGCCATGTTTCTGTAATGGCCACAAGATCATACCCATATGTAGTTATTTGTGCCATTAACTCGTCTATTTTGTTACGAATGCTACGTGCATTCAGATAGAGAACTTTCAAATATGTTTTGTGACACTTAGTTCCTGCTTTTGCCCTTTTTATTACTTTACCTTTTACTCCATACCTTCTGCCCCTTCCTGACACGCTCTGGTTTTTAATTTCCCCACTGCTACCTAAGTCTATGACCTTCTCTGTTGTCATTTTTATTATTTGCTCTCTAGGAACCTCCCCCCCACTAGTTAGTTTAAAGCCCTCTCTACAGCCCTAGTTATATGATCCGCCAGGACTCTAGTCCCAGCACTGGCCAAGTGAAGCCCGTCCCAACGGAACAGCTCCCTCCTGCCCCAGTACTGGTGCCAGTGTCCCAGGAAGCAAAACCCATTTCTCCCACACCAGTCTTTGAGCCACGCATTTAACTCTCTAATTTTATTTATCCTAACCAAATTCGCTCGTGGCTCAGGTAATAATCCAGAGATTATTACCCTTGAGGTTCTGTTTTTTAATTTGACCCCTAGCTGCTCATACTCCTTTAACAGAACCGGCTTCCTAGTCCTATCTACGCCGTTTGTACCAACATGGACCACGACAACTGGATCCACCCCCTCCCACTGCAAGTTTCTTTCCAGCCCAGAGGAGATGTCCTTAACCCTGGCACCGGGTAGGCAACACAGCCTTCGGGACTCTCGCTCTCGGCTGCAGAGAACTCTATCTATCCCCCTAATAATACTATCCCCTACCACTACAACATTTCTATTTACTCCCCCCTCTTGAATGGCCCCCCATTCCACGGTGCTGTGGCCAGATTGATCATCCTCCCTGCAGTCCCTGCTCCTGTCCCCACAGGGAGTAAGAACCTCGAACCTGTTGGACAAGAGCAAGGGCTGCGGCTCCTCCAGCTCTACCTCCTGGATCCCCGTACCTGCCTCACTCGTTGTCACACCGTCCTGTCCCTGACCATGGGCTACATCTGAATTAATTAACTTCATAGGTGTGACCACCTCCTGATACACAGAGTCCAGGTACTTCTCCCGCTCCCTGATGTGTCGCAGTGTCTGAAGCTCAGACTCCAGCTCATCAACACGGAGCTGGAGTTCCTGTAGCAGCAGACACTTGTCACAGACGTAATCACCGTGAGCCTCAATGGGGTTCACCGGCTCCCACATCTCGCAACAGTAACACATCACCTGCTCCATTCTATGTAATTAATTAAATTTTTTATTGTTAGTTATGGACACCCTCTGCCCGATTTTAGATGCTAGTATCCCCTTTAATTAATTGGATTTAAATTAAATCATCCCTCTAATTACACCAGTTAAATGGTTTACCAACAGTCACTCTGCACCAGAAAAGCCTTATTAACTACAACCCACAGAGTTAAAGTTTGAAAAGAGCACCTAACACCCCACTTACCCTAACTCACACTTACCCAAACTCACAGCACTCTCTGATGACTCGCACTCAGTGCTTGCTCGCACTAGGACTGGTCTTTTTATAGTGTGCGACCCACCATATTGGTGAAGGTAGAAAAAGAGGCGTCCAAGGCCCGTGCCTGAAAAAGGTGCTAGCCCCTTTGCGGATTCAAAAATGGGGCCTTGCGTCTGTTTGGGGTGCCGTGAACGCAACCGACAGTAGGCAAGCTGGTTCAGGAAATAATAGTCTACATGCAGCCTAACCAGCGGTCCTTAAAGGGACCGTTTGCGGCTGCCATCAAAAAGATAAGTTTAACAAAAAATATACTTACCTGAATGTAGAGCTGAGACGTTCAGGATGCTCCTCCTTGCTCCAGTGCAGTGCCGAAGACTGTTTACTGCCCCAGCCCTCCTGATCGCTTCCCCCCTTTCCCGATCGCCCCGCCCCGATCGCTGACACCCCTCTCCCGATAGGTCCCCTCCCTCTCTTCCAATCACCCCCTCCCGATCATTTCCCTCTCCCTCCCGATCACTTTCCCCTCTCCTGTTTGCCCTTCCCTCTCGATCGCTTCACCCCCTCTTCTGATCGCCCACCCCGATCACTTCACAGCCTTTCCTGATTGCTTCTCTCCCAATCGCTGCAACCCCTCGCCCGATCGGCCCACTCCCTCCCGAATGCTGCCACCCATTACCCTCTCGATCGCCTCCCTCCCGACCGCCGCCCCACTCACCCAGAACTTACCTCAGGGCCACTGCCGGCGACACAATTGATCAAAATTGAAATCCTCTTCGCCAGCAAGGTGCCTGGGGACACCCAACAGGCATTGTAGCCCAGCAGCCTCATGGAAATGAGGCCCGAGGCCCAATATCAGGTGTGCCTCATGCCATAGACTTTTCAAACAAATCTAAATGCCATAAGTAAAAAGTGGATCTTTATGACTGTATAATAATTAGGGAAATAATTAGTCATTTAACAATTTGCAATGTCAGCGATACACACAAAGGAGAAAGACTGCATGGAACACTTTCAAATAATATACATAGAATATAAAACAACATAAAATAGCTCCCGTTACTAAAGGAGCTGGGATCAGAGAATCTTTTTATTTAACCAGGGTAAATCTCAGCTTCTGCCGCTGCTAATCCTTAACTGGGTCCAAGTTTGAGAGAACAGATGGAGGTACTTGTCCAAATTTTTCCACCACTCTGCATGCAGGCTCTGTTTGACAATCGTCCAAGTCAACGGTCTGCTTGAGACTGAGGATTAAACTGTTCAGAACTGTGTGTGTGAAACAGCCTTCCGCTGCTCTACGGCACAATGTGTCAGTACACTGATGCCCTGAGTCACCAGATGAAACATAAAAAATGTAGGTGCTGAATTTCCTTGGCTCTTCGCCTATTCCCACTGTAACTCTGGCGGAAGTCTGATGGTAGGCCTCTTGATTATGCAAATCACGGTCCAACGACATAGTTGGGACCCCGAACACAATTATAAGGGACACATGGGCGGAGTGTGTCGGCCATGTATCCTGCCGTTGAGCGGCTGAAGCAGCAGTCCTTAAAGGGAAAGCTCCAAAAACGCCCCAAAACATTTGCAACGTTATACTTTTTGTGGACAAAGATCTTCACAAAGATGTTGTCTCCCTCCACCTACTTACAGGCTAGCTTGGCAGGTAGAGATTCCTCAGGCCCGAAACCGGCAAGCTGCATCGCGATACCCGTTTGATGCCGGCAGCTTGCTGGTTCCAGTTAAATGAAATCCGGGACTCAAAATAGTTCCGGTCTCTTCACCCTCGGGAATGGGCGGGCTGCCTGTGTGCTTCGCTGATCGTCTGTCAGTTAAACTCTACCCGGTTTAATACTGGGACCCTCTTACACAGGGGGCAGCTAATGGGGTCTTCAAGGTGGGGAGGGGGGTCGTGAAACTGGACATTCCCTCCCCACCCCGCCAGATAGCTGGCAGGTGCCAGAGTTTATGCTACCATGGGGCAGGTGGGCATCTGAACTGGTGCAGGTGCCCGCTGGCCCCATGCAAATGAGGTGCTCTCCCACTGACCCCGTAAACTCTGTGGTGCTCAGTGCTGGAAGGCATCAGCAGGTGTTATCCTGGCATTAACTGCCGGGATTGTGGCCCACAGATCTTTGACCCCAATGGCAGGAATTTCCTCCGTTCTCATGATCGACCACTGCGTGGGTCTTTTGTGTGGGTCTCACAAACTGTTGTTGGGTTCAGTTGGAACCAAAGTCGCTTTCTCGCAGCAATGGGAGTTGTGGTCTTTGGCTTCCAACAGGAGTGACCAAATCAAATCAAATAAACCGGAGAGAGTGGCCACTGAAGGTCGCTGGTCACCATGTGTGTTTGGATCCCCTGCGACACCTTATAATAAAAGCGCCTTTAAACTGATTAGAATTGAAATGGAGCCTTCAGGATGAAAGTAGTGCTTTGCTTGTGAGTGTTCTACATGGTAAATAAAGGTGAATCTGAGGCATTCAGCTTCGCTAAATTGTCTATGTCAGAAGATGTGGGTTCAAGCTCCAGCACATAATCTTGGCTGACACTCCAGTGCAATGCTCAGGAATTGCTGGATTGCTGCAGGTGCTGTCCTGCGGATGAGACTGAGATACAACACCTGCTTGTTCCAGTGGCGCACGTGGACATTAAAGACCCTGATGCAGTATTTGAAGTGTAGGGAGTTCTCCTGGTGTCCTGACCAACATTACTCCCTCAACCAACACCAGCATAAAGATAGACTAACTGGTCATTCATCTCATTGCTATTTATGGGATCTTGCTGTGTGCAAAATGCATTTACCTACATAACAGATCATGCACTTCAAAATAGTTGATTTTATGTGAAGATTCATTATTTGAGATATTGTTGAGAGATGCGTTAAGTGTTTTCTTAAAAAACAATGATTTCCATCTACTTAGCCTCTTTCACCACCTTAGGACATCCCAAATTTCTTCAGAGCTGACAGAATTTGTTTTTTGAAGTGTAGTTTATATAGGTAAAGGCAGCAACCAAATTGCACACAACAAGGTCCAACAAACAGCAAATGAGGTAAATGACCAGATAATCTGTTTCGATGGTGTTGGTTGAGGGTAAATGTTGACCAGAATAAATGCAAGGCTTGCTTTCGATTAGCATGCTGGTATAACTACTGCCCATGTCAAAGCTCGCTTTAACATGAATGCCATCCATAAATGGGTTAAAAAGTCTGCATAAACTTTCATGAAACAGAATAACCAAGCCAAAATAATTTGGCAATTTAGAATAATTAGGTTTGGTCAGTTTGTTTTCATACATAAGCAGAGGACAGTCTGAGGCAATCAACACATCGTTAACTGCTCTGCATATTCAATACAGCAGACTAACAAAAGCTGTGGTCTGTTTATACAGTACCGTTAAATTTTGAAGAATGGAGACCAGAACTATGAATACATGGTGTACGTGACAGAATTGGACCATAACTTTATATTTTTAATGAAAACAGAATGATTCTGGAGAAGGAGTTTTCAGCAACAATCAAATTGTTTTGAAGGCAAAATCGAATCTAGAAACACTGTGCTACAAATGAGATAGCTCAACTACAACAGTGTCGTAATAACAAGGTGAATATCTATGTTTGTGTGTGTGTTTTTATATAAATAATAAGCCTTTTACTACATGGCCAACTAACTTCTCCTTTTATTGCTCAGGAGTCTTTTATTTATGAACCAAGATGCAGATTGCTAACATCCAATGATATTTTACCCTATTTAAGGTGCCAAATTTGGATAAGAAACAGAGAAAGTGTATAACTCAGCAAAAGCCACAAGTGCAAATCAGCTATCCTAGACTTTCTCAGGAGTATAATAAAAGGAAGATTACACTGTCTGTTTTTAAAAAATCAACCTGGTATGTTTTCACTGCTTCAAGGCTTGTGGTGTACGTTTGGGCAGGATAACATCTGCAATATCCTATCTATATAGACAGAACTTAATGAAGTGTGAAGTTCAACAGAAGGAATGCTCAAATATCACAGATATTCACTCATGGGAACACTCAACATACAATGCAAAAATGGGTACCAGAACCTTGCTATGGCTTCCACTGTGCTTTGGGAGGGAATACAAGCACACAGAGGGTACACAGTGACTAAATGTTTGTCATTTACGTACTCACAATTTGCCCACAGCATGGCAAACTTTGTCAAAGTCACAGCAACACCGTAGTCAGTGACAGATTTACTAAGTTGGGCTAATGCCTATGGCAAGCCTTGGCTACTGCTGACTAGCCTGGCATATGGAAGTAACACTGAGGAGTTGCTTAGATTTTAAGTGTTGGGAGTCCTGGAAGCATTTATTTTGCTTGACCATTCTGTATGTAATGTCTGTAATACATACCAGCCGTGGAAATCTGCAGCTGTTCTACGAGACGACCCTTGTAACTCTAACGGGAGAACCCAGTGGAAAACAGCAGGGTCCTAGGTGCGCCGGGTCTCCACCGTTTCTGGGATTCTTTGGCCTGCCTTGTAGCGGGTAGAAATTCTGCCCTGCCCCTTACAAGGCACATGTCGTCGGGGTGGATCTGGGGTGCCCTAAGTCTGGAGTTCCTGCTTCCTTGGCTCATTCAGGACTTTGTGTAGAAGTGGAGGCTGGTGTGCCCAGTGAGATGAAGTGTACTGGCGTCCAGATGGGTAGAAGTTGGCCCCACTGAGTGGTGAGGGAGGAGCAAGAGGAGTGGGAGTTTGGGGGGGGGGGGGGGGGGAGGGCGGAGGGATTCTAGGCCAGGCAAATGTCCTCGACCCCTGAAAACCACTAAGATGGGTTTTTTGATTCTTAATTTCCCTCCTTACACAGGGGGCTGTGGTCTGGTGGGGGGGGGAGGCGGTGGCGGGAAGCTTGGGAACCTCCCAAAAGGTATGCAGGTGCTGGATTTTCAGGCTGCATAAGTCAAACGGGTACCGTAGATGCGCCCACAGTGGCATTGTGCCTGCCTATCTGTTGCAAATTTGGTGTCCTCTTACTAACCCTGCAAAGAAGCACCTGGAGTGCACAGGTGGTTGTGGTCCTGGCATAGCTACAGGGATTGCAGCCCGTGGATTTTTGGAGCCAATGTAAATTTAGGTCAGCTTTGTTTCAATCGTTATTGGTAATTATGAATAAAAATAGATTTAAAAATTCACACTGCCATTATCATGGAGACAAGTAACATTCTTTGAAATTTTAATGAATAGCATTGTAATCTGTCATTGAAACATTGGAGTAGAATGCATCCATGTTTTGTTGATTAGCAAAAGTTAATTAAAATTGTTTCTCAAAATAACCATTTTATCTAAATTAATTCCTGTCCATTAATGTCAAATGTTTTAGCGTTTAAAATATATTTGGTTAACTGGATTAATATTTTTATTTTTACAATAACGTACATTGTCTGTCTTTCACATTGACAATTATAACCTCACAATCCAACATCACAATGCTATTAAAAAACACATTCCAACACCCCTCTATCTCATTACGAGCACACTTACCTCTTCCTTTCCGCTCCTCACACCACACACTAACATTTTCTTCTCAGATACCACCAACTCCTCCCATCACTTCCTCACTTCAAATCACACACACTTTCTTTTACATTCAACACATTCCATCCTCTATGCATCTTGCTGCGAATCCACCTCTCAGCACATCCACCATATGCACAAGCCCCACAACGTGCTCACTTACCTTTTCAACAGCCACTCACCGACTCTCACCCTCTCTTTCTGCAGGACAAAACAGCCCATAATGCAAAGGGAGAGTTCAAAGAAACATAGAAGATAGGAGCAGGAGTAGGCCATTCGGCCCCTCGAGCCTACTCCACCATTCAATGAGATCATGGCTGATCATCCAAACTCAGTACCCTGTCCCTGCCTTCTCCCCATATCCCTTGATCCCTTTAGCCTCAAGAAATATATCTAACTCCTTCTTGAATATATTTAATGAATTGGCCTCAACTGCCCTGTGTGGTAGAGAATTCCACAGGTTCACCACTCTCTGGGTGAAGAAATTCCTCCTCATCTCTGTCCTAAATGGCTTACCCCTTATGCTTAGACTGTGACCCCTGGTTCTGGACTCCCCCGCCATCGGGAACATCCTTCCTGCATCTAGTACTAAAGAGCGGGGGAGGAGATCCAGACATCATCGTAGAACAGCATGCCCTGGAGATCAGTGGCCCAGGCAGAGCCAAGAGCATCAGGGAAGGCGAGGCTGGTGGCATTGCAAGACAGGGCGTCTGGGTATTACTTGTAACCCTTCATTCACCTCAGCAAAGGTGCAGCAAGCTTCACTACTTCAAGCTGTATTTTCAGGACTGTCACCTGCAAATGTCTAGCCTCTATATGCCATCTCTTTCCTCAGGGCCCTTTAAGGCAGCAAGATCTTCCTCCCGAAACCTCTGAGAAGGAACATCCTCCTGAGTGTGCACTGTCAATCCATCCCAGGCACCAGCTCAGACACTGGCACTCCGCTTGGCTTAGATAGTCAAACAGAATGGTCTGCATGTGGGGAGACACCTAGCACAAGTGGGCAGCAGCAGATACTAGTGGAAGGGATAGTCCAGGAGGGAACTCACGATAGGGTGAGTGAGGTTCCCTCCCAGCTCTGCTGAGGAGGACACAAATGCAGAGTATAGGAGCCCAGCCATGTGAAGGAAACTGCTGGTATCACACAAGGAGTTATATAATGTATTGGATAACC
This sequence comes from Somniosus microcephalus, assembly GCF_052327205.1. Lineage (NCBI taxonomy): Eukaryota > Metazoa > Chordata > Chondrichthyes > Squaliformes > Somniosidae > Somniosus > Somniosus microcephalus. Next base: position 50,697,920 of record NC_141008.1, read on the forward strand.
TGTCAAGGAGTTTCAGCACCATCACTGAGAGTATGGAGGAGTCTGCGTATAGCCTGGGTGCACTTCATAGGAGTAGAGTTAGGAAGTTTTCTTATAAGAAAAGCATTATGGATTGAGCACTTCGGTAAGAAATGATTTCAAGGCTATGTTTGGTATTAAATTAATCACCTTTGGTCTGCAGTGTGGTTTCACAGCAGCTTCTGAGTATGAATTCTCAGTATGGAATAGATACAGAAGTTGTCTGAATGGTTTCAACATTCTTTAATGCAGGATTAAGAAAGTGGTGAAGGATGTAACATTTAAGCACTATTAAGCAGAGGGGCTCTGTGTAGGTTCTCAGGGCAGGGGCATGAGCAGGTCACCGGAATCGCTGAGCAATGACCTGATCGCTCTCATCTCTTGCTGCAAGCCATCGAGGTGGCCCTCCTTCTTCTGTTGCTTCCTTGTCTTCCCCCTTGTCCGAGGTCGACTGCTGCAGCTGTTCTGCCTCCTCCAAATGCAGGCCTCTCTCTGTGGGGTGAGCTTGCTCTGCTCCTTGGGACACCAATTTCCCGAGAGATCCTAAAGCAGCCATAAGGCCCCTTGTTAGCATACGTAAGGGGCCTAGTGCCCGATTTAGGTGGCCGCCAGGGACGCCTGAATAATTATCCTATCCAATTTTGGGTCAGACATCTTTCAGATGTCCTTGGAGGGCAAAACGTTGGCCGGGAATTGGGCCGCGCGTAAAACGGGCACAACGCGGTCCAATTTTTACCCCATGCTGTTTTATAATAGGGTGTTACTAACAAAGTGTGATGGGAAAAATGTTACCAAAATTGTGATACTTACAAGAAAGTGAACTATACGTAGGGCTTTTAATACATTTTAGATAGATTATATAATAATATATGCTTTTAGTTTGGTGCTTGTGCATGTTAAAATAATTCTATCAGGGGTACAGTAGCATAGTGGTTATGTTACTGGACTACCAATCCAGAGGCCTGGACTAATGATCCAGAGACACGAGTTCAAATTCAGTTAATTAAATAAATCTGGAATTAAAAAGCTAGTATCGGTAACGGTGACCATGAAACTACCAGATTGTCTGGTTCACTAATGTCGCTTAGGGAAGGAAATCTGCCACCCTTACCCGGTCTGGCCTATATGTGACTCCAGACCCACAGCAATGTGGTTGACTCTTAACCGCCCTCTGAAATGGCCTAGCGAGCCGCTCAGTTGTACCAAACCACTACAACAAAGTCAGCACTGTGGGAGTACCTTCACCACATGGACTGCAGCGGTTCAAGAAGGTGGCTTAACACCACCTTCTCAAGGGCAATTGGGAATGGGCAATAAATGCCAGCCTTGCCAGCGATGCCCACATCCCGCGAATGAATTAAAAAAACATTTCAAGAAAAAGAAAGATCTGTGTGGCGCTCTCGCCGCCAAACACTCAGGTGTAGATGTGCTGGGTTCCGCTGTTTAATACAGAGGCCCAGACAGAAAATTGTGGGATTGTCTCTGCGTTTACTTTATAGTCTTAACCAGGAAGATTCATAGACCCTCAAATCTGTGGCTGTGATACTGCTGGTTTCAAAATACATCTGCTGTGTGGTACGACTGTGTAAATAGTCTCCATTTCAAGTTTGTTTACGGTGTAGAACTTACTTGCAGTCCCATTGGAATTCCTTGTACTTACTAACTACTTCTAACATCATTCTCATTATGCTAACAAACATTTTCTCATGCCTGATGATATAATGAGGAAGGAGTGTAAAGCAGTTAAATAGATAAACACTGAATCAAAATGGAAGGAGAGTCTTTTTAACTCGTACTGAGTCTGTTCAGCATACTATAGGTGGGGGCGGGGGGTATCTCAATGACCTGAGATACATTTTATCTAAAGTAAAAATCAAGTGAGCTGGTCCTGATTCAGTTTATATCATTTATACAAGTCCAAAGTTCATAAGATTCCCAGACAACTCCAAACATTCACAATACCGAAGCTTCCAGTAAAAGAAATACAGCCGATCTCTATTAAACAGGGCCCGGCAAATCCTCAGGACATCACAGGAACAGAGTCTGTCTCTGGTACAGCCAGACAGACTCATCTGGAGTTCATTTCTAAAAGATCATTCCCTGTTTCCCACTAGCTCAGTACTACCCAGTTCACACAAGTGCTGCTACAATCATTTTAATCCCAGGCCGGTAGAGTCACCACCAGTACATTTTTAGGCTAATACGTTTAATTCTACAGTCTTGTAAAACAGCTCTTAACGGTATGCTGCCTTCATCCAAAAACTTTGGACCTATCTATAAATGCTCAGAGACTTAATAGCCAGTCCATTACAATACTGTTGGACCTTGTAAAGAGTCAATTACTGGATAATTTTGATTTGATCCACATGCGAGTAAAGCTGATGTCTTGTCACTTGACTTTCCATGCAAGTGTCTGTATTTAAATGATCAGTGCACTCATTTCTTTGATCAAAACTTATTCACTTTGCATTCCTTTCATGTTAATTCTATACTTTAGCTCCGAGAATTCAAGCCAGACCATAAGGTTGTAAACATCTAACTCCTTGGTGTCCCACGGGAAGACTCACTTCCATAATTAATAGAAACAATGCGGTCACAACACAAATGGTCTAATAAAGTTCATTAAAGATTCACACTTTCTGACCGTTGTTCTTTTTAACCCATTTGTTGCTGACAGACCGTTGGTAATATGTTCAGGTTTGCAAGCTCCATCTACAAAAGTATGTTATGGAAATTTTATTGACTACATGCTGTTGCATATTTAATTTTTAAAAATATTTTGTGATTTGACCACTGAATTTTGGAGAGTTATATATAAATACATTTAGATACAAACAATTTTTAAACCAAAGTTATATTGGACATTACAAGAGAAAAGTATGCCTAAGTTCTGTTTTATTTTATTGAGCTCTAATTTCTCACCAGTGATACGAATATAATCTACAAAGTAATTTATCATTTGATTTTATTTAGTTTGTGCAAAATAATCATCCGAGTTTGTTTTCATTGTACAGAGCCTTCAACTTCTCTTGGTGAAACTGCCTCATTGATGCTGTAGATGGTCAACCAACAAGTAGGAGAAATCATGGCTGCAGTAATGAACAAACATCCATTGCCACTGACCTCCCCTAAATAGTTTTAATGGCATTAATTTTCATTTGACTATCTTTTCTCAAGGAAAATGTTACCCCCTTCCTCAAAAGCTGGATATTAATGAGTCGATATATTTTTTTGTGTGTTTCATTATCCTTTTACTGAGCTATTTTACCTTGCTGAGAAATAGGAATAGGTCCTATTAAAACAACTTCAAAGGAGGATTGAACAGTAGGAAGGCTGGCAATGGCTGTGTTATCACAGAATCATAGAGATTTAAGGCACAGAAGGCGGCCATTCAGCCTACTGTGTCTGTGCCAGCCGAAAAAGAGCTATCTAGCCTAATCCGGCTTTCCAGCTCTTGGTCCATAGCCTTGTAGGTTACGGCACTTCAAGTGCATATCCAAGTACTTTTGATGCAGTGAAGGTTTCTGTCTCTACCACCCTTTCAGGCAGTGTTATTGACATTAACGGCAATTTTCTTCCTTCTTTTGATGAAATCACTATATATGGGAAGGGTTGGCATGTTCATTTGCCATTGTATATTCACAGTGGAACAATAAGTAAAAAGATGAAATTTGTTATTTCTAAATGCTCTAGATTTGTGATAATAGCAGTAATAAATAGAAGTCAAATCACGATTCCTTTTCTTGTGATTTGATTACAATTTCTCCATCAGTAACAAAGCATTCAACTACCAACTGCTTGAAACTGGCCGTCAGTATTACCATAAAGAAAAATATTTGTTTCTTGGAAATTAAAACACAATGGTTTACTGCTCAAAGGGTGAAAAACAAACTACAATAACTAGGGTCGAGTGCAGTACTGAGTCCAAAGGTTACTTGCTTTAGTGATTGAGTCGTACTGCAATAGGACTTTATAGTGCATTTCATATTTGCTTTCACTGTTTGACAATAGGAGCGTGAGAAGACAGCAACAATGCATCATCCTGACTTTCAATTGAGCAGGTGACTCCCCATTGATTCTCCCTCTTTTCTGAAGGTGCTGACCCATACTTGAGTATGGTTCCACCAGCTAGCTGCCCTCTGATACCTCGCCAAAGTGAAAGAAAGAAAAACTTGCATTTATATAGCACCCTTCACGACCTCAGGATATCCCAAAGCGCTTTACAGCCAATTAAGTACTTTTGAAGTGTAGTTATTGTTGTGGACATTTTTCGTGTGTGAGCCTAGAGAGTGAGTGGCTGGCTTTTTTTTAAAACAGGGATAGAAAGTGCCAACATGAACAATCGCTATGTTCTAATCACCTAACCAAGAAAAGAATTCCCACCTCGGAAATGTAATTTTTTTTAAAAAGGAAAAAAAAACATAAAATAACAGCAGAAAAATCAATCTGTCAATCATACAAAATATCCAATAGAATTGGTCATAAAAGCATTACTGACCTTTAACAATAGCTTTGAGGCCACAGGTGGATCATGGAAGAACTTGCCAAACTAATGCCATTGAGTCACCCATTGTTCAGAATTAATCAACTCAGATTCCTAATGGCTCGATTATTCTGTCATTTATAAAACAATGCTGGCAATTGTAGTGCACTGAAGTTTGTAATTGAGAATGGAAGCAATGCTGACTGCCTGCAGACTCTCCCAGACCGGCAATCACTGATGCACTGCAGAATATGCTTTAGTTGGATCTGAGGTGAAACTGGAATCATCTCAGATTGACCTGTACTGAGAGGCAGCATAAACGAGGTATTGAAGAACTGAGATTTTTTTTGTTTTGTTTGTCTGTCGCAGTGAAGCACTTCACTGCAGACAGATGAAAGGAAAATATTAACAAGAAATCGACCCTACTCTCACACACGTCCTACGGGTTGACTGCAGAAGGGCACTGTTAAAGATCTGGGAGTCGGTTAGGTGGATGATCCCAGTCTGGAGAAGGTTGTGTTGGGGGAAGAAAAGGGGAAAAAACCTAAAAAAATTATGAATTGGAAAATAAACTTTTATAATTGATATCTTCTAGTTTTTACAATTTTCAGGGTATTTAGAAAGCTCTAGAAACAAAGAAATGGTTGTATGGTTTAGATTGTGTGGTGCATTGCATTACAACATTATTACTTTACCTCTGGGACCTTGGTTTAAATCTAGCCCAGACTAATGGAATGAATGTCTCCTCTCTCTAACAGTTGTTGAAGGCTCTAAGTGAAATGAGTCTGTGCTGCGATAACCCATTTTCCAGCAGATGTGTATCCATACCACTAAACTGACCATAATTTGGCAGTGCCAGTTAGGGGAGCCACAGAGATGCCTGTAGTGGGAAATAGTAGTGCTACAGAGATGAGAAATAGGAAATGCTCTCATGCCCTATAGGATGAGGCAGATTTTGACAGCAGGAGGGCTGAGTGAGAAAATAGAGGTTAGATAAATCATGAACTGTATCTGGTCCATGCTAAACCTATCTGTGTGCACTAAATGTTGAAATGGGTTTAAAAGGATTGATACTCTCCTGTCATTTCTGACATGAATAAGTAGCAGTTTCTTCAAAGGAAGAAATAAATTCAATGCATACTAACTTCTGTTCAATCGTCAGCATTGTCTGTAAGTAGAAAGTATTGTAACAAACATTAAATAATAGATATATGCTTGTAATTTGGAAATTATGGACAATCAGAATTCAAAAGGAATTGATGGACTTAAGCATTTACACAAAAACAACAACTTGCATTCACATAGCAACTTTAACTTAGTAAAATGTCCCAAGGTACTTTATAGAAGCGTGATCAGTCAAAGATTGATGCCGAGCCAAAGGAGGAGACCTTTGGACAGGTGACCAAATGCTTGGTCGAAGAGGTAGGTTTTAAGAAGTGTCTTAAAGGAGAGATTTAGGGTGAAAACTCCAGAGCTTAGGGACTAGAAGGCTGAAGGCATGGCCGCTAATGATGGGGTGAAGGAAATGGGGGATGCACAAGAGGCCAGAGTTGGAGGAATGTTGGAGGAGGTTACAATTCCTTCACTTATACTGTAGCTATGCTGCTTGTTTGGCACACCAATATTTTTGTTGCACGGGTGCTAAAAGTACACAATAATATTGCTGTACAGTGGCGATTGGCAAGACACAAGCGAAACCATCTCCAATATAAGCCCCCGAAGAGAAAAATGCAAAAAAAAAGTCTTGGATGCTGATAGGAATTGTGTTCACTAAAATTTCTGGAATGGGTGGTTTATTTGAACAAGCTGTTGGGAGCGGTTTTGCAGCACTTTTGTTTTGGTAGAAGTGTGATAATGATGATGAATCCTGTCAAACTGCTGTCCCTGATATTTTCTCAATGACCCTATTTACATGAAGTCATGTTCTTTGTCAACTAGATCAAACCTCAGCAATCAACGTTCTTGCCCGTTTACATGTTACTGATGTTTTATCTCATCAGAAGATTTGGACACAAATCTCAGAATATCAGCTAAATCTGGTACTTCCTGACATCTAAGGGCAAATTTTGAGAGGTGATCACTTGTCAGGGAGAGGATTTTGAGATTTGCCACTGGAAGCAGCATATCCGATTTGCAGTGCTCCTGATTTTTCTGTGATCAAAATTAATCACAGAGAAATCAGGAGCATTGCAAATCAGGCATGCTGCTTCCAAAATTGGGAATACCTAAACTCAGGCACATGGACCTCTGCACCGATTTCCTGCTCAGTGCTCCCACTGAGCAACATTTACCCTCCGGCAGAATACCTAATGACTGCCATAAACGACCTCTGATGGCAGTCAGTAATTTCAAGCTGCCATTTTTTGTTGACCAATTTGTAAGCAACTAATTTGATGGCCTGGAATTTGCGGTCAGCGGTGAAGCGACGGCGATTGCCGCTGACCTTGAAGAAAGCTGCCCACAAAATCTCGCGATCTCTGTGGCGAAAACTTTAGCTTTATCGACCTTAATTTGATCATAGCGCTGTCAAAAGGGGATCCCCAGCGTACATTAGCAGTGAGGTCATCAAGCTGTCTAAGCATTGAAGAATTCTCACAGACAGCAAACTAGGAAATAAAAAGCACTGATTATCATTACACTTTTAAACATTTTTTTTTTTTAAAGAGAGCAAAATAAAGATGGGGCATACACATGAGGTTAAGATAGAATGTGAAATATTATAAACAAACTTTAAATTGTTTTTTATTATTTTAAAAATCTAGTAATTTTTATCACAATGGAGAAATGTGACATTCTACAAATATAAAATTAGTTTTTCAGGGCCAGATGCTTGTTCAGCAGTCAATATGCCGTTAAAACCTCAGTTAGACCTATTTCAACAAGGCTTAGCTTTTTATAGGGTGTTTAACAGCGATATTAAAGCGGAAAAGGGGAAGGTTTCCTCAGTTTAACTGATTTCACTGATTGCCGGCTATGGAGAGTTCTACAATGCAGCCTGTGTCAGAGCAGGGAACGACTGACCGCAACTTCAGGATTTCTGCACTTGCGCTAAATCCTGAAGTTAGTCAATTTCAGAGGGGTAATGACGGAGAACACTGAAAGTTTAGCCGCCATTACCACTGCAAAATCTGGGCTGATGTCTCAGTTCTCAGAATTGATGGAAGAATGTTCTGACCATTAAGAGTGACTATTCTTCACCATTAGTAATTAAAACACAAAAATTATACAATGGCAAATTTTTCAATATACAATAATTTCACGCAAGTAGAGCCAATTTTTCAGCCTGATCTGATTCATCTATATAAGTCTAGCTACGTGCAATTCCTGTCTATAAAACCTTACTTTCTGTTGTCATGTTTTGGTCATACTTTTATGTCAACTTTCTCTGATTAGAAATTCCTAAGTCCACATTTATAATGGAAACTGACTATGTAAACTTATCACACTGTAATTACACCCTCCCACCTGTGGTGGCATTGCAATGCCTCAGTTGCGTCTCCCAGCTGCTTAGCATTGCAAGGAAATGTCTATGCTCCGCCCAATTCTACTTCCCAAATTGCTGTAGGTTTGGCTGTTTAACAGTAAGTAATAATAAATCGACGTATTATATAAAACTAAAGAGAGATTGCATGACTTAAAATGGGGAGTGAATTACTTCTGTATGTCCAATTATCCCTACCCTCTAACCGCTCTTCATCTGAAGACTACACTTATTCTTGGTGTGCAATGCCACAGGGATTGACTAGTGTGTATCAGTAAAAACCTGTCAGCTGAAAATATTTCTGCAAAAAGAACACTGCATGAGAAGCAGATAATCTTAATTTAAACTAATTTTCAATTAGCATAGCTTATGTCCTCAGTATATTCATACCTAATGAGAAGATTAAAAGATTAACAGAAAAAAAAACTTGGGAGCGCTGTATTTCACTCCTGAATTAATGAACAAAGATTGTAGAATAATTAAACCAACTAAGCCTGCATTGACCTCCTTCTCCCTTGGTCACAATGGTTAAAATTATCGCAATGTATATTTAATGGCATATTTAGAGTAAACCGAATGCTGTCCTTGATGGAATATGACAATATGTATTTTTTATTCATTCTTGGGATGTGGGTGTTGCCCAGCATTTATTGCCTATCACTAGTTGCCCTGAGATGGTGGTAGTGGGCCTTCTTTCAGTACAAGAGAGTGGCTTGCTAGGTCACTTCAGAGGGCAGTTAAGACTCAACCACATTGGTGTAGGACTGGAATCATATATAGGCCAGACCGGGTAAAGATGGCAGGCTTCCTTCCATAAAAAGTACATTAGTAAACTAGTTGGGCTTTTAAGACAATTCGACAGCTTCATGCACACTTTTACTGATTCCAGCTTTTTATTTCCAGATTCATTTTAGAGCTAATTCAAATTCTCAGAGAGTCATGGTGGGATTTGAACTCATGCTCTCTGGACTAGTAATCCAAAGGCCACGACACTATCGTATCCTAAACACACACAAGGAGAACTCAGAGTCAGGCATAGATTATGAAGGTTTTAGAAACATAGAAGATAGGAGCAGGAGTAGGCCATTCAGCCCCTCGAGCCTGCTCCGTCATTCAATGAGGCCATGGCTGATCATCCAAGTTCAGTACCCTGTCCCTGCCTTCTCCCCATATCCCTTGATCCCTTTTTAGTTTAGATGTGCAAGAAAAAAGAAATGGCTCTTAACAATGATGGTTTTTCTTGTGGATAAAACTGCAGTAATAATCTGTGATATACCTCAGTTCCCCACCCGGTTTCCTTTATCACGCAGGTAGTCTGTGATGGCGTTGTGCAAATTTGCACTACAAACCCAACCATGAATTCCCAAATTAGCACATTATTGACTGGTCTGCACTTCTGTAAGTGAGAGCAGATCATGCTCGAGATAAACAATATCCCAGTCAGTGACTTTTTAATATAAAACTCAACTTGTTGGGATATTTTGTATAGGAACATAATCTGTAAATATTCATGTTTGTTTAATTTTGTATTTCTTTAGGCAGGAAATCTTTTCCTCGATAGGCCATGCAAGTGGTTCATATTTTCTTCCTCTGTTGGAAACAATAGGAATGCAAGTGAGCATGGGAAAGTCATTCAACCTGCAGCAAGGTACATTTGTATGGCCCTCTCGTGCTCCCTTTGGTAATCAATTGTTAATGCATGTGCTGGGATGTGTATCATAACAGGAAGTATTTCTTTAATGGATAAAATTCTTGACATGTGGTACAAACATGAAATGCAATGGGCTTGTGAGTGGTGTGCCTTGAACCTTATTTAGTACTTGATACATGCTGATGCTTCATTGGCAAATTTAGTTTAGGTGCGCAAGAAAAAAGAAATGGCTCTTAACAATGATGGTAAATGCTGGGAGTTCCACTCAGATTTTGCAGAACACTTCGTAGACTGATGAATTAATCCTTTAGGCAGCATCAGTTTATATTTGCATTTTCAATGCTTGCTATAAAGCTAAATGGTAAAACTATTTTCTGACTAAGATGTCTAAACATCCATTTCACAGAAAACAACTTTCTGTTGAAAGGGCTGTTACTGTCACCTACTCTCAACCAACTACTTTCTCCACAGTGTGAATAAGTAACTTCAGCTTAGAAAATCAAAAAGAGTTATACAAAATAAGCTCTTATTAAAAATTACTTTTATGTTTGATTCCTCTGTCAGCTGTGGGTTATTTTTCAGGTTCTATGCAGGATTATTTCAGACAAGCTTTTAATTTTATATATATATACATACATATATAATTTTCAGGGCTATGGGGAAAGAGCAGGGGAGCGGGGACTAATTGGGTAGCTCTTTGAAAGAGCCAGCACAGGTACAATGGGCTGAATAGCCTCCGTCTGTGCTGTATGATTGTATATATAGATATGAGGATGAGAGGGGATTTTGATTGGAGAACGAGAGTCTGACTCTCGAACTGAGGGTCACTGACGTCTATTTCAACATTTAAAAAAAATTATTTATTCATTCACGGGATGTGGGCATCACTGGCAAGGCCAGCATTTATTGCCCATCCCTAATTGCCATCGAGAAGGTGGTGGTGAGCCGCCTTCTTGAACTGCTGCAGTCCGTGTGGTGAAGGTACTCCCACAGTGCTGTTAGGGAGGGAGTTCCAGGAGTTTGACCCAGCAATAATGAAGGAACGGCGATATATTTCCAATTCAGGATGGTGTGTGACTTGGAGGGGAACTTGGGAGGTGATAGTGTTCCCATGCGCCTGTTGCCCTTGTCCTAAGAGAGAGAGGCGGTAGAGGTCGCGGGTTTGGGAGGTGCTGCCGAAGAAGCCTTGGTGAGTTGCTGCGCTGCATCGTCTAGTTGGTGCACACTGCAGCCACGTTGCACCGGTGGTGGAGGGAGTGAATGTTTCAGTGAATGTTTACTAGTGGCACTGTCTTGAACTGAGAACTGCAAACTTAAATTGCAGGAACTGAGGCCACGAGGACCTCTACTGTTAGCAAAAGGCAGCACTGGCCGAAGGAAAAAAATCAGTTTCAAAACTGTACACCGGGCAACAGGAAAATAACCTAGGGACTAGGCACAATGTTTTGACAATTCAAAAATGAAAAGCTCGCATTCTTCTTTGCACTTCATAGATTTAGTGTACAGATCAACATGCCTTTCCAAAATGTGGAAAAATCTTTAAGTATTTCTAAGAAAAATAAAATGAAAATTTCTGCAAGGCAAAAGCAGGAACTAGGTGCATTGAAAGGAACAATAAAGCATACATTTGAGAAAATAAATTGATTCGCATTATAATTTTAAGCTATTTTTTTTTTATGTTAGTTTGTGATTCTCTTCCCTAAGTTACAGCCCTACTTCCTCCAAATCAATTGCGTCATATGTCATATAATAGCAAAATACTGCGGATGCTGGAAATCTGAAATAACAACAGAAAATGCTGGAAATACTCAGCAGGCCAGGCCGCATCTGTGGAGAGAGAAACAGAGTGAAGGGTCCCAGACCTGAAATGTTGACTCGGTTTCTCTCTCCACGGATGCAGCCTGGCCTGCTGAGTATTTCCAGCATTTTCTGTTGCGTCATATGTCAGGTTAGATAGCTGCCAGATACGTCCGCAGAGACTGTCAATCCTGCTCTTTCGTCAACCTCCTGGGCAGATGCTTGAGTGGCATATGAAGGGATTCCCTCATCCCTCCAGCCTGAAGCTGTTAAATTTTTCCCCTAGAAGACACCTCAGCTTGCTTGTAATTTCAGACTGCAACTTAAGCGACATTCTCCTACTTGTGGGTCCAATGTTTCAGTTATATACATAGGCAATGGAACTGAATGTCATCGGTCGCTTGTTGTGCGGCACCACCCGAGACGAATTTCTAGGCTATAGTCTCAAACAATTTTTTTTTTTTTTTTTTTTTTTTTAATAAGTAAGCCCCAAGTATTCACACCAAAACAAAGGTTTCATGTCGTTCACAGTGACATCAACTTATACTTGCTGGAGCGTATGAAACAAATGACTGTTAAACATTCTTTCTGGAAAATAATCACCGGATGACTGATGTCCTGACAGCACTGTTATTCTGCTGTATAAAAAGCTAAATTGTTAGGAGTACCTTTTATAATCACCTGTTTTCTATTAAGCAGTTTGTAGGTCATTTAACATATAACCTCCTTCTTTACATTCAGTCTGTCTGTTGGGTTTCTCCCTCCCCCTTCCAACTTTACTGAAGTGTCTGCTTATTTCTCAGTTCTGATGCATGACACATTCCCAAAATGTCACAACCTGTCCATTACCTTTACAGATGCTGACTGAACTGCTGGATATTTCCAGCGTTTTCTGTTTTTATTTTAGATTTCCAGCATTTGCAATTTTCCCTTTTTATTTTACTGTTAGTATTGGAGTGACGATTAAACATCACCATTGATATTGCAACACTCTGAAGGAACTTGCATTTTTCCACAGAAAACAGTGATCATCGCTGCAAGTAAGTGAGTATTTGCCAGATGCAGCAGCAAAAAATTCTGTATCTGTGTCAGCGATCTCAGCAATACAGCAGTTATTTTGTTACTGAACAGCATATTTAGCTTTTGGGTGACTGCAGTTGCTAAATGATCCAGTCCATTATTAGTACCTTTTCAGACACTGCCAAGAGTCAGTAGGCCATTACCTTGCAGCAGAAACAACATGCTAGAAGCAATCTAAATGGAGGAAGATTCAGTTAAGTAACTGCAGTTGGCCCGAGGAAGAAAAATGTAATTCACTTTGAGGGGGGAAATGGACCAATGCTGCTGAGGCACTGTTATATGTCTGCAGTCAAACTGTCAGGGCCTTTTATATTGTAAGCTTTCTCTCAGGAAAGTGGTGTTCTCCTAGATTTACTTCTAAATCACACTCCCTTGTGAACTAGTGGCAGATGGGAACTCATGCACAGAGTGGTTGTGACAAATTGACCACTGTGCATGTGCAATGTAATTGTGCCATGATGCCATCAACTAGTGATTCCATTATGTGCAAAACATAATTGGGATGGGGCCTTACACTTTATGACATTATCAAATGGGCACACATTAATCATGCTGCTGCCAGTGCAGCATTTTTACTAGGCAGATCTAGATTGGTAACAGGTGCAAACATCCAGGGGAAAGAATTAGCTTCCTGGTTGCCGGTCTAACAGAACCGGTCATATTAGTTTCATCTAGCCAATGGTTGCGAGAGCCCGGGCTACAGAAGCTGGTGACCGAAGAACCATATAAAAGCAGCTGTTATATTAATGCTGTGTTAGACCCAAACCTGCCGTTATATTGTGGGCTCAATATTTCAAATATACAATGGCAGATTGTGCAAAGCTTCCTCGACTACGCTGTATGATTTCAGTGGGTGGCTCTACAGTAGAAATCTGAATGGCATTTTTGGTGCATGGGCTTTACATAAATGCGCTTGCGCAAACAATTTAATCTTTTTGACGAAATTTGAAATCAAACTGGCAGGAAGAATGGGTTGACTGTGGTGGGCATTTGGGAAGCGGAGGCGGTGGTTGCAACGGGGGGGGGAAAGGAGAGAAGAGTTGATTTCATGTCTGCCAATATTATACTGGAATTTGTCCTAATCGGCACTGGCATAAAGTCAACCCCCGCCCTTCACTTCCCCCCCACCCCAACCCACACACACACACACAAAGCGCATCCTGTTTACAGCAGCACTGATTTCAAGTGCATAAATCTACTTTTTTAAGTTTGAATTTCAGGTCCAATCCTACTTCAAAAATACTGTATAACTGTGTCACGAATTCTGCCATACACATGAGCTACTTTATAGAACATGGACAACATGGGAACTGCAAATTCCATTGAGGTCAAACATCACCATACAAGAAAACCCAATGGTGTGAGAATTCCTACGTAAAATTGGTCTGGCAATGTGTTATTTATGTGTAGGAGGTTGAATAAAATAGTATCATTAACCTATTTCACTGACAACTGTCCTGTGGAAGTGGAGAGAAACTGCAGGATAGCATCCCGAGGTGGGGTAGAGGACCAAAAATCCAAAAATGAGGCAGAACGTAAAGCAGGGGGAAGGACAGCGATAGCATTTTATATTTTTTAATTTGCACTACTGCAATCAACAAAGCTGTACTATGATTGCGCTTACTCAAGAATTCACCATTTAAAATTCTCTGGCATGGAGTGGAATCTGCTGATATGCAAATATAATTGATTCCACTATTCAGATATTAAAGCTGTCATTGTGCATCAACTCCTTGTTTCCTGAATTCTTTTTTCCTCAACTTCCTTAAAAAAAAGGTTTTGTTTTCTCGTTGGTCTCGTCATTTCTGAACTCAGCCGCCACAGTAGAAGGGAGTGAACTGCAGCCTTTAATGGGCCAAATGAAATCATGCAATGTAACGGTGATATAGATTCAGGAAACATACACAGCTCAATGTCTAGACCTCGAGCCAGTTCCAGAAACTGGATAGAATAAATTAATTCCAGGTCAGGTATCATTTTTGCTTATCCCTGTCATGCAGCCCAACAAAAGAGCTACTAAGTAGTAAGAACAACCTTGTGGGTAATTTTAACTTTGTGCAATAGTGTAAAACAGGCGCTAGCGAATCGATGAAGTCAATGTAAACGAAAATCAGGAGAGATGTTAAAAGGGCTGCCGATTCGCCTGTTTTACGCTATCGCACGTTTTACGCTATCGCACAAAGTCAAAATTATTCTCCGTGTTTTCCCTGCAATATGTAATAATGTGTTTTAAAATGCTCTAATTTGCCAATAATAAAGGAATCTGAAAAATAATTTTCTCCAATTTAATTTGCCCCCTGTGTCTCAACTTAGATGTTTACCCCCCTTTTTTTGCTGGGGTGGGAATATTCCCATTTGTGATCCATCTCTACAAATGTCATCAGTGCTCCTTGGCAATTCATCAGGAGGTGCTTATGAGGGGTGCAGGTAATTTAGCTCCTCGCCAGGCTTGTCCCCCGCGTCCTCCAGTTAAGAATTTACGCTTTCGGGAAGCCTGAGAGTGAATGTCAATCAAGACTGTATTCAAACATTAATCTCCTACTTGAGAGTCCAATGTGCCAATGTTACCAACAGTGTATCTAGGATCTACAAGCCATATAAATGGTTTAACTCTTGTTTGAGGAGATATGAAATCACTGTTATCAGACAATTACCAGTTTTACAATTTTCATAAAGCAGAATTTTGTAAATCATCCTTTTATTATGGATGGGAAACACAGAGGCTTAATGAAAATGAAAGTAATTAGGGCCTTTACCTCTGGTGTCAATGCGTAATGGCTCACTGTGACCTACCCTTTCATGCTAGCTGTCCCAAGATGCTTCAGTTCTTGGCAATGACCTACATAGTCATCACTTAAGTAAGTACATCCATAGCATGACTTTGTGAACATACTTGAGGAGAGATCTCTTCGGATTAAGTAGCAAAAGCTATTACAAATCTCAGATAATAAATGTCTATTTAATCCTGATTGCAACTTTCATCCAGCGTCTTATACCTCAGCTCCAGCTGATGGTTTGATGAAGATCAAGTCTTCAGATTGACAAATGTGGCTTATTGCGGGTCTTGGTATTGACGACTGACAGAAGAAATAAACAGCCTGAGTATCCTGAAGGTGATTAATCTGCCTACAGAAGGAAGCAGATGAACGCAAGGCAACCTGGTTTGGCATTTTGGCACTTAATCACTCAAAGCTCATAACCAAGAGCTTTTGTTGACTGAAAATTAAATTTAAAAAGCTTTTTTGGTTAAAAAAGCACTATCCTGGAGCAGGGTACTAGTTTAAGGAGTGTTCCACTCTCAGCGAGGAGATTGTGCCTAAGTCCAGATCTGTCCATTACTCCATCTGGGTGCCTAATGGAGGTGGGACACATTGGGGGGAATTTTGCCAGCCCTGAAGAGGCGGATTTGGAGGCGGGACTGCCGGGAAAATGGCAGAATCTGGGGGCGGGTACCCATCCCGCCCCCAACCCGTCTCCGTGCCATCTTCCCAGGAGGCGGGTAGCCGACCTGCGCTGGGAGCCGCCTCCCCGAGGCGGGAAGGGGAGTACAGCCACTTAACTGCCTGTTAACAGGTAGTTAAAAGGCAGTTAAGAGGATTATCCCCATTTTACCCCTGCAAGTGCAGGCTTCTCGACGTCGGGAAACCCCGCCAGGGTCACCGAGGTGAGCAGTGGGTCTGCGGGGGTCGGAGGGGTGCAAAAGTGCGCTGTGGAGGTAAGTGATGGGTGCAAGTGTGGAGAGGTAAGTATGTGAGGTGAGTGTAAAGTGATAGAAAATGTTTACTTACCTTTGTTTCTTCCTGCAGGCTTCAACAGTTGGGGAACCGGAGACTCTGGCATCTCACTGGCAGAGATGACAGATGGCTGCTGCATGCTCAGATGCAACAGCCATCTGATTTCTGCTCAGCAGATAGGTTTGATGAGTCTTGAATACAAGGACTCATCAAACAACAGAGATTGTCAATGTTTGACAGATGAAACGTCATACGCTGACGTTCTGTGTCACCGGCTTTCCCTTAATTGGCCTGCTAAACCCGCTGGGCCAGCTTAACAAGATCAATTAAGGGAAAATAGCATGGGTTGGCCAGAAGTCGATGGAGGCGGGATTAACACCCGACAAGTGGGAGTCCAGCCTCCAAAAGCTCCCCATTGGCAAAATCCAGCCCATTGTCACAAGGAAAAGAAGGGAGAACAAAAAAAATACACTGTTTATTCCAGGAGTTGCGAAGCAGCAAGTGAGCCTTGAAAACCCTTTACATCCATGGGATGAAATGGATATTCTATTGTTTCGATCGAAATTGGTCATCAACTGGGTGCAACTTGTGCCAAACATGCTCTGCAGTTGTTCACTGGAGGCTGCCCACAAAAAGATAGGCGTTTTAAAAAAAAATAATTTCATTTCTGTGGAGCCAGGAGGAGCAGAGCTCCTTCTGGTTTCACAAAAATACTGTGGGCCCCTGCCAGGCCGGGCCGGGCCGCCTCCCCTCCCTACACCAATGTTTGCCTCCCACCCACACTTGGGACCGACCTGTGGGTGTCTTGGTGTCGGAGCCTGCTGAAATTCCTGAGGACCGGACGGACGAGCTACATTGGGCCACACTGGCATCATGCTGGAAACCAGTGCTGCTCGAGGCCTCCCCCAGATGTTGCAATCATTTTGTTTCAGGAATTGTGATCTTTCGGTTTCAAACAGTAAAGTCCATTTAACAACAGAAAATGTTGGAGAAACTCAGCAGGCCAGGCAGCATCCGTGGAGAGAAAATAGAGTCAACGTTTCGGGTCAAACCCTTTGTCAAGACTGAAGGTCAGGCTGGGAGAGAACAAAAGAGAAGTGAAGAGACATCAAGAGGTATTCAAAACGAGACGAGATGGTGATAGGGCTAGTGGAGACAAAAGACGGCTCTAGATTAGGTGTGAAATGCGCTGGCAGAATGGGAGACAGCTGCCATGTGGGAGAGAAAAAAAAAGGGGGGGGGAAAGGGCCAAAACAAAGGTGTGGATAAAAAATAAGTAAAAATGTAATGGGGGCCGAGGTTATGATCTGAAATAGTTGAACTCAATATCGAGTCCGGAAGGCTGTAAAGTGCCTAATCGGAAGATGAGGTGCTGTTCCTCGAGCTTACGCTGAGCTTCCGTGGAACAATGCAAGAGCCCGAGTACAGTGAGGTCTGAGTGGGAATGGGGCGGTGAATTAAAATGACAGGCGACCGGAAGCTCGGGGTCATCTTTACGGACTGAACGGAGGTGTTCCGCAAAGCGGTCACCCAATCTGCGTTTGGTCTCCCCAATGTAGAGGAGACCACATCGTGAGCAGCGAATACAGTATACTAGATTGCAAGAAGTACAAGTAAATCGCTGTTTCACCTGGAAGGGGTGTTTGGGGCCCTGGACAGTGGGAAGGGGGGAGGTATAAGGGCAGGTGTTGCATCTCCTGCGCTTGCACGGGAAGATGCTGGGCAAAGGGGAAGGGGTGCTGGGGGTGATAGAGGAGTGGACTAGGGTGTCTCAGAGGGAGCGGTCCCTACGGAATGCTGAAAGGGGAGGGGAGGGGAAGATGCATTTGGTGGTGGGATCACTTTGGAGGTGGCGGAAATGGCGGAGGATGATCCGTTGAATGTGGAGGCTGGTGGGGTGAAAGGTGAGGTCAAGGGGAACCCTATCGTGGTTCTGGGAGGGAGGGGCAGGGGTGAGGGCAGAAGTGCGGGAGATAGAACGGACATAGTTAAGGGCCGTGTCAACCACGGTAGAGGGGAATTCTCGGTTGAGGAAAAAGGAAGACATGTTGGAAGCACTGGTGTGGAAAGTGGCATCGTCGGAGCAGATGCGGTGGAGACGGAGAAACTGGGAGAAGGGAATAGAGTCCTTACAGGAGGCGGGGTGGGAGGAAGTGTAGTCCAGGTAGCTGTGGGAGTCAGTGGGCTTGTAGTGAATGTTGGTCAATAACCTATCCCCAGAGATGGAGACGGAGAAGTCGAGGAAGGGAAGGGAAGAGAAGAGTCGGAGATGGGCCATGTGAAGGTGAGGGAAGGGTGGAAATTGGAGGCAAAGTGAATGAAATTGTCTAGTTCAGGGCGAGAGCAGGAAACGGCATCGATACAGTCATCAATGTATCGGAAAAAGAGGTGAGGAAGGGGAACCGAATAGGACTGGAACATAAGTGAAGTCCATTTGTCAGGCAGCATACTATCTGCATGACTCTTCCATGATAGCAGAACCGATTTATGAAGTACAAGCTAGGCAGCAAGAACTTTATGACAACCTTATTGGAGGCATGGGATAATTCAGAATCATCAAGCTACAGCTATAAATCTCAGGAAATTCCCCAATAATTCTTTAACAGACAACAGCCCTGGAACAATCTCACAGTCTATGCATAAGATAGCTAAATCTTCTCCACATCTATAATACTGGCTTGACTATTCCAACGCACTCCTGGACTGCCTCCCATCTTCCACCCTCCATAAACTTAAGCTCATCCAAAACTCTACTGCCCGTGTCCTAACTTACACCAAGTCCCGTTCACCCATCACCCCTGTGCTCACTGACCTACATCGGCTTCCGGTTAAGCAAAGCCTTGATTTAAAAATTCTCATTCTCCTCCATGGCCTCACCCCTCCCTATCTCGGTAACCTCCTGCAGCCCTACGACACTCGGTGATATCCGCGCTCCTCCAATTCTGGGATCTTGCGCATCCCTGATTTTAATCACTCCACCATTGGTGGCCGTGCCTTCAGCTACCTGGGCTCTAAGCTCTGCAATTCCCCCCCTAAACCTCTCCGCCTCTCTTTCCTCCTTTAAGATACTCCTTAAAACCTACCTCCCATCCGCCCTAATAGCCCCCTATGTGACTTGCTGTCAAATTTTGTTTGATAACGCTCCTGTGAAGCGCTTTGGGACGTTTTACTACTTTAAAGGCGCTGTATAAATGCAAGTTGTTGTTGGCTTGACAATCATCCAAAAGAGCTGCAGAGGGTCATATAGACCTAGATCAGGACCTTTACTTGAATACAATTTAATCTGATTACCAGGAAATATACTAGGCTATGACACAAATTCAAGTAATGCCCCTCACTATTGGTGCTTTAAAGGTGATAAACCTGCAAAGTCCTGGGATAAGAAGGAACTATGTTTAGATGTGAAACAAGTATGGAGCAATCACAAAAGCTTTGAATTCATTGGGAGGACAAAATTAACTCCAAGAGCACTGTTAACCACACAATGAGTTCTTGAGCACCCAGAAGCCCATGCCTTATTTCAGTCCAAACCTGTAGCTCTGGAGTGAAAGAGCCTTGTCAGCAAAGGACATTCAACTGCCAATTACTAGACTGCCTCCAAAGAGGCCACAGAAAAGGTCTATCTCCGAGCCAAACAGAACATATCTGCTAATTAGGGGCATCCCTTTGAACTACAGGAAACTCTCTGGTATCCGGCACCGACGGGACCGGGATGGTGCCGGTTGATTAAAAATTCCGGATGACGGAGAGTGTTATCTACCGAGGCTATTTTTAACAAACAAAGAGTCAGACTCCTGTTATTGAGGTGTTCGGACTTCCGACAGCGCCAAGAAGCTGAGTAGTGGCAGTTTGGAGAACTACCCCCACTGACTAACTCGGCCACCGCGGGAGACTCGGACTCGGCAACATTTCCGGTTATTGAGGTGTTTTTGGAGTATGAATTTTGCCGGTTAATAGAGAATTCCAGATATTTAGGTGCCGTTTAAACGAGAGTTTCCTGTAGTTTGCCAGAGGGAACACACCCCATCACACATCCAATTGGCTGCCCTAGAATTAAGGTTCGCAGTAACATGGGGCGGGGATGACGAACCTCTTGAGTAATTAAAGCAAATAAAGAGTAAATGAAGCAGCTGTGGCTACCTCTTGCCTTGTATCATTTGGAGTAACATCCTCCAGAGGAGAGTGAATCTAGAGACAACAGTCACATCTGAAACTTGACATAATGCAAATAGTGATCACGGAGAAGCAAGAAGGAGCACTTGCAACCTAAAGCAGTTTGCTATATCCATTTTATGCAATTTGTAGAAAGTTCCACATTCATCTTAATGGAGTCCAACAGCTTCAAAAAGGGGGGTGGAAGGCAGCTGGTACAATTATCTAATTCATGCATAAGATCAGATTGGTGAGATTGACCCGAGCTAAATCAGGAAAATAACAATATCAAACCACCTAACACTGTTACAAGGCTTTTATGGGAATTCTCTCAGAGTCCTGGGAAGCTGACACCCAGCAAAGGGTTGGTCTGTGACCTTCCCTAGTTCACCCAGTATCCAGAGAAGTTTGCAACTTGACCAGCTAGTCAGAACAGGAGAATGCTTACAGGCAAATCTCCAGGGGGGAGGGGGAATCCATTAATTGCGTACAAGGAAATACTTCAGTGAATGTCACAGTTCCACATCCCTGTTAGGAAAGCCCTGAAATGGGAAGCAAATGGAATGGGAAGTAAGTGGCTCAAAGAGGAACATGTTCTAAGGAACAGGTCTTGGCACCAGTGAAGACTATTGTCTGCGAATTATAGTCAACTGACAGTGAATGAAAAGTTAATAATCCAAATGAGGGGGGGTCCACATGACACCATGAACTACTGGAGCAAAGTAGGAGTGGTTCATGTGCCTCATCTGAACCCGGAGATTGGATTACTGTTCATAATTCATTAATAGTCAACCCATATTATTTTTTATATCTGACTTAGAAGATCCCATGGCACTATTCAAAGAAGAGCAGGGAATTCTCCTGATGTCCTGGCCAACATTTCTCCCTTAAACAATACTATCAAAAACAGATTAACTGGTCATTTGTTATTTTATGAGCCTTGCTGTGCACAAATTGGTCGTCGTGTTTGCCTACAAAACAACAGTGACTGCACTTCAAAAGTGATCCATTGGTTGTAAAGCGCTTTGGGATGAGAGAAGGTGTTATATAAATGCTAGCTCTTTTTTCTTTTCTTAGTATGGAGTAGATAATGAATTTTAAGCACAAAATACAGTTTAAGAGAGCAGATGATGTTACAGAAACCATCGGTATTGTTGTATTATACTTTCCATTGTGTAGCATTGTTTTCTGATGTAGAACTTCACAATCTGTGTCCTTTTAGCAGTATTATTATCAAGTTATTTTGGATAGTGAAACACTGTAGGAGCACTCACTATATTGTGAAGTGGCACTGCTCTTAATGCCTTTGGCACTGACCCCAGAAAATGAACTTCAAAATTTGACAGAATCCTGCTCCCAAAAATGCATCAAGTGCAAATGAAACTTTAAAATGTAACGAGTTTTTTTTTTAGTGCTATTACAGGATAATAGCATTTCCCCTAAAGCTGCTTTTGTGGTATTTTACATCTACGAAAACCTTGTGCCTAATCCTGTGAGCCAAACTGTAATGAGGATCAGCAAGTGGCTTAAGCTAGTTTAGAAAGGCGAACTAAGAGATTTAAGTCCACAATGCTGTCTCTAAATCTTCTAACTGAAAAATGATTTACAACTAAGCCTGTCACTAAACAGAATGTGACCGCTTTAGCGTACCAAAATCTCCAAGGCTATAGCTGTGAATGTGCAGCAAGGTGAGGTAAAACCTAACACTGATGAGCGTACCAAAAAATGAGAACATGTTACATCAATACTCAATGTATTTAATTCTGTATTAAAACAGAATGATCCGTTGTCTCACTTTACTCATATATTATAAACTAGCTGAAGTGCCCGGCGGTGCCGAGGCTTTTTCGAGGGCATGTTGTTGTTGGAAGAGAGAGAGAGAGCGAGCGACTGGGGGGGGGGGGGGGGGAAGGGAGGGGGGGAAGGGAGGGCGGGGGGGAAGGGAGGGGGAGGGCAAGGGGGGGGAAAAGGAGGGCGGGGGGGAGTGGGGAGGGGGGGGAGGCGGGGGGCCCCCCCGAGGATTGCGGCCCCCCCGAGGGTCGCGGCCCCCCCCCGAGGGTCGCGGCCCCCGCAAAGGGTCGCGCCCCCCCCGAGGGTCGCGGCCCCCCCTCCCCCGAGGGTTGCGGCCCCCCCCCCCCCCCCGAGGGTGAAGACCGCCGATTGCGGCTGTGCGAGACGGCCGGCGGGCCCGGTTGCCAGGGTAACCGTTGACGCTCAGCAAGCCCCGCCCCCCAGCCGAGCCAGAGCGAGACGCCGCCGCGTCTCAGCTCCTGCTGCGCGCGCACCCTTTAGTAAGGTAGCAGCGCTGGGCTGAGGCCCGCCCGCCCCTGCAGCCTTCGAGTGGGGCCGGGAGGTGCCTAGCTCGGGCGTGGGTGTGGAGGAGAAGCCGAGGCTTCGAGGCCTACCTGGAAAAACGGGGAAAGGTATGAAAATTAATGAGATTAGATAAGTTAATTCGTTTCTAAATCATTTTTTTTAAAAACAATATGTGTTTTAAAACCAACGTTTTTTTTAAAGACGCAGAAAGCGGGAAAAAGAAAGGAAAAGTTTGGAATCAAGATGGCGGCGACTCACCTCGGTTCAGAACGATAAGGCCCGGCCACACACGCACCGATTGGCCCGGCTGCACACGCCAGCAACCCGGCGTATGATTGGTCGAGCTCGAGGTCACTCTGTCGCTAATGAGCGGATAATGAGATGCTAATGAGCGGAATGTTGAAGGTTTTTGGGATACTGCGGGCGCGATTTTAGCCCGGCCAAAACGTAAATACGCTTAAAACCGTCTCAGAAGCGTAAGCTTTCTTTGGAGGTAACGCACGCGTAGGTACGCCCTGTAACTTTCGAGCGCATAGCCCGCCAGACGCACAGGCGATGACAGACAGAATGACAGATCGACCGATTTATATATATAAGATAGATATTCACTCGCCAGAAATTTTCACTAAAATATTTAGTACTAGGCACTCCTGTCAACCTCAGCGTTCTGAGCACATAAAACATAATAATAATATGGCTTGACTACAGGATGACAGGGTTTTTCTCAGAAAAATATTCCTACAAGAATCACTTTATAATTAGATAATAAAGTAAACAAGTTATAACAAAGGGCCCACACCCAAAATGTTAACATATCTTTTCTCTACAGATGCTGACAGATCGACTGCGTTTTCCAGCAATTTCTGTTTTTAATTTCAGTTGGCGGCATTTGAAGTTTTTTCTAAGACCATTAAGATAAAAAACAGTCACTTTTTTCAGTGTGAAAACTTACTGTATAACTGAAGAATGTGTCAAAAAAAATGAATACGTGAACAAAAATTATTGTAAAGCAGTGACTGTATGGGGGCTTGATAATAAAGTGTCAGGAGATACAAACTAGAAAACAGGAGCCAATCAGACTAAACTAACACCGTACTCCTCATTCGTGCAGTTCAATCTTTGGCCTTCGTATAATGTCCCATCTGGTGCTGGAAAGGCCTAGCTAACAGCTGAAGTCCATCTTGCTCTGTGTGCCTTTGCTCATTGTCCCCTTTCATCCACATGCCTGCCTTCCCCACGTAAAGCTGATGATCAATTTAGCTGAAGAGTTTTGATACATGCAAGCAAGAATAGTGAACCTACATAGGGAGCGGAGGGGTGATTTTAACCCCCCTCCCCCTAGTGGGAACGGGAGGGGAGAGGGCGCGACCTTTAAAATGGAGCTTTCAGCCTGGAATCCTGCTGGCCACCATTTTAACTGCTCACTGCAGTTCCGTGGCTGAGACACCCAGCAGAAGCAGACAAGAGCCTCATAAATTTATGCCAAATTGAGGGTCCATCGTGTCAATGAGACCACGACTACATTTTAAACCGGGCCTCAGCAGGGAAGCCGTCGTGGCTTGACCGCCAGGCTAAGGCAGGTCATCAGTTGTTGGGAGGATGAATACGTCCCATCAAGGTAAATGGAAAACTCCTGCTCCGCTGGGCCTACAAGGAAAGTTGCACCCTCCCCTACCCCACTCTCCCACACCCACGAGTCCCTCCCAAAACCCCTTCCCCATGACTTACCTGTTTGCCAGTGAGCCTTCGTTCGGTGCTAGCCTAAAATTCTACTCCCCTTCCGCTGCCCAGTTTCCGTATTCTGCCCATTTTGGGTGGGCAACTGACTGGCGGCATGCAGATGAGACCTGGGAGTTAAAATACCCTGGGCCTCAAATGTAGGCCTGCAAGTACTTTTTGTACTCGCCCATCATCACCCCCCCGCGCCCCCCAAACCTGCCTGAAACCCGCCGGGGGTTAAAATCGATTCCTAAGCACTGGACAATAAGAAATAAGTGGGAATCCATTCGAAAGGATCAAGACTTGGAGAGAATTACATTAAGCAGAAAGTGTTGAAAAAAAGACCTGGTGATCAGTGAAATGGATAGCATGGGCGCGATCTTGCCAGCCCTGGGGAGGTGGGACTGCCGAGAAAATGGCAGAATATGGGAGCGGGTGCCCAACCCACCTCTATGCCATCTTGCCAGGAGGCGGGTAGCTGACTCGAGCCGGGACCCGTCTCCTTGGAGGCGGGAAGAGGATTAGTGCCACTTATCTGCCTGTTAACAGGCAGATAAGAGGATTATCCCCATTTTACCCACACAAGTGCGGGCTTCCCGAAGGCTCCGAAACCTGCCAGGGTCACCGAGGCAAGCAGTGGGTCTGCGGGGTGCAAAAGTGCGCTGTGAAGGTAAGTGATGGGTGCAAGTGTGGAGAGGTGAGTATGTGAGGTAAGTGGAAAGTGTTAGTAAAAATGTACTTACCTTTGTTTCTTCCTGCAGGCTTCAATCGGTGGGTATGCGGAGAGTCTCGCACCTCCGCGGCAGAGATGACAGATGGCCGTTGCATTCTCCAATGCAGCAACCATCTAATTTCTGCGAAATAAAGATGTTTGATGAGTCTTGAATTCAAGAACTCATCAAACTACAGAGAATGTCAGTGCTTGACAGCTTCACAGAGCTGTCAAATGATGACAATTCATCTGTCAAACATTTTTGACAGATGAAACGTCATACGTTGACGTTCTCTGTAACCGGCTTTCCTTTAATTAGCCTGCTAAGCCTGCTGGGTGGGCTTAACAAGGTCAACAAGGGAAAATAGCGTGGGTTGGCCAGAAGTTGATGCAGGCGGGACTGAAACCCGACAAGTGGGAGTCCCGCCTCCAAAAGCTCCCCATTGGCAAAATCCAGCCCCATGTATTTTATAACAGTTCTGGTAAGCTGTCCGTTGCAGTGGAAGGAACTACAAAATACCGATCGGTACTTATGAACTGTCCTAATAAAACAAATCTTTATGTAGTTTCCCCCTCATTCCGTACAGCAGCCTGTGTGTATAAAAAATTGGGGAGGAGAAAGAATGTGGGTTGGTCATGTCCTTTTCAAATTATGACATGGTGGATCCCAAGGGGTACAATTAACCATGGATGCTGGGGATGGGATGAAGCAGGTTATATATCACCAAAATTGCTTTTATCTTTTCACCTACATCATGTCATTATCAATCCCAGTATCATACTCACTGTATAGTAGCAAAATTAACTACATATGAGTCCCTAGGATCTACTAGTGTTCAAAATGCATTCAAATTTTGCTTTTGTGATTTGTGATGTCATGAGAAATGCATATTAGAATTACTGCTTTGTAATTCTGTGCTGGCCATTATTTTCCACATAATTATTCTATTCAGCAGGACCCAAGAGCTATAATTGTAGTTCAAAATGCAGATTAAACTTTTAAAATGTAAAACCTTAATCTCTTAAGTGGTGCGATTTGAAAAGATAAAGAATTTACAAAGCAACAAATAATTTGGCTACTACTCAACAGTGTTTAGGATTATATTTGACCAAAATGATTCATGTGTATTATTTAACATCTTCAAATGCACTATGGCCTATTTAAATACCGCAAGCTGAATCACTGGATCAGCTTCGATCACAATGACACCACAGAAACAACAACACTATCTCAAGGGGGGCTGAAATACAAAGGGGTGAAAGTTATGCTACACTTGTATAAAGCTCTGGTTAGACCCAATCTGGTGTACTGCGTTCAGTTCTGTGTACTGGATGTCTTTTGGAACCTCCACGTTTTGTTAACTGACAAAAATTAATTTCCTCAGGAAGGATATATTGGCCTTGGAGGTGTTGCAGCGCAGATTCACCAGAATGATACCGGGGCTTGATGGGTTAAATTATAAGGACAGGTTGCATAGACTAGGCGTGTATTCCCTTTAGCATAGAAGATCTAATGGAGGTGTTTAAGATGATTAAAGGATTTGATAGGATAAATGGAGAGAAACTATTTCCTCTGGTGGGGGGAGTCCAGAACAAATGAGGCATAACCTTAAAATTAGAGTTTCCGGACATTCAGGGGTGATATCAGGAAGCACTTCTTCACACAAAGGGCAGTGGAAATCTGGAAATCTCTCCCTTAAAAAAGCTGTTGAGGCTGGGTGGATCAATTGAAAATTACAAAACTGAGGTTGATAGATTTTTGTTATGCAAGGGCATTAAGGGATACGGAACCAAGGCGGTTAGATGTTAAGATACAGATCAGCCATGATCTAATTGAATGGCGGAACAGGCTCGAGCAGCTGAATGGCCTCCTCCTGTCGCGGTTAGAATGTTTAACTCGCTACCACAAGGAGTAATTGAGGCGTCCAGCACAGATGCATTTAAGGGGAAGCTAGGAAGATGCATTAAGGGGAAGAGGCTCATGTGGAGCATAAACAGCGGCATGGACCTGTTGGGCCGAATGGCCGAGATGCAATTAATATTAACTGAATTTCCAGATGGAACTTGTTGGCAATGTGATCCCGTTTACAGCTGTTGTTTATTACAGATATCAGCACTCAAAAACAAACAAATAGAATACTGGCATCCAACTGGGAAAATAAGCATTTAACATTATTACAGCACTGATAAAGGTACAGAATGGCCAACTTCTAAAATCTTCCCATAGCATATTGCTTTCAGCAGCCTTGGTACCTAAAAATGCATTACAGAAGATTTAGAAGAACTGAAAAACAAGCCTAGAAAAGCTTCCAGTATAGCTTGCAGCAAACCTGTACAGCCAAGATGGACTGGGAAAACAGATTAAGTGTAAGACGGTACAAGAGCAGTGGTCTACATTCAAGGAGATATTTCACATCTTTCAAGATAAATATATTCCACTGAGGAAAAAGGGGAGTAAAAGAAAAGACAGCCATCTGTGGCTTAGTAAAGTAATAAAGGATAGTATCCGACTGAAAACAAGGGCATATAAAGTAGCCAAATCTAGTGGGAGGATAGAAGATTGGGAAGCATTTAAAAGCCAGCAAACAATAACTAAAAGATTAATTAAGAAAGGGAAGATAGATTATGAAAGTAAACTGGCAAAAAATATAAAAACAGATAGCAAGAGTTTCTACAGCTATATAAAAAGAAAAAGGGTGGCTAAAGTGAACGTTGGTCCCTTAGAGGATGGGACCGGGAAACTAGTGGTGGGGAACATGGAGATGGCAAAGACGCTGAACAAATATTTTGTATCAGTCCTTACAGTAGAGGACACTAAAAATATCCCAACACTGGACAAACAGGGGGCAATGGGGGGGGGGGGGAGGAGCTAAACACGATTAAAATCACTAAGGAGATGGTACTCAGTAAAATAATGGGACTTAAGGCGGATAAATTCCCCAGACCTGATGGCCTACATCCCAGGGTCTTGAGAGAAGTGGCGGTAGGGATTGTGGATGCATTGGTGATTATTTTCCAGAACTCCCTGGACTCAGGAAAGGTCCCGGCAGATTGGAAAACTGCTAATGTAACACCCTTATTTAAGAAGGGAAGTAGACAAAAAGCTGGAAACTATAGACCAGTTAGCCTAACATCTGTGGTTGGCAAAATGTTGGAGTCCATTATTAAGGAAACAGTAACAGAGCATTTGGATAAACATAATTTAATAGGACAGAGTCAGCATGGTTTTATGAAGGGGAAGTCATGTTTGACAAACTTGCTCGAATTCTTTGAGGATGTAACATACAGGGTGGATAAAGGGGAACCAGTGGATGTAGTGTATTTGGACTTCCAAAAGGCATTTGACAAGGTTCCACATAAAAGATTACTGATCAAGATAAGAAATCACAGGATTGGGGGTAATATACTGGCATGGGTGGAAGATTGGCTATCTAACAGAAAACAAAGAGTTGGGATAAATGGTTCATTCTCGGGCTGGCAATCAGTAACTAGTGGTGTTCCGCAGGGGTCAGTGCTGGGACCCCAACTCTTTACAATCTATATTAACGATTTGGAGGAAGGGACCGAGTGCAACATATCCAAGTTTGCCGACGATACAAAGATGGGAGGGAAAGCAGTGAGTGAGGAGGACATAAAAAACCTGCAAAAGGACATAGACAGGCTAAGTGAGTGGGCAGAGATTTGGCAGATGCAATATAATGTTGGAAAGTGTGAGGTTATGCACTTTGGCAGAAAAAAATCAAAGAGCAAGTTATTATCTAAATGGAGAGAAACTGCAAAGTGCTACAGTATAAAGGGATCTGGGGGTCCTGGTGCATGAAACACAAAAAGTTAGTATGCAGGTGCAGCAGGTGATCAGGAAGGCCAATGGAATCTTGGCTTTTATTGCAAGGGGGATGGAGTATAAAAACAGGGAAGTCTTGCTGCAGTTATACAGGGTATTGGTGAGGCCACACCTGGAATACTGCGTGCAGTTTTGGTTTCCATATTTAAGAAAAGATATACTTGCTCTCGAGGCGGTTCAGAGAAGGTTCACTCGGTTGATTCCGGAGATGAGGGGGTTGACGTATGAGGAAAGGTTGATTAGGTTGGGACTCTACTCATTGGAGTTCAGAAGAATGAGGCGCGATCTTATCGAAACATATAAGATTGTGAGGGGGCTTGATCGGGTGGATGCGGTGAGGATGTTTCCACTGATGGGTGAGACTAGAACTAGGGGGCATAATCTAAGAATAAGGGGCTGCCCTTTTAAAACTGAGATGAGGAGAAACTTCTTCACTCAGAGGGTAGTAAATCTATGGAATTTGCTACCCCAGAGAGCTGCGGAAGCTGCAACATTAAATAAATTTAAAATGGAGATAGACAGTTTCCTAGCAGATAAGGGAATTAGGGGTTACGGGGAGAGGGCAGGGAAGTGGACGTGAGTCTAGATTCGGATCAGCCATGATCCTATTGAATGGCGGAGCAGGCCCGAGGAGCCGTATGGCCTACTCCTGCTACTACTTCTTATGTTCTTATGTTAAACCTATTACAGGCGGATGAGGGATCAAGGACCACATAATAAAGATCCTAATATCCATAATATATTAAAAGTCTTTTGACTTAACACACTTTGTTTACAAATCCTTACTTCTGGTCATATTGTTGCCAATTTTTCCCCAGTATAAATACCTATGTGCTCATTTATGTTATTATGGAAACTGCCCATGTAAACTTGTCGTGCTGTAATTACACCCTCCTGCCAGTGGTGGCAATGTAGCACCTGTGTTTTGCATGTGCCCAGTCCTCATCCTGTATGGAAGAGAAACTCCTATTCTCCAACCAATTCTGCTGTCCAAATTACATACCATGATTTAATTGTGCCCTGCCCTCCTAATTCGCTTCACATGAAGAGTACAGTTTGCCTTGGCTCCCTGTGTAAATGAAGCATAATTTTCTGCTAAAAAGAGAAGCAGCTGTTTCATCTGTCATGACTGAATTCGCCTTCAGTACTAAACATATATAAAATTAACCTGGTAATATGCTGAAAATAATTCCCTTTACATTGAAAATGCTTCAAAGAATAAGTAGGGACAATGTAGAGTATTGTCCTCTTTTAGATTTTCTACCTAAAGTTTAAAATATCTTTTAGGTAAAATCTTGGTTCTGATGCTGTGTCACATCTCTCAGAAGAGGTAACATTTTGGGTTAAGTTAAAGGCTTTGATTCGTGGTCAGCTGACATGAACCGCGGGCTCAGTCAGTAACCACCTACACTGTGAACAGCCTATATCTACATTACAACAGTGACCACACTTCAAAAAGTACTTCATTGGCTGTAAAGCGCTTTGAGACATCTGGTGGTCGAGAAAGGCGCTATAGAAATTGCATTTCTTTTAGATCGCATCATTTTTGTTCACAGAATGCTGTTTTGGTGTAGCCATTAATTTCCTAATCCAGTAACAACCAAGTACTAACACCAACATACTGACAGCAGTGAAGATCATACTTGGAAACTGAGTTGTCCTCCCACCTCTGAAAGTGAATTATTTTATGGGTAGAAAAAAAATCCATTGCAAGCACAAAGCTCATACTAAAATTCTGGCCTAAAAATCTGATCTTAAAGGGACCTTAAACTTTGTTAGTTGATGTTACAAGTATGTTACGGGGAGATGGAGAAAAAAAATAGAAACAGACAAAGGAACTGATGCCAAGCCATGCAGGAAGAGATTAGTACAGGTTGAAAAGATGGGTTTTGATTTTTAAAAATTTAAAGGGGGAGGAAGAGAAAAAGAGACAGAGGGGTTTCAGGAGGGAGTTCTGCAGAGTAGGGGTTGAGGCAGCGGGTGGCTCCACCAGCAATAGTGGGGCAAAGAGAGGGCTGTATGCAAAAATAACCAGAGTCAGAGAGCTGAAGGAAGTGGGAGGGGAATATAAGGGGTTAGAGGAGATTGCGGAGCTGGATTGCGGCAGATCACGGAGCAATTTAAAGTTGAAGCTTTTAAGTTTAATATGTTAAGGGACTGGGAACTGTTGTAGGTCAGCAATGACAGGTGTTATAAGAACATAAGAAAGCAGCAGTCAGCCATTTGGCCCTTCGAGCCTGCTCGACCATTCAATAAGATCATGGCTGTTCTTCTACCTCAACTCCACTTTCCTGCACCATCCCCATATCCCTTGATATCCAAAAATCTATCGATCTCTGTCTTGAATATACTCAATGACTGAGCCTCCACAGCCCTCTGTGGTAGAGAATTCCAAAGATTCACCACCCTCGGAGTGAAGAAATTTCTCCTCATCTCAGTCCTAAATGGCCGACCCCTTATTCTGAGACTGTGACCCCGTGTTCTAGACTTGCCAGCCAGAGAAAACATCCTCCCTGCATCTAACCCGTCAATCCCTATGGGTAAATGGGACTTAAGGTGGCACAGGATACGGATGGGACTTTACAGCCAATTAATTGTTTCAAAGTGTAGTCACTGTTATAATGTAGGAAACATGCAGGCAAACAATTGTCACCAATAATGACAGAATGGGGATGGTGTTAACTCAATGATTGATATAAAATAAATGTTTAAACGCATCAGCTACCTCATAAGAGCAAATACTGACATCCATAGACATGAATTAATGAACCTATAAAATGATGCATGTTAATCAATACATCTGAACTAAAATCATTGTTGCAGATACGTCTGCTTCCCTAATATGCGTATGTACATCCAAATGCATCAGAAAATACCACAGATATTACTGTTGCAATATTAGCAGATGAACATTTAATACTTTTGTATGACATTGCTTTATACTTTGTTTTATAACAGACATTAGTCCTTTAAAGTGAACACATTTACAAGAAGACAAAACAAAAACATTTCAAAAAATATAAATGCTGAGAAATCATGTTAACTTTTATGCTAGCAGAGTGAAACCTAGTTTTAGTTTTGTTACTCATCCACCTTACAAGATGTTGATTTTTTTCTCATGGGACTAGATAAATAAAAAGATAATTACTAAGGTTTCCATAAATCTCCAAGTAGGCAAATTGGAAAGGGTCAATGAGCAGTGTCTCCAAGTTGTAAATTAGATTTAATGGTTGTTGGTGATTAGAACAGTGGAGCAAGCTCGTTAATTTTCCTTCTTTGAAAACTTTCCATGACACATTTGCACGTTTTCCAACTTCGATATTGGATATTAAAATACAAACATAAAAATTTACATATTAAAACATGATAGATTCAAATGTGTGGCTACGTCCAAGTCAAAATCATTTCTGAGAAAGTAGTTTGGATTGAAAGCAGAATTCAATTAAAAGCCTGAAGGCTTTGTGTCTTAATGCGATGAGCATTCATAATAAGGTGGATGAATTAGCTGTGCAAATAGAGGTAAACGAATATGATTTGATTGGGATTACGGAAACATGGCTCCAGGGTGGCGAAGGCTGGGAACTCAACATCCAGGGGTATTCAATATTCAGGAAAGATAGGCAAAAAGGAAAGGGAGGTGGGGTAGCATTACTGGTTAAAGAAGGGATTAACACAATTGTAAGGAAGGATATTAGCTCTGATGATGTGGAATCTGTATGGGTAGAACTGAGAAATACCAAGGGGCAGAAAACGTTAGTGGGAGTGGTATATAGACCTCCAAAACAGTAATGCGGAGGTTGGGGATGGCATTAAAAGGGAAATTAGAGAAGCGTGCAAAAAGGGCAGTCATCATGGGTGACTTTAATCTACATATAGATTGGGCTAACCAAATTAGTAACAATACTGTGGAGGAGGAATTCCTGGAGTGTTTACGGGATGGTTTCCTGCACCAATATGTCGAGGAACCAACCAGAGATCAGGCCATCTTAGACTGGGTATTGTGTAACGAGAAAGGATTAATTAGCAATCTTGTTGTACGAGGCCCCTTGGGTCGGAGCGATCATAATATGATCGAATTCTTCATTAAGATGAAGAATGAAGTAGTTGACTCAGAGACTAGGGTCCTGAATTTAAATAAAGGAAACTATGATGGTCTGAGGCAAGAATTGGGTAGGATTGATTGGGGAATGTCACTCAAAGGGTTAACGGTGGATAGGCAATGGCAAACATTCAAAGACCGCATGGATGAACTACAGAATTTGTTCATCCCAGTTTGGCATAAAAATAAAACAAAAAAGGTGACTCAACCGTGGCTAATGAGGGAAATTAGGGATACCACAAGATCCAAGGAGAAGACATATAAATTGGCCAGAAAAAGCAGTAATCCAGAGGATTGGGAGCAGTTTAGGATTCAACAAAGGAGGACAAAGGGATTAATTAAGAAAAGGGAAATAGAATATGAGAGTAAGCTTGCAGGGAACATAAAAACTGACTGTAAAAGCTTTTATAGATATGTGAAGAGAAAAAGATTGGTGAAGTCAAGCATAGGTCCCTTGCAGTCAGAATCAGGGGAATTTATAATGGGGAACAAAGAAATGGCTGACCAATTAAATACATATTTTGGTTCTGTCTTCACAAAGGATGACACAAATAACCTCCCAGAAATGTCGGGGAACATAGGGTCTGATGAAAGGGAGGAACTGAAAGAAATCAGTATTTGTAGGGAAATGGTGTTAGGGAAATTGATGGGATTGAAGGCCAATAACTCCCCAGGGCCTGATCATCTACATCCTAGGGTACTTAAGGAAGTGGCCCTAGAAATAGTAGATGCATTGCTGATCATCTTCCAACATTCGATGGAATCTGGAACAGTACCCATGAATTGGAGGGTAGCTAATGTTACCCCATTATTCAAAAAAGGTGGTAGAGAGAAAACGGGGAATTACAGACCGGTAAGCCTGACATCGGTAGTGGGGAAAATGCTAGAGTCCATTATAAAAGATGTAATAGCAGAGCACTTGGAAAACAGTGACAGGATCGGACAAAGTCAACATGGATTTACAAAAGGTAAATCGTGCTTGACTAATCTACTGGAATTTTTTGAGGATGTAACTAGTAAAATAGATAAGGGAGAACCAGTGGATGTGGTGTATTTGGACTTTCAGAAGGCTTTCGATAAGGTCCCACATAAGAGATTAGCGTGTAAAGTTAAGGCACATGGGATTGGGGGCAAGGTATTGACTTGGATAGAGAACTGGTTGGTAGATAGAAAGCAAAGAGTTGGAATAAACGGGTCTTTTTCTGAATGGCAGGCTGTGACTAGTGGGGTACCGCAGGGATCAGTCCTTGGACTCCAGCTATTCACAATATATATTAATGATCTAGACAAGGGAACTAGATGTACTATCTCCAAATTTGCAGACGACACAAAGCTGGGTGGGCGTGTGTGCTGTGAGGAGGATGCCGAGAAACTACAGGATGATTTGGACAGGTTGGGTGATTGGGCAGAAGCATGGTAGATGCAATATAACGTGGATAAATGTGAGGTTATCCACTTTGGTGGCAAAAACAGGAAGGCAGATTATTATCTGAATGGCAATAGATTGGGAGAAGGGGAAGTGCAACGAGACCTGGGTGTCCTTGTGCACCAGTCGCTGAAGGTAAGCATGCAGGTGCAGCAGGCGGTTAAGAAGGCAAATGGTATGTTGGCCTTCATAGCGAGAGGGTTTGAGTACAGGAACAAGGATGTCTTGCTGCAGTTGAACAGGGCCTTGGTGAGACCACATCTTGAGTATTGTGTGCAGTTTTGGTCGCCTTATCTGAGGAAGGATATTCTTGCCATGGAAGGAGTTCAGCGAAGATTCACCAGGCTGATACCTGGGATGGCAGGAATGACGTATGAGGAGAGATTGGGTCGATTGGGCTTGTACTCGCTGGAGTTTAGAAGAATGAGAGGGGATCTCATTGAAACTTATAAAATTCTGGCAGGACTGGACAGACTAGGTGCAGGGAGGATGTTCCCAATGGTCGGGGAATCCAGAACCAGGGGTCACAGTCAAAGAATAAGGGGTAGGCCTTTTAGGACAGAAATGAGGAGGAATTTCTTCACCCAGAGAGTGGTGAACCTGTGGCATTCTCTACCACAGAAGGCAGTAGAGGCCAATTCATTAAATATATTCAAGAAGGAGTTGGATATACTTCTTAAGGCTAAAGGGATCAAGGGGTATGGGGAGAAAGCAGGGGCCGGGTACTGAACTTGGATGATCAGCCATGATCGCATTGAATGGCGGAGCAGGCTCGAGGGGCCGAATGGCCTACTCCTGCTCCTATCTTCTATGTTTCTTCAGAGGGAAACTGTTAGGGAAAACTGTAATAATCTTATTGGATTAACTGGTAATTGGCTGGTAAATGGTTAAGTAATAATGTTAGTTTGGTTCTTCAGTGCACTGTGTACTGGGATGCTCAGCGTGTCGCTGCATTGTGGGTTTACTATTAGCAGGTGCTTGATTTGAATTTTGCACCAGTTCAAAAAAATAGCAGTGAGGTTGGGTTATCAAAATTTTATCTAAGATGCTCATTTCACAATTCTGTGGCTGCAATTTTAATTCCTAAATAACACCTGAATCTATCACATTTTACTGAGTTCTCAGAAGGTGCAAAAAGAGAGACATTTCACAGTATTAGGGCATCTCTACCTGCGAACTTAATGGAAGAAGAAAGAAAGACTTGCATTTATACAGCGCCTTTCATAATCACCGGACGTCCCAAAGCGCTTTACAGCCAGTGAAGTACTTTTTGAAGTGTAGTCACTGTTGTAATGTAGGAAACGCAGCAGACAATTTGCACACAACAAGCTCCCACAAAGAGCAATGTGATAATGACCAGATAATCTGCATTTTTTAGTGATGTTGGTTAGGGGATAAATATTGGCCAGGATACCGGGGAGAACTCCCCTGCTCTTCTTCAAAATAGTGCCGTGGGATCTTTTATGCCCACCCAAGAGAGCAGACAGGGCCTCGGTTTAACGTCTCATCCAAAAGACAGCACCTCCGACAGTGCTAAAAATCCACCCCACCACCGCCATCCCTCACTCACACCGAGCCACCAAAGCATTCTGCCGCCTGAGCATTAGGGCTGAAGCTGTGGATAAGTCTGCGATTGATTTGGTCTCACTGCTATGAGTAGGGTCTGCACACAGTAAGAAAGATGTCTAATAATCACGGTTGAACAATACACACAGAAGTATGCACATATTTGAAGGTCTTCGTACTCTTGTGAAGGCACAGAGGGCAAAATGAGCTCATTTCTACATTAATAGTAAATTAAACAGCGTCAACAACAAAAAATAATGGAACTTATACTGCAATACGCACCCTTAAACTGCTATACATTTCAACTTTCTCAATGAAAAATTAGTCAAATTAAGGTATCCACAGACAAGCACTGAAATATAAATGATGGCCTAAGCACGGTGATCTGGTGATACTTCCAATTGGGAAACCCAAGTCAGAATCCTGGTTTTGACCAATAATCCCAATTTGACCTCTACAAACGTTACCAGTCCCTGTCACATTGCATGGGGAGGGAGTTAAGCCAGGTTTAGAGAGCCCTTCACCACACAACTCATTTTTGTACGAGTGCTATCAATGATATTTCCCAGGTTACTGCGGATTGATCAAGGAATGTCATTAACACTACTCAGAGAAATACGCAGTCTGGCCTACCCAAGGCTCCCATTTGGAAATAGCACAGTTTCCGTGAGCTAATTTCAAAGGGGGGGGGAATAGAGACACAGTTATAGCAGAGTAAGATAAAATATCTAAATTACCATCATGAATTACTTTAACTGCACAGAACATTAGTGCTCCTCAGGGTGAGGAGAGTCAGTGCTGGGGAATGGATACTCAAAGCGCAAATACAGGCTACTGCATTTAAAGACAAGTTGGAGCAAGTTTCACTTCAGAGAAAGTTTGTTCCATGTACTGACATCTTTCCTTTCATTTTTGTGGCACTGCTAAATGTAACGTGTTGTTTATATATGAGTTTAATTGAAAAACATTAATTTACTCAATTTTTCAATTTAGATTTTTGCTCCTACTTTAAGTCCCCTTGCTCCATTTCCTGGCAAAGAGCAGCAGTCAATAAAGTTGCTCTCAGGGTTCTGCAAATGCTTCTGTACAATTGCCTATTAGTGCACAACAGTGGCCTCTTGCCATTTGATTTCTTGCTTTGCTATTCTGTTATTTTTTTTTCCCCTACCTCTGATATACCCCAGAGATCTTAGATGACCTTGCAGTACTTCGTCCTGTAGTTTACCCTGTTAATGGCCCATAGTAATTTAACAAGGGAAGTGGTAGACCGATCCCACCCCACACCGCAGCAGCCCCCCCAACCCCAGTTGCATTTACATTTACATATGGTGGGTGGGGAGGTGGCGGCCAGTTTGACACTTCAGTGCAGTTCTGAGAGAGTACTGCATTTTCAGAGGTACCATCTTTTGATGAGACATTAAACCAAGCCCCCATCTGATTGCTCAAATGGATGTAAAAGATCCCATGGCACTATTGGAACAAGTCCTGTCCTAGCCAATAATCATCTCTCAGCCAACACCACCAAACAGATTAACTGGTCATATATCTCATTTGTGGGACTGTATTTTGTGCAAATTAGCTGTTGTGTTTGCGTACATGACAGTGACTTCAAAAAGCACTTATTCTGCTGTGGTGCTTTGGGATGTACTGAGGACAGGAAAGCCATATATGCAAGTTTGTTTTCTACGCTTTGATCATAATTTGGGTGGACATGCAAGGATTAGTTCTGTTTGAACTAAACTGAATAACTTAGTGAAAGTTAATGTATAAACATGTAAGTATATTCCCAAGACAGGAAACTAGGTGGCATTACAGAACAGACGCCATCCTTTCTCTTCTAGGACCAGAATTTGGGGCAGTCCCAAGCCAGTTCCCATTAGACATATGTCTGTAGCATAAAACTGTCTTTAATGTAGCACCTAAGCAGGCAGTCATACTCAGGGAAGGCACAGGGATAGCTAATGTGGGAAATGGAAATGAACCTGGTGCAATAGGAAGCTAAAAGACATTTTTGGAGCAGTGCAGAGAGAGCTATGCTTTGTATCTAACTTGTGCTGTATCTGATTTGGGAGTGGAAAATTATAGCGTGCTGGGCAATGGATTCCGTTATCCAGCACTAGTTTTCCTTATCTACAAGAACCATAACATTTTCAAGAAAGAGAACATATTAACAAACAACAAACTTTAAAAAATCTAGCAAAGTAATTAATTTTGCAAAGATTTAAAATTCGAAGTGTCGTGTTTTCAACGTTACTGTTGAATTGATGTTGCTCCCCTGCTGCTAAGGAGGCCATAATTTGACAATTTGTTCAACTCCACAACAGTTTACACTAAGGGAGTGGAGAAGTATTTTGACAATGTCTGAGGTGAAGTTTTGAACATTGGGTTTGAATTAGAGACCTATTAGCTATCAGAATTTTTAAAAAGAACATGCTGCTAGTTTCGGATTCTGTTTCTAGAAAGCTCTATTTTAGTTGTAACTATGAAAAAGAGAGAATTACAGAAAGTAAAACAAGCTCATCTATTTTTCTGTAAGGAGGCAGCAGATAACTCGATTTGGGGTGTGCCCTATACTTGCATCAATAACAAAACAAGGTGTTACATATTTCACAAGCTAAAAATGAACTGGGATGGGCCAGCATTCAAAAGGTCATCCGAGAACCCAGTCGATGTTTCGGTGGTGTCAAATACAGTGTCAACATGTTATTTAAAACCACAATATCATTTTGACGCCAGATTCTGGGATAATGATCTATGTACACACTTTCACTTCCTTATTATTAGTTTGCCCACAGATACAGCAGGCTTGTCTGACCTGAAACTGTGAAACTCATCACCTAAGCATGTGCTGATAAGCTACAGACACAAACAAGATACGTACATACTTCTGGAAAATATTTAGAAACTATGCGAACCAGAAGGTAAGAAAATATTTATTTTTAATTAAAGCTGATCTTTTTGTCAGCCAAACTTGAACAGCTAAACGTGTTAACCGTGGCTCAGTGGGCAGCATCTTGCCTCTAAGTCAGAGGTTGTGGGTTCAAGTCGCACTCCAGAGACTTGAGCACAAAAATCTAGGCTGACACTCGCGGTGTAGTGCTGAGCGAGTGCTGCACTCTCGGAGGTGCCGTCTTTCGGATGAGACGCTAAACCGAGGCCCCGAGGTAAAATATCCCATGGCACTATTTCAAAGAAGAGCAGATGAGTTCTCCCCAGTGTCCTGGGGCCAATATTTATCCCTCAATCAACATCACTAAAACAGATTACCTGGTCATTATCACGTTGCTGTTTGTGGGTGCTTGCTGTGCGCAAATTGGCTGCCGCGTTTCCTACATTACAACAGTGACTACACTTCAAAAAGTACGTCATTGGCGGTAAAGCGCTTTAGGACATCCAGTGGTCATGAAAGGCGCTATAGAAATGCAAGTCTATCTTTTCTTTTTTATGTGTTGCACTTAAGCACGTGTGAATATTTAGATGTACTTACTATTCACACACAGTTCTAGTACATTTGTTGTGCATTACCATATATAAAATTCCCCCATCCTCCAAATGTTAGCCCCTCTTTATTGTCAGTAGACTACACATCTGTAGCTGGGAAGTTCAGCAGGAAACCTGACCCCAGGCCATTGCCAACACCAAGACTGGCCAATGAGTTTTCTGTCTCCAAATCTCTTTTGCTTTGGGGGGAGCACCTGACTTTCCCACAGGAGTATAGCCGACATTGGGAACTCAGCAGAGTGGGGATGGAACCTATCAATCTATGGGGGCACAATAAAAATGCATTATTCCTGACATGGAATATTATCAGGTGCACTAGCTCCCACTTTGGTGGCTATTTTATCTCCACATGGAGAATTGATAGATGATGCATACAGGAGGCAAGTGTCTACTTCTCCTGAGTTGTTTGGTTTTGGACAAGGCTGCTTCCTGTTTAAAAATCCCCACAAGACAATTATTGGACTCATATTTGTATGTAGACTGAAATCTATCTCTTAAAAAAACAGCCTTCACTGCCCTCCCTCTTCCCTTGATAGTAAAACACCTTGCACGCTGATGGCTTTAAGTGGGTCTTAAATCTGATCCATTTTTGCATCTGTAACAGAAGAGAAAATGCAAAGCAAGAGAGAGTATTAAAGACTTGTTTATACAAAGCTGTAAAATTGTTGATATGAATTTTAGAAATGAGTTTCAAAATAGTTTCCGTATCAACTCAATTCAAATCAATTCCAGTTGGATAGCATAGATGGATAGTTCAGGTTTTAAAAGCATAAGCAAGTGACTCAGGAGAAACAAAATCCCTTGTGTGTCATTTGTTGCACAATGACCCGAGAACAACATCTGGATCCGAGACAGCACAACATGAAGCAGTCTGCAGCACACCGAGTGACAAACATGGTCGGCCCTGAAATTCCGATCGGGGCCAAGGCAGAATTCCAGTGGATCTCTGGATGAAAATGCGACAGAATCTGGTTCCATCAGGACTTTGGCCCATGTTTTCTATTCTGCCATTTTTCGGGGAGAAGAGGGCTTGCCTCTGTGCCTATGGCTGCTGACTACACTGAGAAATCCATTAAAAGCAGAGGAGCACCACAGCCTAAATACCTCAGCATCTGTTTGCTGTCCTCCGGCTCTCACCGCCATCTCTGAGAAAAGTGGGCTGTGCAGCTTAGACACAACAAAAGAGTACAAAAGAGCAGTCATTGTGCAAAATGCTTCAAACAGAACCTCCAAGATAGCGTGGCAGTTCTCAACTTAGGTTTTGTGCCATACTTAATGGGTCCACAAGGAATGTGAGCAAAACTGAGGTGCACACTAATCTTTGCATTGTTTCTGAAACTAGCTATTTTTTTCCTTATTTGCAATCAAGTACGAGGGACCTGGGTGACGGTATTGACGTAGTTTATGATCTCCCTCCATGTAGCTGACTCTTGTGTTTTTACCAGAGTGTGGTCTACAACACCAAGTTGGGCTACCCTCCTTTGGTACACTTTCTCCAGCAGCACCTCCAACTCTACAGCATCAAAGGAGGCAGTGCTGTCGGTATGTCTCCGCCGTGCTATTGTGAGCAATTGATACATTTTATTGCCATAACTTTTCCTTTTTTGGTGTGCTTCAGCCCTTGAAGAGCTGTTGCAATGTCAGATTCTGGGGGGAATTTTAACCTATATAAACAAGTGGGCTGGGGTCATGTGGGAAGTTAAAGTGTTAAAAATCTGAATCCCAACCAAAACCCGCCTCCAACCCGCCCACTTCCTGTTTTAACGGAGGCGGAACGAGGGGCAGGCAGCCAACCCGCTCCCAGGAGGTGGGTCGTCCATTTAAATATTATAATGAGGCTGGAAGCCTCTGATTTAACCTCCATTTTGAATTTAGCTTTAGCTGGTTGGGTTTTGCAGCCCTCGTGAAACCTGCCAGCTAAAGTAATGTGAGGACTGCTGGATCCAGGAGGTAAGTGCCTGTACACTTACCCCCTGGATCCAGCATCGCTGCCTAACCCACCACCCCCTCCCCCCACGAGGCCTCCGAT
The DNA here is from genome assembly GCF_052327205.1 of Somniosus microcephalus. Classification (NCBI taxonomy): domain Eukaryota; kingdom Metazoa; phylum Chordata; class Chondrichthyes; order Squaliformes; family Somniosidae; genus Somniosus; species Somniosus microcephalus. The sequence continues at coordinate 50,739,528 of NC_141008.1, forward strand.
CCGCCCTCCCCCACCCTCCAATGCTCCTCCGGCCCTCCGATGTCATCTGACTCCCCCCCCCCCCCTTCCCATGCTACTCCTGGCCCTCCGATGATGCTCTGAACACGCTCCCTTCTTCTCCCGCCCCGATTTTTGCTGACCCCCTCCCCCCCCCGATCGTTCCCTAACCACCACCACCCTCCGGTTGCTGATGCTCATCTGGCCCAGTACCCCCCACCCTTGCTGCTCCCGGCCCTGGATCGTTCCCGAACTCCCCAAATATGCTGCTCCCGGCCCTCCTCGTGCTCCTCCGGACGTGATCCCTCCCTCCCTCCTCTCTGTGGCCTAGTGCCACAGGCCTACCCACCCACAGCCAGCCAGCCTCTCAATCTGGCTGGCTGCAGGTGGGAAACAGAGGTTTCACATGCAAATCAGGCCCTGCCCTTAAATTCGGCAGGGCCTGCGGGAAACCCGTTCTCCCGGGTTTCCCAACTGTTTTGGAGCCCCCCTGCTCCCAACCCACCTCCCCATTAAAATTCAGGCCTCTGCATTCATTGGCCAAGTATGCTACAGGCCAACTTTTCCTGTGCCAATAACCTATTCAAATTAGGGGGAGGGATTCTCATCACAAAATTCCTCATGCTACAGGTGACTGTGGTCCAATGCCATGGGCCAGACTGTCCCATTTTTGCCTGACTTGTAAAATAGGGGCTTAACAGTCATCACCATCATCAAAACAAATATCAAAACTCAAGCTCTGAGCCTACCTGTGGCATTTCCCTTTTACCTATCACTGTCTGGTTTTAGACTTGACAAAAGGTGACATTCTAAGCTGGGACTTGAACATACGCTATGATCAGTAGCAGTGCACAGTGCTTTTCCACAGCACTTTGCAGATTTCTGCAGTGTACAGTAGACACTGCATAGCAGCAGAGTCTCTTTCTCAGATGATTTTTGTATTATATTTGTACGCGAATCAATGGGATTTTGAGCTGAGCCACAAATCAGTGTGCAACACACCCTCCTATTACTTCTTTGTTAAAAATTGTGGCAGCTGTCAAAAATAAAATAAGCACATTGAAGTTTCGAAGAATTATTTCAATAAAAATGTCAAACAAATAGGGTGTGTAGTTAAAACAAGAGATTTGGCTAAATTAATGGTTTCAGCCTCAGGTATATTGTCAAATTGACCGTGGTAATGTTATGACACTTAAGAGCATAATGTAACTCAAGATTAGTCAACACAACATTGGTGTAGCACACCTGGATAGACAGTGTCTGAGACCACTGCACATCTGACTCGACATGCAGAAAAAAGCAGTGCCACAAAAGATACGTTTGAACATGTCAAAGTAACAAAGTTTGGATTCTTTCACCAATTTTCTACGGAGAAGTTTTTTTTTAAAAAGAGTATACACCTGAATAAATTATTTTCTAAAAAGACACTGCATGTACTTCAACTCGCCGTGGCTCCAATTCAATTAATTCAGAAGAGATTGATTTTGCAGCCTCTGACATGGAACCATTTGGTTTTGCTTGGATAAAAATTTGATGTACCACTGTATTAATAGATAAAACACCTGGGGGGGGGAGGGGAATTCCCCTCGTTGGCTTTTAGCCTCCCCACCCCCGACTCCCCCGGCTTGATTTAACGCTCCATTTCTCTCTTGGAACAAAAAGAGAGAATTTAACAAATGTTTGAAAAGATTAGCTCCATTTTTCACTTAGCGGCCCCAAACGGCCCTCATGGGCCCCAATACTCGCTGGAGTTTAGAAGAATGAGATGGGATCTCATTGAAACTTATACAATTCTAACAGGACTAGACAGACTAGATGCAGGAAGGATGTTCCCGATGGCGGGGGAGTCCAGAACCAGGGGTCACAGACTAAGGATAAGGGGTAAGCCATTTAGGACTGAGATGAGGAGGAATTTCTTCACCCAGAGAGTGGTGAACCTGTGGAATTCTCTGCCACAAAAGGCAGTTGAGGCCAATTCATTAAATATATTCAAGAAGGAGTTGGATATATTTCTTAAGGCTAAAGGGATCAAGGGATATGGGGAGAAAGCAGGGACAGGGTACTGAATTTGGATGATCAGCCATGATCTCATTGAATGGCGGAGCAGGCTCGAGGGGCCGAATGGCCTACTCCTGCTCCTATCTTCTATGTTTCTATGGGGAATTTCTCCCCCTTAGATTCAAACCCTCTCTTGTTCCTCCTAAACTGCAAATACGCTGGCCTCCACATTCTTTCTTCCAGAATCCTACTTGTGTTCAAATCAAGAGTCATCACACTCTCCTAATTTTACCTCCCAAGACCTCAAAACTGTTGGTTTCCTCACCTCCTTTCCAATGTCCCTTGGTCTTTTATACAATTAAGATCTTTAAAACCCAACTTGGCATCACCTAACCACTACCTGACTCATCGCATTTTAGTGGTGTCTTGCACTATTGACTGTGGCCCTACCCTGTCGTTTCTCAATAAAAAAAAAATCATGCCTTACAAGTCAGGACACCAAGGTGTAACCTACAGTTTAATAACTATTCAAAAACAGATTTGCACTTTTTACATTTACTTTAACTGTGCAGCAAGTGAATGAAGCACAAGGAATACAATTCAATAAATGCAATCATTCAGTACCATTTAATGTAGAAATTATTATACACCACACAACCATCGTACCAAAGCATGGAGTGCGGCAAGGCAATTCGAAGCCTTGTTGAGTCTCAGCACAAGGAACATTTTTAAAAATTCATTTATGAGATGTGGGCGTTGCTGGCAAGGCCAGCATTCATTGCCCATCCCTAGTTGCCCTTGAGAAGGTGGTGGTGAGCCGCCTTCTTGAACCGCTGCAGTCCGTGTGGTGAAGGTACTCCCACAGTGCTGTTACTGTGGAAGTTCCAGGATTTTGACCCAGTGACGATGAAGGATCAGCGATACACTTCTAAGTCAGGATGGTGTGTGACTTGGAAGGGAATTTGGAGGTGGTGATGTTCCCATGCACCTGCTGCCCTTGTCCTTCTAGATGGAAGAGGTTGCGGGTTTGGGAGGTGCTGCCAAAGAAGCCTTGGCAAGTTGCTACAGTGCATCTTGTAGATGGTACACACTGCAGCCACGGTACGCCGGTGGTGGAGAGAGTGAATGTTTAAGGTGGTGGATGGGGTGCCAATCAAGTGGGCTGCTTTGTCCTGGATGGTGTCGAGCTTCTTGAGTGTTGTTGGAGCTGCACTCATCCAGGCAAGTGGAGAGTATTCCATCACACTCCTTACTTGTGTCTTGCAGATGGTGGAAAGGCTTTGGGGAGTCAGGAGGTGAAACACTCACCGCAGAATACCCAGCCTCTGACCTGCTCTTGTTGCCACAGTATTTATGTGGCTGGTCCAGTTAAGTTTCTGGTCAATGGTGACCCCCAGGATGTTGATGGTGGGGGATTCGGCGATGGTAATGCCATTGAATGTCAAGGGGCGGTGGTTAGACTCTCGCTTGTTGGAGATGGTCATTGCCTGGCACTTCTGTGGCGCGAATGTTACCTGCCACTTATCAGCCCAAGCCTGAACATTGTCCAGGTCTTGTTGCATGCGGGCATGGACTGCTTCATTATCTGAGGAGTTGTGAATGGCGCTGAACACTGTGCAGTCATCAGCGGACATCCCCATTTCTGTCCTTATGTTGGAGGGAAGGTCATTGATGAAGCAGCTGAAGATGGTTGGGCCTAGGACACTACCCTGAGGAACTGCTGCAGCGATGTCCTGGGGCTGTGATGATTGACCTTCAACCACCACAACCATCTTCCTTTGTGCTAGGCATGACTCCAGCCAGGGTCCCCCCCCTCCCCCCCGATTCCCATTGACTTCAGTTTTACTCGGGCTCCTTCATGCCACACTTGGTCAAATGTTGCCTTGATGTCAAAGGCAGTCACTCTCACTTCACCTCTGGAATTCAGCTCCTTTGTCCATGTTTGGACCATGGCTGTAATGAGGTCAGGAGCTGGGTGGTCTTGGCGGAACCCAAACTGGACATCAGTGAGCAGGTTATTGGTGAGTAAGTGCCGCTTGATAGCACTGTCGATGACACCTTCCATCACTTTGCTGATGATTGAGAGTAGACTGATGGGGCGGTAATTGGCCTGGTTGGATTTGTCTTGCTTTTTGTTGACAGGACATACCTGGGCAGTTTTCCACATTGTCGGATAGATGCCAGTGTTGTAGCTGTACTGGAACACCTTGGCTAGAGGCACCGCTAGTTCTGGAGCACAAGTCTTCAGCACGATAGCCGGGATGTTGTCGGGACGGCCCATAGCCTTTGCTGTATCCAGTGCACTCAGCCGCTTCTTGATATCACGTGGAGTGAATCGAATTGGCTGAAGAATGGCTTCTGTGATGGTGGGGACCTCAGGCATAGGCAGATATGGATCATCCACTCGGCAGTTCTGGCTGAAGATGGTTGCAAACGCTTCAGCCTTGTCTTTTGCACTCACGTGCCAGGCTCCACCATCATTGAGAATGGGGATATTCATGGAGCCTCCTCCTCCCGTTAGTTGTTTAATTGTCCACCACCATTCACGACTGGATGTGGCACGACTGCAGAGCTTTGATCTGATCCTGGATTGTGGGATCGCTTAGCCCTGTCAATAGCATGTTGCTTCCGCTTTTTAGCATGCATGTAGTCCTGTGTTGCAGCTTCCCCAGGTTGGCACCTCATTTTTAGGTACGCCTGGTGCTGCTCCTGGCATGCTCTTCTACACTCCTTATTGAACCAGGGTTGGTCCCCTGGCTTGATGGTAATGGTAGAGTGAGGGATATACCGGGCCATGAGGTTACAGATTGTGGTGGAATACAATTCTGCTGCTGCTGATGGCCCACAGCACCTCATGGATGCCCAGCTTTGAGCTGCTAGATCTGTTCTGAATCTATCCCATTTAGCACAGTGGTAGTGCCACACAACACGATGGAGGGTGTCCTCAGTGTGAAGACGGGACTTCATCTCCACAATGACTGTGCGGTGGTCACTGCTACCAATACGGTCATGGACAGATGCATCTGCGACAGGTAGATTGGTGAGGACGAGGTAGGTTTTTCCCTTGTGTTGGTTCTCTCACCACCTGTCGCAGGCCCAGACTGGCAGTTATGTCCTTCAGGACTCGGCCAGCTCGGTCAGTAGTGGTGCTACCAAGCTGACATTGAAGTTCCCCACCCAGAGTACATTCTGTGCCCTTGCTACTCTCAGTGCTTCTACACGGAGGAGTACTGATTCATCAGCTGAGAGAGGATGGTAGGTGGTAATCAGCAGGAGGTTTCCTTGCTCATGCTTGACCTGAAGCCATGAGACTTCAAGGGGTCCGGAGTCAATGTTGAGGACTCCCAGGGCCATTCCTTCCCGACTGTATACCACTGTGTCGCCATACCCAGGGATGGTGATGGAGGAGTTTGGGACATTGGCTGAAAGGTATGATTCTGTGAGCATGACTATGTCAGGCTGTTGCTTGCCTAGTCTGTGGGACAGCTCTCCCAATTTTGGCACAAGTCCCCAGATGTTGGTGAGGAGGACTTTGCAGGGTCGGCTGGACTGGGTGTGCCGTTGCCGTGTACATAGCCGGTGCCGATATCGATTGGTCTGTCCGATTTCATTCTTATTATTGTGTTTCGCAGCGGTTTGTTACAACTAAGTGGCCATTTGAGAGAGCAGTTAAGAGTCAACCACATTGCTGTGAGTCTGGAGTCACATATAGGCCAGACCAGGTAAGGATGGTAGATTTCCTTCCCTAAAGGACATTAGTGAAGCAGATGGGTTTTTACAACAATCTGATAGTTTCATGATTACCATTACTGATACTAGCTTTTTATTCCAGATTTATTTAATTAACTGAATTTAAATTCCCCAGCTGCCGTGGTGGGAACTCATGTCTCTGGATCATTAGTTCAGGCCTCTGGATTACTAGCCCAGTGACATTACCGCTATGGTACTGTTCCTGCTACATGCAGAAAAGTTGCTGTCCTGTCGGGACCTACCAAGGAAACAATCAACCTTGTGAAGATGGCAGTGGCGAGACCTGCAAATATAGCTTGTTCATATGGAGATTCAAGAATGGTGGTTGGTGTGGAGGGTGACTAGCAGACATTGGGGGAGTGTTTGCTAGTGCTGTGGGGGAGGGTATAAACTAAAATGGCAGGGGGTTGGGAACCTGAGCAGGGAGACAAAGGAAAGGGAAACAAGGATAGAAGCAAAAGACAGGAAGGAGAAAAACAAAGGTGGCAATCAGAGAAATCATGGGTTTAAAACAAACATGGTCACAGTAAATAATAATTCTAAAAGGTCTAAGAGCATTAAAAAAACAAGCCTGAAGGCTTTGTGTCTTAATGCAAGGAGCATTCGTAATAAGGTAGATGAATTAGTAGCGCAAATAGAGGTAAATGAATATGATATGATTGGAATTACGGAAACATGGCTCCAGGGGGACCAAGGCTGGGAACTCAACATCCAGGGGTATTCAATATTCAGGAAAGATAGGCAAAAAGGAAAAGGAGGTGGGGTAGCATTGCTGGTTAAAGAGGGGATTAACACAATTGTAAGGAAAGATATTAGCTCTGATGATGTGGAATCTGTATGGGTAGAACTGAGAAATGCCAAAGGGCAGAAAACGTTAGTGGGAGTGGTGATAGACCCCCAAACAGTAATGCAGAGGTTGGGGATGGCATTAAAAGGGAAATTAGAGAAGCGTGCAATAAGGGCACAGCAGTCATCATGGGTGACTTTAATCTACATATAGATTGGGCTAACCAAATTAGTAACAATACTGTGGAGGAGGAATTCCTGGAGTGTATACGGGATGATTTCCTGGACTAATATGTCGAGGAACCAACTAGGGATCAGGCCATCTTAGACTGGGTATTATGCAATGAGAAAGGATTAATTAGCAATCTTGTTGTGCGAGGCCCCTTGGGTCGGAGTGATCATAATATGATAGAATTCTTCATTAAGATGGAGAGTGAAGTAGTTGACTCAGAGACTAAGGTCCTGAATTTAAATAAAGAGAACTATGATGGTATGAGGCGCGAGTTGGGTAGGATTGATTGGGGACTGTCACTCAAAGGGTTGACGGTGGATAGGCAATGGCAAACATTCAAAGATCGCATGGATGAACTACAGAATTTGTTTATCCCAGTTTAGCATAAAAATAAATCAAAAAAGTTGACTCAACCGTGGCTAACAAGGGAAATTAGGGATAACATAAGATCCAAAGCGAGGACATATAAATTGGCCAGAAAAAGCAGCAAACCTGAGGATTGGGAGCAGTTTAGGATTCAGCAAAGGAGGACAAAGGGATTGATTAAGAGGGGGAAAATAGATTATGAAATTAAGCTTGCAGGGAACATAAAAACTGACTGTAAAAGCATTTATAGATATGTGAAGAGAAAAAGATTGGTGAAGTCAAGCGTAGGTCCCTTACAGTCAGAATCAGGGGAATTTATAATGGGGAACAAAGAAATGGCAGACCAATTAAATACATATTTTGGTTCTGTCTTCACAAAGGAGGACACAAATAACCTCCCAGAGACGTCGGGGAACATAGGGACTAATGAGAGGGAGGAACTGAAAGAAATCAGTACTTGTAAGGAAATGGTTTTGGGGAAGTTGACGGGATTAAAGGCCGATAAATCCCCAGGGCCTGATAATCTACATCCTAGGGTACTTAAGGAAGTGGCCCTGGAGATAGTAGATGCATTGCTAGTCATCTTCCAGAACTCGATAGACTCTGGAACAGTATCCATGGATTGGAGGGTAGCTAATGTTACCCCACTATTCAAAAAAGGTGGTAGAGAAAAAGCGGGGAATTATAGACCGGTAAGCCTGACATCGGTAGTGGGGAAAATGCTAGAGTCCATTATAAAAGATGTAATAGCAGAGCACTTGGAAAGCAGTGACAGGATCGGACAAAGTCAATATGGATTTACAAAAGGTAAATCGTGCTCGACTAATCTACTGGAATTTTTTGAGGATGTAACTGGTAAAATAGATAAGGGAGAACCAGTGGATGTGGTGTATTTGGACTTTCAGAAGGCTTTTGATAAGGACCCGCATAAGAGATTAGCGTGCGAAATTAAGGCACATGGGATTGGGGGCAAGGTATTGACTTGGATAGAGAACTGGTGGGCGGACAGAAAGCAAAGAGTTGGAATAAATGGGTCGTTTTCTGAGTGGCAGGCAGTGACTAGTGGGGTACTGCAAGGATCGGTCCTAGGACCCCAGCTGTTTACAATATATATTAATGATCTGGACGAGGGAATTGGATGTAGTATCTCCAAATTTGCAGACGACACAAAGCTGGGTGGGAGGGTATGCTGTGAGGAGGATGTCGTGAAACTCCAGTACGATTTGGACAGGTTGGGTGATTGGGCAGAAAAATGGCAAATGCACTATAATGTGAATAAATGTGAGGTTATCCACTTTGGTGGCAAAAACAGGAAGGCAGATTATTATTTGAATGGCAATAGATTGGGAGAAGGGGAAGTGCAAAGAGACCTGGGTGTTCTTGTGCACCAGTCGCTGAAGGTAAGCATGCAGGTGCAGCAGGCGGTTAAGAAGGCAAATGGTATGTTGGCCTTCGTAGCAAGAGGGTTCGAGTACAGGAACAAGGATGTCTTGCTGCAGTTGTACAGGGCCTTGGTGAGACCGCACCTTGAGTATTGTGTGCAGTTTGGTCGCCTTATCTGAGGAAGGATGTTCTTGCCATGGAAGGAGTTCAGCGAAGATTCACCAGGCTGATACCTGGGATGGCAGGAATGACGTATGAGGAGAGATTGTGTCGATTGGGCTTATACTCACTGGAGTTTAGAAGATTGAGAGGGGATCTCATCGAAACCTATAAAATTCTGTCACGCCTGGACAGACTAGATGCAGGAAGGATGTTTCCGATGGCTGGGGAGTCCAGAACCAGGGGTCATAGTCTAAGGATAAGGGGTAAGCCATTTAGGACTGAGACGAGGAGGAATTTCTTCACCCAGAGAATGGTGAACCTGTGGAATTCTCTGCCACAGAGGGCGGTGGAGGCCAGTTCATTAAATATATTCAAGAAGGAGTTGGATATATTTCTTAAGGCTAAAGGGATCAAGGGATATGGGGAGAAGGCAGGGACAGGGTACTGAATTTGGATGATCAGCCATGATCTCATTGAATGGCGGGGCAGGCTCGAGGGGCCAAATGGCCTACTCCTGCTCCTATCTTCTGTGTTTCTATGTTTCTATTGAAACATTTAACATGGGTATGCACATGGCTGTGTTTTAGGAGTGACAAAGGCTTGGTAAACATCAATATGGCCATGTGTAATTAGCTAGACGAAGTTGGCTGCATGCTATGAATTTTTTTTTGAAAAACTGAATCAAATAAATAACACACGTGAATGTAAAATAAAGCCTCAGAACAAGTAAAACACAGCAATACAATATAAGGTTTTAAGTAAGCATTATGGGTCAATACAGTCATGAGTCAATTAAAAGTCTGACAATGCAGTAAACAACCAAAAAATATTTTTTACACTTTTTGCGCAAACAGTATAATGTTTTGTTTATATGCCTGATAAATCCTGACAGCCAAACAACAGGAAAAACCTATAAATTTCAAGGAAAAAAATATTGATTCAGGGGTGAACAGATATGAATGTTATGGGTAAGTAGACATGAATGTTAATCAGCAATTTATTCTCTTTGTACCCTTATCTTGAAGATTAAGGGTCTTAAGTTCTTCTGCATGATGAGCCTCACATGGCAGAAGGACATTGTAGACAACAAATAGTCTCTCCTTAGTTATACCGAGACCTTGTGCTGTAATCTGTACTCAGTCTGAAGAATATGCTTGTAAATTAATAGAGTTATTGATAATTAACCCTTCTACATTAGGAGCGTAACAGAATGGAGCATGCATGGTACAGGGTGCGGAAGGCAGACACGGGCTATTCATTAATGAGTCTGGAGCCAGGTTTATACTGGGGTATTCTGAATTGGTGCCAGTGTGAAACCAGCCACTGAGGCGAATCTGGTTTACATCAATCAGATTTCAAGTGGGTCATACTGCACACACTGGTGGGCAGACTGTAGCCGATTCTGTGTCCTATCTCACCTGCACACAAAAACATATTCAGGATCAGGATATAAACAAATACTGTGAACTGTTTTCTCCCTGAATGTATTTTATCCCTATTTACTTGGTATAAAAAAAAATTGTTTTCTACAGAAAGGCCTGAAAGCAAGCTTTCCTTTGATACACAGTTTAAGTCATTACACAAGTGCTAACACTGGGTTTGGTAGGACTACTGGAACCACAATCTTCTTTTATGTTAAACTCAAGTTAATCTTTTAAGGACACACATTCCTCTTTCATGAATCTTTGTACCTTTTGCGCAGAACTGCAGGTTCAATCTGGGCAAGCACTGATCCTTCTGATACATGTCTCTGAGCTGCGACTCTTATCGCTCCACTGTATCAGAAAACACTCACAAGTAACTGTGCACTTAAATTTTTTACTACACAAACAATATACTGATACAATTAGTCAAGCAGGAAGTTATCAAGACACAGTGTCTGACTCTGCACTTAACATGCATGCTTTAGAAAGATATAAAATGTGATGCAGACAGTCATTTGTTTTCATGTTCTGAGGTGCTGGTCATGAATCAAAGTGATTTAACAGATATCAGGCTGCCTGTGGGACATCAGATGTCGGCATGGATTAAAAAAAATAGTTTAGAAATACTGTACGCAAAACAAGTCTCGCAGGAGGCCCTTTTGTTTGCCATCTGCACTGATGCCCTTTGCATATTGCATCTGGGCCACTGTTTGTTAAAGTTATGCGGGCAATACAGCACATGAAAAACACAGGTGCAAAAATATATTAACCTGTAATAATTTGGCTTAACTCTGAAGGGGCAGTGATCTCTTGTTGATCTACACAGGGGCAATATTTAAGATAACAAGTGTTGTGTATGTACCTTTAAGAGAGAACTGACTTTATACTGTAGTACCGGCAGTGACCACACCTGTATATAAAGCCGTAGCAGGCTTCTGTACTTTCAGTTTTAAGCTTACCCTCTGTTCAGTAAATACCTGTTATTATTGTTCTCCTGCAGTCCGTGTATTATTGATACTCGGACACTACGCTGGCGACGAGCAGGTTCGAACTCACCTGCAGTACTGCATCACCTCACGGGGATCTTTCCCTGAAAAGAAGCTTCTTGGAGGTCGAAGTCACAGCAACGGGTGTCGACCGCGGGCAACCGCCCAGGGATCCATCGGAGTTCGGAGAATTGCAGGGGAGGTTGTGGAGAGCTGGGCTTGGCTCCCCAGTCGAGGTGTTCCGGCAAATCGTGCTGGTAGCAGGTAGTGCGCTGACCCTTCCGGACCGCGGCGGGCTCGAGCTCGATCGAGCGGCTCTGCAAAGGGGCCGTGCAGCGTCGTTGGGAGGAAAAGAGAGAGAGAGAGGTTGGAGCGCACAGGGCGCGGTCGGTGCTCAAGAACCGGGCAGCGTAGAGAAAATAAAACGAGGGGAAGGAAAAGTGAGACGCGCCGAAGCCGCGGGTCGCCGCCATTACCCTGTAGAACGCTAGGAGCAGCGTGGCAGCAAGGGGAAGAAAGAAAAGCGCGGGAGGCGCCATTTTATTCCATTGGGGAAGAAGGAAAAGCGCGGGAGGCGCCATTTTAATCCATTGGGGAAGAAGAAAAAGCGCGGGAGGCGCCATTTTAAACCACCCAAGATGCCAAAGAGTGGCAGTATCACTGCTTTCGACAACGAGGTAGAAGACTGGACCACGTATGTGGAAAGAATTGAAGTGTACTGCAAGGCAAATGAGGTGGCCGATGGGAAGAAGGCGTCGGTATTATTAAATTTGATGGGCGCAAGAACGTACGGCCTATTGCGGAATTTAATCACCCCAGCTAAACCAATGGAGAAAAGTTTTGAAGAGATTGTTAATATCTTACAGGAACACCTAAACCCTACACCGCTGCTGATAGCAGAAAGATTCAAGTTCCATAAAAGAAACCAGCACAAAGATGAGAGCAATGCTGACTATCTTACAGAACTACGCAAGTTATCGAAGCACTGCCAGTTCGGAGCAGGACTGGCAGACACCTTAAGGGATAAGTTTGTCTGCGGGCTCCAGAGTGAAGGAACCCAGAAACGACTACTTTCGGAAAAGGACCTGACGCTAGAACAGGCTTTCAGTGTGGCAGTATCCTACGAAGCAGCAGCACGGTGAGCTGCGGAAATACAACAGAAACCACAAGAATACAGCGCTAACGAAATGGCGTATGGAACAGAAAAGTGCTATCGCTGCGGCAGAACAACCCATGATCAGAAGGACTGCTGGTTTAAGGACAAAGTATGCAGGCAATGTGGGAAAATGGGACACATAGCAAGAGTCTGCAGGTCGGGAAAGAAACCAACACTAAAAGAACTACTAAGGAAAAGTACAAGAAAGTAAAAAAAATGACAGACAGTAGTTCAGAAGGTCAGGAGAGTGATAATGACTCTGGGAGCAGGAGACTAAATTGTCTAAAGTTACACAACGTGATCGCAAAGGAGGATCACCGAACCATTTGGGTCACCCTCATGATAGCAGGGTCCCAAGTAAAGATGGAATTGGACACAGGATCAGCCCTAACTGTCATGAATCAATGAGACTATGAGCGGCTATTCTCACACATACCCTTGAAGGACACGTCCATTGTATTGAAGACATACACGGGGCAAAAAGTCTACCCCAGAGGAAAAATAAGGGTGCCAGTTAAATACAACGGCAAGGAAACACAGAAACTGTATCTATATATACTACAAGATAGAGGACCACCATTATTGGGACGTGAATGGATCCGAAAAATACAATTGGATTGGCATTCCATTCAGGCGCTAACTGTGACTGACAAAAAGGATGACGACGTCACACCTGGACGACTGTCAAAAATTCTAACTGACGCGAAAGAGGTGTTCCAACAAGGACTTGGGACTCTAAAAGGAGTAACGGCAATGATAAAAATCGAAGATAACGCAAACCCAAATTTTTTTAAGGCCAGACCGGTACTGTACGCAATCCGCCCAGCCGTTGAAGCAGAGCTGGAGAGTCTGGAGCGTTCGGGTGTGCTGTCCAAGGTGGACTGGAGGGAGTGGGCCACACCCATCATTCCTGTAATGAAGAAATCATTGAGCAGCACGCCTGGGGAGCCGAAGAAGGTTCGCATCTGTGGGGACTTCAAGGTAACTGTGAACCCAGTCCTGCACACAGTACAATATCCACTTCCACGGATAGAAGATATTTTCGCCTCACTATCTGGAGGGAAACGCTTTACAAAGATTGATCTGGCCCAAGCGTATCTACAAATGGAGGTGGAAGAAGCATCTAGGAAATACCTCACGGTAAACACTCACAAAGGTCTTTACCAGTACAACTGACTGGTATTCGGGGTAGCATCAGCCCCGGCTATTTGGCAGAGGGCGATGGAACAAGTCCTGCAAGGGATCCCGGGGACCCAGTGTTATTTGGACGACATCCTGGTTACGGGCGAAAATGACAGTGAACACCTTGCCAACCTGGAGCAGGTGCTCACTAGATTACAAGAATATGGGCTACGAGCCAACCGCCCCAAATGCGAGTTCTTCAGGAGACAAATCTCGTATTGTGGCCACATGATTGATGAGGAAGGGTTGCATAAGTCCCCAGACAAGATTGAGGCAGTAGTCAAGGCTCCAGCACCGGAAAATGTGTCGCAACTGAGGTCGTTCCTCGGGTTGGTGAACTACTACCATAAGTTCTTGCCGAATTTATCTACAATTCTGCACCCACTGAACGCCCTGCTGCAAACTGGAGTAACATGGAAATGGAGTGATGAGTGTAAGCGTGCCTTTCAGAAATGTAAATGCCTAATCACTTCAAAAGAAGTATTGGCCCACTACAATCCAACACTACCGATTCGGTTGGCATGTGATGCGTCTCCCTACGGCATTGGAGCGGTGCTGTCACACAAATTCCTTGACGGTTCAGAGGCCAATAGCCTTTGCGTCGCGCTCGTTAACCTCAGCCGAGCGTAACTATGCCCAGATTGACAGGGAGGCCCTCAGCCTGGTGTGGGGGGTGAAGAAGTTCAATCACTATCTGCACGGGCAGAAATTCACTCTACTGACTGATCATCAGCCTCTGGTCTCCATTTTTAACCCAAAGAAGGGCGTTCCGGTGATGACGGCGCAACGGCTGCAAAGATGGTCACTTTTTCTAGGGGCACATCAGTACGACATAGAGTACAAGGGTACGAAACAGCATGGAAACGCTGATGGGCTGTCGCGCCTACTGTTGCCTACGGTGGAGGAAGCACCTGCAGTGGACCCTGTTGAGATATTCCATTCGACCATAGTCGAATGTCTACCTGTTACAAACTCAAGTATAGAGAAGGAAACCCGAAATGACCCGACACTCTCTCGGGTCAATGATTTGATGGTGAAGGGATGGCCAGCACATGGCGACTCACTGTTGCCAGCATTCTCGCCAAGGAGAGAACAGCTGTCAGTGTGCCGGGGGACCTTGATGTGTGGATCCCGAGTGGTAATTCCACCCAAGTTGAGAGATAGAGTGCTCAATGAGCTTCATGAGGGTCATCTGGGAGGGGTAAAAATGAAGAGCCTAGCCAGGGCGTTTGTGTGGTGGCTGGGAATCGATAAACAAATCGAGGATATGACCAAGAGATGCACAGGATGCCAGAAGGTCCAAAACGCTCCACCACAGGCCCCGCTACACCCATGGGAGTGGCCCTCATCTCCATGGCAACGGGTACACATTGATTTTGCTGGTCCATTTATGGACTCAATGTTTCTAATCGCCGTGGATGCCCATTCGAAATGGCCAGAGGTCATCAAAATGTCCTCCACCACCAGAGAGAAAACTATTGCAGTCCTACAGACCATCTTCGCCAGGAATGGCTTGCCAGAACAGATTTGCTCCGACAATGGGCCACAGTTTGTGTCCGAGGATTTCCGGAGGTTTCTGAGGAATAATGGGGTGAAACATTACACATCTGCCCCATATCATCCAGCCACAAATGGATTGGCTGAGAGGTTTGTTCAGACCTTTAAAAAGGCAATCAAGGCGATGTATAACGACGACATACCACTACAACACAAGGTGGATAATTTCTTGTTTGCTTACCGGAATGCGACACATGCAGTCACCAACCAAGCTCCAGCCATAATGTTCTTCAACCGAAGGCTAAGATGTCGCCTGGATTTGCTCAAACCAAACATAAGACGAGATGTTGAGGATAAACAATTCCAGCACACCAATGAGGAGCTTCAAGATAGGGCAACCAGTCTTGGCCCGCAACTACCGAACAGAAAAATGGCAGCCAGGAGCAATATGCACACAACAGGGACCACTAATGTACACAGTGGACGCTGGAGAGAGCATCGTGAGACACCATGCTGACCAGATTCTAGAGTCACAGGAACAAGCCAAACCCATACCACGAGCATGTGCACCTGGTAATGAACCCGAAGTACAGATTGCGTCTACCTCAGAATCAGTGGTCAACCAATGACAATGAGCCAGAATCGACTCCGCCGCAAGAACAGGATACTCGAGAAAGGCGCTATCCAGTCAGGGTCAGGAAGCCTCCTCAAAGACTGAACTTATAAATGATTATTTCAGTTGATGTATATAGTACAGAGAAAATTGTAATTGTAATTAGTTATTATTTAATTGTTAAATGAATGTTATGTACTGTTTATCTAAAAGGGGAGGAATTGTTGTGTCTGTACCTTTAAGAGAGAACTGACTTTATACTGTAGTACTGGCAGTGACCACACCTGTATATAAAGCCGTAGCAGACTTCTGTACTTTCAGTTTTAAGCTTACCCTCTGTTCAGTAAATACCTGTTATTATTGTTCTCCTGCAGTCCGTGTATTATTGATACTCGGACACTACAACAAGCTTACCTTGTCACACTCTCAATGACACAAAAACTGGAAGAAAACTGTCTTTACAGCTACCTTGAGTAATACTGCCACTTAATTTTTTTTAATTGAGTAACCTAGATGAAGGGGCAAGGCCTAAACTGCAGGACATTATTATGGGTAAATAGAGTAAAAGAGGTGAGGTAAATCAAAAAGTCCCACATGACAGCTCTGAAATATGCCAAGATTGAAAGTTATTTATGGTTTTATCTATATATATAATTACTTTACATTTTCTCTGCATATTCTCTGTCTCGGACACATAAAATAAGAGAAGGTAAAGGGTGACCTTCAAGATAGTGAAGGGTTATGATAAAGTAAATTGCGATAGGTTATTTCTGCTTGTTGGTGAGACGGTAATGAAAGGACACAAATTTATGATAATCACAAGAAAAATTAAAGGGGAGGCCAGAAAAAATTCTTTAAACAGAGGATGGTTGGAATGTGGAATTCTCTGCAGCAAATGGTTGTTGAAGCAGAGTACATAAATTCTTTTAAAAGGGATTAAATAGCTCCTTGAAAAAGAGGAATGTGAAAGCGTATGCAGAGTGAGCAGGATTAGACTTGGTGGCTTTATGTAGAGAAAAACAACAGCACAGATTTGATGGGACAAAAGACCTGTTTTTGTGCTGTAACATTCCATTACAACATGTACCACTTTTAGAAAGCAACTTTTTTATTAAACTCTACTTGTTAGATAAACTAAAGATTGGAGACACCAGGAGCTGAGCATAAAGCAGTGGGAGAAACAGCACTGACCTGATTGGAGACACCAGGAACAGCGGAGCATAAAGCAGTGGGGGAAACAGCACCAACCTGATTGGAGACACCAGGAGCTGAGCATAAAGCAGCGGGGGAAACAGCGCCGACCTGATTGGAGACACCAGGAGCTGAGCATAAAGCAGCGGGGGAAACAGCGCTGACCTGATTGGAGACACCAGGAACAGCGGAGCATAAAGCAGCGGGGGAAACAGCGCTGACCTGATTGGAGACACCAGGAACGGCAGAGCATAAAGCAGCGGGGGAAACAGCGCCGACCTGATTGGAGACACCAGGAGCGGCGGAGCATAAAGCAGCGGGGGAAACAGCGCCGACCTGATTGGAGACACCAGGAGCTGAGCATAAAGCAGCGGGGGAAACAACGCTGACCTGATTGGAGACACCAGGAGCGGCGGAACCGTCGACGATTTCCCCCCAAAAAACGAAGAGTGACGTCACAGGACAGCAGGTAGGTGACTAGTTGGTGAGTATTAAGGGTTTTTTTTCTCTCTAACCTAGGACAGTTGTTTAAACTAGGTGTGGGAAACTATAACTGTATTAAATTTAAAGCTTAACTAGTTAAACCATTTAATATAACTATAAATAATCGTTGAATAAAGACTTTAACTAATTAAATAAATAAAGTAGGCTAGTCTAAGATATGGCAGGGCAGGTTGTGTGTCTGGACTGCAGTGTGTGGGAGATCGTGGACGGCAAGTCTATCCTGAGCAAACACATCTGCAGGAGATGTTTCCATCTCGAATCTCTTCGGCTCAGAGTCATTGAGCTGGAGTGAGAGTTGGAGACACTCCGACACATAAGGGAGGGGGAGGAATTTCTAGACAGTTTTATCCAGAATACAGTCACACCCCAGAGGAAAGCACAGGTTCAGGATGTACTTGCAATCTGTGAGGACAAGGAGAAAGACTGCAGGGAGGACAGCCACAATGCAGACCAAGGCACCGTGGCTCAGAAGGCTGTCCAAGGGGGGTGGGGAGGTAAGAGCAGAATAGAAATGTGGTAGTGATAGGGGACTCTATAATTAGGGGGATAGATAGCGTCCTCTGCAGCCATGAACGAGAATCCCAAAGGGTGTGTTGCCTAGAGTAAGGGATATCTCACAGCGGCTGGAGAGGAACTTGGAAAGGGAGGGGATAAACCCAGTTGTCGTGATCCATGTTGGAACAAGGGAGGAGGTCCTGCTGAAAGAGTTTCAGGAGATAGGCTCTAAAGTAAAAAGCAGGACCTCGAGGGTAATAATCTCTGGGCTATTGCCCGAGCCACATGCAAATTGGCATAGAAGCAGACAGATCAGGAGAATTAACACGTGGCTAAAGGGCTGGTGTGGGAAAGAGGGGTTCCTTTTCATGGGACACTGGCACCAGTTCTGGGTCAGGAAGGAGCTGTACCGATGGGATGGACTCCACCTGAACCGGGATGGGACCCGTGTCCTAGCGGAAAGCATAAATAGGGAGGTGGCAAAAGCTTTAAACTAGTGAGAAGGGGGGAGGGATCTACAAGAAACGTAAGCAGCCTAAATATAAACAAAACAGGAAAAATGAGCATAGGAAAGAATAAAGTAATGGCAAGGGAGTAAATAAAGTTATAGAACAGGAGTCTAAAAAGATGTTTAAACATAAAGTGAGAGGAAATCCTATTAAAATGAGTTAAACTGTCTGTACAGCAATGCACAGAGTGTCTGAAATAAAACAGAGGAGCTGGAGGCAATCATGCGTTGGGAGGAACCAGACATAGTAGGGATTACTGAGGCGTGGCTACAGAAAAATCAGGACTGGGAATTAAACATTGCAGGGTATAACATATTTAGATATGAAATAGAGAGGGAAAAAGGGGAGGTGGAGTAGCTGTACTTATTAGGGATAACATAATGGCAGTAGAAAAGAGGGACGTAGATATCAGCAAGACAAAAATAGAATCCATATGGATAGAGATAAAAGATAATAAAGCATCAATCACACTTATAGGTATAGTCTACAGACCACCTAATAGTGGAAGGGAGGTGGAAGAACTACTATATAGACAAATTAGATAAATGAGTAAAAAACATAGAATAATAATCATGGGGGATTTAAACTACCCCGATAATAATTGGACAGAAGAGGTAGGTAAAGGGGATAAGGGAATGGAGTTCCTACAATGTCTACAGGACTCCTTTCTAACCCAATATGTAAAAAGCCCAACAAGGGAGGATTCACTATTGGATCTAATTATGGGGAATGAGCCAGAGCAGATAAGAGAAGTAAAAGTAGAGGAACATATAGGCAATAGTGACCATAATATAATACGCTTTAAGATGACAATAGAGAAGGACATAACAATGACAAAAACCAAGTTAATAGATTGGAGAAAAGCTGATTTTGAGGGGCTGAGAATAGAACTTGGGAAGATAAAATGGGCAACAATATTGGCAAACAACGATGTAGAACATACATACGAACAAGGAGCAGGAATAGGCCACTTGGCCCCTCGAGCCTGCTCCGCCATTCAATATCATGGCTGATCTGATTACTCCACATTCCCGCCTACCCTGATAACCTTTCACCCCCTTGCTCATCAAGAATCTATCTACCTCTGCCTTAAAAATATTCAAAGACTCTGCTTCCACCGCCCTCTGAGGAAGAGAGTTCCAAAGACTCACGACCCTCTGAGAAAAAAATTCTCCTCATCTCTGTCTTAAATGGGCGACCCCTTATTTTTAAACAGTGACCCCTAGTTCTAGATTCTTCCACAAGAGGAAACATCCTCTCCACATCCACCCTGTCAAGACCCCTCAGGATCTTATATGTTTCAATCAAGTCACCTCTGACCCTTCTAAACTCCAGCGGATACAAGCCTAGCCTGTCCAACCTTTCCTCATAAGACAACCTGCCCATTCCAGGTATTAGTCCAGTAAACCTTCTCTGAACTGCTTCCAACGCATTTACATCCTTCCTTAAATAAGGAGACCAATACTGTACACAGTACTCCAGATGTGGTCTCACCAATGCCCTGTATAACTGAAGCATAACCTCCCTACTTTTGTATCCAATTCCCCTCGCAATAAACAATAACATTCTATTAGCTTTCCTAATTACTTGCTGTACCTGCATACTAACCTTTTGCAATTCATGCACTCGGACACCCAGATCCCTCTGCATCTCAGAGCTCTACAATTTCTCACCATTTAGATAATGGCCCCGAAATTCCATTCCCTACGAGTGTGTACGTGTTGTGTACTCACCCGTAGGACCAACAGAAGTGCCGGTTTCACACGTGCACTGCGCATGTGGTGGAAACTGGAAATTTTGTTCTCTGAAGAAAGGGGTTCGCAGGTCAAACGCCTGCGCTGGAGAGGCAGCGCGTACGCCTGGAACTTCCATTTTTTCCGAGGTTGATGCAGTCCGGGTAAGTCGGTAGCAGCTGCGCCTGGAAAAGGAGGCGCAAGGCCGGCTTTTAACAAGGTAAGAGGTGATATCAGTAAAAGAAAAAAAAATTTAACACTTATTTATCATTTTAAAATACTTTAAAGAAAGGTAAGTTTATTTTTAGCCCCGTTAAAAACTTTAATTATTTTTTTCAAAAATTTAAATTTTTGTTTAAAATAGTTAATTTATGTAATTTATAGTCATTTAAAAAATGTGATGTTATTATTAAAATTTAATTGAAGCTTTACTTATGTTTTGAAGGTAAAATATTTTACAGGCACATCAATAAAAAAAGGAAGGTTGGGATGGGAATAGGGCCATTACGGGATGGACAGGACAATACCACAGGTAATGATAGGGAGGTGGCAGAAATATTAAATCATTATTTCGCTTCGGTATTTACCAGGGAGATAGAACAGGTGGACATGACATTGGATGATGAGATGAGTAATGAGATGAGTGCATTTAAAATAAAAAAGGGGATATATTAAATAAACTAATCAAACTCAAAGTGGATAAAACCCCATGTCCGGATAGAATGCATCCACGCATTTTAAAAGAATCGAGGGAAGAGATAGCAGAGGCATTACTACGCATATTTAATAATTCGTTAGAAAAAGGTGTAGTGCCAGAGGACTGGCGGATAGCTAATGTAATACCTGTATTTAAGAAGGGGGATAGAACATGTCCAGGGAATTATAGACCAGTCAGCTTAACATCGGTGGTAGGAAAAATAATGGAATCCCTACTAAAGGAAAGAATATAACATCTAGAAATGCAAAGTATAATAATGGGCTGGATTTTCCAAGCCCCGAGGAGGCGGGCATGGAGGCGGGACAGCCGGTAAAATCGGAGAAAGTGGGGGCGGATGGCAAACCCGCACCCATCCCACCTCCGTGCCCTTTTGCCAGGAGGCGGGAGGATGCGCAGCTTCGGGTCCCGTCTCCTGGAGGCAGGAAAGGCATTTAATCCCCTGGTAGTTAACAGGCAGAAAAAAGGATTTGTGCCATTTTACCTTCTCAGATGAAGGCTTTCCGACCTCGGAGAACCCCGCCGGGTTGGAGGAAATGTGGAGGAAGTCTGCAGTGGTCGGAGACACCTGGAAGTAAGGTGTAGAGGTGAGTGATGGGTGCAAGTGTGGAGTGGTAAGTATGCAAGGTGAGTGCTAAGTTTAAAAAAGTGTGCACTTTCCTTGTTTTCTTTCTACAGCCTTTAGCTGCACTGGATGGGGAGAGCTGACATCCTCCTTGTCAATTTCACATAATGGCTGATGGAACCTCCGATCCTACAGACATGTGAAATTTACAAAGTTGAAAGGTTTGATGAGTCCTCACCACAAAGGCTCATCAAACTAAAGAGAATGTCAGTGTTTGACAGCTTCACGGAGCTGTCAAGCGCTGTCATTTCTTCTTTCAAGAAGTCTTGACAGATAGCATGTTTGACGTTGACGTGATCTGTCAGTGACTTCCTCCCTAATTGGCCTGCTGAGCCTGCAGGGCGGGCTTAACAAGCTCAATCAGGGGAAAATCCCTCCGATTGGTCAGGCAAGGATGGAGGTGGGACACTGACACGACAAGCAGCAGTCCTGCCTCCAACTCGCCTCCATTCACAAAATCCAGCCCTATGAATAGTCAGCATGGATTTCAAAAAGGAAAATCTTGCTTGACCAACCTTACTGAATTTTTTGAAGAGGTAACAGAGAGAGTAGACAATGGTATTGTAGTAGATGTAATTTATCTAGATTTTCAAAAGGCCTTCGATCAGGTACCCCATAATAGACTAATGAATAAGGTCAGAGAATGCGGAGTCAGGGGACAAGTAGCAGATTGGATTTCTAGCTGGCTTCAAGACAGAAAGCAGAGAGTAGGGGTAAAGGGTAGCTATTCACAGTGGCAGAAGGTGGGAAGTGGTGTTCCACAAGGATCAGTGCTGGGACCACTGCTGTTCACAATTTACAGTAACGATTTAGACTTTGGAATCAAAAACACAATTTCTAAATTTGCAGAGGATACCAAATTGGGGGGGATAGTCAATACTGAGGAGGGCTGCAACAAATTACAGGAGGACATTAATAAACTTACAGACTGGGCAAATAATTGGCAAATGAAATTCAGCAGACAAATGTGAGGTATTACATTTTGGTAGAAAGAATAGGGAGGTCACTTATAACTTGGAGGGTGGGAGTCTAGGTGGGGTAGAGGAACAAAGGGATCTCGGAGTACAAATACACAAATCACTCAAAGTTGCGCCACAGGTTAGCAAGGCCATTAAAAATGCAAACCAAGCACTAGGGTTTATTTCCAGAGGGATGGAATTGAAAAGTAGGGAGGTTATGCTAAACCTGTATCAAACCTTGGTTAGACCACACTTAGTGTAACTGCGTGCAGTTCTGGTGGCCATGTTATAAAATGGATATAGAGGCACTGGAGAGGGTGCCGAGAAGATTTACAAGGATGATACCAGAAATGCGAGGTTATACATATCAGGAAAGGATGGACAGGCTGGGTCTCTTTTCTCTTGAAAAAAGGCTGAGGGGTGACCTAATAGAGGTCTATAAAATTATGAAAGGTTTTGATAGAGTGGATACAGAGAGAATGTTTCCATGTGGGGAAGAGCATAACTAGAGGCCATCAATATAAGATAGTCGCCAAAAAATCAAATAGTGAATTCAGAAGAAACTTCTTTATCCAGAGAGTGGTGAGAATGTGGAACTCGCTATCACAGGGATTGGTTGAAGCGAATTAGTATAGATGCATTTAAGGGGAGGCTAGACAAGCATATGAGGGAGAAGGGAATAGAGGGTTATACTGATAGATTTAGATGAGAAAAGACGGGAGGAGGCTCGAGTGGAGCATAAACGCTGGCATGGTTGGGCTGAATGGTCTGTTTCTGTGCCCGTATATCCTATGTAATCCTCACCATAACCTGCTCACTGATGCCCAGTTTGGGTTCCGCCAAGACCACTCGGCTCCCGACCTCATTACAGCCTTGGTCCAAACATGGACAAAGGAGCTGAATTCCAGAGGTGAGGTGAGAGTGACTGCCTTTGACATCAAGGCAGCATTTGATCAAGTGTGGCATCAAGGAGCCCTAGTAAAACTGAAGTCAATGGGAATCGGGGGGAAAACTCTCCACTGGCTAGAGTCATACCTAGCACAAAGGAAGATGGTTGTGGTGGTTGAAGGTCAAACATCAGCCCCAGGACATCGCTGCAGGAGTTCCTCAGGGCAGTGTCCTAGGCCCAACCATCTTCAGCTGCTTCATCAATGACCTTCCCTCCAACATAAGGTCAGAAATGGGGATGTTTGCTGATGACTGCACAGTGTTCAGCGCCATTCACAACTCCTCAGATAATGAAGCAGTCCATGCCCGCATGCAACAAGACCTGGACGACGTTCAGGCTTGGGCTGATAAGTGGCAAGTAACATTCGCGCCACAGAAGTGCCAGGCAATGACTATCTCCAACAAGCGAGAGTCTAACCACTGCCCCATGACATTCAACGGCATTACCATCGCCGAATCCCCCACCATCAACATCCTGGGGGTCACCATTGACCAGAAACTTAACTGGACCAGCCACATAAATACTGTGGCAACAAAAGCAGATCAGAGGCTAGGTATTCTGCAGCGAGTGTCTCATCTTCTGACTCCCCAAAGCCCTTCCACCATTTACAAGGCACAAGTCAGGAGTGTGATAGAATACTCTCCACTTGCCTGGATGAGTGCAGCTCCAACAACACTCAAGAAGCTCAACACTATTCAGGACATAGCAGCCCGCTTGATTGGCACCCCATCCACCACCTTAAACATTCACTCCCTCCACCACCGGCGTACCGTGGCTGCAGTGTGTACCATCTACAAGATGCACTGCAGCAACTCGCCAAGGCTTCTTTGGCAGCACCTCCCAAACCTGCGACCTCTACCACCTAGAAGGACAAGGGCAGCAGGCACATGGGAACACCACCACCACCAAGTTCCCCTCCAAGTCACACACCATCCTGACTTAGAAGTATATTGCCGATGCCGATCCTTCATCGTCGCTGGGTCAAAATCCTAGAACTCCCTCCCTAACAGCACTGTCGGAGCAATTTTACCACACGGACTGCAGCGGTTCAAGGCGGCGGCTCACCATCACCTTCTCAAGGGCAATTAGGGATGGGCAATAAATGCCGGCCCTGCCAGCAACGCCCACATCCCATAAACAAATTTTTTTAAATTTCTGGGAAAGAGTGGCGTGTCAACCATCTCAAGTGAGATCTCTCACTTCCACCGTGACAGGAGAATTTGAATGCTAAAGGCACCAAAGCAGGAGTTTAATAATATTGGGTAAGTAAATGTTTTGTGACATTAACAGTTAAAGTAATCATTTACTCACAAAAGAGCAAGTGCAGGGATGTGCTAGGTATGCAGAGTTTAATGATTAAAAAAGAAAGTCCTATATCCCTCACTTAAAATAATATCTCAGTCAAATGTGCCGGTGACTGGCCAGCTCTGAGGCCTAAGCAAATGTTGAATTGTAATCAGTGCAGAAGCTACGAGGAGCACGAACATGGCCAATGAGTTCTCCCTTTCTCTTTCTAATGTTGGACAAGAACCTAGCCTCCACTTGGCACCACCCCCATGGGTCAATTGAAATTGTCAACTTGCTGTGTGGAGAAAAATGCATAGGATCATGCATTCTGTGGCACAATACCTAAGTCAACCATGGTTAAAATGTATATAATTTTAAATACTACATATTTGATGGCATTGTAGAACAAAACCAAGTAAGGACAAGTAGAGCAATTGTACTTAAATATCAAAATGTTGGTATTGATAAAATTAGCATCAGCAGCATACATTGCAGTATGTCTGATATTTTTTAATGAATTTCTATTAAGGGAGAATATCATTATAGTATTTACGATAATGAAAGAAACCAATAAATCCATATATGATTATTCTATCATGGACTCCCTCCCACACAACCTGTTGATCTCGCAGTTTAACAATAATTTCTTTCTCACCTTAACAAAATCAAGCAGTGATATTAATATGTGTGTGACCCCCAATCTCCCTTCTCGGCAGTTATCAGTCCGGTTCTTTTAAAGGTGTCAATAACTCCGAATCAACTCCCTTCTCTGGGAATGTGTTCCAAGTGTCTGCTATTCTATGGGGGGGGGGGGGGGATGTTTTTTCTAAATCTTCAGGCCTGTGACTTTCAAAATTGTGTCCTTTACTTCAAAGTTTCTGTTCAAGTTAAATATCTTGAGATAGGAGAACCAGTGGACCAATATTAGGTGTTAAAAAAGCTTGAGCCAAATCTAATTTAAGGAATAACTTTCTTCATACTTTGAACTGACTGATAAAATAGTTGCTAAGTAGCACAGCAACAATGACTCTGTCGAAGCATTCAAAAGAGAAACTAATTGCTGATTCAGGAGGGAATAAAATGAAATGGCTTTGGGGGATAATGCCTGTGATAACACTGGGAAATCAACAAATGGGAATTCATGTTCTTCGACTAATGGGGCAATGAGTTGTTCCCAAAAAGTTAACCTACTAGAATATTAGCATGGAGTGCGAACAAAGCAATTAGAAGCCTTCTTGACTCTCAGCACCAGGAGCATGCCGAAAAGTGGCTGTCCTGTAGGGACCTACCAACGAAACAATCAACCTTGTGAAGAAGGCAGTGGCGAGACCTGTAAATAAGCCTGTTCATATGGAGATTCAAGAACTATGATCGGTGTGGAGGGTGAATAGCAGACATTGAAACATTTAACATGGGTATGCACGTGGCTGTGTTTGAGGAGCGACAAATATGGCTACATGTAATTGGGAAAAGGTGCTGGATTATCAAAAAATATTGATGTTCACAACAATATCAAGGCTCTTTAATTCCATCTGTCTGCTACTTTGAGTGCGCTTCTTAACGCGCTCTTGTCAAATTGCTGCCTTAGCTATTTTAAAAGAAAAAGAAAGACTTGCATTTATATAGCGCCTTTCACAACCACCGGACGTCTCAAAGCGTTTTACAGCCAATGAAGTATTTTTGAAGTGGAGTCACTGTTGTAATGTAGGTTTTAACCTGTTTATATTAAAGGCTAATCAGACCATAGAGCCTCATAACCATTTGGCTTTTGTATTCCATGTGAAGCTCCCTGTTTGGCTAATAAAAGTTTCTGTTACCAAGGAGGAACGAGAAGTCAGGAATGCTAATGCTCATTGGGCAACAGTAAGGACTTGGTTTTATTCCAAAACCTAATCTAACTGGAGAGCTGTTAAAAAGAAATTCAGCGACTTGGAGTTAAAGCCAATCTCTGGTGACCTTATCTATATCAGCACTTTAAAACTGAAAATAAGAATTGTAAAGCCAATCATTAATTAATTCAATTAGAAAACTCTTTCCCTTCAGCAATAATTTACCACTGTCAGAATTAGTGCCCCATGGAGGTGGGTGAGAATGATTTACCTGCCAGCGCTTATCACTGGTAGATTTTTTTAAAACTCTTTTAAAGATTGAGTGGTAATTTTATCACTCAGCAAAATTCAAGACATGAATTTTTTCTTGTGGTTTTGACAAAACTCATTGTGGACACTCTTCATTGCTTCAACAGTTTAATCCTATAAAAATGTTGAAAAACCTGTTTTGCTTTCATAGATTTAATTAAAAAATCACCTTAGCAATTACAATTACCACAATGTTACAGTGCCTTTCCTCCTGTGCCTAGTCTATTAGCAATAGCCTCAGTGTACAGGCAGGGTCGGAGATTGAAATAAAATAATTAAGATTATTTTTCTTTTAAAAATGTTCATATAACCTACTATGGCTTAAAACCTTACAAGTTGTAAAATTATTTTATTCTGTTAGCTGTCAGGACGGCTCATATTACTCAGAAATTATGCACAGTATAAAGGTAAGAACATAGGAGCTAGGTCATTCAGTCCATCTAGTTCATCCTCCCATTGAGATTTACGGTTTCACCATCATAGAAACAGGTGCAATGAAGCACCAGTAGGATGATTGGTTCAGCTGGTAGTAATCTTAGCTTCAAATCAAAGGGATGTGGGTTCGGCCCCCAAATGAGGAGTTTGAGCTCATAATCTAAGACACCATTTCAATCCTTTGAATGAGATATTAAAGTGAGACCCTGTTCCGGTGTTTTAGGTAGATATTAAAGATTCTGTAGCACTATTTAAAGAGCAGCAGGGAGTTTTCCCACCAAAAACAGATCAATTGGTCTTTCATCTAATTGTTGTTTGGGGGATCTTACTGTGCACAAAATTGCAGCTGTCTTTGCCTTCATAACCCAGTCACTTCAAAGTATTTCACTGTGGCCCTTGCTTTAACTGTAGTGTGTTGGTATAACTGGCAGTGCAGGTGAGCCAGCAACAATTTGCATTTATATAGCACTCATGTTTGGAAAATGTTTCAGAGCTTTTAGAATAAGGAGAGGATACAGTCAGCACCAAGCATTGGAAAAGGGAAGAGAAAGAGAGAGACTGGAGTGGGGAACCAAAGGCATGGTTGAAGAGGTGGTTCTTGAATTCAGCGAGGAAGTTTTATATGGTGGAGGCAACTGGGTAGAGAATCTGAGGGGGCAGGACCGTAGTGGCTGAACAAACAGCCACCAACAGTGGAATGGACGGAGCGAAGGATGGGGAGAAATTTAGTGGTCCAGGAGAGATGGGTGTGTGAAGGGACATAAGGCAGGAGGAGATCACTAAGGTAGAGTGGCAAAAGGTCATGGAATAATCTGAAGCAAAGCTGAGAATTTTGAAATTGACGCACTGCGGCAGGATGAGGGCTTGGGCATTTTGAGTGGCGATGAGAGTGCAGGACTTAGTACGAGGGCACGGGCTGCTTGCTTTGGATGAGGACACAGACCAGCATTTTGGCAATGGAAGGGGAGAGAGCGGCATGGGTGGGTATTATTATGGAAATCTGTTAGAGGAGCGTCTTAGTCCTACTGTCTTGCAATACATCTGTAACCCACTATCAATAAGTTCTCTCGCGTGTGCCCATGGTTTCTATTTGTGGTAAACAGAACATCTCCCAGCAGCACACTCTGGTAGCAGGTGAAAATAGCCACTGCAGCAAATGAAGTCTGCTGGGCAGATACTTGATTTGTTGGATAGCCACAATGAAAGAAGCATTTCTGAATTAATTGGTGATGGTAGATTTGCCATTGGCACCAACACTTTGTAACATACTGATTTGTAGTGTGTTAAGCAAAATATTTCACAGTTTTATTTTGAAATGTTTTGCATCAACCCCAGGAATGAGACTGTACCCTCTGCTTCATAACTATGTGTTAGGTGTGCCAAAGATTCGAGAGACTGAATAGCTGAGACACTGAACCCTGAATGATTACAAATCATTTCTGTCTTAATCAAAAACAGTGACAGTACAGAACGAAGGACTGTAGTGATTCACTAACAGAACTGTGAATAATAAAAAAAAACTTCTTGGAGACTATTAAGCAGATTTGCTATTACAGCAACTTTTCAGCAATGATTTATAATGCTTTAAAACTTAAGATTAACAGTATTATTGCACACATGAGGTTCCTTAGTCTTCCATTGCCAAACTTCCTGTTGACTTCATCAGCAGTGTTCCCTCTAAGGGCTAAAGTTGTCCATGGGGGGCTAGGTGTTGCAGTGTGTAAGAACACTGTATTCTTCCTCTGGGGTCTGGATTTGATTCCAGCAATGAGAAGCTGATGGTCTCCTCTTTCTGCGAACTGTTAAGAGCCACGTACAAAATGAGCTTTGACAAGCTTCATTTGGGATAACAGCTGGCTGAGAGTGTGCTGCAAGGCATTAACACAATCAAAGAGTTCCTATGACACATTGGGGTAAAGTTTCACTGGCTCCGCCAGGTAGAAATGGGACTTTAGCACCACGGTAATTGTGGGGAAAAAAAATTTACCGTCCCATTCCCATTGGTAATCTGGCCAACATCATTTTGTTCAGGTCCTTTTGCTAGGCATCTCAGGCACCCACCTAAAGGCAGGAGGCTCATTTATATATTTAAATTGGGGTCCTATGACGTCCATAGGACACAATGCCATTCTGACTGATCAAGATGGAAGTAGCGCTGGTTGATGGACCCGCCCAGTAATACGGAGCGGTACAGGCTGAGTACATCAAGTTCCCCATAGATGCCTTGAAACAGCAGGAAAAAGCTGCACACACATGACCATCAGAGCATCTCACATGAGCCAGTGTCATTCCTTAATAGGAAAGAGTACCACCGCCTTAACTTGCAGTTGGTGTGTGATCGCCACCAGAAGATGATGCACGTGTGTGCCCAGTTCCTTGGAATCTGTCATTATACATACATACTCCAGCAGTTCAGATTCTCCCCACTCTTTCACGAGCATGAGCTGGCTATTGGGGACAACGGGTACCCTCTGTACAAATGGCTTGTGGCACCTCTGCGGAGCCCTCGCACTCTGGCTGAACAAAGATAGAATGTGAGTCATGGCAGCATTAGATCAATAATAGAGCAGACAATTGGTGTGCGCAATCAACACTTTCAGGTGGGAGTTTTTGTTGTGCAGGCCACAAAGAACATCCCACGTTGTTGTGGTGTGCTGCCTCTTGCATTTTAACAGGGACCAAAATGTCACCAGCTACAACAGAAGACCTCCTATCATCTGATGAAGAAAGGCCTGAGGACAGTGAGGATGGGTTGGAAGTGGCAGGAAGGTCATCCCAGCATGCAGCCAAGGCTCTGCGCAGCTGAAATGTACCGTCCACCCATCCCAACTCTGCAATAACAGTCATTTACACCATCTGAACAAGTTCATCTACCCAGAAATAAAGAAGCACCATCCACTGACCATACTGACACAAATGCCACCTAACATTGCTGACTCAATTCCTCCTAAAATCACACAATACAAAGTTACACTTTGCTAATGTATGACGTTTTAATAGCTGGCACAACTGCTATAACACAAGATAATCACCCAGGTGATAAGAATTTCCGTATATTCTACTGCTTCTATGAGGTGCTCCCCAGTGGTTTGAGCATGGGAAGAAGGCTGCTGGTGCTCAGATGAGAGCCCTTGAGATGTTCGTGGTCGGCGACCTCAAGGCCTGCTGCTGACTGCAACATCTCGGCTGCTGCTGGGACTGTCTGGTCCAGCTGGCTTTCCTGCACAACGGCGGACATTAGTTGAGTGGGTGGCTAGGGAGCAGACGTGCTGTCATTGTGAGGACAGCGAGGATGGGGGAGAAGCCTTAAACATTAATTCCCTCCACCACCGGCATATCGTGGCTGCAGTGTGTACCATCTACAAGATGCACTGCAGCAACTCGCCAAGACTTCTTTGGCAGCACCTCCCAAACCTGCGACCTCTTCCACCTAGAAGGACAAGGGCAGCAGGTGCATGGGAACACCACCACCTCCAAGTTCCCCTCCAAGTCACACACCATCCTGACTTAGAAGTATATCGCCGTTCCTTCATCGTCGCTGGGTCAAAATCCTGGAACTCCCTACCTAACAGCACTGTGGGAGTACCTTCACCACACGGACTGCAACAGTTCAAGAAGGCGGCTCATCGCCACCTTCTCAAGGGCAACTAGGGATGGGCAATAAATGCTGGCCTTGCCAGCGACGCCCAGATTCCATAAGCAAAAAAAAAGATATGGCAACATGTGTCACTCCCATTGTAAGATTCGCAATTTTCAGCAAAAATCACGCAAGAAAACTGGATAAAATAAGACTGTTTATTGACCAAAGTAAGCTTGCACAGAAAAACCTTTGAAAAAAGGGCATACAAAATGGCCGCCAGGCCCCGTGATCAGTTTCTGAACCATTTTATTTCTGTTACTGCAAGCCAGACAGGCTTGTGGATTGAAGACAGTGAGCCCGCGAAAGCCAGTATCTGGGAACCGAAACTCAGAGGAACAGCATACATATTCAATGGATTACAAGTACAGGATGGGGCCCATCAAGATATGGGCGGACAATGCAAAATCACTCATACCCATTTATTGTACAAAGGAAAAACCGTTTAGCAGCCATCAAGGAAAATCTCCGGACCGATCAATATGCGAACCGAGCCGCGGTGACAATGCAAAAGACATTAAAAGACATTATCGGCCAGGAAGGCCAGTTTAAGTTATCACCGGCTCCGTTACAAGACAAAGCGCCCCTGCAGAGATTTCTGCCCGCCAAAATTAATACAAAGACAGGACTATGATTTGGCGGGAGATAAGACTGTCCCAAAAGAGTATAACTATGGATTGAAAGTCCATCTAAGTTACTTCGGACTTCGGGTTACTTGAACAACTTCACTTGACTGGACGGCGGCTGCTTCTTCTTCTTGGACGACTTCAACTTCTTCGGACGGGGCCAGGATCGGCGCCTCTTCCACTTCGGCAGATGCAGAATCGATGAAAACGTTTTCGTCTTTTTAAAGACGGACGGTTTCGGTAAAAGGACAACGTGGTCGGTGTTCAGCCAAACAAGGCTCGGCCACGACGAGAAGACGACGAGGGTGGCCCGGGTACTAGGGGTCGGGAGATCATCGACGACCCAGGCCGACGGAGAAGAAACCCTCTGGAGGACTGGCGATCTAGGCCACAAGATTCTCCCATGTGCATAGCCTGCATCTGGGTCTGCTCCATGAACCCAAATCGACTTAGTGGATCTCAACCTTAACGAGCGCTCATCGAGGCTGTGTCTACCCCACCGCTTCGAGAGAGAGAGAATATCGACTGCGCCAGAAGTTTCCAAATCCACGTGACGACGGAAAGCGGTGCCAAAAAGGCTGCGAACCCCCCTTTCTCGCGATTTCGAGAGCGGTGAGCATGATCCCAGGTTCCCCAGGTCGAAACTTAGTTTAGGTATAGGGGAGGGAGTTAAGGGAAATCGTAATGTGTTTCCCCTTTTACGACGTGCCGTGTGTTCCCCATTTCCATAGAGTCAAGTTCATAAATTTGTGCATGATTGTAGTTACTTTAATCTGTGCCTATGACATGTATTTTGTAATGCTTCAAACTGTTTAAAAATAAAAGCATCCATTTCGTGCTATTCAGCCTGGTCTATTGAGTTCTTTTCTCTGCACTACTGTTCTCTGCATCTAAGTCCAAGGTCTAGAACCGTAGGGGGAGTGGGTCGAACCACTCAAGGGTAATTCTTGCACGAAGCCTGGCAGGAGGCCAGAACGGGCAAGAGAGCAGGAAAAAAAAACCTACAGAAATGGCGACCGCGGCAGGACCTTGGCAGCAGGAAAGTAGTGTGTTAGATCAAGATCTGAATAAACGAAATGTGATGGATGAAAGAATAGCAGATTATGTTTTCGGAAAAGTCAACCTCACAAAACAATGGATATCTGATCTATTAAGGGATAGGCGCCCGCTAGACGCAGCCATCAAGTGGACAGCGGGTAGAGAGCATAAGAAATCTGTAGAAAAGGCGGTCTGGCTGATGTGCTACAAGAAGCAAGTCCAGCTTTTGGACCAGGTAGTTGCAGCACAGACAGTCCAGATCAACGGCTTGCTTAAAGACGTAGAGGAAAAGGTTGCGGGAGGTCAAAAACTGATTCAGCGCGTCAAGCGATTCAATCAGGAACGCCGCTCCGTAACTCGCTGCCACGAAACCCGGGTAGAATATTTAAAATGTCAGGTCGTTGAGGCCAAGGCCAGTGAAGGTAGAGTGAGAGAGAGGTGTTTCCGTCCAGCCAAACAAGTAGATGCCCAAGAGGAAAAGCTCCTGGGAGCCAGGGCAGCATATAAGATGGCCATGGAGGATAGATCTGAGAACACCAACCACAGCGCTTGCCGCCGGGAGCTAGAGGACCTGAGAAAGGCCCTAGCGAAGGCAAACGGGTTGGTGTGTCTCATAAATCCACCAGCGAGTCAGCTGTTGCTAGCCAAGGAATCCAAAAGACCGATTCCACAAGAGGCAGTTGGGGTACCAACCCCCGAACCCTCTGCGCCTCCTGCCTATGAGGAGTCTTGGACTCCGGGACAGGAGACGGAGGCGGTAGAGGAAGAGAGCCCTGAGGTAGAGCAACCCCAGACAGTAGAGTCGGGGCCAGCGCCGTTGTGTCCAACGAGGCACCGGAAGCTCGGTCCAAATGAAGAAAATGGCGATGACGGACTCCTTGAGAGTCAGATCATAATGCCTCATAGTGCACGACAGCTAAGAGAGATGATAAATCACATCCCAAAACTCTCCGAGTCAGGAGATCCCTCCGTGCATTTCAGGGACGTGGAGCAGACCGCAGCAGTCAATGACTGCGACGGGGTTGAACAGTCTAAAATGCTGCTGTTCTCCCTGGAGAGTTCGCTCCTCCAGTGTCTCCCTGACGAGAGCAAGAGAGGGCACAGGGACTATGAGTTGCTACGGGATGAGATTCTGGAGATCATGGGAGAGGGGGACGGAACTCCGTTCCTCCGTTTAGAAAAGACAGTGCAGCTAGAGGGAGAACCCCCACGGGTTTTCGCCGACAGGTTGTGGCCAGTGTATCGGCGCAGCTGCCCGGGCGGGCCGGCCCAGGCCGGGCTGGATGGCGAACAAAGGGCTCACTGGCTTCGGTGCCTGGTAGCAGGTTGCCTGCCCGTAGTGAAGGAACAGGCCAAAGCATGGTTTGACCCCACCAACGCCCGCTCCACGGAGGATCTAGTGCTAGATCAGCTCACGATCAGTTATAGGAATAACAAGGGCAAGAGTAAAGGGCAAGGGCCTGTTGTAAAAGGAAAGGTGCATGAGGTGAGGCCCGCAGCCTCTGCTAAAAGGGAATGGCGTCAGGAGGGAAATCGCCCTCCTCAAGCCAATAGCAGTTGTTACGGGTGTGGGAAGGAGGGTCATTGGCGCAAGGACTGTAGGAATCCTTGGAAGGATAAGAGGGAGAGAGCGTTCGCCGCAGCCCAAGATCAAGCCCAAGCCCGAGTCGCCAACGGCCCGAGAGTTTACCCAACACCAGCACAACCACAAGTGCAGGCCGCTGCCCCAGCACCAGTCCAGAACCCAACCGTAGCCTCTGCCCCGACTAAAGGGGGTGGTGCGGTTGTGGACCCCGCTGCGATCGAGTCAGTCTTGGAGACTATGCGGTCTTTGATGACCTGGCAGGGGAAGGTAGCGGTTGCTAACAGCCCTATCGCCCCCGAGGCCCCAGCCGAAACGCCTAAATGACTGACGCCCGCGCAGCCCGTCTACTTGTGTCCGCTCCGCTATGACGCTTGGAGAAGACCTGTGGTGGAGATGGAGGTGGAGAAACAAAGCGGTAGCTACCTGTTGGATACGGGAGCTTCGTGTACCGTGATCCACACGGACAAACCTTTTGCCTCGCCTCTGTCCGCCCAGGCTCCATATTTAGTAGCGGGTTTCACAGGTAGAGAACAGGCTGGCGCGTACTCCCTCCCGCTCTCCATTCAGTTGGGAGCACTCCACACCACATGGACGTGCATCCTATTGAAGTGGAAAGAGGGGGGGGGAAAGGGCATCCTCGGGGCTGATTTCTTGGTGGAACACGGGATCCTCGTGGACCTGAGAAATCACTGTCTCTGGGGAGCCGAGGGCGGTTTAGGTAAGGTAGTCGTAATCCCGGGGAAGGAAGAAAAGGGGACCCTGTGCACTATGAAGCCGTCAGGAGGTTACGATCTCGAGCTCATGATAACAAACGTCCCAACGGACTTGCAGGCGTGTGTCAGAAAATCTGACCGCGTTCGCCACCCACAAGCACGACTGCGGGAGAGTCACTGGGTTCGAAGTCAGCGTAGACGGGGACCCCATGATCCGACCCCAAAAGCAGTATAATTTCCCCAAGGAGGCAGAACCCGACATGGAGACAGCAATATCTTCATTGGTACAGCAGGGCGTGTTGAGGACGATAGCCACCCACGTAAATTCCCCATTATGGCCGGTAAAGAAACCGGACAATTCGTGGAGAGCCATGGTGGACTACAGAGTCCTCAATAGTAATATCCCGGCCTGCGCGCCCACGGTAGCAGCAGTTGCAGACTTAATAGGGAGTATTCCAGCATCGGCGACCACATTCACGGTGCTGGACATCTCGAACGGTTTTTGGTCCATTCCGCTGCGGCAGGAGGACCAGTACAAGTTTGCCTTTACATTCAAAGGGCAACAGTACACTTGGAACTGCTTACCACAGGGTTTTCACAACAGCCCCAGCATTTTCCTTCAGTGCATGGCGGGGAGTTTGAAAGAGTTCAGCCAGCCCAACCAGATAGTGCAGTATGTGGACGACTTACTCCTGTTCACAGATACAAGGGAGCAGCACGGCCCACTGTTAGCCGAATTGTTGGAACTGTTAGAAAGGAAGGGTTTCAAAGTAAACCCAAAGAAAGCCCAGATCGGCCAGCAGGAAGTCAAATTCCTGGGTCTGGCCATCCGCGGGGGAGAAAGAGCCATAGATAAGGCCAGGCGGGAATCTATACAAGATCTGCCGATTCCCAACACAGTAACGGGTGTAAGGTCCTTTTTGGGATTGACCGGGTACTGCAGAGATTTCATCGAGGACTATGCTGCCACAGCGGCCCCGCTACTTCAACTCTTACACAAGGGAGTCGAGTGGTCTTGGGACAAGGGGTGCCAGGCAGCGTTCGAGAAGTTGAAAAGAGATCTGCAGACCGCGCCAGCCCTAGGGGCCATAGATGGGGGAGAGGAGTTCTTTCTGGAGGTAGCCGCTAGTGGGGACAGCCTGAGCGCAGTGCTGCTCCAAGAGCGGCACGGCAAGCTAAGACCAGTAGTTTATTCCTCCAGGGTGCTCACGGATGTGGAGAGGAGTTTCTCCAATTGCGAACGGCATCTCCTGGCCACGCATTGGGCTGTGAACAGATCAGTGACCTTCACAGGGACCTCTCCCATTACGCTCCTCACCCATCACACCCCCACGAAGATGCTTCTGGATGGGAGGATTAAGGATGGGACCGTAAGCAGCGCTCGGATTGCGCGCTGGACCCTCCTCCTTTCCCAGATGGATCTAAAAGTTAAAGGCCTCTGCGCGCCAAGGCTCGCAGCCAATATGGCATATCCCGGGACAGCCCATCAATGTTCCGTAGAAGGGGTATGGGAAGTTAACATAGGTTTACGGGCCGGGATACATCCCACAGGCCGCGAGATCTACGTAGACGGTTCTAGCACTGTAGCTGACGGCAAGCGACTCACAGGGTGTGGAGTTTATGACCCTGCGGCAAACATTGCCCTGGCAATTAAGCTCCCCAGCACTATGAGCGCGCAGCAGGCTGAACTGTCCGCGGTGGCGTACGTGGTTACCCACCCCGAGATTTTCCCAACCCCATACACGATTTGCTCAGACAGCATGTTCACGTGCAATTCGTGTACAGAGTACCTCGCCATCTGGTCCCGACGCAGGTACACCTCCGCGGACGGGCGGCCTTTAACAGTTAAGCCCTTGCTGGAGAAGATCCTAGCAG
Organism: Somniosus microcephalus; assembly: GCF_052327205.1. Lineage (NCBI taxonomy): Eukaryota > Metazoa > Chordata > Chondrichthyes > Squaliformes > Somniosidae > Somniosus > Somniosus microcephalus. Next base: position 50,776,074 of record NC_141008.1, read on the forward strand.
CTGTGGGGGAGAAAGGAGAGGTGTTCATCCATAAGGTGAAGGCTCACTCCACCACAGAACCCCGCAGTCAGGGCAACCAGCAGGCGGATGCGCTAGCCAGGGAGGGTGCCCGCAACGGCATTCTCTGGGACCCATACGAACCCGGACCCGTGGCGGCGATCCAAGGCAGGGAGGGAATTCCCGGGAACACAGGGGTGACACCGCCCCCAGACCTAAAGACCGTCCAAACCCTGGATCCCACCCTAAAAGCAGTCCTAAAAGCCATCACAGAGGGCAAACAGGTAGAAGGTCCGTACAGTACGGCAGCCCTCACAGTCAAAGAAGGTATGCTGTTCCGAGAGGAGTGGGTTGTGCCGCAGCAGCACCGGAGGGAATTCCTGCAATTGGCCCACGAGGGTCCAGGAGCGGGACACCCCGGACCTGAGGTCACCTGGCAACGGGTGGAGCAGGCGGGATGGTGGCCGGGACTTCGGGACGATGTCCGCGAGTTCTGCGCAAGCTGTCTTGTGTGTGCTGCTAACAACCCAGACCCCCACAAAAGGAAGGTGCCCATGGGGCACATCAGGAGGGTAGAGGGACCATGGCAGTCGATTCAGGTCGACTACATATAGCCTCCCTGGGCGGCGGGCAGGGGCCCTAAGTACTGCCTTGTCCTGGTAGATGTGTTCACCAAATGGGTAGAAGCCTTCCCGTGCAGAACAGCTACGGCACTGGGTACTGCTAAGATCTTGATTCGGGAAGTGTTCTCACGGTGGGGACTCCCCCGTTTTGTAGAGTCCGACCAGGGGAGTCAGTTCACCGGTCAAGTAATGCAGAACGCCCTCATGCTCTTGGGCATTGAGGGAAAGTGGCACGTAACATACAATCCCCAGTCATCCGGGATTGTTGAGCGTATGAATCGGACCCTCAAGGAAAAGCTGAGGAAAGAGACAATGGGCTCGCCCCAGAAATGGGCGGAGGTCCTGCCTTTAGTTCTCATGGGGATCCGAGCCAGCCAGTCCAAAAGCACGGGGTATTCCCCGCACGAGTTAATGACTGGAAGGATCATGCGAACACCCACCCATGTGCTAGCCCCGGTGCTCACTGAGGGCCAGCTCCGAGAGGTGAAACGGGACAAATTCGCCCAAACCCTCTTGGAGCGCCTGAGACAGATTTATGGGCAGGCGGCTGGGAACATGGGAAGACAGCACCAGGGAAATAAACTGTTGTTGGAACCTCGGAAACAACAAGAGTGGGTAGTCGGAGACCAGGTCATGGTCCGAAACTACGCCAGGGTAGGGAGTTTTGAACCACTGTACATGGGGCCCTACAGCATTGTGGACAAGGCCAGCCCCATGGTTTATGCAGTGAAAACGCCCCGACGTACCAAATGGTTTCACATCAACCAGTGTAAACTATTTAAATCGGGTGCACAAGGGCCATCAAAGGGGACCAGGTCGGAGAACAAAGATCCTCAGCCTGTAACAGAGTCACAGACCACACAGGCTGGTACCGTAGCCTGCGTAAAGGGAGAGGCCATCCCATTGGAGTGGGAGGTCTCATCTTTTGAATGGGATTTAGGCAGGAGAGAGCACGAACAGCTCGACCCCGCCTTAGACCCAGTCATGGAGGAGGAAGAGTCAGAGGGCGACGATCCCGCCCTCGACTCAAGCTTGGGGGAGGTAGGGAATGGGGGCGGAGACCCACTACCTGTAGGGACGGGTGAGGTGGAGTCAGAAGCCACAGATCCCGACCCCGGGGGGGCGGAGCCTGAGGAAGGGGAGCTGGAGCCGGCAGCTGTGGAGGAACCACAGGCTGTGACGGTAACAGTCCCAACCCCCGGTCCATCGGCCCCGGGAGCCCAACCCAAAGCAGCCCCTCGTAAGTCGGCTCGAGCGCCACAGCCCAGAAAATTTTGGCCAGATTCTCCCCATCCTTCCCAACCACGGTTTAGAGCAGCCCCAGGAAGGCATGATCCCCGTTCAGCAGCGACAGGCTGCGGGGGATCAAAGCCAAAGATCAATGCAGCCCCACCGCAGGGTGTGGCACACAACAGGCCTCACAGGGATTCGGAAAGCCGCCCCACGGAGGGCGGCGCTGTACATAAGTTAAGTTAGGTAATTATGGTCATAGTTTTAAGGAATGTAAAGTATATGGTGTTAAGAGTACAATTTTGAGGTCTGCCCGGTATGTGTGTTTGTTAGGGAGCGGGGTCCAGGAACCCGCGCGTCCAATTAATTTAGGCCAGCACCTATCGGGAGCCCGGCTACATCATTTTGTTGGTTACAGAAACCTGGGATATGATGGAAAGGATTTTCATCGCGTTCATGGCGATCGGGTGCGGGTGGGCCTACCGAGGCCGCACCAAGGACGTCATCATTTTCGGATGCTCCGGGGACACGGCCCCCATCGCAACGGATGGGACGGGGAAGCGAGAGGTTGAGGAAACCGCCACCTACTTCCACCAAGGGAGATGGCCAGGTTGGTTGGGAACAAATTCCACGGAATATTCCAGCAACTTCGGTTTTGCCTACCAAGAGACTTCGTTAACGTGCCCTCGAGTGAGGATCCTTGCGCCCAGAGTCAGCGTCACCGTGGGAAAGAGGATTTGTCTGGTGTGCAATGGGAACGTACCGCTAAGGCGATGGTGGTGGCTACGAAAGCTGGGAAAGGACATGAGAAACTCTACGGTCGAGTGGGAGCGACTGGGTAATAATACCCATCGGACTATTACGGGAACTCACGGACAATTACGTGTGTGTTGGGACAAATGGTGGGAACCAGATGAGGGAATATATGTCTGTATGTGGGGTTCAAGACACGTCTGCCCCAAGGGCGTGTCCATCTTCTTCCAGAGGCAGTGGCAGGATGAAGGGAAGGGGATGAGATGGGATGTTAGCACTCGAGCGTGCGGAGCCCCATACTCCCCTATTCCGGTGAACGCCACTGAACTCATCACCCGCCCACGCAAGCCCCTGCCCACGCTTCCGGTAGCACTAGCCCAGAAAGGAGGGTGCCCAACCACCACCAAGGGACCCGGGAACGGTTTAGTATTGGTACCCACCGGTCAGGTGCTGTACCAAGGGGTACACTACGTGGTGGCCTCAGTGATTTTAAATCTCACTGAGGTAAGATTGCCGGAGTGGTGTCCCAAAGAAACGGAACAATTATACCAGGTCCTGTTAACCCGTATGTTTAGACAATTTTACGAATTTGACTTTGCCGACATCGACAGAGACAAATTATACACCACACCGCCAGAAGTTTTGGATCGAGTCGGGAGGCAAAGAAGGGGTACTGTAAATGACATATTCACTGCTTTTAATACCGGGACATCTGTTGTCAACGCTCTAGATAACGTGGAGCTGCAGACACAGATCAACGGTTTAAAAGCCCAGTTAAGGAACATATTGACAGACGAAAATAAGGTAGTGGGTTCTGAGCTACATGAGGACCAGGCCATGACACTACACTTTAAGGACATAATTGCTGAGCTGGAGAAACACGCGAGAACGGTAAATGCACTCATTAAGGAGGATCGGAATGCGTCCGATCAAGCTGCGCAAAACGAGGCCTGTGTGCTGTACGGGGCGTGGTTACTGGGCGAGGGCCGCAGTAATCTTGAGGATTTAAAACAGGATTTGGTCCCGTCCTGGATCAGCAACAAGCACTTGCAAGCGCTCCACCCTTTTGAGAATGCATTAAGCCCGTGCCAGCTCAGACTAGCCGCAGAAGCATACCCAGTCCCAGTGGACTGCGGACATTCAAATCACACTATTATGGGAATAGTAGTAAGAATGCCGGTGTTGGGTCCCGCAGCAAAGCCCGCCCCGTTGTACAGAGTAGAGAACATTGGAGTCATTCGGGGGGGCGCACACATTCGTTACGCAGCGGTCCCGCCTTACGTCATCAGATGGGAGCGTACGATGACAGGCACCGGCCTCTCGGGATGTCGGAGCCGGGGAGCACACATCATCCTGTGTCCCCAGCACTTGAACGCCTTTCTGAAACCGCAGTGCGGGTTCAGGACTGCTAGCGCAAAGCCGGTGAATTGCACCATGGAGGCAATGGCAGAGGACCATGTGCCCCCACAGGTAGCATATATCGGGGGTGGGACATACTGCGTCACCACTGCAGCGCCTCAGTACCGATATGGACAACACGAGTGGTGTCCGGTCGGTGATAGCAGTTTCTGTTTCAAACCCAGGGCCGAGGTTCAAGTGGCACAACAACGAATTGTCCCCATTCCTGCGCCCTCCACCATTCACATCACTATCAAAGAGAATTTCACAGACTTACAACGATTTGTCACGCATTTTGGTTATGTCATTCCCCCTCTTCCCGAACACCTCACCAAGATTTTAAAAGCCGTTATAATTTCACAGAAACATTTCTACACACTGGAGCAGAAGACTTTAGAGATAGGAAAAGACATATTGGACATAACCATCCCACCATGGTGGGACTTGTTCACCAACATAGAGGTCCCCGCCTGGATTAGAATAGCATCCCATATCCTAGTAGTATGTCAGGTTTTGATTGTGATATTTTTGCTCTTCGTGCATTGCAAAAGAGGCAAACGCCTCCAGAGGCACGAGAACACAGGAGAATGGAGAGAACGCTATGTGCGAATGGGGGAAACAGATACCCCACTCTAAGCTGCTAGTATAAGATTAAGCGTCCCTCCATTTTAAATTTTTTTGCGATTGTTTTGGGTTATAAGGAAATAAGTATTGTTATGTTATTAGTCGTTCTTAAATTTTTTTGGATTAATAAAAGATGCATGCAGATGGTGCCAGGGGGTATCAACCCCCGCACATCTGACAAGTGAATGTGTTATAATTTAAAATACGCTGTCTATGATTGTCCAAATGTACAAAAGGTAATTTTCGTTTTCTGCGGAAATGGGAACTGCATGTGTCGTGAGGGTCATAGATAGCTAAGTGCCAGGAATGTTTGGATGTGGGGAATCAGGGAAAATTTGCTCATCAAGGATTATTGATACTTTAAGCAAGCTATCAGTATCACAGGGGGGCCTGTAAGATTCGCAATTTTCAGCAAAAATCACGCAAGAAAACTGGATAAAATAAGACTGTTTATTGACCAAAGTAAGCTTGCACAGAAAAGCCTTTGAAAAAAGGGCATACAAAATGGCCGCCAGGCCCCGTGATCAGTTTCTGAACCATTTTATTTCTGTTACTGCAAGCCAGACAGGCTTGTGGATTGAAGACAGTGAGCCCGCGAAAGCCAGTATCTGGGAACCGAAACTCAGAGGAACAGCATACATATTCAATGGATTACAAGTACAGGATAGGGCCCATCAAGATATGGGCGGACAATGCAAAATCACTCATACCCATTTATTGTACAAAGGAAAAACCGTTTAGCAGCCATCAAGGAAAATCTCCGGACCGATCAATATGCGAACCGAGCCGCGGTGACAATGCAAAAGACATTAAAAGACATTATCGGCCAGGAAGGCCAGTTTAAGTTATCACCGGCTCCGTTACAAGACAAAGCGCCCCTGCAGAGATTTCTGCCCGCCAAAATTAATACAAAGACAGGACTATGATTTGGCGGGAGATAAGACTGTCCCAAAAGAGTATAACTATGGATTGAAAGTCCATCTAAGTTACTTCGGACTTCGGGTTACTTGAACAACTTCACTTGACTGGACGGCGGCTGCTTCTTCTTCTTGGACGACTTCAACTTCTTCGGACGGGGCCAGGATCGGCGCCTCTTCCACTTCGGCAGATGCAGAATCGATGAAAACGTTTTCGTCTTTTTAAAGACGGACGGTTTCGGTAAAAGGACAACGTGGTCGGTGTTCAGCCAAACAAGGCTCGGCCACGACGAGAAGACGACGAGGGTGGCCCGGGTACTAGGGGTCGGGAGATCATCGACGACCCAGGCCGACGGAGAAGAAACCCTCTGGAGGACTGGCGATCTAGGCCACAAGATTCTCCCATGTGCATAGCCTGCATCTGGGTCTGCTCCATGAACCCAAATCGACTTAGTGGATCTCAACCTTAACGAGCGCTCATCGAGGCTGTGTCTACCCCACCGCTTCGAGAGAGAGAGAATATCGACTGCGCCAGAAGTTTCCAAATCCACGTGACGACGGAAAGCGGTGCCAAAAAGGCTGCGAACCCCCCTTTCTCGCGATTTCGAGAGCGGTGAGCATGATCCCAGGTTCCCCAGGTCGAAACTTAGTTTAGGTATAGGGGAGGGAGTTAAGGGAAATCGTAATGTGTTTCCCCTTTTACGACGTGCCGTGTGTTCCCCATTTCCATAGAGTCAAGTTCATAAATTTGTGCATGATTGTAGTTACTTTAATCTGTGCCTATGACATGTATTTTGTAATGCTTCAAACTGTTTAAAAATAAAAGCATCCATTTCGTGCTATTCAGCCTGGTCTATTGAGTTCTTTTCTCTGCACTACTGTTCTCTGCATCTAAGTCCAAGGTCTAGAACCGTAGGGGGAGTGGGTCGAACCACTCAAGGGTAATTCTTGCACGAAGCCTGGCAGGAGGCCAGAACGGGCAAGAGAGCAGGAAAAAACCCCCTACACCATTGAGCCACTACCACTCTCATGGGGCTGCATGGCAACTCCAAGGCAGCCTGTCCAATTCAAACCTGATTCTGCCCTCCGGCGACCCATCTCCTGGGCTCCCCTTTCCACTATCTCCTGCTCACTTATGCTCTTTTGCCTCCACGCTACCATTCTTTTGCAAGGGTTTTCTGGGTCAGTATTTGAGGCATGTTGTCAAGATTTGAGAGCTAATTTCAGTGTGCACTATACAATCTGTATTGCAATACTTTTCAAGAAAAGCTGACAAGACATTGAGTTATTTACTATTTACAGTATAAATCTGTAGGGAAAATAAAGATAATAAAATTATTTAAGACAGCGTCGTGTGAGCGATGCTACAATGCTAACAAACGGTTGATAATTCCTGGGATTGCTATTTGTAGCTTAAATACATCTGTAAAGTTTTAACTCGGTTTGGTACTTCTACTGTAAAACATATTAAAGATATACTGAACAGAAGAAATCTTCACAACCACACTTACGATGTTCCTATACAGAGCGATCAGAGAATTCTTAGCTTCCAGCGTGTAGTAAGAGGAAGGAAAGATGAAGGGATTAATGAGAGAAAGGAATTAATAACCCTTACATCTAAAACAGCAATTAAAAAATACTATTGGATGGATTACTCTGGTCTGTTGCCATACAATTCCTAATAAGTGGCTCAAAAGTATCATTGACATTCTCAGTCAGATAGGAAGTGGTCGAAGAACAATTTATGTGACCATCATTTTTACTTTGGAATGGTATGTGATAAACCCAACAAAATGTAGTGGTGGAGAAATCCCAAATAAGCTTAAGGAGCAAAAAGACATTTATCATTCCCTTTTTAAATTTGCATTTCTCCAGCTACCCCATGCTGCCCTTGGTTAAACTAGGAGGGTGGGATAGACTGTGCTGTCAGTTTCACCAACACAATAGCTATACCCAGTTTAAAGTGTCAAAAACTAACACTTTGAACAGGAACACAGAACATTAAAAAACCATGTGCCTTTGTAAAAGTAACATCAAATGAAACAGGAAACACGATTATATATACAACCAATTGAAGTGGCTAAGAAATGCAAAAAACACCCTAGATGAAGTGTTTTTAATTTACATGTTGCAAAAGATACCTGGAGAACACTTTGAAAATATGATATCAGTAGATGACACCAAGCAATCACATTGTGTTTGTGTTGAAAATGGAACAGTGAGAAGACAGGAGTCTGTAATATAACCAGTTAAGGTGTTCTAAATGTAAAAAGATACAAACAGGAAACTTTGATAAGAATGGCATTTTTAGAATTGTCTCAAATAGTATTTCTGTATCAAACTCGCAAACTCAATTTCTGTACACTCTTTTGTGAGGAGTTGCAGAATTCTGGGGGGGTTTCCGGACCCTCATAATATCCGGAAGGTTACAGTCTAGTTAAACTTATTAAAAGTGCTATCTGGAAGACGGTAACATCTTCACGTCGTTCCTTTCCTTTAGAGAGAGATAGCCTGAACCTTTAGACCCAATTAAGCGTCTTATAGAATTCTGCTATCTCTAACTTTAGTTGAAGGTGAACGTCTGGGGAATACGCCTGATCTGGGGTAGCCCGAAAAGGGCTAGGACTAGTAATTATCCCTTCAAATGGACCCAATGTGAAATGAAGAGTCTCGATTCAGTTCCCAGTGGATTACGCCTCTGGTTTCCACAAGAATAATGTGGACCATTGCAGCTCTGCCACCCACCCCCCACCTTTCTCCAGACATACCTTTCTGCCAGCCTGGTCGGTTTCTGAGACACCCAATATTGTGCTGGTCCAGAGTCTGCTCGGGGCCTGCAGCTTGCCACTGGCATGTAAATGAGGCCCCCACCCTCAAAATGGACTGGGCCTCACGCGAGAGGGTTCGGGCAGCCTACAGTTAAAATCAAGTGTCTTATGTTTAGGGGTGTGATCGTACTTCCCAATGTTTAGGGGGTGTGATCGTACTTCCCAATATCTAACTATGTGATAGCGTAACCCAGGGTTGTAACAACAGTACCCGCTTTTGATCTGAAGTGGATATTCATGTCGATTGCATATGTGTTTCTTCAATCTCTCCAATGGTAGACTGAGAAAACACTTGGTAGTACAAAGCCAGATATTAATCGTTAAGCAGATTTCACAGCAAGTGAACATACAGAGCAACAGTTATAATCTGATTCACGTAGTTCAAACAGTATAGCTTGCTTTTGCAAAATAATACAAAATAATGAATATGCTATGCTTCCCCACATCAATGGTCATCTAGCTTGACTTAAACAAAGTAATTCCTAACTACCCTCCTGCGTTCTGCTTCTGAGCATGGTGAAAACTTGCCCTTGCAGCTTTCTGTTTTAAAAACCTCACTGACTTTGCAGTCATTGCTGGATCTGATTGACTGCTTCTTGTTCACAGCCGAAAAGTACCAGAGACTGCCGAACACAATGGGTGTGAGGTGTTCATCATTTGCTGAGAAAGGTTATTGAATTGCTTATTATTTAGTGTCTGTGGGCAAACCACATCAAAGATGAGCTCATTAGCATTTTAACCACCTATTTTGCCTTTTTTTTTTAAACGGATGTGAACACATTTTGCTTTATAAATCCAACTCTTTTTTTCTAATCCTTTCTGTGGAAAAATGTGTTTTTTTTAAATCCCAAAACACAACATAAATATACCATGCAAGGATTTAGTCTTTGAATACTGCCAAGCAATAGACAAGCAATGGGCCACAACATATATTTGCAAATTTTAAAAGTAAAACCACATCATCAAAACAAAGGCGAGAATAGTTTGTATATTTTTATGCCATGCATGCAATAACTACTTTGCTAAGTCATTTGACGTACAATATCAATATTTACGTTACACATGAGAACAACTTCACTAGTCCACCATTAATCTTGCTCTGTTTTTCTCCCCTCCTCCTAGAGATGGAATGCTCGTATTGACCAGTTCAGCTCAAAATGAACAAAGTTCACCCAAACAGAAGCAAACAAGCTCTAGATCAGATATCTCTGGGGCTCTATCCCAGTACAGTGGCCTGGAAATTCCACAGGGACTCTCTCAGTCTCCTGATGTAACTTCAACAGGAGACCCCCGAATCCCACCCCAGAGAAACAATTAATTGGCCATTTTCAGCTATTCACGCCGTTTCTGTACAATTTCACTGATCTCTCACTTAAGCTGCAGCGGGACACCAGGAGAACCCCAGTGGAATTTCAGGGTCAGTATCTTTTGGTTGGGAGTAAAGGAGTCACTGCTCAAGCTATCAGTTTTGACTTGCATATGTTCGATAAACTCAGGATTAAAGGCTGCACCACCACATATACTGCTGTATTGTATTTGGAGATTATACAAATGTACACACGTTTTACAATATTGTTATTTGGCAATAGTACACCAAAAAAGGAAACATGTTCTAATATTCCTTTATCAGACATATGATGTGTGCATCTGCTTGCCAAGGATCACAACATTCAGTACAGATTAATAAGCAGGAGATGCAAATACTGGGAACTAAGATAAAAACAGAATATGCTGGAAATACAGGTCAGTGAGCATCCACACAGAGAAAAATGGTTAATGTTTCAGTTGTAGATCTTTTGTATACAGACTGAAGGTGCCTCAGATGTTAACACTCTCCTCCCCCCTTGTAAATTTTGTTTTGTTACGCCTGAAAAGTTAAAACGAAAAGGACAACAGTTTTTGCATCATTCAATGATCTCTGTCCCTCTCACTATACTTAATATAGAACTAGCAGTTCTCACATGGTAAGTCAGAGGTTATGTTGTTGCAAGGATGGGGTTTGCTGGGATGTGGAATTGGGGAAGGGGCTAAATAGACTAACTTACATTGTTTTTAACTTGCACTGTTTTTCAGCAAAATTACCTCAGAAAAAGATGAAAAGTTCAAGCTTTAGCTGGTTTTGACCTTTTTTTATATAAAAAGACAAACTCATTTACTTTAACTGCACTTAAAAATGGTTTGATAGCAAAATACTGCAGATGCTGGAAATCCGAAATAACAACAGAAAATGCTAGAAAAACTCAGCAGGCCAGGCAACATCCGTGGAGAGAAATTAGAGTTGACATTTCGGGTCGAAACCCTTTTTCAAAACTGGAAAGGAAATGAAATAGATCGAAGGCAAGGCTGCGATAGAACAAAAGAAGTAAAAGAGACATTAAGAGGTATTCAAAACCAGACGAGATGGTAATAGGTCAGTGGAGACAAAAGACAGCTAAGATTAGGTGTGAAGTGCACTGGCAGGATGAGACGCAGCTGCCATGTGGGAGAGAGAAAAAAAGGAAAGGGGGGGGGGGGGGGAAGGGAAGACCCAAAACAAAGGGGTAGAAAAAAATATAAGTAAAAATGTAATAGGGGCCGAGGTTATGATCTGAAATTGTTGAACTCGATATTGAGTCCGGAAGGCTGCAAAGTGCCTTGGTTAAAAATGGTTTCCCTGGCTATCAGTCCTGTCAGTAGTCCCCCATTGCTGGGCAGGAGGCGTAGGTTGGATTGAGTGTCTTTGGTTTCTCAGAGAAGTGTTGTTAAAGACATTTTGAATACACTAAATGCTGATCTATAGGTAAGTTTAATAATTTTCTTGTAATTTTTTTGTGCCTTAATTATGTTACAAACTTTACTTCCAGTCATCAGCTTGTGAGGGTACAAGATGGCATCTAAAATGATTTCAAAAAATAGCTGGGATGATCTCATTAGTTCCCCTCTGCTTTCGTTTTTGCTTACTGAGCGTTGTTGATTATTTGTGTTCATTTGTCCTTGGAAGTTTGTCCCATTGGTGAGTTTCCCACCTGCTCGGTTGTGATTTGTTGCTGCTTAATGAATATTACATTTTAGCCAATCATGATGCAATATTTTAAAGTGTGACCACATAGACACATGTTGATTTCCCCCTTTACGAAAACTATTAATGAGTTTACAAACAATGCATTTGCAGATTTATTCAAGTTAACAATTAGAAGAAAGTTCTGGTTTTCATATTACAAGCACCAAAAGCAGCTCTAAAACCTGCAAGTTATTGCCAATTTATCAAATTGATCTATATCTACTTTTCTATGTTAAAATAATCAGGAGAAACAAACTAGAGTCACCATTACAATCTCAGGGGGCGAAATTCGGCTCCTTTGCACCTGCCGTTAGCGCCTCCGGAGGGCACTAATGGGGCGCAAAGGGCTCATTGCCCAGGGGGGCGATAATAGTGCATCCCGAGAAATTCGGCAGGGCGCTGCTTAGGCCCCCGCCGGTAGCACCCCGGACGCAGCGCCACCGGCAATGACATCATCGCCGAGCGACGCGACCCCATAGTGCCCAGTGGCAGAAATTCGGCTGCGCCCTGCAAGGCTGCCGCGGGCAACGTTAGTGCCAGCCTCGCGGGTCGCAAACCCAGGACAACCTCGGCTCACGGGACAGTATTTAAAGGGGAGGCGCGACTGCGACCCGCGCCGCTATTTTCATCTTTTAACCGACCTCCAGGTCGGCCCTTCATGGTGGTCCTTAGCATGGTCCGTGGCCGCCCTGGTGGCCTAGTGTGGGCCATCAGAGGCCCTGCAGAGCTCGCGGCGTCACTCCCCTTTAATGGAAGAGGGGGCGGTGAAACGCATCAGCGCTACACAGAGCGGCTGCATAGCGTTCCGGAGTTCGAGCGCTCCACTTCCTCTCTGGGGCGGTAAGCCGAATTTAGCAGCTGGGGTGGTACTTCCCAGTTACAACGGGGCATAACTGAATTTCGCGACCTGATCAGGATTTAGTTGAATTCTGCTTGAGATCCATTCATAGATTAGGATACTATCTGAAACCCTTGTAATCACTTTTTATATGGGAAGGGGCCCTGGTTCATTGAACTAACCATCACACGCCCTAAAGTAAATAGAAAATTACATTCTTGTATTTTAGAATATAGTGCAAAACCAGCAAAACAAGATGCCTGATAATTTAGGGGGAAAAATTCAGTTGGTTAGTGCCTCCAGTTAGCGCCTGGCGGGGGCGCTAATGGGGCGCTGATGCAGTAGCGCTGGGGCGAGGCGAATCCAGCGACACACGCCAAATCTGCCCCTCCCCCGGCCGTAACACTGCCGCTACAAGTTACCGCCAGGGATCTCAGCGTCAGGCAGATCGTGACGTCAGTGACTCGGCGCCCGATCTGCAAAATTCATTGTCGTCCCCTGCTTTGTCGCCTCGCCCCGACAGCGACAGGGAGAGGAGGCATCAAGCAGGTAGATGCCGGCTCCAGGGGCACTACTTAAAGGATCATGAGTAATGAGTCGTAGCTGTCAGGTTAGTGCTGTTTCACCGTTTCCTTGTCAGTTTGACATTGTGCAACAGTTTAATTTAGTCATTTAAAGGTTGTTTAGTATAAGCAGTGTTGCGGCTACTAACAATTAGTTACATTTATTCTCACAACATATCAAAGTGCTACACTTGGTTACATTAATGGGGGCTGTACTGGCAGTCGACCTCGCCCTCCAGGAGGGAGCAGAGGCAGCGAGAAAGACTGGAACATGTAGCCAGTGGGGGGAGAAAAGCCATGAGGGCTCTCAACAGGAGGCCTTACTCTCCGAGAGCACTTCTCCTACCTCCAATTAAGCGAAGAGCAGTGTATTAGAAGGCTCCGCTTCAGCAAGGAGGTGGTCACAGAACTCTGCCACCTCTTGCAACCAGACCTTGAGCCTCAGATCAGGGCGACCACAGCTCGCTCGGTGGAAGTCAAAGTCACCGTTGCCCTCAATTTCTTCACCAGCATATCCTTCCAGTCTGCAACAGGAGATATAGCTAACATCTCACAGTTCGCCATCCATTGCTGCATCCGGAAGGTCACAGAGGCTCTCTACAGTAGGAGAAGGGACTACATTTCCTTTCCCATCACCAGGGAGAAGCAGGGCGAACGTGCCAGAATAGCGGGCTTCCCCATGGTGCAGGGTGCCATTGACTGCACCCACATGGCTTTGCGGGCACCGCATAACAATCCTGAGCTCTTCCGTAACAGCAAAGGCTACCACTCACTTAATGTGCAGTTGGTGTGCGACCACAGGCAGCAAATCCTCAATGTGAATGCCCGCTATCCTGGTAGCAGCCACGATACCTTCATCCTGCACCAGCACTCTTCCAGTCAGCACCTGAAGGTCATGGCTAGCTGGTCGGAGACAACGGCTATCCGCTCTCCATCTGGCTCATGACTCCCCTCCGCAACCCGAACTCTCCTGCCCAGCATTCGTATAATGAGAGTCGTGCCGCCACTAGGAACATCATCGAGCAGACCATCGGGGTGCTTAAGCAACGGTTCCGCCGCCTTGACCGTTCAGGAGGAGCCCTCCAGTACTCGGCTGAGTGAATGTCCCATTTTGTCGTGGTCTGCTGCATGCTCCACAATCTGGCCAACATGAGGGCCCAGCCCTTGCCACCAGGGATTGCGGGACCACCTCAAGAGAAGGAAGAGGGAGAAGAGGAGGAGGAGAATGAGGATGACAAGGAGGAGGAGGAACATGAGCAAGGGTGGAGGCAGCCACTCAATCAGCCTACTGGTTGGGCGGTCCGTGACTGCCTCATCAGATTGGGGTTCTAATAAATTATATCCCAGATCCCCGTTGCTCACCACATCCCCATCATTCCATCTCTGTCGCAGGCCATATCACAGCGCAAAGCTGAAATGATAATCCAAACTGAATTAATAAATTTATCAATAATCAGTCAACATATATTTACAGCAACATTATTACCTATTCACCCTTGTGCAATCCCTTAGTGCCTCTCGTTACTGTGCCTTTCCCTACTCTGTTGCTCCTACGAAATGTTGGCCCAGTGGCTGCAGCATGGCTGGTGGAAGGCTGCTGAGTGTCCATGCGGGAGACTTCAGATGGCCTTGCAGGACACCCTCAACCAGCTCTGGGCCTGGAAGGCCCGGCTATGCATGCATGCATATTGCAGCACAGATTGCTGGCCTGCTGTGACACTGTGAAAGCCCTTGCCAGGGCTTTCACGGTGTAGACCTAGCCACGATGGCAGCAATCAGAGCTTGCGTTTCATCAAGCTGAGACTGCATGAGAGCAGTCTGAGATTGAATGTCACCAAGCACAGACTGCATTGCAGCACTAAGACATTGCGTCGCTTCCGCCTGTGCTGCAATGGAAGCTGCCAGATCGCCCATCACATGCGGCATCAGGTCTGGGTAGCCACGGTTTCTCTGGGAGTCTACCATCCTTTGCAGACTGGAAATAATGGGCTCCATGGTACAAGCAGAGCTCTGTGCAATGTTGGAGGCAGACTCGTCCACGCTCCTTACCATTGCCGAGAGGCTCTTGGGCACCCTTGCCATTGCACCTATCATCTCTGTGTGCATGCCCATCAGCCTTCTTCTAAATACCTCCCCATCGAGGTCCTCATCTGAGTCCTGTGCAGCAGAACTCACACGCGAACTCGTCCTCCGGGGAGCTGACTCCCGAACTACCCTTTTCCCCATGCCTTGCTGCAGCCCGTTTGTCCCCAGTGCATCACCCTGTGCAGATCCTGCTACTATACTAGCCTCTAAAGAACGAGTAGTGCCAGTATCTGAGCTGGTGCCTGTGGGTGAGACGTGCAGTGATGCAGTGTCTTCTTCCTCCTCCTCTTCGCCTGCCTCACTCTCAACTGTACCCTCAGGAATAGGCTGCTCAGGTGCTTGCTCATTATCTGAAAGCATAAAGGCACAAGGTTCGGGCTAAGGGGAGGGGAGGGGGGCAGGAAGGGAGAAATGCATGCATGCAGCATGATTAGCTGGAAAGTGTGAAACGCTTGTGGGGTGAGGGGGAAGTGGGATGCGAGAAGAAGGGATGAACATACCGTTGTTGTCCCCAAGGGGGTCAGTGTCGCTGGTGGCCACGGCGCCCAATAATCTGGAGCACTCGAGTCTCTAACTCAGACAGTGATTGGGTGTCGGCTTGTCCCCCTGCCTGTGCGCTCCTGCTCTCTTCTGTTGTGAGCCACCTTGGCCTGCAAGAGAAAGGAAAGTGTGTGAGTGAGTGAGGAGCAATGTGTCTGGGTGATGTGCCTGCCATAGTTGAATAGCTGTGATTGTGTGCAAGGGGTGAGATGTGGGTGTGAGTGTTCGTCAGTAGAGATTGTTGGTAGGTGAGTGCTGGGGGGGTGGTGCTTTGGGCAGTGTGTGCAGACTGTGGTTCAGATGGTGGTATGTAGCATTTGTTGACGCATTGACTCACCCTGACCATCCGTGTGAGGTTGTTAAGTTTCTTCCTGCACTGTGTATGGGTCCTGGGGACCACAGTGCTGCCCGAGACATGCTGGGCTACCTCCCTCCACATGGTGCGGAAGACTTGCGGCGAGAGCCTCCTGCCACTTGCTGGGTGGAGCACCATCCTCTGTCTTTCCACTGCGAACACCAACGCCTCCAATGCACGGTCACAGAATCTGCAGGCTCTCTCCCTGGGGCGTGGATCTGCCATCATTACAGCTGCTTCAGTCGTCTGGCTCCTCCTTGACCTGCTGCTGTTGGCTGAGACGGCTGCACGGCCAGCAATGATGAGAATGAGGTTCTGCAGCATCAATGAACCTCCCCTTTAAGAACTTGTGATTAGACTACACCTGATGTTGTTTAGCGCTTCGAGTTTAATGCCATTGAGATAGGCCATTGGCGCTTGATTTAGCACTCTAATCCTTTCTTTGTGCAATGAGACTTAATTTTGCGTGCAGTCTGAAGCATTAGCGCCTGGTGCTAATTCTCAAACTTTTCAAAAGTTACCGCCATTTCCTGGGTTATAATGAAGTTCTCCCCGCATATGTTTAAAGGGTTAATTTATTGTGTTAAACATTGTTTGTCGGTCACATTGCTTATTTTGCCTTGGTACTTAACCATAATTTGTCATTCAAATAGCCAGGAAAACTGTGGACAGGCTTTAGAGAATAACCCTGTACTGCCCTCTGCAGCAAGAAAATAAAACTGTCCTACATTTTACATGTCCAATGCAAAAGGGAAGATTGAACTCTAATAAAGTTGTCAATGCTGCTTCAGATCCGAGCAACATGTTGGTAAAAATTTTCCTCTATGTGTTAGGAACATAGGAACAGGAGTAGGCCATTGAGTCCTTCAAGCCTGTTCCGCCATTCAATGAGTTCATGGCTGATATGCGACCTAACTCCATATACCTGCCTTTGGCCCATATCCCTTAATACCTTTAGTTAACAAAAAACTATCAATCTCCGATTTAAAATTAACAATTGATCTAGCATCAATTGCCGTTTGCGGAAGAGAGTTCCAAACTTCTACCACCCTTTGTGTTTAGAAGTGTTTCCTAATTTCACTCCTGAAAGTCTGGCTCTAATTTTTAGACTATGCCTCCTAGTCCTGGAATCCCCAACCAGCTGAAATAGTTTCTCTCCATCTACCCTATCTGTTCCCCTTACTAGCTTGAAAACTTCAATCAGATCACCTCTTAACCTTCTAAATTCTGGGGAATACAACCCAAATTTGTGTAATCGCTCCTCGTAACTTAACCCTTGAAGTCCGGGTATCATTCTGGTAAACCTACGCTGCACTCCCTCCAAGGCCAATATATCCTTCCTAAGGTACGGTGCCCAGAACTGTTCACAGCACTCCAGGTGTTCTAACCAGTGCTTTGTACAACTGCAGCATAACTTCTACCCCCTTGTATTCTAGTCCTCTAGATATAAAGGCCAGCATTCCATTAGCCTTTTAAATTATTTTCTGTATCTGTTCATGACATTTTAATGATTATGTACCTGGACCCCGAGGTTGAATAATGTTAGCTTGAATAAATCTGTAAATGCATTGTTTGTTAACAAATTTGTGGATCTGCTAAAAAAAAAGTGGGAAATCAACATGTTTTGTGTGGTCACACTTTTCTACATACATTTGCAACATGATAAATTACCAAACTGTAGCAACTCCAAGTTGGCCATCTTTATACTGTTTTTTTTTATCAATATAGATTGTTGCAGAGTTAAATCAGACTAGTCTGGACAGGCAGAGGGAAAATCCTCCCCTAAATCATTCTTTTAATCCTGAACAACAGTATCTCTCTCAAGTTTTGAAGTTTCATTATAGCTCTTGTAACCACTAGTGGGTCTGTAACTTCATATTTAATGCTCTTTTGCATGCATGTGAGAATATAAAGGCTAACTTTATCAGTAAATTGTGGAATTGCATAAGTCACAGATCACAGTCTTTGCAGGTAACTTGGTGATTAAGGACCCATAGCATAGATAGATCTTTATAGAAAGTATTCTCTACAATATTATTTTAGTTGGTTAACTAAAAAATGTCAATCATTACAAATCTGTCTGATAAATACTTTTTTTTAAATATAATACTTTTATTAATTAGCTTTTAATACTTCAAAGCAATTATCTTTTTATGTGGCCTCTAGAATGGAATAATATTGATTACCAGGCTATATTGAGTTCTGCATGATATGGTCACAAGCTTCTGCTTGCGGATGAATCATAAATGCAGATTACACATGATCTACAGTGCACTTAAATTCCACTCTCAGAGTGTATCTTAATGGCACAACTTCATTCCCACTTCACCACGTGCTTAGCATTGATGTGTCCGTCAAGTCATTGACGAGTCAATTTTGGGAATTTGCACAGAGGCGCACTGCAGTGGTGATTCCTTTCGCTCTTTACAAAAATGGGTGGAATAATGCTAGTGGGGTGCACTTGAGTGTTAATGTTACTCATATGCAGTAGGTGCTAGCATTTTTTTTGTAAATGGTGATGATCTGACTCGTAAACCTCGATTTTCCTCTAAATAATTTTACGCCAGGCTATTTTACATCCCCACCATGTAAAGCCATTTTTGCAAAGTGCTCTTTGACTAATGACAGCTATGAGATTCTGCAAGCCCCAAGACACAGCGTTAGCAATAGTCTGAAAGCCGCAATCCATGCTGTGCTCCAGCCTATCCCTATGATCGTCAGAGCTGCAGTCTGTGCTTCCATGGAGGCGGAGGCCCCGACTAGTCCTAGCTGCCTGTTATCTGGGGCCTTGGTGTGGATGTCAATGCAACTTGGGGCAGAGGTAGATGGGGCAGGCTCAATACGCTGGACATGTGGCCAGGTCTGGTGTCTGCTCTCCTCCTCTGGAATGTACACATCGTGCACCAATGGGAAGGATGGGCTCAGCTCAACATCTTCCTCAGAGTTCTCAAGTGAAATGCAAATGAGCATACCCAGGAAGCCGATGTGTAGGCAAATGGCAAACATAACTTTTTTTCAATCAGCCTATAAGCGGTATAACTAACATTCTAGAAATTCAGGGCAAGATCTCAAGTTTGATTCTGAGCACATGCGGAATCAGGTGATCTCAGCTGGACCATTATAATATTCTTCAGCATCCTTGGCTAAGGAGCAGAAGTTTCAGATAAGGACCCCCCTGGCCCTGATTGCTGTCTGAAGACTCTGCTGGAAAGTGAACAAGATTGGCTTTAGTTATGATAGCTTCCTGATTGAATAGCTTGCCGATGTTCACTGTACAGGTTGGCACCTGACGAATAGCCGTTTTGGGTGAGAAACCAGAGAGTGACCAGCGGCTTGTGGAATGGGACCCCAACGAAGATCAGCACCTTAAGGAGGGGAGGGGAGAAAATTGGTGGGGAAAAAGGCTTTTATCACACAACCATTATTTTTGTCATATTGGGTATGATGGACGTCCTGTTCACGTGCCTCCGATTGTGCGCATGCAGTTGGGGGCAGGGATTTGAAAAGCAAATTTACAATATTTTTCCTCCAATCCCTAATTCACTGCTGGGCTAAATGTTCCATCCTCCTCTTAATCCAGTGTAATTCAACCTCTGAAGCATTAAAATACTAGAAATTTGCCAGCGAAAAATGGAAATATTAAAATTTACAGGCTTACCGTCGGAAGAGAAAGTTAGCTGCAGTGGCAACTATTTTCCCCTGACAATAAGCTCACACTGCCCACAGGCAGCAAGATTCAAGTCAAAGTATTTTTAAATGATCCAATTTGCTTCGGTATATCCTTGAACAGCTGTGCAGATCTTAATATCGATCAGTATAATGAGGAACATAATGTTTTACGTTTATAAGTTTTTGTTATATTTAATATTTGGTTCATAGAAATAATGTACAACAGAATTCTTTGAGGACAGAAAGAATCTCATTAATGAATGGTATTACATTCTGAAAAAAATAAGCTGCATGACTTGTTTCAATAACTTGGGAGTTTTCCCCACTCCCATAAGAACTCAATAGGGGTTTAAGCTCTTGTACACAAGGCCTGTTAATGCAACCATTAATTTCCAATAAACCTGTCAACTAAGCGTCAGATCATGTGAATTTAGACATGCCAGCCAACTAATTTAAACTGTCAGCTCTAAACCTACAAATATGTTACTACTGACAACGCAAACACTGCAACACTATTCTTAATACCGAGCCTGTCAGTACAAACTGCAGGTAATTCTTAAGCCAACACCAGTAAATTGTTATTTGCTAAAAAGAGCTGTTAGAGCCTGCAACACCAGCCTCAGCTCTGACTAGTTTTCAAGCTTCTAGGACTTTCACCATATTCACCATGGCTCCGAAATTTCATGTGGCACGTTGCACCAGATTTGCATCAATGAGTCTGGAGTTGCACCTGCTGCTGTTCTGCAAAGCTGAATCTGCCAAAATTTGCTAGGTCAGCTCATTTAAATACCCATTGCTGGCTCTCTAGGATGAATCCTATATAAAACGGGAATATTGTTTGGAAGTGGTGCTTTGGAAGTTGGAATGCAAACAGCGATGTGATAATGACCAGATAATCTGTTTTTGTTATGTTGATTGAAGGATAAATATTGGCCAGGACACCGGGGATAACTTCCCTGCTCTTCTTTGAAATAGTGGCCGTGGGATCTTTTATGCCCACCTGAGAGGGCAGACGGGGCCTCGGTTTAACATCTCATCCGAAAGGCGGCACCTCCGACAGTGCAGCATTCCCTCAGTACTGCATTGGAGTGTCAGCCTAGATTTTTGCGCTCAAGTGTCTGGAGTGGGACTTGAACCCACAACCTTCTGACTCAGAGGCGAGAGTGCCACCCACTGAGCCACAGCTGACACCAGTGCACTCCTCACCCTCTAAAATTAAAGATGTACAATTAACCCTTCACACAAACTCAGGATTTTACAATATGTGTTGCCAACTCTCCTAATGCAGTAGCATTTAGTTGCATGTGGAACCTTAAAATCCCTTCCTCTATTTTGACAGGAAAATACCACCATATTTTTTCAAAATCCTCATATACAAATCCCTCCATGGTCTCATTCCACCCCACCTCTTCCAGCTTGTACATCTGCTCATCAGAATCTGGATTATTGTGCATCTCCCAATCAATCTGCTCCTCTTCCAGGCCCCATAGTCTGGATTTCAGTTCCCAAACCCAATCCATCTCTCTCCACTTTCAAAACCTATATCTGCAACCACACTTTAACCTCCTTTAACGTTGCCCCAGTTCCTCCTTGTCTGATCTGCCCTTTTGCAAACTACCTTGGGATGTTTCACTATATTAAAAGAGCCATTTAAGTGCAAGTTGTTTACGCTAAACATTAACGCCTGTAATTTAGCAGGCTGTGTAGTGATATTACTGACAAAATGGTAGTGGGTGATTGAATCTGGCAAATCATCGAGACTCAAAATGACACAATCTTTCTTTCAAGCTGAAATACCTTAGTTATTAGTATTGGCTTCACCCCCAACTATAACACTATCCATATTTTTCTGTAAGCGGGGTGGGGCGGGGAATGACTTCTGTAATGTATGTACCTTTAAGGGGAGAACTACTTTTTACAGCTCCTGTATACTGTAGTACCGGCAGTGACCACACCTGTATATAAACCCTGAGTAGAGATCTTACCGGCAGTGACCACACCTGTATATAAACCCTGAGTAGAGATCTGTACAGTTAGTTCTAGAGTAACCCTCATTCAGTAAACACCTGTTGATCGTTCCCTGCAGTCTCTTGTCCAATTATTGAAGGACACAACATCAAGATACACGGATCTAACATTGGCGACGAGCAGATTCAAACCTACCTGCAACTCTGCATCACCTCCCAGGGATTCGCTTCTGGAGAACAGTGGAAGAAGGCCGAGTCCAGAAGCACGGGCGTCGACCACGGGAAACCCCCCAGTCTTCCAGCGGAGATTTCAGCATCGCAGGGGAGGCTGTCGAGAGCCAGGCTTGGTTCTCCAGTCACGGTAGACCAGCGAAACGGGCTGGCAACAGGTACTGCGCAGACCCTTCCCGGACAGCGGCGGCTAGAGCCGACCGACGGCACAGAAAAAGGCCGAGCAGCGTCGACGGGGGAGAGAGAGGGTAGAGCGCACAGGGCGCAGCCGGTGTTCAGGACCGAGCGGCGTCAACGGATGAGAGAGAGCAGAGCGCAGCTGGTGTTCAAGGGCCGAGCAGTGTCAACGGGGGAGAGAGGCGCGCAGGAAAATGCGCAGAGCGCAGCCGGTGTTCAAGGGCCGAGCAGCGTCAGCGGGGACGAAAGGAAAGCGCGGGAGACGCCATTTTAAGCCAGTCTAACCACACCCAGGGATGCCGAAGAGTGGCAGTGTCACAGCGTTCGACAATGAAGTCGAAGATTGGACGACATATGTCGAACACATAGAAGTGTACTGCAAGGCGAATGAAGTGCCAGATGACAGGAAAGCGCTGGTATTGTTGAATTCAATGGGTGCAAAAACATATGGCTTACTGCGAAACCTAGTAACCCCAGAGAAGCCAGTAGAAAAGGATTTTGAAAACAGTGTCAATCCTACAGGACCACTTAGACCCCACACCGCTGCTGATAGCGGAAAGATTTAAGTTTCACAAAAGGAACCAGCATAAAGATGAAAGTAATGCTGAGTATTTAACGGAACTGCGCAAGCTATCGAAACACTGCCAGTTTGGAACGGGACTAGCAGATACTTTAAGGGACAAGTTTGTGTGTGGGCTTCAAAGTGAAGGAACCCAGAAACGGCTTCCATCAGAAAAGGATCTTACGTTGGACAAGGCTTTCAGCATTGCAGTATCACACGAAGCAGCAGCACGGGGCGCGGCAGAGATACAACGGAGACCGCAGGAATATGGCACAAATGAAATGTCATACGGAACAGTGAAGTGCTATCGCTGCGGCAGAACAATACACGACCATAAGGATTGCTGGTTCAAGGACAAAGTGTGCAGACAGTGTGGAAAAGTAGGACACATAGCAAGAGTCTGCAGGTCGGGAAAGAAAACCAGCAGCAAGAAATCTCCACAGGAGAAGTACAAGAAGGTACATAAGGTGACGGAGAGTAGTTCAGACGAATAGAAAAGTGATACAGACTCCGGAAGCAAGGAGCTGGGTTGTCTGAAACTACATAACGTGATCAAAACGGAGGATCACCAAACTATCTGGGTCACGCTCAAGCTAGCAGGAGTCCAAGTGAAAATGGAATTGGACACAGGATCAGCTCTAACAGTCATAAACCGAAGGGACTACAAGCGGCTATTCTCACATATACCCTTGAGAGATACAAAGATTGTCTTGAAGACGTACACGGGGCAAAAAGTCTACCCCAAAGGAAAAATAAGGGTGAACGTTATATATAACGGCAAGGAAACACCAAAAATGGACCTATATGTATTGCCAGACGGAGGACCACCACTGCTAGGACGTGAATGGATCTGGAAGATACAGCTAGATTGGCATTCCATACAAGCACTGACTGTAGATGCCAAAAAGGATGACGACGTCACACCTGGACGACTGTCAAAAATGCTAACTGACGCACAAGAAGTGTTCCAGCAGGGACTCGGAACACTAAAAGGCATAACAGCGATGATCAAAATAGAGGAAAATGCAAGCCCAAAGTTTTTTTTTTAAGGCCAGACCGGTACCTTATGCGATCCGCCCAGCCGTCGAAGCAGAGCTGGAAGGTTTGGAACGTTCAGGAGTACTGTCCAAAGTGGACTGGAGCGAGTGGGCTACACCCATCGTTCCTGTAATGAAGAGGTCGTTGAGTAATACGCCTGGGGAACCAAAGAAGGTTCGCATCTGTGGGGACTTTAAGGTGACAAGTGAACCCAGTCCTTCACACTGTACAATATCCGCTTCCGCGGATTGAAGATATTTTCGTCTCGCTATCTGGAGAGAAACGCTTCACTAAGATTGATCTGGCCCAGGCGTACCTGCAAATGGAGGTAGAAGAAGCCTCGAAACAGTACCTCACGATCAACACTCATAAAGGTCTCTACCAATACAACCGGCTGGTGTTCGGGGTAGCATCAGCTCCGGCTATTTGGCAAAGGGCAATGGAACAAGTCCTGCAAGGGATTCCAGGGACCCAGTGTTATTTGGACGACATCCTGGTCACGGGCGAAAATGACAGTAATCACCTCGCCAACCTGGAGCAGGTGCTCACTAGATTGAAGGAATATGGGCTCCGAGCTAATCGCCACAAATGCGAGTTTTTCCAGGAGCAGATCTCGTATTGTGGCCACGTTATTGATAAAGAGGGGTTACATAAGGCCCCTGAAAAGATTGAGGCAGTAGTCAAAGCTCCAGCACCGGAAAATGTGTCACAACTGAGGTCGTTCCTCGGGCTGGTGAACTACTACCATAAGTTCTTGCCGAATTTGTCTACAGTACTACACCCACTGAACACCCTACTGCAAATGGGGGTACCATGGAAGTGGAGTGATGAATGTAAGCGAGCTTTCCAGAAGAGCAAAGCATTGATCACATCAAAAGAGGTCTTGGCTCATTTCAACCCAGCACTACCAATTCGGTTGGCGTGTGATGCATCACCCTATGGCATTGGTGCGGTGCTGTCACACAAATTCCCGGACGGCTCGGAGAGGCCAGTAGCCTTTGCGTCTCGGTCACTAACCTCAGCCGAGTGTAACTACGCCCAGATTGACAGGGAGGCCCTCAGCCTAGTGTGGGGAGTGAAAAAGTTCAATCACTATCTGCACGGGCAGAAGTTCACCTTGCTGACTGACCACCAACCACTTGTCTCCATCTTTAATCCAAAGAAGGGCGTTCCGGTGATGACTGCGCAACGGCTACAAAGATGGTCCCTTTTTCTAGGGGCGCACCAATATGAAATTGAGTATAAGGGCACGAAACAGCATGGAAACGCTGATGGGCTATCACGCCTGCCACTGCCTACTGCGGAGGAAGCACCAGCAGTGGATCCTGTCGAAATATTTCATTCGACTATAATTGAATGCTTGCCAGTAACTAACGTTGGTATAGAGAAGGAGACCCGAAATGACCCGACACTGTCTCGGGTATATGATTTGACGGTGAAGGGATGGCCAGCACATGGCGACTCACTGTTGCCAGCATTCTCATCCAGAAGAGAACAGCTGTCAGTATGCCAGGGGACCTTGATGTGTGGATCCCGAGTGGTAATTCCACCCAAGTTAAGGGAGAGAGTGCTCAATGAGCTTCACGAAAGTCATCTGGGAGGGGTGAAAATGAAAAGCCTTGCTAGGGCTTATGTGTGGTGGCCGGGGATCGATCAGCAAATCGAGGACCTGACAAAGAGCTGCTCAGGATGCCAGAAGGTCCAAAATGCACCACCACATGCCCTTCTACACCCATGGCAGTGGCCCTCATCTCCATGGCAACGGGTGCATATCGATTTTGCTGGTCCATTCATGGACTCAATGTTTTTAATAGCCGTGGATGCGCACTCGAAATGGCCTGAGGTGATCAAAATGTCCTCCACCACCACGGAGAAAACTATTGCAGTCCTACGGACCATTTTTGCCAGGAACAGCTTGCCAGAGCAGATTTGCTCTGATAACGGACCACAGTTTGTGTCCGAAGAGTTTCGAAGATTTATGAGAAGGAATGGGGTAAGGCATTACACATCTGCCCCGTATCATCCAGCCACAAATGGATTGGCTGAGAGGTTCGTACAAACCTTTAAAAAAGCAGTAAGGGCCATGTGCGATGACGACATTCCACTGCAGCATAAGGTGAACAATTTCCTGTTAGCCTACAGAAATGTGACACATGCAGTCACCAACCAGACCCCGGCCATGATGTTCTTTAACCAAAGGTTGAGATCTCGTCTGGATTTGCTCAGACCAAATGTACGAAGAGATGTTGAGAATAAGCAATTCCAGCACATCAATGAGAAGCCGACAAGGAGCTTCAATGTAGGGCAACCAGTCTTGGCCCGCGACTACCGAACAGAGAAATGGCAACCAGGAACGATATGCACACGGCAGGGGCCACTAATGTACAGTGGATGTTGGGGAGAACATTGTGAGACGCCATGTTGACCAGATCCTAGAGTCACAGGAACGAGTCAACCCCATGTCTCGCCCATACGTACCTGGTGATGAACCCGACGTACAGGTAGCATCTACCCCAGAAACAATAGCATCGGAAGCGGATGAACCAACCGACGACAGGGGGCCAGAATCGCCTCCGCACCAAGAGCAAGACACTCGGGAAAGGCGCTATCCAGAAAGGATCAGGAAGCCTCCCCAAAGACTGAATTTATAAATAGACTATTTTCAGTTAATGTTGCATGTTAAAAGTGTTAATTGTAATTAGTTTGATATTTAATTGTTAAATGAGTGTTATGGTACTGTTAATCTAAAAGGGGAGGAATTGTAATGTATGTACCTTTAAGGGGAGAACTACTTTTTACAGCTCCTGTATACTGTAAGTACCGGCAGTGACCACACCTGTATATAAACCCTGAGTAGGGATCTGTACAGTTAGTTCTAGAGTAACCCTCATTCAGTAAACACCTGTTGATCGTTCCCTGCAGTCTCTTGTCTAATTATTGAAGGACACAACATCAAGATACACGGATCTAACAACTTCCACCAGAACATCCTGCTGCAAAACTTATCTTCCATGGCACAAACCATTATCAGACTAAGCTATAAGCACATCAGGTGAAGCCAATAAAGATGGACTTGACTTCCTCTAATAACATTCCAGATGATTAACTGGCTACGTGCATATGTAGCTTCATGGCTTCAGCTCAGACCAATACAATCAAAAGTACCAACAATATTTGACATTTATAGATTATTCATCATGGGCCTCTCAATGATAATTGCTGGAAAT
The DNA here is from genome assembly GCF_052327205.1 of Somniosus microcephalus. Lineage (NCBI taxonomy): Eukaryota > Metazoa > Chordata > Chondrichthyes > Squaliformes > Somniosidae > Somniosus > Somniosus microcephalus. The sequence continues at coordinate 50,802,736 of NC_141008.1, forward strand.
GTGAGGAGCAATTGGAGAAGGTGTGTTGTCTACTTGGGGGAGCTTTTGTGCGAGTGGCATAGTGTCAGTGACAGGGCCATCATAATCACCTCAGAAATAATTTTATTGGGTCTGTTGACAGGCCTCATAATCCTCAGAGACATGGCAGGCATGGGCCTCTCTGCTCTGTTAGTCACTGAAGAGGCATATGTAGTGAGATCATATATGAATCTTTTATGACACATCGATACATTTTCCAATACGTGGCACACAGGAAACTTTCTCCCTTGTGCCTGATTGCAAAGGTATAAAAGTCTGTCCTCTACTCCTTCATCCCCCAAACAAAAGAAGCATTTAACTAATTTGAACCTTGACACTAGGCATCGCCCTTGTAGTCCTTCTCTGCACTGCTTCCAGTGTATAGGGCTGATTCCCTGATAACGTAAAGTAATGCACAAAAATGATTTCACCCTTTGCTTGGGTCATTGTAATAGATCCATTCAGAAGCAAAAAAGCATTTCTTACTAAACAAAATCTTTTACTTCAACAAACCATTTATGGTGATGCCAGTCAAAAAAAGCCAGCAGAAAGTAAACAACTGGACTAATCTCCTGTACAGTTTGTTAAGCATGTGATTGCCAGTCTTGCTTTAGCATTCGAGCAAAACACTTTAACACGACTATCTCCTCTCAGGGCAGTATATGAATATCCATTTCACACAGCCAGCTCAGACACACTTAAACCTCCTATTGTGTCTCTTCTCATTAATTATATTTGCTTTTTATTATGTGCTACCTTTTTAACTACGACCTCATACTTCTCATAATCCTCATTAAATGAGTGATATATAGACCTTAATGCACTGATATCTTGTTACTGCCAATTATCAGCTGTTTTTTTTCCCATTTCACAGCAGTTAAACAAACAGGGCTCAAAGAGTTTTTAAAAGCTCAGTTGTGCTTTCTCAGATCAATGACATTCATGGTTAGCTCAGCCTGCGCTGTGAATGGATTAAATGCATTTGCTTGCATGTCTCTTTCACAGAATCAGGAGATGAATAAACGATGAACAGAAATGTTTCAAAAGAACTGGAAGGTGGATCTTTTTCTTTTTTGTACACACAACTGGAATACATTTGGTAATTGAAATTGAACATCCACAGTAATAATGAATTGTTACTTCTCACAAATATTAATTTAAAAGCATATTGTTAACTTAAAGCTGCAGTGTTCTCCTTCGACTTATCAATTTTCAAATTCTCCTGTATGCTAGGCCTGATTGAGATTGTATTGATTTGTCAGTGTACTTGGATATTACAAAATAGCTTGTGTAAGATATTGGAAGCTAGTTTAATTAATGTATTACTATGTTTCAGCAAGTATTAGGTGGAGTCAAATTTAAAGGTGACCAGACAGTAAACAGATTAATCCTACTGGCACCAACATTATACAGGCAGAGACTACAGGAATTGCCAGTGTGACCACCTGACGTATCCAAAATAAATGGAGAGTATATGAGGCTCCGTGGAGAAGTCCATAAATATAAACATGCTTGTCTTTTATCGGGTGAGTTATTTATAGCTCCTGTCTACATCAGGGAGTATTTTAATTATTTAGCACATTAAAATACTTAACTCCCTGCTAGGTTATCAATTTTTTTTAAATGTATATGTCTTTATGTTCCCTGGAGATAGTCTGAACAACATGCAAAAAAGAGAGAAAGACTTGCATTTATATAGTGCCCTTCATAACCTCAGGAGGTCCCAAAGCGCTTTATAACCAATTAAGTACTCTTTGAAGTGTAGTATGATTCTACAATAGTCTGAAGTCGCTCACAGTTCTACAAATGGGTAAAACATTAGCACTGGATGAATTTTATTCAGAATTTTTACGAGAAATTGGGCCCATGGTTTTTCAACAACAACGTCTTGAGGTTACTTACACAGCCTCCAGCCTAAAACCTAGTGATAGACTGACATCTACAGGTGTAAGTTAGCAAGTGACACACATCAACAGCACCGACAGAAGTCTGGAATTTGCACACATTAGCCAGCATCTAGTCTTGGGCCTGAAGTGAGTACTGTAACATTGATAGTACTGTAAAAATAGAAATATTTTCAAACAACTTTTTTTTTAAACTAAGTAATTCTGGCAATATTTAGTTCTTGCTGTGGAAGAATAAAAAGGGTTTAATGGGCAGTGTCATAGGTTTCAGGGACAGTGTCTGTCTACCTTGGGCACTCGGCAACCCTCTGCTCTGAACAGACTTTAGTAACTTCAGACCTTCATTAGATCCCCCATTATTGTTACAGCAGTGGATCCCGGTGATGTACGGTGGGTCTATTGGTATTCAGGGGGAAGTAGGTTGACAATTTGGGTGCAGACCATTTGTCAGAACACAGTTACAGCAGTGGGGTCTGTCCCAGACAGTGGCCTGGTTTTCTTAATTTCTTTTTGGGACTGGTGGACTTAGTGAGTGTTTCCATTTCAAACCTGCTGTATCTGAGGGTTTATTTTTCCTTTCTTTCTCCAATTTCCCCCATTTTCTTGATGTGAGCCCCCCCCCCAGTCTTTTGTTCTTGTCACGTTTTTCCATTGCCTCACGGAGATGAATGTTCAGATCATCCAACAGTCATCAATTAAGCTGTTTATAGGTCATTCAACCCTTTAACTTCTTCTCTGATTGAATTACCTGTTGTTCCTTCCCCCTCTTCATTTTTCCCAATCCTACTAAAATACTTGCCTATGTTTCATCTTTCAGTTTTGACAAAGAGTTATATCCAGAAGATTAATTTGTTTTTTTCTATTTACAGATGCTGACTGATCTACTGTCAATTTTCAGCATTTTCAGTTACTGTTTTAAGGTTTTGTTGCTTTTATTTTTAATTAAAAGAGTTATTCACTTCACAGATATTCTTCACTGGAGATGAGGCCAAAAGACAGAAAAGGTAAATTACTCGCACTGAATCCCTGAAGCATAAAAGATAAATTATTACTTTCACTTTCCTATCTTCTGTCTACCTGTAGCAGGCAAAAAAACACAAAGGGATGGATTTTCCATTTAATGCAATGTTTTCTGCCTGCTTTACCTCATGCTAATAGTGGCCAGTGGATAAAACCATTTCTCTTCTGGTGCCCATGCTTGTAGTAATTAATTAGCTGAATAGAAGACTATGTAGAAATTCAAACTTTGTTAATGTGGCCATGCCTCCAGCTATAGTCTCTCTTCTGCCATTGCACACTAGTCTCTCTCGTACCACTGTACACCAGTCTCTCTTCTTGTAACATAAGAAATAGGAGCAGAAATAGGCCCCTCGAGCCTGCCCCGCCGTTCAATAAGATCATGGCTGATCTTCTACCTCAACTCCACTTTCTCGGCCTATCGCCATATCCCTTGATTCCCTTAGTGCCCAAAAATCTATCGCTCTCAGTCTTGAATATACTCAATGACTGAGCACCCACAGCCTTCTGGGGTAGAGAATTCCAAAGATTCACAACCCTCTGAGTGAAGAAATTTCTCCTCATCTCAGTCTTAAATGGCCGACACCTTATCCTGAGTCTATGTCCCCTCGTTCTAGACTCTCCAGCCAAGGGAAACAACCTCTCAGCATCCTTTCAAACCGTCTAAGAATTTTATACGTTTCAATGAGATCACATCTCATTCTTCTAAACTCCAGAGAGTATCGGCACATTCTACTCAATCTCTCCTCATAGGACAGCCCTCTCATCCCAGGAATCAATCTAGTACACCAGTCTCTCTCATGCCTCTGTATACCAGTCTCCCTTGTGTTGTTGTGGCCGACTCTCAACTCACCATGAGCAATGTTAGGGAAGATTTGCTGGTACACACACACGAAAAGGCGCAACATAATTTTTACTAGAAATTTGGAGATGTATGTATAAAAACTTGAACCTTTGAGTACTGGGCTTTAATACGAGACTTATTAGCTATCAAAATTTAAATGTTTACTTTGAATAGCACAGACAACTAGAAAGCCTGAAATTCATGAGTCAGAGAAATAGAAGACTTTAGAATTGTCTTAATATTTAACCCAAAAAGTTTGCTTCAGGGCTTTTGGGCTACTCATAGAAAAACAGCCAGAATTTTGGTAGAAATTTTGGAGAAGTACACATTTACCTATATGTGTGAAAGATGAAGAGTGACGGTGCCAAGGTCTTCAATACAGCTGATAGATGTAATGTCCAATAGGAAGACATTTCCTTTAGGTCAAAAGGTTGAGCTAAAGAAAGCCTACCAGTCTTAACAGAGGGCACATAATCAAGTTAAAACTCCATCATAGGGCTGCTTTATGTCAGAAAAGGTGGTTGGACAGCAGCAAAAAAATCACATAGTTTTGTGATGCAAAAACCCTATAGCCCCCATTTAAAGGTTAAGCAGCTAATGCTTATCCCTCAGAATGTTAAACATGAGGCCTCTCGTAAAATCTTTATATAGAAATATTTAATGTTTGTGCAAACTAAAAAAGATACTGTACTGAGTTAGGTTTGTGTTGTCTTTTTTGTCCCGATTTTTGAGAAATTCTAGTATTAGCATACTCTTGAAAGGGTCAGACAGTCTTATGCAACAGATAAATTACTTGTGACTAAAGTGGAATATTGTTGGAACCCAGACAGTTTACAGTCTGCATTACATGACTGCATGGTAACGGGCCATATGCTTCTGAACAGCACTTAAGGACAGGGCTACATCCACATCCACACGTAAAGGTCTAACCAACATTAAAAGATTGGGTATGACTCAGATCCTATGTGGAACTGCTGAATGCATAACTGAGTTTCTTACCTGTTGTCTGCAATTAAAAGAACCAAGAAAATACACAGGTGACTGGTCAATAAAGACACATTTAGAAGAAATGCTGATACTCGGGGGAGTAATTGTTAGCTCCGATTTCCGGCAAGAAATGAGCGGGGCGATCGGAACGCATGCCTTAAGATGTCAGCCTGAGGCCCGATCACAATTGGACCTCGGGCATCACTTGGGCCAATTTGGCAGCCGCCACACTTCCAGGAGAGATTGGGTCCAGGAGATTGGCACGGGCCATGGAACCGAAGAAGCCGGACAAAGGTAAGTGTCGAATTATTTTTGTAGGAACCAGAGTACCGAGGCCTATGAAAATAATCTGAACCGCTGCCGCTCCGGGACCTCCGCGATCAAGACCCCACCCTGCAACTTACTTTACTTACGGTGTGGAGATGCCGGAGTTGGACTGGGGTGGACAAATTGACTTCTTACTTTACTTACAGCTGCCCCGGCTGGATCTTCAGCTGCATCAGTGGCCCAAAAGTCAAAATCGACACCATTGCATTTGGATTTGTCACTACTAAGTCCTGATATGCCTCACTTGAATTGACATTTCATTTCTTGTGTTAATTATTTTATTTCAAAAACTCAAATGTTTCCCTGTGGTGTACTGGGTAAAGACATAACCCAGTAGTCACCACCCACTGGAAAGGAGTTGAGGCACTATAGTTGCCCTGAGTGCCCCTGGGTTTTGGAGAGTACAGGTTTCTGTTCCTGATCTCTATCCTGCTGGAACGTGCATGTGTTGAAAGCAGGATTGAGCTCACCTATAATAATGCCAATGGTCAAATAGCCTGTCAAACATCCAAAGTCTAGGCTAATTCATGAAGAATGGCCAACTGAATGAGGTACTGGAGAGCTGCTGGTTACTGTGAACCCATTGTCTGGTAAGAGTCAGCACCTTCAGAAGAAGGGCAGAAAAGAAGAACACATTTGGGGAAAAAAAGACCGTAATGTTTTCCGGCTCTAGCAGCCTCCCACAGCTGTTTCTATGACACATCAGCAAAAGGGACAGGTAATGGCCTTCACTTGTGACTCGGTTTTGGTGCTGCCACATCACACTGAGCAAATGAAAAAGTACACAATATAGATGCTAAAAAGAAATCAAAACTGTACCTCCATGGATTTCCAAAAGGCGTTTGACAAAGTGCCACATAATAGGCTTGCCAGCAAAGTTGAAGCCCATGGAATAAAAGGGACAGTGGCAGCATGAATACAAAACTGGCTAAGTGACAGGAAACAGAGAGTAGTGGTGAACGGTTGTTTTTCAGACTGGAGGAAGGTATACAGTGGTGTTCCCCAGGGGTCGGTTCTAGGACCACTGCTTTTCTTGATATATATTAATGACTTGGACGTGGGTGTAGAGAGCACAATCTCAAAATCTGCAGATGACACAAAACTTGGAAGTATAGTGAACAGTGAGGAGGAGAGTGATAGACTTCAGGAAGACATAGACAGGCTGGTGAAATGGGCGGACACGTGGCAGATGAAATTTAACGCAGAAAAGTGTGAAGTGATACATTTTGGTAGAAAGAATGAGGAGAGGAAATATAAACTAAAGGGTACAATCCTAAAGGGGGAGCACAAACAGAGAGACCTGGGGGTATATGTGCACAAATCGTTGAAGGTTGCAGGGCAGGTTGAGAAAGTAGTTAAAAAGGCTTCATGAATAGAAGTATAGAGTACAAAAGTGTGGAAATAATGATGAACCTGTATAAAACACTGGTTCGGCCCCAGCTGGAGTACTGTGTCCAATTCTGGGCACCACACTTTAAGGAGGATGTGAAGGCCTTAGAGAAGGTGCAGAAAAGATTTACGAGAATGATTCCAGGAATGAGGGACTTCAGTTACGTTGATAGGCTGGAGAAGCTGGGGTTGTTCTCCTTGGAGCAGAGAAGGTTGAGAGGAGATTTGATAGAGGTGTTCAAAATCATGAGGGGTCTAGACAGAGTAGATAGAAACTGTTCCCATTGGCAGAAGGGCCGAGAACCAGAGGACACAGATTTAAGGTGATTGGCAAATGAACCAAAGGCGACGTAAGAGAAAATATTTTTACGCAGCGAATGGTTAAGATCTGGAATGCACTGCCTAAAAGGGTGGTGGAGGCAGACTCAATCTTGTCTTTCAAAAGGGAGTTAGATAAGTATCTGAAGGAAAAAAAATTGCAGGGCTACGGGGAAAGGGCAGGGGAGTGGGACTAGCTGAGAGTCGGCACAGGCTCGGCGGGCCTTCTTCCATGCTGTAACCATTCTATGATTCTATGATCCTTATTACCAACCTTTGCAACAAAAAATTACATTGATGTTTCAAAAATATTTCTTTAAGTATTGCAATTTTTTAAAAATCCATTATGCTTACAGGTTTTGTACTGTTATTGAAGTCTTTTGAAACACACCCTATGCACATTTGGTACAGTATGTAAAATAAGTTTGAACAATATGACGATAAAGCTGGAGTTGGATTCAGTTCCTTACAGACAAACATATTACTTCTAGCTGCCAAAGGGGCAATTTTTGAATCCTTTATGACATCTTTATAAAAGCTCTTGTTATGGATAAAGCAGTAAGTACACATTGGAAAATGATTCTTGAATGAAATAAAGCAATCTTGTCACACAATAACTGTATTCAGGGGCAGAATTTCCTGCTGCTACAGAATGTTTCCTTGGCCAGAATGGGCCTTGTTTGTTTTTGAGGTGTTTTCTGTGTACACATCCCACCTGTTATATACACACACAGTCATTATCTACCATTATGAGCAAGCGCTTCAGGCAACATTGAAAAATGATTCATCGGAATGATTCAGTTTTCATCTGCTTAACTTGTCACAACTTTTAAGGAAAGATGATTTTTGTTCTCTTTCTAACACCTTTGAATGTCAAGTCTTTCTTTATTTGCTCACGGAATGTGACAAGGCTCATTCATTGCCCATCCCTAGCTGTCCTCAGATGATGCTGTTGTGCAACCTTCTGAATTGCTGCAGTCCTTGTGGTGATGGTGTTGTCAGGATGGTTAGTAGTGAATTTCAGGATTTTGCCCCATTAACAATGAAGGAACAACAATATATGTACAAGTCATGATGATGTGTGACTCGGCGGGGAACTTGGAGATGATGGTGTTCCCATGATATTACTGCTCTTGTCCTTTGGAGTGATAGAGATTGCAGGGCAGGGAGGTGCTGTTGAAGTAAGCTTGGTAGGTTGCTGCAGTGCAGCCTGTAGATGTTGGGCCAGATATTGCTGTCAAAATAGCGGTGAGTTAGTGGTGCTTGCCATTATACATGTGTAAATGGTACAGCAACGTCAGGAGAGGGGCAGGTGCGTGGTTAAATGGCAATATCCAAAGGTTTCTGTTCGAGCTGCTCCACTCCACCGTTAGCTTTGCGAAAACGGCATTTTGGTGTCTGCCTCACCATTGACATGCATCGAATGTTGTGAATTTACTGTACTTGCATGGTGAACTAAACCCGCCACAGGAAGTTAAGTCTTGTCATTACAAGTGTAAGTACCCTTATAATAATGTTAATCACTGCCAGTCAACCTCCCTGGCACTGCAAATTAACTATTACAAGTGTGGAGTCTCATTTATCAGGTATAAATTGTTGTTGGAGATTTTAAGGTGGTCAAATTAAACAAAAATTAACTTTCCCTTTCTCTTTTTTTCACTCTCTTAATCCAATCTTTCTTTCCCTCTCCAGGGGCTGGATTTCCCCAATGGAGACGTGCTGGAGGCTGGACTTCAGGCTTCCGTGTTTCAGTCCTGCCCCCAGCGATGTCTGACCAACCCATGCTATTTTCCCTTGATTGGCCTCATTACCGGCCAATTAAAGGAAAGCTGGTAACCGCTTCATTTGTCGAAAAAATTGACAGATGAATGGTCAGTGTTTGACAGCTTTCAGAAGCTGTCAAACACTGACAATTTCCATTCTAAGGTGAGCCCTTGCACACAGGCTCCCCAAGACCTCTCTCCTCAGCAGAAAGCAGATGGCTGCTGCATCTGAGAATGCAGCAGTCATTCTGTCATCTCTGCTGTTGAGATGAGGCACCTCCGGATCCTCAAAGGTTGAAAGAAGGTAAGGAAACTTTTTCCAACACTTTACACTCACCTCTCATAATTACCTGTCCACACTTGCACCCATCAATCACCTCTACAGCTGAAATTTCGACCCCTCTCACCCCCGCAGACCCACTGCTCGTCTCGCTGACCCTGGCGAGGTTTGCAGTCATCAGGAAGCCCGCAATTACAGGCGTAAAATGGGGAAAAGCCTCAAAACTGCCTGTTAACAGGCAGTTAATTGGCTGTAATCCCCTTCCCGCCTTGAGGCGCGACTCGGGGACCTGCCTCCCGGGAAGATGGCACGGAGGCGGGTTGGGAGTGGGGTCGGTACCCGCTCCATTTCTGCCAATTTCCCGGTAGTCCCGCCTCCTCAAGACTGGTAAAATTCAGCCCTTTATTTCGCTTTCTGTACTGATTTGACATTGAATTCACCCACTCTAATTTACACTTCCTTCTCAGTCCTTCCACTGTTTATTTCTCAATCATTTCAATCTGACTGGTTAAGGAGATACACAATTGCTTGCCCTGTTCACTCAGGTCCCAGATGCCCGGTTTCTCTCGCTGCGCTGTTATCAGCTCGCTCTTTCAACAAAAATATTTTGAGATGAAGGGTGCAAGGGCAAGTCTAACTAACAGCAGATGCTGTTATATGCCTTGCTACAGAAAAATCTGGCCCAATACATATTGCAGCCACAGTGTGCTGGCGGTGGAGGGCGTTTAGCTTAGTGGGAGGGGCGGTGATCAAGTGGACTGCTCTGTCCTGGATGATATCTTGAGTATTGTTGCAGCTGCACCCATCCAGGTGAGTGGTGAGTATTCCATTACACTCTTGACTTGAGTGTCATAGATGGTGGAGAGGCTTTGAGGGGTCAGGAAGCGTGCCACTTGTTGTGGAGCGCCCAGCCTCTGCTCTTGTAACCATGGTGTTGATATTACTATATAAGTTAAATAATTAAATTAATTTTGGGGTAACATAGTTTAAAACACATTGCAAAATCTACTGCTATCAGAATTTATATATAACTTCCAAATGTCACGTGGTTTCATAAAACATAAGCATCTGCCATACCAATAAAATTCAAAAGCTCAATGAAAAAATGTACCTATTTTCCGAAAATATACAAGGAAATAAACAATTGGTCAGAGAGAGAGAGCACGAGAGAGAACAGGATAGATTTTATTGAACGAAATGAGTGGAAAATATTATGGGGCCAACTGACCTGATATACACTCCAACACAAACTCTGTAAAATCTGCCTTAATGTCTCCGCTGAACTGTGTGCCAGTTCTTTCCTGAGGAGAAGTGGAAAGGCATAAAAACAAGAAAAATACTGGGTAACTTGTTCATTGCTTTTCAGGGAGACAGAATTGGGTCAGTTGTTTGGTATGTGCTGGATGTTTGAATTATGAGGAGGCTAGAAGATAAGCAATCTTACTTTCATCCTTTGTACAGGATTCTCCACGTACCGCCCTTGAGAAGGATGGCTTTTTGACCCTGAGATCACACAGTAAAATTCTAACAAACAGAGCAAATTTCCGAGTCTGTGCGCAGATTGGGTGGGCGAGTTTCATGCCAACCCCAATTTATTTGTAGCTAAAGTCAATGTAGGCGAAGGAGAATTTTGAGATGGCATGGCAAAGCTTATAAATGATTGTTGATGTTTTAGTTGGATGGGGTTCTTGAGAAAAGCTTTCATCTATGAGTAGATTGCAAAGGTGCTTCTGTAGACAGATGATCTGGCGCCCCCTATAAGACACCTGGCTGTGGATGGTGGCTCACTTCCTGGCTGTGGTTGGTTGTCCGTCTCCATCTGCTCCATGTTTTTGCCTCACGGTACAGCAAAATTGTGTGGCATGCAGTGGACAACAATGATCATGGAGACTTTTGCCAGGCCAGATCATGGTAACTCTACGGGCCTATGCCATTAATGGTAAGTACTTACCCATGGTTCACTCACCTGTTTTAATTTTGTTCTGCAAACACTAGAACAGTTGAACTGATGTGACGTCCGCTTACAGCATCCTCCTGAAGTATGACTGTTCCTTAATACTGGTCTCAGTACCATTGGTCTATTTAAAAAGTAACTGTGGGCCACCTTTTTGCTTCGTGTTATGTCTGACTTTTTCCTAAACTGATACATGGACTGATCTAGAGGTAGGTACTACCTATAAGAGCACTTCCCTGCAGTGGCGGAGTTAGGTTTGGCTGACTATTGGCAGGGGAGTGGGGCGTTCACTCAAGAGTTGACTGACTTGGCAGGAAGGGGACTGAGCTGCGAACTGGAGAATACCAACATGCCTAGTCCAAAGGCCGGGCTGGAAACCGCACAGACCTGGAGGCCGTAAACGGGTGACAGAGGTGCCTGGGTCCTCCAAAGTCAAGTTGGCCAACCTCAAAATGATTGGGGGGGGGGGGGGGTGGGGCGGGGTGGTTCATGACATCCTCCTGACACCCCACTGCCTCCACCAGCTTTTAGTGTTTCTGCACTTCCTGTTACTCCAACTCTAGGCTTGCAAAGCATCTTGGATTCAGGGCAACTGGAATTCACTGTCCTTGAGTCACTTCACATTAATGATATTTTAATGATCCACAAGGTTTCAAATGTACTTTACATTGCTCCCTTTGTAATTCCTGCAGCAAGATTTGTAACTGTGGCAGGATAATTATTTAATCTAGGAATTAAAATAAATAATTAAATTATAAATTAAATAATTTAGTGCCATTAGTCTGATGACTGGCCCTTTCCACAACTTGTATCAGTCTGCTGCATGCAAATGATCTTATCACTGATATCGATGCCGTGACTTGACCTTAAATTAATTTTATACTTTCTATACACTGCAAGTGCTAAGTCTTAAGTATACAACAATACCTGGAGGTGGCATGGTTCATTGGTGGTGATGGCTAGCTGTGGAAAGCAAAGATTTTACTTAGACCATAGAAAGGTTTGTAAAAGAAGGCTGCTCTTTGCTGGGCCAAGACTTCCAAGAATATGTTGCTCTATGCATCTGTGAAGGTGTGCTGAATGAGACTCTCAGCTGTCGAGCAGCACCAGCCACTGAACCTGCTTCATGGACCTAGTCTTCAGCATCAGCAGTGGCATCATTAGCCTCTCTTGCATTCTCTGGGCCAACTATCATCAGCCCTTTCCTGCTTGCAAAGTCATGAAGCACACAACACACAACTACAATCTGTGAGACGGTGCTGGGCGCATATTGCAAGGCATTCCCCCGGATTTATCCAGGCACTAGAACCATCCTTTGCGCATTCCAATGGTTTGCTCAGTTCTTATCTTTGTCTTCATGTGTACTTCATTATAGTAGAGAGAATATAACCCAGAGCTATGCTTCCTCTCTAAAGACAGCAAAGAAAACCCAATCATCGCCTCCAGAACCATTCGTGACGACTTCCCCAACAGTCAACACAGGCCCGCAATCATCAACGTTGGCATCGAAATTCCTGCCATTACATCAACACCGGAACCACGATGGAACTTCTAAAAAGCAGACTGGGAAACCTTCCAAAGGTCAGTTGACACCAACATCAGGTGGAATCCACCAACCACCAATGCCTTCAACAGATTTATAGGAATTATTAAAACTGCCGGCAAACACAATATACTTCGGGGGGTTAGAAAGACATATATTTCTTGTTGGACGGAAGAGAGCGAGGCTCTCTACCAGGATTATTCACTGAACAAGAACCCAGCCACAGCAATGCTGGAGTCCTTGAACTCGGCGAGATGTGACAGGTGGAGAAGACTAATTTCACTCACTCCAGCAGGAAAGCACTCCTGCTCTGTCAACTTGGCGGGGCAAACCCCGCCTATAAACACAGGACGACCATCAGAGCGGTCCCACTTGATACAAACATCAAAGGCTCCAGTTGACAAAGAATTTTGACGCCTGGTGAAGCGGCAGCTTTCGACAAACTTGATGGCAACACCAAGATCGTCAACTATGTCTGATCCATTCACCTTGGACGAACTAAACACAGCCCTGTCGACAACCAAATCTGTAAAAGCTGCTGGTCCAGATAGTGTTTACCCAGAATTCTTAAAAGCACTGGGACCCAAAACTGGCAACCAGTAAAATTCCATCTATTTGGAGGGAGACTAAAATAATTGCCCTCCTGAAGCAGGGGAAGAATGCTTGTGAAGCCTCCACCTAACGCCTAATCTCCTTACTTTGCACTTGTTATAAAGTGCGGGAGAGGCGACTGCTTCACAGACTAGCCCCCATCATCGAGCCAACCAAAAGCGGTTAAGAAGGCAAATGATATGTTGGCCTTCATAGCGAGAGGATTTGAGTACAGGAGCAAGGATGTCTTGCTGCAATTGTACATTGCCTTGGTGAGACCACACCTTGATCAGTGTGTGCAGTTTTGGTCACCTTATCTGAGGAAGGATGTTCTTGCCATGGAGAGAGTGCAGCAAAGATTCACCAGACTGATACCTGGGATGGCAGGAATGATGTATGAGGAGAGATTGGATCGATTGGGCTTATATTCGCTAGAGTTTAGAAGAATGAGAGGGGATCTCATTGAAACTTATAAAATTCTAACAGGACTAGACAGACTAGATGCAGGAAGGATGTTCCCGATGGCGGGGGAGTCCAGAACCAGGGATCACAGTCTAAGGATAAGGGGTAAGCCATTTAGGACTGAGATGAGGAGGAATTTCTTCACCCAGAGAGTGGTGAACCTGTGGAATTCTCTACCACAGAAGGCAGTAGAGGCCAATTCATTAAATATATTCAAGAAGGAGTTAGATATATTTCTTAAGGCTAAAGGGATCAAGGGATATGGGGAGAAAGCAGGGACAGGGTACTGAATTTGGATGATCAGCCATGATCTCATTAAATGACGAAACAGGCTCAAGGGGCCGAATGGCCTACCCCTGCTCCTATCTTCTATGTTTCTAAAGCGTACTGGTGAAACAGAGCTAGGACACTGGACCAACAAAGTATAAAAGCATCATGACAGCTTCCAGCATATTGTATATTCACATGCAAGAAACTCTGCCCAACATGCAAATAAACTGCACATTTAGGGAATGAAAGCCTTTGTAGTTCATATAAATATCGAGGTTTACGTTTGGGATGTACAATGCCACATGCATGCAATCACAACCCTGGGGACTCGGACAACTCTTTCATGGCCCTCTCAGTCATCTGTCTGGGACCACTATCGGCTGCATATACTGAGCTGTCCTAGTAATGAGGGCATTGGTGACTTGCTTTATAGAGGAATGTACAGGGAATTGGCCGATTTGGCAAAAGTCCCTCGTGGCTCCAAGGAATGAGCCTATTGTGTAAACGTTCACAGCTGTGGTCAGTTTCTCTGCCACAGTCAGAGTTATCCATGGCAGATCGGGCTGCAGCAAAGAACTCCACTAAAACGTCATGATTGAAGCACAGCCTCCAGAGACAGAGATCCTGTAAAAGGTCTCGGGTAACAGCTCCCTAATTCTCTTTAAATGCAAATCTCCTAAGGGCAATACAGAACTTAAATGAAGGCTTCCTGAGTACAACAGTAAATTATTTTTTCAAATACTTGCAGTTAATCCCAAGGTATGGTCAAAAGTCTCCATAAGAAATCTTACTTTAGCAGTTTCCCTTTAAACAAGTACTGTACTTTTGCCTTGATGAGCAGGTCATGGCAAGCTGAACCTTTTAAATAGTGGCGCGCATTCACAAGGGCACATGGGAAGGTGGAAGTCATTGAATTTAGGACGGGTGATGTCATCCCATTCTAACTCTGTCATTTACATATGGCGCCATTGAGAGGGTCAGCTGTGTCTCAGTGGGTAGCACCCTCGCCTCTGATTCAGAAGGTTATGGATTCAAGTCCCACTCCAGAAACTTGAGCACAAAAATCTAGGCCGACACTCCAGGGCAGTACTGAGGGAGTGCTGCACTGTCGGAGGTGCCGTCTTTTGGATGAAACGTTAAACGGAGGCCCCGTCTGCTCTCTCAGGAGGACGTAAAAGCTCCTACGGCACTATTTCGAAAAAGAGCAGGAGAGTTATCCCCGGTGTCCTGGCCAATATCTATCCCTCAAACAACACCACTTAAAAACAGATGCTCTGGTCATTATCACATTGCTGTTTGTGGGAGCTTGCTGTGCGCAAACTGGCTGCTGCGTTTCCTACATTACAACAGTGACTACACTTCAAAAGTACTTCACTGGCTGTAAAGCGCTTTGGGACATCTGGTGGTCGTGAAAAGCGTGATATAAACGCGAGTCTTTCTTTACTTCAGCATGTCCTGAATCTCAACAAAGTTTAAGCCAGGCTGCTTCTGGATCAGAAATCTGGTGGACCTCAGTTGTGGCCCAACATCCTGCCCCCGCAAAGGCGTAAGTACAGACTTAATCCCTTCCCAAACAGGAATATCAGGCCTTTAATTTCTCCTAAAATGTGTAAAATACATTATTTGATCAAGTTTCCATGTAGGTACATCACCAAAGAGTGTAGTGGTGTGGTGAAATTCATACATTGCTAAAATGACTTTGTGTCCTTGTGTAGACCATTTAATTATTCACCTCTTAGTCACAATTATTTTAATCTTTCATTGTCATGTCAGGCACTATGATTACTACAGGATTTACATATTTCAATACAGCAGTATGTCATCCCTTGAAAACTACAATGAAAATTGCTATTTTTAAAAAGTCAGAAGGGCAAAGAATGGTGTAACCTATTTAGGTTAGGCCAGACCTCCTACTGTGCCTGGAGATCCTTGAATTTTTTGTGAACTCACCTCTCATTTAACAAACTATGAAACACTATTTATGCTTGTGCCAAAACTATTAGATTTGCATGCATATTTTTCAGCTGATATGAATTGGAACTATATTGCAGTATCACGATCCCACCCCAATCGTACATCACTTTGTCGAGACAATCAACACTCAACATTGCATTTGCAACCAAAAGCATTATTGTAATAAATTACATTCACTTTTAGTACAAAAGCTGAATGATGTTGAACTTTTTGACCAGCTTTTAATAACATTTGTCACTCACCACTTCAACAGATACGCCTCGGCTATGACCGACTATGTGAAGAGGAGAATACTACACAAGGGCAAAGGGGTCATAGATATGTTTTCTTTTGTTCTTTTAAGAGGTGTCAGGAGGAGGGTATCTGTGCTCCTCATATTGATGCTGCCTCCACTTCCATCCTGCATCCCACCCATAGTTCATAAATTATCAGTCTAGACAAAATAAATTCTCCCTTTCTCTCCAGAGACTTTGACTCAAGCGATGAGGGATGAATACCCAACCCAAAATACAATAACACAGCCATTAAAAAGGTTACATAAAGCCATTTGTTCTTTAAAAGTAGCAGAGGTGTTTATCTACCACTCAAATCAGCTGAAAATAGCCATCATGCAACTGTTCAAATTGGCTATGGATGCCTTCTGGCAGTTATTTACAATGATTCCTATGTCTAGTTTTGTGGTAATTTCCACTTAAAAGCTCCAGTGTTGTGTGATTTCTCTGTTCACAAAGAAGCAAATCGCATTTGTAAACATGATAGATAATGGCTGACATCATCACGCCGGCTCTCATGGATGTCCAGGTTCCCAGATGATACTGTTCATAAATGCACTTATCCATGGAATAAAGTTTTAAACGGGAACTACTTACAGTTATAAAGTGCCTTTAACGTACAAAACATCCTGAAGCATTTCAAACAGCGCAATCAAAAAGAGTGGAAGTATTAAACTAAGCCTTTACGCTACATTTATATACTGTCCAGCATTTTAATATAATATAAAACCTAGTTACCTTCAGTGTGGTCTTCCTCATTTAAATGGAATTTAATTCACCTTCTGCACAGAAAAAATTTGGACCCTTATCAGGAGAAATGACAGGGTGCTGTCTAAAGTTGCACTGTTACTGGACTCATACGCCAGAGGCCTGGACTAATAATCCAGAGAACATGAGTTCAAATCCCACAAGGCAGTTTGAAAATTTGAATTCAGTTTTAAAAATCTAGAAATAAAAAGCTGGTATTGTAGGAATCGTCGAATTCCTAACTGATAACTGAGGTCGACTCAGGAGATCAAACAAACAGGTCTTTAATGTAAGACTAAACGAGTTCGAGCCGTTTGTTGAGATCGATACAGGAGAACCACGAAAACAGGTCTTAACAAGATGGAGATTCCACGAGGACTGCCTGGGCAGTCACGTGGTCTGCGACGTGACATCATCGCGTTTGCCCGCGTTTTCCCGCACTCTTAAAGAGGCCACGCCCCGTACATACAAACACTATATACAAAACACCGTAATGTCTAACACAATGGTACCGGCTTAGGCTGGTGTTAGAACATCGTTAAAGGGAATTATATACAGTTGCCCAGAGTCATTCAGTGGCTCCGCCACATGCGCCCCCCCAGAATTCGCTTTAACGGACAAAGTCAAGCGGTGAGGTGGTCTGATGAGCCTGTCAGAACGACTCCTGTATTCCTGAGGCGGAGGCTGTTGGGCGGCTGGCGGGCGGTTGCACTTGGTCTGCTGTAACGGCGATGGGTGGCCGACCTCATCTCGGCGGTTGTGCTGTCTCGATGGGGTGATCAAGGTCCAGATGTGCTGGCTTTAAGCGATCGACTGAAATGTGGTCCGGTTTACCACCGACATCTACCGTGAAGGTTCTGTCCCCTGCCTCCAACACGCGGAAGGGACCCGTATATAGGGCCTTGAGTGGATCCCGATGAGCATCGTGGCGAATAAAGACGTACTCAGCCATGCGAAGCTCCGGGGGAACGTGCGAACTCTGCAGCCCATGATGCGAAGTGGGCACCGGTGCGAAGCATCTGGCCGCCTCCTGGTGACTAGTAAGCTGGTCAGACGCGGACCATGGCTTCGTCGATGCTGGCAGGAAATCCCCCGGGACTCGCAGCGGCTGACCGTACACCAGCTCCGTTGATGAAGAGTGAAGGTCTTCCTTGGGGGCCGTGCGAAGGCCCAACAGGACCCACGGTAGCTTGTCTGCCCATCCAACGTCCTGGAGGCTGGCCCTCAGGGCGGCTTTCAGTGATCGGTGGAAGCGTTCACAGAGGCCATTCGCCTGTGGGTGGTAGGCCGTGGTGCGGTGCAATTTGACACCGAGTCCTTGGGCCACTGCATTCCAGAGCTCGGAGGAAAACTGCGGTCCTCTGTCGGAAGAAATATCTGCGGGTACGCTGAAACGGGCGACCCAGGTGGAAATGAATGCCCTGGCCACGTCCGCCGAAGTAGTGGATGACAGGGGAAGCGCCTCCGGCCATCTGGTGCTGCAGTCAACCATGGCCAGGGTGTGTGAAAAACCATGGGAGGGTGGGAGTGGTCCTACCAGGTCCACATTGACATGGTCAAAACGTCGCTCTGGAACTGTGAAGGTGGCCAACGGAGCTATGACGTGGCGCTGTACTTTGGCCTTTTGGCAGACCACGCAGGTGTTGGCCCAGTCACGGACATCCTTGTGCATGCCATGCAAATTTCGCTGACATCAGCTTCTGAGAGGCCTTCATTCCTGGGTGTGACAACCCGTGTATGGCGTCGAACACTTTACGGCGCCAGACGACCGGGTGAGGGTCTCGTACGGAGAAGTCACACAACAGCGTGGTACCTGCCGCATGGAACTTGACGTCAGCCAACCGGAGGCCAGTGACGGCCGTTCTGCAGGCTTGGACTTCTGGGTCTGAGGCTTGGTCCGCTACCATGAGGGCGTAATCGATGCCCAAATGAACCGTATTGACGGTCGCGCGGGAGAGGCAGTCTGCCACCAGGTTGTCCTTACTGGCCACGTGCTGTATATCCATGGTGAATTCGGATATGTAGGTCAGTTGACATTGCTGTCGGGATGACCACGGTTCGGCGGTCTTGGCCATGGCAAAAGTTAGTGGCTTATGGTCCACAAAGGCGGTGAAAGGACGTCCTTCTAGGAGGAAGCGAAAATGGCGGATGGCCAGGAAAAGGGCGAGCAACACCCGGTCGAACGTGCTATATGCTCTCTCGTTCCGCCGTAGTTGACGGCTGAAGAATGCCAACGGCATTGACGTCCCGTTCACCCACTGCTCTTGCACGGCGCCGATTGTGTAGTCTGACGCGTCGGTGGTGAGGGCAATGGTGGCTCCTGACAGCGGGTGCGCCAGCATGGTTACGTTGGCTAAGGCGCTTTTGGTGTCGGAGAATGCTCGGGCCATGTCAACCGTCCAGTCTACTGGGTTCTTGCCAGTCCTGCCCTTGAGGGCCTCGTACAGGGGCTGCATGAGTAGTGCTGCCTTAGGCACGAAACAGTGGTAAAAGTTTACCATGCCTAGGAATTCCTGCAGGGCCTTAATGTTTTGCGGGCGTGGAAAGGATATCACCGCCTCTACCTTCACTTGTAAAGGAACCGCTCCCTCTGCGGTGATGCGATGCCCCAAGAAATCAACTTGTTGCAGGCCAAACTGACACTTGGCCGGGTTGATAATCAGGCCGTGTTGGCTGAGGCGTCGAAAAAGGGTGCGTAGGTGACAGATATGTTCCTCTTTAATACGACTGGCAATGAGGATATCGTCCAGGTAGACGAAGAGGAACTTGAGGTCCCGCAGCACGGAGTCCATCAGGCGTTGGAAGGCCTGGGCGGCGATCTTTAACCCAAACGGCATTCGCAAAAACGCGAAGAGGCCGAATGGGGTGATGACCGCGGTCTTCTGGACGTCCTGTGGGTGCACTGGGACCTGGTGGTAGCCCCGTACGAGGTCAACTTTCGAGAAGACGGTGCTCCCTGCCAAATGGGCAGAGAAATCCTGGATGTGGGGGATCGGGTACCGATCAGGAGTGGTGGCGTCGTTTAGGCATCGATAGTCGCCACATGGTCGCCATCCGCCGCCAGGCTTCGGGGCGATATGGAGGGGTGAAGACCAGGGACTATTCGACCGGTGAATAATCCCTAACCGTTCCATGGTCGCGAACTCCGCCTTTGCGACTGCCAGCTTGCCAGGTTCCAGGCTCGCACGTAGACCAGGGGGCCGTTGGTGGTGATGTGGTGCTCAACACCATGTTTCGTGACTGTGGAGGAGAACGTGGGTCTTGACAGGTCGGGAAATTCGGCGAGCAGACGAGCGAACTCGTCAGGAGTCAGGAAAGCACAGGCGACGGTGCGCGATGTAATGTTACTGCGGTAACAAGGGATAGAATTGAAAGTTGCCGCATTGATCAACCGCCGGTTCTTCACGTCGACCAGGAGGCTGTTGGCGTACAGGAAATCCGCGCCGAGAATGGGTTGGGAAACCTTGGCCGTAACAAACTCCAAGTGAAAACGTTGCCCCCAAAGCACACCTCCACTCGCTGAATGCCGAAGGTCCGAATTGCTCCGCCATTGGCCGCTTCAAGGGCGAGGCCGTGATTCCCTGCCTGCACATCGAGGGCGGACGTGGGTAAAATGCAGCACTGCGCTCTGGGGTCGCACAGAAAATGACAACCGGAGAGCGTATCGGTGATGAAAAGCAACTTGCCCACGTTGCTGATCGCCATGGCGGCCATGGAGCGCCCGTTAGACCCGTTCCTCAGTAGTCGCGGTTGTTTTTTTGGGGGGGAAAGCTGCAGGGAGGGCGGCAACGTCTCGCCTTCGTGCCGAACTGCGCGTGGTAGAAACACAGCCCAGCAGGCCGACGAGCTGGGGCGGTGTCTGTGGGGGATGGGCGCCTCGTGGCGGTGCAGTACTGCTGCGTTACCGCGAAAATTTTGTCCGCCTCTGTCGTGAGTGCCGCGCAGTCTTCCACCTCGGATCTGACCAGGGCAGCTTGCACCTGCTCAGGCAGCTGGCTGAGGAATAGTTCACGGAAAAGGAAGCATTCCGGTTCTGAGCCCAGGAGTGTGAGCATTTGGCTCATCAACTCCGAAGGCTTGGAGTCCCCGAGCCCGGGCATAGTGAGTAATCGACGGGCGCGCTCTGATTTAGTGAGCCCGAATACTTGCAGCAACCGCGCCTTGAGGGTTTCATACTTGCACTCCGTTGGAGGGTTCTCGAGGAGGCTGATGATCCGCGAGGCGGTAGAGCCGTCAAGTGCGGAAACCACATAGAGATATTTGGTCTGATCCACAACGATGTCCCTCAGGGCGACCTGGGCCTCGACCTGAATGAACCACGAGGTCGCTTGCTGCTCCCAGAACTGCGGTAGCTTCAGCGAAACGGCGTTGGCCTCCATGTTGTGTTCTTTTTGCGAAAAACGTTCACAAAAAACGGGGTCACCAATGTAGGAATCGTCGAATTCCTAACTAATAACTGAGGTTGACTCAGGAAATCAAACAAACAGGTCTTTAATGTAAGACTAAACGAGTTCGAACCGTTTGTTGAGATCGATACAGGAGAACCACGAAAACAGGTCTTAACAAGATGGAGATTCCACGAGGACTGTCTGGGCAGTCACGTGGTCTGTGACGTGACGTCGTCGTGTTTGCCCGTGCTCTTAAAGGGGCCACGCCCCGTACATACAAACACTATATGCAAAACACCGTAATGTCTAACACAATGGTACCGGCTTAGGCTGGTGTTAGACCATCGTTAAAGGGAATTATATACAGTTGCCCAGAGTCATTCAGTGGCTCCGCCACATTATCATTTAAAAGTAACCATGAAGCGGTCGGACTGTCGTAAAGATCTAACTGGTTCACAAATGTCCTTTAGGGATGTAAACCTGCCGTCCTTACCTGGTCTGGCCTGTATGCGACTCCAGTCATCACAGAGCAGTTGAACATTAATAGAGTGGGACCCTTTGTAATTCACAAGTGTGATTGGATTGTTGTGCTGGAGCTGGCAGGACTACATGGGTGCAAATCAATGACATCCTGGACTTGGGTGAATCCTGCCATCTGTGTGAACTCGAGTCCTATTACGCTGTTTTTGGATGCCCATATGGAAAATGATGAATGCGTGTGTTCTTGCAAACAAGGCATCAGTCACTTGTTTAATACAAGTGTGGACTGCAGATTCACTGATGTTGCTGATATTCCTTGTGGTAGCCTGGAAGGAGCCAGAGGCAAAAGAAGTTCAGGGGTGCAGTCTAGCTGTAGCAGAATGTGACACAACTCCGTCACCATCTCGCTGGAGTTGTTCGAGGCCTATAAACTCTGTTGGTCAGGTTTCTCCAAGCATGCTGCCTTCTATTTGCTCTCCCTCCAATTATACCTCTTTTTATACCCTTAACCTCATCTAATCACCACTGCTTGGCTTACCTCGTCTTCTCTTCTAATCTTGGTAGTGTTCTGTACTATAGAACGTTGGTCCTAACCATGGCCTCTCAATCAAAACTAGTTCAGAGTTAACTACTTGCCCAAGTACACAAATGTAAGTACGCTTATGAAAGGCACAGATGTGTGCCCAGTAATAACAGCAAAAACTGATCATAAAGCAGTTGAAACAAGGCAGTGCTCCAACCTGTCAGCCAATTAGCATAAGTTAAAGTGTCACACTTCACTTGTCTAAATCTAATTTTTATGATTGAAGATAATCACTATCACTCCTGGTCACTCTACTCCTGATGACCCCAGGTAACAAGGATTTCAATAAAGCATTGCTGTGCATCTAAATCCTAGCGTTGATTGGTAAATTACATCTATCTGCAGCCTACATAACCAGTAACATTCTTCCAGTTCATGCATCAGTGAAATAATGGACTGTCATTTCTGTTTTCTTCACGTGCTTTAATGATACAATACATCATTGAAAAAGTTCACATTCTTGTCATCTACTCCTCCTGGATTTAATTTTTAACCCTGGGTATTCTTCTATTACTTGCTGAAGATACTTAAAAAATATAATTCTGAATGAATCTGCAGGTTCTCAAAAAAGAAATAATAAAATTCTTACACAGTCTACAATTACCCAGTTAATGGGGAAGGAAAGTCTAGGGGGAGTATTTTCTGTAGTGGTCCTCCCATCTACCTGAAACCATATTACTACTGATGATATTATTGTATGAATATACTTGTATCAATTTCCTCTCCACTATTTCAACAAAGATATCAACCTGGTTATTTTTAGGTGGGTTACCATCTCCGTTAAAATAGTGGAGAGGAATTTGAAACGAGCATATTATATACTCGTACAATATCACTTAAAGGCATTTCTACTCTAGTTATCAATATATATTTGTTAATCTTATAATAAAAAACCTCAAACATGTGCTTTCTTCCTTCCAGAGCTGCCACTCATGGGGTTGAATCGTCTGCGTCCTGGAACAACCCTATTCATTTCAGTGGGGCTGTAACTTCACACTGGCCTAGTGCTAGTTCCTGATCTGTAACCATTTAAACCCCTCCACCATCACCCCCCTCCCCCCACCCAAAAAAAAAACCCTCACACAACCAGCTGGATACTGCTGCATACTCTGAGCTCTGGGGGCAGAAGGACTGAAATGCAAAGTCTCTGCCAGGCAGCAAATGTTCAAGTTATTTTTGTAATTATATTTATGTGGATGTTGGAGAAGTACTTTAACAGAAAATGCCCCTTCTACACTTTCCTTTCTCATTCTTCTCCCTGATAATCTACCACAATTAATATAAATGTAATTCCTGGGGCATCTGCTACATCACACTTAACTTCTGAACTCTCACATATGCCCGTTTACAGTTTTCACAGTTACATGTGCAACATTTGCAGAGTTTGGATCACAGAAAAGATGCTGTGGCCACAAGTCAGATCACACAGTGGCTTAAAAGAGGGGGGAAAGAATATGTGGAATGTTGGTATTCACCTGCAATAGTCACACCTATTGTTCTAACCTGTCTGCCTACAAATTAAAGCAGCCATCTTTCACCACAATTCATTTGTTAAGATAAACTAAAGCTGTGCAGCTCGTTCACGGTTCACTCATCAGAAATGCAGTAACTATTTGACGTGCTTTGACATAAGCGTCACGTTGACACTTTTACTAATGATAAAGGCAGGCCACCGGGAGTGCTTCAATAAATAGGCAGTTGATCCTTGTTGAGTGAATAACCTGTCGGCATAAAATATTATTCACTTGACTGGAGTGTTCCCAATATAGGAATTTAGATAGATGGAAATAGTATCATTTACATTTTATAGAGATTGGAGTGCTGCTGAAATAGAGGTGTAAAAGATGCCTTTTCAAAAGGGGTTATGCACTTATGGGTTTTTGGACAGGCTGAAAACCTACTTAGCTGAAAATCCCCCAGATGGCCTCTAAGGTTAAGGTTCTGCTGTTGCAAGCTTTGTATCTGGTACAACATGAACATTTGCAATGTTTATATTTTTGTTTTTGATCTTCTATGTTTATTAAACATAAAACGCCCACACAGCAGTAAAAATGACAAGTACATTAATTACATCATCACATCGCGGCTCATATCAAGCAAATTTGCAACAGACTTTCACTGAATAACAGTGAGTAAAATAGGCTTTAGGCTAGAAATGACTGTTGGTGATAATAGCAGACAACGTTGAAAGCGTTAATGGGTTATGATGTAAATGGGTTGAAGCCACCATTAAAATAGCAGACAAAGGAATGTCATAAAAAACATATTAAGCATTCATCAGCTACAATCACCAATAGTAATTTCTAGCCTTTTATTTCATCACAATTACATGCCAGAATTTGCACACAATTCCTGCTGAAAGCAGCAGAAAACTCTTTTTGAAACATATTTAAGCAATAAAATTCAGAATCCCACGTCTACGAAGCAATAAATAGCTCCTGTGAGCTTAAATTGATGCCAAGGTTACAAAGCAAGCTATTCACATTAGTTTTTTGATGAGTACACTGGGAAAGTCTGCAGTTTATTGCTATTATGCTACATATCAACGTTTCCCTACAAAAATTTGTGCTATATTTTTGGTTGACTGATACAAGTAGTGGTACAGGGATTGTCATTAGCCTGGGAGAATGTTACTAGTGATGCCCCACAGGGACCTGTTTTGTTTAGTATAAAATGATCTGGTGGAGCTAGGAATCACAAGCACAGTGGCTAAATTTGATACAAGGCTAACAAAGGTGGTAGACTCCAAAACTGAACAGGATAAGCGATAGGAGGATTTGAATATATATTTGGGAATTGAGCAGACAGGTGGCAAATTAAATTCAATGTAGAGAAATGCAAAGTGCAAAGGGGAGGGGGGAGGGGGGGTGGTGGCTGCAGCTGCTGCAGGACTTGTCTGCTTGCAGCAGATTAAAGGATCTACCTACTTGTCTTTGTAAGCGATCGTGGGGATTTGCCCTGAACTGGCAAATTTTGCTGGTGTTCAAGAATGCATTGATCGCCCGCCCGCCAATCAATTTCACTCACTGGGATGGTGGGGAGGGCGGGGAGTAAGGGGAATTTAAAACGCATTCAACAACAACAACTTGTATTTATACAGCGCCTTTAACGTAGTGAAACGTCCCAAGGCGCTTCACAGTAGTGTTGTGGGAGACTACAGTCTCCCGCGTAAAGAAATAGGCAACACAGCGAGCTATAAGAAATAGGTCTTTACTCCAACTCTCACAATACAGTACTGAATTCGTAAAGCCCGTGAGCCTGTGATGACTCACGGATTGGTCACCTGCTGGAACCTGATAGAAGGAAAACCAATCAGCAGCAGGCAAGTCTGAACATGCCTTATTCCTCTCAGCTTGCAACTGTCTTGCGGGGGGAGGGGAATACAGCAGTTAAAAGGGGATTATACAGGTTTATCTACATACACACAGTGTTTCCCCAATGTGGCAACACCACATACGCCCCCCCAGAATCCTCGTTAACTGTAAAAGTCAGTCTCTGCGGAGGTTTGACCAAATGGCCGTAGCGGCTGTAGTAGCCATCTGGCGTGTGAGGAGGGCTGTCTGGGAGGTCGGCCGGTTGGTTCGTCGGCTGGTCTGGCGGCTGGTCTGCCGGTGAGCTGGCTGGACGGGCTGCCGGCGAAGGTGGGGCGGTGGCCGGGAAGTAAGGTTCTGGCATGTCTTGGTCCTCTTGTGGGGCCGCCGCCAACGCGGGAGGTCTGCCCCACCGTGGGGGAAGAGCCGGACGAACCGGGAAGCTGAGGTCCAGGTGCGCCGGTTTGAGGCGGTCTACTGAAATAAGGGCCGGCTTCCCGCCGACGTCGATAAGAAAAGCTTTGTCCCCCGTCTCCAATACTGAGAAGGGGCCGGTGTATGGTGCCTGCAGCGGGCCTCTGTGCGCGTCCCGGCGCACGAAGACGAACTCCGCATGTCGTAAGTCCCGAGGCACATAGGACGGCTGCGGGCTGTGTTGCGAAGTGGGCACTGCTGGGCCGCGTCCTGGTGCAGGGAAAGCTGTCTGGTGGCCGACCACGGCTCCGTTGTCAGGCGGAGGAAGTCGCCTGGTACTCTGAGCAGTTGGCCGTAGACCATCTCGGCCGCGGAGGTCCTCTTTGGGCGCAGTGCGCAATCCCAGGAGGACCCAGGGTAGTTTGTCGATCCAGTTGGTGTCGGCCAGGCTGGCGCGGAGGGAGGCTTTCAACGAACGATGAAAGCGCTCGCAGAGCCCGTTGGCCTGCGGGTGGTAGGCTGTTGTCCTGTGCAACTTGGTGCCGAGGCCGGCGGTGATGGCATTCCACAAGTGGGAGGTGAACTGGGGGCCTCTGTCCGAGGATATGTCGGTCGGCATGCCGAACCGGGCCACCCATGTCGAGACGAATGCTCGCGCGACGTCGGTCGTGGTGGTGGAGGCGAGGGGAACCGCCTCGGGCCATCTGGTGGTGCGGTTGACGATCGTGAGCAGGTGTGTGAAACCGTGCGACGGCGGCAAGGGGCCTACCAGATCGACGTGGACGTGGTCGAAACGCCTCTCGGGCACCGGGAAACACTCCAATGGCGCATTGGTGTGCTGCTGGACCTTAGCGCGCTGACACGCCACGCATGTGTTAGTCCAGTCTCTCACATCCTTGTGGAGTCCAGGCCAGACGAACTTGGCGGACATGAGTTTCTGAGACGCACGCATCCCTGGATGTGAGAGGCCATGGATGATGTCGAAAACTCGCTTGCGCCAGGCGGATGGGACGACCGGCCTAGGCGAAGGGACTGAGACGTCGCACAGGAGGGTTGTGCCGGCTGCGTGGAAGTGGATGTCGGCCAGAGTGAGGCTGGTGGTTGACGTCCTGAGGGCCTGGATCTCCGCGTCGGCGGCCTGGTCTCTCGCCATGCTGGCGTAGTCGATGCCCAGGTGCACTGCGTGGAGTGAGGGTCTTGAGAGGCAGTCGGCCACCAAATTGTCCTTGCCGGCGACGTGGCGGATGTCCGTGGTGAACTCCGAGATGAAATTGAGTTGGCGCTGTTGGCGCGCGGACCAGGGTTACTTTGGCCATGGCGAAAGTGAGCGGCTTGTGGTCCACGAATGCGGTGAACGGCCGCCCTTCCAGGAGGAAATGGAAGTGCCGGATTGCCAGGAACAGGGCCAGGAGCTCTCTGTCGAACATGCTGTAGGCCTGCTCGTTCTTGCGCAGCTGTCGGCTGAAAAATGCCAGTGGCTGCCACGCACCTTCGACCCACTGTTGCTGGACAGCGCCGACGGCATAATCCGAGGCGTCCGTGGTGAGGGCGGTCTTGGCGCCCGGGATGGGGTGGGCCAGTAGTGTGGCATTGGCCAAGGCGCTTTTGGCCTGGTGGAAGGCTGTCGCCATCTCACTGGACCAGGTGAGTTGCTCTTTGCCCGTTTTGCCCCTGGTGGCTTCGTAGAGGGGGCGCATGAGTGAGGCGGCCTTGGGCACGAAACGGTGATAGAAATTGACCATCCCCAAAAATTCCTGCAGCGCCTTGACCGAGGTGGGCT
This sequence comes from Somniosus microcephalus, assembly GCF_052327205.1. Lineage (NCBI taxonomy): Eukaryota > Metazoa > Chordata > Chondrichthyes > Squaliformes > Somniosidae > Somniosus > Somniosus microcephalus. The sequence continues at coordinate 50,830,352 of NC_141008.1, forward strand.
GGGGAAAGTCCGCCACCGCCTGCACCTTGGAAGGTAGGGGAATGGCTCCCCTTGGCGAGATTCTGTGGCCGAGAAAGTCAATTTGGGCTGCTCCGAACTGGCATTTGGCCGGGTTGACGATTAGCCCGTGTTGGCTGAGGCGCTGGAAAAGAGCGCGCAAATGCACGATGTGCTTGGTCTTGCTGGTGCTGGCCACGAGGATATCGTCCAGATAGACGAACAGGAAGCTCAGGTCCCGTAGGACGGAATCCATGAGCCGTTAGAAGGCCTGTGCGGCGTTCTTGAGCCCGAAGGGCATGCGCAGGAACTCGAACAGTCCGAAGGGGGTGATGACCGCCGTCTTCTGGACGTCTGCGTGGTGGACGGGGACCTGATGGTAGCCGCGAATCAGGTCGACCTTGGAAAAGACGGACTTTCCTGCTAGGTGTGCCGAAAAGTCTTGGATGTGCAGAATGGGGTATCTATCGGGCGTGGTGGCGTCGTTGAGCCGTCTGTAGTCGCCACAGGGGCGCCAGCCACCGCCCGGCTTGGGCACAATGTGGAGGGGGGACGACCAAGGGCTGGTCGAGCGGCGGATGATGCCCAGTTTCTCCATCGTGGCGAATTCTTCCTTGGCCACCGCCATCTTGGCTGGGTCCAGGCGTCTGGCTCGGGCGAACACTGGTGGTCCCGTAGTGGCGATGTGGTGCTCGACACCATGCTTGGCTGCCGCGGCTGAGAAGGTCGGTTGTGTGAGCCTCGGGAAATCTGCGAGTAGGCGGGCGTAGTCGTCATCCGCCGGGGCAGAGCAGGACCCGACGAGGGCCGGGCTGTTGCTCTGCTGGCAGGCCAGTGAAGCGAAAGTTGCTGCGTCGATCAGGCGCCTGTCGCGGACGTCGACCAGGAGTCCGTGGGCGCAAAGAAAATCGGCGCCCAGCAAGGGATGTGCCACCGAGGCCGTCACGAAATCCCACGTAAATCGCTGGCCGTTGAAACAAACCTCGGCCCGTCGCTTTCCAAAAGTAGCGATGGCTGCGCCATTTGCCGCCACGAGGGGTGGGCCGCTACAGCCTGCCTGGATGTCGAGCTGGGAGGCAGGAATTATGCTGCATTGGGCTCCGGTGTCGCAAAGGAATCTGCGCCCTGAAAGGGAGTCGGTTATGTACAGCAGTTTACCTGCAGTGCCGATGGCCATCGTGGCGGCTGGGGTGCGGTCGAGCGGGCCTAGATGGCGGCGCGGGGCTGGCGCGTTGGGCCGGGCGGCCATCTTGGTTTGATCGAAAGAGCAGGGTGCTCTGCAGCGTTGGGCCTTGTGGCCGAAACGCGCGTGGTAGTAGCATAGTTCTGCGGCCTGGCGTGGCGGCGCTCGCTCGGTGGTGTCGGGGGGCCTCGCGGCTGCACAGCCGAGTTGGGCGACGGCGAAGACTTTGTCCGCGGCGGCTGCCAGTTGTACGCAGTCCGTGATCGGGGACCCCTCGAGGGCAGTCTGTACCTGCTGAGGAAGCAGGCTGAGGAAAAGGGCCCGAAACAAGAAGCACTGCGGTTCAGAGCCCAGGAGCGCAAGCATCTGGCTCGTCAACTGGGTCGGGGTAGAGTCGCCGAGGCCTGGTAGTGAAAGAAGCCTACAGGCCCTCTCCTCCCCGGACAGGCCGTAAGCCTGCAGCAAGCGGCCCTTAATGGTTGAGTACTTGCCGGTCTGTGGTGGGTTCCCCAGCAGGTCGAGAGCTTCGGCAGCGGTGGAGCTTGCCAGTGCTGAGACTACGTGGAGGTACCTATCTTCATCGTCTTGAACCCTGCGAAGGGTGAATTGGGCCTCCGTGTGCGCGAACCAAGCTGGTGCTTGGTGTTCCCAGGTGGTGGGGAGCTTCAAGGACGCGGCGCCGGCCGACATCAGGCTGCTGCTGGTTGCCGTCGGGTCGTTGCTGGCCTCTGTAGGGCTACGTGAGTCGGGGGCTTCGGCCGCCGACATTCGGGGTCACCAATGTGGGAGACTACAGTCTCCCGCGTAAAGAAATAGGCAACACAGCGAGCTACAAGAAATAGGTCTTTACTCCAACTCTCACAATACAGTACTGAATTCGTAAAGCCCGCGAGCCTGTGATGACTCACGGATTGGTCACCTGCTGGAACCTGATTGGTTTTCCTTCTATCAGCAGCAGGCAAGTCTGAACATGCCTTATTCCTCTCAGCTTGCAACTGTCTTGCGGGGGGAGGGGAATACAGCAGTTAAAAGGGGATTATACAGGTTTATCTACATACACACAGTGTTTCCCCAATGTGGCAACGCCACAGTGTCATGAAACAAAATTTGACACCGAGCCACATAAGGAGAAATTAGGGCAGATGACCAAAAGCTTGGTCAAAGCGGTAGGTTTTAAGGAGCGTCTTAAAGGAGGAAAGAGAGGTAGCGAGGCGGAGAGGTTTAGGGAGGGAATTCCAGAGCTTAGGGCCCAGGCAGCTGAAGCACGGCCACCAATGGTTGAGCGATTAAAATCAGGGATGCTCAAGAGGCTGGAATTGGAGAAGCGCAGAGATCTCGGGGGGTTGTGGGGCTGGAGGAGATTACAGAGATAGGGAGGGGGGCGAGGCCACAGAGGGATTTGAAAACAAGGATGAGAATTTTAACATCCACTGTCACTGGACACCAATAGCATGCTGCTGTTACTTGCGCCCAGCGTTGCTATGGCAGTAATCATGGAAAATGTGACTTATTGTGGGGCAGCCAGCTAGCCAAACGTTGAGCGGACTCCTGGTATTCATCGTGCTGAGGACAGTTTTTGAAAAAAATCTGTATATGACAACACTTGCACATCATTAAGTCACTAACTGGTCCCTACTCTTTGTATCTGCTGACAGACGTGAAAGAGAGCTTAAGCTTGCTTCAATACAATGTGGTGGCCCTCGATGCAATAAGCTTAGACCATGAGTATCACTTTGGCTCAGTGGTAGCACTCGTGCCTGAGTCAGAAGGTCAGTGGGTTCACGCTGGGACTTGAGTACATAATCCAGCTGACACTGTATTTGATGGAGGTGCTGCCTTTTGGATGAAAAGCGAGACCAAAGCCTTGTCTTCCTGTTCTAATGGGCATGAAAGATCCCATGGCACTAGCAGAAGAACGGGAGTGTTCTTCCGGTGTCTTGGACAACTTCTGTCCCTCAATCAACACTACCAAAAAACAGAATAACTGGTCACTTATTTCGTTGCTGTTTGTGGGATCTTGATGTTCACAAGTTGGCTTTTGCATTTACCTACAAAACAACAGTGACTACATTTCAAATGTAATTCATTGTCTGTGGAGTACTTTGGGGTGCCCTGAGGATGTGAAAGGTGCTATATTTTCTCAAAAGATATAATTTTTAGTGGGTTCTTTTGGTAAGACCAGCAAACCAGCTACCAACAAAGGCATTTAAGGTAAACCACTCCTTTAAGTGGGTGTCATAAAATTCAGAAAGTTACAAAAGAAAATAGACTTGTAGGTTTAGCATGTTGTCTGTTAAATTGGCTAGATTTGTGTGTCCGTGAATTTCTCCTTTAACATTATAAAAGTGTCTTTAAAAGATGTGTTGGATGCTTTTAGAGTATGTTTGAGATACTGTGTTGCATCATATTCTCGCCCTTCAGATCTGTTACACTTAAAAGGATTATTTTAAAAGAAATTCAAGAACAAGTACATTTAAATAGCGTTGTGAAAAACAAAAGTACGCTGATGAATCAACAAACTTAATGCAAGGATTTTCTGTAATGAAGTGGTTCCACTTTGAGGGGCCAGTGAGAGGTAGCGCAACACAGAAAATTCCCTCCAGTGGTGGAAGGATAATTTTACAAGGAAGAAGTCGCTACACTACAAACATTTTCTATAATACACACTAATAGCAATATCCGGACACTGTATACTATGCTGAGCACAAACTGTGACAAGGAAAATCAATATTCAGAAACAGAAGGAACAGCTAATCTCAAACATCTGTTCAGGTCTAGCTAGTTTAAGAGCTTGACAATTTTTTTCAAAACCTGACATCTACCAGTATTCAGTTATCATGGGTTTTCTTTGCAGGCAAGATGAACCCATTCCACTAATGAAAGACAATAAGAAAACTGCAACACTTTCATGTTTACTATGCGTCCTTGTTATTTCTCAAAATGAATTGCTCAGTCTAATGATAATTATAGAAATTACAGATCCCGCATCAGTTTTTACATTTTAATTCTAAAAAATCTTTTGTTTTTTAAATAAAATGGAAATTTCCATTCATTTACAGTAACATTCCATTCTAAAGATGAAAATGCATAAATCTTGTTTTAAGTAGATGAACAAAATCATTAAATAAAAAACATCCAATCTTAAGGGTCGAGAGTCAAATCTCAGCAATCATCGCGTCCCAACCACAAGATAATTATGGATGGAGGAGGCCATTTGCCCCAACTGAGGTTATCCATCCAGATACCCTGCAGCCCTGTCATTGCATCATCCAGTTGCTTCTGAAATGATCAATTCTGGAAGGGAGCGGGAATCAAAATTTGCCTGCCTAAAGTACATTGGTATGATGCACCCCTGTGTTTTGGAACTAGAATACCTTTCATTTATACACTTAGGACAATGTGAATATTTTACATAATCAAATATATAAAGGGGGTAACTTATCTCCTGTGCCTTCTTCCTCCCCTCAATTGACTATGGACATGGTCAACATATAGCTTAGAATGAAAAGAACCCAGGCTTCAACTGCATACACCAAACATTTTGGATGATTTTTCAGGTAGCTATTTCTTAAAAATAAGGTGGGCCTGAAGTCTCATCAAGATAGAATCCCACTTCCTGAGCAACATGGAAAATTTAGTAAAATAACATATCAATTGTAGAGTACACCATTGCCATTTAGCAATCTCATCCACCTTGGGTGAAACTCTTAGGAATGACTGTGGCCAAACCTGGCCAGGACCAATTTAAAATGTAGAAGTTACCCATTACTAGTGCACAATGCACAGAAGGCATTAAAGAAAAATGTAATTACTCAGCAGTCAGAAATTGGAGGTCTGCGCATAATGTACACACCTGCGACGAGAGGGGAAGAAAACAACAGCCCCTTTATCACCTTGCACAGGTTTTATATAATTTCTGTCAAAAATTAAATCAACAGATCACACTTTGTAGCATAGACCAATAGAGATACAAAGAATGAGAATGCTTCCCAAATTCAGTCCAAAAGTAGCAGTTTCTTGACATAATAGCAGTGGCCCCTTCTGGTCCAGAAGTCCCAAAAGGCAGTATTAAAATGATCACTTATTTCATACAAGAAAATACATCAGATTTACTAACTAAAGCATTTATTACTGCAGTGCCCTTATCCCATGAAGGAAATTTAGCATTTACAGAATTGTATATAAGGGGTCACTTTCACTGATGCTTTTTGTATAAAAACTTACAATGTGTCATTACATGTTCTTTAGCCTTTCTTGATCCCTTTAGTTGTCATTTTCAATTTAACAGACAGAAAAAATGACAATAAGCCATAAATGACAACATTGGGATTGAGCTCCTTTGTGGGCCGGTAATTTCCTGCGGATTTGCACCCAGATACACCAGCAATCTCGGCGCATATCAAATACGTGGAAGTTACGCGCGAAGGTACACTACGCTCAAATCTCATCGATATTTTACAATCATCTATCGATCTCTCGGCCTGAATGCATCTCTGCTCATTATAGCGGCCCCCTCCCCCAAGTTTCAGAGGCTTATACGCGAGTTTCCTGCAATTGCGCTTACTCAGACACTCTTCAAATTACAACCAGATTTTCAGGTGCAGCAAGAAATTTATGGGGTTTTTTTTGCACTTTTTTGAGTGTTTTCTTTTAACTTATCCTCACCGAGACCTGCACTGTATTTTCTGTTTCTTTGAATGGAATTTTATGACACAAGTATAAGTTATATTAAAAATTGAAAAGCTTTCCCGAGTGCAGGTTTTTAAATATGTGTCCTTAATGTGCATGAATGCTGCTTGAATAAGTATAAAACAAGGCTTTAATCAACTGTTTCACAACCATGAGATTCTAGTTACATCACTAGCTCCTGGTTACAGAAACATCCTGAGCAAGCTGGGCCCACGCCCGAGTATTTATACTCCTTGGACGTCGCCACCAGCTGGCCGCCCAGTGTTACTTCATGAGTCATGATAAGATTCATGACAGTGCCCACGGAGGAAGTTCCAGGCAGTGCTGTTGTTTGCGAGTGGCACCGGTCCTGCTCTGCTCAGGTATTACCAGCATGGATGCGGCCAAGCAAGCGACCGCCACCAAAAAGCTAAGCTTAATAAAAAATTATTTAATTTTGATGTGGAGCAGGAACGCTCCCCTCGGCACCACAGCGCTCCTGCCAGCCATGATCGAACCGTTGTCCTCTACCCCTTTCCAGCACCTACCCGAGAGCCAGCCGATGGCAAGGCAAGCGGCCCAAACGTCCATGCTGCAGAGGGGCGAGCTGCTTGTGGAGGCGCAACAGGTGTCTGCAGCTCCCCCCAAATTATTTTTAATTGAGTGGCAATTTTTGGGCCGGGCCGGTTAGGCCATGCGCGCACAGCGTTTTACTCCTGGCCCCAGTGTGTCTGCAGACCCAAGGATTTTTGGGCCTGTATGTGCATGAACATTTTATGTAAAAAAAACCCCCAAAGCATAGGGTCAAGCAGAATATTACGCAAGTAACCTAATCAGAACAAAAATCCATCAGGGCTACTGAATAGGAAAAATTACAGCAGGTTTGGCAGTTACAGTAAAAGGGAAGAGAATAAATGAGCTCCAATGGATGAGCAAGTCACCACACAACATAACCAAACAATCATTTAAATGTTATAACCTAATAAAAGTTTAAGAGTATATAATCTATAGTGATAGTTATTAACCATAATTTCACTACTCTATTTAACCATTAGGTATGTTTAACAAACAAACCTACGGTCCCCTGCCCACAACCCGCCCAAAGAAACCTTAATTTCCAGAGATCTAAATTGTGAAAAAAGTACTTGGCTAACACAGGTAGTACTCATTATGTGCACAGCAGTAAAAAAAAGTCAAAAATGCAGACAACCATTATTTAAAGACCATTGTCACACATATCTTTGTCTAGTAAACTAACTGCGCATGTCTTCAGTTAGTTCCTTAAACAAATGCCTCTTAAAAGTGAATAGAACCACAAGGTTAGAGTGAAGCAAAACATTAAGGCTGCGATTTTATCGGCACTGAGGGCGTGTTTGGAGGTGGGTCAAAGGGTAAAATCGTTTTGATTGACGGCGGGGTCTGATCCCAGCGTCAACCCGCCTCCAAACAATTTTCCCAAGTGTCGGGTCCCCGATTTGGGCATGGAGGGAGTCATTGGAGAGCCTGGGTGCAAGAGCTCACCTTTGTACAGTGATTGTCAGTGTTTGCAGCACCTCAATGCTGTCAAACACTGAAAAATCAGCTGTCAAAAAAAAGTGCGTGGTTCCCTTTAAGAAAACTGGCAGATTACACGTCATCAAATGATGTCATCTGATTGGCTTCCTCTTAATTGGCCGGCAAGCCCGCAGGGCAGGCTTAACAAGGTCAATCAACGTAAAATCACGTTCGTGGGTCGGATGCAGTTGGGGGCGGGACTGGAACCTGGAAACCACCTGATCTGCTCCCAAGCCGCATCCATTGACAAAATCGCGGCCTAAGAGTCTGCATTTAACATTTTAATCTCTTATTAAAGTAGAGGGCAAGAAAACAATGTCCTTGACTGACATAAATCTCTTTCATTTCCCTTGGTTAAAAACGTGTTGAAATTCAGCATTGCAGATCTGAGGGACAATTTTTTGGCCAATGCCCAAAGCAGGCACGGGTTTGGTGAAGCAGTTGTGCTGCCCACTCAAAAGCCGGCGTCGGGAGGCCCGAACCACTTTCAGGTACGAGCCGCGTTTGAATGCCACCGGTGAGATTGCAGGTGCCAAACGGCCACCCCGCTGCAGCTCGTCGGTGACGGGAGGGTGGGAAATCAGCCGGCTGCCATCGTTGAGCCAGCCAGCAGGTCGGGCCTGGGTGGGTGGGGAAGAGGGGGAGACAATCCTGGGGGGGGGGGGGGGGGGGAGGAGGGGCGTGTCAGGCTGGCTGCAGTATTTCCGTGGAACACTCCATCTCCTCCAGCCCCATAAAAATTCTTGCAAAACAAATTTTGGATCTTTTCTTGAGCAGCAACCAGAGCTCCCTTTAAGGACACACCACTTGTATCTGAAAATTACAAACAGGGTCCTACAGTCGACACAGGACCACTATTTGCACATTTAAGCAGCCTCTTGCCGGAAACAGGTGGGTGTACTGCTCGCCCACTTACAGGCCCATCTGAAAATTGCATCATGAGGGCCTCAGGTATCAATGGGGCGGCCGAGGTGCCCCCTCCAATTTTCAACTGCCAGCCATCCGCTTTTCAGAATTCCAAATCCATTTTAACTTTAATGCACACGAACAGTTCACTGAACAGCATATAAAACAGTCATAGCTGTAATCATATACGGGTCAGGGTAAGTAGTTAAAACTGTTAAAGCATCTGAGAACAATTTAATTATATAATCCATAATAGTTTATTTCAGTAGAAAGATGTTGTATAAATATCGTGACCCTCATTCTGTATATTTTCTGCCCATAAATGGTGCAAATTCAAATCATTTCCAGGCCAAAAGGTAACATTACAAATTATAGTTTTTTAAGAGATTTGGCTTTGGTTGCAGGTCAACAACAGAAGCTGCAGGAAGTGAGTTAACAAGAAACGTTTACAAAAGCAGTTTTAAGCTGTCTAAAGCAAGACTGCTTTTTTGAGGCACAGACATGTACACAGATACAAAAAAAAGCATTATTAAATCTGCATGGAATCCATTATAATGTTTTACTATATTAATTAAAAATTCCTTGTACAAAAAGAAAATCCCTTAAGATATGTACCATATGCTGACTTTCTTTAACCTGGGACTTATTTTAACACAAATTCTGCTTGGCACCCAACAGGCGGGAGTTAAAAGGAGTGGACTTTATCTTTATTGTTCATCTCCACCATTGAATTCCTTCCATTAGAACAACACTGACTCTCAAGGTCACTCAATAGAATAAAAGATCTAAAAATCTTGCAAAACAATGTTTTCTTTGTAAAGCAGGGCCAATAAATTCAGGATTAGTAATAGAAACACAAGGGGAGAGGTTAGAAGATTTTTTTGCCCCCACCCAAAATGTTATTAGAATATGGAATACAGTACCATAAATAGCAACTGAAGCCATATCAACTATTTAAAGGGGAAATAAATAAATACTTGGAGAAGAAACATATTAAAGGGCGCAGGGAGAGGGAATTAGCGTAGCTAGCTTCAAAGTGAACCCATCACCAGCACATGGACTGAATGGCCTCTTTCTGAGCTCAAATTTCTATGATTCTGTGAAAGATCTTCCGACTTTCCACAATATTCTGTTTAGTCTTATCTCACTATTCAATGAGGAACTGACATTCCAGTTACTACAGATAGGATCCAGACTGGACAAGCCTTTCGACATCATAAAAGTTCACTCATTTCTAAGATATTAAGGCTGCTGCAATATTAATATTCTGCCAATAGATTTCACTAGCATTAATGATTATAAATTTATAACACATATATTTCAAGCGTGAGCTAAATCAGAATGAAACGAGGCAACTCTCTACTATGATGTTTGCGCCAAATACATGCTACTATTTATGCATATAAATTGACTTAAGATTCAACAATAACAAGGACACGAGTGAGCTGGAAGAGGCTTTGCAAGCTGATTTTACTGTGAAAGCTGGAGCATTTACTGCCTATAGCATATGACAATAAATAAGTAGGAAATATATGCCACACCTAGATACTGCTAGATTTGTTTTTAAGCCTGCTATGCCCTCCCCACTCCGAAAACGGATCTAAGTAAAAGATAAATAGTGTACACACTTTTACGCATATCTTCTGGTTATCCCCAAATCTGTCTTTAGGTCTGCTATTCAAACATCATGGCCTAGAAATTGGGAAGGATCCCTGCGGTGGAACGGCTAGGCCCGAGGTGCACATGATATTGGGCCTCGGGCCTCAGTACATGAAGACACCAGGCAGCTCGCCGGCGAAGAGGATTTCAATTTCTGGCTGCTGCGTTTAGGCCTATTTGAATATGCAAAGCAGGTATCACCTGTTTCAAGCGTGGGCCCTAGACGCCTCTTTTTTTGCTTTTACCAATATGGCGGGTGGCATATAACGAGTGCGTGCACCCCACTCTCCATATTGGATGCTTAGGCACCCGTTTCAAGCCTGAAAAATGGCACAGTGCCATCAAATTTCTATGCCCACGTATTGGTACGTCAACCTGCATCTCTAGTTTTTCTTTATGGCTTCTGTAATTCCCTAACTTACATGCTACAGAAGCATAACAAATCGTATGCACACTACTTCAAATAACTCATCATTACCAACTGGAACTACCCCTACCTTCCATCTTTTCCTTATTGGCTAAAGATTGTGTTGAATTAATGCAATTGGACATAAATAGCCACTCTTACAAACAACCACTAGATTTATTTTACAAATTCTCTGCTCGGTTCTAATGGATAATGTATGGCCAGCAGATGCTTTGCCTGGAGACGGTTCTCCCTTCCCCAGAGGCATTTACATTCACTTCCATTACAGTTAATTTGATTATATAATTATAAAACAAAATTACTAAAATATTTATTTTGTAAATATCCATGTTCTTTTCTCAGTCTGTATCCTACAATTAGTATAACTATCAATCATTTTCTTTTATGTTGACTTTAGGTCATTTAGGCGAAGGACTATTTAATTGATACCACTGTTATGTGTGTAAAGCTGGTGTTAAATGACAGTGATTAAGGTTTATGTTTCCTACTACACAAAGAATCTATTCTATACAATGGCAAATATTTGAGTAGATTCATAGCTAGTGTGAACAACTGCTGCAATATGGGGGCGCTCACATTCCTTGCAAACCTAGCAACTATTATCCAACTTCTAAGAATATATTGAAACATACAAAATTCTTACAGGGATTGACAGGGTAGATGCAGGGAGGATGTTTCCTCTGGCTGGGGAGTCTCGAACCAGGGGTCACAGTCTCAGAATAAGGGGTCAGCCATTTAGGACTGAGATGAGGAGAAATTTCTACACTCAGAGGGTGGTGAATCTTTGGAATTCTCTACCCCAGAGGGCTGTGGAGGCTCAGTCGTTGAGTATATTCAAGACAGAGATCGATAGATTTTTGAATATTATGGGAATCAAGGGATATGGGGATAGTGCAGGAAAGTGGAGATGAGGTAGAAGATCAGCTATGGCGGAGCAGGCTCGAAGGGCCAAATGGCCTACTCCTGCTCCTATTTCTTATGTTCTTAAGAATGGTTCCCTGTTTGAGGCAGGCCATGACCATGATATTCGATGGCGCTGTGTCTGTTTTTCTGCCGCAAAACGGGCATCTAAGCATCCAATATGGTGGGCGGATTGCGCATTCTCATTATGCACCAGCCATGCATTGCCCGCCATATTGGTAAAGGCAGAAAAAGAGGCATCCAGGGCCCACGCCAGAAACAGTTGTTAGCCACTTTGAATATGCAAATTGGGGCCCAACACCTGATTTGAGGCCACCACCGAAAAGGTAAATAAAAAAAATAATTTTTTTTTTTTTTGCAGGAGTGCTCCTCCTGATACCACTGCAGTGCCAAAGATTGTTGCTGGACCCTGCTCTCCCTCCCGAATGCTTCCCTCCCCCCACCTCCCGGTTGCTCCCCTCCTAGGACCTACCCGAGAGCAGCCAACGAACTGTCTGGGGACGCCCAGCTGGCGTCTACAACTCGTCAGTCTCATGTAAATGGGGCCCAAACCCCCAGCATCGGGTGTGCCTCAGGCTTACCCGTTCCGGTGCAGGGATTGTTCTAATTTCCAAGTGCATTAAGTTTTATTTCAGTATTGTCACAGCCCTTAAAATTGGGATAAAAATGAATTGTGTGAATAGACTTTGACATTCCTAATTGCTATCCAGCGATGCCAGTCAGAAAGTGCGCTGATAGCCGATAACAAGTTTAGGCTCAGCATTGATGGCTTCATGCCTCATCAAATAACATGTAACATGAAAGGCAAAAAGCAGCTTGAGTTAGGTATTGCCAGTAAGAACAGATTGGCGTTTTGTGTACAAAGTGAGGAAGAGGAAGGAGCCAGATCTTATCAGAGAGTTCCAATTTCACTTTGGATTTAGAGGTAAACATTCATTGGCTGAAATACTGGACACAAGTATGCAAATAATTATGTATTACTTTTAATATTTCTTTCTTTGTCTATTTTTGTTCACTTTTAAAGCAATGCTCAATGATATAGCTAGAAGTTGAAGTATGTCATGCTGAAACTGTACATTGCTCTGGTTAGATCATATTTCAAGTACTGAATCTAGTTATTGCCACTGAGACACAAAATGATATCCAAGCCCTGAAAGAGGTGCAGTAAAGAAACACGATGCTGAGGAAAGACTGGAGATGCTTCGGTTTTTCCATCTTCGTGGAAGTGACTAAGAGGGAACCTCAAAGAGATATACAAGATAGTAAGTTTTACAGAAGTAAATCTAGAACATAACTTCAAATTAAACCATGGAATAGGGCAAGGGGGCATAAGTTCAAAATGGTGAAAGGAAAATTTAGGACTTATGTCTTGAAGTTCTCCTTCACACGAACAGTAATCAAAGAGTGGAATGAACTTCTAGACAGCACGTTGAGACAAAAACCCTGGAATCGTTTAAGAAACAGTTGGATGCCGTGATGTTGAGCTGCAGGTTTCTTCTGAATGAATTAGCTAAGGCAGTCAAATCTTCATCTATATCTGGTGTCACCTTGTGATTTTAATTTCAAATAATGAGCACTGATAACACTGTCCAAGGAAATAGTTGCCGTTTGCCTTCCTGGTGTTGTCCAGCACAGTAGCTTTTCTCAGCCAATTTTTGTAATCAGGCCATCTACATTTAAAGATAAAGATCTCTTCGTTTAAGGCTCATTTGTCACTTAAAGTTATTAAGTAGAGTGAATACAGAATCTGTCTAAATTATTTTATGAGCAGAAGTTCTTCCTCGAGATGGAATGGAAGGATGCAAATTTGACAGTGGAAAAGGAAGAGAACCTAGGACAGAGATCTAAAAAAAAAACTTAAATTGGATGTACCAAATGGCCTTTTACATACCTATTGTTATGCTCATGTGTATAGAAAATATCCTGTTTGTGCATACATGTTTTTAAATAATGAAAACTGTGCCCTTTTTCCTGATGATAATTAAAAGTATATTACATGTAATTTTTATTTAGTGTAGTTTGGCAGTTCCTATGCACAATGCATACTTGCACAGCAAGTTAATGATTCCTACCCTTTCCATTTAGATACTAATGCTTAAATTGTTTAGCTAATCATGTCAGTTTAACACCTCATAGTTCAGCAGCAGTCAGGTTTAGCCAGTGTAAACATTATTCTTGGCACTAATTCCTTCAGATACACTCCGAACTGCCATATCTTGTAAAAAAAACAGCAGTTTTAAATGTCAATTTTTGAAGGTTTCTCTGTTTTTACAGTGCCCATCAGCAACTACATTGGATCAGATAAAAAATATATAGAATTTGCAATGAAATATTGTCTGTAGGAGTTAAGCTGCATTAATGAAAACATTTCAAACTTAATAAAATGACAATTGTTGAAATCAATTAACAAAGAGGACAACACTGTATTAAGAGTCTTTAACTCAAAATGTTGCAGATCCTAAACTGAAGCGTGCAACTGTGAAGCATAATGCGAATTACTAAAATGTCATGTATTATCTAGATTGTGGAATCTGCTTAGCTTCTAGAAAAGGAAAATGAATACCCTGTTTATAGAGATTCATACCTCACTTTGGGCCTCATTTTGCTTCTTTGTCAAAAAATGGGTGAAATGTTATTTTCCTTGTTATTTAAAACCTGGTTACAGCACAGTTTGAATGTACCAGGACCGAGACACGACTGATGAAACATGCAGCATGATGTTGCATAATTAAGATGCAGCATAAATGTAAGATAGCAATATTACTGTAAAATAACAGTACAGGACATGTAGGGACATGAAGGAAAGTTAGAGATATATGCAAAATTGCTGTACTGACACAGAAAAATTCTACCAAGGATGTAGCAAGTAAGGTAAGTAGAAGTGTAAATAGCAGTGTTATGCAAATTATATTCTACATGCCATGCTGACAAAGAGAATATACTGCAGGAAAGAACTGCTATGCCCAAATCACCATTTCAACTCACACAGCTTACATTTAAAAGGGAAAACTGGCACATAACTGCACCATGTGCACAAATATCTTACTACATATGAGGAATGAATAATACATTTGTTCAAGAGACACGCTCTGGGAGGTATTGAGCTCACAAAAATTGGAAGACTAATTAGTATTAATCACATATTCTATGATTTGCACAATCATTGTGTGATTTACACATCAACGTGCCCATACATGTATAAATGTAAGTCTTTCTTTCTTACATACTGATTGTGCACAAGCACATAATGGTGTATGTAAAGATAATACAGTATCTAAATGGGTGTGCTTGAATACTCAAAATCTCATCTGCACTCTCTTCTCAGGGCAATGACATCCATCCCAGTGATGTACAAGGCAGACCCAAAGAGCTCCACTCACCACGACACCAACTGCACCACTTACGCTTGAAACAGTTACACACACCAGGGCAGGGTCATAGTAAGCAGGTGGATGAGCATTGAACACTAATGCTGAAAGGATACAAGTGGTGGGGGGTTGATGAGATAAGCATGTACAAGACAGCAGTCCAGCATGCTGAGTGCCATTATTTAATTATATGAGAATACAAACCTGCTTCCCAATGTAGGATGTTAGAATATATGTTTTTTTTAAATTTGTTCATGGCATGTGGGCATCACTGGCAAGACCAGCATTTATTGCCCATCCCTAGTTGCCCTTGAGAAGGTGGTGGTGAGCCGCCTTCTTGAACCGCTGCAGCCCATGTGGTGAAGGTACTCCCACAGTGCTGTTAGGGAGGGAGTTCCAGGATTTTGACCCAGCGATGATGAAGGAATGGCAATATACTTCCAAGTCAGGATGGTGTGTGGAGGGGAACTTGGAGGTGGTGGTGTTCCCATGCACCTGCTGCCCTTGTCCTTCTATATGGTAGAGGTCGCGGGTTTGGGAGGTGCTCCCAAAGAAGCCTTGCAAGTTGCTACACACTGCAGACATGGTGCGGTGGAGGGAATGCATGTTTAAGGTGGTGGATGGGGTGCCAATCAAGCGAGCTGCTTTGTCTTGGATGGTGTCGAGCTTCTTGAGTGTTGTTGGAGCTGCACTGATCCAGGCAAGTGGAAAGTATTCCATCACACTCCTGACTTGTGCCTTGTAGATGGTGGAAAGGGGAGTCAGAAGGTTAGACACTCGCTGCAGAATACCCAGCCTCTGGCCTGCTCTTGTTACCACAGTATTTATGTGGTTGGTCCAGTTTACGTTTCTGGTCAATGGTGACTCCCAGGATATTGATGGTGGGGGATTCAGTGATGGTAATGCTGTTGAATGTCAAGGGGCGGGGGTTATACGCTCGCTTGTTGGAGGTAGTCATTGGCTGGCACTTGTGTGGTGCGAATGTTACCTGCCACTTATCAGCCCAAGCCTGAATGTCGTCCAGATCTTGCTGCATGCAGGCATGGACTGCTTCATTATCTGAGGAGTTGCGAATGGCACTGAACACTGCAGTCATCAGCGAACATCCACACTTCTGACCTTATGATGGAGGAAGTCATTGATGAAGCAGCTGAAGATGGTTGGGCCTAGGACACTGCCCTAAGGAAGTCCTACAGCGATGCCCTGGGGCTGTGATGATTGACCTCCAACCACCACAACCATCTTCCTTTGTGCCACGTATGACTCTAGCCAGTGGAGAGTTTCCCCTCCAATTCCTATTGACTTCAGTTGTCATGTTTTCAGGTTCATGTTGAATAGTCTCTTGTCTCCATAAACATGACAGTGGAAGGTGGTCATTAGATTGGACTGCTGGTTATCGGTACTGTGGTTTGCCAATTAGCACAAGGCAGCACCAGTAGGATCTCCAGTTGAAATCTCAGTAAGTCTTGCTTGTAAGAGCATCTCTTATGAAAACTCCAACTGCTGCTATTGAGGATTTGGGATCCAAACACTAAGGTGCAATCATGGTCAGCTTCAACTGGGTTGGAGAACCATTGTAGGGGATGATGAGTGAGGGATCCCGAGACCTCAGATGCTCAGTGTTGTATACTCACAGTGAACAATGGGCATTATGAGGGCCTGCCTTCCAACAGTGGCACTCATGCCAGTACCAAATCCAAGTCCAACACAAATGATAGTCAGTACTGTTTCTGAAAGCAGTGACCCTATAGTGATTCCAGCAGAAGGAGTCCCCTGGTACGATCTAGGCCAAGATTACTTATAGGCAGCAGGCTTTCTGTATTCTCTGCAGCCCTCTAATAGGCTATTCATCCACCCAACGGTACTAGTTCCTCAGCTAGGATAGCACTTAATAGTAGAGCACATCAAGAGAAAATCATGACACACAGGTGCAAATGCAGCAGCAAAACATATACACAATGAAACACTTCATAAAACGAATTCACTTTTAATATATCTTTGGAGTAACTTATTCTTTCATGGTGGAGAAAAGACGGCATTAGTGAACTAAAGCAAACATAATGTCACATATGAAATCTGTTGCAAAAAACTAGTTAAAGCAACCAATACAAGGTGCAGTTCCACTGGGTGATACTAGCTCTGATACTATTTTATCTCTAGCTGTCAGATTCATTTCTGTAAACCAAGCAGCCTCGTGAGAATCAACAAACCCTCTCAAAGAGGGAGGCGAGTACAAATATATTGAACATAACATACAGACAATATATAGAAAGCTTATCTATTCCATTGTGTTAAATGCAAATCCAAGGAGACCAATATCTGGATTGCTCTGAACTTATATTTGAACTCATATTTTCTTTTAAAAGCAAAATAAGTTTGTAGAATTGAACCAAGTCTTCATTGAACTAAAGGAGACAACAGCAGTTTTTACATTAGATCCATGGGAGCACATTCTCAGATCCTTACTCTTTACAGTGCACATTGGTAAATTTAGACCTTTTATTCATTAATATTGATGGGAGTAGTGAGAGCAGAATAGTTGTTCAATAGGTTTAAAAAGAGTTAGTTTTGTTATGCTATGTAGAATTTCATAATCTTCCTTTTGAACACAAATGTATAATGTCAACTTTATAACACATACATCACTTGTATGTGTCATGCTTCACTATTTATGATGTTTGTACGCCAACCAATCTCAACACATTTCAAACCAAAGATGACATATTTTACTATAATCTAAATTTTGAGGTCCCATATCTATAACCAAGACAGTCTTGTCATAACAAAAATATACATTGATGTATTACATTATACAAAAGAAAACAAAAAAATTACTTTCTTGTAGTTTTTACTTTTTCCATTTTGATAACTAATAAAAACTTTATTTAATTTATATTTCTTTCACTGCTGGAGAGCGGAGACTGCTTGCTGTTTTCCCCACGAGTAGAACAGTCGTTTTAGCCATAAAAGGAGCTTTGCTTTAACTGAAAGCAAAAGTCTGGCCTCCTTACAAGCTCCTGTGACCAATATTCCCCCTAATTTGTTTTTTGGGTGTGTGGCCCCTTTAAGGGGCTGCGCGGCCCATTCACAGGAAACTTAACATTGAAAAAGCCGGTCCTGGGCTGCGCAGAACCGGCAGGGAGCTGCCGTACAGCTTAGAGGGAACGTTGCCTGTGTGTGACTAATGTTCCCTTTAAGCTGCGCAGCTGTGCAGCGGTCTGGACCTCCTGCGCAGCCGGCTCACCAGCTTTTAAATAGAAAAACGCACATGGGCAGAATTTTGAATGGGTCGTGCAGCCCGTTAAAGGGGCTGAGCGGCCCAAAAGAAAATTAAAGGGAACATTGCCTGTGATGCTTTTATGGTATACCAATCATCAGTCCCAGCCTTATTATTAGGAAGAGATGGTTCCCAAGAGACCAAGGCAACCTCTGTAGCCATGGCTAATGACCCTGTTGCATCAGTTATGGACAGAAGCAGAGCACAAATATACGAGGCTCATGCTGCCACCACTGATTATAGAACATACGATTGGGATCTTGAAACAACACTTAATAAAAACTAAGAAATAGAAGGAGTAGGCCATACGGTGCCTCGAGCCTGCTCCGACATTCAATAAGATCACGGCTAATCTTCTACATCAATTCCACTTTCCCCATATCCCTTGATACCCTTACTGCCCAAAAATCTATCGATCTCAGTCTTGAATATACTCAACGACTGAGCATCCACAGGTCTCTGGGGTAGAGAATTCTAAAAATTCGCAACCCTCGAGTGAAGAAATTTCTCCTCATCTCAGACCTAAATGGCCGACCCTTTATCCTGAGACTATGCCCCCTAGTTCTAGACTCTCCAGCCAGAGGAAACAGCCTCTCAGCATCTACCCTGTCAAGCCCTCTAAGAATTTTATACGTTTCAATGAAATCACCTCTCATTCTACTCAGTCTCTCCTCAGAGCACTCTCATCTCAGAAATCAATCTAGATGATTCAACAGTACAGTATAGCACCTCCACGCCCACCCACCAGCAACCCACCCCACCCTGCCCTGTGTGCACACACAGTGTATAAAGAAACATTGATGATTGCTGCATGCTGCAATGCTTTGCTCTCCAAATGGATCTCAGCATGGGGGACACGCAGCAGAATCCAAAAGCCATACTAGAGCGAGGGTGATAATGACAAGGAGATAGCTCTGAACTACCAATGTAGACTGGAAGACTGGTGGACAGGCAGTAATACAAGATACACTCCAATGAGCATCTAAGTTGCCTCTTTTCTCAAATTTTGTGAGCATATTTACAAATTAAACTGCTCCATAACACCTACTGATAGCTTTCTGTCCACTTCCTCAACTACCATCAATCATTCATGACAGGACTTGAGCACATATTCTTCAGTGTAGTACTGAGAGAATGCTGCATTGTCAGAGGTGTCACTCTTTGAAATAGATTTTAAAATTGAGGCCTTGTCTGCCTGTTCCAGTGGTTCAGGTGAAAGTTAAAGATCCATGGGGTTATTTTGGCCAAAGGGTGAAAACAGGTGCTAAATGGGTGCAGCACTAATAAGACTAGCCTGTTTGAAAGTTAGCGCACAATTTTGGTCCTAATTGCTGATTACCCGCGGTGGGGGTGGGGAGAAGGACACCACCTCGCCTTCCTGTTTCCTGCAGCAGCTGGTGCTGCGCTGCCTAGCCTCATGTCCTCCTCCCTTTCCTCGTCCAGACCAAGGGGGACCCCTGGCAAAATGCCTATGACCATGCACTTCCTTTCTCCTGGTGACTCCTATAAAGTGTCGAAAAAGCTGGAATAGCCCAGCACTTACTCTTTTTAGGTGAAGTCCTCAGAGAATTTACAGAATAAATGTTGATAGAGTGTTGGTGAAGTCTTGACAAAGTGTCCCAGAAAGTCTCCTGATGTGTTTCAGAGCTTCTCTTCACAACTCCAGCAGCAATGACCACGAAATGGTGACCATCGCTTTAAGTGGCGAGTATTCCTTTAAGTAGTGCTTGAAATCAACATCACTGCCGTGTTTACTCTCAAACAGCTAGTTGCTGTTAGGAGAGGGCGTTAGGACAAGCGCTGGCCTGCAAAATGCCATGCCGCCTCTCTAATGAGCGCTAGCAGGCATTTTAAGTGGCAATCAGCTGTTTAACAATCCTCCGAGCGGCTGTACCTGGCGCTGGCTTCAACTTCTTTACCAAGATGGCTAAACCGGCGTTTCAGCTCGAGACCCTATCTTGGCCACCTCTTTACCGCATAAAGTATTCAGCGAAAATTGACCCCCCCCCCCCCCATGTCCTCCTAGCTTCCGAGCGAACATTCCTATACTATTAAAACACATTATTTGGCCATTCTTCACATTGCTGTTTGTGGGAGATTGCTGTGTGCAACTTGGCTCCCACATTCACCTACAAAACAACAGTCATTGTACTTCAAAGTAATTCATTGTGCATGTAGCGCTTGGACATTTCGGAGATGTGATAGAGCTATAAAAGCACAAATTCTTTCTTTCATTCCCTCAACATATCCTTTGATCTGTTTCAGAATAAAACTTTGGGCAGCTATGTTGTCTAACAATTGTATCTAGGCAATTTCTCAGCATGTTGCAACAGCCAAAAGAGCATCTTTTAAGATTTGAGCCCAAAGCCTCTGTACAGCAGTGTGAGCATTCATGAGATGCTCCTAACCTATGGCCTGTGCCATTGAGGGGTTTGCTGCAGATCTCACAGGAGTTGTCATATGCACCATAGCAGACTTCAGTGAAGACAAGCGTTCAGCCATAGCACCACAGAAACAGTTGATAGACTCCATATGGTTCCTTAAACTCCATATGGTTCCTTAAACCTTTCAGCATATTTTTCATGGACACAAGAGACCTCAGTGAATGATCCTGCTCATTCAAGCAGCCTGTGAGGTCTGAATTCCTAGGGGCTAGAGTAGAAGCATAAAGCATCCTGGACCTCTGGCCAGTAAGTGTCTGGCCTTCAGCTGCCACCACTTCCCCCATGCACTGCGACTTACCTTGTGTTGTCTCCTCAACCTTATTATCTACAATCTCTGGGTGCATATAGCTGTGCTGGTGCTCAAAGGTGGTGATAGTGACATAATGCTGTGAGGAGCTGGTTTGCCCAGCGACAGTGGCTGTGGCAGAAGTCTGTTCTTCTGTTCCAATGAAAACAAAACGCGGACTCAAATAAGTGCCTTTAAACATTACTTCCATTGAATAATACTGTGATGTTACTGAAGTTGTGGGTGTCTGTGCAAAGTCTCTCAGTAGGACAACATTGCATGACATGAATATTATAGTAATAGCCATGCGCTTGTGGAAGCTTTGAGCTTCACTGTCTTTCACTCTCACAATGCTCTCCTGTCCTATAATTTGCAGGGTAGCCTCCTCAAAAGGAATCAGGGGCTGAAATGTTTTGGGTTCTCACCAATTACATGCCAGCTTGCCCTGGAAGGAGAAGAATAGTACAGAGTTAGTGAAAGAACATAGTGACAATGTCACATACAACAACAACTTGTACTCAAGTTGTCAACCATGTCAGCAAACTTTGCAAATAGGTGTGAGGAAACGGGTGCTGAGCCAGGAAGAGTATTAGAAGGGATGGCTGACAACTTGGTCAGAGATGGGTTAAGATTTTTTTTTTTTTTTTTTTTTTTTTTTTTTTTTTTAAAGTAGAGCGAGAGGTGGAGAAGTTTTGGGACAGAGTTCAGAGAATAGGACCAAGGTAGCTGAAAGCTCGGTCACCAACGAAGGGTGAATCGAGGGGTGTTGCACAGAAGCCAGCGTCAGAGGGACTGAGCATTTGGGAGAGGATGTAGAGTTGAAGGAGATTTCAGAGATGGGGTGAAGCAAGTAATGGGTGAATATATAGGTGAAGATGATTTAAAATTTAATGCACTGAGGGGACAGGAAGCTAATATAGGTCAGCAGGGGCTGAGTAGTGAACCAGAGATATTCTACTCTGTAGAACTTGAGGATGCATATTCAATATGTGAAGTCCTTTGAGAATTGCTGCTGTGCATATATGTTGCCATAAGCATAAAGCATTCCTTAGGCTGCTTCTATTATGGCAAGACTTAATGTTGGCAAAAATAAGAAAGAGTTAGCAGAGATAACTTTCCTGCATATCTGCTTGTGGCAGGTACTTGTCACACAAACAGCTAACCTTAGCAGATTACTTCGAGCATGACATCTTCTCCTGATAAACCTCTATGTCCTGGGGATGTGGAATATACCATTGATCTGTAATTTGATTCCATGCCTGCTGCACCAAGTGCTTCTGGGGGAGAGGGAAGTGTTCATCTGTCCCATCGAGTATCTCTCAGCTCTCCGTCACTTCTTCAAGCAGGTATCCAACAGCCTCACATGTGAATGTGGCTTTCCTCTGCCTGGACGGCTACATTTCTCAACATAATTATTGCACTAACAGCTGACCTGTTCTATTTCAGGGGTTTAAATGTTACTCTGCAATAATTAAAGTGGCTCCCCATTGGATGGCCTACCGTGCTGGCATCAAAACACATATTTTGGTACACCTAATCAAATCAGAAAAATCAGATGTTAAGCAGCTTCCTTTTAAACACTCAAAAATTCAAATTAACATCGAGTTAACCCTCGATTAGCACAACAACTAGGCTATGTGGCGACTTACTCAAAAGTTGGTTAAGGATGAGTACCAGTCTTTCCTCTTCAACCTCTGGTATTCAAAAGACCCACTTGTGTTGCCTGAATCAGAGAAAGTTTTGTGAGTACATTGACCAAAGCAGACTGAAGGATGTACTGCTGAAACTGCTGACCTTTCCTGATGTACCAACATCAAGGCAAATCCTTCCCAAAGCTAATTGAAGCACTGTTCTGACAAAGGGTCATCGACCTGAAACGTTAACTCTGTTTCTCTCTCCACAGATGCTGCCTGACCTGCTGAGTATTTCCAGTATTTTCTGTTTTTATTTCTAACCTAAACACTGCTTGGTCTGATAGCTTGTGTTTCAATTACAGTTGCAGACGATTTGAAGCTATTCTGACAACTCCCATTGGTATTTAGAGTGCACTTAAATTAACCAGAGATGTGTTGACAGGTAACTCATACAACTGTCCAGAATACTGAAGTCAGGTGGGCAGTAGACACACCTTGATCAGAGACACACTAATTGTGCAGGTGCCATTTTGACCATGGTACTGGCCAAATCAACTTTAGAAGGAGTTGGAAATGACATCTTGGGGGCGGGATGCAGGGATTTCCGTGCATGCGTGGTCATTGGGCAGGATTTGCTAGGTGGCTGCAAGTCACCATCAGGAAGGAGATCCTTTTCCCAATGGATAACAGGAAAAATCAGCAAGAGAGGCTGAGGGAGAGGTAGTTGTGATGGCAGCAGCAGCAGCTTTCTTGGATGTGAATGCAACCAGAAAGGAGGTGCAGTGCAGTCGTTCCCATTGACTTATGGAGAGATGTGGCAAGTGAAGATTCAATAGAACTGGGACAAAGGTGGGGTCTTGCGGGTTGTGCAGGGAGTATGTGAGATGTCCTGCCTTGAGTGTCCTGGTCAGATCATTAATTTTTTTTTTGCACTGCATCAGGTCCTGGGGACAATGTTAATGGCATTGATGTTTTGTGTCACCTGTCTCCATATCCAAAAGAAGAAAAGTTCAGGGCTGCAAAGACTTTGACTGCAACAGGCAATACTGTGCTAGCGCTAGCAGTTGGTTACAGATCTTCTTGCAGAATGCAGCACAACTCTGTCACAGCCTCCATGAGAATTAAAGCTCCTTTATGCACTGCTCCTCAGAGAACTGCAGGTATGTTGTTCTGGATCTATAAAACTCTGTTGGGAAGATAAAAGATTCCTCTGAGCAGACCTCCTTCTATTTGCTCTTCATCCAGCTGCAGCTGCATTCACTGCTCCTGCTCTGCCCAGACTGGGATTCCAAGAAGGACCACCATGAAGAAAGTGCACTGCCAGAAGCCCCTTAACAGTTCAGAACCTCCAGCAGCAATTACAAGCACATTCAAATGGTTACGGTGAAAAACCCCACAAGTTAATGCAAGAAAAATGTCTGCAAAGGCTCTATACAGCTTTACCCGAGAGTAGATGATCCCTTTAAATAGCATTGAAAATGACTGCCTCCTGACTTGTACCTCCCATGGCTTGTGGGTGGGAGCAGGAAGTGGAGGTAGTAACGTGTGCAGAGACAAAATGGTGTCAGGGTCCAAACTACATTATTTGACCCCCATCTGCATTTATGCATGAGGCTCCCCCTGTTTCCGATGTTAACTCAGTTGTAAATTGGTGCTTCTACTAGCTTCTTAATTTTGGTTCTGCTAACGCCCCGTTTTTAAGGGAAAACGGAGCAATAACAAATTGAAAATTTACGCCTCTTATTTCTTGCTTCAGAGCAGTTCAAGGTAGATGCTCTGGCAATACACAGTACTGAAGCTGTTTCAGCCTCATGCCAAAAGCTAAAGGAAGATTGCTAAATTATGGAAGAGCCCAATAATTCAGCAATACAGAGGCCTGAAATAATATTATAAGCAGAATCTTGACGTTTTTAGCCCTAGAATTATTGATTGGCGAACTACTGTAGTATATAATTCATGTGTTTTGTGACTAGTGTAATTGCAACTGTATTTTTGAAAACAATATTTTCTAATAAAGGGCAGATTTTGGTGTCCATCATGCCACCTGTGCTCCAAAACGGAGTGATAGACTGAAATAAGTCGCACCACCAAAATACCACCAACCATTTCTGCAGGCACTGGTATACCTACCTGCCAATTACTGTGGGGCTCTGTCTTCCTAAGGCCTGGATCAACAGAGAGGCAGATGCAGAGCTGTGTCATCTGCAGCGGGGCACTGAGAGCTAGTATGCCCCATTGGGCTGGCACATACAGGGGCAGTAATGGTTGGCTGTGGCCTGAAACTTGGTTGAACCTCCTTGCAAGCCGCTGCAATTCTGACCTACTGGGACGGAACAGTTGAATAAGACAGAGGACAACCCTCCTTGCAGGCATTTCATGTAGCACCATCTCAACCTCAACAGCCATCCAACGCGGTGCTGGGCCACTATCACTTGTCTGCACACTTGTGCCTGTAACTAGGGTGCCCTTTTCCTGCATTGCCGCTAACAACTTCATAATCAATTTAAAAAAAAAGGAAGGTTGGGATGGGAATAGGGCCATTAAAGGACAGACAGGACCACAGGTAATGATAGAGAGAGATGGCAGAAATATTAAATAATTATTTTGCTTCAGTATTTACCAGGAAGATAGAACAGGTAGATATGACATTGGATGATGAGATTAGTAATGAGATAAATGCATTTAAAATAAAGAGAGGGGATATATAATAAATAAACTAATCAAACTCAAAGAGGATAAAACCTCTGGTCCGGATGGATTGCATCCACGCATTTTAAAAGAATCTAGGGAAGAGATAGCAGAGGCATTACTACACATATTTAATAATTCGTTAGAAAAAGATGTAGTGCCAGAAGACTGGCGGATAGCTAACGTAATATCTATATTCAAGAAGGGGGATAGAACATGTCCAGGGAGTTATAGACCAGTCAGCTTAACATCAGTGGTAGGAAAAATAACGGAATCCCTACTAAAGGAGAAAATAGAAGAACATCTGGAAACCAAAAATATAATAAGGAATAGTCAGCATGGATTTCAAAAGGGAAAGTCTTGCTTGACCAACTTCACTGAATTTTTTGAAGAGGTAACAGAGAGAGTAGACAATGGTAATGCAGTAGATGTAATTTATCTAGATTTTCAAAAGGCCTTCGATAAGGTACCCCATAATAGACTAATGAATAAGGTCAGAGAATGCGGAGTCAGGGGACAAGTAGCTAGCTGGCTTCAAGACAGAAAGCAGAGAGTAGAGGTAAAGGGTAGCTATTCATAGTGGCAGAAGGTGGGTAGTGGTGTTCCACAAGGATCAGTGCTGGGACCACTGTTGTTCACAATTTACATTTTGGAATCAAAAACACAATTTCTAAATTTGCGGATGACACCAAATTGGGGGGATAGTCAATACTGAGGAGGACTGCAACAAATTACAGGAGGACATTAATAAACTTGCAGAATGGGCATATAATTGGCAAATGAAGTTCAACACAGATAAATGTGAGGTGTTACATTTTGGTAGGAAGAATAGGGAGGTCACTTATTACTTGGAGTGTGCGAGTCTGGGTGGCGTAGAGGAACAAAGCGATCTCAGAGTACAAATACACAAATCACTATAAGTTGTGACACAGGTTAGCAAGGCCATAAAAAAAGCAAACCAAGCACTAGGGTTTATTTCTAGAGGGATAGAATTGAAAAGTAGGGAAGTTATGCTAAACCTGTATCACAGAATCACAGAAACCCCACAGTGCAGATAGAGGCCATTTCGGCCCATCGAGCCTGCACCGACACATATCCCACCCGATCCCCGTAACCCCTACACCAACACATATCCCACCCTATCCCCGTAACCCCACGTATTTAATCCCCCCTAACACTAAGGGTCAATTTATCATAGCCAATCATCCTAACCCGCACATCTTTGGACTGTGGGAGGAAACCGGAGCAACCGGAGAAAACCCATGCAAACACGGGGAGAATGTGCAAACTCGAACCTTGGTTAGACCACACTTGGGAGTACTCTGTACAGTTCTGGTCACCATATTATAAAAAGGATATAGAGACACCGGGAGAGGGTGCAGAGATGATTTACAAGGATGATACCAGAAATGCGAGGATATACACATCAGGAAAGGATGGACAGGCTGGGTCTCTTTTCCCTTGAAAAAAGGCTGAGGGGTGACCTAAGAGAGGTTTTTAAAATTATGAAAAGTTTTGATAGAGTGGATACAGAGAAAATGTTTCCAATTGTGGGGAAGAACATAACTAGAGGCCATCAATATAAGATAGGCACCAAGAAATCCAATACAGAATTCAGAAGAAACTTCTTTACCCAGAGTGGTGAGAATGTGAACTCACTACCACAGGGGGTGGTTGAAGCAAATAGTATAGATGCATTTAAGGGGAGGCTAGACAAGCATATGAGGGAGAAGGGAATAGAGGGTTATGTTGATAGATTTAGATGAGGGGAGACAGGAGGAGGTTTGAGTGGAGCATAAATGCTGGCATGGACTGGTTGGGCCGAATGGCCTGTTTCTGTGCCGTATATCTTATGTAATCCTATGTAATCCTCTGTCCCTTCAGATTTCACAATGGTGGCTGATGGGTTGAGATGCTTTTTGAGACTCTCGAAAGGCTTTCTGATTATTACCACACCCACTGCCCCCTCCACTGTGACACTCGTCTTTAACTGTCCACATGATTTCAAATTTGACACAATTTTCCTCTCCTACCATTAGTGTCCCTTCTAGATCTACCTGTGTCTTACATGTGGTGTTGTGAATAATTATGCAAATATGCTTCCACCAGGGCAGTGTGTGTGATTTGCACTACCTGTTAACAGGCAGCTAAGTGCCTATAATCCTCTTCCCGTCGCTAGGTGTCAGGTCCCTGTGCAAATCGGGGACCCGACACTTGGGAAGATTTTATTGAGGCGGGTTGACAGCGGGTTCGGGACCCGCTGTCAATCTTTGCAATTTCGCCAGCGGTCCCGCCTCCAAACCCGCCCCCTGAGCGCTGGCAAAATTCCCCCCATGCCTCTACAAGAATGCACGAACATACATCCCAAAGTGTTTGATGCGCTATCAATTACTCATAAAAGACTGAGAGTTAGAAGAGTAACTAAAGGCTTTTATTAACAACAGAATGGAGGTCTGCCTCGAGTGGTCGACCGGTCCAGGATACCAAGGGCTGGGGAGCAGTCACCTTTATACTAGGACCTGTGGGAGGAGTCAGCCGAGGCATGTCCAGGCATGTACACAGTGGAATACAAACAGGAATACAAACAGTGGTTTACCACATTCACCCCTTGTTTAAAATTGAGTCCGGCGGGGTGAAGTGTATTAAAAGTTAGTGTATTGGAGTCTCTCTGGAGGTCTTGTCTGCCGCTGTGATCGGCGTGGCGACGGCAGGGGTAGTGAAGCTTCCGGCGTCGAGTCCAGCGTAGGCTGTGGCACAGGCGTGTCGTCCTCGTAGATGTCGAGCGGGTCGCGGGGCCCAGGCCTGCCGTCTGCTGGGGCTGGATATCGGATCGTGGGGGGGGGGTGGTAGTGGGTAGTGGGTTACTGTGGTCCCCGAGGGTGCAAGGTCTCTTATGGAGACTGTGTCCTCCCGCCCGTCCGGGTATGCGATGTAAGCATACTGGGGGTTGGCGTGGAGGAGGTCGACCCTCTCGACCAGGGGGTCCGTTTTATGGGTCCTCACGTGTCTTCTCAGTAGGACCGGCCCTGGGGACGTCAGCCATGGCGGTAGCGATGTCCCTGATGTGGACTTCCTTGGGAAGACAAACATTTTCTCATGAGGGGTGGCGTTAGTGGCAGTGCAGAGCAGTGACCGAATAGAGTGGAGCGCATCGGGGAGCACATCCTGCCAGCGGGAGGTTGGAAGGCCCCTAGACTTTAAGGCTAGCAGGACGGCCTTCCAAACTGTCGCATTTTCTCTTTCCACCTGTCCGTTCCCCCGGGGGTTGTAACTGGTGGTCCTGCTTGTGGCAATACCCCTAGTTAGCAGGTACTGACGGAGTTCGTCGCTCATAAACGATGAGCCCCGGTCGCTATGGATATAGCTGGGGAAGCCGAACAGGGTGAAGAGGTTGTTCAGACATTTAATGACCGTGGCACTGGTCATGTCCGGGCAGGGGAAGGCGAACGGGAAACGGGAGTACTCATCAATAATATTGAGGAAGTACACATTGCGGTCGGAGGAGGGGAGAGGCCCTTTAAAATCAACGCTCAGGCGCTCGAAGGGGCGAGTGGCTTTTATCAGGTGGGCCCTGTCTGGTCTATAAAAGTGTGGTTTGCACTCAGCGCAGACTTGGCAGTTCCTGGTCATGGTCCTGACCTCCTCAATAGAGTAAGGCAGGTTGCGGGCCTTGATGAGGTGGAAGAACCTGGTGACCCCCGGGTGGCAGAGGTCATTGTGGAGGACCCGTAGTCTATCGATCTGCGCGCTGGCGCAGGTGCCACGCGATAGCGCATCCGGGGGTTCATTTAGCTTCCCGGGCCGGTACAAGATCTCGTAGTTGTAGGTGGAAAGTTCGATTCTCCACCTCAAGATCTTGTCATTTTTGATTTTGCCCCTCTGCTTGTTGTTAAACATAAAAGCAACTGAACGCTGGTCAGTGAGCAGGGTAAATCGTTTTCCGGCCAGGTAGTGCCTCCAATGACGCACAGCCTCCACAATCGCCTGGGCCTCCTTCTCAACAGCGGAGTGTCTGGTCTCCGGGCCTTGGAGGGTTCGTGAAAAGAAGGCCACGGGTCTCCCCGCCTGATTGAGGGTAGCGGCCAGGGCAAAGTCGGACGCGTCGCTTTCCACCTGGAAGGGGATGGATTCGTCCACTGCGTGCATGGTGGCTTTGGCAATGTCCTCCTTGATACGGTGGAAGGCTAAGCGGGCCTCTGCCGTCAAGGGAAAAGAGGTGGACTTGATCAGCGGACGGGCCTTGTCCGCATAGTAGGGGACCCACTGGGCGTAATAGGAGAAAAACCCTAGGCACCTCTTCAGGGCCTTGAGGCAGTGGGGCAGTGGAAGTTCCATAAGGGGACGCATCCGGTCGGGGTCGGGGCCGATGACTCCGTGTTCCACAACACAGCCAAGGATGGCGAGGCGGTTTGTGCGGAATATGCACTTCTCCTTGTTATATGTCAGGTTTAGGAGTTGGGCGGTGCGGAGGAATTTTTCGAGGTTTGCGTCATGGTCCTGCAAGTCACGGCCGCAGATGGTCACATTGTCCAGATATGGGAAAGTGGCCTGCAACGCATTTTGATCTACCATCCGGTCCATCTCCCTTTGGAAGATGGAGACCCCGTTGGTGACGCCAAAGGGAACCCTAAGGAAGTGATAGAGGCGGCCGTTTGCCTCAAAGGCAGTGTACTGGCGGTCCTCAGGGCGGATGGGGAGCTGGTGGTACGCTGATTTCAGGTCAATGGTCGAGAAGACGCGGTACTGCGCGATCTGGTTGACCATATCAGCTATATGGGGGAGTGGGTAGGCGTCCAGCAGGGTGTAGCGATTTATTGTCTGGCTGTAGTCGATGACCAGGCGCTGCTTCTCGCTGGTCTTAACGACCACAACCTGGGCTCGCCAGGGGCTGGTGCTGCCCTCAATAATCCCTTCTTTCAGGAGCCGCTCCACTTCGGTTTTAATGAAAACCCTGTCCCCGGCACTGTATCGCCTGCTCTTTGTGGCGATGGGCTTACAGTCGGGGGTGAGGTTAGCAAACAGTGGTGGGGGGGTGACTCTGAGTGTGGAGAGGTTGCACCTGGTGCGCGGCGGGCAATTTGGAAGCTGCTGGCTGCAGACTGTGAGTGGGGGTAGGGGTCCACCGTATGCCATCGTAACACTTTTAAGGTGGCACTGAAAATCTAACCCCAGCAGGACGGCAGCGCAGAGGTCAGGCAGGACCAGAAGTTTAAAATGATCGTACACGGTCCCGTCTACTACGAGTGTCACCACGCAGTAGCCGCCGATGTCCGCCGACTGGGACTCGGAGGCCATAGAAATCCACTGTTGCGCAGGCAGGACTGGGAGAGAGCAACGCCGCACCGTGTCGGGGTGGATGAAGCTCTCCGTGCTCCCAGAGTCAAAAAGGCAGATTGTATCGTGACCATTTACCTTAATGTCCATTGTGGAACTGGCCAGTTGGTGCGGTCTCGCTTGGTCCAGTGTAACGGATGCCAGCGTAGGGGTCGGTGTGTCGCTGCGGGTATCAGATGAGGCGGTGTCGGGGGCCTGCTGCGTCCCGGCTGTCGTCCAAGATGGCAGCGTCCATGATCCCCATGTGGCTGGAGGCGTCCAAAATGGCTGCTGTACCGGTGATTCGCACACGGCCGGGGAGGTCCAAAATGGCGGCCCGCATGGCCCACACGCGGCGCTGCTGGGGTTCGGGGTGGCTTTGGCCCTGCAGACGCTAGCGTAGTGTCCCTTCTTCCCGCAGCCCGAGCAGATCGCGTTTTTCGCCGGGCAGCGCGCTCTGGGGTGTTTTGCCTGGCCACAGAAGTAGCATTTCTGGCCTTGGGGCACTGCTGTCTGGCCTTGGGACACTGCTGCGGTAGTTGGGCCGTTGTTGGGGTGTGGCTGGGGTGGCACGGCGCTATGAGGCGGTCCTACCGTGTCCCAGGCTGTCATTCCCCGCGGCGTCCACGGTGCAGAGGAGTAGGCATCCATGCCCTGGTAGGCTGCATCCAACGATAGTGCGAGTTCAGAGGCCTTGTTGAGGTCGAGGTTACTCTGCTCCAACAGTCGCTGTCGTGTGTAATTGGATCTGTGGCCCGCTACAAAAGCGTCCCGGATAAGTTCCTCTGTGTACACGGCGGCCTTTACATCCTTACAACCACAGGCCCGGCCAAGCACAGACAGTGCCTGAAGGTATTCCACGGTCGATTCCCCAGGTTGTTGTTTACGACTCCCCAGGAGGTGCCTGGCGTACACTTCGTTCACTGGGCGCGTGTACTGGTCCTTGAGGAGCTTGATAGCATCCGCGTACGAGGTCGCGTCTTGGATGACCGAGTACACTCGGTGGTTCACTTTGGAGGTCAGGACATCCAGTTTGTCCTCGTCCGATTTGATTGCTTCGGAGGCGGTCAGGAATTTTTCGAAACACTTAAGCCAGTGAGTAAACTTGGTGGATGAGTCCGCCTCCCGATGATCTAAGTCCAGGCATGCTGGTGTGAGGATCTTCTCCATTATAAAAATGTTGTTAATAAAATTGATGCGCTATCAATTACTCATAAAAGACTGAGAGTTAGAAGAGTAACTAAAGGCTTTTATTAACAACAGAATGGAGGTCTGCCTCGAGTGGTCGACCGGTCCAGGATACCAAGGGCTGGGGAGCAGTCACCTTTATACTAGGACCTGTGGGAGGAGTCAGCCGAGGCATGTCCAGGCATGTACACAGTGGAATACAAACAGGACAAACAGGAATACAAACAGTGGTTTACCACAGTGTTTTACAGCTAATGAATTATTTTTGAAGTATAGTCACTGTTGTTATGTAGACATGTAGGCAGCACGGTGGCATAGTGGTTAGCACTGTTGCCTCACAGCGCCAGGGACCCGTGTTCGAATCCGGCCTCAGGCGACTGTCTGTGTGGAGTTTGCACATTCTCCCCATGTTTGCGTGGGTTTTCTCCGGGTGCTCCGGTTTCCTCCCACAGTCCAAAGATGTGCGGGTTAGGTTGATTGGCTATGATAAATTGACCCTTAGTGTTAGGGGGATTAAATACGTGGGGTTACGAGGATAGGGTGGGATATGTGTTGGTGTAGGGGTTACGGGGATCGGGTGGGATATGTGTCGGTGCAGGCTCGATGGGCCGAAATGGCCTCTATCTGCACTGTGGGGTTTCTGTGATTCTGTGAACTGCGGCAGACAAATACAGCAATGAGATAAATGACCAGTTAATCTGTTTTTGATGGTGTTGTTTGAGGGACAAATATTAGTCAGAACACTGGGAGAATTCTCCAGTTCTACTGCAAATAGTGCCATAGGATTTATTCAGTGCCAGAAGATTTTTTAAGTCGACCTGAACAGGCAAACCGTACCTCGGATTAAGATTACATCCAAAAAGACAACACCTCCAACAAGGCAGCACTCACTCAGTATTACGCTAAGTCAGCTTAGATTTTGTACTCAAGTCTGTAATTTTCTGGTGAGGTTTCACACTGAGATGAGTTGGTAATGTTTATCATGAAGCTCTTTCCTTTCATAGAGGATAACCTTAAGTAATAAACGTTCTTTCTGAAATGTATCTCAATGATTTGTTGTCCTATGCATCTTGCCTTCAATTAATAAGATAACGTTATACAACAGCTTTCTAAAACTAATGTAAAAAAAAATCCAAACACAACTAACTTTCAGCCAATTTGTTGCTAAGGCAATAATAATACTGTGTTGGTTTCCTCTCTATAGGACAAGAAAAACAAATCCTTAAATCTCTTTGAATTATTTTATTGTGCAATGTTGAACTAGCATATATACACAGCTATCACTTCTCATACCATATGACAAAGGCGGCTTTTGTTATGATTAATTGGGAGGTCAGTAGCAGCTGCACTGTGAGTAAGACATAATCATTATCTATAATGCACTGCGGCTTGACAATAACTATTCATTTTATTATAAACTAGACATCTGTAATATTAGGCATACTCCAGACAGCTGCTACTGTTTAGTTGTTCAAAAAGAATTAATAGTCCTGTACACTGAATTCTACTGATCCTTAAAATAAATGTATTTAGAACGTTCTAATAGAAATATAAATCTAAAATTATAGCTACTGGATCCATATATGATTTGCAAATGCATGATGTAGAAGGATGCTTTATTCTTTCTTTCAAGATTAGGTTAAAAAAAATTAAATAATAATGAAGTTGAAGACTGAAGTGAAGAATACGACTTGTTTATTAAAATTCTGTAAATGAGAAGACTTTAATAGCCTTGCATTATTCTTAGTTTTACAGAATTTATAACCTTAC
Organism: Somniosus microcephalus; assembly: GCF_052327205.1. Lineage (NCBI taxonomy): Eukaryota > Metazoa > Chordata > Chondrichthyes > Squaliformes > Somniosidae > Somniosus > Somniosus microcephalus. The sequence goes on from NC_141008.1 coordinate 50,863,635, forward strand.
ATCTTTCTTAAAAAGATCTTTCTACACTTTCTCAAATGTCCCTGGGCCAAGCACCATTGCTGGTCAGGGGTCCTCAGCTTCTGCTGCTGACACAATGAAATCAAAATGTAGCAGGCGACCAAGAGGAAACCTGGGTCCCTCTGATTTTCTCTGTCTGCAGAGAAGTAACTAGCCTCTGCATATCACCTCCCGATAATCCACAATTTAATGGATCAAAAATCCTGGGCTCTGCCTGATCTGATCTCTGACATTACAACGGTGACTACACTGCAAAAGTGCTTCATTGGCTATAAAGCGCCTTGAGGTTGTGAAAGGCGCTATATAAACGTAAGTCTTTCTTTTTGGATCTGCACAGATCACGATAACTTAAATGATACTTATTCCTTTTTTTAGGCAGGTGAGAATTCAATATGCTCAGAACTGATCTGTGTAATACCTGCAGTTGATTATCACTTTCAATGTATTGTATGAAGAAGTATAATACAGAAGAACTGAATACAAAATATTAATAAGTTAATTACAAGTATTAAAGACATATTTAAAATTGGGTAAACATTTTTAAAAATGTAAATATTTGGTTATTTAGAGTTAAGTGGTAAATTCAGCATTTATTATTTCCTCACATGCACTGTACAAGAGGTGCTAAAGTGACTGCCATTTACATATTTTTGCATCACTGCATTCCACTTTCCCATTTCCAAACTAGATGTGGCATCCACATAATATTTTAACACTATAGTTTTGAGCACTGGGGGGGGCAATTCAGTATTGTTGCTGACCTACATAAAACCTTTATAAATAACCAAAAGAAAAAAACCAGACGCCAACACAGATGCGGTGTCCAATTAACAGTTGTGGAGATGTGTTTGGGTGTAAAGTCATAATGGATTGTTGTTGTTATTTGACTAATGAGTGACAGCAACAAGTGTTCCAGCTGAGACGGCTAGAGATGTTATAAAATTATTTCTATGATTTTTACATTATTGTTTTATGACCAAGGGCTGCTGCATGAGTGGTCTGAGAATAACTATGGGCCAACGTTACAATGCACTTACAGCAAACACCTGAGTGGAGTGTTTTTACATTGTTACATTTTAATGCTACTTTGCAATATAGTATGATTGCATCTGTAATTTTGGTGGCAAATTAATACTATTAATGGAAAGGGGGTCTGAAGTCATCATTCTGTGGTCAATAGGTGTGTAAACATATTATCCATCACATAATTATGGTTAATTTACACTAAAAAAAAATTATTTTTGTATCCCTCACTTATTTAAAAAAAAACCTCATCCCACAGTTATACTTTCTCCTTCTAATGGGAGGGTGGTAGGGTCTGAATTAGAAACGTAGTATTGAGACTGCCATGCAAACACTGGGGAAAAGTTACAGCTCTGGAATATGGGAAGAGTCTCAAGAGGAACGGAAAGACCAGAGCAAAGGATAGCTACTGTGATTTCCCCCCCCACCACCATAAAATTAGACCAAAGAGAAAAAGGAAAACGAGGCGAGGCAGCTAAAGTTAACGACAGAAGCAGAGGGGAAGAAGGAAACGACTGGAAATGAAGGAACAACATAAAGCAAGAGAACTGACGGAGAAACTTTACCAGAAAGCACTGGACATTTAAATTGTTTTATGGTTTACATTAAGTACTGCATTTAATAAAATATTTGTTTTCTGTGACAATTTTAAACCTTCCTATATAAAACTTCTATTTTTTTAAATTATTGTTGCAAACATGGGATAAAATTCTAAATACCGTTAAAATAATACTGTATAGAATAAAAATGTGGAATGTTAAATACAAAACCTAGGTGGGTCTCAGCTTTAGTGCATCAATGTGGCTGAGCAGTAGGATGCAGATTTATGTCTTGATTCCCCACTCAAAACAACCTATGCGACATTGCTAAACTCTATCGGGAGTAGCCTTTGAATGCAACAAGAAATTTTAACCTTTAGAGAAATTTAATTATAAAAAAGTTTACAAAATGCAAATCTTTTGCATTCATTGCTGACATACATGAACAAAACAATATTCACTCAGGAAAAAGTACATTTTAACAAAAACAGAGCAGATAGTCCTAATACTAACACAAGAGATTACTTTTTTACGTTTTTTTTGAACAGCAGACTGATAATCTAGGCAACCTGATACCCAAATCACGACTAGATGTCATTATAACACTTACATTCAAGGATTTATACAAGCACAGTGATCCTTAACACAAACAAATTATCTTTTCTTGGTAACAAATACTGCCAATCTTCATCCAATAATGACTGGTCACTTTATTGGAAGGTTTGTCGAAGTAAACGACAAACTCAGCTTTTATCAATTTGGATCTAGACCCGCTTGTTGTTGGTAAATCAACAAGATAGATTATGTGGCTAATGTCTAACAAAACACTTAACAGATCAGCATTTTATCTCTTGAGCTATGAAAACTTAAGTTACAGCCAGGTCTCGGGGGTTCCATAACGGATAGATTAAAGGAGATGCTCATATGTATTAACTAGGACTGATATTAAACTTTAAAAACACAAATAACCAGAAAGTCAGGTAGCAATGCACTGAACTACCTTCTCATTTGGATATCCATAAAACTGGGAAGTGTATGGGCCTCCAAATGGGCAAAAGTGGTTCCCATCATTGAGGTCCAGATCAAGTAAGCGACCTGAACCACCAAAAGAACAAATTTATTTTTAAAAAGTTACTTGCCAAGAGGGCCAAGGAGGATGTGACTAGAACCTGGGGGTTGAAGGGTGGGGTGGAGAGCGGGGGAGAAAACAGCCTGAGCAACTCCTCCCACATGGGAGGAGGAAGGGGTGAGAAAGGCAGTGAGTCAGGAGCAGCCCGACTAGAGCGGGCCTTGTGGGAACACAGCATCGGCGGCAGTGAGTCAGGAGCAGCCCGACTAGAGCGGGCCTTGTGGGAACACAGCATCGGCGGCAGTTCAAACCGGTGGCAGTGAGTCAGGAGCAGCCCGACTAGAGCGGGCCTTGTGGGAACACAGCATCGGCGGCAGTTCAAACCGGTGGCAGTGAGTCAGGAGCAGCCCGACTAGAGCGGGCCTTGTGGGAACACAGCATCGGCGGCAGTTCAAACCGGTGGTAGTGAGTCAGGAGCAGCATACCAGTTCAACAGCAGGGGAGAGAGGTAAAAAGTAATCAAAGGGTGACGTCACCAGGAAGCAGGTAAGTGATTGGTTGGTGAGTATTTGGTTGGTGAGTATCTCTCTTTTTTTTTTAAACTTTAACTCTGGTTTATAGTTTCTAAGGTCTCTCTGGTGTAGCAGGGACTGTTGGTAAACCAGTTAACTGTAGTGTAATTAGTGGGATTGATTGATTTAATTTAAATTCAATTAATTAAAGGGTAAGTCATAGCAGGAAAACCGGGCCCCGTGATCTGCTCCTCCTGCAATATGTGGGAACTCAGGGACACTTCCTGTGTCCCTGACAACTACATGTGCAGGAAGTGCATCCAGCTGCAGCTACTGACAGACCGCATTGCGGCGCTGGAGCTGCAATTGGACACATACTGGAGCGTTCACGATGCTCAGGACAACGTGAATAGCACATTTGCGGAGTTGGACACACCGCAGGTAGAGGTTGGACAGGAAGAAAGGGAACGGGTGACCAACAGGCAGAGTACTAGGCACAGGCAGGTAGTGCAGGGGTCCCCTGTGGCTATCCCCCTCTTCAACAGATACACCACTTTGAGTACTGTTGGGGGGGGATGGCTTATCAGAGGAAGGCAGCAGCAGCCAACTTCCTGGCACCAGGGGTGGCTCTGCTGCACAGAATGGGAGGAAAAAGAGGGGTAGAGCTATAGTAATAGGGGATTCAATTGTAAGGGGAATAGATAGGCGTTTCTGCGGCCGCAAACGAGACTTCAGGATGGTGTGTTGCCTCCCTGGTGCAAGGGTCAAGGATGTCTCCGAGCGACTCCAGAACATCTTGGAAGGGGAGGGTGAACAGCCAGTTGTCGTGGTGCATATAGGCACCAACGATATAGGTAAAAAGCGGGATGAGGTCCTAAAAGCGGAGTATAGGGAGTTAGGAGATAAATTAAAAAACAGGACCTCAAAGGTAGTAATCTCAGGATTGCTACCAGTGCCACGTGCTAGTCAGAGTAGAAATAGAAGGATACTTCAGATGAATACGTGGCTAGAGGAATGGTGCCAGGGGGAGGGATTCAAGTTCCTGGGACATTGGAACCGGTTCTGGGGGAGGTGGGACCAGTTCAAACCGGACGGTTTGCACCTGGGCAGGGCTGGAACCAATGTCCTAGGGGGAGTGTTTGCTAGTGCTGTGGGGGAGGGTTTAAACTAAAATGGCACGGGGTTGGGAACCTGAGCAGGGAGACAGAGGAAAGGGAAACAAGGATAAAAGCAAAAGATAGGAAGGAGAAAAACAAAAGTGGCAGTCAGAGAAATCAACGGTTTAAATCAAACATGGCCACAGTAAATAATAATTCTAGTAGGTCTAAGAGCGTTAAAAAAACAAGCCTGAAGGCTTTGTGTCTTAATGCGAGGAGCATTTGTAATAAGGTGGATGAATTGGCTGTGCAAATAGAAGTAAACAAATACGATTTGGTTGGGATTATGGAAGCGTGGCTCAAGGAAGGCCAGGACTGGGAACTCAACATCCAGGGGTATTCGATATTCAGGAAAGATAGGCAAAAAGGAAAGGGAGGCGGGGTAGCATTACTGGTTAAAGAAGGGATTAACACAATTGTAATGAAGGATATTAGCTCTGATGAGGTGGAATCTGTATGGGTAGAATTGAGAAATACTAAGGGGAAAAAAACGTTAGTGGGAGTGGTTTATAGACCTCCAAACAGTAAGGTGGAGGTTGGGGATGGCATTAAAAGAGAAATTAAAGAAGCGTGCAATAAGGGCACAGCAGTCATCATGGGTGACTTTAATCTACATATAGATTGGGCCAACCAAATGAGTAACAATACTGTGGAGGAGGAATTCCTGGAGTGTTTACGGGATGGTTTCCTGGACCAATATGTCGAGGAACCAACCAGAGATCAGGCCATCTTAGACTGGGTATTATGTAACGAGAAAGGATTAATTAGCAATCTTGTTGTAAGAGGCCCCTTGGGTCGGAGCGATCATAATATGATCGAATTCTTCATTAAGATGGAGAATGAAGTAGTTGACTTGGAGACTAGGGTCCTCAATTTAAATAAAGGAAACTATGATGGTCTGAGGAGCGAGTTGGGTAGGGTTGATTGGAGAATGGCACTCAAAGGGTTGACGGTGGATAGGCAATGGCAAACATTCAAAGACCGAATGGATGAACTACAGAATTTGTTCATCCCAGTTTGGCATAAAAATAAAACAAAAAAGGTGACCCAACCGTGGCTAACAAGGGAAATTAGGGATAGCATAAGGTCCAAGGAGAGGGCATATAAATTGGCCAGAAAAAGCAATAATCCTGAGGATTGGGAGCAGTTTAGGATTCAACAAAGGAGGACAAAGGGATTAATTAAGAAAGGGAAAATAGAATATGAGAGTAAGCTTGCAGAGAACATAAAAACTGACTGTAAAAGCTTTTATAGATATGTGAAGAGAAAAAGATTGGTGAAGTCCAGCGTAGGTCCCTTGCAGTCAGAATCGGGGGAATTTATAATAGGGAACAAAGAAATGGCAGACCAACTAAATACATATTTTGGTTCTGTCTTCACAAAGGAGGACACAAATAACCTCCCAGAGATGCCGGGGAACATAGGGTCTGATGAAAGGGTGGAACTGAAAGAAATCAGTATTTGTAGGGAAATGGTGTTAGGGAAATTGATGGGACTGAAGGCCGATAAATCCCCAGGGCCTGATAATCTACATCCCAGGGTACTTAAGGAAGTGGCCCTAGAAATAGTAGATGCATTGCTGGTCATCTTCCAGAACTCGATAGACTCTGGAACGGTACCCATGGATTGGCGGGTAGCTAATGTTACCCCAATATTCAAAAAAGGTGGTAGAGAAAAGGCGGGGAATTATAGACCGGTAAGCTTGACATCGGTAGTGGGGAAAATGCTAGAGTCCATTATAAAAGATGTAATAGCAGAGCACTTGGAAAGCAGTGACTGGATCGGACAAAGTCAACATGGATTTACAAAAGGTAAATCATGCTTGACTAATCTACTGGAATTTTTTTGAGGATGTAACTGGTAAAATAGATAAGGGAGAACCAGTGGATGTGGTGTATTTGGACTTTCAGAAGGCTTTCGATAAGGTCCCACATAAGAGATTAGCGTGCAAAATTAAGGCACATGGGATTGGGGGCAAGGTATTGACTTGGATAGAGAACTGGTTGGCGGACAGAAAGCAAAGAGTTGGAATAAACGGGTCGTTTTCCGAGTGGCAGGCAGTGACTAGTGGGGTACCGCAAGGATCGGTCCTAGGACCCCAGCTGTTCACAATATATATTAATGATCTGGACGAGGGAATTGGATGTAATATCTCCAAATTTGCAGATGACACAAAGCTGGGGGGGAGGGTATGCTGTGAGGAGGATGTCGTGAAACTCCAGCACGATTTGGACAGGTTGGGTGATTGGGCAGAAACATGGCAAATGCACTATAATGTGGATAAATGTGAGGTTATCCACTTTGGTGGCAAAAACAGGAAGGCAGATTATTATTTGAATGGTAATAGGTTGGGAGAAGGGGAAGTGCAAAGAGACCTGGGTGTTCTTGTACACCAGTCGCTGAAGGTAAGCATGCAGGTGCAGCAGGCGGTTAAGAAGGCAAATGGTATGTTGGCCTTCGTAGCAAGAGGGTTCGAGTACAAGAACAAGGATGTCTTGCTGCAGTTGTACAGGGCCTTGGTGAGACCACACCTTGAGTATTGTGTGCAGTTTTGGTCGCCTTACCTGAGGAAGGACGTTCTTGCCATGGAAGGAGTGCAGCGAAGATTCACCAGGCTGATACCTGGGATGGCAGGAATGACGTATGAGGAGAGATTGTGTCGATTGGGCTTATACTCACTGGAGTTTAGAACATTGAGAGGGGATCTCATCGAAACCTATAAAATTCTGTCAGGCCTGGACAGACTAGATGCAGGAAGGATGTTTCTGATGGCCGGGGAGTCCAGAACCAGGGGTCATAGTCTAAGGATAAGGGGTAAGCCATTTAGGACTGAAATGAGGAGGAATTTCTTCACCCAGAGAGTGGTGAACCTGTGGAATTCTCTGCCACAGAGGGCGGTGGAGGCCAGTTCATTAAGTATATTCAAGAAAGAGTTGGATATATTTCTTAAGGCTAAAGGGATCAAGGGATATGGGGAGAAGGCAGGGACCGGGTACTGAATTTGGATGATCAGCCATGATCTCATTGAATGGCGGAGCAGGCTCGAAGGGCCGAATGGCCTACTCCTGCTCCTATCTTCTATGTATCTATGTATCTGCCCCATGCGAGTTAGGTGCCCTCCCAATGACCACACAAGCTCCAGCAGGATCGGCGCTGGGGGGGCATGGGTTGGCGCGATCCTGGTGCAACTGTCGGGGTCTCATTGAGAAATTGTGGGGCCCAAATGTTTAAGAGAGATATAAAAAGTGAAACTGTGAATGTTGGAAATCTTAATTAAAAACACAAAAGGCTGGAAATGCAGAGAACATCTGAAGGCATCTGGGAGAAAACAGAGTTAAGTTTGTGGTGAAAGGTATCCAGCCAAAACATTAACCTTTATTTCAGAGGCGGACACATCTGCTATATATTTATAGCATGTTCTGTTTTTGTTTCAAATGTTTAATAAAATTATGTATTTCACACAAAATTGATCAGACTTTTACACTGTATTAGTCCCTTCGAGAACTTTAGGAATGAAACTGATTAACAAAACGGTTAAGGGACATGTTAATACAGATTTATATTTTGTGCTGGTGTCTTATATTTGCATTAGGAATTCCACACAATGGGACTTAATGGTAAGGTATTTAGTACACTGGCACTTTACACTTGGATCAGATGTTGTAAAATCTGGTACATTTGGCACACCTGCATGCATGCTTTCCTATCTGTTAAATATAGGACTGCAACTTATAAACCAAGGCAACCTGTAGGGATTTTGCTAACAAGCCAACCATTAAATAAGTATGCATGTATGTTTATCTGGGGCGGACTACACAGTGCTGTTAGTATGGTTACTTGCAGCTGCTCAATTTTAAGTTCCACCAGGTACCAACTTGAATAACTTTAAGCCGCTTCATTTACACAGAAGCACGCAGCAGAGATGGGAGTAGGGTTTATGTAAGTAAACCACATTAGTATTAAAAGGTCCTGGTGTCTTTACAGCATATGCACACATATTAACTTCACAAGCAGGTCAGGCCTGAGGAGTTGGGATTAGCAAAAGGTGCATACACACCTTTGTTCAAAAGTCTGTGATCACGTACCAAAGCAGAGAAACGTGTTAGGACTTTCGCACACAGTCAAGTTGTGCGTGATTACTATACATTACAATGTGACAGAAGACTGTATACATTGCAGATTTTATGTGCATGTTGAGGCATTTTTACTGGCAAAACAGTGACATAGAACCAGGGTCGAGAGTCAGCCAGGGTAATGCTGTGAGCACATCACACCACCTATCATGCGACACAAATCTTGGGACAACGAAAAGGTAAGAATAAATAGGCAGGAGGGGAGGGGGAAGCCCGGGGCAGGTTTGGTCCAAGGTTTCCTTGTGGGGCCCAGAAGAACACTTCTAGACCCACAAGGAAACTAAGCAAAAAGCTGTCTAAGGAGGTTTTAACACATCCTGAGGTTGTGATAGGTGCTATATAAATGCAAGTTCTTCCTTTCTTGTATGAAAAAGGAGTAGGCATGTACACATAAATGGTTACAATTACCTTAGGATTTCTCCTGATAGCAATGATTTTTTTCCTGATTTGCTCCCAGGTAATGGGAGAGGCTCTGCAACATCCATCTACGCAGCTTCCATTTCCACTTGAGAGGTGGGGACGCGTCAGCACAAAACAGGTGTACCCCACACATCCCCTCTTTGCTGCACTTCCTGGACCAACATCTCTCACAAGCCAGTGCTGAAGTTATTGGCACCACCCTCATCACAAGGTAACTGCAGATGAGGAAGGCCATTTCATGCATCTTAGTTCCTCCATCTAGAACCACTAAAGAGCCGCTGGCTTTCCCAATTATCCAATCCGCAGCCAAACACATAGCCAGAAAACATGTGCAAGGAACCTATTCTAATGAAGAGGAGGGCCTTGCCGTGGAAAATTTGGCAACACTAGCCCCCACACCCCACGTTATCTGCACCTGTGCCACCGGCAAACATGGCCCCAATTTTGTTAACATTCGACAATTGCGGTGTATATATAAAAGAATCAATACATTGGTGCTTTAGCAATTCTTAGTTTAATTTCTTTTACAGTATTATTGTCTCTGTTCATGTCATTTAAACGTAGAAGTTAGCGTTGGTATAACTATCAGCTTAATTTGCTCGTATGTCATTCCTCTGCCCACTATTTAAGTGGAGGATAAAAGTTATCGCCTGTGTTAAAATAGCAGACAGAGGAATGTCATAATTAAGTTACTCATCCACTGATACCACTAAAAGTCATTTCTATGCTGTTGTAGCTTAAGAATGTTGACAAAAAAAATTTACACATACCATTGGTGAGACCATTAAAATCATTCTCCAAATAGAGAACTCAGTATTTTGTGAATAACAGCAACCAATCAACCAAAATTACTTCTCCAGTAGCGTTAGAGACAGAAAAGACCAACATTTTGTGTATTTTGCATAGTTAATAAAAACAGGCAACACACAATTTGCCAAGCATAGCCTGCAATTGATTTTGTGTGCTGAAAGGAATTGGCAATTAGGGTCTTCTATCAATTAATAACTTGAAACAACAAGAACAACTGCTGTCTTGCACAGAGCTTGCATATTGATTAGACCCGTCTGCTAGAAATCACAATGCAAAGCAAATTAATAAGGTCTCTGGTTCCACTAATAAGGGGTGAACAATCTGTTCAAGACAGAGACAAGCGCTTGGAAACAGCTGATTATGTGCTCGCGTGGCAGATGAAATCTTTATCACACGATGAATCCGCTTAACAAAAATACAGTCTTTAAAAAAAATGCCACCTCTTCCAATCGTCCCTTATGTCAGCTGTAAGGCTCTTTTACAGATTGAGGTCAGGCTGGTATTCAGGAAGGCAGGACTTAAATGCAGCAAAAAAATAATTTTATATACTGTAATATGAAAGCTAATAACTCAAAGGCAACTAGTTTAATCTGTTTCAGCAACATCTCAGTCTAAAACTGCATGTCCCCACCCCATTTTGTAAACATGCAAATACAAATTTAAGTAGCCTAATGAGGTAGGATAAAGCTCAGATAACAATATTATAACACTGTGCTGACAGGTGTAAACCCTCTTTTTAAATTAAAAAAATTGTTAATAAAGCATTAGATTTGCCTCTTTCATTATGTATGCCCATATTTTAGCTTGAACCAAATATGCTTTACATATATTTGAAGTTCTAATGGAAAAAGAGATTGAATAATGTTGTCAAATAGCACATTCAATGGAATCCAAAGTAAACTTGACTTAGTTGGTACCACTCTCGCCTCAGTTAGAATGTTGTGGGTTCAAGTCCCAGTACGTGATTTGAGCACATAATCTGGGCTGGCACTCTAGTGCAGTACTGAGGAAGTGCTCCACTGTTAGGGTGCCATTTTCGCACCCTAAGGTCTTATTCCTGTGTTTCAGGTGGAAGTCAACAAATGGGATTCAGGGTTATTAGAAATGCACCAAGGGAATATTGTGACTAGGTGGGCTAGATGGAGCAAAGGTCTTCTCCTACTTGAAACTGTTACTATATTAAAGATCCTATGGCGCTATGCAAAGAAGAGCAGGGGAGTTCTCCCAGTGTCCTGGCCAAGGTTCTTCCCTCAACCAATACCAGCAAAATAGATTAACTGGTCATTCATTTCATTACTAGTTATGAGATCATTGCAATGGTGTACTTCAAAGTATTGGGATGTTTGAGAGACATGATAAGGAAATCCTAAATGCAAGCCTTTCTTTCTGTTTTGATCAGAACTGAGAATTCTTACGGAACACATCAAGGGCCAAAGAAAGATTTTTTTTTTTTAAATTGGGTAAAGTCAACAATCCCCATGTACCCAGTGGGGACTTGCAATCAAAAGAGAGCACAGGTCAGTGAATCTGGCTACAATATTGTAGCCCTATCACTAACCAGCTCTCCTTTTGAGTATGGCTTCCCTGTTGGCAGTGATGACTATGCCCTTGTGTGTACATTATGCCAATCTCCATTGTTTAAAGCTGAACTTTTGTTTTTCAAATATTTGTTAGAAGAGGTCCAAAAACTAATAACCATGTAAGGTGTTAGAAACTGATAACTTGTTTGTATGGCACCACACCAATAAACAAAACACTAAAATATTAAGGGGTTTCTGATAACGGTATTGCTGAGCTCCGAAGGGTGCAACATTTACTGCTGTGTTCCAAAATATGTGTTGTTAAGCAGCTTTAAAATATATTTCGTAAGCTCAGAAATGGGGGCTACATTTCCCACCCACTTACCAAAATTACTGTAAACCAATGACTCATTTATTAGCAGACCTGAGAGTGGGCGATTTAAAAAAAATGCAAATCTGACAGTGTGCATAACTAATGCTACAACTCATGACAAGTGATTCGGTGCACTCTTCCACTAGCTGTTTCTTGTACACTTTGTAAATATCCAGGCAAACTGTTTACTGCAACAACAACTTGTATTTATATAGTACAGGAAACTCTTTTTTTATCCGGCACCGACAGGACCGGCGTGGTGCCGGTTGATCAAAAAGTCTGGATTACATACTTACCAAGGTACGAGAGCCCCGTACATGGCCATAGATCCAGGAGTCCCTAATAACAACAGAAAATGCTGGAAAAACTCAGCAGGCCAGGCAACATCCGTGGAGAGAAATTAGAGTCAACGTTTCGGGTCAAAACCCTTTATCCAGGAGTCCCTGTTGCACGGCCACAGATCCAGGAGTCCCTGTTACACAGCCACAGATCCAGGAGTCCCTGTTACACGGCCACAGATCCAGGAATCCCGGTTACACGGCCAATAATATACAGTAAAACGTACCTGAACCTACTCCTGAATTTTGCCAGTTAAAAGAGAGTTTCCTGTACCTTTAAAGTCGAAAAATATCCTAAGGTGCTTCACAGACGTGTAACCAAAAATGGACACTGATAAGTATCAGGATCCTTCCAGCCATCAACGTACACCTCACAGGCATAAGGTCAGTGTCAAGCCCATTGCACCACCCGGTCCCTCCTCAGTACACTTCAATCCTTTATAGAATTGCTTGGTAATAGCCCAATGTTAAAAGTTAGAAGTTAAGAAGGGAAGTCAGGCAGGTAGATAGGGTGGGTCTATCAAAAAGGACCAGGTTTGTTGGTTCTAATTGCCTGGATCTGTTCCTAAACATTCTCATGTAATGGTAGCATCTCAGGAGAGCTCAAACTTTCCCTTTGTCAATATAAAAAAAAAAGAAAAGAAGGAAGGAACGGATGGTACAATAGGTTAGATACTGACCCAGTGCTGCAATGAAAGGGTCCTATGTGAAATAGGTATGGGCAGTAGAAGGTGCTTTTATCAGACTGGTGCAGAATAGAGAGCACTTTACCCTGCATATAACTGTACTAAAAGGTATCTAACTATACCTTGTTAGTGAAAGTGCTTTAAATTGACAAGGAGTCTCCAAATGGAAAACTGTTCCATTCTCCAGTACTAACCTCACTCACCTTGAGAAGCACTAAATTCAAACCCAAAAAATTAACAGAAAACAAAATAACTAAAAAGGATTTTTAGCTAGAACATTGCAGTACAGATGTTTGCTTACTATTGCTATAGCTGCAGATTAACAGTTGCAAACTCTAAATAAATGTAGGATGAATTTTACTGCGGTTCAGCCAAGCTGATAGGTGTCATGGGAAAAAACACTCCACACTGTTTACAGTATTGGGGCATTTCTGGATTAAAGTCCATTGTTTAAAGGGTGTTCGCTCAACTGAAATCCAACTAATTTAACACCAGATTTACATCAGATTGGCACAGTGCGCAACTTTCCGTCATATTTTTTGTAGCAACATATTTTTCAGTGTACGTATCAATTTTAATATCACGTGGCACACAAACTGAATTGCAGCAAATATAAACATAAATGTTCGGACTGGTGGACATGAAATGAAGATCTGCATTGAAAATGCTAGATCTATTTAACATCCAGGCAATTGTATGTTTTGTCAATAAACCAGAGTGGCATTTGAATTCAGGGAGGAAACTGATGTCACTTTAGGGCATTAGTGACTAAAGTGACATCAGGGAAAAATAGAAAAAAGTTAAGTACTATGTCTGAATGCACAAAACATTCGCAACAAAATAGATGAATTAACAGCGCAGATAGAAATAAATGGGTTTGATTTAATAGCCGTTGCAGAGTGACCAAGGTTGGGAACTAAATATGCCAGTGTGGCGGAACCACCAGAGGATTACGGACAATTGTATATAATTCCTTTTACAGCAATGTAGTACAGCTGGGGGCTGCACCTTTAATGTATCTGTTAACTGTACTAGGGCTTCTTTCCTGTACTCCGCGTGATGACGTCATGCCGTCCGTCACGTGATCTCTCAACGGCGGGAAGAACGTGATGACGTGAGAGCTCGGAACCTTCTAGCAGTAGAGCTCGGAACCTGCTAGCAGTTGAGCTCGGAACCTTCTAGCAGTTTCCAGAGAGGCTTTCAAGCAGACCAGACCCATTTGCATTGTATCCTACAGTTTCCTGTACAGCTTCATTTGTTCATTAAATTTTATTGTTTTTGATTTTCTGAGTCGATCTCAATTCTTCGGCTAGGAACCCCAGTTCCTACATTGGTGACCCCGATTTCTTCGAACAATTTTCGTTGAAGTTACATCATGGACACGAACGCCATCACCCTCAAACTGCCGCAATTTTGGGAGCAACAACCGGCCGCATGGTTTTTCCAGGCGGAAGCCCAATTTGCAATCCGGGGAGTAGCAGTGGCTTCGACCCATTATTATTACGTGGTCTCCGCCCTCGACAGCGCCACGGCCTCGCGGGTCGTCGGCCTCCTCGAGAGTCCACCGAACGATGGCAAGTACGAAGCTTTAAAAGCACGTTTACTGCAGATTTTCGGTCTGTCCAAGTCGGAGTGCGCTCGCAGTCTTATCTCCATGCCCGGCCTCGGGGACTCAAAACCCTCAGAGCTCATGAGCCAAATACTCACGCTTTTGGGCTCGGAATCGCAATATTTTCTGTTCCGCGAACTGTTTATCTGTCAACTACCAGAGCCAGTACAGACGGCCTTGGCCAATTCCGCGATCACGGATTGTGCTGAACTCGCCACGGAAGCGGATAAAATATTCACTGTCTCACAACAATCTTGTGCAGCCACGAGGCGCCCATCCCCCACAAGAGCGAATCCGACTCCTCCTCCTGCAGGCTGGTGTGCATACCACGCTCGTTTCGGCGCGAAGGCCAGAAATTGCCACCCGCCCTGCAGTTTCTCACCAAAAATCAATAAGGGATGCGCCGGAGTTGCGATGGCCGTCGGGTCCACAGAGAAACTCCTATACATTACAGACTCCCTGTCAGGGCGACGTTTTCTCTGTGATACTGGCTCCCAGTGCAGTATCCTACCAGCGTCGAAGCTAGATCTTCAATCCGGTGGTCAAGGTCCCCCCCTCGAGGCAGCCAATGGTGCGGCCATTCGCACGTTCGGAAAGCGTAGGGTCCAGTTGAGGCCAACGTTTTGTTTGGGAGTTCATCACGGCGAAAGTCTCACAGGCCATCCTGGGGGCAGATTTCTTCTGCGCAAACGGGTTTCTCGTCGACGTCCGACACTGCCGGCTAATCAGTGCCTCCACTTTTCACTCGGTCCCCTGCCACCGAAGCACCGCGATGTCTTGGTCAGTTGCCTGTGCAGTCCCATCTCCAAATGAGTTCTCTCATCTTCTCAGTGAGTTCCCTGAGCTCACCAGGCCCATATTTTCTTCTTCAGTCGCGAGGCACGGTGTGGCGCACCACATTACCACGACAGGATCCCCCGTTTATGCGAGAGCTCGAAGGCTGGAATCTGGTAAACTCGCGGCCGCCAAGGCGGAGTTCCATATAATGGAACGCCTGGGTATTATTCGACGCTCGAATAGTCCTTGGTCCTCGCCATTACACATTGTTCCTAAGCCGGGCGGCGGATGGCAACCATGCGGCGACTACAGACGCCTGAATAAGGCTACCACACCGGATTGGTACCCAATTCCTCACATTCAGGATTTTTCGGCCCATCTGGCAGGGAATTCCATCTTTTCCAAAGTAGACCTCGTCCGAGGCTATCATCAAGTGCCCGTGCATCCTCAGGACGTCCCCAAAACTGCCGTCATCACACCTTTCGGGCTCTTTGAGTTCCTTCGTATGCCGTTTGGGCTGAAGAATGCAGCACAAGCCTTCCAACGTCTCATGGATTCCGTCTTGCGCGATCTGCCGTTCATCTTCGTCTACCTAGACGACATCCTTATTGCCAGTAACAGCACGAAAGAACACATTACGCACTTGCGTACCCTTTTTTCTCGTCTCAGCCAACATGGCCTTATCAACCCGGCCAAGTGTCAGTTTGGGTTGCACAGCATTGATTTCCTGGGACACAGAATCACCTCAGAAGGCGCCGTCCCGCTGGCCACGAAGGTGGAAGCAGTCACCTCGTTCCCTCTTCCTCAGACTGTCAGGGCCCTCCAGGAATTTCTGGGAATGGTCAATTTTTATCATCGGTTCGTCCCCAAGGGGGTATTGTTGATGCAACCTTTGTACGAGGCCCTCAGAGGTAAATCGGGCAAAGACCCGATCGACTGGACACCCCAGATGGACGAGGCTTTCCTCGACATTAAGAACGCTTTGGCTGCTGCGACCATGTTGGCACATCCCCTTCTGGGCGCAACCATTGCCCTTACCACCGACGCATCTGATTATGCCATCGGGGTAGTACAGGAGCAGTGGGTCGACGGCACATGGCAACCACTGGCTTTCTTCAGCCGCCAATTGCGGAAGAATGAATGCAAGTATGGTACTTTTGAGAGGGATTTGTTGGCATTGTTTCTGGCCATCCGCCATTTTCGCTTCCTACTGGAAGGACGCCCATTCACGGCTTTTGTAGACCACAAGTTACTTACTTTTGCGATGGCCAAGACAGCGGAACCATGGTCGGCACGGCAACGACGTCATCTTACGTACATATCTGAATTTACAACCGACATACAACATGTCTCGGGCAAAGACAACCTGGTGGCGGATTGTCTCTCCCGTGCCCAGCTCCACGCAGTACACCTGGGAGTCGACTATGTTGGTTTGGCAAAAGAACAGAAGGCAGACCCTGAAGTGCAGGCATACTTCCAGCTTACAAGTGGCTGATGTCAGTTTCCAGGCCGCAGGGACCACACTCCTGTGTGACATCTCGATGGGCGTCCCACGTCCAATCGGTCCAGTCGAATGGCGCAGGAGAATTTTCGACACTATCCACGGGTTGTCACACCCTGGCATGAGAGTGTCACAATGAGTCATGGCAAAGAAATTCGTCTGGAAGGGCATGCATCTCGACGTCCGTGACTGGATCAATAACTGCGTGAGTTGCCAGAAGTCCAAGATACAACGCCATGTTAAGGCCCCAGTCGCCACTTTTCCGGTTCCGGAGCATCGATTCGACCATGTGCACGTGAACCTGGTTGGTCCTCTCCCTTCCTCTCGCGGGTACACTCACCTCCTCACCGTGGTAGACCGCACCACCAGGTGGCCAGAGGCAATTCCTTTGGTTGCCACCACAGCGGCAGACGTCTCCAGAGCCTTCATCTCGTCGTGGGTAGCTCGGTTTGGGGTACCGGCTGACATCTCCTCCGACCGGGGGCCTCAATTTACCTCTGAGCTTTGGAACGCCGTAGCTCAAGGTTTGGGCACCAAGCTTCATCGTACCACCGCCTACCATCCACAGGCGAACGGTCTGTGTGAAAGATTCCACAGGTCCCTTAAAGCCGCACTGCGTGCTAGTCTCCGTGGGCCTAGTTGGGTGGACAGGCTCCCTTGGGTGCTGCTAGGTCTTCGCACGGCGCCTAAGGACGACCTGCATTCTTCTTCAGCAGAGCTGGTTTACGGCCAACCACTCAGTGCCTGGCGATTTTCTTCCTCCTCACATGGAACCCTGGTCCCCAGCTCAGCAGCTCGTCAGCCACCAGGAAGCGGCTAGGAATTTCATCCCAGTGCCTACGTTGCATCATGACCTGCAGCGCTCCCATGTCCCGGTGGATCTTAAGAGCGCAGAATACGTGTTCATTCGGCAGGATGCTCGCAAAAACCCGCTCAAACCGCCTTACACAGGTCCGTTCCGCGTCATCTCGTCAGGTGACAAGTCCTTCACAGTCGACGTCGGCGGTAAGCCTGACCACATCTCCATCGACCGGTTGAAACCGGCGCATCTGGATGTGAGCGAACCAGTCGTCACCGCTCCGTCACCTCGTCGTGGTCGTCCACCGTCGACTGCCGGTCCAGTACAGCCACAGTCATCCGCCGAGTCGCCAGTGCCCGCCTCACCTGGTCGACCACAGCCGGCCTCCTCTTCTCCTCCGCCGTCATCCCAACCACAGCCAACGGCCAGTTCGTCTTCTAGCGCTCCGTTCCAGCTGCCAGGGTATCGCAGTCGGTCGGACAGACTTGTCAGACCCCCTTCTTGCCTTACCTTCTCTGTTAAAAGCAATTCTGGTGGGGCGCATGTGGCGGAACCACCAGAGGATTACGGACAATTGTATATAATTCCTTTACAGCAATGTAGTACAGCTGGGGGCTGCACCTTTAATGTATCTGTTAACTGTACTAGGGCTTCTTTCCTGTACTCCGCGTGATGACATCATGCTGTCTGTCACGTGATCTCTCAACAGCGGGAAGAACGTGATGACGTCATGACGTCAGAGCTCGGAACCTTCTAGCAGTAGAGCTCGGAACCTGCTAGCAGTTGAGCTCGGAACCTTCTAGCAGTTTCCAGAGAGGCTTTCAAGCAGACCAGACCCATTTGCATTGTATCCTACAGTTTCCTGTACAGTTTCGTTTGTTCATTAAATTTTATTGTTTTTGATTTTTTGAGTCGATCTCAATTCTTCGGCTAGGAACCCCAGTTCCTACACCAGGATATTTGACTTTTAAAAGAGACAGGCAGAATGGAAAAGGAGGAGGGGTAGCCCTGATAATAAAGGAGGGAATAAAGACAGTAGAGAGAAAGGATCTTGGCTCGGAAAAACAAAATGCAGAATCAGTTTGGGTGGAGCTAAAAAACAACAATGGGCAGAAAACACTAGTGGGAGTAGTCTATAGGCCCCCTAACAGTTTTCCATTTGGAGACTCCTTGTCGGTTTAAAGCACTCTCACCAACAAGGTATAGTTAGATACCCTAACAGTGGTTGTAGTGTCAGGCAGAGTATAAATCAGGAAATTAGAGATGCATGTAACAAGGGTAATACAGTAATCATGGGGGACTTTCACTTTCATATAGACTGGGCAAGCCAAATTTTCAGAAATAGTGCAGAGGAAGAGTTCATGGAATGCATTCAAGATAGTTTTCTAGATCAGTATGTCAAGGAACCTACGAGGAAATTGGCTATTTTAGATCTAGTACTGTGCAATCAGGGTTAATTAATAACCTTGTAGTGAAGGAGCCTCTGAGGAGCAGTGATCATAATATGATAGAATTTTATGTTGAGTTTGAGAGCGATTTAGTTAAGGCCGAAACTAGGGTCCTAAACCTGAACAAAGCAAACTACGTAGGTATGATAGGCAAGTTGGCTAAGGTAGGTTGGGAAACTAGATTAAAAGATATGACAGTAGAAAAGCAATGGCAAACATTTAAAGAAATAATTCATATTATTTCACAACGAATATACATTCCCTTAAGGAATAAAAACACCACGGGAAAAATGGTTCAACCGTGGCTAACAAGAGAAGTTAAAGATAGTATTAGATTAAAGGAAGAGGCTTATAATGTTGCCAAAATGAGTAGTAAGCCTGAGGATTGGGAGGATTTTAAAATTCAGCAAAGGAGGGCCAAGAAATTAATAAAGGGAAAATAGAATGCGAGAGTAAACTAGCGAGTTGTTACATATGGCAAATAAATCTAATCTGAATCTGAATCTGAGAGACATAAAAACAGTCTGTAAAAGCTTCTCTAGGTATGTAAAAAGGAAAAGATTAGCGAAAGTAAATGTGGGTCCCTTACAGGCTGAGACAGGAGAAATTGTAATGGGGAATAAGGAAATGGCAGCGAAATTAAACAAATACTGTGTCTGTCTTCATGGAAGAAGATGCAAAAAACTTCCCGGAAATAGTGGAGAACCAAGGGTCTAGCGAGAATGAGAAACTGAAAGAAATTAGCATTAGTAAAAAACATTAATGGGGCTGAAAGCCGATAAATCCCCCGAACCTGATGGCCTACATCCTAAGGTTTTAAAAGAGGTGGCGATAGAGATAATGGATGCATTAGTTGTCATCTTCCAAAATTCCATAGATTCGAGAACGGTTCCCGTGGATTGGAAGGTAGCAAATGTAACCCCACTATTTAAGAAAGGAGGGTGAGAGAAAATGGGGAACTACAGACCAGTTAGCCTGACAGCAGTAGTAGGGAAAATGCTAGAATCTATTGAGGACATGGTAACAGGGCACTTAGAAAATAATAATAGGAGTGGGCAGAGTCAACACGGATTTATGAAAGGGAAATCATGTTTGACAAATCCATTAGAGTTTTTTGAGGTTGTAACTAGCAGAATAGATACAGGGGAGGTCCTGGTCTTCAAACACTCTCTTCCTCAGGCGACCGAAGGCTGCACTGGCACACTGAAGGCGGTGTTGGACTTCGTCGTTGACGTCTGCCCTTGTTGACAGTAGGCTCCCGAGGTATGGAAAGTGGTCCACGTTGTCCAAGGCCTTGCTGTATGCCTCAGAGCCATAGACCATGTACAGCAGGCACCTCAAAGCGGTTAGGGTTAGGGCACCTCAAAGCACTGCAGAGGTACCACCAACGCTGCCTCCGCAGGATCCTGCAAATCCATTGGCAGGATAGGCGCACCAACGTCGGTGTTCTCGCTCAGGCCAACATCAAAGCTTTGACCATGCTCGATCAGCTCCGATGGATGGGTCACAGCATCCGCATGCCCGATACGAGACTCCCAAAACAAGCGCTCTACTCGGAGCTCCGACATGGCAAGAGAGCTCCAGGTGGGCACAGGAAATGCTTCAAGGACACCCTCAAAGCCTTCTTGAAAAAGTGCAACATCCCCACCGACACCTGGGAATCCCTGGCCCAAGACCGCACAAAGTGGAGGAGAAGCATCCGGGAAGGCGCCAAACACCTCGAGTCTCTTTGCTGGGAGCAAGTGGAAGCCAAGTGCAAGCAGCGCAAGCCAACCCAAGCACCCCACCCACCTGCCCCTTCAACCACTGTCTGCCCCACCTGTGACAGGGACTGTAGGTCCCGCATTGGACTCATCAGTCACCTGAGAACTCATTTTTAATGCGGAAGCAAGTCATCCTCGGTTCCGAGGGACTGCCTAAGAGAAGTAAGAGATACGGGGGAACCAGTGGATGTGGTGTATTTGGATTTTCAAAAGGCATTCGATAAGGTGCCACTCAAGAGGTTATTAAAGAAAATTAGGGCTCATAGGATTGGGGCTAATATACTAGCATGGATTGAGGATTGGTTAACGAACAGAAAACAGAGAGTAGGAATTAACTACTTCCTCCAGAATCCTTTCCACAGGTCAATCACCCTCTGGGAAAAGTAAAACTTCCAGTCGTCTAACCTCACCTCCTGCTTCATTGTACAGAAGAGCTGAATTCCAGAGACGAGGTGAGAGTGACTGCCCTTGACATCAAGGCAGCATTTGACCAAGTGTGGCATCAAGGAGCCCTAGTAAAACTGAAGTCAATGGGAATCAGGGGAAAGGGTCTCCACTGGCTGGACTCATACCTAGCACAAAAGAAGATGGCTGTGGTTGTTGGAGACCAATCATCTCAGCCCCAGGACATCGCTGCAGGAGTTCCTCAGGGCAGTGTCCGAGGCCCAACCATCTTCAGCTGCTTTATCAATGACCTGACCTTAGGATGGAGGGAAGAAGTGGGGATGTTTGATGATGCTTGCACTGTGTTCAGTTCCATTCACAACTCCTCAAATAATTAAGCAGTCCATGCCCGAATGCAGCAAGACCTGGATGACATTCAGGCTTGGGCTGATAAGTGGCAAGTAACATTCGCGCCACTCAAGTGCCAGGCAATGACTATCTCCAACAAGAGAACGTCTAACCACCGCCTCAACATTCAATGGCATTACCATTGCCGAATCCCCGAACATCAACATCCTGGGGTGGGTGGGGGGTTCACCATTGACCAGAAACTTAACTGGACCAGCCACATAAATACAATTGGCTACAAGAGCAGGTCAGAGGCTGATTATTCTGCAGCGAGTGTCTCACCTCCTTACTCCCCAAAGCCTCTCCACCAACTACAAGGCACAAGTCAGGAGTGTGATGGAATACTTTCCACTTGCCTGGATGAATGCAGCTCCAACAACACTCAAGAAGCTCGACACCATCCAGGACAAAGCAACTCGCTTGGTTGGCACCCTACCTACCACCTTAAACATTCATTCCCTCCACCACTGGCGCACCGTGGCTGCAGTGTGTACCATCTATAAGATGCACTGCAGCAACTCGTCAAGGCTTCTTCGACAGCACCTCCCAAGCCCACGACCTCTACCCCCTAGAAGGACAAGGGCAGCAGGCGCATGGGAACCCCATCACCTCCAAGTTCCCTTCCAAGTCACACACCATCCTGACTTGGAAATATATCGCCGTTCCTTCATAGTTGCTGGGTCAAAATCCTGAAGCTTCCTCCCGAACAGCACTATGGGAGTACCTTCACCACACAGACTGCAGCGGTTCAAGGTGGTTCACCACCACCACCTTCTCAAGGGCAACTGGGGATGGGCAATAAACGCTGGCGTTGCCAGCTATGTCCACATCCCAGGAACGAATTTAAAAAAAGGTGGCCCCCCATCACATCAAGCACTATCTTCTTCATAATATCCATACATTTTATAATCTTATATACCTGGTAAAGATCCTCTCTAAGCCTCCATCTTCCAGCAAGTATAAATCCAGTGCATCAAGTCTATTTTCATAGCTCAATGTACTTAGGCTTGTGATCATCCTTGTTGTCCTCTCTAGTCACAATGTCCTTCCTGGAGTAGGAAGATCAAAGCTGGACACAGTATTTCAAATTAAGTCATATTATTGTGGTCCTAGCTTTGTAATGATTAGCCAGGGTCCTGTTTGCCTTTGGCTACCCTTCCTGTCACTGAGCTTCATCTTTGAGGGAGTGATCAATGACCAGCCCAAATCTTTCTCCCTCAATTCTTTTTAGCTGACACCTACCCAAATCACAATATATACCCTTTTTGTGTATTTATTGTCCATACCTGCATACTTGTCTACATTGAAGGACATTTGCCAGTTTCAGGCTACTTCCCCAACCTATGTAAATCCAGTTGTATTCTATTTCCCTCTTGTAGGTTACTAACTCTAACACACAATTTGGAGTCATCCACAAATTTAATTAATGTGCTGCCTATGCTGTTCTGCAGATCATTACTGAAGATAAAACACAGAAATGGCCCAACACTGGGCCATCCCACTCATAATTAGACCCAATTGGGATGCTATTCCATTTAAAACCACCTTTTTGTTCACAGCCCATTAGCAAATTTTTAATCCATTTTCCTATTTCTCCCCACTTAACATGAGACCTAATTTTTTTTTTTGCACAATCTATTATTAGGGACATGGTAACTGGGCACTTAGAAAATCATAATATGATTGGGCAGAGTCAACATGGTTTTATGAAAGGGAGATAGTGTTTGACAAATCTATTGCGGTTTTTTGAGGGTGTAACTAGCAGGGTAGATAAGGGTAAACCAGTGGATGTAGTATATTTGGATTTTCAAAAGGCATTCAATAAAGTGCCACACAAGAGGTTGTTACACAAGATTAGGGCTCATGGGATTGGGTGTAATATATTAACTTGGATTGCGGATTGGTTAATGGACAGAAAACAGAGAGTAGGAATAAACGGGTCATTTTCGGGTTGGCAGGTAGAAACTAGTAGGGTGCCGCAAGGATCAGTGCTTGGGCCCCAGCTATTTACAATCTATATCAATGATTTAGATGAGGGGACATAAGAAATAGGAGCAGGAGTAGGCCTTTTGGCCCTTTGAACCTGCTCCACCATTCAGTAAGATCATGGCTGATCTTTGACCTCAACTCCACTTTCCTGCCCGATCCCCATATCCCTTGATTCCCTTAGAGTCCAAAATAAGAACATAAGAAATAGGAGCAGGACTAGGCAGATGAAGTATAATGTGGGGAAATGTGAAATATCTACTTTGGTAGGAAGAATAGAAAAGCAGATTATTTTTTAATAGGTGAGCAACTAGTAATTGTTGGTATGCAGAGGGATTTGGGTGTCCTTATATAGGAATCGCAGAAAGGTAACATGCAGGTACAGCAAGTAATTCAGAAGGCAAATAGTATGTTAGCCTTTACTACAAGGGCGTTGGAATACAAGAGTAAGTATATGTCTTGCTGCAATTACTGTAACCGGCACGGGCTTGATGGGCCAAATGGCCTCCTACTGTAACGATTCTATGATTCTAATTACTGTATACAGGTTTGGTCTCCTTACCTAAGGAAGTATATACTTGTCTTAGAGGAGGTGCAATAAAGGTTCTCTAGATTGATTCCTGGGATTAGAAGGCTGTCCCATGAGGAGAGATTGAGTAGAATGGGCTTATACTCTCTTGAATCAACAATGAGGTGATCTCATTGAAACTTCTAAAATTCTTAGAGGGCTTGACAAGGTAGATGCTGAGAGGCTGTTTCCCCTGGCTGGAGAGTCTAGAAATAGAGGTTATAGTCTCAGGATAAGGGGTCAGCCATTTAGAACTGAGATGAGGAGAAATTTCTTCACTCAGAGTTGTGAATCTTTAGCATTCTCTACCCCAGAGGGTAGTGGATGCTCAGTTGTTGTGTATATTCAAGATGGAGATCGATAGATTTGTGAACACCAAGGGATATGGGGATAGGGCGGGAAAGTGGAGTTGAGGTAGAAGATCAGCCATGATCTTACTGAATGGCGGAGCAGGCTCAAGCGTCCATTTCTTATGTTCTTAATCACTTATGTGGCGCTTTATCAAATGACTTTTGGAAATTCAAGTGTATGATGTCTACAGGGCCACCGTGTTCTAGTTATCTCTTCAGAAAAGTTTGTCAAACATGACCGTTGCTTTCTGAAGCCATGTTGGGTATACTATATAACAGCTATCTGTTCTGAATACTCATTTACAGAATCTCTTGTGATGTTTTCCCACCTGAGGATAGACTCACTGGTCTATAGTTCTAGGATTTGACTTTAGTCCCTTTTTGAACAAGGGGAAAACATCACACAAGATCTCTGCCATTCCTTTAAGCAACCTGGGATAAATCAAGCCTGGCCCTGTTTTATTTTGAGCCATTTTAATTTAGCTAGAACTATTTCACCTGAGATACACAAGAAATCTATCTAGATTTTAATTTTATCTACTAGGCAAGGAGCAGGTGCAGCCTTTTCACGATTACAAACTGTTCCGCCATGCCTTTGCCATTGTTTTTAATCCTCCCCAAGTCATCTTATAACATTCCCATTTGTTCCCTAACTGACTTTTGACTCCTAACATAAGCAAAAATTGCTTTTGCATTGTCCTATTTTCAACTATCCTCCTCCTTGCTAGATTCATGTTAGTTTTTCTAATACTGTTAATGTTAACTGTTTTGTGTACCTTTCTCTAATCTGAATGATTAATACCGTTTTTAAATCCAAAAATACCTCTTCTTGAGTGGCAGTTGCTGATTTTCTTCATTTGTTGCTGGGACGAGTGTATTAAGAGTCAACCACAATGTGGGATTAGAGTCACATGTAGGCTAGACCAGGTAGGGGGAAGCAGGTTCCCTTCCCCAAATGACATTAATGAACCAACTGAATTTTTGCGACAATTCGGCAGCTTTTGTCGTCAGTTTTTCCTGGTGCTAGCCCACAAATGACCAGATTTCTTGCCTTCAATTTCCCAACTTCTATGATGGTGGAGGCTCAGTTGTTGAATATATTCAAGACAGAGATCGATAGATTTTTGGATATTAAGGGAATCAAGGGACATGAGGATCGTGCGGGAAGATGGAGTTAATGGCGGAGCGGGCTCGAAGGGCCTGCTCCTGTTTTTTATATTTGAACTCGACCTCTGGTTTACTAGTCCAGTATCATAACCACAATACTACTGTACCTATTATCCCTCCATTTAACCACTGTGACCTTTACTGGTCATATATTATTTTCTGTTTCATAGGAATATTTCAGGCTCCTTTTCCCTTCAAGACTTGTTTTTAATAAGTAATCTTTTTTGGGGTGTTGTAGTCATCAGCACCCAGTTCCCTCTCCCACTTAAATGCTGCAAAGTCGCTTTTGACTCATCCACATCTTAATGTCAGATAGGCAGTCTGGCAGTTCCGAGGTAATCATGGTTAGAGGAAGTGGTGAGATGGCGGAGCTGGGTTTTGGCAGCATATGTGTGGAAGCTGACTCTATACCAGCATGTGATGTCTTGAAGACCAGCATGTAGATGAAGAAAAGGAGGGGCCAAGGATAGGAACTTTAGAGGTGGTTAGGTGAGGACTGAAGAGAAGCCATTGCAGAAGATTGGTGTATTGGGTCAGGTAGGAGTGGAATAACACAAGGGCAGTTCCACAGAGTTGGATAACAGAGGACAGGAAATGGAGGAGGATTGCGTGGTCAATCATAATCAAACACTGCAGGGAGGTCAAGGAGAAGGAGGGAGATAACACGCCCCAGTTGCAGTCAGAAAGATATCATGTGACTGACTAGGGTAGTCTTGGTGCTGTGAGCAGAGTGGAAGGTGTACTGAAGAATTCAAACAAGTAATTATGGGAGCGGTGACACAGAGCCGGGAGACAACGGCATGTTCAAGGTCGTTGGAGAAGAAAGGCAGATTAGAAATGGGGCAATATTGGGAAATGACAGATGAATCAAGGGTGGACTTTTTGAGTAGAGATTGTAGGATAGGGTGTATTTGTATGATTTAGTAAACATTTTTGTATAACTATAATATGTGAAATTGTATGTTAACAGCCTAAAAGCCTGTATAAAATGGTGAATGGCTGAGAGAGAGGCAAGATGGGAAATTATGCCAACCTGACTGAAACTCGCTCTGTTTTCAATGACTGAAGTAATGGAAAAAGTTTATGGAGACTATCAGGAACGTGGTATTCAGTAATGTGATGGAAAAGAGATAAAAGAGGAGAGAAATTTAAGGCACCCCTCAGTGATACCACTATAAAATGGACAGACTGTTTAGACAACATCTTGGGAAATGGTCTTTGAAAAGAGAACATCTAAAGATAAAGGGAACTTTGATATACACAAAGCAAGACCAAGTGGGATCAACAAGGTCATAAAATATGTACTAGGTGTCAGATAGCTAGCTGCAGTCACGTAGGCAAAGGGGAGGGAAAGTGTATAAAGATACAGATATTGAACACTGAAGGCAGCGCGAACCAAATAATCAGAGTTGAAGGAGCTTCAGTTGATAGAACAAAGCAAGAAACCAGAGAAGCGAGCTTCAGTCAACAGAACACAGCAAGAGAATAAAGAGACCGTGCCACAGTCGCTCGGAAGGAACGCCGAGGCTCAAACGAACAAGACTGTGACTATCTCCTTGTTAAGTATTACTTCTTTGTACTGGATGTTTAATGCTTAATAAACCTGTTTTACTGATACACAATATACCTGTACCCAGAGTGGTTTGTGTTGCACAGGGCCTTGGTGAGACCACACCTTGAGTATTGTGTGCAGTTTTGGTCACCTTATCTGAGGAAGAATGTTCTTGCCATGGAGGGAGTGCAGCAAAGATTCACCAGACTGATACCTGGGATAGCAGGAATGACGTATGAGGAAAGATTGAGTTGATTGGGATTATACTCGCTGGAGTTTAGAAGAATGAGAGGGGATCTCATTGAAACTTATAAAATTCTAACAGGACTAGACAGACTAGATGCAGGAAGGATGTTCCCGATGGCCGGGGAGTCCAGAACCAGGGGTCACAGTCTAAGGATAAGGGGTAAGCCATTTAGGACAGAGATGAGGAGGAATTTCTTCACCCAGAGAGTGGTGAACCTGTGGAATTCTCTACCACAGAAGGCAGTGGAGGCCAATTCATTAAATATATTCAAGAAGGAGTTGGATATATTTCTTAAGGCTAAAGGGATCAAGGGATATGGAGAGAAGGCAGGGACAGGGTACTGAGTTTGGATGATCAGCCATGATCTGATTGAATGGCGGAGCAGGCTCGAGGGACCGAATGGCCTACTCCTGCTCCTATCTTCTATGTTTCTATGTGTAGTCACGGACAAATTAGTATAAGAGCTTTTGGAAGCTACAAGATCTACAAATTTCTGCTGTTGGGGCGCGGGAGCTGGTTTCAGCAATGTTAACAAGGGAGCTGGTGCCTAAAGATGTTTACGATAAGGTGGAGATAATTGCATTTCACTATCTAGAGAAAGAGAAAAAAAATTACGAATGGAATCCACAGGGACAGTATTCAATATGGACTGTTACTTATACAGCTTGTTTATCCCCTCCAATCCCCCCCCCCCCAACACATATGAAAAACACCACCGCATTAATATCCCTAAGAATCTCGTATACACCTGGTCATGCTTTAGTAATTTGGTAAAAATGGTATTTATGTACCTACCTACTGCAAGGATGAGAGCAATAAATTGTTTATTTTTAAAAGTAGTTGACATTTAATTTATTTTAAAGGATGATAAGGCTTTTAAAATGTATTAGAAAGGAGATCCTACAAAATTATAAATTTGTGTGTCCTTTTAGGAAAATGGGGACAGCTTTATTAAGTTGTTTTTCAATGACAGAAGTGTAGCCTGAATACTGAAAGCCTCTGGGGCTTATATGGAATTTATGGTTTCTACGAATTACGAAAACAGTCTGTTTATGAGTTCAGCCACTGACAATGCTGTTTTTGAATTAATTCCTACCATTCTGTCTGATCGACGGTATTCATTATTGAGAGCCTCAATTAAATAAAGCAGAGTGCAAAATCTGGAAACGGAATCCTCAACAAAGCATCATTGAAGGATCAACTCCTAGTCAGCCACATACCCTTGTCTTCCAGAGCACAGTGCTGAGCAAAAGTGGCACAGACGGCTCTTTAATGTGCTACAGCAGGTGTTCCTTTTATTGAACATACATTGCTCTATATTGCAATAAGAAGCAAACAAAGTCCTCAATATTTCACTATATACGCTCATTGGTCCTACTGGATTTCATATACAGTATAACTTCACTATAACTTATACTGCTTATAATGAACACCCGGTTTTAACGATCCCAATGGCATGATCCAATTTTCTCAATGGAAATAGCCCTCCCTACAACAAACTCTTGAGCAGAATCTACCTAGACCGACCCAGATACAACGATGGAATTCAAGCTGAGGTTAATTGTAACCTATTGTAGTGCGAATCCCACATGACGTATGCATTCAGTGCCTCATAAGACAGCCCGCTATCTACACACAAACTGCAACGAGGAAACTGACGCAAGACAAATGCAGCCAGGCAACGTGCACGAAGATGGAGAGCAAGAAATTGCCTTCATCTCTGAAAACTAAACTTCAAATCTTCGATGATCTGGGCCATAAAGGAAAAAACGCAAGTCACAATCTGCAAACTCAGCTTAGCAAATAGCACAGTTGCAACCATGTGAGCCAACAGAGGAAAAATCAAGTCTGCTATTATCGTAAATGAAATGCTGATCCAGATTCCAGGGTGTAGTGCTGAGTAAAAGTGGCACAGATGGCTCCGTGCTGTGACTCATGATGATGGTGATGAAGCAATCTTTTTCTGGTTTAAAACAGCCAGAGGGCGTAACATGTCGGGCAATGTGTTATGTGCAAAGGCCCAAAAGGTTACTAGTCATTACTTGAAACGGAGGATCTTTTTGGACTGGTTAACAAGATAGAAACAGCACGTATTGAGAAAAGCACAAATAATATGAAGCAGTCTAAGCTGTATAAGTTTTTTTTTAAAACAAAATAAAATGATGTTCAATTCAATTTGGTAATTTCTTCATTTTTCTGATGCAGCAAATTGCCAAACTCTACTATAGTGAACGCCCTGATATAACAATCTTTTCTGCCGGTCCCAAGAGGGTTTGTTATAGTAAAGTTCGACTGTATATTTCATTACACTTCATGACTTCAAGTGCTTAAAGGAAGAAAATCTAAGGTGAGTACTTTTTGTTCAAAGTACTGTACTTGCATCAATTTTCTCACCAGCACTAAGAACCTCAATCAGATCTTTTTTCCCTGCCAGGTTGTTCCACTGATATCACCAATGGGAGCATCCCAGAATGGCTCCATAGAAAACAGCAGAGACAGGGCTAGTGGCAGAAAACCTGCCTGAGAGCTAATCCAGAGTCATAGGGCCCAGATACCCATGATATTTGTTAGAAAATCTCCATTCCTCCAGTTGATAGTAAAGATTTATGGGTCCCATGACTCTGGAGTGGATGGTTGGAAATTGTAACTCTTGCGGTTTCCTATGGAGCCATTCCAGATTGTAGAAGCAGGTTTCATATCAATGACCTCACCAGAGCAGCCTTGCAATCAGGGAGACCTGAGTCAATGGTCTTCATGCCAGTAAGGATGTTGGTACTAAAATATCATGTTCAGTTTCCGCCCATGGGCTGTCCCTTCCTTGAACTATACCTAACTATTAATACAGAAGGCCCAATACAGCACAAAATTCTAGTTGTTACAATGCTACGGCTGATTTCACGAGAGTCATTATCTTCAGCTCCTGCCACAAACCCTTTACTACTGATTCCATTCCCCTCCCTGGCTACCGTCCCAAGCCAAACCAAACTGTTCACAAATTCAGCATCCTATTCAATCCCAAATTGAGCTTCTGACCCCATATCCTCTCCACAAAAGCCACTTATTTCCATCTTCATAACATTGCTCGTCTCTGCCGCTACTTCAGCTCATCTGCTGCTGAAACCCTCACCTATGCCGTTGTCACTTCCAGACTCAACTATTCAATGTTCTCCTGGCCGACCTTCCACCTCCACAGGCCGTAAATTTCAGTTCATCTGAAACTCTGCTGTCCCGATCCTATCCCACACCAAGTCTTACTTGCTTATCACTCCTGTTCTTGCTGACCTACATTGGCTCCCTATTCCCCAATGCCTCAAATTTAAAATTCTCATCCTCCCCATTTCTGTAACCTCCTCCAGCACTACAGCCCCTCAATTTTCTCTTAGTTCATCTGACTCTGGCCTCTTACACCTCACTCTCCCCCACCATTGGCGGCCATGCCTTCAACCTCCTCGGCCTCATGTGCTGGAATTCCCTCCCTAAACCCCTCCACCTCTTCACTGCCCTCTCCTCCTTTAAGACTCTCCTTAAAACCCATCTGTTTGATGTTTTGGTCATCCCTTCTAATATCTCCTTCTTTGGCTCAGTGTCTTTTTTTTTAAATTATGACTGAATCACTTTGGGATGTTTTTCTAAGATAAAGGTGCAATATAAATGCAAGTTATTATTGTAGTTACAGTGTAGAATATGTGGTGGCCTAGGAGTGGCTGCCTCTTATTTTCTTGGTCAAGAACAGTGAGAGACCTGGCAGGGGAAGGGAAAATATCATACAAAAGAAAGAAAAATAATGAATTCTTTATTTGCATTTCCACAAAGTTTTCCTCCCTTTTAGGGATAGAGGGAAGAGACCTAAGTGGCATCATTTTTTTTAAATATAAGTCTTATGAATTAAATCTGTTCACATATACTGCAATTAAGGTAAAAACAAAATATACATTTATATTATCTTATCAGGTGTTTAAAATATAAAGTTGTGTTGGTGTAAGAGTTAATATCCTTTGTATTCTGCATGGCTAAATTCATCTCTTGAATAGTGCTTTAACAACCCCAAAATGCTTCTGGACATCTACAACAGCAAAATTATAGGATATATATAAACCATATTTTTCAGGCCAAAATTGACACCTCAGCAGCCACATTAAAAGGTACACAGCTGTGTTTTAGCAATGTTTATACTATGCCTGTGGCACTTCTAGCAGTGGTTTATGGGTCTTAGGTGCCACTGCTGGAATTACTTTGGATCATATGCACAGGCCCCCTGCTGATGGTGACACACACTCCTCAGAATCCTTCTCACTCATCAGGCACCTCTCCCTGTCAACACTCTCCGCTTCACTTCATTTTCTTCTCTCTATCCTCTGCAGGACTTTCCGTCTCTCTTGGCTTGTTTGCCTCCTCTTGGCCAACCTGTACTTCTCTCAGCCTGCTCTCCTTTACTTATTCATGCTGCTCTCTGCCCCGAGCTCGGCTTCTTTCAACTCTCCAACACTTTTTTATATATAGAGCTCCCTGATGTGAACAATGGAGTGTGCAAACACACATTGAGACTACAAAGAATGGCATCAATCAAACTACTCTGCAACAAAAAAGGATACTAAAAGTTTTAATAAAAATTTTTTTTAGGATTTTTTATAACTATATAGCTAAACCAGGCCATAATAAAAAAAATACTTGCTTTAATATAGCACCTTTCATGCCAAAATGTGTCTAAATGTTTTAGACAATTACTTGTTTTGAAGTGTAATGGCTGTTATTATATAGGCAAACGCAGCAGTTGTACTGTGCCAGCAATTTCTCACAAAATGCAATGAAATGAATGGCTAGTCAATCTGATTTGTGGTGTTGGTTCAGGGAGGAATGATGGCCAAGACACTTGCAGAACTCCCAGCTCTTCTTCGAACAGTGCCACATGATCATTAATGTTCATCTGCACCACTCGAACAGGCCCCACAGTTTTAACATTTCATTTGAATGATAACACCTGCAACAATGCAGCACTGTCTCAATACTGCACTAGTGACTGCCTTCATTATGCATTCAAATCCACACCTTCTGACCCAGAGGTGAGAGTGGCAGCCACTGAGCCAAGTTGACACTTGAGTTGGCATCAATCAAGTACACATTAGCTTTTTGCAATTGGATGGCTTACTTTACGCCACTCACTAAATCTTAAGCAACAGTTTGCAAGAACTTGAGAGAAAAAATAAAGTTTTACTGTAGGTTCTAATCTGTCAGTGGGTAAATACATTCCCTTGCATGGCACTGAGCCATGCAGATTGGTCTGTGGTGAATTGTTGATCTCAATTGGGGCAGTGGTGAGGGACACAAAATAATTGGCTTCAGCATCATCAGGCTAGGGAAGAAAAGGTCAGCCAGATTTCTGACATTTGGTCACTATCTGGTAATCCATGTTGCTAAGTATATGTATGTAGATGTTGGGTGAGAACATGATTGAGCTCAGCTGTACTGTGTTCTGCAGTCAGATAATCTACTGATTTTCACTGCATTCAAGACATGAAGAGTAGTCATTTGGGTAAGGTACCAGAGAGCTGCTGGTGCTTCAGATTCCCAGCCTTCAGGAGAGGAGGGGAGAAAATTGGAAAAACAAAAGACAAGTTGTATTGCAGATCATACAGTTGATCAAATGTCCCAATATTTATGCAAACTAAGATGAGCTTTAATTGAATCTTAATATCTGAAAGGTTGTTAGTGTTATAGGTTGCAATTTAAAAAAATGATAAATGCAGATTTCAATTTGGAGCAAAGCAGGGATTCTATTTACACTGTACTTTTCAGCCAAGATATTTGGGTATCTTTGATCCATACTGCAGTGGTTTTCAAACTCTTCAGTGTGGGAGGGGGGGTCTCCCTGCAAAGACTGACAAACTCTTCAGTATCCTCTGCAAATAATATATTCCTGGGACTCTCTGAAAATATTGATGCACATTCAGGGAGCCCATGTCCTAATTTCTGAAAGAAATGCCAGCTACCCAAGGAATACAATGCTACTCATTGCATATAGATGGCCCCGATTTTCACTCCAGGTGGATTCCCCGCTCAGACCGGAGTTAAAATGACAGTCGGGTCTCAATGATGTCATCGGACTGCAACATGCATATTTAAAGAAGGACCCTGTTGACTCCGGGTGCGTGTCCTTGCTGCCTGCTCAGGAAAGCAGGTTAAAATTGCAGGGGGAGTGTGACTAACTGGATTGTTCTTTGAAAGAGCTGGCGCAGTCTCGATGGGCCGAATGACCGCTTTCTGTGCTGTACTATTCTATGATTCTATGTTGCGATCATGGCAGCTTTCGGACAGGCAAGAGCCAGGGCGATTTTAACTACCCATCCACCAGGTTTCTGCTGAGCAAGTAGGGTTAAAATCACCCCGAATGTGTTAGCAAATCAACAAATACAAAAAAAAATACACACTCACAGCTCAGGGTATACCTGGCTCAACATGAAGAGAAATCTTTGCCATACCATACCAAGATATATACAACTGTGTAGTGGTATGTGCACAATTATAATACATTTGACCTTGTTTTTCAATATTTGTGAAAATTGAGATGGTTTTAAAAGGGATGAAAAAATTGTAAAAAGCTGTTCGATTATGAGGAATAAGCAACAGCCTTTGAGAAAGTACAGAGAAGCATACACAGAACAGAACCACAGCACACAATCTAGGCTGATACTCCAATGCAATACTGAAAAAGTACTTCATTGCTGGAGGTACTGTCCTTGGGACAAGATGCTAACTGATGTTCGGTTTGCCTGTTCTCGTGGTTCAGATGAATGTTAAAGATCCCATGACACCTTAGGAAGAAGGGAATTCTCCCAGTGTTCTGGCCAACATTCCTTCCTCAAGCAACATTACCAAAACAGATTAAGTGCTTCATATTATGTTAGTGCAACACAGATGGCTGTAAGCCAAATGGAAAACTACAGGGACAGCCTAAGACCAATGGTCCAGAAGACCCGTTAAAGACAGGTCTTCTCGGTAGCAGCTCTTGGTAAATCTTGACTGACTGTTGGCTGCACCCAAGACCTGCATTTGGAAAACGGGAAACAATGACATTAGTGTGGATCTTATATGCAATATAAAAGCAGCAATTCATAGACCATTTACTTCAGCGTTGCTTGTGGGATCTTGCTGTGTGTAAAGTATCTGTTGCATTGCTTACATAAAACAGTAATTCATTGTATGAAGTGCTTAGACATTTCTGAGCAGTGTGATAAGGTGTTACACAAGTGCATCTTTTCATTTTTTACAGCAAGTTGGGAAAGTTTGTGAAGACACAACCCTCCATAAAGATAAAGATTGGACTAAAAAACATGGATGTCGTCAAAACCAGCCTCACTTAGAATACAGTGTTCTGTTTCAGTCTCCTCAAACAGCGGGCGATATTGAGGCTTTGGAAAAGCTCATGAGGAGGGCCACAAGGAAGATACCCAGTTTAAAACACCTCAATTACCCTGATCTATTTACTTTATAGAGAAGCGTAGACTCCAGAAGGATTTGACGGAGGTATTTAAAAGGAGTAGATTGTGTTCATAACGATAGATTATTTTAATTAGATAGATTAGGGAGAACCAGCTGCCATGCGTATAAAGTTAAGCAACCGTAAAACCAGGTTAGATGTCAGGGGGTTCTTCTTTTCCCAGAAGATAGTAGACCTATGGAACAAGTTGCCAGCTTATGCAGTGAGTGTGGATTCACTGCATTACTTCCAAAGAAAGCTGGACCAATTTCTGTCTGGGATGCAAATCACAGCCTACAAAAAGTAGGTGGGATATTAGTATAAATCATGGTCAATGTCCTCTCCTGGACCCTTAGGCCTGTGTTTTTTGGCCTTTCCCAGGAAATAAAATGGCTGTCAGTGGGTGGGGGTCTTGGGAAAGGCATTATGACTGTGTGAGGCAGTCTTGATGGACCAGCTTGTCTTTTCTTGTCCATTATTTTCATATGTTCGCCTCCTCACACAGATCTTTTGCAAAAGTTGCCAACATTTTGCTATCATTTTTGAGCTTTTAAAAAGGCTTGCAGAATTTTTGTCCCCAGGTGTAGCAACTTCCCTTTAAGAGGCCACATCCTTTTAAGCACCACAAACTCACTAATTTCCTGCCGCCTTCCTCTCCCCCCTCGTTAAACTCCTTGTGTAAGGCAGTAGTGGTGCGGGTGGTTTACTTAAAGAATGCAATAGCCAGTAAGCTCAGACCTTCCTTTTTGTTCTTTCCTCTTCTACCCCCTTTCTCTGCCTCTCTACTTGCTTAAAACCGGTTACATCTCTAACTGTTTCCTGTTCTGATGAAAGGTCATCTACATCTACCTGAAACGTTAGCTCTGTTTCTTTCTCCACAGATGCTGCCTGACCTGCTGAGTATTTCCAGCATTTTCTGTTTTTAAGCTCAGTTCTTCACTCTTCTACCATGCACAGCAGCCTGTGCCATGCGTTCCCGGTAGCACCGACGGCGAGTTGCAATATTGGTCCCTAAATCTATACCAGCTTCACTCCAAATATGCGTCATTTTACAAGAATGTACGGCACTCTGCGTACATGTAGGTTTTGAGCCACTAGTTGCACTATGGAATTCCCATTTCCTAAGGAAGGTAAGGGTTAAGATACTTGAGAACGTCAAATCATAAAGAGGCGAGAAGCAAGCATATTCCACAGATGGGTTTAAAGCCACTTTTTGTCTTGCTAACTGCATTTTAGAAAGAAATTGGCAAAAGATTAAAGATTTATTTTAGTAGCTTAAAACAAACTCTCCAAATTCACACCCATGGTAGACAACTCAATAGAAAATGGATGTCAATCATCAACACAGACAAAAACTTGTGTCTACACCTTGCCTGCGTCACTACTTGTTTACTGTCCTTTTATACCAACTGCATCGGTTAGCGTGGATCTTTGATTCAACCTATTGCTCATAAAGAACAGAAGGGAAAAGCTGCAATAAAACCAAAAATCTTACTACAAAGTAACTGGGATACAATGAGTAAACAATGGTAGTCGTAGCACTTGATGTGTAGCATAAATCCAACTGAATGCATTAAACTTTTGGCCTCTGTTGTCAAAGCAGGAAACAGAGTAAAGTCAAGACCTGCCATAGGCAGAGAATGTCAGGTTTGTTATTTCTATGCTTTACAAAAACACAAAGTAAGTACAACTAGAAGCAGCTGATCACACAATTGAACATGAACCACCTGCTGTATGAGAAATCAACACCTTTGGAAACCACTTATTTTAGGTTCAGAAATCTATTGGATTGCTGACACGGGCTATACAAATACATCCCTCTCTAAACAACACTGCACAGTATAATGCTGAAAATCCCCTCACTTGCACGCATATGTCCTCTGGGTTCAATTTAGAATTTTTACAGAATGTGTTAGTAACCGACTACTGTGAAAAACAGGGCTAGATGTAGATTGCTGGGGCGTCAATATTTTAAAGATAATACAGTCTATTTCATTTAAGTGTATCATTTTTCAAAATCCTCCCATCAGTTGATTTCTATGGAAGCCTGCTCTGTTAAGCAAATACCAATAAGTGACATTTTATTTTAAGCCTAGTTCTGCAGTCTATAATCCCACTCCAGCTTATGTTAACCATAACAAGAAGCAGTGTAAATAGCTGATATAGTGTATTCATACAGTAAGTTTTAGAACAGCCCTAGGTCATTCAATTATAGTAAATATTGAAACATTATTTTTCAAAATTTTGTTTATTGCAGAGGTGTATACTGATTTTTCCTCGATGTTTTAATGCAGTTAACAGGAGGAATTGTATGTCCATAAATCCATCAGGTACTTCATGGGACAGCGACATCACATATAATGAAATTCAAAATAATCTGTGATTGATTCCAATTTACCCGGGCCAGATTCTAAAATTGACAGGCAAAACTGTAATTGAAAAATGGGCTGCCTTTAAAGAGGAGATGGTTTAGGTACAGTTGAGGTACATTCCCACGAGGGGGAACGGTAGGGCAACTAAAGCCAGAGCTCCCTGGATGACAAAAGAGATGGAGAATTAAGATGAAGCAGAAAAAGAGCACGTATGACAGATGTCAGGTTGAGAATACAAGTGAGAATCAGTCTGAATATAGAAAGTACAGAGGGGAAGTGAAAAAGATAAGAGGGGCAAAGAGAGATTATGAGAATAGATTGGCATGTAACATAAAAGAGAATTCAAAAGTCTTCTGTTGGCATATAAATAGTAAACGGGTAGTAAGAGGGGTGGGGCCGATTAGGGACCAAAAAGGAGACCTACGCATGGAGGCAGAGGGCATGGCTGAGGTACTAAATGAGTACTTTGCATCTGTCTTCACCAAGGAAGAAAATGCTGCCAAAGTCATAGTGAAAGAGGAGGTAGTGAAGATACTGGAGGAGATAAAAATTGATAAAGGAGGTACTAGAAAGGCTGTCTGCACTTAAAGTTGATAAGTCACCAGGACCGGATGGGATGCATCCTAGGATGCTGAGCGAAGTTAAGGAGGAAATAGCCGAGCTACTGGCCATGATCTGTCAATCCTCCTTAGATACGGGGGTGGTGCCGGAGGACTGGAGAATTGCAAATGTTACACCCTTGTTCAAAAAAGGTACACCCAACAACTACAGGCCAGTCAGTTTAACCTCAGTAGTGGGGAAGCTTTTAGAAACGACAATCAGGGACAAAGTTAACAGTCACTCGGACAAGTGTGGATTAATTAAAGAAAGCCAGCACAAATTTGTTAAAGGCAAATCGTGTTTAACTAACTTGATCGAGTTTTTTGATGAGGTAACAGGGAGGGTTGATGAGGGCAATGCGGTTGGCGTGGTGTACATGGACTTCCAAAAGGCGTTTGATAAAGTGCCACATAATAGGCTTGCCAGCAAAGTTGAAGCCCATGGAATAAAGGGACAGTGGCAGCATGGATACGAAATTGACTAAGTGACAGGAAACAGAGAGTAGTGGTGAATGGTTGTTTTTCGGACTGAAGGAAGGTATACAGTAGTCTGCCCCAGGGGTCGGTACTAGGACCGCTGCTTTTCTTGATATATATTAATGACTTGGATGTACAGGGCACAATTTCAAAGTTTGCAGACAACACAAAACTTGGAAATATAGTGCACAGTGAGGAGGATAGTGATAGACTTCAAGAAGACATAGACAGGCTGGTGAAATGGGCGGACATGTGGCCAATGAAATTCAACACAGAAAAGTGTGAAGTGATACATTTTGGTAGGGAGAATGAGTTGAGGCAATATAAACTAAAGGGTACAATCCTAAAACTGAATCCAAAGCATGAACAGAGACACCTGGGGGTATATGTGCACAAATCGTTGAAGGTGGCAGGGCAGGTTGAGAAAGAGGTTAAAAAAGCATACAGGATCCTGGGCTTCATAAATAGAGGCATAGAGTACAAAAGCAAGTAAGTTATGATGAACCTTTATAAAACACTGGTTCGGTCTCAACTGGAGTATTGTGCCCAATTCTGGGCAACGCACTTTAGGAAGGATGTGACGACTTTAGAGAGGGTGCAGAATAGCTTTATGAGAATGATTCCAGTGATGAGGGACTTCAGTTACGTGGATAGACTAGAGAAGCTGGGGTTGTTCTCCTTAGAGCAGAGAAGGTTGAGAGGAGATCTGATAGAGGTGTTCAAAATCATGAGGGGACTAGACAGAATAGATAGAGAGAAACTGTCCCCATTGGTGGAAGGGTCGAGAATCAGAGGACACAGATTTAAGGTGATTGGCAAAAGAACCAAAGGCGATATGAGGGAAAACTTTTTTATGCAGCAAGTGGTTAGGATCTGGAATGCACTGCCTGAAAGGGTGGTGGAGGCAGACTCAATTGTGGTTTTCAAAAGGGAATTGGATAAGTACCTGAAGGAAAAGATTTTGCAGCGCTACGGGGAAAGGGCGGGGGAGTGAGACTTGCTGAAGTGCTCTTGCAGAGAGTCGGCACGGGCTCACCGGGCCGAATGGCCTCCTTCTGTGTTGTAACCATTCTATGATTCTATAAGAATTAATGGTCAAAAGTATTAACTAGGTTAAACCATGTATATCGATTAACCTTTATCACAGGAAAGGACATCTATAGCAATTGCGCATTTCTCATTTCCAAAGTTATTAAGCTTCAATTTTTATTTTTAATGTAAAAATGGTGCATTCACACATGTTTAGTATGGGTGTAAAATAGTTTTGGTTTTGTGTAGATGCTAAGTTTAGAGAGTAAAAATTAGGTGTCGAGGCCAGAACTGACTCTGAAGTGAAATAAAGTGAGGGTCCCTTCTACGGGGAATGTCACTTTGCTTTGCTTTTGTTGGCTCTGGATTGAGGCTGCATTTACACCACAACTGTAGCAACGGTGTGAAGCAAAACTGCTCGACACTGACACTACTACTGCAGTATGAATGTAGCTTAAATGTTATTAGTAATCAGTAAGATTAACTCTCGTTCCTTCTTTAAGACGCTCATTAATACCTACATCTGTGACCAAACTTTTGGTCGTGTGCCCATATATCTCATGTGGCTAGGTGTCAAATTTTGTTTGATAACGCTCCTGTGAAGTGCCTTGGGACATTTATAAAAGTTAAAGGTGCTATATAAATGCAAGTTGTTGTTGTTGAAAGTAATGGCTATTAACCACAATTTTTCAAGCTTACTAATGAGCTTTTTCCACCAAAACAGACCTTTAAATCATTTTTATAGTTCCCAACTAAGGTTCTTGTCTTCCAACATTGCTCTCCTGGAGCTTGAAATTCCTTTCATTGATAAATTTATTGAAAAGTAGACATTGCGAAAAAGTGGTGCAATTGGAGAAAGAACAAATGCCATTGTTTAACGCTTTTCTTTGCCAATTATACAATTCTGAAAATGGACTCATGAAAGTTAGCAAAAAAGCTAGAAGGCCATTTTGGGTTTGTTCAGGCCTTATTAAAGGCCAGTCAAGGGAACTCGTGTAATCACACACTATTTGGAGGTGCTTTGAAATGTGAGTTACCTCCTGGTCAGACAACATATCAGCTGCCACAAAGAGTTAAACACACTGGAGTGACACAATGAATTCAACTAGCAAAGCAACAGATCCTCAGCCATTAATATCTTATGCTGATAGCATATCATGGCCATCATTGATTCGTCCATTTAGGGTTAATAAAGGGAGGAGCTGAAGTTAACCAATAAGAAAAATGCTGCAGATGCTGGAAATCTGAAAAGAAACACAGAAAATGCTGGAGTTCTCATTAAGGGTTCCATCCAAAATATCTTCCTCTTTTGGGTGCTGACTGCCCTGCTGTATATAGCCACCATTATATGTTTTTATTTACAAAAATCTGCATTCGAATAGGCCACTCTTACGGACTCAGAATTAGGTAATTGGGAAGCAGATATATTAGCATGATAAAGCCCAGTGTTGAGGCATTTTTAACTAGTCAGTGGAAAGCCGAATTCACTGTTCTCAGTGCACATTTCATTTTCTGACAACAGCCTTACTACAGCCTTGTTCATATTCTATACCTTGCAATTCATTATCAAAATGAACTTGCCCACTCTTCTCCCTTTAGCTCCCCAACGATGTCAGGGGTTAAAGATGAATTGTAAATTGAAAATGTGGGGAAAGTGCACTATGTCAGTCATAATCTGAAAGAAAAAAGATAGGTAACATTACTGTTTTGGGTGGGCTATTTCATCAGAACTTTCACCGGTTATGAAAAAGGGACTCACCTGATACATTTCCTTCCAGGTGTTTGAAGTCCTGCTGTGCATTTCTACCATTTTCTATTTTTATTTTGGACTTTTATCTCAATCCATGACATCACTGGTGCAATAGTCCATTCAGAGCAGAGAAGGACTTTAAATTTGGCAATAAAACTAAAGATAGATATTCTGGATTTGAAATATTTAAATATTGTGATTTTAATACACCATCTATTTTCCATCACTATTGGAAAACTATTCCGAAAAATCTGACAGTAGTAAAAGGTTTAAGAACCTAAGAAATAAGAGCAGGAGTAGGCCATATGGCCCCTCAAGCCTGCTCTGCCATTCAATAAGATCACGGCTGATCATCGACCTCAACTCCACTTTCCCACCCGATCTCCATATCCCTTGATTCCCTTAGAGTCCAAAAATCTATCGATCTCACCCTTGACTATGCTCAAAGACTCAGCATTCACAGCCCTCTGGGGCAGAGAATTCCAAAGATTCACAACCCCTCTGAGTGAAGAAGTTCCTCATCTCAGTCTTAAATGGCCTACCCCTTATCCTGAGACTATGCTCCCTAGTTCTAGACTCCCCAGCCAGGGGAAACAACCTCTCAGCGTCTACCCTGTCAAGCCCCTTCAGAATCTTGTATGTTTCAATGAGATCACCTCTCATTCTTCTAAACTCCAGAGAGTATAGACCCATTCTACACAATCTCTCATCATAGGACAACCCTCTCATCCCAGGAATCAATCTGGTGAACATTCGTTGCACCGCCTCCAAGGCAAGTATATCCTTCCTTAGATAAGGAGACCAAAGCTGTGCACAGTACTCCAGGTGCGTATAAACCAATGCATAAAAAGGTACTGACATCTACAGACTGTATGTTATTTTGCCAATTTTCTTTCTTCCTCCTTTCCTGAAGGCATTGAATCATGCTGGTTCAATGGGCACCAGATGTCTTCTGGTAAGAAGTACCCATTTGTCACACAGGAGCCGAACTAACGAGAGTTGCAGGTTAATTAAGCATGGGAGGAATCACAGCCGAGCCCAATTCTGTCCTCATCTGACATTAACAGACATGCATTTCTGGGTGGTGTAAATGGGTACTGATGAGGAGCAGGAACATTCACTGATTTTTCCCTCCTTAGCCGAGGGACACAGAAGCCACTTTTAGTGCCCCAAATGCCACCCCAGCTAAGAACAGCTAGCCAGCAGAGACCAAGAATCAAACCTGAAACCTTTCGGGTCTGTATGGCAGATTATGGCTTTGAACCTTTCAGTCACCTAAACTAGTAAAATAATGGGCCAAAACATTGTTTTTGGCTGCTAGAAAACTGTGTGTAGCTATCAAGATTCATAGTCATACAATTATTTAATAAAAAGCCATGATGGCAGGCAGATAATTATCTTAAGTGATCCTGGTCTGACTGGATTATCTAAAAAAAATGTAATCTGAAATGGAACAATTAATCTTACAGATAATAAATTACATTATAATGCATGGAAACGGTTTTATGCATGAGGAAATACACTGTAACTCTTCAAATGCTAGTCAAATAATTTGCTGTATTTGTTAGAGACTCCATGCTTATTAGCAGAGAAAGAATTAAGCAGGTTGAGTTCAGGGATGATCTTAAGAGAGTTCTACTATAATTGACTGCTACAATTTCTGACAGGCACTGTCATGCTGTAAATGTCTTCCATATCTGTACAAGTCTGCTAATGTTCTCCTTCAGTAATTGCTCCTTTGTTTCTTTTGTCCATGACACTTCCACTCAATAGAATAACAACTTTTTTGTTTTGTTTACGCCTCTGTGAAGCGCCATGGGACTTTTTCTACATTAAAGGTGCTATATTAAATGCAAGTTGTGGTTGTGTTAGTTGTGCTGATCCAGGCAATGCAGTTTTAGTCTGGACAAATGTAATTAGGCATTGTATTCTTGGTACTGACAGTGATCTACCCGAGGAGAGCGGGAAGGTCAAACAAACCTTACTTTATGGTTGACTGCAAGCTCTCTAAAAGTATGTCCAGCCATTACTGCAGAGCCCATTGAATAATGGACTTTATGCAAGTCGAAGTATTTTGGAGCCATGCCCGTATAATGCTTAGTCCTCAGTTTACAGGAATGTAATACAGTCCATATTAGTTGCTATTCTCTCCACAGTGGAGTGTAGTACAGCCATTCATTGATCGATCATACAATATATCTCAGAGATCGATTATTCCATTCTCTAGTCCAGACTAGTTACAACACTGTAGATATCTTATTGATACTTTGACACAATCACTTTGAACATGGCCCCATTGAACCATTGCCCTCCCTGCCTTTTTGTTTGAAACTTGAGTCTATCCCTTCTTCAGCCTCTCACAATCAGCCCACAACCAATGGAGATACCGAGTTCTCATGCTCCATGACTGCTCATGCACTGGTGATTCACTTACTTGTGGAGTTACAGGTGGCTCTAATGCGTGTACTGGTGCTTGGTACAGTACTGGTAACTGTGCGAGTGATTTTTGATGTGTAGTGTACTAGTATCTGCCAGATTCTTCTTTAGAGAGCAAACAGTTAGGTATTGGTAGGTATACAGAGGTAATACAAGTGTTGTTCATGTATAGATAGAATGGTTACAGCACGGAAGGCGGCCATTCGGCCCGTCGAGCCCGAGCCGGCTGTCTGCAGGAGCACTTCAGCTAGTCCCACTGCCCTGCCCTTTCCCTGTAGCCCTGCAAATTTCTTTCCTTCAGATACTTAACCAACTCCCCTTTGAAAGCTGTGATTGAATCTGCCTCCACCACCCTTTCTTAATCACTCGCTGCGTAAAAAAGTTTTTTCTTACGTCGCCTTTGGTTCTGTTGCCAAT
This sequence comes from Somniosus microcephalus, assembly GCF_052327205.1. Classification (NCBI taxonomy): domain Eukaryota; kingdom Metazoa; phylum Chordata; class Chondrichthyes; order Squaliformes; family Somniosidae; genus Somniosus; species Somniosus microcephalus. The sequence continues at coordinate 50,907,346 of NC_141008.1, forward strand.
CACCTTAAATCTGTGTCCTCTGGTTCTCGACCCTTCTGCCAATGGGGACAGTTTCCCTCTATCTACTCTGTCCAGACCTCTCCTGATTTTGAACGCCTCCCATCAAATCGCCTCTCAATCTTCTCTGCTCCAAGGAGAACAACCCCAGCTTTTCCAGTCTAGCCACACAACTGAAGTCCCTCATTCCTGGAATCATTCTCGTAAATAAGAACATAAGAAATACGAGCAGGAGTAGGCCAATCGGCTCCTCGAGCCTGCTCCGCCATTCAATAAGATCATGGCTGATCTGATCCTAACCGCCAATCTACTATCACAGAACCATCTCCTGAATCTAACAGAATTAGACACACGAAATAGGAGCAGGATCAGGCTACACGGCCTCTGGGCCTGCTCCGCTACCCACAGGGCCATGTCCGATCCGAACCTAGACTCATGTCCAAATTCCTGCCCGCTCCCCGTAACCCTTAATTCCCTTTACTTCTAGGAAACTGTCTATTTCTGTTTTAAATTTATGTAATGATGTAGCTTCTACAGCTTTTTGGGGCAGCATATTCCATGGACCTACCACCCTCTGAGTGAAGTAGTTCCTCCTCATCTCAGTTTTGAAAGAGCAGCCCCTTATTCTAAGACTATGCCCCCTAGTTCTAGTTTCACCCATCATCGGGAACATCCTCCCCGCATCCACCCGATCCAACCCCTTCACAATCTTATATGTTTCAATAAGATCGCCTCTCATTCTTCTGAACTCCAATGAGTAGAGTCCCAATCTACTCAACCTCTCCTCATATATCCATCCCCTCATCCCCGGGATTAACCGAGTGAACCTTCTTTGTACTGATCGAGAGCAAGTATGTCTTTTCTTAAGTATGGACACCAAAACTGTATGCAGTATTCCAGGTGCGGTCTCACCAATACCTTGTACAACTGAAGCAATACCTCCCTATTTTTATATTCTATCCCCCTAGCAATGAAAGCCAACATTCCATTGGCCTTCTTAATCACTTGCTGCACCTGCATACTAACCTTTTGAGTTTCGTGCACCAGGACCCCCAGATCCCTTTGTACTTCAGTACTTTCCAGTTTCTTGCCACTAAGATAATAACTTGCTCTACGATTTTTCCTGCCAAAGTGCATAACCTCACACTTTCCAGTATTGTATTCCATCTGCCAAATCTCTGCCCACTTACTTAGTCCCCTTGCAGGTTTTTTATGTCCTCCTCACTCACTACTTTCCCTCCCATCTTAGTATCATCTGCAAACTTTGATATGTTACACTCGGTCCCCTCCTCCAAATCGTTAATATAGATTGTAAAGAGTTGGGGACCCAGCACTGACCCCTGCGGAACACCACTAGTTACTGATTGCCAGTCTGAGAATGAACCATTTATCCCAACTCTCTGCCTTCTGTTAAGATAGCCAATCCTCTATCCATGCCAGAATATTACCCCCAATCCCATGATTTTTTATCTTAAGCAATAATCTTTTGTGTGACACCTTGTCAAATGCCTTTTGGAAGTCTAAATACACTACGTCCACTGGTTCCCCTTTATCCACCCTGTATGTTACTTCCTCAAAGAACTCCAGCAAATTTGTCGAACATGACTTCCCCTTCATAAAACCATGCTGACTTTGTCCTATTAAATTATGATTATCCAAATGTCCTGTTACTGTCTCCTTAATAATGGACTCCAAAATTTTACCTACCACAGATGTTAGGCTAACCGGTCTATAGTTTCCAGCCTTCTGTCTACTGCCCTTTTTAAATAAGGGTGTTACATTAGCAGTTTTCCAGTCTGCCGGGACCTTTGCTGAGTCCAGGGAGTTTTGGAAAATTACTAATGCATCCACAATCCCTACCGCCACTTCCCTCAAGACCCTAGGATGTAAGCCATCAGGTCCAGGTGATTTATCCACCTTGAGTCCCATTATTTTACCGAGTACCACTTCCTTAGTGATTTTGATCGTGTTTAGCTCCCCCCCCCCCCAAAGCCCCCTGTTTGTCCAGTGTTGGGGTATTCTCAGTGTCCTCTACTGTAAAGACTGATACAAAATATTCATTCAGTGTTTTTGCCATCTCCATATTTCCCACCATTAATTTCCCGGTCTCATCTTCTAAGGGACCAACATTTACTTTAGCCACCCTTTTTCTTTTTATATAACTATAAAAACTCTTACTATCTGTTTTTATATTTTTTTGCTAATTTACTTTCATAATCTATCTTCCCTTTCTTAATCAATCTTTTTGTTATTTTTTGCTGTCTTTTAAAGTTTTCCCAATCCTCTATCCTCCCACTAGATTTGGCTACCTTATATGCCCTTGTTTTTAGTCGAATACTATCCTTAATTTCTTTACTTAGCCACGGATGGCTGTCTTTTCTTTTACACCCTTTTCTTCTCAGTGGAATATATTTTTTTTGTAAGTTGTAAAATAACTCCTTAAATGTACACCACTGATCATGTATCGTCTTACCCTTTAATCTATTTTCCCAATCCACTCTACTCAATTCCGCTCTCATACCTTCATAGTCTCCTTTATTCAAGCTTAGCACGCTTGTTTGAGATCCAAACTTCTCACCCTCTAATTGAATATGGAATTCAACCATGTTATGGTCACTCATTCCAAGGGGATCCTTTACTAGGACATTTTTAATTAATCCTGTCTCGTTACACAGGACCAGATCTAAGGTTGCTTGCCCCCTGGTCGGTTCAGTTACATACTGCTCAAGAAACCCATCCCTAATACACTCAATGAACTCATCCTCAAGGCAGCCCTGCCCAATTTGATTTGTCCAATTAATATGATAGTTAAAATCCCCCATAATTATAGATGTTCCCTTATTACAAGCCTCAACTATTTCCTGATTGATACTCCGCCCAACAGAGTTGCAACTGTTCGGAGGCCTATAGACTATGCCCACTAGTGTTTTTTTCCCCTTATTATTCCTTACCTCCACCCAAACTGTTTCATTATCCTGATCTTTTGACCCAATATCATTTCTCTGTATTACAGTGATTCCTTCCTTTATTAACATAGCCACCCCACCTCCCCTTCCTTCCTGCCTGTCCTTCCTGATCGTTAAATAACCTGGTATGTTTAATTCCCAGGCATTGTCACCCTGCAGCCATGTTTCTGTAATGGCCACAAGATCATACCCATATGCAGTTATTTGTGCCATTAACTCGTCTATTTTGTTACGAATGCTACGTGCATTCAGATAGAGAACTTTCAAATATGTTTTGTGACACTTAGTTCCTGCTTTTGCCCTTTTTATTACTTTACCTTTTACTCCATACCTTCTGCCCCTTCCTGACACACTCTGGTTTTTAATTTCCCCACTGCTACCTAAGTCTATGACCTTCTCTGTTGTCATTTTTATTATTTGCTCTCTAGGAACCTCCCCCCCACTAGTTAGTTTAAAGCCCTCTCGACAGCCCTAGTTATATGATCCGCCAGGACTCTAGTCCCAGCACTGGCCAAGTGAAGCCCGTCCCAACAGAACAGCTCCCTCCTGCCCCAGTACTGGTGCCAGTGTCCCAGGAAGCAAAACCCATTTCTCCCACACCAGTCTTTGAGCCACGCATTTAACTCTCTAATTTTATTTGTCCTAGCCAAATTCGCTCGTGGCTCAGGTAATAATCCAGAGATTATTACCCTTGAGGTTCTGTTTTTTAATTTGACCCCTAGCTGCTCATACTCCTTTAACAGAACCGGCTTCCTAGTCCTATCTATGTCGTTTGTACCAACATGGACCACGACAACTGGGTCTTTTCTGCACCCTCTCTAAGGCCTTCACATCCTTCCTAAAGTGTGGTAGAATTGGACACAGTACAGGAAACTTTCGATTAACCGGCCACTAAATAACCGGAACGCTCTACCCACCGGCAAAATTCAGGAGTCGGTTGAGATAACTTTTTTTACTTTTAGTTACTTATTTTACTCATTTGTGGCTGTGCAAGCGTGTAGCTGAAGCTGTTGCTAAGCTACAGAGACGCTTGCAAGTTGTGCCGATTGTTTTGAAGCTGTTACAGGGTTTGTTGCTTTAGACGGAGCTCTGAGCTCCGTATCTTTTAACTATAGCATTCGGTTATCCGGCATTGTTGATGGACCGGCACCAGGTCGGTCCCGTCCGTGCCGGATACCAGAAAGTTTCCTGTACTCCAGTTGCGGCCGAACCAGTGTTTTATACAGGTTCATCATCATTTCCACACTTTTGTACTCGATACCTCTATTTATGAAGCCCAGGATCCCATAAGCCTTTTTAACTGCTTTCTCAACCTGCCCTGCCGCCTTCAACGATTTGTGCACACATACCCCCAGGTCTCTCTGTTCGTGCACCCTCTTTAGGATTGTACCATTTAGTTTATATGTTCTCTTCTCATTCTTTCTACCAAAATATATCACTTCACACTTTTCTGCGTTAAATTTCATCTGCCACGTGTCTGCCCATTTCACCAGCCTGTTTATGTCTTCCTGAAGTCTATCAATCTCCTCCTCACTGTTGACTCTACTTCCAAGTTTTGTGTCATCTGCAAATTTTGCCCTATACATTCATGTCCAAGTCATTAATATATATCAAGAAAAGCAGTGGTCCTAGAACTGACCCTTGGGGAACACCACTGTATAACTTCTTCTAGTCCAAAAAACAACCGTTCACCACTACTCTGTTTCCTATCACTTAGCCAATTCTGTATCCATGCTGCCACTGTCCTTTCATTCCATGGGCTTCAACTTTGCTGGCAAGCCTATTATGTGGCACTTTGTCGAATGCCTTTTGGAGATCCATGTACACTACGTCAACTGCATTACCCTTATCAACCCTCTCTGTTACCTCATCAAAGAACTCAATCAAGTTAGTTGAACACGATTTGCCTTTAACAAATCCGTGCTGGCTTTCCTTAATTAATCCACACCTATCCAAGTGACTGTTAATTTGTCCCTGAAATATACTGAAGGGCAGTTAATATTGTACTTAAAGAATGCGATTCCAGGCATAGCATGTATTCCAACATTTTTGAGGGTTAAGTACGTGTTAATTAAGGATGTTTGTCTAATGGGAAGCAATTTCTAGATTCCCTGGTAAATTGCCCCATTTTTACAGAATCACAGAAACCCCACAGTGCAGATAGAGGCCATTTCGGCCCATCGAGCCTGCACCGACACATATCCCACCCGATCCCCGCAACCCCTGCACCAACACATATCCCACCCTATCCCCGTAACCCCACATATTTAATCCCCACTAACACTAAGGGTCAATTTATCATAGCCAATCAACCTAACCCGCACATCTTTGGACTGTGGGAGGAAACCGGAGCACCCGGAGAAAACCCACGCAAACACGGGGAGACTGTCTGTGTGGAGTTTGCACAGTTGCCCGAGGCCGGATTCGAACCCGGGTCCCTGGCGTTGTGAGGCAACAGTGCTAACCACTATGCCACCGTGCTGCCCTCAGTCACCCCTTTTGGCCTTTTTAGGCCAAAGGATTTCACCACAGGTTTCTGTTGGTCCCTTAGTATTTTAGGTTTCTGCGGCCTGCACTGGTGCTGTTAACAGCCTGGCAGTTGAAGGCATTTGGTGGTCATTTTAAAATCATGGAATCATTAACACACCTTCTGCCAGATTATTCAGGTAGTAGGGACAGTATTGACCCAGCTTCTTATCTCCTCACAGGCATAGTTCTGGGTGTGTTGGCTGTGTCCTTTGCCCAAGATCACCATTTCCTGGACAGTGCATTATGGATGAGGAAAGATACTCTGATAACCATAAAACGTGACTACTTCTTGTTTTCTGAACTGCAGTTCATAATTTTCTGATCAGTGCATCTTACTTAATGGAAGCTCATTTCCTGTGTGTTAAGGTATTAACATGTGATAGGTTATTACACTGAGCTCTGCCTAAAGTTTCAAAATGTGGTGATCACACTGCTTCTAGCCAGAAACAGCTCTGTTTCCCTACATTTGGAAATTGTGTGACTTGCACAAACAATTCTTCCATTAAGAGCCCTAATGAATGATACTTGGAAACTTGTTCCCCTTCTGACAGAAGGCAATTAACACTCTTTCTATGAATGTGAACAACTCTTTGGTCCAAGAAAACATCTTAAGCCAACTTTGATAGAAAAAGTATATACTTGTGTTTTAAATTTTTTTATGCCCGTCTATGTACTGGTCAACATATAAATAATTTTCTGGTGTGGGTTCCCTACCTTTGGTTTTCCAGGATTTTTCAGTTGTATTATTTCAGCACCCATCAATAAACATTGAGGATTTGACTGGCTGACACAGTTTCTGCATTGTAAGTAGCTGGTCAAAGTACATTCCAGTGAATTCCAGATGGCATTTAACGATAAGCCAGTCTGTTGCATGCCTATCAGGAACAAAAGACAAGGGATTGTGACAAAGTGCCACATAATAGGCTTGCCAGCAAAGTTGAAGCCCATGGAATAAAAGGACAGTGGCAGCATGGATACGGAATTGGCTAAGTGATAGGAAACAGAGGGTCGGTTCTAGGACCACTGCTTTTCTTGATATATATTAATGACTGCTCAATTTCACATTTGCAAATAGGTCTTGAGATGTTTTACCGTATCACATTTTCGTAACACATCAAATAGACGTGAGGAAAGGGAAAGCAAACATTTGATCAAACAAAAAAAATGCAAGAGTGTGCTAGGACAGGGACTAGCCATTTAAAATGTTTATTTAAGTATTCACAATGGCTGATTTTTCCGATTAAATTTATCATATTTCAAACACACAAAGGATGGCATGCACCAATGATACACAGTATATAATTGTGACACATTGTCAATATTGCATTTTTGCACAAATAACCCCTTTTGTAAAAGTATTAGCTATTATGAGATCAAATTTTAAAGTTCTGCTGTAGTCACATTAGTAATTAAAAGAGCTAGTTCTGAGCAAGGACCATTTATCAGCTTTTGCATAAATGCCAAGGGACCCAAGAACCTGTTGCTGCTCCAGGCAACTTTGTCAATATCTCATTCTAATTAAAATAACAAAGTTGTTAAACATTAGAGCCAGTAGAAAGGGAATGAAAGGTCAACTTGCTGGTTAAAAAACAGAACTATTGAACTGTCTATGAATGAAACCAGATGCATCCGTGTGTGGATTTTCACAGAGACAACTCAGTTAAGAACACAGGAACCTAAAAATTAGATTACTAATCATGGAGTGGGAGTGGGGAAAGAATCTGGATTTTAAAAAGGTACAATAATGATTCTACAGAATTCAAATGCTTTGATTGTAGTAACTAATAAGATTTCGCTATCTGATAATTAATTTGGACAACCCTCATCATTTTTCTTGCAATGGTGTTCAAAGAAGACGTTTCTTCATGTTACAGTGATGTTGAGAACAAATGAATGCACAATTCGTAACATTTTAGCTTTTAAAAAAAAACAGAAATTGCAATTAGAATTTTGTTTTTCTGGGCTTGAGGCTATTTCTAATATATTAGTAATTACTCACGATGATTGTTATTAATGCTGATGTTGTTGCTATTGGTGAGTCAGGAAGTATGGTGGGAGTTTGAGAGAGACAATGAAGTAAGTGGATAGTGGGAAATTATTTTTTTTAGTGGCTCAAATTTCCCAGTTTTCTCTGAGGCCCTTCAAGGGCAAAACAGCAGTTACCAGGATAAGCAGGAACCCTCTGACATGCCCCTTGGACACAGGGGGTACAGGCGTAAGATCTGCCCATGGCCTCGTATAATGGCTGCAACTAAAAAAAAAAAGGGGTGGAATTTAGACGTAACCTCATTTTCCAGTCTTTTGATCAGAGTCCTAGCCCAATTATGGATGACAATTTCAGGTCCATGGTTGAATGGGCAGGTTTTGAAGAGGATCTTGAAGACCTGGAGGAAAGTCGCAAGGCTGAGGGTTTTTGGAAGTTTCGGAATGTAGAACCGAGATGGCTGAAGACTTTACCATCAATCGTGCCATGGAGAGACGGGGAATGTACAAGAGGCCAGAGTCATCAGAAGAGTGGAAAGTGCACGTTTGGATATAGAACTGGAGGGGGTTGTTTAGATATGGTGGGATTTGTAGGTGTGTAAGTCTATCAAAAGTTTTTCCTTAGATCCAGGTAAATCTCCATTGCAATTAGTAGTGTAGTTGATCCTTGGTTAAATTTAAGCCACAAGAAGATCATTGAGAGTCACTCTGCAATGCACTGATGAATGTTTTTTGTGTTCAATTCCTGGTTGTATTATTTTAACAGTAATTAATATACTTAACACACTTTAATAGTAGCAAAGGCAAGAATGCAACATGCAATGTATTACCCATTGTGCTAAAAAGTGCACCGAAAAAAAAATTGGAACTCCAATGAGTTTATAATGGGGTTTGACTGTATTCATACCTTGGCTCACTGTGACTTCATAAGCCTGAGTACTTTTCTTAAGGTAGGAAATTCCTCTTTCATTTTCAACAACCAAAATAATTTCATTGGAGTCTGTGGTATGAACTGTTTCATTCGGACAACTGCAGCAGAGTTTTTGAAAGTTGAATTTTTTGTTAGCACTTTGGACGACTTTCCTCAGTTTAGCAATGTTGTCTCTGTTACAGGCAGCTTTTACCATCAATTCTGAAAATAGACCTCAGCTCTGTTAAAACATTTAAAAACGTCACTGATGTGTGTACATAGATCAAATTGGTAACACCAACAAGCTAATAGTGCGTGCTTCCAATGTAACTTTTAAAGTGCACTACTGCAAAGATTTAGTCTTAAATACATTTTTTTTACTTATCTCTTACTTAAAAGTAACTTTTTCCTCCAAACTATTCCTTTAAAACAATACATCTGAAATGAGGAATGTTACTTGAAAGTTTGCCCATTCTTACTCAATTCATTTTCCGGTTCAACTTTCACAAAATTTCTAAGTGTTGACATATTACTTCAACATTAGGTTCATCATGACCTACACATCCTCATGGGAATGAAGTTGAACTGCCAAACTGATCATGGCTCTTATTAATTCCTCCAGAACTAAAATAGCATTCCTGCAATTAGATTTGATCAGATGCTTGTGCCTCTGTGGCAAGAGATATTAGATTAGAAAGAACCAAAATGTCAAAGATTTAGTACTTAAAATCTTGACTGAAATGTATAGAAGTTTATATAAAGAAAAAAAACCTTGCATTTACATAGCAGCTTTCACATCTTCAAGACTTCCCAAAGCGCTTTACAGCCAATGAATTAATTTTCAAGTCTGGTCACTCTTGTAATGTAAAGAAGTGCGGCAATTTGCACACAGCAAGGTCTCAAAACACAGTAAGATAATTGACCAGTGGCCTAGAAATTCAGTTAAGGCCCGCCAGCAGGCTAATGCCCAAAAGTTAGCGCTGCGCGCGGAGCCAGGTGCGCCCGTCAGATATTCGGCTTTTGCGCCCCAAGTCGGAACTGGGCGCTATTCCAGGGTGTGCCCGCCCCCGCTTGGGGCGCTGAAACTGAATTTCTGCGCTGTAGGCCCCCGCTGCGCCACCTGCTGCGGAGCGGCAGGCTGCGGTACTGCAGGCCTCCTCCTTCTCTTAAGGGGGAGGTGCCTGCAACAGCGAGATCGCCGCTGGATTGTGCCGGCAAATGAGCCCGGCACCACGGAGAAGTGCCGGGCTCGCGGAAAGCAGCCGGCAATGCCGCGGGGGGGGGGGGGGGGGGGGGGGGGTGGGGGTGGAGGAGGCCGGGGGGAAGGAGGTGCGGGCAGGCGGCCGCCGAAAAAGCGGCCGGCCGCACCTCCACCTTAAAGCGTCCCAGTAGCGCAGCAGTACGGCCCCGTTTTTCAATCGCTGTTTGCGGCCGCTGCAGAAGAGGCGGCCGCAACTAAATATGGGGTTTGGGCCGGAAGCGGGGCGGAACCGGGGCACTGCGCACACCGATGAAGTCATCGGTGTCGGCGCAGCGCTACCGGCTACCGCTGCCGTTACCGCAGCGCTGAATATCAGCGCACCCTCTTACACTGGCGCAGAAACCCTATTTGGGCGGTAACTGGGCGCAAAGCCCACTGAATTTCTAGCCCAATGTGTTTTGAGTGATGTTAGTTGAGGGATAAATGTTGTTTAGGGCACCTGAAGAACTCCCCTGCTCTTCTTCAACTAGTGCTATGGGATTTTCTATATCCATCTTGAGCACGCAGACATCTCAGTTTAATATCTCATCTGAAAGATGGCATCTCCAACAGTGCAGCACTCCCTCAGGACTGCACTTAATGTCAGACTAGATTATGTGTTTAAGTCTCTGGAATAGGGCTTGAACCCACAAACTTCTGACTCAAAAGCAAGACTGTTACTACTGAGTTAAGCTGGCACACATAGAATGCATTCACTCTGTTGAAGCATCTGATAATTTTGATATTGGTCATTGATTTTAGGTTGGGGAAAATGAAGTCAGCGAGCTTTAAAAATGAAAAGAACTGAATGAATGCAGGAATGAAGTCCTATTAATCCATTTTTTTTCAAATTCACATCCTAATTTTTAAAGGCATTATGGTCTGTACATTTTGTTAATTCCACTTTCATCTAATGACAAATAGAAATGAAAAGAAAGCTTATACCATCTCGAGGTCAGTTCAGCAGAGGGGTCTACTTATATATGAATTCAGCCTTCATCCACATAATACGCCAAGAGGTGCTCTAACTGAAAGATGAGCGGAGAATATCCCCACAGCAGGACCACTGCTTTCAGCAAGGAATGCATAGAAGCATCAGCTTAGGAACAAACTTGTGAATATTACAATCTCATTTTCATCGATATCATTTCATCAGGTGGACTGGGATCCCTTTCACCATTCTGGAAGATATTATCAACCACTAGTACGGAATGATCCTCTTAACTGTGCTTCCCACTGTTCCACCTCTATTGTAAATTACAGCATCAAGATTCTGGTCAAGATTTGTTCATAAGACTTAAGGTAATGCTCCCAAAAGCCATTTATTAGATCAGGCTGGATTGGTTAAGGGTAGGCAATTCATGAATAATGTTCTAAAATGTAGATTTAGATTATGTTACAATCATGTTGAGAGGATTTGGCATTTCCCTCAGATGCGAAGATTTTTTTTTTTGACCAGGCTGGAACACAGTGCTTGATCATCACACTGCAAAATACTTGGGTTCAGAAAACAGACAATGGATTCTCCTTATTTTATTCTCTCAAATTAATAGTATGAACCTTATGCCACATAAATTACATTAAGTAGATGCATGGCAGGTAATAAAAACTCTAAAATGAAAACTTCTTTCTGTTTTATCCTAGTCGTCCTTCCTTCCTATACCAAAACAGATCTGCCTTCATAATATGTTTACTTTTTTTAAGATGTTATCCTGCTGTAAGAGGAACATGAGATTGTCATGTTACTAGCATCTTCTGAATGGCCACTAGACAGGAGAGAGAGAGAGAGAGAGAGAGAGAGGAGTATTGAGCATAAACAATGATACTGTTCTTCAAAAATGAAAATCAACACTGGGCACAGAAGCAACACTTGCTTGATTCGTGTCTATTTTCTCAACTTTTCATTTATCTGTTCTATGAAGTTCGGAATTTATGACTATGACTAAATTAGATGGCAATCATCTCTTATATTGAAGAGTGTGGAGAGGGCTGGGGATCTCATTAAATGCATGCTCCATGTATCTAAACTTTCAAATTTAGAAGAATAAACACTTAATAAATTCGATTTAGGCTACAGAACAAGTTTATTAACCAATACAAATACACAGTAAACAATAGGCGAGCTTGCTCTCTGAGACCCATACTCCTTCTTCAGGTACAAATATACTACTGTCATGCTCAGCTTGTACTCTTTTGCTAAGATTTGGTGAATGGAGAAAAATAGTACCCTGTGTAACCGATGACTTATGGTCTGTCTTGTGTGTTGCCAAGGTAGTTATAAGTCCATGTTACACAGGGTATATTTTTCTCCATTCACTAATCTTAGCAAAAGAGTACAAGTGAGCATGAAGTAGGTATATTTGTACCTGAAGAAGGAGTGTGGGTTAAGAGCAAGCTGCCTATTGTTACTGTGTATTTGTTATTTTTAATAAACTTGTTCTGTAGCCTAAAATCAGAATTTGATTAAGTGTTTATTCTTCTACTTTTGAAAGTTTAGATCTTCAGAGTGTACATGTCACACTCAGTAACCTAATAAGGGTTTCCTGTTCAATGCTACATTACCACATATTATGAGTGTAGTGTCACAATGGTTCGTAAGGAATGAGGGCTCACTTTCACACGTGGTGATTGGCACAGGGCAGAAGAGAAACATCTAGATAAAGCCTGAAAAAGTAATGACTATTACTAGCCCTGCTTTCTGTAGAATAGTATGACATGCAGGTCACTTCTTTGAAATGGAAATGATCAGTTAGCTCTTATATGCTGCTGACAGCTCGGAACAGAGTGTTAAGCTGCGAGTTTGGTGAGTGAAGGAGTTCGGGGAGAGAGGTGTTCCTTTCTTTATCTATCTTTGTCAGCTTCCAGGACCTGGTGAGTATTTCTACAGTCCAGTCGTTAAAGTAAAAGTAAGGTCTCTAGTTTAGAGTAAGTAGTGTTTAAAGGAAAGTAAGGTCCCCAGTGTATTTAATATTCTTTAATTTAAAGGGAGTAAATTAAGGGTAGGACATGTCAGGGCAGCTCGGCAGCGTGGAGTGCTCCTCCTGTGCTATGTGGGACACTTTTGGTGTCCAGGGCGAACACATGTGCAGGAAGTGTCTCCAGCTGCAGCTACTCGAAATCCGCGTTTCGGAGCTGGAGCTGGAGTCACTGTGGAGCATCCGTGAAGCTGAGATCTTCGTGCATAGCACGTTTAACGAGCTGGTCACACCGCAGGTAAAGAGTGCACAGGCAGACAGGAAATGGGTGACTGCCAGACAGGGTAAAAGAACTAGGAAGGTAGTGCAGGAGTCCCCTGGGTTCATCTCCCTCTCCAACAGATTTTCCATTTTGGATACTGCTGGGGGAGATGGTTTCTTAGGGGAATGCAGCAAGAGCCAAGTCCGTGGCACTACGAGTGGCTCAGCTGCACAGGAGGGGAGGAAAAAGAGTGGGAGAGCAATAGTGATAGGGGATTCTATCGTAAGGGGAACAGATAGGCGTTTCTGTGGCTGCAGACGTGACTCCAGGATGGTATGTTGCCTCCCTGATGCCAGGGTCAAGGATGTCACTGAACGGCTACAAGGCATTCTGAAGGGGGAGGGCGAACAGTCAAGAGGTCGTGGTTCACATTGGTACCAATGACATGGGTAGAAAGAGGGATGAGGTCCTGCAACAAGAATTTAGGGAGCTAGGTAGCAGATTAAAAAGCAGGACCTAAAGGTTGTAATCTCTGGATTACTCCCAGTGCCACGTGCTAGTGAGTATAGGAATAGGAGGATAGAGCAGATGAATGTGTGGCTAAACAGTTGGTGAGGAGGGAGGGCTTTAGTTTCCTGGATCACTGGGTCTGCTTCTGGGGAAGGTGGGACCTGTACAAGTCGGACGGGTTGCACCTGAACCGGAACGGGACCAACATCCTTGCGGGGAGGTTTGCTAGTACTGTTGGGGGGGGTTTAAACTAACTTGGCAGGGGGATGGGATACGGAGTGGAGCTATAGTAGGGGGTGATGCACAGCCAAATATAGAGGAAAAAACAAGTCAGCCTGGAAGGCAGAGCAAATATGTAACGGCGCAAGGGAGTATGGCAAGGCTGGATGGCATTTATTTTAATGCAAGGAGTCTTGCGAGTAAGGCAGATGAATTGAAGGTGTTGATGAACACATGGGAGCATGATATTGTTGCTATCACAGAGACATGGTTGAGGGAGGGGCAGGACTGGCGGCTCAATATTCCGGGGTATAGAATCTTATGGCGAGACAGAGGGGGGTGTAAAAGAGGGGGTGTCACAATATTAATCAAGGAGTCAATTACTGCTGTAAGGAGGGATGATATCTTAGCAGGTTCTTCTAATGAGGCCATATGGGTAGAACTTAATAACAAAAAGGGGGCAAGCACTTTGCTGGGAGTGTACTATAGGCCCCCAGTCAGGGTGAGATAGAAGAACAGGTATGTAGGCAAATCTCAGAGAAGTGTAGAAATAATAGGGTAATAATAGTAGGGGATTTCAACTTCCCCAATATTAACTGGGATAGTCAGAGTGTGAAAGGCTTAGAGGGTGTGGAATTCTTAAAGTGCATCCAGGAGAGCTTTTTGGGCCAGCATGTAGAAAGTCCTACAAGAAAGGGGGCGGTACTGGACCTAATTCTAGGGAATGTAGCCGGGCAAGTGGTGGAAGTGTCAGTAGGAGAGCATTTTGTGTGACAGTGACCATAATTCGGTGAGATTTAAGGTAGTCATGGAAAAGGACAAAGATGGACCGGAAATAAAGGTTCTAAATGGGGGGAAGGCCGATCTTAATATGATAAGGCAGGGTCTGGCCAAAGTGGACTGGGATCAGCTACTTGTAGGAAAATCCACATCAGAGCAGTGGGAGTCTTTCAGAAAGGAAATAGAGAGAGTACGGCGCCAACATGTTCCCGTAAAGGTCAAGGGTGGGACCAACAAGCCCAGGGAACCCTGGATGTCAAGAGATATACAAGAATGGATTAGGAAAAAAAGGGAGGCTTTTGGCAGATACAAAGGACTAAAAACAGTGGAAACCCTAGAGGAGTATAGAAAGTGCAGGGGGTACTTAAAAAAGAAATTAGGAGAGCGAAGAGGGGGCATGAAAAAACACCGGCGGGCAAAATAAAGGAAAATCCCAAGGTGTTTTATAAGTATATTAAGGGCAAGAGGATAACCAGGGAAAGAGTAGGGCCCATTAGGGACCAAAGTGGCAATCTGTGTGTAGAGCCGGAAGATGTAGGTGAGGTTTTAAATGATTATTTTGCATCTGTGTTCACTATGGAGAAGGACGATGTAGGCATAGAAATCAGGCAGGGGGATTGTGATATACTTGAACAAATTAGTATTGAGAGGGAGGAGGTACTAACGGTTTTAGCGGGCTTAAAAGTAGATAAATCCCCAGGCCCAGATGAGATGTATCGCAGGCTGCTGTGTGAGGGAAGGGAGGAGATTGCAGGGGCTCTGACACAAATTTTCAGAACCTCTCTGGCCACAGGGAAGGTGCCACAGGACTGGAGAACAGCTAACGTAGTACCATTATTCAAGAAGGGTAGTAGGGATAAACCAGGGAATTACAGGCCAGTGAGCCTAACATCAATGGTAGGGAAATTATTGGAAAAAATTCTGAGGGACAGAATTAATCTCCACTTGGAGAAGCAAGGATTAATCAAGGATAGTCAGCATGGCTTTGTCAGGGAGAGATCATGTCTAACCAATTTGATTGAATTTTTCGAGGGGGTGACTAGGTGTGTAGATGAGGGTAGTGCAGTTGATGTAGTCTACATGGACTTCAGTAAGGCTTTTGACAAAGTCCCACATGGGAGACTGGTCAAGAAGGTAAGAGCCCACGGGATCCAGGGCAATTTGGCACATTGGATCCAAAGTTGGCTTAATGGCAGGAGGCAGAGGGTGATGGTCAAAGGTTGTTTTTGTGACTGGAAGCCTGTGTCCAGTGGTGTACCGCAGGGATTGGTGCTGGGTCCTTTGCTGTTTGCAGTGTACATTAATGATTTAGATATGAATGTAGGAGGTATGATCAGTAAGTTCGCAGATGACATGAAAATTGGTGGAGTGGTAAATAGCGAGGAGGGAAGCCTCAGGCTACAGGACGATATAGACGGGTTGGTCAGATGGGCAGAACAGTGGCAAATGGAATTTAACCCTGAAAAGTGAGGTGATGCATTTTGGGAGGACTAACAAGGCAAGGGAATACACGATGAATGGCAGGACCCTAGGAAGGACAGAGGATCAGAGGGACCTTGGTGTGCATGTACATAGATCCCTGAAGACAGCAGGACAGGTAGATAAGGTGGTTAAAAAGGCATATGGGATACTTGCCTTCATTAGCCAAGGCATAGAATACAAGAGCAGGGAGGTTATGATGGAGCTGTACAAAACACTAGTTAGGCCCCAGCTGGAATACTGTGTGCAGTTCTGGTCGCCGCACTATAGGAAGGATGTGATTGCATTGGAGAGGGTGCAGAGGAGATTCACCAGGATGTTACCTGGGCTGGAGCTCTTCAGCTATGAAGAGAGACTGGACAGGCTGGAGTTGTTTTCCTCAGAGTAGAGAAGGCTGAGGGGGTACATGATTGAGGTGTACAAAATTATGAGGGGCATAGATAGGGTAGATAGAGGGGAACCTTTCCCCTTGATGGAGGGGTCAATAACCAGGGCGCATAGTTTCAAGGTAAGGGGCAGGAGGTTTAGAGGGGATTTGAGGAAAAACATTTTCACCCAGAGGGTGGTTGGAATCTGGAACTCGCTGCCTGAAAGGGTGGTAGAGGCAGGAACCCTCACAACATTCAAGAAGCATTTAGATGAGCACTTGAAATGCCATAGCATACAAGGCTACGGACCAAGTGCTGGAAAATGGGAGTAGAATAGACAGGGCTTGATGGCCGGCATGGACACGATGGGTCGAAGCGCCTCTTTCTGTGCTGTATGACTATGACATTTACCTGCAGCATTTTGTAATAGTTCAACACCACAGGATGCACAGTATAGTCCAGGTTGGCACGGCTGCAGACTTTGTTTCTTCTGAAATATGCAGATAGATCATGCATAAGGATATAGTGCATTAACTTCAACATAGGCTATTTTTTTAAAACAAAAAAAGTCAATTTAAGTTGGAAATACTGTGTTTATGCAAATTTTAATCAAATTATTTTATGCAGGGTTATGCTCTGTATGTTGAGTAAGTACGGTAACATATACTGTTATTTACTGGTAATCAATTTTAAATCTATTCTAAATAAACCAGCAATAATTACAACTTTTAAACCTTAAAAGCGGATCGCATCACATAACAGAGTGCATTTTCAGCCCATTAGCACTGGCAACATAAAACGGACATTCTATTTTTGGTCCATGTTATACAGGGTATTTTCAACCGTTAACTAATCTTAGAGAAAAAGTAAGTGATCTTGAAGCGTTTTTCCCACTTTATACTCATCTATTTTTTTTGCACTAAAATTAGCCAACAACTGGAAAACAGCATATATTGCTTAATACAATCAATACTGGCAAGTGATTTCGACTAATCTGAGAGTTTGTGCTCACATCATTCAAAATTCTCCTGAATCTACTCTTTTCTTCCATAAAATGGGGAGGGAGCACATTGCCCTCACACTTTTCTTCCACATTAAATTCTACTTCATACTGACTTGGTTTTCTCCTCATAAATGCAGCTGTGGCATTATATATATAATAGCCCAGTAAATAAAAGCAGGCAAACTCACCCATAAGAGTGAAACTTAATTTAAAAGTCAGTCAAGGGTGTGACTTGAACCTTGAACCCAATACTGTGCTACTAAAACAAATGAGCAGTTCAAGGCTCTATTTCAATATAGACAGAATTAGAAATATTTCCCAAAATAAAAGAATACCATGAAAAAATTCCCACTTCATATTCTACTTTGCCACTGCTGCTCGAATACATTTATATCAAGTTAATATCTCCCGATATCATATATTCCCTGGGATTGCTTCTTGACTAAAAGTAAACAGCTTATCTGTTCTTAAACCTCTTCTAATATCAGTCTTGATCTGACCACTGGGAGACACTGGAAAACACTGAGTTAACTTGCCCTGATTTTAGATAACTTGAATAAAATTTGAAACTCAGTATTTTGGGAATCAGGGAAGATATCTTGGATCCTGCCACACTCAGTGGCATAGCCAATACACTGCACTACTAGCTTATTAATTTATTTTTATTTTTAAATAATTTTCAGATCAAATGGAACACAAAATGTGTACTAGTATGCTGTCAACTCTGTACTGAGTAACAGTAGACTCTGCTAGCAGTAGATTCAGGAGTATTAGGAGAACTATCATAGCAAATGATGCTGTAAAGTGGGCATTTTGCATATTGGTTCTTTTAAGGAAGGCAGATAAAGAAAAACTCCAGAGGTATTGCTCCAAAGTACCAAAATGTCTCAGCTAGGGGGAATTATTTAAATGAATAGCTGAGCCATATGGAGCATGGAGGTCCCTGGTTCAATCTCCAAGCTGTGCTGAGTTAGTTGTTATCAGTCAGGGTACAACTGCTACAGTCGACCTCAGCACCCCTGGGCTGGATTGGGGAAATCATCCAGGGTTCCCATCCCTGATCAATATTCAGCTCATGCTTTGCGGAGATATTCTGCACAAACTACTCGCCTGCTGACAATCACAGTCTAGAAACATAGAAGAATAGGAGGAGTAGGCCATTCGACCCCTCGAGCCTGCTCCGCCATTCAATGCGATCGTGGCTGATCATCCAAATTCAGTACCCTGTCCCTGCTTTCTCCCCATATCCCTTGATCCCTTTAGCCTCAAGAAATATATCTAACTCCTTCTTGAATATATTTAATGAATTGGCTTCAACTGTCTTCTGTGGTAGAGAATTCCACAGGTTCACCACTCTCTGGGTGAAGAAATTCCTCCTCATCTCAGTCCTAAATGGCTTACCCCTTATCCTTAGGCTGTGACCCCTGGTTCTGGACTCGCCCACCATCAGGAACAGCCTTCCTGCATCTAGTCTGTCTAGTCCTGTTAGAATTTTATAAGTTTCAATGAGATCCCCTCTCATTCTTCTAAACTCTAGTGAATATAAGCCCAATCGACCCAATCTCTCTTCATACGTCATTCCTGCCATCCCAGGTATCAGTCTGGTGAATCTTCGCTGCACTCCCTCCATGGCAAGAACATCCTTCCTCAGATAAGGTGACCAAAACTGTACACAATACTCAAGGTGTGGTCTCACCAAGGCCCTGTACAACTACAGCAAGACATCCTTGCTCCTGTACTCGAATCCTCTCGCTATGAAGGCCAGCATAGCATTTGCCTTCTTAACCACTTGCTGCACCTGCATGCTTACCTTCAGCGACTGGTGCACAAGGATACCCAGGTTTTGTTGCACTTCCCCTTTTCCCAATCTATTGCCGTTCAGATAATAATCTGCCTTCCTGTTTTTGCCACCAAAGTGGATAACCTCGAGTCTAGGCTCGGAAAAGAATCATGGCTACTTGTGTGGTGTACTAGAGAGCAACTTGCATCCATGGAACCATACCCAAAGGAGTTAATGCCTTCAGGAGAAGAGATGGGAAAATTGACAGAAAATAAATATTAAGAATGCAGCAAGTTTTATTGGTTAAATGCCTTCATTAAAAGGAATTGCTTTTTAAATAAATGTAAATACTTAGTAATGCAAGTTATATCAAAATGCATGGCCTAGAAATGATTATAGTTAGAAGCTAATATCTAAATGCTGGAGAATTTTCTTCATTAGCTGATTGCCCCTACTCCATGTGGTGGAATCCTCTTCTCTTTACATCTTGTTGTAGCTCTTCTGTTAGCACTGCTCTTCCATGACCTGTGTATCTTTAACCCTAAAAAAAACAAGATTGTGTTACAAAAACATAAATACTGTGGCTAGAAGAGCAGGTTAGAGGCTAGGTTTTCTGTGGTGAGTGACTCACCTCCTGACTCCCCAAAGCCTTTCCACCATCTACAAGGCACAAGTCAAGAGTGTGATGGAATACTCTCCACTTGCCTGGATGAGTGGAACTTCAACAACACTCAAGAAGCTCAACACATCCAGGGCAAAGCAGCCTGCTTGGTTGGTACCTCGTCCACCACCTTAAACATTCACTCCCTCCACCACTGGCGCACTGTGGCTGCAGCGTGTACCATCTACAAGATGCAATGCAGCAACTCACCAAGGCTTCTGCAATGGCACCTCCCAAACTCGCGACCTCTACCGCCTAGAATAAGGGTGGACAATTATTTGGGCTGGAGGGCCACTTAACATGTTTTGGTGAGCTGTTGAGGGCCACACACCAGCGTTCCCTCTAAGGCGCGCGGCTGCGCACCAATCTTGAGGTCCTACGCAGGCCGCTCACCAGCACTTGCTGCTGGAAGAGATACCGCGCAGCAAATTTAAAGGGACCACGCACAAAAATAAATTAGAGGGAACATTGCCACAATGAATTGTGTTAACAACAGCTATCATTAAAATTAAAAACAGTGAATGCAATGTCCAATATACGTGGGTTTATTTAGTTATGCCCCCACTATGCTAATTAAGTGGGATAATATTAAAACAAGTGAATAATGGTGCAAGAATGAGTAACCCCACTAAAAGTCATTGGCGAGAGCAAAGAGTTAAATTGGTAAATTTGAAACAGGCCAACTCAGTGTTAATCATCACTCCCAGTTCTACCCTCCCAATAATTTATAAACATAAATTCAGATAGTAGTCAGATACTATCTTTAACATACAAAATGTAGTGTAAAATAGTAAAATCTTCCATTACTGAATGAATGAAATGATTGATCGATCGATTATAAGTTGTACTGAAAGTCTACGTGGCTGTTTGGCAGAGTGACTCGAGTCTGCAGGGCTTCCGATGCAAGAGGTGTTCTCTTTTTAGTGTGCTGAACACGGGAGCATGAGGATTCGCAAGGCCTGAAGTACAATCCGTGCCATTATCTGGAGTCCTTGTGCTCCAGGATCCACTCCAGTGTTTAAGACAGTGATGTGAATTCCCCTGCCATCATACTCTGGGTACCGGGAGAGGAAAGACACAGCTGTGGCTCAGTGGGTAGCACACTCGCCTCTGAGTCAGAAGGTTGTGGGTTCAAGTCCCACTCCAGGGACTTGAGCACATAAAGCTAGGCTGACACTCCAGCGCAGTGCTGAGGGAGTGCTGCACTGTCGGAGGTGTTGTCTTTCGGATGAGACGTTAAACTGAGGCCCTGTCTGCCCTCTCAGGTGGACGTAAAAGATCCCATGGCACTATTTCGAAGAAGAGCAGGGGAGTTATCCCCGGTGTCCTGGCCAATATTTATCCCTCAATCAACATAACAAAAACAGAATAACTGGTCATTATCACATTGCTGTTTTTGGGAGCTTGCTGTGCGCAAATTGGCTGCCGCATTTCCCACATTACAACAGTGACGACACTTCAAATAGTACTTCATTGGCTGTAAAGTGCTTTGTGACGTCTGGTGGTTGTGAAAGGCACTATAAAATGTAAGTCTTTTTTTTTCTTCGGTAAAAAAGTTATCAAGATGAGCAGCTTTATATAGGAATATACTCGACTCAGACTAATGTGCAGCTCGAGTTCTATTTCTGTCCCGTCCAGCGGACCGGATAGCATGAACTGGCGGGCTGCATATGGCCTGCGGGCCATATTTTGCCTAGCACTGTCCTAGAAGGACAAGGGCAGCAGGCGTATGGGAACACCATCACCTCCAAGTTCCCCTCCAAGTCACACACCATCCTGACTAGGAAATATATCGCCGCTCCTTCATTATCTCTGGGTCAAATTCCAGAACTCCCTACCCAAAAGCCAAAGTTCCCTTTACGGCCCATTCAAAATAACGCACATGCATGGTTTTCCCCATTGAAAAGCCGGTGAGCCGGCTGCATAGTAGGTCAAGAACATTGTGCAGCCGCGCAACTTAAAGGGAGCATTACTAACAGCACTGTGGGAGTACCTTCACCACAGGGATTAATGTGGTTCAAAGAGGCAAATCACCACCACTCCCCTTCTCGAGGGCAATTAGGGATGGGCAATAAATGCTGGCCTTGCCAGCGATGCCCACATCCCATGAATTGAATAAAAAAGTATGGAACCAAAAATTCCATTCAGGCTATGTCTGTTCTGTCATGGACTCTATTCAATTAATGTTCTGAGAAAGGCCATGTTCTCCCAATGGTAAATCAAGTAAAACTTTAAAGTGTCAATTTAACATTATATGCTGGGGGTAGCTTTCCGAATTTGCATTGTGAAGCATCATCTGTTGACTTCATATATTGGGATATCAATGATCAGAAAAGTATGGGCAGCACACCTGCAATTTCCCAATGTGGGTGGCTGGTGGGCAAGGCACCCGGCCAGCAACACAAACTCAAGAAATTGGTCAGCCTGTTATTTGTCCTTTATTGTTGCTATTTTTGGCATGACACCTCCATGGGCCCATGAACTATTATGTTCCACACATCATTCAATTATGTCTATCTCGCCTTATCTTAATAAATCTCAGTCCCATTCCTAACCAGATATTCATCAAGCTCTTTTATAAAGAAAGACTAGCTTTTATATAGCGCCTTTCACAACCTCAGGATGTCCCAAAGCGCTTCACAGCCAATGAAGTATGCAAGTGGCACAATATTAACTGCTTTAGCTAGGAATTTACTCATATCCACAACTCTGAAAGTGTGGGGAGGGGGCGGGGGGATAAGGGCGGAGGAATACATCTAATTTTGCTTAGTTCTTACTGGAATGTGAAAGTTGTTCTGGGGAAATAGCTCCATGAGTTGGAATTACATAGTTCACATTAAACCCCCTACCAAAGGGATACATTGAGACATTTCTCGAGGGGCAAGAAAGATAACATTCTGTGTGTCAGTACTTAGGGTGTTGTTTTATACCAAAAGATTGTTCTAACTGTTGAAGGAGGCTTGGTGAGAGCTCACTTGAGGTTTATATTTTAAATTATTGTTGCTGTACTTTAGTGCTCTTATTCTCAGTGTTTCATAACTTTACCTGATCTTGTAAATAAGTTTGAATAGTTGCCAAAACTTCAATCCATGTGAAATATTTCCACCCAGCTGGAGCGTGGGAGCGTAGCACGAGACTACACTTAATCTAATCAAGGTAGCAGTACTGTGAACTGAATATAATTAATCCCCTGTTCCACAACTCTTCTACTGAAGTAATTTTAGACGTTAAGGGACAACAGTCCATTTACAGAATTTACCTGGGCATTGATCCAAAACTGGAACGCCAGGGACACAAGTTACAAATGAGGTAGTTAGAAGACATAAAAGAGATGTCAGGGCAAATTTCAACTTCCAGCTTCCCATTTCTCACCTGAACAAACAGGCACCCGGAAGTTGAAAATCGCAGGAAGGAGGCAACCTCTGCCAACCATGGCCCACCTAATGCAATTTTCAGGCAGATCTATAAATGGGCGAGCAGCACAACTGCCCGTGACTGCTTATATATGCAAACTGGGGTCCTACGCCTGTTGTAAGATCTTGATTGCCCCAGTTTGCAGCTGTACCATCAGCCATCTAAGCCCCATGTTGTGGAATTTCCTCTTTAAACCCCTCAGTCTCTTCACCTCCCTCTCCTCCTTTAACTCTCCTTAAAACCCACCTCTTTGACCAAGCTATTGCTCACCCCTCCTAATATTTTCTTCTTTGACATTTTCAGAAGTCTCTGTGAATTCCCTTAACATGTTTTTCTGCATCAAAGGTACTACTGTATATAAATTCTGACGAAAGGTAATCGACCTGAAACGTTAACTGTGTTTCTCTCTCCACAGATGCTGCCTGACCTGCTGAGTACTCCCAACATTTTGCTTTTATTTCAGATTCCAGCAACCGTAGTATTTTGCTTTTGCGCTACACAAATTGTTATTATTTGGGAACAGTGATGCATGACATCCAAAATGGAAAAAGAAACAAATTTGTTTGATATATCCACATTTTAGTAATTTGATTTTGCTTTCAATTACTGGAGTAATGTTGCATACAATAGATTGGTTGAACACAAATGTTGCAAATGATTTGATTTGCATACAAGATGACTGCCTACCAGGAATTGAATTAAAAAAGAGAAACTCACATACAATAAGGATTTGCATACATCAAACCTATAAATAAGGAGGCTTTGTTGTACATGTTCAGGTTAAAAACTGGTAAAAGGTTTGTAATTCCAAGACTAACTTGTTATAAGCTCAATGTTTTTCTGACATATTTTACTGATCAAGAGATTAAAATGCTGCATAATAAGATGGGATAAATGGGCTTCCTTATTTACCTTATGATATGTGGAAATTTCCATATTCTATAGTTTATTTATTAAAAAGATGGGTGTAGGGCCATGACCCATGGTGCAGGGCACCAGAAAGCATCACAATTATAAACCATGAAATGGGTTATTTTTGATCTCCACTCCCAGACACTGGGATAATTCAAATTGACTCTTTGATGATGAATCAAACTAATGCTTGCTCCCATTCAAAAATGTAGAAGAGAAACTCTGCAGCAGGAATAGATACAGAAAATTATTTCAGTTATATAATTATTTATCAAAATTATATCAAGCTTTGATATTTTATGAATATTAACAGGAGTTAGTGCAAAGGCAGGCAAACTAAAATATATGACTAAATTAGCTCATCCATAAGGGAAAAAACAATTATAATTTGTCTTCCTTTCACAATAATAACATTTCTTTGACAAGTCCATTATAAAAAGTTTTTTGTATAAAAAATTATATCCTCTATAAAGCTGATTTTCAATACTGAGGTATATAAGTTCTGAAAATGCTTCAGTAGAAAAGCATAAAAGCAAGAGACTCAGTCAGTGATCCAATTAACTTGAAATTTAATTACACTTTAACTAAATCGCAGTTAACCTTTCAGAGAGGCATTTAGTTTTGAAAAAGCAACTTGGAGCAGAAGAAAAAAATTAACCGTAATGAAACTTATTCAGCATGTATGTACATTTATAGAATACATGGCTGTGTTCTGCCAATAATTAATCAAAAGGATCATTTGATATCTGTGCGCATTTGTCCCCACCTCTCAACAAACTGATGCACCTCAAACTATGATGAACATAGCTACTTGTGAAAGAAAAGAACTGGGCAATGCATTCAGTATTTTAAGAACCCTTTGAATGAAAAGAAAAAGAACTTGCACTTTTATAGTACCTTTCACGTCCTTATGATAAAATGCTTCACACTAATGAAGTACTTTTGAAGTGTAGTCACTGCTGTAATGTAGGGAAATGCAAAGTCAATTTGTACACAGCAAGGTCCCACAAACAGCAATGAGATGAATGAACGAACATATGATCTGTTTTAGTAATTTTGATTGAAGGATAAATGTTGGACAGGACACTGAAAGAACTCCGCTGCTTTTCTTCGAAGACTGTCATAGGATCTTTTCTGTCCACCTGAACCCACAATCTTCTGACTCAGAGACATTCCCTCTGCATGTTTCCACTTCTTTAAGAATTTTACCATTTAGGGCCTATTTCCATTCTCTGCTCTTTTCCCTTCCAATGTTTACTAATTCACATTTATCTATGTTTAACTACATTTGCCATATCGCTGTGCACATTCCTAGCCTGTCCATTGCCTCCTGAAGTCTCCCACTATGTCCCAAATTTGATATCAACAACCTTTGTTATATTATTCCCCTTACACTTACACCCAAATCATATTATTTATATTAACACAACAACTTGGATTTATATAGTGCCTTTAATGTAGTAAAACGTCCCAATACACAGAGACAGAGACACAAAGAGAAAAAGAAAAACAAAAGTGGTCCCAGCACAACACACTTGAGGCACACTACTAGAGAGTGTGTCAATCCAAGACATATCCATCCATTCCTACTTTCTCTCCTTCAGCCGTCCTTGTATTCATGCTGCCACTTTACCTCTAATACTAAGGGCTTTAATTTTTGCAATAACTCTTTTGTGACACTTTGCCACTTTTTGAAAGTCCACCATATCACATCTACAACATCCCTGTTTGTACATTTTGCAACTTCCTTGAAAAATTAAATTAGTCAAGAATGACCTGCTTTTTCCAAGACCATGTATACGATGTCTGATTAACTTAAACCATTCTAATTGTTTATTAATGTGATCTCTTATTCTAGTCTCTCTCAGTTTTTCTACCACTGATGTGAGATTAACTGGTTTCTGGTTATCTGACTTATCCCCTTTCCCTTTTTAAAAAAGCTAAAGTGTAACACTTGCCAGCCTCCAGACCTTTGGTTAATTTTGCAAAATTGTTTGAATTACCTACAAGTCCATACAAATATAATCTGGCATTAGCTTCATAATTCTTAGAGCCCACTATATTACAGGTACTTTTTAAGCTCTCCCCAAACACACATTATCTGATCAGGCCCCACACCCTTTATGACTAAATATAGGCCTAGAAATTCGGTTGGTAGCGCCAGCGATTCGCGCCTAAAGAGCCCGAGAATTGGGGCGTTACCCAATTTTCGGGCGGGCACAGTGAATATAGCGCCACCTCCCATATTGAGTATCCTTTTAGCGCCGGCGCTAACTCTTTTCGCTCGCCCGCGGGCGCAGGCTGATCATGACGTCATTTCAGTGTGCAACGCCTTTTTGGCGCCCCGGACTGGATATTCGGTGGCACCCGCAACCTTTTCGCCTGGCGCTATTAGTGACAGTTGGATGGAGCGTTCCCAGGCCCTTCTCAGACGGCGCTATTTAAAGGGGACAGCACTAGTATAAAAGCTGCAGCCATTTGGGCTGGCCATTCTGATCGTTGCTGGAGAGAGTTGCTGACCTTCTGTTGGACAGTAATTTTCTCATTGAGCCTTCGGAGGCACTGGCACCTTGAGGGCCCGGCTCCCGAGCTGGTGATGCAGCATCTGAAAGCAGGGAGGTGGAAGAGTGGCTTTAGCAAAAGGACAGCTTGGCAGCAAGGGATGCCAGATTGCGGCAAGGCTATGACATGGGTCCACAGTGAGAAAGCATGCTGGCGGGGGGAACAAGTGGAAGGAGACAGTTGTAAAAGGTGAGAACCTTACCATCGCTGTCGATAATGGGATCGGCAGCTGCAGTGGTTACAGGACCACTCAGACGTCCTCCAAGAATCTGGTGGACTCTCTCCTCGAGATCTGTGAGAGTGACTACTTGTGGAGGTCCTCCACCGGTGCGAAGCTGGTCTTTGCCAATCCTCGCCAGCTTGGACAGCAGGGGAAAGGAGGGGAGGTTATGTTACATGATGCCCTGAGTGGTCATCTCATGCCCCCCATGGTGCAAGAGCCCTTACATGATGCCTTGAGTCAAATGTGCATGTGTGTGCCCAGAAAGGGCCATGGGTGCTTGCTGGTAGATGGCCAATGGGGCACAGCCCACCCTGTAGCCACAGTCAGGTGCAAGTGAAGGGATGCAGAAGTTTGCAGAAACAATACTCACCCTCACGACCCGAGTGAGGTCGTTGAATTTCTTTCTGCGTTGGACAGGGCTCCTGGTCACCATGCTGCTGGAGTTGACCCTCTGGCATACATCCCTCCAAGCTCGTCGGTAGTCCTTATGATTCGGCCTCGTGCCATTGTTTGGGTAGAGAACATCTCGCCGGCGCTCCACTGCGGCCACCAATTGCTCCAGAGCCTCATTGGTGAAGTGCTCTGCTCTCTGTCTCACCTTCTCCATCTGGTCCAAGTTTTTAGCGCCAGAGAAGGGCCTGCGCCGATTCTGAGGCCTGCAAGGCGAAGAGTGTGGATGCTGAAGCTGACTGACCCACCCCTTTAAGAGCTGGCCGGCGCCTGGAAGTCTCGTGGTCATCAGTAATTGAGAGCACCTGCGCTGCGCCCGTCCGCTCCGATATTGGGTTGCGCCGGAAGTTTAGCGCCTTAGGAGTCCCGTGTGACGCCTGAATTCGCGCCTCAATCCCCTTTAGGGGCGATGCAACCCAATATCGCGCCAGGCGGCGATAAGTTTCGTCTGGCTATAAACTTTGCGCAGCGCCAGTTCTAACGCCTCAAGCGGGGCTATACCCAATTTCTAGGCCATAGAGCCAAATGTTTTGCTACTTATGTATTCCTCTACATTTAGAGACAACACAGTTTGGAGACAGCAGTTTGGCAATTTTAACTATTTGTGAAAGTTAATTATACCATTTAGAACTATGCTGCTGGGTACCTTTAACTTAATTAATTTCATAGTTTATTTGAAAACAAGTTGACCATTTTAAAGTAAACAGTTTCTAAATCTGATTCCCTCCAATACTGAATTTTAAATAGCTTAGTGATCTACAATATAGAAAAATACTACAAATTCACAGCTGCCTGGAGTAAAATTTCTCACCTTCTGAGCTGGCCTCTTTCACTTTCGTGTTAGAAATTACGCTTTTTGCAACTGATGAATTATTTCCCGATCCTTTCTTTAAAGTCAGGGTATCACTACCTATATTAAAAGCTGGATTAATTTCATTTATGCCTGTATCCTCTATTTGAAGCAGTCTGTCAACTGGTTCTGAACGTTTGTTGCCCTGGACAGCTGTCCTGTTGCTACTGTTATATTTTAAGGCTGAAATTGAATTTTCCAGTTTATCCTCATTGCACTGGATCTGGGAAATCTCCACTGGGGAAGAATACTGCTCTGGTATTAATATTTCAAACTGAATAATGGATGCTTTCTCTCCGACAGGTTTTGACTTCCCATTATGTTCTTCCTCATACTGCGAAGGGGTAGCAGAGAGCTGGGTGCTGAAACATTTTCTTCCACGTCTTTTCTTTTTTAATTGAATTCTGGCCATTGTTTTAGAATCACAAGATTTTGTCACCTTATTTCTATATTCCTTGGGAAAAAGTGCTTTGCTGGATTTTTTACAATGTGATGCATCATATGCTCCATCAGTCTGGGTTACTAGGCTGCATTTCTCATCACTATTTATACGATTTAGTTTTTCTATCCGCATTCTGTCTCGATAGGGTCTTTTGGAGAGTATATTTACATACATACTTCTTAGTCTATAATTTGGTTTATTTGAAGCTGTATTTTCTGTTCTTTCTCTTCTAGTTTTCCTCTGTCTCTGGCAACCAACTACACCAGCTAAAATGGACTTGCTTTTCATTGGATTTTCCTTCACATTATTAATTTGCATGCTTGATCCACTCAAAGTGGATCTTTCCAATAACTCCTCCACAAATAAGTTCTCTTTTGCAGCCTGGACAATTTTCCTACTGTGGGGCTTCATAGTCTTCCTCTCCACCAGACTGCTCCATTCACATGATTTCCTTTTGCTTTGTTTCTGCACATTCTTCCATTTAACAGGACCATTCTTGTCTTTTTGGCTCGGTGTCTTATCTGATGCTTCTATATTATCTTCATGCTTAGTTAGTGCACTTTGTATCGGCTGTTTAACACTATCCTCTGTTGTAACCTTTCTTCTATCTCTTAGATGCATACTGTGCTTATCTGAACAGTCTCCTTGTCCCATCTGCACACAGGGCTTTGATAAAGCCACAGAAACCTCATTAGGAAAAGTTGTTTGGCTTTTCCCACCAGGAACAGCTGAGGAATTATTAATGTCTAGGAAAAGAAATTTAAAAAGATGGAAAATAAATGAGACATTTTAAACAATGAATTTCTCAACTATAGTCATTTTAAATGTAACAAATTAGAAGATTTTTCATTTTAATATCTGATCACAGGCCAAATAAAGAGGACAATGCATCAACACTGGTAACAATGTCAGCTTGGTAAAAAACCCACTAAATAGAATACTGAACAAAACACTGCATCTACTAACCAAGAACTGTGGGAAGGCTGGAGTGGACTTGCTCATGGATAATATAGATTTCCACTGAGCAAAGCACGGCAACCCAGTAAATTACGTACATGTTTCAGGCTTCAAAATGTTCACCGGTATTAAATAGATAAATTGTTAATGTGAGCTTTTGAAGTAACATTTGAATTTATTTCCAATTTGCAACACACTTGGTATTTGTTGCTATTTTAAGATAATGGCAAAAGAACCAGGGGGAAAATGAAGAGTTTTTTATTTTTACGCAGCGAGTTATGATCTGAAATGCACTGCCTGAAAGGGTGGTAGAAGCAGATTCAATAGTAATTTTCAAAAGGGAATTGGATGTATACTTGAAAAGGGGGAAAGAGCTGAGGAGTGGAACTAATTGCAAAGAGCTGGCACGGGCACAATGGGCCAAATGGCCTCCTTCTGTGTTGTATGATTCTAAGGTGTTAAAAGCTTGAACGGATCTGTAGCTCAGCCGAGTGAAATAATTTTAAATTTCACTTGATCAAGGAGGATAGTACAGAAAATTTCTTCCAACCCGGATTCACTACTTCTTAAAAAAAAAAGAGAAATTTAATCCCACCAGATTCCTTCCCCAGTTATTTATTCAAATTGGAATCTTGCCGTGCAGAAATAGCAGAATAAATGATATTGCAAGACAGTTTTTCAACTGGAATGGGGACACTTTCTATCACATTCTTTTCAGTCTCCCTTGATATGTGGGACATATATAAGGTGGTTTTATTTGCTTAATTTGAAATACCTGTTGATCTCTCAATTTTCTTTAAGGAAAACAGCATACATTATATGCGTACTTGCGAAAAGTTTAGTGCCATTTCCTACTCACGAAAAGGTCACTCAAAACAGATATATGCAATAAAATTGAAATTTTGAGTAAAAATGCTCACGGTCCTGTCCTAAGTAAATACTAGTTTCTCTAACGAGATGTATTTTGAAATCTCAAAGATGTAAGGCACGATGGTGTATTATAGTCCCAGTTTGTTGCACCATGAGATGGTAGAACACCATTTCATACCCATGATCTCCCAGACACAAAAGGCCATATTTTGTTCCGATTGCTAATTTTAGCAAAAAAGTAGACAACTTGTATTATAGCGCCTTTAACATAAGTAAAATGTCCCAAGGCGCTTCACAGGAGTATTGAGACAAAAAATGACACCGAGCCATATAAGGAGAAATTAGGGCAGATGACCAAAAGCTTGGTCAAAGAGGTAGGTTTTAAGGAGCGTCTTAAAGGAGGAAAGAGAGGTCGAGAGGCAGAGAGGTTTAGACATGAGTAAACAGTGCAATAAAGGCAGAAAACATTTACAGGCGATTTGTCTACGGGGCTCTGAAGATTTCTCATTCTTTAAAAATGTATTAAGGACCATTAGGGATGTGAATAAAAAGAAAAATTTTGCTTAATATGGCTTTATCAAGGTCTTTAATGAAGAACTCATGGAACTTTCCTCAGCTATAGTGAAATGGAAAAGTGAGCACTTTAGTCCTTTTCATACCTGAAATTAGTGAGCTTAATCAATATGAAATATAACATACATAGCAATTCTTGGCAAATTACAGTGGAATTGGGCCTGGTCTCTGAAGCTACAGCAAACCCAAATGAGGAAAATTAAAAAGAGATACTGCCTGAAACTTTCCTCAGTATAAACTGGGTGTAATGTTACCAAGATATTTTGTTAAACTGGGAGGCATATTGACCTGCTCCAGGGAACCATCTGGGTGCCAAAATAATTTTTTTAATGTATTTGAAGAAAATCAATGAAATTGTGTCACAAATATTTGACTTTGCACTGGTGAAAAGTGAATACAATTTACGGTTAAAATGTTGTCCATTCTCAGGAAAAGGTCTAGCTGACAGCTAATCTCAGAGAACAAAAGCCATTCTTTGTTAATTATATTTACTTTTCCAGAGTACTGTATATATCATGGGGAAACTGTTATGCAAAAAAAGAAACATGATATTCTATATAATGAGTGGTTAGGAAATACAAATGCTCAGGTTTCTGAATAAAATAAACTATATAAAAGTATATATAAAAATATTTTGAGATACCTAATCTTTCAAAATGTAAGTATTTGTCTTCCTGCCCATTTCACTGGAGACCAAGGATTCATTGGAATGTTTCTGAGGCAGGTTCTGTCCCATTTCATTGACCATTTACAACAGTTACAAGCATCCCTGACTATAAGAATTTACAAGCACCCTCCACCTTGGATAAACAAGTGACCAGCACCGTATCCAATTTCAGATTTATTTAAGTCCTTTGACAAACAGCAATTTATCTAATAAAATCATCATAGCCTGCAATTGGTAATTTTTAAAAATATATAATCTACTGTCTCTTTCACATGTGCCTGTAACACTGATATACAAGCTCTCATGTTAAAATATTCCACATTAGCGAACTTTAAGATTTATACCAGTCAAGTGGTTTGTTAACTGCTCGAGAGGTATTAAAGGATCACTGCTGTACCTTTTGTTTTATAAATACAGTTAAATGTGTAAATCTTTTTAATTCTTGCATTCTCAGGAAGTACACATTTCAAAACAGTGCACTCCTGCCATTTTGTTGGCGATTCAAAAATATGACGACATTTAAAAAAAATCTTGATAAAGAGAGAAAAATAAAGCTCTAAGTTCCGAACTTTAGCTGTGCTGCTGTAGGGAGGTTCCATTCAGAGGCCAGGAATTTCAGCACGAGAGGAAGGATGAGTGACTATCGAGCACCTGGCTTCATAGCAACAACTTCGGTAGAGGCCTGAGAATACCTAGCTACTTGGTCAGGGAAGTATGGTATGGGGAAAATCCAAGAAAATGGGAGAGAAAAATATCTTAAAAGGCAGAAGTTCCATCCTAAATTGAAGACTCTATGAAATGCATAAAGCATAAATCAGAGTTCTCCTGGTCATTTTTTTGCAACATAGGTTTGTCTAAAAGTCAAGTGCCTACTGCTTATTCCCACTTTTTGTTTAAAGTGGGGAGTAGTCAAAAAATTCAAAGTAGTGGAGAGGTGACTTTGGGTAACAGAACAATCCTAAGCACAAGAGTGTTACCCAAAGTAGCTTCTCTATCCAGTTGATTACCTACAATGCTTCTTGAAAATGGCTGATTAGGTACATGTTTTGGGGAAAATCTCTCGCTCTTGTTCCTCTCCTCTCCTCTCCCCTCCCCCTGCCTTTGTGGAAGATGGAACACCCAGGTCATGTGCTAAGATTAATGTTTTCAATTTGAACATCCTGAAAGAGCTCCAATGAGATTCCATTCAAGTGCAGTCACACCTACAAGTTTTGCAGAAGAGATGTGGAAAGCACAACAATGGAAAACAATACTGTAATAGAATGTATAACCAGGCAGATTTGTAACCTGTATAAATAACCAATTTATAGTAAAACTAGATATTATGGTCTCCAAAAGTAACATTTATAAATAGCATAATACATTTTTTCATAAATGTTGAAACTTTATATAGCAGCTGCGTGATATCGCATATTGGAGCCTCAATGTATTGCAGCATGGAATTATGGGACTTAAGCTCAGCCCCATGACTCCCACTATATCCATTATCTTAGCTATGCCACCATGGTGAGGCTCCAAGCAGAGCAACAGGTGTTCCAACAAAGAGAGGAAGGATAAATTGGAGTCAGTCACCTCTGGGCCCCTCTCCCACACTTCCTGGTGGTCGGTTTCAGAGCGATATTGGGAGAGGGCAGGGGAAATGTCACTTTCTCAGTGGGATTTGTGCATGGTGTGGGAAGACCAAGAAAAGGGAGAATTTTTTTTTTTTTTAAAAAGGCAGAACCTTATCATTAAGAAATAAACCACTACAGATTTGATGCATAAAATGTTGTAATATCATTGTTCAAGGGGATATGCAGCAAAAATCAGTGAAGTCAACTGAGAGCCGTCACTCTACCAAAATGAAAAGAACCATCTCCAACGAGATTCTCTTCACATTACACTAACTATGTGACTACTGCATCCGGAGATTACATTTTAACATATTTCATGATATCCTAAGCCAAAAGTATAATACATAGGCCATTTAGACATTGAATTCCAGATATGAAATTTAATCACAAGAAATCCTCCCGGACAATATTTTCTGTTTTTCTATTTATTATAGTAACCAATACCTTAAATCAATAAAGATTTTAAAACACAAGATATAGTTCTTATATGTAGTTAAACATTCTAGACAAGTTTAACAAATTTTCTTTAATGACCAACTTAATCATTTTACTTTTACAAACATAATTAAATTTATAGCTTCTGATACAAATGTGTCCCGGTTACTTGACTGTGAAAAGCAGCTTTTCCAGATCTCCAAACTACACTCCAACATGTGTAGCACTTACCCCTACTTTTGAAGGTACAATCTCATAAAGGAGAAGGATACTCTATAGGAATGTTCTTTTCCCTTTATCACTCATTATTTGTATCACTATGTGGTACCCTGCAGACCTATGTTACAGGTTGGGTGGAGCCAGAGATATGTTCATTATTGGGAACAAAAAAGATGCAATGCACTAAGAGAAAATATATCTAACAGCTGAGAGATTATTTTGCAAAACGATACGATGAGAGAGAAACTGGTAGTTCTCTCTGACTTTAAAGACTAATATGGTACTAAAGGGACCAGACTGCTTGATATTGGGCGCAATGCTGGTTAATAGTACCTGTAAATACTATTTTTGAAAGGGTTCACTATGGTACTTGCTTTCCAATCATCACATTTTATGATTTTTAAAAATGGACTGTTTATGAAGTCGCAGACACAGAAATAGTTTATTCCAAGAAAAAGCACTCAGCCCCTCAAGAATTGCAGCTAGATCAGTAACGGATTATTAATGTCAAAGACTATGGTGGCACAGCAGTTCTGCCAAAGTAATTCCTCACCAATGTGCCATTGCACAAAAAGACAGTCTGTAAAAGTTAATCAAAAATCTATTGAAAAACATAATTGCAAAATTACTTGATGTACCCAAATCTGCCAATAGTTTTCGTCTTGGAAGACTGTTTGATATGATAGTTTTAAGAACAAACATTATCATTGCACAAAGCTATTTCCATTCGCTATAGTGTAAAAAACATAGGCTACCTGCTATTTTTTTTGATCTAATCTTATTTATGAATGAGTCTTTAGTTCCCTATATTAGTCCATGGCTGTTTTAAGATCAAATTCCTGGATCTCTAGCCCATGGATAAACAACTTGTTAACAAAATCTCGCAGTAAATGTGCTTGACGCAACGACATAATATTGTATAACTGCCACCAGATGTCTTTAGCACATTGGGATGCCTCCTTACTGAGTGAACTGACAATACATTGTGGTAAAAGTATAACAGAACCCAATGGAATTCTGTTATGATTAATTTCCATTTAAAAGGCACTTAAATCTATTGTTCTTATGTGCCTTGGATTTACTAGTGTCATTACCTAATCCTTTTGTCTGCTGCCTTTGCAGGTGCGATGTGAAATGAGTTAGGGAAATCTCAGTTAGGGAAATCTAAGTCTAGTTTATAGCTGGCATTAGTCCATAGCACAAAATCACTCCAAATTTGGGATTAATTGGCTCTCTCATGCAGCGAGGTCCATATTATGTGGGAAATGGAAAATTTAAAATGCTGGTGCAGTAGGAAATACACTTCAGAGGTTGGGACTGAAGTCTACTGCTGGGACTGAGTGGAGGGATCTTCCCATACTATACCTGACATGGTGTTGCACAGGGTGCCTGAAGTGAGAGGATGTTCTATTCCCCAACATTAACATTCCTCAACTTAAACAAAACATTTAAAAAAACTACAGAATAAGAGATTACATTAAATAGCTTGGCTGGATTGATAAACATGTATTCTTAACTCAGAATGAGCCAACATGATAGAATAGAATATATATCTGTTTCATATTAGTTATTGTCTTCAGTGAAGCTTAGGTGTTGCGTACATACATTCTCCGTTATTAAGCTTGTACCTTTATTTCTAGATCTGGACAGCCTATGATTCCTGCTCTTTGCTACTTTGTCAGTTTTAACCAGCTCGTCAACGTGTTGATATCCTACACTGGCATCCTCCTCATCATCTATAGCTAATTTAGGTGCACTTTTGCCTTTAACTTCCAAGTTGGAACACAGCCTGGTGAGATTATCTTCTTTCTGCTCAAAAACTGAATGCGTTATATCGTTTCCATTGGATTTTGTCAGCTTTTCAAAGTAGATGGGTCCTCCATTTGTACTCTGAAACATTTCCACACATTCAGTTCCTATGTTCTCAGGTGCAGCTGCACAACCGTAGATATCATCAGCTTTGACAGCATCTGGTGAACTATCACCTCTTTCTGTTTCTAAACACTCTTCCTCTGGATCCTTGTCAAAAAGCTCAGGGGTGAAACACCATGTCGCATCCTCCTTAACATCCTCTTCTTCCTCCGCAGGCTGCTGCACATCCGTGTCAACCGAGGGTGCTATTGCCATCACCATCACCTCAGCCTCATCCTCGCATAATGACCCCACAACAGAGGAGGGTGATACAGCCATGGAGCTGTTATAAGAATTTCCTGTACTGTCATAAACAGTTTGGTTTTCCTCATTATTCTGTAATTCACATTTTACTGCATTTAACAATACATTCTCTCTGATGTTTATTGATGTAGAAGTATCTTTCTGTAACATGGGTTCCAACTGAAATGTAGTTATTTCTGTTTTTTGCTGTCTCTGGCTAACAGAGTTACACAGCATGTTCTTATAATGATCATCTTGCGTCAACTGAATAGTTGGAAAATGCGACTGTGTTGTCGGTGTTCCCGTAGGTGTTGAAGTCAGGGGCCTTTTTTTGAAATATTGCATGATAGATCCTGCCGCTTTTTTTGTGTCATCATTTTTTACATTTTTCAACTTGATACTGGCATTTCTGAAGAGCGGAGTCTTGGTACTTGTGGTTATAGCAGAATTAGCTTCCTCATTATCTGTAAGCCAAGCAATAATTATCAGAAGTCTTAAAATGCCAGTGCAGTACAATTTTACTCCAACAACTTAGGTAACATTCACTTTTCACAACTATGTACAATCCACTGCAAAAAAATAAGCATAATCAAAATGTTTATTTTAAGCGCTCGGGCATAAATCATGCACTCAAATCATGATTGCTGTAAAGGATCATCGTAAGCAAGCTCAGAGAAGCCTACTAATCACCAGTGGAGTACTGAACTCCCAAATAGAGCCATTGTTGTAAAGTAATCGGTGAGATTTTGGGCACCACACTATAGAAAAGATATATTAAGAGATACGGTAAAAGAATAGTTGTATACACTAGAAAGATACCAGGGATGAGAGGATGAAAGTTATGGAGAGACTTTGAGCTGTATTTGATGGAACAAAGGTTAAGAACCCTAATAGAACTGTTCAAAATTATGACAAGATTTGAAAAGGTAAATAGTGAAAGATTATTTCCATCCGTTGGTGAATTGGTAATAAAGGGAAACGGGTGCATAAACTCCAGATTAGCACAGGAAGCATAAAGGAGAAGGTTAGAAAGATTTCCCCCCCCTACAAAATGGGTTATTAGAATATGGAATGCATTACCCTAAGTATTGAAACCCAGTCAATACAGACATTGAACAAGGAATTAAATAAACATAAGACAAAAGTATATTTAAAGGAAGGAGGAAAAGAGCAGGAAATGGAATTAGAATGGATAGGTCCACTGAGAAAGCCAGCACTGGAACAGGCAAGATGGACTGAATAGCTTTCTTCTGTACCAAAATTCTGATGATGCAAATCAATATTCAAATTCTAAACAGTGAGCCAGATCATATGTGAAGCACTTAGTGAGTGGCTGAGTGTTCCACATCTGGGGAGGGGCAGGGGGAAGAAACCCAACAGAACCAACCCCACCACAAGAATCATAACCACTGTTAACTGATTTGAGAGCAAGACTGTCGATGGGCGTGAAACACCTACAACCCATAATATCTTGCCTTGGCCAGCAGTGGTAGCAATAAGGACGTGGGAAGGAGTTTATAAATGAAAAACAAAAAGTCGATTGAGCTTGTTGGCATTCAGATTGTAATTTTGCATAATTCAGTGCATAGCTGTCTTAAATCAATTAGAAAATAATTTAGCACAACTTGACCCTTGCAGCCCACTCACCATCATGCAAAAGTCCTCCAGTGGTCAGCATGAAGGGATGTGGGACATAGAATTCTTCAGCCTACAACCAATACTACCCATAACTGATAGATTGATTCAAGAGGGACAAAAACAGGTCTTGTCTTCTACTGCTCAATACCAGATTAGTTTCACAGGCTCAAATTAACTCAAATTCAACATCACTTATCAAAACTCTAACAATCACATTCAGGCGGGATAGAAGATGAAAATCTCAAATTACTGACGATGGGGCTTTTCTCTGAAGTTGCGAATTGAGGCACTTTGTCAGAGCAGTAGAGAAACATTTTTTTTTATCTCTACTGAGTTATACCTCATTGGCAAAAGGCAGACAGCATTTTGGTTTGAAGGGAGTTAAAACATTCCACTGTTATTGCTCACCTAAAATACATACAAGACCCTTCCCCTAATATTAAAAATCTTTATACTGTTTTCTTATAGGTCATACCAACCCATTAAGTTCCCTGTTGAAATGAGTGGCGCTTTATTAATACTAACCAGGTACTCCTGTAGTGCTCATTTTACTGGTATCACAGAAGGGAGGTGTAGCAATGGCACTAGGACTAGTCGCCTGTTTTGCTGTGCTAGCATTAGGCGGGGTGCACTTCGGAATACCATTTTCCAACAAGCCTTGTGTGCTGACAATCTGTGAGTGATGATCCTTGTTCTCAACATGTGCAGGCTTTGACAAACTTTCATTTGAATATTCTGTTGTAATAGCAGGTATTGTATTGAGGACCTTGGGTAAATGACCAACACCCTTCTGGTGAGCATTGGAAAACATACACAATGAATCCAATGCGCAGTTAAAGTTTGGATGGTGTTGGACCTGTCGACGGATCCACTTTGAGAGACCTATAATTAAACAAAAAGTTGTAACAATCAGTGAAAATTAAAAAAGAATGAGCGAAATAGCATCTAAAACAGAGGACAAGCATTCTAGAAAATGAGTTATAGATTTTATGTCACGTCATACTTAATGTTAATCAGAAAAGTGAAGTGTAAACAGAAGTTTGTGAAAAACAATCCAATTTTAACCAAAAGAAAACATGCACCCAATCATTATAAGGACTTAGCTTTCTTTTCAATGCTGGCATGTTATTGAAATTAATTTCCAAAATCCTTACAAGATTTGAATAAATTACTGTAGTACGATTTAAAAAGAATGTTGCTTGTCCAACCAGTGCTCTCCATATTAATTTGCAACGGATAATTTACAGGTGGTTTATTAAAAAAATGTATTTACTTTCAATCCCATTCTTTATCTACTTCATTTCAAATCCTGCCACTACTGCAGCACCAAAGCCCAAAGTTGTAAAATGCTTAAGTAATTATATGGGCTTTTTACCAAAGTCATAAAAACCCAAAACAATTATAATTTTTTTTTTTTTAACCCTCACAACTTTCTATGTTTACTCATGCAAAAACAGGGCACTGCAATTTCCCAGCATTTACAATTGTGATTGGTACCTCGCATCCATTGTTAGTTTAAAAAATGATTTTTTGTTCATTTTGTATTTTATATATTTGTAAGCAAATGAATTGTGTTTAAAGTTTTGTTAA
This sequence comes from Somniosus microcephalus, assembly GCF_052327205.1. Taxonomy (NCBI): domain Eukaryota; kingdom Metazoa; phylum Chordata; class Chondrichthyes; order Squaliformes; family Somniosidae; genus Somniosus; species Somniosus microcephalus. Next base: position 50,946,517 of record NC_141008.1, read on the forward strand.
AATATATGAAATCATTTTTTCTTCTATTTTGCATGTTATTTTCACTCAACTGGTGCTGTTTTGTCACAACTCCAGATGTAAAGTCACTTTGTCTCTGCTCAGCATTTCCTTTAAACAGCCTATCCATGCTTGGTTAATCTCCATGTAGAGATTATAACGCACTCTAAAACAACTATTATTCCAATGGATGTTTTCATATAAATTACTTTTCTGGTTCAACAGATGAAACTGCAACACTTGCATCTACTCAGTGAAATGCTATTGGAGTGGCTCCAATAAATGTATTTTTAACCATGTGAGCAGTGACAATAACTGAGTAGAATAAAGTTTCAGTATTGGTTGAGTCAAATTAGCATACGTGCATAAATTGGTCTTTCACAGGGGTTTTTATGATCTCTGAACCGGATTTATGCACCAGCGCTTGAGGTCTGTCGTCATTCCTGCGTTTGCTAAACTTCGCAAAAAAAAGACATGAAAAGTGGTGGATTGTTGAAATAAAGTGTCAAGGGATACTTTGTTTGCTTTTAGCCCTGCTCTGAGCATTCCTACCCTCTCAAAAAGGAGTTTTTAAAAAAACAAGTTAGTCAAAAGTGAGAAATAGACTCATTTAACAAGCTACGGCCTTGCTAAGGGTCATTAATGTTGAACCCATGCACAATTCCACAGCTAGGTAGCTACATTGAAAAGTGAATATTTTATTCCATTCCTGAACTTAAAGATGAAAATTTTCAAAAACTGCCACAGCAGTAAAGGAAATTAAAATAAAATAATTTTCTGGCCCACAGCATAGGTGCAGTAGGTATTGATGGGCATATCACAGTGGATGAGGAAGAGAGGTCAGCCCAGGAGCAAAACAAGTCAGTCTGGGAGCACAGTGAAATGGGAGGAAGAGGTCAGCTTGGGAGCTCACCACACCGGAGGTGCACAACTCACAGCAGGTAGTAGGGTCTACCACATCAGTCAGTTATCTGGTAATAATTGAGGTGCAGTGCATAAGGAGGCTCAGGCTGCTCAGGAAAGCTGTGACCGAGGTTTGCCACCTGAGGCAAAAAGACCTGCAATGATGTTGCTTTCAGCAATGTACTGGCAGTGAACGCCTACACTGCCCTCAATTTTAGCACCATAGGCACCCACAATGGACAGCTTAGCAGTCAGGCACTTTGTCCTGTACTGCTCCGTTAAGGAGGTCTTTCCACCCACCAGACTACAACTCTGACAGCAACAACCGTAGCAGGCCAGTCACTGCAGGCAGGGAGACAGGTAGGAGGATTCACTGTTCAGGTTGTTCACTGAGCTCTGCAATGGGGCACTATTATTGCTTTTGCACAGATTTGCAATCATGGAACTATTATTTGCCACATTTGCCTGTTTTTTTTCCCAGTGTACTATATATCCTTGTTTGTTTTTTGTCAACTCATGCTTTATTTTCTGCACATCACCCCACTCATTTCTCATTAATTTTCTTCCTTCCCCTCCTGAAGATGTTGACTGCTTACTAGTATACAATTCCAAAGCTACCATTTGCCCTCTAGTTCCTCACCCAAGTGGCTATTATTCACATGTGAGCCTGGACAGTAGGTGTTGGAAAGTTATTTATCCATATGGAGCGTCACAGCCGAGACCCATCATGTTTTTACCAGAGATCAACACGTGCACTTTCCGTCATATGCTCACTCCCCCCCAGGAGTCGATGGCTCAGGAGCAGGAATGTGGGCCAATTTTTCCATTCCCAGTCCTGGGTACTAATGGAACCCTTGAAACCATCCAACCAAAGGCTGGTTGGTGCAGTGGGTTTAACACAATGACCCATCACCTTTGGAATGCAGGTTGGGAGTACAGCCTACACTAATGGGATGAAAATCTCTCTTGAAAGGAATTAGCTGAATTGAACTGGGGCAGTGTCGATCCAGGACATAGTGCATGAATCCGCAGCATAAAAGTGCCCATTATTCAGCACTAATTGGAAGTTGACCCAGAGAGTCCTTAAGAATAGCCGGTATAGGAAATGAAAACAACACACTTGTGTATTAGAGGGTGCTCTTTTGAAGTTGAAGCCAAGGCATATTGTTGGAACAGTGAAAAGAGATTTACTTTTACATTTTCTCACAAGGAGGGGGTGGAGGGCAAGTAGGAGGCCACCTCCTACTTACTCAGCAGCACATTGGAAACAGCTTAGGAAATGTGCGTGATGCAAGGGAATCTAAAAAAGGCGAGAAAATAAAATACAGGAAGAAAAATTAGGGCGTTAAGAAACCTTTTGTAAAATTACTGAACCTCCTAACTCCCCTGTTGCATTTGGAGGAATTCCCATTATCAAATGCATGGAATTCTAAAAGTCAAAACATTTCACTCAAGTGTACCCTCTAAAAATTTACAGGTGCTCATGTGCTCTATAAAATTTTACAAGTCAGACACTCATGGGTACACTAGGAGCAACTATTTTCCTTAACCCTTAAAGCATTAGATCACTGCATTTGCTGTGTTAACCATAAGGTGCTCCTGTTTATTCAGCAGAGAAAAAGGTTAATGTGGCATAATCTCAGTATAACACACATTACATAACTTTGTGTTTTTAGCTAAATTCCACTGCATTGGCAAGTAACAGCAGCATTACTTAAGAATCCGATGCAAATAAAAATTTTATGGTCGAGTCATATCTCAAGCAGCTGTTTCACATTATTTTCAAAATCAGAACACCAAAAGCAGAGCTATAGCACCATCCAGTGACAAAAGGGCAGTAATTTGACATTCACAATTTTCATGCAATGATTTTAGAGCAAATTTTCAGTTTGATCCAGCAATTCCAATGCTGAACAGCATTCCAGCTTTTTATTTGTCCAATTTAAACAAATATTTAACTCCCCTTTTTTAGATTCTACCAACCCACACACCTCTTCTGACCAAGAAGACAGCAATCAACTTCCTCCTTGGCAATGCTTATAAATTTCTTGAAGTGGTTGCTATGGAGGTACACAAGAGCATTATGAGTTGATTAAGTCATCCAATTTGCTTCCCTTCCTGACAGCCCAGCCAAAATTAGCAACTCGCTGTGGAGAATATATTTTTTACTTTCTAGAAATAGCCAACATGGACCAAAAAAGGCTTTCATGGAAATGTATCTCAGACTGAAGTCACTTTTTAAATAATGATCATGTAGCAATGCAGAGGCCTGGTGATGCGAGATAATACACAAATATGATAATAGTGACAGGATTCAGGTTTGTGTCTTGAAAGCCCATGTACACAAAACCCTGATCTCAGATAGAACCATCTGCTGATGCACCAAGCTGATTCAAAATACTTCTAAGCGAAGAATGACAAACCTGAAAGCAGCTGGAATAAGTCGGTCACACCACTCCCTTCCCAGCAGCCCCCTTGTCATCGTAACAGTGAGTCTCAAAACTTAATAGATATGCATTTGTGGGTTTGAACATGCACCCCAATACTGCATATTGCAGCAAATTGGCATGCCAATGTGTTGCACCATCTGTATTTTTTTTGTTCATATGAAGGTGCAGTACGGAATGGTGCAGAGCACTGCTGTAATGTACTGAGTGGTGAGACACAAACTTGAGGCTAGGTTGGTGGGACTGTGTCCAGCTGGGTGGGACTGCACTCGCCTGGATCCATTCTTATCTACCTAATCGTAACCAGAGAATCACCTGCAATGCTTCTCTTCCCGCTCCCGCATCGTTACCTCTGGTGTCCCACAAGGATATATCCTTGGCCCCCCCCCAATTTTCATCTACATGCTGCCCCTTGGCGACATCATCCGAAAACACAGCATCAGTTTCCACATGTACGCTGACGACACCCAGCTCTACCTCACTACCACTTCTCTCGACCCCTCCACAGTCCCTAAGTTGTCAGACTGCTTATCCGAGGTCCAGTTCTGGATGAGCAAAAATTTTCTCCAATTAAATATTGTGGAGACCGAAGCCATTGTTTTCGGTCCCCACCACAAACTCCGTTCCCTAGCCACTGACTCCATCCACCCCTCTCCCTAACATTTGTCTGAGGCTGAACCACACTGTTCGCAACCTTAGTGTCATATTTGACCCTGAAATGAGCTGCCGACCACATATCCATGGCATAACTAAGACCACCTATTTCCACCTCCGTAACATCACCCGTCTCCACCCTTGCCTCAGCTCATCTGCTGCTAAAACCCCCATTCATGCATTTGTTACCTCTAGACTTGACTATTCCAACGCACTCCTGGCTGGCCTCCCACGTTCTACCCTACATAAACTTGAGGTCATCCAAAACTCGGCTGCCTGTGTCCTAACTCACACCAAGTCCCATTCACGCATCACCCCAGTGCTCACTGACCTACATTGGCTCCTGGTTAAGCAACGCCTCGATTTCAAAATTATCATCCTCGTTTTCAAATCCTTCCATGGCCTCGCCCCTCCCTATCTCTGCAATCACCTCCAGCCCCACAACACCCCCCACCCCGAGATATCGGCGCTCCTCTAATTCTGCCCTCTTGAGCATCCTTGATTATAATCGCTCAACCATTGGTGGCCATGCCTTCTGTTGCCTAGGCCCTAAGTTCTGGAATTCCCTGCCTGAACCTCTCCGCCTCTTTTTCCTCCTTTAAGACGCTCCTTAAAACCTGCCTCTTTCCTATCCTAATTTCTCCTTATATGGCTTGGTGTCAATTTTTTTGAGTTATATTACTCCTGTGAAGCGCCTTGGAATATTGTACTATGTTAAAGGCGCTACATAAATACAAGTTGTCGTTGTTCTCTGATTACCAAGTTCTGATTTCAAATCAGCTACCATGGAGAAGTCACGAGGTAGAGACCTGACAATTCCCCATAGGGAGAAAAGGACAACTTATGGGAAGTCATTCACCTCCTAGCTGTTGGTTTCATAAGAAACAGGAGCAGGAGTAGGCCACACAGCCTCTCGAGCCATGATTATATTCAACGATTCAGCATCCACAGCCCTCTGGAATAGAGAATTCCAAAGATTCACAACCCTCTGAGTGAAGAAATTTCTCATCTCAGTTCTAAATGGCCGACCCCTGATCCTGTTTCAGTATGGCATTGGCATTAACCTGGGAGCAAAGTGCTCATCCGCCCTCTCAGCCATGGATTATTCATGTTGTGGAGCAATCACTTAAAAAGAATATATAAACAGCTTAAAAAAAGGATATGGAGCTGTAAGAAGTAATTCATAATTTTCACCTTTTCACAAAGTGCAGCCTTTTATTTAACCCCTCCCAAAGGTGTAATGTTAAATAATCATTTTGATCATTTATTACAAAGTATACAGAACAATAACCATCCTCCTCAACTAACTGAATAATCCCTAAAGAAAGACAGAGCTCACCAAATTCTAGTCGGTTTGAAAACAAAAATATTAAATAGATTTGACAATAGTACCTTACCAGTTATATACTTTTTGGTATTACTTCTAAATCGGTCATCAACCAGGATCAGTGCTCCCCAGTCATTCTTATGTCGAATGCACCTATAAAAGTGAGTAAATGTAGTTACATTCTGCTATCAATTATTTTCTAACAAAATTATCCCTCTCCGTACTAAATATTATTTTCAGCTTTTAAAATAGAGACTGATTTTCTGTACATTTCTGATACTGAGTATGATAAAGAACACTTCAAACCTTGGAGCCCCAGAGAAGTTGCACCATTGACAATGCAAGTTATGCTCTTCCTTCAGTAAAATGAAGACTTAGAGGGGATCTGATCCAAGTGTTAAAGGCAAGGATAACAAAAGTGGATGGCGTGTTTGAGATCCTAGGGATGGGTAGAACTAGGGGCCACTCATAGAAACTGAGGGAGCAGGGAATGGCGAGGTTATCATGTGATGTATTGTGTTACCAGATCATCTTGCCTTATGATTTACAAATAAAGATCAACTGATTTTTTTTCCATCAAAAATCGAAACGCAAAGATGGGTTCAGCAGGGCTGCTGGATGGAGCACTGACTGAGCTTTCCACTGGAGGGGGGAAAGTTAGGGAAACCCAATAGGACCAGTCCCTCCCTACAGAAGTGCACCGGTCAACCAAAATACGAGTGCAGTAAAGTCTGCCTTGCAGATTATATCACTCTTCCTGAAAAGGTAGAACTGTGAGAAGGTAAATATAAGGGATCAAAAAAGGGAAAAGGCAGGTTAGAAAGTATGAACAGAAATGTTTTTAAAAGGTAACAAAATTATTCAATTAAAATGAAAACATTTTTGAAGCTATGGTACATAAAAATATATTCAAAGGCTCAAGTAATTTGAATTTATTAAAACTTTTGTTTCAATCTTAATTTAGCAAAACTTTGGACATTTGATTCGCTGGATAAAGTATTCTATTAAATGGCTTCATGACACAGTGCACTGCCTCTTCAATGTGGATTCACTACAGCACTATTGGAAATGATGCTGATCAGAAGGCCTCCCAATAGGGCTAAGAATTAATGGGCAAGTGTTTTATTGCACTCTTAATAACCAACTTAGGAGCAGTAGCGGCAGAGGACTGGAAACAAATCACCTGTACACCCGCTCAGCGAGAAGTGGTTTATTTAAAAAGAATGCAGTCAGGTGAACAATTTTCTTTAAGGGATTTGATCCTAGAAAATTTACCTATCCAGTGTAGTGACTGCATTTCTTGTGCTTCGTAAATGAGTTTGTAATAGTTACACAAGTACCGGGGTAATTCATCAAACCCCCAGGTTGTGCCCAAGTTGTGTTTTATGGTGTGGGCTGGTTAGGCCTCTGTTCAAATGTTAGGCACACTTTATTGAGTTTTAACACCATGAACAAAAGCCATTCACACTAGCACCTATGACCTGCAATCCTATTTCCTTCCAAATATCAGGATTATATGCATGCAAATTTGTCAACACACTTGTTGACTATTTATGTCCATGCATCTGCTGCAACTCCATGTAATGGCATATCACAAAGCAGTTCTACCAGAATCATGCTCTGCTAAATCCATTTCACTGAGGTCTGCATCTTCCCTCTCAGGAATATGGCCGACACGGTTACAGTTCCTCTCCCAGTCACTGGACTCTACTTAATGGACTAGAAAACCCCCCACATCATTAGCTCCTCCCCAAAACCCTGGCTGATTGGAGAGCTTCTTTACTTGACCTGTAAACACTTACCTGCCCAGGGCTTGATTCAGTGCTCGAAATGCCTGAATCTCATACCACTGACTACCAGGAAGCAGACCCCGTGTCCGTGAATGCTGGTCATTATACTTCCGTTTCAGTTCAACCTGGAGGGGAACAAGACACAATTCAAATAGTTGTACACGTTTTAGCAATTTTAATGTGCAACAGAAATGGGGCTGAACTTTACATAAAGCAAACAAAAAAAACCACTGGAGACACTCAGCAGGTTAGGCAGCATCTGTCGAGAGAACACATCAGTCAATGTTTCAGGTGTTGAACCCTTTTTGAAACATCAACTGACTTATGTCTTCTTGACAAATGCTGCCTGACCTGCTGAGCGTCTCCAAGGCTTTCTGTTAGTGTTACAGATTTCCGGCATCTGCAGTATTTTGCTTTCTGAACTTTATATAAGTGGTTTACAGTAAGACTTGTACAATCCAAATACAGGAAACTTTCTGGTATCCGGCACTGACTGGACCGAGCTGGTGCTGTACCATCAAAACTGCCGTAGAAACCAGCGCTAATGTTAAAACATACGGAGCTTTTGAGCTCCGTGTGAATCAACAAACCCTGTTGCTTAGTAACAGCTTCAAAACAGTCGGCCGCAGCTTAAAAGCCTCTCTGTAGCTAAGCAACAGCTTCAGCTAGACCTTGCAGAGCCTGACTGGAAAAAAAAAGCAACGAGAAGTAAAAAAACTTATAGGAAACGGCTCCTGAATTTTGCTGGTAGATCGAGCTTTCCGGACATTTAACCTCCGGTTAAACGAAAGTTTCCTATATCTCAACAACAACTTGCACTTACAGTATATAGCACCTTTAGCATTATAAAAAGGCCCCAAAGTCTTTCATGGAGGCACAAGGTAAAGAAAATGAATGCTGAGCCAAAGGTGCAAATATTAGGAGGGTGACCAAAAGCTTGGTTAAAGAGGTGGGTTTTAAGAAAGGTCTAAAAGGAGACGAAAGAGGCAGGGGAAAAGCCATGAAGAGATGTAAACAAAAGGATGAGAACTTTAAACTGGGGGTGTTGGAGGACTGGAAACCAATGCAGGTTAGCAAGGATAGGGGTGACAGGTCACTGGTTCTTGGTGCGGGATAGGATACAGGCAGCAGAGTTTGAATGAGCTGCAGATTATTAAGGAAGAATGGGAGGCTGGCCAAAACATTGGCATAGTCAAATCTGGAGATGACAAAGGCATGGAAGGAGGTTTCAGCAGCAAGTGGCAAGTAACATTCGCACCACACAAGTGCCAGGCAATGACCATCTCCAACAAGCGAGACTCTAACCATCTCCCCTTGACATTCAATGGCATTACATCGCTGAATCCCTCACTATCAACATCCTGGGGGTTACCATTGATCAGAAACTGAACTGGACCAGCCATATAAATACTGTGGCTACAAGAGCAGGCCAGAGGCTGGGAATTCTGCGGCGAGTGTCTCACCTCCTGACTCCCCAAAGCCTTTCCACCATCTACAAGGCACAAGTCAGGAGTGTGATGGAATACTCTCCACTTGCCTGGATGAGTGCAGCTCCAACAACACTCAAGAAGCTCGACAACATTCAGGATAAAGCAGCCCGCTTGATTGGCACTCCATCCACCACCTTCAACATTCACTCCCTCCACCACCGGCGCACTGTGGCTGCAGTGTGTACCATCTACAAGATGCACTGCAGCAACTCGCCAAGGCTTCTTCAACAGCACCTTCCAAACCCGCGACCTCTACCACTTAGAAGGACAAGGGCAGCAGACACATGGGAACATCACCACCGACAAGTTCCCCTCCAAGCCACACACCATCCTGACTTGGACCTGTATCGCCGTTCCTTCACTGTCGCTGGGCCAAAATCCCGGAACTCCCTTCCTAACAGCATTGTGGGTGTACCTACACCATATGGACTGCAGCGGTTCAAGAAGGCGGCTCACCACCATCTTCTCAAGGGTAATTAGGGATGGGCACTAAATGCAGGCCTAGCCAGCCAGCGACGCCCACATCCCATCAATGAATAAAAATAAAAGAAAGATGGGATGAGGCGGGGCAGAGGCAGGCGATGTTACGGAGGCGGAAATAGGGGCTCTTAGTGATGAAGAGGGTATGGGATCGGAAACTCAGCTCAGAGTTAAATAGGCAACAAAGCCGTGAAAAGTCTAGTTTGGCTTGAGACAGTCGCCTGGGGGAGCGATGGAATCGATGGCAAGGATATGCAATTTGGGGGCCAAAAACAACAATTACGGTATTACCAATGTTTAGCTAGAGGAAACTACGGTTCATCCAAGCAGACTAACATCACAGAGGCAGTGGAGGGCTGAGAGATGTAGTGGAGAGCTGGGTATCATCAACATACATGTGGAAGCTGACCCCCACATTTACATATGATGTTGCCAAGGGGCAGCTTGTAGATGAGGAAACAGGATTGATCCTTGGGAAACTCCAAAAGTAACAGTGTGGGAGCAGGAAGGGAAGCCACTGCTGCAGATGCTCAGGCTATATTATAAATAATCAAATTGCATGCATTATACTTAGATGTAAAAGACATACATGTACAATATTACATAAGTGTATAATATATGTAATGTTCAATTCAACTTTACAAAACAAAAAATGCATAACAATTTCAAGCTATGCTCTACAAATGATAAAATATTTGAATGTTTATTTTCACAGCTGCAGAGAAACATTATCCACTTTGACTTTTTGTGCAATTTTGTACACCAAATAATTAAATGTGGACACACATGTTCTTTTGGCATCCTTTAGATAGTCAAATTTGAATGTCATGATAAAAAGAACAGAAATTCCTGATCATAAATCAAAAAACATAAACAGGATGGCATAGTTTAAACACCGCATCAACTCTTCAAATTTAATGAAATCAAAAAATCATAGAACTCACATTTGGTACTGAGTTGAATAGAAAATAATTCCTTGGTTTAATCAGTTATTTCTGCTCTCAATAAGTCCAAGATGATATAGCAGAAAAAGTTGCAACACAACAATGCTTGAACTTCAAAGACTGCACGACAATGTTAAGTCAATAAAGGGATATATTATATTGATTTTTCTTTCTTTTCCTCCCTTAAAAGCTACTCTACAGACTTCTCTATGGATTTCTCGACAAAGCAGGTAATGCTATTGTATCTGATTGATGAAATGTATAAGCTCAATGCATAAATGGGTTAAAGGGACACTAAACCCCAGTGGATGATGCCTTGCGCTGCTTTGCTCATTCCTCTGTGTTTAATTACTGTGAAAGTTTCTCAGCTATTTCATGTTCCTTCGGTTAGATCCTATTGAGCTCAGTCATTTATTACAAATGAGAATTGCAGGTATAGAAACATAGAAGAGAGAAGCAGGAGTAGGCCATTCGGCCCTTCGAGCCTGCTCCGCCATTCAATGAGATCATGGCTGATCATCCAAATTCAGTACCCTGTCCCTGCCTTCTCCCCATATCCCTTGATCCCTTTAGCCTTAAGAAATATATCCAACTCTTTCTTGAATATACTTAATGAACTGGCCTCCACCGCCCTCTGTGGCAGAGAATTCCACAGGTTCACCACTCTCTGGGTGAAGAAATTCCTCCTCATTTCAGTCCTAAATGGCTTACCCCTTATCCTTAGACTAAGACCCCTGGTTCTGAACTCCCCGGCCATCAGAAACATCCTTCCTGCATCTAGTCTGTCCAGGCCTGACAGAATTTTATAGGTTTCGATGAGATCCCCTCTCAATCTTCTAAACTCCAGTGAGTATAAGCCCAATCGACACAATCTCTCCTCATACGTCATTCCTGCCATCCCAGGTATCAGCCTGGTGAATCTTCGCTGAACTCCTTCCATGGCAAGAACGTCCTTCCTCAGGTAAGGCGACCAAAACTGCGCACAATACTCAAGGTGTGGTCTCACCAAGGCCCTGTACAACTGCAAGCAAGACATCCTTGTTCTTGTACTCGAACCCTCTTGCTACGAAGGCCAACATACCATTTGCCTTCTTAACCGCCTGCTGCACCTGCATGCTTACCTGCAGCGACTGGTGCACAAGAACACCCAGGTCTCTTTGCACTTCCCCTTCTCCCAATCTATTGCCTTTCAAATAATAATCTGCCTTCCTGTTTTTGCCACCAAAGTGGATAACCTCACATTTATCCACATTAATAGTGCATTTGCCATGTTTCTGCCCAATCACCCAACCTGTCCAAATCGTGCTGGAGTTTCACGATATCCTCCTCACAGCATACCCTCCCACCCAGCTTTGTGTCGTCTGCAAAATTGGAGATATTACATCCAATTCCCTCGTCCAGATCATTAATATATAGTGAACAGCTGGGGTCCTAGGACCGATCCTTGCGGTACCCCACTAGTCACTGCCTGCCACTCGGAAAACGACCCGTTTATTCCAACTCTTTGCTTTCTGTCCGCCAACCAGTTCTCTATCCAAGTCAATACCTTGCCCCCAATCCCATGTGCCTTAATTTTGCACGCCAATCTCTTATGCGGGACCTTATCGAAAGCCTTCTGAAAGTCCAAGTACACCACATCCATTGGTTCTCCCTTATCTATTTTACCAGTTACATCCTCAAAAAATTCCAGTAGATTAGTCAAGCATGATTTACCTTTTGTAAATCCATGTTGACTTTGTCCGATCCAGTCACTGCTTTCCAAGTGCTCTGATATTACATCTTTTATAATGGACTCTAGCATTTCCCCCACTACCGATGTCAAGCTTACCGGTCTATAATTCCCCGCCTTCTCTCTACCACCTTTTTTGAATAGTGGGGTAACATTAGCTACCCGCCAATCCATGGGTACCGTTCCAGAGTCTATCGAATTCTGGAAGATGACCAGCAATGCATCTACTATTTCTCGGGCCACTTCCTTAAGTACCCTGGGATGTAGATTATCAGGCCCTGGGGATTTATCGGCCTTCAGTCCCATCAATTTCCCTAACACCATTTCCCTACAAATACTGATTTCTTTCAGTTCCACCCTTTCATCAGACCCTATGTTCCCCGGCATCTCTGGGAGGTTATTTGTGTCCTCCTTTGTGAAGACAGAACCAAAATATGTATTTAGTTGGTCTGCCATTTCTTTGTTCCCCATTATAAATTCCCCTGATTCTGACTGTAAGGGACCTACGCTTGACTTCACCAATCTTTTTCTCTTCACATATCTATAAAAGCTTTTACAGTCAGTTTTTATGTTCTCTGCAAGCTTACTCTCATATTCTATTTTCCCTTTCTTAATTAATCCCTTTGTCCTCCTTTGTTGAATCCTAAACTGCTCCCAATCCTCAGGATTATTGCTTTTTCTGGCCAATTTATATGCCCTCTCCTTGGACCTTATGCTATCCCTAATTTCCCTTGTTAGCCACGGTTGGGTCACCTTTTTTGTTTTATTTTTATGCCAAACTGGGATGAACAAATTCTGTAGTTCATCCATTTGGTCTTTGAATGTTTGCCATTGCCTATCCACCGTCAACCCTTTGAGTGCCATTCCCCAATCAATCCTACCGAACTCGCTCCTCAGACCATCGTAGTTTCCTTTATTTAAATTGAGGACCCTAGTCTCCGAGTCAACTACTTCATTCTCCATCATAATGAAGAATTCGATATTATGATCGCTCCGACCCAAGGGGCCTCGTACAACAAGATTGCTAATTAATCCTTTCTCGTTACATAATACCCAGTCTAAGATGGCCTGATCTCTGGTTGCTTCCTCGACATATTGGTCCAGAAAACCATCCCGTAAACACTCCAGGAATTCCTCCTCCACAGTATTGTTACTCATTTGGTTGGCCCAATCTATATGTAGATTAAAGTCACCCATGATGACTGCTGTGCCCTTATTGCACGCTTCTTTAATTTCCCTTTTAATGCCATCCCCAACCTCCGCCTTACTGTTTGGAGGTCTATAAACCACTCCCACTAACGTTTTTTTCCCCTTAGTATTTCTCAATTCTACCCATACAGATTCCACCTCATCAGAGCTAATATCCTTCATTACAATTGTGTTAATCCCTTCTTTAACCAGTAATGCTACCCCGCCTCCCTTTCCTTTTTGCCTATCTTTCCTGAATATCGAATACCCCTGGATGTGGAGTTCCCAGTCCTGGCCTTCCTTGAGCCACGTTTCTGTAATCCCAACCAAATCGTATTTGTTTACTTCTATTTGCGCAGCCAATTCATCCACCTTATTACAAATGCTCCTTGCATTAAGACACAAAGCCTTCAGGCTTGTTTTTTTAACGCTCTTAGACCTATTAGAATTATTATTTAAACCGCTGATTTCTCTGACTGCCACTTTTGTTTTTCTCCTTCCTATCTTTTGCTTTTATCCTTGTTTCCCTTTCCTCTGTCTCCCTGCTCAGGTTCCCAACCCCCTGCCATTTTAGTTTAAACCCTCCCCCACAGCACTAGCAAACACTCCCCCTAGGACATTGGTTCCAGCCCTGCCCAGGTGCAAACCGTCCAGTTTGAACTGGTCCCACCTTCCCCAGAACCGGTTCCAATGTCCCAGGAACTTGAATCCCTCCCCCTGGCACCATTCCTCTAGCCACGTATTCATCTGAAGTATCCTTCTATTTCTACTCTGTCAAAGTTAGTTGCTAAAGTGATAATTGGGGATAAATTTTATACAGGAACTGCAAAAGAAAAGCAACAGAATTTACTCATAATTGATGGCAAAGAAAAAAAGATGTGGCAATGTTAAGAGCTTAAATAAGTCAGCAGAGTACTCCGAAGAAGCAAGCAAAAAACAGCTCCTAAGTATTCGTAGTAATTAAAGATATGAACATAGTTAAATGTACTGAAAAAAAATGACTTAATCAATGGATTTTGCATTCATTGCGTTTATTCCACAATTCTGCAACTAAACATCAAAACAGTACATTAGCATTTAGAATCACAATGCACATATGCACTAATAAGTGGTTACATTTTCACCTGTGCTTATACTTCTCAAAAATCAGCAAGTTACACTCAATTCAACTGCTCTTCCTTCAGCAAGACCCAAAGTGGAGTAGCACTGTGTTGTCTTCAGTACAAGAGCTGGAGAGGGCACAATGTTCCAGCAAGCAAGGCACATCATAACATCACAATGAATGCTGCACTTTATGAAACTGCTTTATCTACATACAAGCTCAAGTGTGACTTCTCCCCAACAGATAGTACTGTAGCGGCCTGCCAGAAAGCAGATTTGATTGTGCACAGCTGGGTGAAGTGAGTTCTTTATACTGATTTCTCACAATTGTTTACTTAAAGGAAAAGTCAAAACATACCAAAGCTTAATGTCATTGCTTTACTATAAAAGTTAATTTTATATACAAAATCCAACTTTTTCACTACACACAAACAATTGTCTCGCTAATTCAAATGAGAGAAACCAGAGCTGTCATCGCGGAGCTCGGTAAAACAGGATTGTCTCTCCCCCCCTCACTTAAATATGTTTTATGCATTACTGTTTAAGGTTAGTTTTTAACAAATGCTTCAGCAATGAAGAAAATTACTGCCATCTGTGTCCCATTCTTATCAACAAGTTAGCACTTAACTGGATGGCTACAATTATTTGAAAGTTGGTAATTGAATGTCTGCTTGACTCACTGGTAGCACTCTTCCCTGAGCCACAAGGTTCTGGAATCAAGTCCTACTTCAGATCTTAAGCACATATTGGCCCAGATTTTCCGATCGGAGGCTTCCTGCGTGCGGATGCCTCCGATCTGGAAAAAATCTACGAACTTACCCGCTGGCTTCGTAGGTCCCGACACTTCTGCTCCTGAGCCTCTCCTGGTGCGCGTGCGCAGAGGCCCAGGTATCCCAGGGGCCCAGGCGGTTTGCAAGCGTCCCTGGGATCACGTGGGCCATGGGGAACCAATCAAAGAAGGGAATCCTCCTTCACACTTTTGACAGGTCTCTCCGCATATATCTGTCAAAAGTATGAATGGGGATCACTCAAAAAACACACTAAAACATTAAATACATTTTTTTAAATCACGTATTTAAAATGAGTTAAAATGACATTAATTAAATATTTGAATTTTTTGAAAAAAATAATTAAAGTTTTTCACGGGGCTAAAAATAAACTTACCTTTTTTAGAAATATTTTTGAATTATAAATGAGTGAAATTTTTTTTTAAATTACTTTTTTAAACTCTTATGCTGGTAAAAGCAGGCAGTATGCCTGCTTTTACCAGGCGTAAGATTTTTAAGGGATTTCAGCGGGCGGAGGTTGTGCAGAAAGCGGAACTCTCCACCCACAGAGGCCCTTCTCCAGGGCAGGTGGAGGATCCGTCAAGAGAATTCTTGACAGATTGGAAGTGCCGGTTTTCAGCGCATTAAAAAATTGGTAAAAAACCAGAAGTGTAATTAATTGAATAGGGGACACTGATTGGCTGCTGAAAGTTTAAAAGGCCAGTGCGAGCGCGGCCAGCGCGGAGTGCGGCAGCGAAAGAGTGCTTATCTAGAGTTTGGTAAGTGAGAGAGTTCGGGCAAGTGGGGAGTGAGGGGCTGTTTTTGTCTTTCTTTTTAAAACCTTTATAAGTTGGTAAGTTCTTTTAAATTAAGGTGTGATCTTCACCTAAAATAGGGGCACAGGGTCTTCTTAAATAATATTAATAAATTTAATTAATTACACAGAATGGGAGAGCAGGTGATGTGTTACTACTGCGAAATGTGGGAGCTGGTGGACACCATTGATGCTCACGGTGATTACATTTGCGATAAGTGTTTGCTGCTAGAGGAACTCCGGCTCCGTGTTGATGAGCTTGAGACCAAGCTTCAGACACTGCGACACATCAGGGAGGGGGAGTGTTACCTGGACTCTGTGTTTCAGGAGATAGTCACACCAATTAGATTAATTAATTCAGATGTAGTCCGTGGTCAGGGACAGGATGATGTGACTAGAAGTGAGGCAGGTAAGGGGATTCAGCAGGTAGAGTTGGAGGAGCCGCAGCGCTTGCTCTTGTCCAACAGGTTTGAGGCTCTTACTCCCTGTGAGGATGGGAACGGGGACTGCGGGGAGGATGAGCAACCTGGCCACAGCACCGTGGAGCGGGGGGCCATTCAAGTGGGGTGGGGGGGGGGGGGGGGGGAGTTAAAAGAAATGTTGTAGTGGTAGGGGATAGTATCGTTAGGGGGATAGATAGGGTTCTTTGCAGCCGAGAGCAAGAGCCCCGAAGGCTGTGTTGCCTGCCCGGTGCCAGGGTTAAGGACATCTCCTCTGGGCTGGAGAGAAACTTGGAGTGGGAAGGGGAGGATCCAGTTGTCGTGGTCCACGTTGGTACCAACGACATAGATAGGACAAGGAAAGAGGTTCTGCTGAGGGAGTTTGAGCAGCTTGGGGCCAAATTAAAAAGCAGAACCACAAGGGTAATAATCTCTGGATTACTACCTGAGCCACGTGCAAATTTGGCTAGGGTAAATAAAATTAGAGAGTTAAATGCGTGGCTCAAAGACTGGTGTGGCAGAAATGGGTTTTGCTTCTTGGGACACTGGCATCAGTACTGGGACAGGAGAGAGCTGTTCCGTTGGGACGGACTTCATTTGGCCAGTGCTAGGACTAGAATCCTGGTGAATCGAATAACTAGGGCTGTAGAGAGGGCTTTAAACTAATTAGTGGGGGGGAGGTTTTAAGAGAGCGAGAAATAAAAATGACAGCGGAGAAGGCAACAGAGCAAGGTAGCAGTGGGGGAATTAAAAACCAGAGCGTGTCAGGAAGGGACAGAATGTATGATGATAAAGGTAAAGTAGTAAAAGGGGTAGAAGCAGGTATAAATTGTCAGAAAACGTATTTGAAAGTTCTTTATCTGAATGTACGCAGCATTCATAACAAAATAGACGAGTTGACGGTACAAATAACTACACATGGTTATGATCTGGTGGCCATTACGGAAACATGGCTGCAAGAGGATCATGACTGGGAACTAAACATACAAGGGTATTTGACAATTAGGAAGGACAGACAGGAAGGAAAGGGAGGTGGGGTTGCTATGTTGATCAAGGATGGAATCACTGCAATAGTCAGAAATGATATTGGGTCAAAGGATCAGGATAGTGAAACAGTTTGGGTGGAGATAAGGAATAATAAGGGGAAAAAATCACTAGTGGGCGTAGTCTATAGGCCTCCTAGCAGTTGCAACTCTGTTGGTCGGAGTATAAATCAGGAAATAGTTGGGGCTTGTAATAAGGGAACAGCTATAATTATGGGGGATTTTAACTTTCATATTGACTGGACTAATCAAATTGGGCATGGCAGCCTTGAGGAAGAGTTCATAGAGTGTATTAGGGACGGGTTCCTTGAGCAGTATGTAACTGAACCAACTAGGGGACAGGCAATCTTAGATCTGGTCCTGTGTAATGAGACAAGATTAATAAAAAATGTCCTAGTAAAGGATCCCCTTGCAATGAGTGACCATAATATGGTTGAATTCCAAATTCAGTTTGAGGGTGAGAGAGTTGGATCTCAAACCAGCGTACTGAGCTTAAATAAAGGAGACTATGAAGGTATGAGAGTAGAATTGACTAAAGTGGACTGGGAAAACAGATTAAAGTGTAAGACGGTTCAAGAGCAGTGGTCTACATTCAAGGAGATATTTCACATCTTTCAAGAAAAATATATTCCACTGAGGAAAAAGGGGAGTAAAAGAAAAGACAGCCATCCTTGGCTTAGTAAAGTAATAAAGGATAGTATCTGACTGAAAACAAGGGCATATAAAGTAGCCAAATCTAGTGGGAGGATAGAAGATTGGGAAGCATTTAAAAACCAGCAAAGAATAACTAAAAGATTAATTAAGAAAGGGAAGATAGATTATGAAAGTAAACTAGCAAAAAATATAAAAACAGATAGCAAGAGTTTCTACAGCTATATAAAAAGAAAAAGGGTGGCTAAAGTGAATGTTGGTCCCTTAGAGGATTAGACTGGGAAACTAGTGGTGGGGAACATGGAGATGGCCAAGACGCTGAACAAATATTTTGTATCAGTCTTTACAGTAGAGGACACTAAAAATATCCCAACACTGGACAAACAGGGGGGCAATGCGGGGGGAGGAGCTAAACACGATTAAAATCACTAAGGAGGTGGTACTCGGTAAAATAATGGGACTTAAGGCGGATAAATCCCCCGGACCTGATGGCCTACATCCTAGGGTATTGAGAGAAGTAGCAGTAGGGATTGTGGATGCATTGGTGATTATTTTCCAAAACTCCCTGGACTCAGGAAAGGTCCCGGCAGATTGGAAAACTGCTAATGTAACACCCTTATTTAAGAAGGGAAGTAGACAAAAAGCTGGAAACTATAGACCAGTTAGCTTAACATCTGTGGTTGGTAAAATGTTGGAGTCCATTATTAAGGAAACAGTAACAGAGCATTTGCATAAACATAATTTAATAGAACAGAGTCAGCATGGTTTTATGAAGGGGAAGTCATGTTTGACAAATTTGCTCAAATTCTTTGAGGACGTAACATACAGGGTGGATAAAGGGGAACCAGTGGATGTAGTGTATTTGGACTTCCAAAAGGCATTTGACAAGGTGCCACACAAAAGATTACTGATCAAGATAAAAAATCACGGGATTGGGGGTAATATACTAGCATGGGTGGAAGATTGGCTATCTAACAGAAAACAAAGAGTTGGGATAAATGGTTCGTTCTTGGGCTGGCAATCAGTAACTAGTGGTGTTCCACAGGGGCAGTGCTGGGACCCCAACTCTTTACAATCTATATTAATGATTTGGAGGAAGGGACCAAGTTTGCCGACGATACAAAGATGGGAGGGAAAGCAGTGAGTGAGGAGGACATAAAAAACCTGCAAAAGGACATAGGCAGGCTAAGTGAGTGGGCAGAGATTTGGCAGATGAAATATAATATTGGAAAGTGTGAGGTTATGCACTTTGGCAGAAAAAATCAAAGAGCAAGTTATTATCTAAATGGAGAGAAACTGCAAAGTGCTACAGTACAAAGGGATCTGGGGGTCCTGGTGCATGAAACACAAAGTTAGTATGCAGGTGCAGCAGGTGATCAGGAAGGCCAATGGAATGTTGGCTTTTATTGCAAGGGGGATGGAGTACAAAAACAGGGAAGCCTTGCTGCAGTTATACAGGGTATTGGTGAGGCCACACCTGGAATACTGCGTGCAGTTTTGGTTTCCATATTTAAGAAAAGATATACAGGAAACTTTGTTATATCCGGCACCGACTGGACCGAGCTGTTGCCGATCTATCAAAACTGCCGGACATACAAAGTTAATGTTGAAGCATACGGAGGTTTTCATCTCCGTATCTGACAACAAACACTGTTGCTTAGCAACAGCTTGTAAACAGTCGGCCCGTACCTTGGAAGCGTCTCTGTAGCTTAGCAACAGCTTCAGAGAGACTTTCCAGAGCCCGACTGTTGAAAACAAAGCCACGAGAAGAAAAAAAACCTAACAAAACGGCTCCTGATTTCTGCCGGTAGATCGAGCTTTCCGGACATACAACCTCCGGATAAACCAAAGTTTCCTGTACTTGCTCTCAAGGCAGTTCAGAGAAGGTTCACTCGGTTGATTCCGGAGATGAGGGGGTTGACGTATGAGAAAAGGTCGAGTAGGTTGGGCCTCTACTCATTGGAGTTCAGAAGAATGAGAGGCAATCTTGTCGAAACATATAAGATTGTGAGGGGGATTGATCCGGTGGATGCGGTGAGGATGTTTCCACTGATGGGTGAGACTAGAACTAGGGGGCATAATCTTAGAATAAGGGGCTGCCCTTTCAAAACTGAGATGAGAAGAAACTTCTTTACTCAGAGGGTAGTTAATCTATGGAATTTGCTACCCCAGAGAGCTGTGGAAGCTGCAACATTAAATAGATTTAAAACGGAGATAGACAGTTTCTTAGCAGATAAGGGAATTAGGGGTTACGGGGAGAGGGCAGGGAAGTGGACGTGAGTCTAGGTTCGGATCGGCCATGATCCTATTGAATGGCGGAGCAGGCCCGAGGGGCCGTACGGCCTACTCCTGCTTATGTTCTTACTTGCGAGGCCCCTTCGGGTGTACACAGCTCATACACACCCGTAGGGGTCGGAAAATACAGGCCAATGTAGGCTAACACTTCAGTGCAGTACTGAGTGAATATTGCATTGTCAGAGATGCCATCTTTCAGATAAGATATTAAACTGTCTATCTGGACACAAAATATCCCATGACTTTTTTTTTTTGAAGAGCAGAATGCTGGCTGACATTCATCCTACAGCCAGAACCACTAATACAAATGAACTGGTCCCTTCATTTCATTGCTGTTTGTGGGACCTTTCTGTGGGCAAATTGGCTGCTGCATTTGCTTACAAAAACAAGTGGTTACAGTTCAAAAATTAATTAATTGGCAATGGAGTCCTTGGGGATATCTTGAGGACGTGAATTGGCAGGTATACGAGCAGAAATGACCAGACCGGACTTTGCTGGGCTATTATGATGAAATTATGTTAGTCCTCGCTACAGCCCCTCCGGCAATTATCCAACACAGAGGGATGGAATGTGTGAAGCCTGTGTGGGATGTGATGTGTAGAATATCTGATCTTGAGCGAGCCGTTATGCATTTTGTTACATGTGGTGGTGCCAGGGGTGTGTTTTCAGACTCATCATTCTTCCTAGAGCAGCATGCTTAAAAACTCAGTTGAAAACAGTAACATTTGAAAGAGAATGAATTGAAGATTGAGAACAAACACATAGCGTTACTTTATAGCAGATAGAACAGTCTCATAAGTGCCACTCAAGAGGCAAACTAACAGACTGTCTTAGGCAGCGTGTTAGATTTATAATGGAATACAGTTTGAATGGTGAGAAAATGATTGACCGACAAACTTAATCGTATCATAAGATTCAATACTTTTCTCCCTGCCTAACATATGTGAGAAATACAGACTATTTCTTATATTGAAAGCACTGATTCACAATACTACTGTGCCCTACAAAAAAAACTTTAAAATGTAGACGGTTTTAAGGGTTGCTTCAAAGAAAAAGACCACTTTCAAGATGATTTAGTGGAAACACGTACCATAGTACAGGAAACTTTGTGCTATCCGGAGGTGAGCTATCCGGCAATCTGAAGCCGAGCTATCCGGCAATCTGGAGCCAGCGGCAAAAATCAGCAGCCGTTTTTTATTCTTTTTGTTTGTTTTTTTTGCTTTGTTTGAACAGTCAAGCTGTGCAAGGTCTATAGCTATAGCAACAGCTTCAGCTACAGAGCTTTAGGGCCACACCCGAGTGTTTAGAAGCTGTTGCTAAGCAACAGTGTTTGTTGTCAAATACGGAGATAAGAATCTCCGTATCTCTCAACTAACTCTGGAGAGTACGGCACTTTTTAGGCAACGGCAGCAGCTCGGTCCCGTGGGTGCCGGATAGCACAAAGTTTCCTGTAATATGAATCTACACACCAGTTTCACTGATAATGCGCACTTATTTTTTTTTAATTCTGAAATAGAGGAGGGCTGATTAAAGCATGAATTCTGACCAAATGCTGCAGTCAGCTCAAGATTCTTCCTTCCAGCATAAAACATGCTGAAACATTCATTATGACCATTAGTATATAGATTAGAGATGTAACTATTGAGCTGTGGCAACTGAATTTGTTCTCAGAATGTGGGCGTTTACCACACATTAATACCCATCTCTGCTGACATAGGATAACAGATTCAATAATCTATCTATTGTACTAACAGCAAATATAGTATGCAACACTGCAAAGGAACATAGTGCCTAACCCTCTTTTTTTCCCCATATGGGATAATGAAATGATCGCAACGAATTCATTTTGAATACCACAAAACATTAAATCTTTACACAAACCTGTCACTTTAAATCTGATTCCATTATAGGAACAGTTGCATTTTTAATGCTGTACAGAAGCTGAAGTTAAAAAAAAAACTGTTTAAATGCAACGAGGGGATGCTTATTTCAATATGCTTGATTCAAACAAGCATAAAAAACAAACTAGGTGGTAATCAAGCAACCATGAAGAGTATATGCAGTGCTCATT
Source organism: Somniosus microcephalus (assembly GCF_052327205.1). NCBI lineage: Eukaryota > Metazoa > Chordata > Chondrichthyes > Squaliformes > Somniosidae > Somniosus > Somniosus microcephalus. The sequence goes on from NC_141008.1 coordinate 50,968,648, forward strand.
TTAATATGCTTTACATTTGATTCCAATATGCTTTCATACAAATCAGCACATAATCCGCACCACAACCAATATGTGCAACTTACAATCCAATGTTGCATGACAATGTTCTAAGAATTAGGAAGCAATTTCAACATGCTCCACGTAAATAAAACAAATGCACACAGAATCACTGTGAAAGATGTGCAACAGTGAATGAGTATGCTTCAGAGGAACACATGACAGTTCTGGCCAATTCATAACCCCATAACTCCAAGTGAAAAGATGCTTACACATGCAAGTGATAATCCACTGACAGAGAACTGCTGTTTCTAATTGCAGTACCCATGTCTTATCCCTAGTATTATTTACATTATTCTTTATCAAATTACTCAAATAATTTGATTCAGTTTACCACAGGAGTTGGCATTAATGTATGGTAAAAGTTTTCATTCCTATAACAAGCATAAAAGGATCAAACATGGCACCATATGTTCCATGAACTGCCATTCTAACAATGAATTTCTAAGATATTCCTCTGTAATAATGATCATTTCACTGCATTATGTGGGAACTGGGGACTTCAAGCTGATTATAGGTTGAGACAGCTCTCTCCAACATAAAAGAGCTGGGATATCCATTTTAATCCCATGAAAGCAAATGAGGTTATCGATGTAATGACTGTTTTATACTGTTTTCAGGCATATCATTTCAGGGGCATTGTCAGAGCGGGTTTCTACATTTATGGAGATTTTCCATCAATGTAAAACAGAAATGGGAACAAAACCTTATTTTAGTATATGTGTGGTGCTTCCTTTTATTAAATAAAAGCCAACAATTATCTTCAATTTAGGACAAAACTGGAACAAACCAGGATAAAGGGCATTTAGAGAAATGTGGGGTCAATCCCAGAAAATGAAAAAAACTCTGTTCAATGCAAAGTTTTAGGGGTAAGTACACACACTGCCCTCGGTATCAAAAGGTTTCTATTTAATGAGGTAAATGAAACAGATACCTCGATTTAGCAGGCACCTACCCGCGTAACTAGCCATCACTGATAAAACAACAGGTTACCCATATCAGAAAATGGAGTCTACATCTGTTACTAGTACCAACCTCCAACTGTCCCATTGGCTCGAAATCTTCATTGAGAGCTTCCATATTTTGTTGCTGATAATTCGTCTATTCTATTACCATCTACAACTATGTCTCCTAGGTCTTACTGTGCAGTTTTGCACCATGAGACAAGATAGGTGCTTGCCCCTCTTTTTCTAAAAAAAAGATACAAGATTATGACTTTGGGCAGGAGGGGGTTACCGAAAAATAAAGTGTGTAGTCTCCTCATATGACAGAAGAGGATGTCACTTTTTACTGGGGTAGTTAATATTCTATACATGTTGCATTTCTCTTGTTAGTTTATCAAAAGCAGAGGATGTTGTGAAGAAAGTGTTCCGCACAATTCACTAATTCTACATTAAAATATTCCGCTTCAGAAATCCATAGTAAAGCAATTTTGTAAATGTTATGCGATCGAAAGCATGTGTGCTTTGAAAGCTGAAAAGTGCTTATGTACTCAACAGATTAATAATTATAAAAATTGCAATGGCTGACTGGCAAAGAAGAAGATAATCTGTCCATAAAAAAAACCAAATAAACAAGAAATGATTATTCACTGTTCATGTCAACCTTTTTAGAACCATAAGTGAATATTGTTTTGACATAAAATGCCGCTGGTCAAAAAATAATTGCTACTGACCATTATTTACAAATCTGCTCATAATGCTCTACAGGTCACATTAGCATAGTATCTCAGAAGTATATCCTCTCAGTTTAATTTTTTATATAATATCTAACATGACCATATAAAAATTCTACTGTTACCTATTCATCACCACAACAGATTTGATCTGCTATGCTTTAAAGAGAAAGAGTAAAGGTTTGCTGTGGTCCATTCAAGGGTAAATTTGCTAGTGGGCAAAATCCTGGGTTTCCTACCTGCTGGCTGATATTTTTGACTAGGTCAATTCATATAACTATTGAAAATGAAGAAGTGGGGCTCACCTGAAGGTCAAGTGGGTAAAGGTGCTTCTAGTATGGTGATTAGCCAAATAGACCAGAAGGCCCCAGGTTTACTGATCCCAGCAAAGACAGCAAGGAGTTCTATAACTGACCTCAATACTCGAGCTACAGGGAGCAAATCAGTGACCCTTCTCACTTCCGATCGCTATCCAGCAACTTCAGCTGGAAAGTGCGTGCGCGTGGGTGGATCTCGGGTGGCGATCCGACTGGCGTTGGCTGTGATGCCCTCAATGATCAAATAGCTTGGCAGTACTCACTTGACTGGTTTCACAACAATAATAACTTCTATAGGTACACTCAAGCAGGTCTCAGGGTCTTCAGGACAGGATAAAATAGTAAAAATGATTTAGAAAAATGAAAATGCTATTGTTCTTATGCTTGCCCAGTACTTTATGAATAAAAGTGCTGAGTATCCCTCTCCCCAACTTGTCTTTTGTGCATTCAATCACAAATGATGATGGGAACTGTTGTTTTGTTCACCTAACTATATTAATTATCTGCCACAAATCTTCCTTAGTTGATTCAGGGAAAAGTAGCCATCTCACAATAATATAAGCATTTTATAACATTAACCTAACTCAGTTGCACAGAATGTGAATTTGGCAACAAGCTCTGAACTGGTTATAAATGGGATTTTGCTTATTTCCCGTTTCAGATGTTATCACCACCACTACCCATTGCCAAACAAACACCGTGGTTCAGCAGTACTATGGCTCCCAATAAAAAACAGTTCCCACCTCTCACTTTGGCACTTCAACTACTTTTCTCATAAAATACCAGAGGTAATTTTTAAAAAAATCAATATGCGTTCCACTGTTTGAAAAGGTTTACTTATTCAAGCTAAGCGTAAAAGAATCGCAACTGAAGAAACATGACTAACAGCAAATGAATTACAATTTCGACTTAACAAATAAAAGAACATTAAACAAGGAAATAAGTGGGAGATAAAAAGAATCAGGAGTAAAATTAAACAATGAAAAAACAACCAAAAAGAGATAAATAAAGAGAAAATACAAAATGAGCATAAAGGATGGTAAATGAATCAGAAGGAATATGAAAGCAAAGCTGAAAGGATTTAAGGCAAAGTAGAGTGAAAAGGTCAAATAAAGAAATGGCTAGCAGTGAGAATAGAAGGAAAATATTTAAAAAGTAAAGAAATAAAATACAATAAAAAAAAACATGACAAAAGGAGTTAAAGGAAACAAAAAGATTGTGAAGTGAAACAGCACACAGAAAAGGCTTTGTATTTGAATGAATGGTCTCCTTTGGTTTTAAAATGGACAGACACATGTCTGCTTGATGTCCAAAGCAAAAAATAAATCTCATGTACATCATACAGCTCAAATCAGTATCGGAAATTAAAAGCGCTTTTACATTCTCTGAAACTGATGCAGCAATGCAAAAGCATTAATGCCCACTGGAATTGGGAGGCAAACAGTTGTTTCACATAGCAAGTCACAGAAGATTAGGAAAATTGCCCCAAATGATGATTCTTGATGGGGAAACTTTGCAGCACATATTCCAACATCTCACTATCTCACCACCATACAAAAATGCTCAATCTACTCAATGGAGGGCGGGGGGGGGGGGGATTTGCAATATTACAAGCACAACAAACTATTAAAAGACTCCATTATTTAAAGAGAGTTTCTCTTTAAAGCAGTGTAAAATGAACTAGCATTTGGAGCACATATAGTCAAACTCAAGCTGGCCTACATATGTCCTAAGATTATGAGGAACACCAACTGCTTCCAAACTGTAGAAAGAAAAAGACTAGTTATATCAGTATGGTTGTGGTTATACAGGGGCTGCCAGAGAATACCTTTTTTTTAAATTGAGAAACCTAGGAGAAATGCCAGGTCCAATAGTTCAGGACACAAACACAGTTGAAAGGAACAGGAGAGAAGGTGAGGTAACCCACAAAGCAGTGGGGGAAATAAGAGCAAAGGGAGACAATAAAAAGGTTTTGGCAACCAGGTGTGAGACTGAGAAGTGGCAGTGGTAACCCATGTGATCTACTACTGAATCTTCTACACTGTAACTTTTTCATCTGCAGTGAGTCTACTGTCCACTCTGAAGAATCCTGCAAATTGGGAAAAGACAACAATGGAAAAAAATGTCATCTGCATTTGCAAATAAAGCAATACAATAAAATTATCCGGTTCCATTATGATGTTCACAATTTCAATACCAGGATTTACAATGTTCATATTCTGCAGTGGATATAAAACCTACTAGTTATTACAATGCGGCTTTTGGCTAAGTCCCAAACACCTCATAAGGATCTACTGTACTTATCCTGAGCGCATGTGACAGTTTTTGTGATTTAGAAATGCAAATAACAATCTTACCCTCAACATTTAACTGAAGAGCTTTATTTATATGATGGTATATAATCCGCAATATGTTAAGAGGCAGTATTATCAATGAGTAATGATGTCATAAGCCACAAGAGCGAAGCTTGAGCAATTTATGAGCAGGAACAGAATGCAAACTCTATTATACTGTATAACATATAGAAATATAATGATTTCATACCATATTCTTTATTTTGGCCTGCAGGGTGATGGCAGACAGGAAAGAACAGCAGGCTCCCACAATCAAACATGACCTTGACGAACAGTGTTATTGTACCATTTGATATAAAGGTTTATGGACTGATACAAAGAAATGTCATGGCGTCCATGTATCACATTTAGGAGCGTTCTCAAAAATAATATTTTAGCAATCCTCTTAAGCCACAAAAAAAGCACAGAATAAGCAATTATCACGTTAAATAACCACTAATGAGCACACTGCCTTTCAAGGCACAAAGCCAAACCAGGGGAGTGGGAGGGTGGTGTGTTTAGGAAGTTTATCCAACCATGTAGCAGTCATAGAATCTACTGTCATTTTTTCAATAATTATGTTATTGAAGGCTTCAAAGCTTCAATCTCGTGAGGGAGTGCTGTACTGTTAGAGGTATGTATTTTAGATGAGACATTAACCAAGGCCCCAACTACATACTTCAGTGGTTCGGGTACACATTAAAAAAAACACATTTGAAGAGGAGTAGGAGCGTTCTACCAATATCCTCTCCAACGCCACCATCAAAAATAGATCTCATTTACTGTTTGTTGGACCTTGGTGTGCACAAGTTGGCTGCCATGTTTCCCTACATAACAATAGTGACTCCATTATTTGGAGATGGCTGAGCCATCATTTTTGGACCCTGCCACAAACTTAGTACACTCAGCATCCCCGTCTCAGGCTGAACCAGATTGTTCACAACCCTGAGCTGAGTTTCTGATCCCATTTCCACTTCATCACAAATACTGCCTGCCACCAGAACTTTGCCCACCTTTGCCCCTACCTCAGCAAGGCTGCTGCTGAAACCCTGATCTACGCAGTTATTACCTTCAGACTTGACTATTCCAATGCTCTGCTGGCCAGTCTCCCATCCTCCAGCTTCTGTAAGGTTCAGCTCATTCAAAACTCTTCTGCTTACATCCTATTCCGCACTTCCTATTTGCCCATCACCCCGTCTACACTGGCAGTTTCCCAGAACCTCAAATTTAAAATTCTCATCCTCCTTTTTAAATCTTTCCATAGCCTCACCCTGTAATCGCCTCTAGTATTATCACCCCACCCCCTCCAAACTCTTCGGGTCACCACTGTTAGCCTTGCCTTCAGCTGCCCAGGTCCCAAACTCTAGAATTACCTCCTATAACCCTCTGCCTTTCCATCTTCCTCTCCTCAAACCCCACCTCTTTGAATAAGCTTTTGGTCACCCCTCCTAATATCACCTTCTGTGCCTTAGTTTTCTTTTTTTTTTAATCACACCTCTGCGAAGTACTTTGAGACACTTTTCTATATTAAAGGTGCTACATAAATGCAAGTTGTTGCTGTTGATTGGGCAATGCTCTGCATTGAAAGTACTTCTCCACAGCATGCACTTCACATTCAAGGAAAGAGAACAGCATGATTATTTTGTTCATAATCAACATGTTGAAGACTTAATTGGAAAAGCATTGCAATGTCTCTAAATGTTGCCATTGTTCTTCATAAATATTTTTGGGTATAATATTAGAAAATACTTTTTTTTACTTTCCTACTGTCTGAACCAGGAAGCTTTTGTGATCTCAAAGATTTTTTTCTTAATATTCAATTTATAAAACACAAGCAGATTTACCATGGCATTACTCACAAGAGGATGTACTAAAGTATGACAGGAAGTAATAATGACATTGGAAGCGGTTCTGGGGGAGGTGCGACCAGTTCAAACCGGACGGTTTGCACCTGGGCAGGGCCGGGACCGATGTCCTCGGGGGAGTGTTTGCTAGTGCTCTGGGGGAGGGTTTAAACTAAAATGGCAGGGGGTTGGGAACCTGAGCAGGGGGACAGAGGAAAGGGAAACAAGGATAAAAGCAAAAGATAGGAAGGAGAACAAAAGTGGCAGTCAGAGAAATCAACGGTTTAAATCAAACATGGCCACACTAAATAATAATTCTAATAGGTCTAAGAGCGTTAAAAAAACAAGCCTGAAGGCTTTGTGTCTTAATGCGAGGAGCATTCGTAATAAGGTGGATGAATTAGCTGCGCAAATAGAGGTAAACGAATATGATTTGATTGGGATTACGGAAACATGGCTCCAGGGTGGCCAAGGCTGGGAACTCAACATCCAGGGGTATTCAATATTCAGGAAAGATAGGCAAAAAGGAAAGGGAGGTGGGGTAGCATTGCTGGTTAAAGGGGGGATTAACACAATTGTAAGGAAGGATATTGGCTCTGATGATGTGGAATCTGTATGGGTAGAACTGATGTGGTAAACCACTGTTTGTATTCCACTGTGTACATGCCTGTACATGTCTCGGCTCACTCCTCCCACGAGTCCAGGTATAAAGGTGACTGCTCCACAGTCCCTCTGTATTCTGGACCGGTCGACCACTCGAGGCACACCTTCATTCTCTTGTTAATAAAAGCCTGTTAATTACTCGCTTAATCTCAGTCTTTTGAGTTATTGATAGCGCATCAATTGAGAAGTACCAAGGGGCAGAAAACATTAGTGGGAGTGGTATATAGACCTCCAAACAGTAATGCGGAGGTTGGGGATGGCATTAAAGGGAAATTAGAGAAGCGTGCAATAAGGGCACAGCAGTCATCATGGGTGACTTTAATCTACATATAGATTGGGTTAACCAAATTAGTAACAATACTGTGGAGGAGGAATTCCTGGAGTGTTTAAGGGATGGTTTCCTGGACCAATATGTCGAGGAACCAACCAGAGATCAGGCCATCTTAGACTGGGTATTATGTAACGAGAAAGGATTAATTAGCAATCTTGTTGTACGAGGCCCCTTGGGTCGGAGCGATCATAATATGATCAAATTCTTCATTAAGATGGAGAATGAAGTAGTCGACTCAGAGACTAGGGTCCTAAATTTAAATAAAGGAAACTACGATGGTCTGAGGCGCGAGTTGGGTAGAATTGATTGGGGAATGTCACTCAAATGGTTGACGGTGGATAGGCAATGACAAACATTTAAAGACCGCATGGATGAACTACAGAATTTGTTCATCCCAGTTTGGCATAAAAATAAAACAAAAAAGGTGACTCAACCATGGCTAACAAGGGAAATTAGGGATAGCATAAGATCTAAGGAGAGGACATATAAATTGGCCAGAAAAAGCAGTAAACCTGAGGATTGGGAGCAGTTTAGGATTCAACAAAGGAGGACAAAGGAATTAATTAAGAAAGGGAAAATAGATTATGAGAGTAAGCTTGCAGGGAACATAAAAACTGACTGTAATAGCTTTTATAGATATGTGAAGAGAAAAAGATTGGTGAAGTCAAGCGTAGGTCCCTTGCAGTCAGAATCAGGGGAATTTATAATGGGGAACAAAGAAATGGCAGACCAATTAAATACATATTTTGGTTCTGTCTTCTCAAAGGAGGACACAAATAACCTCCCAGAGATGTCGGGGAACATAGGGTCTGATGAAAGGGAGGAACTGAAAGAAATCAGTATTTGTAGGGAAATGGTGTTAGGGAAATTGATGGGATTGAAGGCCGATAAATCCCCTGGGCCTGATTGTTGTGTATTTTGAATGTGTATTAGAATTGTCCCACATGGGATACCGTAGTGGTGATTTGCAATGCACTATGGGAAATGTAGTGCATTGAGTGAAGAAGCACATTGTAAATAAAATGGCCGTTAACTAAACTCTCCACCCCAGAGTCCTTCTTAATTGTTATATAGGTAAGGGTATAAAACCCCTTGAGACACAACAAAACTGGCGACGAGGACGACGGACTTGCGCATCACTTTGCACTGGAATCGGCGATGTTTAAAGTAAGAAGTTCCTGTCTTTTCTTAATGGCGTGCCCGCAGTTTAGTGCTGATGCAATCGCAAGGTGGCGGTTCGTGTGTTACACAAATAAGAAGGGGGAGAGTAACGATACAGTGAAACGAAGTGGAGGAAAAGGACTGTAAAAATAAAAAAAGTGGAGGAAAAGGACTGTAAAGATAAAAAAAAAAATAACAAAATGGCTATGCTACCCAGAGCGTTTGGACCATTTGATGAAACGGCGGAGCAATGGAGTGCTTATGCAGAGCGTTTCGGATTTTTCGTGACTGCAAATGGCATTAAAGATGACGTGAAAGTGGCGACGTTCCTCAGTGTGATCGGAGCAAAAACATTTGGCTTGTTACGGAGTTTGATGCACCCGGATAAGCCCGGCGCGAAGACATATGATCAGATTGTGGAAGTTTTGGAAACACATTTCGCACCCAAGCCGCTGCTGATTGCCGAGAGGTTCAGGTTTCACAAACGAAACCAAGGGGAGGGTGAGTCCATAGCCGAATATGTTGCAGTGCTAAAGAAGCTAACTGAGCATTGTGAGTTTGGTGAAACTCTAAATGACATTGTCCGTGATAGGTTTGTGTGTGGATTAAGATGTGAAGCAACACAGAAGCGCTTGCTCACGACTGACAAACCGACGCTTAAATCAGCAGTGGAGCTCGCTGTGTCTATGGAGTTAGCAGCTAAAGATGCACAGCTGTTGGGGGCTGCAACGAGAGTGCACAGGGTAGCAGCTACACCGGATAAGCATGCAAGGGGCGCCAGAGAGTGTTACAGATGTGGAAGGTCAGGTCATCAGCCATCTGGCTGCTGGTGTAAAGACCTGATCTGTCGGAAATGTGAAAAGGACACATTGAATGTGTGTGTAAAGGGCAAAGCAAACAATCCTACACAGAGACACACAAAAACAAACAAGGAAACACATCCAACTGGCGTTCTAAAAAGAAAAACCTACACATGGTGACACAAGAACAGGAAGACAGTGACACAGACTCTGATGGGGAGCTGAATCTCCATGTGTTAACGGTGAATGGAGGCTCATCAGGCTATGGAGTCACTCCACTACTAGAGGGAATACCGGTCAAAATGGAGCTGGATACGGGGGCCGCTGTCTCCTTGATTTCAGAGAAGCTATTCAAAGAAAAACTGAACCACCTATCACTGACGCCGGCCAAGCTCATCTTAAAGACCTACACTGGGGAAACAGTCCCAATGCTGCGTAAGACGGAGGTCAAGGTGAAGCTTAATGGACAAACCGTGATGCTGCCAGTTTACGTGGTCAAGGGTGACTATCCATCCCTGATGGGCAGGCCATGGTTGGAGAAAATTCATCTGGATTGGAAAAAAGTGAATGCGGTGTCAGTCGAAGAGGCGGGGCTAGCGGCAGTGTTGACAAAGCATGCGGCTGTCTTTGACGGAGAATTGGGGAGTATGAAGGGGATTACGGTCAAACTCAAGGTGAAGCCTGACAGCCAGCCACGATTCCTGAAGGCCAGGAACATTCCCTATGCCCTCAGACCAAAGGTGGAGGCTGACCTGGAGCGTCTGGTCAAGGTAGGGGTCCTGGTGCCGGTTTCGCACAGTGAGTGGGCCACGCCCGTGGTACCAGTGATGAAGAGTGACGGCGCGGTTCGCTTATGTGGAGATTTCAAAGTAACAGTGAACCCTGTGCTCTCAGCTGAACAGTACCCGCTCCCCATCATTGAAGATCTTTTCGCGGGTCTAGCAGGCGGTCAGAAGTTTAGCAAGATTGATCTATGCCAAGCCTACTTGCAGATGCATGTAGAAGAGGACTCACAGAAGTACCTCACCATCACCACCCACAAGGGCCTCCACAGGTACTGCCGCCTACTCTTTGGTATAACGTCAGCACCAGCATTGTTTCACCGGGCTATGGACCAGATCTTAAGCGGCATTCCAGGGGTACAATGTGATCTCGACGATATCCTTGTCACAGGAAAGGACGACGACGAGCATCTGCAGAACCTGACGAAGACACTGGGAAGACACTGAAGAATATGGCTTACGCGTTCGCAAGGACAAATGCAAATTTTTTAAGCCATCAGTGGAGTACCTAGGCCATGTCATCGACACGGACGGCCTACACACAGCACCGTCGAAAGTGAAAGCCATTGCCGATGCTCCTGCACCTACAAATGTCGGCCAGCTGCGGTCATTCTTAGATCTCCTGAACTATTACGGAAAGTTTATTCCACAGCTGGTATCACTGTTGAAGCCATTACATGAGTTGCTGTGTCAGGGCAAGGCCTGGGCGTGGACGAAGGAGTGCGAAGCTGCATTCAAGAAAGCCAAAGCAGCTTTGACTGACCCCAGAGTGTTGACGCACTTTGACCCGTCGTTGCAGATTCAGCTGGCCTGTGACGCGTCACCTTATGGCGTCGGCGCGGTCGTGTTCCACATCTTTCCCTCAGGCGAAGAGAAGCCGATTGCATTCGCGTCAAGGTCCCTGAGCAAGGCGGAGGTGAAATACCCGCAGATCAAAAAAGAGGCTTTGGGCATCATCTTTGGAATCAAAAAGTTCCATCACTACTTGTTCGGAAGGAAATTTACCTTGCTGACGGATCATCGTCCTCTGACATCGATCTTTGGTCCACACACAGGAATACCCTCCCTGGCAGCGTGCAGGATGCAGCGCTGGGCGCTGATGTTAAGCGCTCACAATTACAACATCAAATACCGGAGGTCAGCAGCACATGGCAATGCGGACGGATTGTCAAGACTTCCGCTGCCTGTGCCATCTGAAGGCTGTGAGCAGAAGATTTTCTACTTTGACATGGTGAGCAATGCCCCTGTCACAGCCCGGCAGGTCAAGAAAGAGACCAGAGTGGACCCTACGCTATCCAAGGTGCTGGATCGGGTGATGCGAGGAGACGAATCACGGGTGTCAGACACACCACCTGAGCTCCTACCTTACCTGTCAAGAGGGAAGGAGTTGTCTGTCACGTCAGGATGCCTCCTTTGGGGCATGCGAGTGATCATACCACCAAAGCTGCAGAAACATGTCCTCAACGAGCTGCACTCAGGACATTGTGGTATTGTCCGAATGAAGGAGCTGGCACGAAGCTACTTTTGGTGGCCCGGTCTGGATCATGAAATTGAAGTTGAAGCGAAATCACGCCCATCATGCGAGACAACCAGGGATACGCCAAGAGCAACGCCACTGCATCCATGGGAATGGCCGGCGACACCGTGGCAACGGATCCATCTGGACTTCGCGGGACCAGTGGAAGGAGCGATGTTCCTGGTCGCGGTGGACTCCCATTCCAAATGGCCGGAGGTTGCAGTAATGTCCACTACCACTACGGAGAAAACCATCGAGACTCAGAGATGTTCGGGCGATTTGGTCTGCCGGAGCAGATCGTAACCGACAATGGAACACAGTTCACATCCCAGGAGATGGAGGAGTTCCTCAAGAGCAATGGAATCCAACACACGTTCTCCGCGCCTTATCATCCATCCACGAATGGATTGGCGGAGAGATTTGTCAGAATGCTGAAACGCGCGTTGAAAGCGGCAAGAAGTGATGCTCCTCCAAAGCAGCGCCTGAATGCTTTCTTGCTGAAATACCGAAACACCCCTCATGCTACGACTGGAGCATCTCCTGCTTACCTACTCATGGGAAGGCAGCTACGGACACGGCTTGACCTGCTGAGGCCAACGTCCACAGAAGCAGTGGTGCACGCCAATCAGCAGGATCAAGTCAGCAGATGAGCTCAGAGGTCCAAAGAACGACACTTTGTGGTGGGGGGCCAAGTCCTCGCGCGTAACTACACCACCCCGGAGCGGTGGGTCCCGGCTACGGTCATCCAAAAGACGGGCCCTGTTTCATACCGAGTCCGCACCGGAGACGACTGAACATGGAGGCGGCATGTAGACCAGTTACTGCCAAGACAGTCGCCACAGGTAACCCAAGAAACAGAGGATCAAGGACCTGCTGGGGGCTCCAGCAGGGACTGGTCGTCCGACCCTGAGACGGTGGCACCATCCACTCTTGTGCCATCGAGGGAGGAAGCCACACCTGCAGGGTCACGGGAGAGCCAGCCAGAGCCTGCTCCTGAGGCTAGGCATTACCCCCAAAGAGAAAGGCAGCCTCCAGAGCGCCTTAGTTACAGTTAGTGCTAACCTGTGTGCATGGGGCAGAATAATCCCCAGGGTTAGCGGAATGTAGAGGCAGTCTACCCTCTCTTCCAAAGTTATAGTCATTTTCAGTTATTCTGTTTTGTGGACATTCTATTTTAAAGGGGAGGAAATATGTTGTGTATTTTGAATGTGTATTAGAATTGTCCCACATGGGATACCGTAGTGGTGATTTGCAATGCACTATGGGAAATGTAGTGCATTGAGCGTAGAAGCCCATTGTAAATAAAATGGCCGTTAACTAAACTCTCCACCCCGGAGTCCTTCTCAATTGTTATATAGGTAAGGGTATAAAACCCCTTGAGACACAACACTGATAATCTACATCCTAGGGTACTTAAGGAAGTGGCCCTAGAAATAGTAGATGCATTGCTGATCATCTTCCAGCATTCGATGGAATCTGGAACAGTACCCATGGATTGGAGGGTAGCTAATGTTACCCCACTATTCAAAAAAGGTGGTAGAGAGAAAACGGGGAATTACAGACCGGTAAGCCTGACATCGGTAGTGGGGAAAATGCTAGAGTCCATTATAAAAGATGTAATAGCAGAGCATTTGGAAAACAGTGACAGGATCGGACAAAGTCAACATGGGTTTACAAAAGGTAAATCGTGCTTGACTAATCTACTGGAATATTTTGAGGATGTCACTGGTAAAATAGATAAGGGAGAACCAGTGGATGTGGTGTATTTGGACTTTCAGAAGGCTTTCGATAAGGTCCTGCATAAGAGATTAGCGTGTAAAGTTAAGGCACATGAGATTGGGGGCAAGGTATTGACTTGGATAGAGAACTGGTTGGCAGACAGAAAGCAAAGAGTTGGAATAAACGGGTCTTTTTCCCCCGAGTGGCAGGCAGTGACTAGTGGGGTACCGCAGGGATCGGTCCTAGGACCCAGCTATTCACAATATATATTAATGATCTAGACAAGGGAACTAGATGTAATATCTCCAAATTTGCAGACGACACAAAGCTGGGTGGGCATGTGTGCTGTCAGGAGGATGCCGAGAAACTACCAGATGATTTGGACAGGTTGGGTGATTGGGCAAAAGCATGGCAGATGCAATATAACATGGATAAATGTGAGGTTATCCACTTTGGTGTCAAAAACAGGAAGGCAGATTATTATCTGAATGGCAATAGATTGGGAGAAGGGGAAGTGCAACGAGACCTGGGTGTCCTTGTGCACCAGTCGCTGAAGGTAAGCATGCAGGTGCGGCAGGCGGTTAAGGCGGCAAATGGTATGTTGGCCTTCGTAGCGAGAGAGTTTGAGTACAGGAACAAGGATATCTTGCTGCAGTTGTACAGGGTCTTGGTGAGACCAGATCTTGAGTATTATGTGCAGTTTTGGTCGCCTTATCTGAGGAAGGATGTTCTTGCCATGGAAGGAGTTCAGCGAAGATTCACCAGGCTGATACCTGGGATGGCAGGAATGACGTATGAGAAGAGATTGGGTCGATTGGGCTTGTACTCGCTGGAGTTTAGAAGAATGAGAGGGGATCTCATTGAAACTTATAAAATTCTGACAGGACTGGACAGACTAGATGCAGGAAGGATGTTCCCGATGGTCGGGGAGTCCAGAACCAGGGGTCACAGTCTAAGGATAAGGGGTAGGCCATTTAGGACAGAAATGAGGAGGAATTTCTTCACCCAGAGAGTGGTGAACCTGTGGAATTCTCTACCACAGAAGGCAGTAGAGGCCAATTCATTAAATATATTCAAGAAGGAGTTGGATATATTTCTTAAGGCTAAAGGGATCAAGGGGTATGGGGAGAAAGCAGGGACCGGGTACTGAATTTGGATGATCAGCCATGATCGCATTGAATGGCGGAGCAGGCTCGAGGGGCCGAATGGCCTACTCCTGCTCCTATCTTCTATGTTTCTATGATATTACATGAAGTATGCAGTATATGGAAACCTTCTGAAAGTGAGAAAATATAAACAACTCTCTACAGAACCAGTTACAAACTATTTTTTAAATGAAGTTAAAAATAATTAATCAAAACCGTAGTTTTATCTACCCTCAAATGATTTCTTATATTAATCATAAACAGCTTAAAGCAGTCATAAAGTACTTGTATTCTAAGTTTAACATCAAGCAAAACTCTCACCCTACAATGTGGTCAAAGGGTGGAATTCAGGTAGGCATGGTTTCCTGTTGAAGTGACAAAGCACACCCTTGCTATCCTTCTCAGCTACGCTGCTTAATGTCAGGACATCCCAATTAAAACAGGACTCAGCTGAGAGGTTTGTTACCAATTAAATGGCATTTACACTCCTGATTAAAATTGAGCATCTTTATGAACATGTTTGCTTAATCTTTGTTGTAATATGGAACAAACTGTACACTCTGGGGGATAGGGAAATGATATTGGAAAATCAATAGGTTGAAGGGCGGTTAATACAGGAAACCTATCCTCAGGAAACTTAGGCAAAAGTTAAATATAACTACAGTAAATGGATTTGGAAATTTAAGTCTTACAGCAGTCTTTGTATAGTGTGAATTTAGTCTGCACTCAAAAGAGTTAACTGTGAACATCAAAGCCAGTGGAATTGAAGGGCAGCACCCACAGGCAGCTTGTGTCACATCCATGCAATCAGAATCCATTTCAACTTATTATGCTGCAATTTCATACAGTGCTTTTGTGTTTGATTAAAAATGACATGTTACATATGTGAAAAAGCCAATCCCTCCTGCTAGCAAATATCCAGGATGTGCAATAAACCACAGGCAACCAGGAATTAACCAAATGTCAGCAGAGAGCCCTTTCCTTACCTGCTCATCCTCAAAATAGACAATTAGCCACCAGCCATCCTTTACAGACACAGCAGCTCTGCGGATGATCCGCAAGAGGCCTACGGCTAGCTCTCCCGTCTTGTAGCTGTCAGAGCAATAACTCTTTGATCTATCTGGGAGGTCGCGCAGACATTAGTTTAAGTTGAAGCCTTAGAGTGCACAGGTTTGTGCCTGCTTCTTGTACTTGAGGTTTTTTTATTTAAAAAAAACCCAGCATTTTAAACTACATTAATTTGTCAAATCTTTCTAACATGGTAATCAAGGTAGAACAAAAAAAGTGTGGGAGCCTGGAAGCTAATCTTGAGTCGTTTGGCCCATAAATAGTCAGTTATCCATCACATTCATAGCTTGAGAATACAATAGCCTAGAAATTCGTCACGGGTAGTGGCGCAAAATGGGTGGGATCGGATCAGATCAGCTGCCCGTTATACGCAACACCAGATATTCAGTTCTACTGCAGTCAATGGAACTGAATATCAGGCGCTGCGTATAACGGGCGGCCGATCCGATACCGCTCGTTTTGCGCCACCACCCGATGAATTTCTAGACCATTGTAGTTTTATGTAAATCAAATTAATGAGCACCACAATGCATTGCGTCAATTTGTATAAGATTCCTAAAACATACTCAACATAGTACTGTAACCTTCTATACAACATACTGTGGCGTACCGAGCACAGAACGGACACAATCCGCTTTCCGGTCTGTAGACTATAAATCAGGCGTCATGCCGTTAAGAAGGATCACCCCTTTAAGAAACTCGATCTGCAACATAGTTAAGCCCAGAGCGGGGGAGGAGTCATCGAAGCTGTGCACTGATGAAAGACAGTTGTACTTTGTGTAGTCTCTGACTCCATTTTGTGTTCAGCATGCAGCCTCAACAATTAAACCTTTTCTGTTGAACCTCTCCGAGTTCAGTATTTTTTGCTAGGAGTACGTAGACTCCTACAATACCACATATATCTCATCAAATAGGCAAAGAATTAGCTACAGAGCTGCTAATCAAGGTTATTTTGTTTTCAGAGCCAACTGTGATGTCAGTTTCTGTGGTGGATATTCACACCATTTTAGAATTACTGACACACCAGTAGAGAACATCATTTAAAGGGGAAGGACTGTTTAGTGACTTTCTGTTCCAAGTACAGGAAACTTTCGTTTATCCGGAGGTTAAATGTCCGGAAAGCTCTATCCACCGGCAAAATTCAGGAGTCGGTTCAGATAAGTTTTTTTTCTTTTTGTTGCTTTTTTTCTCCAGTCAGGCTCTGCAAGGTCTAGCTGAAGCTGTTGCTTAGCTACAGAGACGCTTGCAAGCTACGGCCAACTGTTTTGAAGCTGTTGCTAAGCAACAGGGTTTGTTGCTAGATACGGAGCTCAGAAGCTCCGTATGTTTTAAATTAACGCTGGTTTGTCCGGCAGTTTTGATGGGACGGCAACAGCTCGGTCCCGTCAGTGCCGGATACCAAAGTTTCCGGTACTTTTTGTAGGAGAAAGTGATAGTTGCACCTCAAAATTTCTCTTTTTTTAAAAAAAAAGGAAATCAGTTCTCTTATTTTCATCGAGATCCTCAAGTAGGATCACTTTTCAGCTGGGCCTCTCAAATGACATCAATCTATTAGTCACAAAATAGGTTGATTAAAACAGCGAGGGTTCTGGTGCTCTGAGTGTCATCAGAATCTGTGGCTTGGCAATGGAGAATTCTACAGCTACAGCATGATTTCTGGGATCGCACAGATCCATAGCAGCTCTCAACCCAGCTTTGAGTTGAGCCTCTCCCCTATCATTTGTAATAGAGCCGCTCTAGGATATTGCCCCTCAGCTGACACGACCACAACGGCCCAGCAGGAAGGGGGAGTCAGCTCTAGAGTCTCAATGCCAAAGGTAAAATCAACATTTAGTTTTTAAAAAATGAAGACGTTTATGGTGAGACTATTACTGCCTTCCAGAAAAAGGATTGTTTTGAACTGCCTCCCCTTTAGCAAGGTTGATATGTTTAAAAGTGTTTGGCAAAGCCTCACCATATCTGCCCAGAGGGATTAGCAAGCACTCTCAACATAGAGTCATAACAGCACAGGAGGCCATTCGGCCCATCGAGTCTGTGCCGGCTCTCTGTAGAGCAATCCAGTCAGTCCCATTCCCCCGCTCTATCCCCGTAGCTCTGCAAGTTTATTTCCCTCAAGTGCGTATCCAGTCTCCCGTCTCCGCTTCCACCACTTCCATCGGCAGCGAATTACAGGTCCTCAACACCCACTGCGTAAAAAAGTTTTTCATCACATCCCCCCTCTATCTCTTGCCCAAAACCTTAAGTCCTTGTACCATCAACTAGTGGGAACAGCCTTTCCCCATCTAGCCTATCCAAACCTGTCATAATCTTGTACACTTCTATCAAATCACTCCTCAACCTCCTTTGCTCTAATGTGAACAAATCCAGCTTCTCCAACCTGTCCTTGTAGCCAAGAGCCCCCATCCCCGGAACCATTCTGGTAAATCTCCTCTGCACCCTCTCAAGTGCATTCACATCCTTCCTAAAGTGTGGTGACCAGACTGGACGCAATACTCCAGTTGTGGCCTAACCAGCGCTTTATAAAGGTTCAGCATAACTTCTCTACTTTTGTACTCAATACCTCTATTTATGAAGCCCAAGACCCATATGCTTTGTTAACCACTCTCTCAATATGTCCTGCCACCTTCAGGGACTTATGCACATTAACTCCCAGGTCCCTCTGTCCCTGCACATTCTTTAAAACTGTGCCATTAAGTGTATATTGCCTCTCCCTGTTCCTTCTGCCAAAATGCATCACCTCACACTTCAATGTATTAAAGTCCACCTGCCTCTTGTCTGCCCATTCTGCTAGCCTTTCTATGTCCTGTTGCAGTCGATTGGTATCATCCTCACTGTTTGCCACACCCCCAAGTTTGGTGTCATCGGCAAATTTAGAAATTCTACTCTGTATTCCAATATCCAAGTCATTTATACATACCAAAAAAAGCAGTGGCCCCAGCACTGACCCTTGGGGAACACCACTGTCTACCATCCTCCAGTCTGAAAAACAGCCATTTACCACAACTCGCTGTTTTCTGTCCTTAAGCCAATTAAGCCCGTTAATTTTTCCCTTGATTATTGTTTCTAAAACTTTACCCACCACTGATGTTAAACTGTAGTTACTAGGATTGTCCTTACACCCTTTCTTGAACAATGGTGTCACATTTGCCACTTTCCAATCCTCAGGCACCTCCCCCGCATCTAGGGAAGATTGGAAAATTATGGCAAGCCCTTTCGCTATCTCCTCCCCCAATTCCCTTAGCAACCTGGGATGCACGCCATCTTGACCAGGCGACTTATCCACTCTAAGCATATCCAGCCTTTCAAGTACATCCTATCAATTTTCACCCCTTCCCTTGCTTCTACTTTTTCCACTTCTACCGATATATTGTCAGCATCCACTCCTTAGCAAACACCGATACAAAGTACTCATCGAGTATTCTAGCCTTGCCCTGAGCCTCTAAGCATATATCATCTTCTTTGTCCCTAATAGGCCACACCCCGCCTCTTACTACCAACTTACTGTTTATATGCCGGTAGAAGATTTTTGGGTTCCCTTTTATGTCAATCGCCATTCTACTCTCATATTCTCTCTTTGCCAATCTTATTTTTATCTTCACTTCCCCTCTCAACTTATTGTATTTGGTCTGGATCTCCCTTGAAGAATTCACCTGACATGCATCATACACCCTTTTCTTTGTTTCATCATCTTCTCTATCTCCCCTGTCATCCAAAGAGCCCTTGCTTTGGTTCCCTTACCCTTCCCTCTTGTTGGAATGTACCTAGTCTGTACTTGGAACATCTCCTCCTTAAAGATCTCCCATTGTTCCATTACAGTTTTTCCTGTCAGTCTTTGGTTCCATTTTACCCTGGCTAGATCCTTTCGCATCCCATTGAAGTTAGCCCTTTCCCAGTTTAGAAGTTTCACTCTAGATTGTTCCACTCTAGATTGTTCCTTGCTCCTCTCCATTGCTAATCTAAATTTTATGATACGATGATCACTCGTACCCAAGTGTTCTCCCACAGACACTTGGTCGACCTGGCTCATTCCCCAGCACCAGGTCCAACAATGCCTCCTTCCTAGTTGGGCCAAGAACATACTGGTAAAGGAAATTCTCCTGAACACATTTCAGAAATTCCTCCCAGTCCTTTCCCTTTACCCTAGCATTATCCCAATCAATATTTGGGTAATTAAAATCCCCCAATATCACCACTCTATAGCTCTTGCATATCTCTGCGATTTCCCTGCAGATTTGCTCCTCTCCCTCCCTCTCACTATTTGGAGACCTGTAGAATACCCCCAATAGCGTGATCATACCCTTTTTGCTCCTCAACTCTAACCAAATGGATTCTGTCCTTGTCCCCTCAAGAACATCTTCCCTTTCCAACACAATGTCTTCCTTAATCAGCACTGCCACCCCACCTCCCTTTTTTCCTTCCCCATCTTTTCTGAACATCTTGTACCCTTGAATACAAAGTGCCCAGTCCTCACCGTTTTTAAGCCACGTTTCCGTTATTGCCACAACATCATTGCCACACGGCTAATTGTGCTTGTAGCTCACCAACCTTATTCACCACACTTTGTGCATTTACGTACATGCATTCTAAACCCATTTTAAATTTTTCATTGTCTTTTTTAGTCTGTTCCTATCTAATATGGTACTACTTCCACCTCTAGTACTACTTTCTTCTCCAGTACTATCCAACACACTCACTCTTTTATGCACCTTATTCCTCTTTTCTACTCCTATATGCTGGTGCCCATACCACGCCAAGCTAGTTTAAACCCTCCCCAACAGCACTAGCAAACCTCCCCATGAGAATATTGGTCCCGGCTCTGTTGAGTTGTAACCCGTCCGGCTTGTACAGGTCCCACCTTCCCCAGAAATGGTCCCAATGCCTCAGGAATCTAAAGCCCTCCCTCCTGCACTATCTCTCCAGACACATATTTATCTGTTCTATCCTCCTATTCCTGTACTCACTAGCACGTGGCACCGGGAGTAATCCGGAGATTACTACCTTTGAGGTCCTGCTTTTTAATCTCTTTCCTAGCTCCCTATAGTCTGCCTGCAGGACCTCAGTCCTTTCTGCCTATGTCGCATAATATTCACATAGCATTATCCTTTTAAGTATACACAATCTTTAATCATATTTTAATGATATTCATCTTTAAACTATCAAAGCCTCTGTACAGTGTTTAGAATGTTGTCAATTGAATATATGTGCTTTTTGAAAAGCAGTGATAATGTTGAATTATCACATTTTTCCGACCAAGTTATCAGGATAGGTAGATCCAAAAATAATTCTCACAAAGTTGCTCTAATTTGGTTCCAAATTGTGATTCATTGCGGTCTCTGAATAGCACATCTGTCCTACATAATGAATTAGTGTATAAAAGGGTCCATGGTGCAAAACTAGCCAAGTAGATCCAATAAATGGGGGGGTGGGAGGATTCAGGAAAGAGTAAATTTAAAAGCAGCGAGAGAAATGTCTAGAGCCTAGAAAAGGCTCTACAGCACAGTAGAGTTTTGAGTAAAAATAAACAGAGTGGGTCAGGAAGGGACAGAGAGAGTAACAAAGGTAACAAGGCATCAGTGACTAAGGTGACATCAAAGA
The DNA here is from genome assembly GCF_052327205.1 of Somniosus microcephalus. Taxonomy (NCBI): domain Eukaryota; kingdom Metazoa; phylum Chordata; class Chondrichthyes; order Squaliformes; family Somniosidae; genus Somniosus; species Somniosus microcephalus. Next base: position 50,989,654 of record NC_141008.1, read on the forward strand.
AAAATAGAAAAAAGTCAAAGCTAAAGGCACTATATCTGAATGCGCAAAGCATTCGCAACAAAATAGATGAATTAATAGCGCAGATAGAAAGGAATAGAAAAGCAAAATACTGTGGATGCTGGAAATCTGAAATAAAAACAGAAAATGCTGGAAATACTCAGGTGGTCAGGCAGCATCTGTGGACAGAGAAACAGAGTTACCGTTTCAGGTCGATGACCCTTCGTCAGAAAGTAATAGGTTTGATCTAAGTGGCCAAGGTTGGGAACTAAATATTCCAGGATACTTAACTTTTAGAAGAGATAGGCAAAATGTAAAAGGAGGAGGGGTAGCCCTGATAATAAAGGATGGGACAAAGACAATAGAGAGAAAGGATCTTCGCTCCGAAAATCAAGAAGTAGGATCAGTTTGGGTGGAGCTAAGAAAGAGCAAGGGGCAGAAAACATTGGCGGGAGTTGTTTATAGGCCCCCAAACAATAGTTGTATGCAGTGCATTGGTTGTCATCTTCCAAAATTCCATAGATTCTAGAACAGTTCCCGTGGATTGGAAGGTAGCAAATATAACCCCACTATTTAAGAAAGGAGGGAAAGAGAAAACAGGGGACTACAGACCAGTTAGCCTGACATCAGTAGTAGAGAAAATGCTAGAATCTATTATTGAGGATGTGGTAACAGGGCACTTAGAAAATAATAACAGGATTAGGCTGAGTCAACACGGATTTATGAAAGGGAAATCATGTTTGACAAATAAAGAGTTTTTTTTGAGGTTGTAACTAGCAGTACAGCTAAGGGGGAACCAGTGGATGTGGTGTATTTGGATTTTCAGATGGCATTCAATAAGGTGCCACACAAGAGGTTATTAAACAAAATTAGGACTCATGGGATTGGGGGTACAGGAAACTTTCTATTAACCGGCCCCTAAATAACCGGAACGCTCTGTCCACCGGCAAAATTCAGGAGTCGGTTCAGGTAACTTTTTTTTACTTTGTTACTTTTTAAAAATTGATTTGTTGCTGTGCAAGGGTGTAGCTGAAGCTGTTGCTAAGCTACAGAGACGCTTGCAACTGGTGCCAATTGTTTTGAAGCTGTTCAACAGGGTTTGTTGCTTTATTCGGAGCTCTGAGCTCCGTATCTTTTACTATAGCGTTCGGTTATCCGGAATTGTTGATGAACCGGCAACACGTCGGTCCCGTCCGTGCCGGATACCAGAAAGTTTCCTGTAATATACTAGCATGGATTGAGGATTGGTTAATGGACAGAAAACAGAGAGTAGGAATAAACAGGTCATTTTCGGGTTGGCAGGCTGTAACTAGTGGTGTACCGCAAGGATCAGTTATTCACAATCTACATCAATGATTTGGGTGAGGGGACCAAATGTAATATATCCAAGTTTGCTGATGGTACAAAGCTAGGTGGGAATGTAAGTTGTGAGGAGGATGCAAAGAGGCTTCCAGGGGATATAGACAGGCTAAGTGAGTGGGCAAGAACATGGCAAATGGAATATAATGTGGAGAAATGTGAAGTTATCCACTTTGGTAGGAAAACTAGAAAAGCAGAGTGTTTTTTAAATGGAGAGAGATTGGGAAATGTTGGTGTTCAGAGGGACCTGGGTGTCCTTATACACGAATCACTGAAAGTTAACATGCAGGTACAGCAAGCAATTAGGAAAGCAAGTGGTATGTTGGCCTTTATTACAAGAGGATTTGAGTACAAGAGTAAAGACATCTTACTGCAATTATATAGGGCCCTGGTGAGACCACACCTGGAGTATTGCGTACAGTTTTGGTCTCCTTACCTAAGGAAGGGTATACTTGCCATAGAGGGAGTGCAATGAAGGTTCACCAGACTGATTCTTGGGATGAGGGGATTGTCCTATGAGGAGAATTTGAGTAGACTAGGCCTATATTGTCTAGAGTTTAGGAGAATGAGAGGTGATTTCATCGAAACATACAAAATTCTTACAGGGCTTGACAGGGTAGATGCAGGGAGGGTGTTTCCCCTGGCTGGAGAGTCTAGAACCAGGGGTCACAGTCTCAGAATAAGGGGTCTGCCATTTAGGACTGAGATGAGGAGAAATTTCTTCAATCAGACGGTGGTGAATCTTTGGAATTCTCTACCCAAAGGGCTGTGGAGGCTCAGTCGTTGAGTATATTCAAGACAGAGATCAATAGATTTTTGGATATTAAGGGAATCAAGGGATATGGGGATAGTGCAGGAAAGTGGAGTTGAGGTAGAAGATCAGCCATGATCTTACTGAATGCCAGAGCAGGATTGAGGCTCCTATTTCTTACGTTCTAAATGCTAGGTTCTGGGATTATAACCACAGCCGACTTTCCTGTTTTTTGCTAGACTGCACTGTGGTCACCTGCTTTCAAATGTTGCATCAGGATAGAGCAACGTGCTTGTAATTAATACGGAATGTCATCCTTTAAGGCAATCATCTGAATTCATTATGGAAAGCATAGAACAGTAAAGGAACTGAAAATTTCTCCTTGATGATGTCAATCAATAGAAGTAGAAAATCATGCGAGTTAACTGGGATTGGATTTGGGTGGTCTCAACTCTCAACCCAGCTCCTATTGGTCATGAGACCAGAGCACAAATCTGCCCCTTATTTGACACTACACTTGCAACTCAGGCAGATGGGACAGTTGATTTGGAAAATGGCACACTGTGTTGTATGAACTGTTTTCTTGGGGTTGGAGCTGGAATTCATTGGAGCAGAGTAGAGATAGCTCTGTATTGTATTCAACCATGTGGTGCCTGATCTGTCAGTGCTTATTTTTGATACTGGGTGCTGGAAATGTAAATTTTCCCAGGGTTAGCATTCCTCATATTGACACCCAGAAAAAATGTAAAACTTTAAAAAAAAATTATACATAGAGGTATTGAGTACTAAGGTAGAGAAGTTATGCTGAATCTTTATAAAGCGCTGGTTAGGCTACAACTGGAGTATTGCGTCCAGTTCTGGTCACCACACTTTAGGAAGGATGTGAAGGCCCTTGAGAGGGTGCAGAGGAGATTTACCAGAATGGTTCCGGGGATGGGGGGGATCTTAGTTACAAGGACAGGTTGGAGAAGCTGGATTTGTTTTCATTAGAGCAAAGGAGGTTGAGAGGTGATTTGTAGAGGTGTACAAGATTATGACTGGTTTAGATAGGCTAGATGGGGAAAGGCTGTTCCCACTAGTTGATGGTACAAGGACTAGGGGACGCAGATTAAGGTTTTGAGCAAGAGATACAGGGGGGACGTGAGGAAAAACTTTTTTACGCAGCGAGTGGTGAGGACCTGGAACTTGCTGCCGACGGAAGTGGTGAAAGCGGACACACTCAATGTTTTCAAGGATGGACTAGAGAAGGCACTTGAGGGAAATAAACTTGCAGGGGGAATGAGACTGACTCGATTGTTCTGCAGAGAGCCAGCACAGACTCGATGGGCTGAATGGCCTCCTTGTGTGCCGTTATGACTCTATAATCAGTGCTCGAGAATCTGAAATGAAATTCTCACAATGAGAATTAAGGAAATTAAATGCTGCCTGGTTGTTGTTGTTTCGTATAATGGGAAAAGCTTATAATGGAATGTCTAGGCTGGCTATCCATTCGATGGCCTCCTAAGATGCTGAGTGGAGAAATGAGGTACCTCCCGCAGCAGATCTTAATGGGCAGGTTGATGTAATATGTTCCATTGTCTGGGACTCATGGCTACAGGCGCACTTTGGGTCGTCCCTCATCTTCCACTTGTGGAGCAGGTGGCCGCATCGTCCATGCCCTGTGCGGATTCGATAAAACGCTGTCCACAGTCTTCGAGGGAGGTCAAAGCCAAGGACCTCTGCTGTTGGTTCTTTATGTTGCTTGCGTCCCACAGTTCCGTTCATCTGGACATTAACTCGATACCAGCTGCATGGATACTGGCCGCTGTTTCCCAGAATGGCCGGCGTGCTTTTAAGCGCTTTCGTGGTGGATTTTTAAAGTCTTCGTGAATGGGAAGGTCGATGTTGCTCATGATTTTTTCCATCTCACAGAGTGCAGTGGCGTTGCGGCGAATGGCAGGCGGGGCAATGTGGGACAGCACCGGGAGCCACTCAGTTGGAGTGGACTTGAGCGTCTGACACGGTCCTCGTGGCGGCGTTTAGCTGCTCATCCACGATCTGTGTTTGACGGCTGCAGCACCATGAGGCAGAACAATATTCTGTAGCAGAGTAGACTAGGGTCACTGTTGCTGCCTGATTGAAAGATTATGTTCCAGGCACCTTTGACCTTGTTGACAAATTTACATATGAAAAGTTGACTGGTATAAACAAATTGTTTCAAAGAAACCTGATAATTAAAGACCTGAGCCACCACAAATTAATCCACAAAAGTTAACCTTATTTAGACTAGCAATGGTTTTAAATGAATCTTTCTAATGTATACAGTGATTTTGCCTGAAAGATAGGTACTGCACATTTAAAACCAAGTAAGCATGCATCAAAAGTGTGTAGTCTCAGCAAAATTAGATACAAAATTGGACTCTTAATACTGCAAGCACAGCAGGTTTAAATGGAAAGCATATTTAAATATTTTTTTTTAAACTAAGTGCAAGTGAACTGTTTTTGTAGTTTTAATAACTGCCCGTATCCTGCACAACCTAAATAAGCACTAGTTAAACTTACCCTGAGATTTTGCATTAAGCAGATCTTTCCGCATGTATCATTTATTACAGGTAAACTAATTGCATTAGACACAAGAAGTTACAGTTGATCAAAGCAGAAACTGAAAAAGAGCTGGAGCTGCACGTTAACAGTTGCCCATGGCAAGTTTATAATTTTTTTTAAAAGCCAATCAAGCATGCAAGATTAAAATCTAACAGACCAAACATTGAGCTGAGCTGTAAATATGAGGAACATTTGGAATTGCTGAATGGACTGAATCTCATACTTTAACCCATTATGCAACTGAGGATCTAGCTGTTATAATAAACTGCTTATTTGGTAAAACCTAGCACAGACTATAAAGAAGTAGTCTAGATTCACTAGATCTACATCTGAGCAGTTATACAGGAACATAATTCAAATCAATGCAATGCAGTAAAAGAGTCAGTCAGGAGGAATCATTGGTGTTTATTAAAAATAGTAACAAACACTGAATGTTGGGGATGGAGCTAGAAAGGGTTGCAATTTCAGTTATCTACGAGCAGTGCTACACTCAATGTCACAACTTGAAACTCCTGCCTTCCAATGAATGAAAAGCTATTTTCAATTATTTGCATTACTGTGATCCACAATAATGTTTTTTTAAATAAAAGAGTTTACTCTGGAATGTTCTGTGTAAAGGAGAATATAACGTGTTGCATTTGAAATGAACAGCCACTCACTGAATAGCGACAGAAATATGAAAGGGAATTTGCAAAACATTTTAACACTTTTAAAAAGGCACTTCCAGTTGTGTGTGGGCAGCTCTTAATTGACCATATTCTTACAGAATTGTTTCTCTGCTCCTCCTATTCCAGATATACCATAAAGTACATTGTTCTATTATATCTAAATTATGCAATTTCCTACCCAGCTCTACTGTTGATTGAAATAGTTCTCTAAATTCAAATCTTCCACTTGGACAAACTATAACTTAATCTCTTCAAATTCAATTTCCTTTTACTATTCTAAATTGAGAGATTAGCTGTTATCTACTGAGAGAACACTTGGCACGCTACAACTATCGGCAGTATTCACATGGAGCATACACACACATTTTGCAGTGTCCAGTTATTTATTACTGTCCATTGTATTAATCATTGTTACATATGTTCCTAAGCAGCTCTGCAGTTATCGTTTGTCTGAAGGGTGCACTTTGATCTATTTGCTCACTGTTGGCTTCATCCTGCTCAGTAATAATTTTCCCTCTCCTTCAACAGCAGGTTTAAACAAATAAATAAATCTGAGAGGAACATAGCACTCTTTGAAAAAACTGCCAAAATCTTTATATTCTTGATCAAAATGTCCTGTTATACCACATTGATTAATTCAACAAACATAATACACTATTCCCTACATGTAAAATGTACTAATCAATATTGTGCTGCAAGTACTATGAATTTAGTCATTCTAACAGTTATAGACTGCTGGCACTTGAAGGGAATTTTGTGATCATGTTGCTGAAAAATCTCCTGTTATCGAATCATAAAATGATACAGTACAGAAGGAGGCCATTCGGCCCATCGTGCCTGCTCTTTGAAAGAGCTATCCAATTAGTTTCCACCCTGGATTGAACCAGGGACATTTCCTGTGTAAGGTGAATGTGAGAACAGTCATACTATGGAAACCTCCTAAATTAAACAAAGGGCCCGCTAGAAGTTGAACCCAGGATCTCCTGTTTACTAGATAGGCACTTTATAACCAACTTACTTAAAATATGTACTAGTTGTTCCTATGGTGATGTTCACACAAAAATAATTTAAAAATTGTCTTTGCTGTAACTGTCTCATTCATCTACTCTCTCTACATGTGTCTCACACACTTTCTCCTGTCATCTCCATCACTATCAGACTCGCTCATTCCTCTATCCGTCTTCCTGAAAATCTCGTACTAATGTATTCAATTTACATTTTCCAAAGAATATAGCAAAAACTTGCATCATGAATCACAAAGTATTCTAAAGTACCTAACAATTTCTTATCGAATTTAGCTTGCTTATAATGCCTTAATTTACTTAGGTTAAAGCACCTCAACAATTCACAACTCTCACTAGCTTCAGCGATACTGAACTCATGAATAACCTCGAGTAAGTAAATAACATATTAATCTACTGAGGATTGCAGAGATTCACATTTTTAAAAAAAGTTCATTCTAGTACTTTGAATCAAGAAAACTTGATTTGTTCCATAACTTGTGTCTATAAATATCTGTCTTTTGCAGTTAAGAACATAAGAAAATCCAGAGGGAGTATAGGCCATTCAACCTATTGAGCCCACATCATCCAGAGTCCATGTATGATTATTCCATCATAGACTTCCTTCCCAAACCACCTGGTGTCTCTCATTTTTAGTGAACATTAATTTCCTTCCCCCCATCTCCCCTGAAAAAAGTTAAACAGTGTTGTTAAATATGTATAACTCTCCATCCCACTTCTCAACAGATACTGAACCAGCTCCTTGTTATAAATTACTTCAAATCAATTTTGAGATCTTATGGTGTATGTGTTAAAACACTGACACCCGTAATTTCCGATAGGGGACATCCTGTGTGCGGATGCCTCCTATCGGAAAAAAATCTACGCCTTTACCCAAGGGCTCCTGAGGTCCGGACTCTTCCGTTCCTGGGACTCGCCTGGTGTGCGCGCACAAAGGCCCAGGTATCCCAGGGGCGCAGGCAGCTCGCAAGCATCCCTGGGATCACGTGGGCCAGGCAAGCCAATGGGAGAAGGGAATCCCCCTTCATACTTTTGACAGGTAGACCTGTCAAATGTATGAATGGGGATCACTGAAAAAAGACACTACATTATTAAATAATTTTTTTTTTAAATCACGTTTTTAAAATGAGTTAAAATTACATTAAATTAAATATCTTAAACAAAAATGTAATTAACGTTTTTTATGGGGCTAAAATAAACTTGCCTTTAAAAAAAGTATTTTTACATTATAAATGAGTGAAAAAAATTATTTTTTTAACTTTTTTAAACTCTTATGCTGGTAAAAGCAGGCTTTACGCCTGCTTTTACCAGGCATAAATTTTTTTAAGGTTTTCAGCGGGCGGAGGTTCTGCAGAAAGTGGAACTTGCTATCCGCAGAGGCCCGTCTCCAGGGCAGGTGGGGAAGTGCCGGTTTTCAGCGCACGCGCTTCACATGCCTGAAACCGGTACTTGCGAGGTCCCTACGGGTGTGTACACAGCTCGTACGCACCCATAGGCATCGGAAATTACGGGCCTGTAACTCTTTCAAAGCTTCAAATGTTATTTACTTGTTCATTCAGCAAAATTTCTGCTTTTTAAAAATATTTTTCTGCCTTTTAGTTTAATGTGTACTTGCACTTCTACACTGTTTTATAAATGAGTGTTTAAACTGGGTTTGATAATAAAGGTGACATTGAGTATAAGGAGATAAAATTTGAGATAAAAGGTATTCAGCTCTGCTAGCTCGGTTTGTTATTCAGAGCATTTTCACCTCCTTCCTGCGTGGCACCAAGTCTGTATCTTTATTCTGCATGTCCCCATTAAGATTTCCTAGGGTTCTTTATTTCCGCTTTAAGGTTTCAAAATCAAAGCTACAGAACCACTGATAGATGATAAAGTTACATGCTTGTCGGAAAAAAAAACACCGGTTCACCAACGTAAAACATAATAGCACCTAAAATATCATTATTGTTCCATGTACATACAGACACAGGGGTTGCTGGAAGTGGGGAGATCGCTTGTAAAAAGCCTATGAGAAAAGTATCTTGTATGTGTGGCAGTACCCTGCAGGGAGTGGACACTGATGTTGGATTGCGAGTCAGTCACACTCTCACTATTAGTGATCTATTACTATACAAGTCTTGATCTAGTGGACCAGTGACAATCGCACGGCACATGATTTACAATATTTAAATGAGTAACAATGACTAAGAAGAAACCTCCGAGAAAAAGACCATTAGATGTAAATCTGAACAGAGTTGCAATTTCTGTTCAAATTATCCTTCAGTGCAGTATTGTGTACATGTAATCGTCAACTGCACTTGAATAAACTGCATGCAACTATATAATTACATTTTAGAAAATTTGCGTTCTTCCCACTGATTAGGACAACCTCCCCTTCAAATATAGTTCATACCAGGATCCTCAGTTCCAAACAATAGTGGCACAGTTTTTGCACAAATTTACTGCTGCCAAGGACTGACAACACCAACTGATTCTTTATCCAAAGCTTTAAAACTAACCTAAAGATAGACATTGTGATTGGGATGTGGTAGTTTGTAAATTCTCCTCCTCTATTGACCAATTGCTGAGTTTTAAAAATGTTTATGAGCAAGATTGGTTTTCAATATGTGGCACGCAAGAGCTGGAGATCAGTACATTTTAAAATCAATTAAAGTAAACAAGTTTCTGAAAATAGGTTAAACATACTGTCTGAACAATGAGTGAGCTTAGTTTTCCTATAGGCATAACCTACACCAGCCCTCTTGCATCACATTACAAATTTTATAATTACCAGCCTCTCAAGCACAATTGTTGGGATAGCTACATTGAGACTAAAAGATAAAAATTGTATCCCTGATGACTGACTGTTTTTATATTTAAAGCTATTTTCCAGTCCTAGTCCTGGGATGATTCCAGTTGGGGCTTTTTTGTCATTCAGTATGAAAGTCACTTGACTAAAGACCACTACATTGATCCCACTTTATTTCAAAACTCATTTATTTGCGTGCAAATCTCAAGAACATGACTGCGTGTTTTTTTTCAAAAAAGTAATAGGTTTGCAAACAAGACAAAAGGTATCAGGTGGGCCAGAAAGCAATACAAGCATTGGACTGTAATTTTATGGTCAATATATTTAGTTCTGATAAGTTACCAGCCATTACTGGAAATGTAAAAACCTCAATTATTTAAAAAAATGCTGGTGAACTAGATTAAACTATGCATATACGTTAGAACTTAGCCTGTAAACTTGGCGTATTGGAAAATAACTGGTTGTCCCGTAGATGATGTACTACAATGCAGAACCTTCGTCAAATACTTCACTAGAACTTTCAAATGTGTCATTAAAATTGGTAACATTTCAGTGGCAAAAATTCAAACTGCCTGTGTTGTACCAGACCTTCAACAAATGTCTAGATCATCAACTACCTCCCCCACCCCCCCAGAAAAAACAGTATTATAAATAAGAATACTGGATAAAAGAAATTACATATATGGTATATATATATAAATTGTATAAAAGTACACACAAAACATTAACTTCTAGCACCCCTGTATACTCTTATGTACTCTTCTAAAATATAATCAAATAAATGAGTAGCCTGATACCTATCATTGAATTGTTAGATTATATAAAGTATTCAGTCCTTATAACACCTGTGCATAATATTTCAACAGGTTTCTAAAGTGTATTGGTTGCTTTTCTGCAAAATACAAAGTAGGAAGTGGATGTTACTATCATGGATCAGCATGGAGGATGTGCACCACACACTGAATTGCAATACTTCCCTGTCAATTAACAGTTTTGATTTTCAAATCATCACCAGCTGAGTTTTGATGTTGGTTGCCTTGGGCTTGGAATACAGTACAGCCCTACCTGTAAAGATTTGCCTTAGTAGGAATAAAGCCCACTCTTCCCACTGGAACATACTGCCACAGTTTGGAAATGCAATAAAATGTCTCTTTAAAGGCTTTTGATCCAGAATTTTAGTAAAGATTGCTGAACTGAGAGAAGTACCCTTTTTCAACAGCCTCCCTTAACTATACATCTAAGACCTATTACTAGATGTTCCCTTACTATTTACACATAACTAAGAATGCTGACTATAACAACAAGTTTCTTCAAATTAGTCCCTAAATAGCTTCTTGTTGTCAAAATGCGGTACTATAATCACAGAACTAATATCAGTGGAAACATTAAGATCCTCAGTTTGAGAAATAAAATGGTCAAAGGGTTCAAAAGACACCTACTTTAGAGATTCGATGTTACAACATACTTAAGACAGATGTTGACAAGGAGGGCTTAAGGGACCAAGATCAACTCTTTCATTAACAGTACATACATTGCTTGAGCAGGTTCCATGGTAGGGGCTGTTCTGGTGAGCTGTTATCCAAAGACAGAGATGTTCCAATTGGGATCCAAGCTGTTATAAAGCAGACACTGAAAAATTCAAACCCAAATATTTGGGTCACCTGGGCATAACAACATGAGGAAAGAAACCCTGCCACCCCAGTCTCCAGGTATTTTCCATGACACTGTAATGGTTAGTATGTTGCTTGGCCAGTGGAGCTCAACCTAGATCTGAGGGTAGGTTCTTTCTTTTGTTGCTTGGAATTTTGGAAATGACTGGCCAATAGTGTTTTTGATGCAGACCTGGATTCAGTAGTGGAAAATATTTATTTTGAGCATCAAGATAATTTTTTTAAATTTCATTCTCGGGATGTGAACATTACTGGCAAGACTGGCATTTATTGCCCAAACCTAAATACCCGGAGAAGGTGGTGGTGAGCCTTTTTTTTGAACCACTGCAATCCGGAGAAGGTGTTCCCACTAAACTGTTAGGTAGGGAGTTCCAAGATTTAGACCCAGGGACAATGAAGGAAAGGCGATATATGTCCCAAGTCAGGATGGTGTATGACTTGACGATGATGGTGTTCCCATGCATCTGCTGCCCTTGTTCTTATAAGTGATGAAAATCACGAGTTTGGGAGGTGCTGCCAAAGAAGCCGCGATGAGTTGTTACAATACACTATGTAGATAGTACACACTGCAGCCACAGTACCGGTAGTTGAGGCAGTGGATGTTGAGGCTAGTGGATGAGGTGCTGGTCATGCGGACTGTTTTGTCCGGGATGGTGCTGATTCTTTGGGGAGTCAGGAAGTGAGCCATATGTCGCAGCATACCCGGGCTCTGATCTGTTCTAGTACCCATTGCATTTGTGTGGCCAGTTCAGTTGAGTTTCACGTCCATAGTGACCCCCAGGATGTTGATGGTGGGGGACTCACTGATAGTAATGGCATTGAATGTCATGGGGAGGTGGTTAAGCTCTCTCTTGTTTGAGACAGTCATTACCTGGCTCTTAAGTGGCAAGAAACATTCACGCCCCTGATCAGCCCAAGCCTGAATGTTGTCCAGGTCTTACTGCATACAAGCATGGACTGCTTCATTGGGCCAGAAATTCCAGAACGGGGCTTGCAGCGCGTGCAAGCCCCGTATTTGCACTTACCCCGCGCTCCTGCCGATCAGCTCCAGGGACGCCTGCACTTCCAGAAACTGAAACAAGAATCCCGGGCAGCGTATGACGTCACGCCGCCCAGGAGTGCAGCCAGCGCGGACCCAGGAGCGTGCAGTGTAAGTGAGACACGCCCCTTGAGGTCTCAGTTTCACTGGACACGCCCCCAATGTTTCTGTCAAGCTGCTTTGCTTTTTTACATGCAAAGCAGCAGTTTAAATAGGTTTTTGGAAGTTTTTTCAAGATTTTGGTAACTTTTATAAAAAAATTTAAATGTTTACATTATTTTGAGTAATCTGAAGTAGTTTTAAAGAGAATTAAAGCAATTTAAAGACTTTTAAAAGCCCTAAAAGAATTTTTTTAATTCCATTTATTTATTTAGCAATGTCGTCGTCATACGTGTCTTCACACTGTTCCCTTTGGGGAACTGTATGAAGTGGTGGAAGGATTTATGGCCGTGATTAACGCTCATTCCGTGACCGTAACCATCTTTGAACCAGCCATTAGGGCGGTTAGCCCTATGGCGGGAGGGTTTTACGGGCTCCCACAAGCTATACAAGGAGGGGGGGCCACCCACACCCACGGACGCAAATATCCCACTGGATGTCAACCCAGAATTTAGAGCCGGAGCTCCGACTCCACTTGCCGGGACTGTCTGGAGCGGGGTTCGAAACCCTACCCTGATCTGGCCCAGCGGCAGGGATCCTACCGCTATGACAAAGGCCCAATCCGATTAGCAACGTGAAATGGCTGCATAGGGCTCCAGTCACGGGGAGGAAAAAGGCGCAGGAAACGTATGGGTGTCACCTTTTGTGCGGAGTGGGCCTTTTGCGTAGCAGTAAGCATCCCCTCCGCTGGGCCAGAAGGAGTAGGGTTTTGAACCCCACTCCAGACAGTCCCGGCAAGTGGAGTCGGAGCTCCAACTTTAAATTCTGGGTGGACATCCAGCGGGATACTTGCGTCCGTGGGTGTTGGTGGCCCCCCCCCCCCCCCTCAGATGGGTTGTGGGAGCCCGTAAAACCCTCCCGCCATAGGACTAACCACCCTAATGGCTGGTTCAAAGATGGTTACGGTCACGGAATGAGCGTTAATCACGGCCATAAATCCTTCCACCACTTCATACAGTTCCCCAAAGGGAACAGTGTGAGGATACGTCCGATGATGACCTCTTGCGCAATGCACCTCCTTGGACCCTCAGTCGCAGATGCGAGGGGGCAAGTCGTGCAAGTGTTAAATTTTTTATTTTATTGACATGTAAAATGTTGGCCCAATAATTCCCTTCCAAATGCGCTAGTACGGTCGGGGTACTTACACATCTGGCCGGATGAAATGCCGGTTTTCAGCATGCACAGTGCATGTGGGGAAAACCGGCACTTCCTGTCCTCTGAACGAAGGGGTTCAGAGGCAGAACGCGTGCGACTGCACATGCAGCGCGTGCGCAGTATAATTCGCCGCTTTCATTAATGCTTTCAGTGAGGTCCAGTCATTACAACTTACACATGAAAAAAGCATGGGTACAGTTGCTACAGAGGAAGATATTTCTTATCGTGGAGCTTCTGAAAGTATGTATGTCTGTATATATTCCTTTGCGTGTTATGTATATATTCCTTTACTTGTGTATGAATGTATTATTTAATTATGACTTTCAGAGAAAGTAACTTATTGGAAAATCATAATTAAAAACATATTCATAGTAAAGGAATATAAAACATACATACATATACGTAAAGGAATATATGTGGACATACATACATAACTCATTCTCACATTCCATTCACACAGCCACAATTGCTCCTTCTACCTACCGTTCTGAAAACCCTTTAAAAAAAAAAAAAAAATTTTAACTTTAAAACTTACTTAAAATTTCTTAAAATAACTTCCCTCCCTTTCCCAAACAAAAATATTGCATTTCAAAAGCTCCACGATAAAATATATCTTCCTCCGCAGCCAATGAACCACTTTACACTTGCTTTTTTTCAGTGTAACTTCTAAGGACTTAACCTCACGGATTTCATGAATGAAATCCACGAAGTTCACTGCGCAAGCGCTGCCTGTGCAGTCGCACGCGCTCGAGGTCTGGAAATGCCGGCGTTCCCCGCATGCGCTGTTCATGCTGAACGCCGGCATTTCCAACGGCCAGAAGCGTGAGTAAGCCGACCGTACTCACGCTTCTGGCCTGGAATTTCTGACCCATTATCTGAGGAATTGTAAATGGAGCTGAACACAGTGCAATCATCAATAAACAGCCCCACTTCTGACCTTATGATGGATGGAAGGTCATTGATGAAGTAGCTGAACTTAGGATACTGCCTGAGGAATTACTGCAGCAATGTCCTGGGGTTCAGATGATTGGCCTCCAACCACCACCTTCCTTTGTGGCAGGTAAGATTCTAGCCAGTGAAAAGTTTTCCCCTCGATACCCATTGACTTCAGTTTTACTAGGGCTCCTTAGTGCCTTGATGTCAAGGGCAGTCACTCTCAACTCAATTCTGGAATTCAGCTCGTGTCCCTAGATGAACCAAGGCTGTAATTAAGTTTGAAACTGACTGGTCTTGGCAGATCCAATTTGAGCATTGGTGAGCAAGTTCTGTTTGAAAGCAGTGTTGACGACTCCTTCTTTCAGTTTGCTTAAAATATGGTAGGTTGATAGGGAGGTAACTTGCTGGGTTGGATTTCTCCTTTTTGTGGACAGGACATAATGGGGCAATTTTCAACATTGTCGTATAGATGCCTGTGTTGTAGCTGTACTGGAAAAGTTTAGCTAGTGGTCTGGCTAGTTCTGGAGTACAGAGCTTCAGTACTACAGCTGGAATGTTGTCGGGGCCTGTAGCCTTTGCTACGTCCAATCGTTTCTCCGCCTCTCTTTCCTCATTTAAATTGTCTCTAAATTGACACACTGCTTGTCCAATATCCAGTACTGGATGAGCAGAAATGTTCTCCAATTAAATATTGGTAAGACTGAAGTAATTGCTTTTGGGCCCCGCCACAAACTCCGTTCCCTAGCCACCGACTCCATCCCTCTCCCTAGTATCTGTCAGAGGCTGAACCAGACTGTTCGCAACCTTGGTGTCATATTTGACCCTGAAATGAGCTTCCGACCACCTATTTCCACCTCCGTAAAATTGCCCGTCTGGGCCCCAGCCTCAGCTCATCTGCTGCTGAAACCCTCATCCATGCCTTTGTTACCTCTACACTTGACTATTCAAATTTTTTGTCTTATAATACTCCTGTGCAGCGCCTTGGAACATTTTACTACGTTAAAGGTGCTATATAAATACAAGTTGTTGTTACTGTTGTTATTCCAACGCACTCCTGGCTGGCCTCCCACATTCCACCGTACGTCAACTTGAGGTCATCCAAAACTCGGCTGTCCGTGTCCTAACTTGCACCAAGTCCTGTTCACCAGTCACCCCTGTGCACGCTAACCTACATTGGCTCCTGGTAAAGCAACGCTTCAAGTTCAAAATTCTCATCCTTGTTTTCAAATCCCTCCATGGCCTCACCCCTCCCTATCTCTGTAATCTCATTCAGCCCCACAATATTCCTGGATACAAGGTGTTCGGGAAGGAAAGAAAGGAGGTGGGGTGGCAGTATTGATTAAGGAGAATATTACAGTGCTGGAGAGGATGTCCTGGAGGAGTCAAGGACAGAATCTATTTGGTTAGAGTTGAGAAACAATAGAGGTGCCATTACACTACTAGATGTATTCTATAGGCCACCAACTAGTGGGAAGGATATAAAGGAGAAAATTTGCAGGGAAATTACAGAGAGGTACAAGAACTATAGAGCAGTGATAATGGGAGACTTCAACTATCCTAATACAGACTGGGATAGTAATAGTTTAAAGGGCAGAGAGGGGAAAGAATTTCTGAGGTGTGTTCAGGAGAACTTTCTTGATCAGTACATTTCCAGCCCAACGAGGGAGGAGGCATTGCTGGAGCTGGTTCTGGGGAATGAGGTGAGTCAAGTAGAGCAAGTGTCTGCAGGGGAACATTTAGGGAACAGTGATCACAGTATCATAAGGTTTAGACTAGCTACGAAAAAGGACAGGGAGCAATCTAGAGTAAAAATACTTAATTGGAGGAAAGCCAATTTCAGTTGGTTGAGAATGGATCTGGCCCGGGTAAATTGGAATCAAAGATTGGCAGGCAAAACTGTAATCGAACAATGGGCTGCCTTTAAAGAGGAGATGGTTTGGGTACTGTCGAGGTACATTTCCACGAGGGGGAAAGATAGGGCAACCAAAGCCAGAGCTCCCTGGATGACAAAAAAGAGTAAGATGAAGCAGAAACAGTGGGCATATGACAGATGTCAGGTTGAGAATACAAGTGAGAGCCAGGTTGAATACAGAAAGTTCAGGCAGGAAGTGAAAAAGGAAATAAGAGTAAAGAGAGAGTATGAGAATAGATTGGCAGCTAACATAAAAAGGAATCCAAAAGTCTTCAATAGACATATAAATAGTAAACGGGTAGTAAGAGGAGGGGTGGGGCCAATTAGGGACCAAAATGGAGACCTACGCATGGAGGCAGAGGGCATGGCTGAGGTATTAAATGAGTACTTTGCATCCGTCTTTACCAAGGAAAAAGATGCTGCCCAAGTCATAAGGAAAGAGGAGGTAGTTGAGATACTGGATGGGATAAAAATTGATAAGGAGCAGGTACTAGAAAGGCTGGTTGTACTTAAAGTAGATAAGTCATCAGGACCAGATAGGATGCATCCTAGGATACTGAGGGAAGTAAAGGTGGAAATTGTGGAGGTGGCCATAATCTTCCAATCCTCCTTGGATACAGGGCTGGTGCCAGAGGACTGGAGAATTGTAAATGTTACACCCTTGTTTTAAAAAGGGTGTAAGGATAAACCCAGCAACTACAGGCCAGTCAGTTTAACCTCGGTAGCGGGGAAGCTTTTAGAAACGATAATCTGGGACAAAATTAACAGTCACATGGACAAGTGTGGCTTAATTAAGGAAAGCCAGCACGGATTTGTTAAAGGCAAATTGTGTTTAGCTAACTTGATTTGAGTTTTTTGATAAGTAACAGAGAGGGTTGATGAGGGCGATGCGGTTGACGTAGTGTACATGGACTTCCAAAAGGCGTTTGGTAAAGTGCCACATAATAGGCTTGCCAGCAAAGTTGAAGCCCATGGAATAAAAGGGACAGTGGCAGCATGGATACGAAATTGGCTAAGTGACAGAAAACAGAGAGTAGTGGTGAACAGTTGTTTTTCGGACTGGAGGAGGGTATACAGTGGTCTTCCCCAGGGGTTGGTACTAGGACCACTGTTTTTCTTGATATATATTAATGACTTAGACTTGTGTGTACAGGGCACAATTTCAAAATTTGCAGATGACACAAAACTTGGAAGTATAGTTAACAGCGAGGAGGATAGTGATAGACTTCAAGAAGACATAGGACAGGCTGGTGGAATGGGCGGACACGTGGCAGATGAAATTTAATGCAGAAAAGTGCGAAGTGATACATTTTGATCGGAAGAACGAGAAGCAATATAAACTAAAGAGTACAATCCTAAAGGGGGTGCATGAACAGAGAGACCTGAGGGTATATGTGCACAAATCATTGAAGGTGGCAGGGCAGGTTGAGAAAGCATACGGGATCCTGGGCTTCATAAATAGAGGCATAGAGTACAAAAGCAAGGAAGTTATGATGAACCTTTATAAAATACTGGTTCGGCCTCAATTGGAGTATTGTGTCCAATTCTGGGCACCGCACTTTAGGAAGGATATGAAGGCATTAGAGAGGGTGCAGAAAAGATGTACAAGAATGGTTCCAGGGATGAGGGCTTCAGTTATGTGGATAGACTGGAGAAGCTGGGATTGTTCTCCTTAGGGCAGAGAAGGTTGAGAGGAGATTTGATAGAGGTGTTCAAAATCATGAGGGGTTTAGACAGAGTAGATAGAAAGAAATTGTTCTCACTGGCAGAAGGGTCGAGAACCAGAGGACACAGATTTAAGGTGATTGGCAGAAGAACCAAAGGTGACATGAGGAAAAACTTTTCTACGCAGCGAGTGGTTAGGATCTGGAATTCACTGCCTGAATGGGTAGTGGAGGCAGATTCAACGGTGGCTTTCAACAACAACTTGCATTTATATAGCGCCTTTAACGTAGTAAAACGTCTCAAGGCGCTGCACAGGATTATTATAAGACAAAAAATTTGACACCGAGCCGCATAAGGAGAAATTATGGCAAATGACCAAAAGTTTGGTCAAAGAGCTAGGTTTTAAGGAGCGTCATAAAGGAGGAAAGAGAGGTAGAGAGGCAGAGAGATTTAGGTAGGGAATTCCAGAGCTTAGGGCCTAGGCATCAGAAGGCACGATCACCAATGGTTGAGCGATTATAATCAGGGATGCTCAAGAGGGCAGAATTAGAGGAGCGCAGATATCTCGGGGGGGATTTGTGGGGCTGAAGGAGATTAGAGAGATAGGGAGGGGCGAGGCCTTGGAAGGATTTGAAAACAAGGATGATAATTTTGAAATTGAGGCGTTGCTTAACCGGGAACCAATGTAGGTCAGCAAGCACAGGGGTGATGGGTGAACGGGACTGGTTAATAAAATTGAGGCTCATGGAATAGGTGCGTCAGTGGCAGCTTGGATAAGGAATTGGCTTAAGGACAGAAAACAGCGAGTTGTGGTAAATGGCTGTTTTTCAGATGGAGGATGGTAGACAGTGGTGTTCCCCAAGGGTCAGTGCTGGGGCCACTGCTTTTTTTGGTATGTATAAATGACTTGGATATTGGAATACAGAGTAGAATTTCTAAATTTGCCGATGACACCAAACTTGGGGGTGTGGCAAACAGTGATGATGATGCCAATCGACTGCAACAGGACATAGAAAGGCTAGCAGAATGGGCAGACAAGTGGCAGATGGAATTTAATACAGAGAAGTGTGAGGTGATGCATTTTGGCAGAAGGAACAGGGAGAGGCAATATGCACTTAATGGCACAGTTTTAAAGAGTGTGCAGGGACAGAAGGTGGCAGGACATATTGAGAGTGGTTAACAAAGCATATGGGATCGTGGGCTTCATAAATAGAGGTATTGAGTACAAAAGTAGAGAAGTTATGCTGAACCTTTATAAAGCGCTGGTTAGGCCACAATTGGAGTATTGCGTCCAGTTCTGATCACCACACTTTAGGAAGGATGTGAAGGCCCAAGAGGAGATTTACCAGAATGGTTCCGGGGATCGGGGATCTTAGCTACAAGGACAGGTTGGAGAAGTTGGATTTGGTAGAAGTGTACAAGATTGACGGGTTTGGATAGGTTAGACGGGGAAAGGCTGTTCCCACTAGTTGATGGTATAAGGACTAGGGGGCACAAATTTAAGGTTTTGGGCAAGATATGCGGGGGGGATGTGAGGAAAACTTTTTTACGCAGCGAGTGGTGATGACCTGGAATTCGATGCCAACGGAAGTGGTGGAAGCAGAGACACTCAATGTTTTCAAGGGGCGACTGGATAGGCACTTGAGGGAAATCAACTTGCAGGGCTACGGGGATAGAGCGGGGGAATGACTAACTGGATTGCTCTACAGAGAGCTGGCACGGACACGATGGGCCGAATGGCCTCTTTCTGTGCTGTTGTGACTCTATGACTTGGTGCGAGTTAGGACACGGGCAACCGCGTTTTGGATGGCCTCAAGTTTACGTAGGGTAGACTGTGGGAGGGCAGCCAGGAGTGCGTTGGAATAGTCAAGTCTAGAGGTAACAAAGGCATGGATGAGGGTTTCAGCAGCGGATGAGCTGAGGCAAGGGCGGAGACGGGGAGGTGGAAATAGGTGGTCTTAGTTATGCTGCAGATATGTGGTCAGAAGCTCATTTCAGGGTCAAAAGGGAATTGGGCAAGTAACTGAAGGAAAAAAATTTGCAGGGCTATGGGGAAAGGGCGGTGGAGTGGGACTAGCTGAAGTGCTCTTGCAGAGGACCGGCATGGGTTCGACAGGCCGAATGGCCTCCTTCTGTGCTGTAACCATTCTATAATTCTATGAACACCCCCCACCACCACGCCCAAGATATCTGCGCTCTTCAAATTCTGCCCTTTTGAGCATCCCTGATTATAATCGCTCAACCATCGGTAGCCATGCCTTCAGCTGCCTAGGCCCTAAGCTCTGGAATTCCCTTCCTAAACCTCTCTGCCTCTCTAACTCTCTTTCCTCCTTTAAGATGCACCTTAAAGCCTACCTCTCACCTGCCCTAATTTCTTATGTGGCTTGGTGTCAATATTTTGTCTCATAACACTCCTGTGAAGCACCTTGGGATGTTTTAATACGTTAAAGGTGCTATATAAATACAAGCTTTTGTTAAGACACTCCTTAAAACCTACCTCTTTGACCAAGCTTTTGGTCATCTGCCCTAATATCTCCTTATGGGGCTTGGTATCAAATTTTGTTCAATAATGCTCCTGTGAAACACCTTGGGACGTTTTACTATGTTAAAGGCGCCATATAAATAAAAGTTGTTGTTGTCACATGGAGTGAATTGAATTGGCTGAAGAGTGGCATATGTGATGATGTAGATGCCTTTCCTCTTGAGCTTCCTAGATAATTTTCACTTGTGGAGGGAAATAGAGTGATAAGTACAAATTCTTATATTTAATTACAAAGGCAGACACCTTTGTAGATTTAATCAGCTCTTCAAATCATTGGAGCCACTTTCTCAATGAAAAAAATAGTTGTTTCCACAATGCAAAGTAATGCTCTAGTAAAGGCACTGTAAGTTCATTTGAAAATATATGTTGTGCAGCAGACACAGATTTTGAAGTCACAACATGGCAATGAGTCAATGTTTTTGATAAGATATTGAGTTGCGGAAATCTTGGTGCCCAAAACATCGTTCTTAGGCTTGGTGGCTGAATATGTTTGTACTCATTTACTAGAGCAGAAATGCAACTGATACAAACAGGATAATAAAGAATCAAAGATTGAAACATGAGATACCCCCTTAAAAACAAATTCCAGAGTAGACCAGTAACAGTTCTGGCTGAAAGTCTGAATGGAGCATACCACTTTCTCCTCATCGAATTAATGATTGGCATGCAGTGCGTAGCAAACGAGCAGCCCATATACTTTCAAGGCTAGTGCTCAAAGGGTTAATGCCTCGTTTTGAAAAGCCTCAATATGAAAATGCAGAGATGATTGATTTCTTTATGAATGCCACCACCCAACTAACAGTGCACCGCTCATTTTATCAATCTTTGACCATTTGCAGCAATCTGGCAGCAATCCAGAGATTCAGTGTGTTAGTGTATTACCTTACTAATGGGAAATTTCATCAAGAGATAATGAACAGGGAACACGACAGTGGCTGGCCTTTAAATACAATTTTCTAAATTTCAAAAACCACTAAATTACTAGAAAATGTGTCACTAATTTTAAAGTAGTTACAACAAATGGAAAACATTTCTGCAAACCTAACAATTAAAGTATCACTTACATTTTACAGCAATTACGTTTAGCTAAAACTAGACATTCTCAGTTTCAAACAATCATTAAGAACTTTTGATCTGCAGCCAAAGCACGAGGCTTCAAACCCAAACAGTTTATGAACAAAACTAAATCGGGAAGAGGAAAGGGCACATTTAGTGTTATTTAATGTTCAGTACAGCAATATTCTAAGCACATTAATCTTTATAAATATCGTAATATTAAACGTGACAATTAAAGGTCTACATCACAATGGGGAAGAGGAGGATTGCATTAGTGCAACTAATAATATTGAATGAAAAACCAAAAGGGATTGCTTTATTTAAACTGGCAGGAATCAAGGTCTATGTGCAGTAGAATTGAGTTAATGTACCAAGTTCTCCTTGACCACTAACCTTTCCTTTGGAGCTTCTCTCTCACTCCCTCCATCACTATAACAAGTACTTTGTAGGATGGCCCAGTTGCATCAGTGGTTAACTCCCAAGTAAAAGTTTTGAATACCCAAAAGTTGTGCTTAGTTAGCCCTCAAACAGACGATTAGTGAGTGTGCCACATAGAAACATCCATAGCAGATACAAATTATGTCCCATTCACCGGTTTCCACACCATTGACAAGTCCCCAAACACTCCTTCCATGTGAAGCAGCAGCTTACATGTACTTCCTGCAATCTAGTATACAGTATTTGCTGCTCACAGTGCTGTTTCTTCTAAATTGGGAAACCAAATATAGATTCGTGGCCACTTTCGTGAAAATCTCAGTTCCATGCACAACTATCATTCTGACTGCCCTGTGGCTTGCCACGTGAACTGTCCCTTCTCATTCCCATTGTCCCCGTCTTGGGTCTCTCCAATGTTTTAAATCAAGCTCAATACAAACTTCAGGGAATACTAGTTGATCTTTCACCATGGCACACTGCAGTCCTCTGGTCTGAACAATAACTTTTGCAAATTCAGACCGTAGTTACATCCTCAATTTTTCTGCCAACTTCTCCCATTCACCATTCATTTCAATGCTCTGCGTTTTGGAGCTGTTTTTGTCCCCCTTTTTGTGTTTCTAATGTCTTTTCACTATCTGTCTGAAATGAACTTTGGGTAACAACTAGCATTTTTAACATTTCTTTCCAAGTCTTAGCAAATCTGTTCACCAGCTATTCTGTTTCTTTCTGGTGGGAGTTAATACACCCAGTGATTGATTTTTAGCTATTGTTTTCCAGTCTTTGTTTTGTTCAGTCTCCCAAAAAGGGGCTGCTCATCTCTCAGTTTCCAGTTCTGATGAAGTGCCCACACTCAAAACAATAATCCATCGTTGCTCTTTGCAGATGCTGCACAACCTTTCAGCATTTTCTGTTTTGTAACAGTTTTACAGCTATTTTAGGTGCAGACTTCCCATTACCTATTACTGTAGGTTATGGTATCCAGAGTGATTTTGCTCAAACTTTGATTAATGTCATTCATACATTAAATATGTTCACCCTTTTAAAATCAGTTTGCTTAATAATTTAATCAGTAACATACCCAGAAAAGAAACTGTTGCAAACCTTACAAGTAGCATATTGTAGTAAATAATTGGAATGAAGAAAAGCAAAACTGAAATAAAATCACATTTTTCTAGTCTGCTAGTATTAAATTTGAGCTCTAGTCATATGTCTATGTCACTATAATGTGCACTGACCTCAAACAGAATTACAACAGTAAGCAATTATCCTCAAGTCTACTGATATGTCATGCTAAACCTGACAGTTCAAGGAATGAAGTTAATTGTTTTGACTAGCCGCCATAATTAGCCACAGTAGCTGTAATTGCCAATAGCCAAATTGACTGGGTTAGTAGCCATGAAAAAACTACAAGCAACCTGATGCCTATGACCTGTAAGCAAAATGACAATATGCTCAAGTGATTTTTTTTTTATTACTTATTTCTGGCTTTAACCTCATTCTTAATATCTTCAGTACAGGTTGACCATCCCGACAGCTTTCTCAGCTACAGATGCAATGCCTTGAAACGCTTAGGCTAAAATGCTAAAAATCAAATTTTAAAAGATGTAGCTGGACACTGTTCAGGTCACAGCAGTGCTATGCATCATTTTAAAAACTGTTCCTGCAGCTGAACATGTTGGACATTTGACTGTGTAAACGCTGAGAAAAAATGCATTTTAACCTGTGTGAAGTCAAAGAATTTCTGTGCCTTATCTTAAACTATTGCAGAACTAAATAAAGAAAGTGTATTTTAGTAAATATATGAAGTGATTCAGAAGGTAAAAATGGCTAACTGATGATTAGCAGAAACCTGTGAATGCTCTAAAACATGAAAAACTGATAAGGTAGTCTTCAAGTGTGGCTTGATGGCATGCTCAAGTCAGCCCGAAGTTGATCACAGTAGTAGTGTTTCATAACATAAGAAAAGTCAGGGATGAGGAAATAAAATCTCTCAGCCCATTGATGCTCACCTCTCCTGTATATATTGGCCTTGGAAGGGGTAAATGGAGATTCACCAGAATTATTTCAGGGCTTAAAGGGTTAAATGAGAACAGGTTGCATAAACTTGGCTTGTATTTCCTTGAGTTTAGAAGGTTGAGGGGGTGATCTAATTGTGGTGATTAAAATTATGAAGGGATTCGATAGAACTACTTGTATTTATATAGCGCCTTTAACGTAGTAAAACGTCCCAAGGCGCTTCACAGGAGTATTAGAAGACAAAATATTTGACACCAAGCCACATAAGGAGAAATTAGGGCAGGTGACCAAATGCTTGGTCAAAGAGGTAGATTTTAAGGAGCATCTTAAAGGAGGAAAGAGAGGTAGAGAGGCAGAGAGGTTTAGGCAGGGAATTCCAGAGCTTAGGGCCTAGGCAACAGAAGGCACGGCCACCAATGGTTGAGCGATTATAATCAGGGATGCTCAAGAGGGCAGAATTAGAGCACAGATATCTTGGGGGGGGGGGGGTTGTGGGGCTGAAGGAGATTACAGAGGTAGGGAGGGGCGAGGCCATTGGAGGGATTTGAAAACAAGAATGAGAATATTGAAATCGAGGTGTTGCTTAACCGGGAGCCAATGTAGGTCAGCGAGCACAGGGGTGATGGGTGAACGGGACTTGGTGCGAGTTAGGACACGGGCAGCCGAGTTTGGATCACCTCAAGTTTACGTAGGGTAGAATGTGGGAGACCAGCCAGGAGTGCACTGGAATAGTCAAGTCTAGAGGTAACAAAGGCATGGATGAGGGTTTCAGCAGCGGATGAGCTGAGGCAAGGGCGGAGACCCACAATGTTACGGAGGTGGAATAGGCGGTCTTAGTGGTCAAATATGACACCAAGTTTGCGAAGTGTGGTTCAGCCTCAGACAGATGCTAGGGAGAGAGACAGAGTAGATAGATAACAATTATTTCCTCTGGTGGGGGAATCCAGAACAAGGGGGCATTATCTTAAAAATAGAGATAGACCATTTAGGAGTAAAATCAGGAAACACCTTTTCCACACAAAGGGTAGTGGAAATCTGGAACTTACTTCCCCAAAAGGATGAAGCTCAACGTAAGCTCGAGGAATAGCACCTCATCTTCCAATTAGGCACTTTACAGCCTTCTTGACTCAACATCGAGTTCAATAACTTCAGACCATAACCTCTGCCCCAATTTTTTCTCACATGGCAGCTGTTGATGATTCTGCCATTGCCATTTACACTTCATCTCAAGTCATCTTTTGTTTCTTAACTTGTCCCATTACCATCTCCTTTTGCCTTGCACCATCATCCCTTCTGTCTCTTAATCTCTGCTGCCTTCCATCCTATCACAGACCTTCCCTTTTGGTCATTCCTCTCCTCCCCCTCCTACACTTGCTTAAAAACCTTCTACATCTCCAAATTTTTCCAGTTCTGACAAAGGGTCTTCAGCCAGAAACGTTAACTGTTTCTCTCTCTACAGATGCTGCCTGACCTGCTGAGTATTTCCAGCATTTTCTTTCCATTTTTATTTCAGATTTCCAGCATCCGCAGTATTTTGCTTTTGTCCCCAAAAGGATGTTGTTGCTGCTGGGTCTGATCAGATGGGATTTGACCAAGACTCTGTACAATTGAAGCATAACTTCCTCCTCTTTGTATTCCGACTCCCTTGAGATCGTGCAGTAAGCATTATAATAAATAATGGAGCCTCTCTATACCTATGTATCTGTGCAAGACCAGAAGATGATAGGTAAAGGTCCCGAGACAGGAGGAGGGGAAAAAAGTGACAGTTAAACATAATCCTTTGTCAACTTTTGATTTTTAAAGAGAGCATTGGCAAGAATTCCTCTTAAATACTTCTGCAGTAACTGAACAAGTCAGTCATCTTCAATTAACCTTTGAACCACCCAATGAAGTGTGAAACACAAACCTCAACCCAAGAGCACTGCAGTGAGGGGAAGCCAATTATTTCCAAGAAAATAGTGTCATTGATCAGCAATCTGCCTTTTTACTTCCTTCTATGCATGTTTATGAGGAATACATACTACAGTGGAATCCACATTTTATGTGAACCATTAACTAAAGACAATTCTATTCAACCAAAAGAGAAACCCTATATCAAACTTGTGCTGCCTTTCTTTAGGAATTTATGTTAGTTTTCCAGTTAATTCAGGGGTTTGAATAATTTGGGTCGATTTCCATTGTGTGCCGCCACCTAGTGGATATTTGGTACCTAGCAACTGCAGTAAAGCACAGTAAAGTAAACTACTGTGTATCACAGACCTGCAGCCACACATGGTCTGGGAAGTTATATTGTTGTCACACTCCAGCCTTGGACACTATTTGTCTGTAAGTACTTGAGAATGTTATAGATGATTAGTGTACACTATATTTTGCAGAAAATGTTTAGTTTGTAACTTTTCTTTGTAAACAAACTTACACAGCTAGCCGTGAAGTGCTCGCTCTCTGTCTAGCTGGTTAACTTGTAGCTGTATTTTGATGCACTATGTACAGGGCTAATTTAAAGAGAATGCCTTCCAGTTTGCTAAATGTATATTCACAGTAAGCTGTGTTTCCACGTGTTTGGTAAGTTACATGCCAAATGTACTGTGTTGCTCAGGCGTACCTAAATTTGTGTATGCATATCAGTTATGTGCTTGTATACTAATGTGTGCTTCCATTTCTGTATTGTATTTCAGTTTCACAATAAGAATCTTTCAGTAAAGTTTACAAGAAAAGTCAAGCCTTGTGATTTTTATGGGAAGATATCAAGTTGTTAGCTACCTGTCTAGCTCTGCATAGGAACGCGCTGCAAGGGCAGAAAAAAACTATTACAGTGATGTTGTGCAAGTGTAAAGCTTACTGAATGTTTGACATATATGCAAAGTCAAAATCAATTTTACATTAAACCAGTAATTGGCTACGCTCTTTTTGGAACGTGATCTATTATTATTTGTATAATGGAAACCAAATAAAAGAGTCAACTAATTAGGTTTGTTGCCAAGTTGACCAGCTGCAGTGGTGTAAATAGTGTAAGAAAATAAAGCATTGGCTTCTCCTAGATAGTGTTCAAAGCTTGATTTCTCTGGAACAAAGTACTTGGAAAGAACCCTTGACAGAAGTTTAACACTGAGTGCAAGGGTGATGGCTGAAGCAATGGCTTATCAGAAGAATGTCTTGTTCAGTTTCTCAGCCAATGTTGAAGTAAACTACAGGATAGGAGACCTCAGTCACAGTTAACAAGGGTAGGAACCCCATTCCTTGGGGTGCTAAAGCCACAATGGAGATTTATCCAATACAAACTTAAATGGTGATGATAGAGCAGACTTGGTCTCAAGAAAGATTTCAACTTCTGTGTTAAGCCAAAGGGGTCCTTGTGTGATTCACTGACGTCTCACTATAGGAGCATGACGTGGAGGGAGAATAATCATTGTTATGATCTGACTTGCGATTCTTGGACATAGGAATTCTGGCAATATATTTTCTGATCAACTCCAATAAAACTAGCATACAATGGACTCCCTTGGATAGCTCAGCTTATTACGGCAGTCAGTATAGATCAGGAAATCTCAATTCAGTCTGTGCTGAGTTGGGTGAACTTAGCCAGAATAGCAGCAGGGGCGCTCTCAATAGGCTTGTTTAGGGAAGAGAAAATCGGACAGGGCTCCTGCTTCCGATCACTATACAGCAATCCCTGCTGCAAGTGCACATGTGGATGTTGGATGAGGGGAAGATCAAAGTCAGCTACGATGCCTCTACCATTTAATAACTTGCCAGCACTCACGATCTAGGTTCACATATAGAATGATGGAGGGCACCCACTGCATGCAGAACCAATACCCAGCAAACAGCTAATGGCTTCTGGACAGAAGATGGGGAGAAAATTAGCAGTGAAGTCATAACCCTGAAGAAACCACCAGATAAAGTTTGATAAATCGTACAAGAAAGATTTTTCTACAAGATTTTAAAACAAGGAGTTGGCATGAAACTGAAATGAAGTTTATTTTGTGAGGAGTGAATGGCAGAGAAGAGACAAACTGAGCAGAAATTAGAACAGCCTTCAAGACAAAGCGTTTATTGTTTTACTGGCATGAGCAGTGTTCAGGAAGCTGGCATTAATAGCAGAGGAAGAATTGCAGATGGTTATGTGAAGTTTCACTCCCTATAAAACACCAAGAGAGGACAACAAATTCTTTAAAGGGTGCAGCTTTGGCTATTTTATGTATTGTATAACAACTGAAGAACAGTATATTTGTTCACTCCAAATCTTTTGCAATTATCAGCTTAATTTATTTTTATTTGTAGTCTGAAAACCATATATACAGTATATATTAGATAGTGGATAAAGTGAATATAGTACTGAACCATAAAGAAAGATGAACTAACATTTTTATTGTGCAATCAACCAAAACTGTATCTGTCAAGTAAATACAGGTAGATCGCTTTAGACCTTTATTTTGACCCGCAGGATATGACTGTGTATGCAGCTGTTTAACTAGTGCTCTTAACTAACACTGGTGTAAAATAACTATAGTTGTGCACCAGACAAGACACAAATCTATACCATACGAACTGGGATAATGATTCTGCAATATAAATCAACTTTGGGGCAGAATCTAACACTAAAAGTGTGACTGTGTGGAAAACTCTTGACAGTACTGCATCAAACAGAAGACAAACTCTCTCAGATCAAACACAATAGTTGCAAAATGCTCCTGAACTATGTCAGCTAAAGGCCAATGCAAGACAATGATGAACAAGACAACCCATGTCACAAAAATTGCCATCCTTGACTTCAAGCCTGACACATGTTGCAATCTGTCAGGGCAAATTATGTTTACTATGCTGTTTGGCAATAGTGATAGAGAGGTTTTGAAAATAAGAGTATAAATCTTGTGTAAGGGGCTTGTTGAACTTGGCATAAAGAGAATTCAGTAAGCGCCAACATACAGAGCCATCTCACTCCACCTCAGGTAACCAATGTAATAGCAAATGTCAGCCACACACTGGAAAATGCCAGTGTGTGGCGTGCAGCTTTTCTGTCTCACACTGGCCAAAAGTGCAACACTGATTGCATTTACATAAATGTCAACGGTATCTTAACTGCTTTAAATTATCTTATAATGAAAATGATAATAAATACGAAAACATGTTCATTTGCAGCAAACTGCATGTATGTCCATACTGTGTGCTATCGAATGTGCTAATTTCCTATTTTGAACTCCAAGAGCTACACGTAAGGCAAGTTCC
Source organism: Somniosus microcephalus (assembly GCF_052327205.1). Lineage (NCBI taxonomy): Eukaryota > Metazoa > Chordata > Chondrichthyes > Squaliformes > Somniosidae > Somniosus > Somniosus microcephalus. Next base: position 51,018,636 of record NC_141008.1, read on the forward strand.
ACTGAAACTGCTCCAAGCATGAAGACCACTCTTAGAAAATTCAGAACTAACAAAGTATAGGTGTTGATTATTAAAACATTGTCATAATTGTTTATAGTCACAAATTAGCAAATCAGGAAGGTGATTTAGCTTCAATTTGAGCCCAAGAGTAATTCTTAAATATTGGAGCCGATTAAGCAGTCCCATCGCAGTGCTGACGTTTCACGAGGTCAACATGCTATAATAATTAACAGGGTACACAGGCTGAATATCTGACAAGTCAGCAGTTCTTGGACAGCCGTAGCTCCCAATTAAAACATAGTCACACTTTATCAATTTGAACATTTGCTGATAGTGGTGACAAAGGCATGGGTGAGGGTTTCAGCAGTAGATGGACTGAGGTAGGGGTGGAGTTGAGCGATGTTATGGAGGCGGAAGATGATGTTCTTTGTGATAGAAGCTCAGGTTGGGGTCAAATAGAACACCGAGGGTATGAACAGTCTAGTTCAGCTGGAGACAGTGGCCGGGAGGAAATGGAATCAGTGGTAAGGATGCACAGTTGGTGGCAGGGGTTGGAGACAATGGCTTCGGTCCTGCCATTATAAGCCTATTTCTGCGCCAGCAAGAAGTTAAACAATAGGAAGACCATGGCTTTGGTCATCCCATTGTTTAACTGGAGGAAATTGGGGCTCCCCAAGACAGGAAGTCAAACGAGCAATCTGATAACAAATGGGGATGGGAAGAGAAAACATTGTTGGAGATACTCTGGCTACGATCAGATATGCAAGAATGGACACACTTGGGAGAAATTAAATGTGGTATAACTGGGTGACAGGAAGGGCTCGAGAGGAGAAAAAGGGAGATTAAAGTAATGGGCTTGGGTCCAGAGCGCCAGACAAAATGTGCAGACGTGATTAAATGCTGACCTTGTAACTACTGAGTCCCTATGAAAGGGCCGTTCAAATTTTAGGATCAGAATCCATAGCGGGAGTTGGGGCAGGGGATATTGGCAGGTCTGGGATAGTACCATTCTTATTATTCCTTCCCCTCTGCTAACTCACACACTCATTCACTGACACAAAGGCTCAAAATGCAGCAATACAACACATATTATCTTGCTATATAATCTCTATTTGAAGGGGTGTCTTACTGCCATCATTCTAAGGTATGTTCTTCTGACTCCACGTTGTCCATGTGGAGATAACAAAAACAACAACTTGCACTTATATAGCACCTTTAACATAGTAAAATGTCCCAAGGCGCTTCACAGAGCGCTAAGCGTTATCAAATAAAATTTGACACCAAGCCACATAAGGAGTTATTGGACAGGTGGAGGCAAGTTTTAAGAAGTGTCTTGAAGGAGGAGAGAGAACTGGAGAGGCAGAGAGGTTTAGGGAAGGAATGCCAAAGCTTAGGGTCGAGGTAGCTGCAGGCACTGCCGCCATTGGCAGTCTCTCAGGGCAATGCCGCCATTGGCAGTCTCTCAGGGCAATGCCATGTAGATCCCACCTAGCCACCCTACTCAAATGATTCATGCAGTGCTGCAGAGAATGAAGGACAAGACCACTACAGCAGCATTAGATGTGACGTCAGCAGTTGCAGGGCCATTTCATGATCTAGCATAAGAGGGCACTCGATCACCTCCAGCTCCAAGATAAGCCCAGCAGCTACAAGCCAGTCAGTTTAACCTTGGCAGTGGGGAAGCTTTTAGAAACAATAATCAGGGGCAAAATTAACAGGCACATGGACAAGTGTGGATTAATTAAAGAAAGCCAGCACAAATTTGTTAAAGGCAAATCGTGTTTAACCAACATGATCGTGTTTTTTGACGAGGTAACAGAGGGTTGATGAGGGCAATGTAGTTGACGTGGTGTATATGGACTTTCAAAAGGCGATTGGTAAAGTGCCACATAATAGGCTTGCCAACAAAGTTGAAGTCCATGGAATAAAAGGGACAGTGGCAGCATGGATACAAAATTGGCTAAGTGACAGAAAACAGAGAGTAGCGGTGAACAGTTGTTTTTCAGACTGGAGGAAGGTATATACTGTAGTAGTGTTCCCCAGGGGTCGGTTCTAGGACCACTGCTTTTCTTGATATATATTAATGATTTGGTCTTAGGTGTACAGGGCACAATTTCAAAATTTGCAGATGACACAAAACTTGGAAGCATAGTGAACAGTGAGGAGGATAGTGATAGACTTCAAGAGGACATAGACAGGCTGGTGGAATGGGCTGACACGTGGCAGATAAAATTTAATGCAGAAAAGTGCGAAGTGATACATTTTGGTAGAAAGAATGAAGAGAGGAATATATAAACTAAAGGGTACAATCGTAAAGTGGGTGCACGAACAGAGACCCCCTAGGGGTATATGTGCACAAATCGTTGAAGGTGGCAGGGCAGGTTGAGAAAGCGGTTAAAAAAGCTTACGGGATCCTGGGCTTCATGAAGAGGTATAGGGTACAAAAGCGTGGAAATTATGATGAACCTGTATAAAACACTTGTTCGCCCTCAATTTGAGTATTGTGTCCAATTCTGGGCACCACACTTTAGGAAGGATGTGAAGGCTTTAGAGAGGGTGCAGAAAAGGTTTACGAGAATGATTCCAGGGATGAGGGACTTCAGTTACATGGATAGACTGGAGAAGCTGGGGTTGTTCTCCTTGGAGCAGAGAAGATTGAGAGGAGATTTGATAGAAGTGTTCAAAATCATGAGGGGTTTGGACAGAGTAGATAGAGGGAAACTGTTCCCGTTGGCGGAAGGGTCGAGAACCAGAGGACATAGATTTAAGCTGGTTAGCAGGAGAATTGGATAAGTACCTGAAGGAAAAAATTTGCAGGACTATTGGGGAAAGGGCAGGGAAGTGGGACTAGAAGTGCTCTTGCAGAGAGCCAGCACGGGCTCGACGGGCCAAATGGCCTTCTTCCGTGCTGTAACCATTCTATGATCTCAAGAGGTAGGCATTAACAACACCCACCATTTGCCCCTCCCATGGGGGATGGAGCACTAGATTAGGTAATGTAAAATATACACCATACACATTCACAAAGGGGAAGTGCAGAGGTAAAGCACATTATTAGGGAGAATAAAATGGACTTATTTGAAATGTGTCCTGAAAGTTCAGGGATGGAGATGAATAAAAATAGCATTAGAGGAATGGATTGGTATCCATGATAGCTACAAGTAGGGTGGGGCCTATTAGAGATCATGAGGGTAATCTGTGTGTGGAGGCGAGAGACATCGGTAGGGTTCTTAATGAATACTTTGCGTCTGTCTTCACAAAGGAGAGAGGCGAAGCAGACATTGCAATCAGCAGAGAGGTGTGTGAAATATTAGATGAAATAAACAGAGAGAGAGGAAGTATTGAGGGGTTTAGCAGCTTTAAAAGTGGATAAATCCCCAGGCCCGGATGAAATGTATCCCAGGCTGTTAAGCGAAGCAAAAGAGGAAATAGCAACGGCCCTGATCATCATTTTTCAATCCTCTCTGGCTTCAGGTGTGGTGCCGGAGGACTGCTAATGTGGTACCGTTGTTTAAAAAGGGAGAAAAGGATAGACCGATTAATTACAAGCCAGTCAGCCTAACCTCGGTGGTGGGAAAATTATTGGAAAGAATTCTGAAGGACAGGATAAATCTTCATTTAGAAAGACACGGATTAATCAAGGATAGTCAGCACGGATTTGTTAAGGGAAGGTCGTGTCTGACAAACTTGATTGAATTTTTTGAGGAGTTAACAAGGAGGGTAGATGAGGGTAGTGCGTTTGATGTAGTGTATATGGACTTTAGCAAGGCTTTTGGTAAGGTTCCACATGGCAGGCTGGTCACGAAGTTAAACGCCCATGGGATCCAGGGCAAAGTGTCAAGTTGGATTCAAAACTGGCTTGGAGACAGAAAGCAGAGAGTAATGGTTGATGGGTGTTTTTGTGACTGGATGGCTGTTTCCAGTGGGGTTCCGCAGGACTCAGTACTAGGTCCATTGCTTTTTGTGGTATATATCAATGATCTAGAATTGAATATAGGGGGTATGATTAAGAAGTTTGCAGATGATACTAAAATCGGCTGTGTGGTTGATACTGAAGGAGGAAGCTGTAGACTGCAGGAAGATATCAATAAATTGGTGAGGTGGGCAGAACAGTGGCAAATGGAATTCAATCCGAAGAAGTGTGAGGTAATGCATATGAGGATGGCTAACAAGGAAAGGGAATACACATTAAATGGTAGGACACTGAGTAGCGTAGAGGAACAGAGGGACCTTGAAGTGCATGTCCACAGATCTCTGAAGGTAGCAGGCCAGGTAGATAAGATGGTTAAGAAGGCATACGGAATGCTTGCCTTTATTAGCCGTGGCATACAAGAGCAGGGGGGTTATGCTTCAACTGTATAAAACACTAGTTAGGCCTCAGCTAGAGTACTGTGTGCAGTTCTGGTCACCACATTACAGGAAAGATGTGACTGCACTAGAGAGGGTACAGAGGAGATTCACAAGGATGTTGCTGGGAGTAGAGAATCTTAGCTATGAGGAAAGACTGGATAGGCTGGGTCTGTTTTCCTTGGAACAGAGGAGGTTGAGGGGAGAACTTATTGAGGTGTATAAAATTATGAGGGGCATTGTTAAAGTGGATAGAAAGGACCTATTTCTGGACCAGGGGGCACAGATTTAAAGTAATTGGTGGAAGGTTTAGAGGGGATTTGAGGGGAAATTTCTTCACCCAGAGGGTTGTGGAGGTCTGGAACTCACTGCCTGAAAGGGTGGTAGAGGCAGGAACCCTAACCACATTTAAGAAGTACTTGGATGTGCACCTGGGATGCTCTAACCTGCAGAGCTACGGACCAAGAGCTGGGAAGTGGGATTAGGCTGGAGAGCTCTTTGTTGGCCGGCGCAGACACAATGGGCCGAAATGGCCTCCTTCCGTGCTGTAACTTTCTATGATTCTATGAAGTGCACCTCTCATCAGACAATTATAGAGTCACTGATGGACACTGAAGAGTCAGTTCTGCAGACCATGTGCCTTCCTGGTTGAAGGAAGAGAGCAGGCAGCAAGGGACTCCTGCAGGGAAATACAGGCACAAAACTGACATAAAATGTAAAGCATACTTAAAAAAACTGGACAGAAATGCAATCAAACTGGAGTAATGTACTACTTTTTAGTTAATGTAATGTGTCAGTGCTGGTGTTAGAGAACAAGTAATTGAGCAATATGAATTTATAAAGCTTTCTAGTGTAACAGGAAAAAAATAAAGCAGCGATAATTTGTTTCATTGCCACATGTAACAAGTCAAACAGAAAGCATTTTCCATTTTTATCTGCTGTCACTCAGGTGCTAAATAATTTAAGTTTAGCAACATTGAAAACAAAAATCATTAAAAATGTAACAAAAGTACTGTACACTTATCCAAGCATTTTTGGCACCTTGGGATTAACGTTACAGACTAATGCTCAGATAAAGATTCATACATCTCACAAATGATTCAAATAGTTCTCTGATGTCCTGGTATACACATCAACCAGTGCAGCATCGGGGACATATTTAGCAGCAACAAGAGGGGTAGCATTACTGTACTGCCCACTCATATCACGGTGAAGTGAAAGAGAGATCACTGCATATATGTACTCTGTTCACTAACTACTGACTACCAATGAAATTTCTAATAAGTTAAAAGAGCGAACTGGATGCTATTTTCAACGAGAAACCTGTGCAGCAGACCACTGAATACACACTGACTGTAGTTAGACTGCTGACATTGCTTTCTGCTAGCTCCACTGGATTATTGCTTGTAAGAGATGATGCAAGCTAAGATCGGAGGTATTAGTATGCAGGTCCTATACAATGCAGCTCTGCTCTAACATAAAAGTTGCAATATACTATAAAAGATTGTAACTGCAAAGGGCAGGCAGTATTCAAGTTGGTGGAAGAGCAGCAGCAGATAAAGAAAGATGTTAAGAAGGGAAGCGATAGTGCATTCTTGATTGGAACACAAAATTAGAAATTGCCGTGACTATAAAGTAGTGAAACACTTGGATTCACATCTACTTTTTCACTAAATTTTGCAAAATCAGAATTGTCACCCCACAGCTATGCACAGAGGCCTGGACTAATGATCCAGAGAAGTGAGTTCAAATCCCACCACAGCAGCTGGAGGATTTAAATTCAGTTAATTAAATAAACCTGGAATTAAAAAGCTAGTGTCAGTAATGGTGACCATGATTGTCGTAAAAACCCTTCTGGTTCACTAATGTCCTTTAGGGTAGGAAATCTGCCGTCCTTACCCGGTCTGGCCTACATGTGACTCCAGACCTACAGCAATGTGGTTGACTCTTAACTGCCCTTCACCACAAGGACTGCAGTGGTTCAAGAAGGCGGCTCACCACCACCTCGTCAAGGGCAATTAGGGATGGGCAATAAATGCCAGCCTTGCCAGCGACGCCCACATCTGTTGAACGAATGCATTATTAAAAAAATGAGCTAGTCAAAGGGAGTCAATGGATAGCAACCAACACTTGGAATTTTGGCTGATTAATCCCTCCCTAACTCAAGGGTGCTGAGAGCAGCTGTTGTACCCCGAGTGCCATTCCAGCTGAAACCATAAAGATCATAGAAGAATCATAGAATGATACAGCACTGAAAGAGGCCAATTGGCCCCCAACACTTATAAAATTAGCAAATGAAGACCTCATTAGTGAGCAGAGTGAGATACTTTCACCAAAGTGCACAAAATACCAAATAATCAGATTTGCATTGAGATGTATTAAGAATTTGTTGCTCCAAGTGTTTGTTTGTGTAGTTGCCACAATATTTTTCTCTGAACTGTCCAATTTTGACAGTGTTCAGGTAAGGGACGGGCACTTGCCGTGAATAGTAGCACAGCATGCGGCATTTCAACAAACACAAAACTTTATGCTTCAAGAGATCATGGTGCAAATTTACCCTGGTCTCATCTACTCATCTCAATCCCTGTTGCTTCCAGGGATTCTGAACAAGTGACATGATTAAAATCTAATGCAACCAAAACTCTCTTATAAACAGCAAATTCAATCTACTGCCAGCCAAGCAGAAGTGAAAAAAATCAAACAGCTTCCCTGGAGGTACATCACTGCTGTATGCTTCATGCCACTGCGTCTAAGGTGAACTGTAAGTGTCAATCATCATTAAGAATCCCCAAGGTGACAGCTCCACTTTTCAAACCATGTGCACAGTTTGATCGAAAGTAAAATCTTAAAGGTCAATGCAACTTGCTAAGGACATGATAAACAAAGAAAAAACTGGACTGCTCTGCCATTTTCACAGACCTATTACTTACAGCTCAAAAAACAGACAGGGAAAAGTAAAAGTTTTAAACTGATGTTTGGAAAATGTTGTACGGTTCCACTGACTTGCCAGTTTATATCCTCAAGCAACAAGGAAGGATACACTGCCTCTTTCACCCACGCTTAAAAGATTCAAATGACTATATAAGGCATTGATAAAAAGAATTGAAATATCCCTTTTTTTATTCATTCACGGATGTGGGCGTCACTGGCAAGGCCGGCATTTATTGCCCATTCCCTAATTGCCCTCGAGAAGGTGGTGGTGAGCCACGTTCTTGAACTGCAGCAGTCCGTGTGGTATGTCGTAGCGGTTTGGTACAACTGAGTGGCTTGCTAGGCCATTTCAGAGGGCAGTTAAGAGTCAATCACATGGCTACAGGTCTGGAGTCACATTTAGGCCACTTCGGGCAAGGACCACAGATTTCCTTCCCTAAAGTACGTTAGTGAACCAGATGGGTTTTTACGCTAATCCGGCAGTTACATGGTCACTAATCCAGGCCTCTGGATTACTAGTCCAATAACATAACCACTATGCTACTGTTCCCTTCTTGCTGCACCAAGCATAGAGCTCTCCTGGAATTTTACGGTGTTGTCAAACAATGGTCCTGAATTTGCAGCCGGAGACTTCCCGTGGGTAAATGCCTCTGATCCGCAAATAAAATGCCCACATACCTGGTGGTCCGGGAGGTACGGAGACTCGCGGTCCTGGGCCTCTCCGGGTACGCGCGGGAAGATGGCCATGTATCCCAGGGGCACAGACGGTTCGCAAGCGCCCCGGGATCATGTGGGCCAGCCCAACGAATGACAGAAGGGGATCCCCATTCATGCTTATGGGGATTCCATATGTACCCAAAAAATACCTCTATACTTCAAATACATTTTTTTAATCACCTATTTAAAATTAATTAAAATGGCTTTGAATTAAATATTTTTAAAAAAATTTAATTTTGAAAAATAAATGTACATGTTTTAAAGTGGCTATAAATAAACTTATCTTATTTCACAGGTTTTTAAATGAATAAATGATTGATAAAATTTTTATTTTTCTGTTTTTTAAAACTCTTACGCTGGTAAAAGCAGGCCTTACGCTGGGCAGAAGTCTGCACCAGCGAATGCCCTTTTTCTGGGGATTCATGCCATCTGTCTTGACAGATCGCAAGTTCCAGGATTTAGTGCATGTGCAGCGCATGCCTAAACCTGGAACCTGTGCGGCCCCTACAGGCACGTGCGCACCTCACATGCGCCTGTAGGGGCTGCAAATTATGGCCCAATGATTCTCTCGCCAATTTTCTAAGGGAACAACACGAATTTACTGAGAAAATTCTAGTGTGAAGTGGCCTAATCAGAATCCAATTCAGCTCCTCTGCCTTCCGCAAAGATACACTCAAGTTCAGTGTTTCTTGCATCAGAAATCTCCAAAGATGATCAGCTGAACAAAAGAAATGTAATTCGGGATACCGATTCTGAATAGGAAGAGATCTACAATACAGTCAGCTTATTGGAGTCCTTAGAGGGTTTTATACACAGAAAAAATATCATGCTAGCCTGACTCAGTTGATAGCACCCTTGCCTAAGAGTCATGAAGTTGTGGGCTCAAGCTCAAATCCAGGACTTTAGTACAAAATCTCGGCTAACACCAGTACAGCACTGAGGGAGCAGTGCATCATTGGAGGAGACATTAAACTGAAGCCCTGTCTTCCTGCTCAAATGCAAAGATCTCATAGCATGATGTGAAGAAGAACAGGAACTGTCCTGGCTTGTATTCCTCCTTGAATCAACACCACCAAAAACAGATTAACTGGTCATTTGCTGTTTTGTGGGACCATGCAGTATGCTAAATAGCTCCTGCGTTTGCTTGCACAAGAACAGTGACTACATTACAAAAGTAATGAATAGACTGTGAAGCACTTTGGGACCTCCTAGGATATAAAAGGGTGTATTGGTTGTTTGTTCTTTCTATCCACTACAAAAAAGGATGAAAATCATCTGCAAGTTCTGCAATGCATTCTTAACCCCTGTGGCTCAGACCCTCCAACAAGAAACGATGTAAACACTGAAAGGCAGTTCAGATCAACCTTCCACCATATGGAAAACATTAAATAGGGTGCTCTATGTAGAATGAAGGTTATAATCATTTGGCAACAGTAATGGCTGTATTGTGTAAAGGGGAATTCCCACAGTTGTGTACTACACATCCTTTTGCATTTTTTTAAAACTACAGTCTCATTTTTGAGAAAATTTAGCAATGTGTAACAATGCCCAAGATAGCTTAGCACACCAGTCAAGAGAATTGCAGATAGGAAACAAAACTCCCTGATTACATTCCAATGCGGAAAAACATACTAGATGCAAATAGGAATTTCAGACATTAAGATTATGGCTGAGTGAGTAAATGCACAGTGCGTTAACTGCTACATCTGCCACAGCATCCTCAGTTTAGGGAGGAGGCAAAGAAAACTGGACAGAATTTCCAGCACTGGATGTTATCCAGTTGTCCCTGCTCATAGTGTGCATTTGCAGACAGGAGGATGAGGAGAGAGAGGGAGAGGGTCTAGCCCATCTTTGATGGTTTCCACAGAGAATAATAGCCAATTGAATAAGGTACGGGATGGCCCTGCCACCTGTGAGATTATACGCAGTATGAGTCACCATCTTCAGGAGAAGGGGCATAAGGTGAGAACATCAGAGAGAAAAAAATATATACAAATAAAAATTATGTAAAGAACAAGCCAGTAAAGTAGAAAGAAAAACCAGAAAGATTTATTAAAGAAATATAGTTGAATTGACAATGTAAAATCTTTGTTTTGTAAGCGAAGCAGTTGTTGAGAGACACAAAAAACATCTTTCATCAACTTAATACGGTGTCACATTGCACAAAGAACCCAATTTCAGTAAAGGATTGCAACGGCAATTTTTCTTGCTTTCACAAATCAAGGGGAATAATGGGAAATATCTAGAGTGGAAGAACACGATGTGAACAGCTCAAGTTAAGAGGATCTGAGAGGCAGACTCGAAGTACACAGCACTAAATTAGGCATGAGATTTACCCTTTGTTGTCATTTAGTTATGGGTTACTGGAGATGAGAAAAGGGGGCATAAGACTGAAAATATACAGAAGAGAACTGCTGAAAAGCTGGCCTTTTAATGTCTGTACCTCACATATAATAGATAGATCATTTTTAACTGGCCTCCACATATCCAATTGTAATAAGGTTTCAATATAACATGAAAGTTTTCAACTAAGGCCAGTCTAACTTTATGTAAAAAATCAGTTAACTTTTTTTTAGCAATTTTGAATAAACTTGTAGCAGATCTCATCCAATTTGTTTGCTTTGCAGGTAATTTTCAAATTGCAGTAAAGAAAATCAGGAAACAATGCTAATAAAGTAAAAAAATATATTATTTTACCTATAGAATGCATGCACAAAATTATAATGGAAATGTTAACTCTCAAGTATTCCTGCAATTTTCAACGTAAATTGGATTGCTAGATATTGGCCTATTATGGCTTTAAGTGAAGGGCACTGCCCATGTGTGAAGTTCACTTTTGTAGATTCTGTTGACTAGTTTTTTTTTAATGTTAAATTAATTTACTATTACAATTCTGCCAGCAGACTTTGGGGACAAAATACCGCACAGATATGTTGTTGCACAAATTTCACAATTACAAAGGCGCTGGTACTAAACATATTTTTTATGTGATCCTGCAGGCATTTTTGTTATAACCTATACATTTTTATGGGGTTTTTTTTTGCAAGTGAAAAGGTTTCAGCAGCCCATCCTTCCTTAGTTTTGATTACTTGCCTGGAGGTCTTTGACATTTGGAAAAGGAATTCCTATTGTAACCACCGCACGGGCGTTATCATCAGTGAAATCAAGCCCTTCACTGACTTTTCCCCTGCAAACAGCTACCAAGAGAGCTCCACCTAAGAACAAAAACAGAAAAAAAAATCAAGGCGCTGCACCAAAAGGAAGGTTAAAAGGGTAAACATAAATCAGCTTGCAAAAGATTACTAAACATGGATATCTAAACATTATGACTTGGGGCTAAAAGGTCCAGCAAACTTCAGTCATTTTAGTCCATCATATATGCAGTTTAGTCTGCACTGGCTTTTGTCGTTACACCACATCCCACTTAATTCCACAAACTTGCAGCTTGAAAACATGGTGTTTTTTTTTAATATAAAGTGTTTTCTCAGCGCCCACTTAATTCACCAGCGTTACCTACTTGTACAGTCAAACCTTATTATTACAGATGTGTAAACCATCCAAAATAATTGTTATAATTGTTAGGATTTTTTTGGCGAGAGCTATGTAATAAAAAACTAGTTTGCTGCAACAGAAGGTTTTTGTCATCCATTTGATATAGCAAGTTTCGACTGATCTGTCCTTCAGAAAAGATCCAGAGTAAATCTGATGAGGGCTCCTCTCGCAACTTCAAAACAGAATACTTTCCCCAACTATGGCTTTCATTCAACAAATGATTCATCTGTCATGGGACAAGTACAACACAATGCCAATTCCTCCACCCCCACCCCACAGATAAGACACCTTGCTTAACTAACAAAACCTAACCAAGTGTAAGCTTCTGGGCGGTTTCTTCCAATTTTCTAACCTCCTTACCTGAAGGGATTGCTTCACATTGGGGTACAGTTCCATCCAGTAAAGACCAACATGAGAATCTGTAAGAGGCATTGTCCTAACTGACATTCACATAATTACAGTAGTGCTCACTGAATGATGATCAGGAGTGGGAACCCTGATTTTTTCCCCCCTCCTCAACCCAGAAAAGCTGAGGTGAACTCCCAACCACCACCCTGCTCAGATCACAGCACAGAATGGAAATCAAATGAGACATCCTTTGTCAATATTTCTCAGTATACTTGGTGCCTATTGAGCTATCAGAAGAGTTACTTGGGTTGGAGACTTCAAATATTCACCACCATTAACCCCCAAATTTGTTGCTGCAGTGGTGTACAGCAAACTCAAGTACAGTAATTTTAGTAAAACAACCTCTTCCCAAATACATCCCATGTCATAGATCTCTTAGATATATGCTTTACTCATTACACTGAAACACCCGTGGCTTTGCTCTCGGTTAGTCAAAGGAAGTGTTATAGGGGTGATTTTAACCTCACCCCATCAGTGGGAAACAGACAGGTTCGAATCAGCTGCCCATTTTACACCCTGCCCAATTTTACTTTCCACAATGTAAAATGGGCGGCCAATCCGATTCTGTCAGTTTCACGCCAGGCGCGTTAGGTTAAAATGACCCCCTTTGTGTTCCAGCTGTGTTTATTGTGCCACACTGAGAGGTTACAGTGCCACTTCTTGGAAAAGGAAGAATAGCAGCCAGCAGCTCAAATGGCAGAGCGATATTTATTTTTTCAGTGGTCAAGGTCAATGGGGAAAATCTCAGAGATGCAACAGCATGCTGTAATATATCAATTTCCAGAAGAAGAAAGAGCATTTACAGACTGCTTTAAGCCTCAAAATCTTTTTTCACTGTTATTATGGACTGAACAGCTAACAACTTGAATGGCGACACAGTATTTATTTTGCTGCCAAGGCCAGCAAAGAATTTTTGGGGAAGCTATAGCAAGTAGCAAAATATCAATTCCTAATGGAACAATAGAGAAGAAAAAAGTTTTCCCAAAGCCTCCAAATCCTTTAAGTTTTAATTATTCTAATGAACACAGCTGGGAGACAAAACTGGGAGTGGGCAGTGCCACTAGTGGTGGGAGGACTGAATGGCAAGTATGACAATATTTGCCTACATAACAGTAACTATAATTTAAAGTAATTAATTTGTTATGTAGCATTTTTGGAATGTCCTGAGGACATGGAAGCTGCAATATAAATACAAGTTTTTTCTTTGCCTACTAAAAGTAACAGAAGCAGGCATTATCGTCATACCCTCGACATTACCTCTAGGCACTCCAAAATGTCACAAAAGCATTACTGAATCATGGCACGATGGAAACAAACATTGCAAACAGGAAGTCTTGAGAACTTTAATACATATTCGTGAACTTCCCATGGTGCTGTTCATATTAAGTCAGAGGGAGAAGAGTTGGAGAAGAAGTGATGGTGTGGTGGATTCCTGCAATCTGTTCTGAAGCTTTAGATAACTGCAACCCATTATGACAATATTTCACTGGAATATTTATCTATTCTTGATATATTAAAAATCTTGCGGCAGCATGCACTTCCCGTCAGCAATTCCATTATAAATTCCTACGTCCATGTCAAACAGCCGAGGTCCATGATGGCGTGCCACAGCAACAGGTGCAGGCAAGCACTTGGAGCACAGATAGCAAAGGGCGTGATGCCATTCTCCTTTCCCTTCTCTTTTTCTCCTTTCCACCTTCTCTCTTTCCTCCTCTTTCCCTGTCATGGTGTCCAAGAGCAATGGGTGTGGAGGGGCAGCTGGAGCACAAATTGCCATGGCCTGTGATGGCTGGGACAGGAGGAGGTGCAACGCTAAGCTTCTGGAACCTACAGGTCAGACAGCCGAGGAGCCTGATACTGGGGCAAGAAGCAATGGGCAGCAGGGCGTAAAGTAGTCCAGAGTAAAATGGGGCGTGAGTGGCTGTGAGAACCAGTGGAAAAAAAGGGGAGAAGCTGGAAGCAGAGAGATGAGGAAAAGCCGGAGGGAGCTAGAGTATGTAAAATTAGTATGAAATTAATAAATAATTTACCTGGAAGCAAAAAGCAAAATAGGGACTAAGCTGAAAAAAGTGTTCAGAAATGTTATGTAGATCCATCTAATGGCTAAAAGATGGGAGTTTCAAGACTTGAGGAATTGGATACAGAGCCACCTAGTTGCCAAAACTATGGCCTAAAGATGGAATTACGACATTGACATAGACATAGGAGAAATCAATACTAAATGTTGATAGTGACGTGTTGACACAAAAGTGTGACAAAAATCATTACAGGAAGTATGGTTTTTGGACAGCAAGTACACACCCTGCACAAAGTTTTTAATAAGATATATATCATTGTTGGAAGTAGAGATCTCTCACTAATTATTACTGACTGCAGGAATTGTAGCACTGTCAGCTAGTCTTGGGATAAGTGTTGATGATATCAGGTAGGATTGGAACAGAAACAGATAATCAAGAAGATAAAAGCATTGGGATGAATCTGGATACAGGGAAGGTGTTGGGAAGCACCACAGAATGCTGTCACTAGAATTAGCTCTGGTTCTACTTAATAATGAGCATATCATTAGGTGTAGAGCTCCTCACACCCAAACTTGATTCAATGGATAACAGTTCTTGATTAAGTCAAAACAACAATATACACAAGACTTGTTTCACATTCATTTTAGTGTTGAAACATATTTAAGACATCCTTAGTTGGTAAATGAACAAAACATAAAAATCACTCATTCACGTATGAGTGCACTCTATCAAACTTCACATGACATGGCCGTGTAATGCCTCACTTCTGCTTATGGATTTGGGACCTAATTTGAGGTTTAATCGAGAGAGACTAACTGTAAATGGTGAAAAGGCAAATGTTTCTGCAGATTTACTATGACTTGATATTTTCCCTCTGATGTACCTTTGCTTCCTCTGTCCTTTATAACATTATAGTAGGACTGCAGCAATCCATCAAAGTCACTTTTGTCACCTCCTTTCGGTTCAACGACGACTGCTTTGACTTCCTCCAGCTTCTCCCACAATCCTGTGAGCATCCAGCGATTTTTCAGCTTGTCCAGCATCTGGCAAGGGGTAAGAAATATTTTTTTGGATATAGGAAGCTATTGTAAATTTAATTTCACAGTGAATAAGACATACAGATGCCAACAACTAAATTAAATCATCAGTAATGTTGACAACCACTGCTCACATGTTTCTGAAGAGTATTTAACAAGACAACAATGTTGTTTTGATGCCAGGGGTTTATGTCATAGCATTTTATTATCTGGAATCCAATATAGCCAGAGAATGTTTACCAATAGACTGAAAATGTACCTGTGCATTAGCTAGGCAAATTTCCACTCCTCACAAATTTTGTCTCAAAAGTGATTGCTAAATAAACCAGTAGTGGAAAGTATTTTTTACAATTAAAAATTTCAAATGAAGCGCCAAGGCCCATACTGCAGCAAACCAAAGGAATTGAAAGAATCAAAGGGAAGTGGAGGTAAATCAAAAGATGATGCCACACTTGAGTTTCAAATTCCTGTAGATTGTAGGAGGAAGGGAAAACTGGTGAAGGTAAAAACTCCGCATGAAGAGTGCTATTTCCAGTAACAGTAGCACATCATGTTCAGATTGCAGGCACAGGCCCTCCTGCTTCGTACCTTAATATAGCAAGTTTTATCATCTGATATTGGCGATTTGGATGACAAAAGTGAAAAGATGCCAGACATATCCCCAGAGAAAGGGAATGCAACCTTGGAGGGCGAGTCAAACCCAGGCAACTTCTACACAGGCAGAAGACTGGGAATCAGCTGCCTTACCAAACCTCTCAATTAATAAATGACCGGAGTAATTTAAAGGGGCAGGACAAAAATAACATCCAAAACTTAAAAGTGTGTGAAATTCAAAAGCAAAGCATTAATTACATAATTTTAGAGAGATCTTTTATAAATTTTATAAAGTAGTTGACATTCATGGCATTGCACTTTGGGCGTCAAAACCAAGTGTAGTCTTCAGATGAAGTGGGATTAGACGGCAAAGAAATAATTAGACCACAGCATGCAGACGCCATTTATCTAGCTATGTAAAACACGTCGTCATGTTAGCAGTGAAAACTGATTATCATGAATATCAAGAAAAGTAGCTTTTGGCATCTTAAAGGATGCTTTGCTCTCTGAAATAGCTCTCATTTCAGATGTAAAGCTTGCTTTATTATTGATGGCACCAGTTTACATTCAATTGATAATGTTCATTCCACCAATTAAAAAGGAAGCTTAGCGCTTAAATACTCACTATGAGCAACAGTTTCCTAAAGATCATCCGGTCATCGGCAAGGAAAGTGTTTGCATTGTACAGTTTTACTGAGGCAAAATTCACTACAAGCAGGTTCCACAGCATTATCAATTACTGCAAACTCAAAAACTTAAAAGTCCATATTAGTAACTCCTAAAGGACTTAACACAGTCTGGGCCTGACAACAATTTAGCGTGGTCGCATTTATTATTTCTCCTGGGGTATACCAAGTACAGATACTCAGCTGTGTTTATGTCAACAAGACAAGACTCAATGCAGCTTTCACCATTATTAAAATCTTTAGCAAGATATCACAAAGACTAATTATTGTACCCACAGAAAACCAAGTAAATGAAATATTTGCGTCAACACTGACAAATTCTTATAGACTTGAATTAAAAGTTGTATTTTTTTTCCGAAAAATCATCCTCTTTATCTATGTTGAAGATATATTGAGAAATTGGAACAAGAGTACCTTCAACACAATAATCTTAACGGAAATCACAGAGACATTTTATTACCACGGTCTGAGCATAAATAAAATGTTCTCATGAAAAATAGAGTTTCATATTCAAACACCATTATTACGTTACACATTGAATTTAAAATCCTCCTGCAGTGCCTCCTAGCAAGATCGGAAAAACAAGAAAAATGAGGGGATACTGAAATGTAAATAAAGCTAGAAATAATAAAGAGTCAGAAAATGGGAAAAAAAGACAAAGGTGCAAGCGGTCCATGTGAGGTACTTGGCCTGCAATTATACTGCCACTTTTATGTTTTTGTGAAGTGGTTTTTGCTTTGCACCAATGCAAAACTGGAACAAGACTACAATGCTGGAGTCAAATCCCTGGTTTATAACTCCTTGTATTTGGGGTTTTAAAGCTGTTTTCCAGTTTCACAGTTAGTATTATAGCTTCAGTTACAACAGGATGTCAAATGAACACAATTACCATAGCTAAGCAACAAAGTATACTGAAAACTGTTCTCATTTTTACACATATGATTCCCTTAGGTCCTTCAGAGAAGGTAGCTGCACCCCTACGTGGCCTGGTTTACATGGATCTCTAGTTCTATACTATGTGGCTGACACTTAATGCCCACAAAGCAACTAGGAATGGGCATTAAATACTGCCTTATCATCAGTATTGCCCACATCCCAAGAACAAGGAAAAAAAACTACTGCACACTAAAATGCTACAGTGGCAACATACCAGTAGGTATAACTGCAACCTAAAAAGTTTCTTTTTGAAAAGAACTTACATGCAGCAGTATTTGCACTATATTAAATAAATATATATATATATCTTTAAACAGTGCACATTTTTACCATGTTGTCATAATTTTGTCACACCTCCAACCTTTCTGAATAATGCCTGCTCGATGTAGATTTAGGGTTTACATTTAGGTTTACGACTAGGGGTCGGGGTTAGGGTACCGCAGCCAGCAGTGTATCTCTCACTATTGATACCGCACAAGTCCGCTATTCACAACGTCGCTGTCAGCAGATACTATTGACAAGCAGGCGACCTGCAACATTGGTGACAGCACAATGTCTTATTGACACCACAGCCAGCCCTGAAACATGCTACTGTCACCACCAATTTATAGTTAAGACAAGGGTTGGTGGCAGAAACCACCACAGGAACTGTTATTGACATCTTTGCCGTCACTAGACGCATTCTTAAATAAATACAGCCTCAAAACATTGAGTCAGGCTTCAGTGGAGCTAGCCAGTCAGGGGTTAAATACTTAATCCCGCTACTAGGGGAGCTGGGCATTCAGGAATTTATTAAATATATATATATGTGGTCTGAAGAAATGCAATGTGGCTACTGGAGAGGCAGGCCAGCCAACGATTAATTAAATAAATAAATTTGACGTCAAGATAGCGGCCCAACTGAGAATTCACTAATTCAAAAAATGTGCTTTAATAAATGGAATCTGGTTTTGGAAAGGAGCAGCATCCCAATCTGAATTGGGTTTCTGGTTGAACGTGGCAACAGCAAGTTCTTTAATTAAATAAAGAGAATCAGGAAATCACTGTCCGCTTTCACACCGCATTCTCTCCATTCCTCTGTGGCTGCTAACTTCCAAATAGGTCCTGCTCTTTCCAGTTTATATATCCATTCATATTTCCAACTCTACTGCTGCCCATTTATATTTATTTCAAACTACAAACTTTGCATTGATCACCTGCTACATTCTATTTCCACACTCCCCAATATCCACTATCCCATCAATGCTTCACGTACCCACTGCCAGCATCCAAACTATTCCCTTCCCGCAACTACTCGAATACCCTTACCCCGAATGTCCACTATACAAACATCTCATTGCCCACACCTGCTCTCCACTAATAACTACCCACCCTCCTCAACTACTCATTACATCTGTACACCCTACCCCATTCCCATAAATCACTAATGTCCCTTAAATGCTCACTGCCCTCCATTACACCTCAGTTCCCCAATCCCTAAACCATTCTGACTCCAAAATAGCCACAGAACCAACTACCCCCCCACTGACCATGTAATCTGGGCCTGGCAGATGGACCTCTTCCCCACTCCAGGCTCTGTAGGAAGACTGGCTACTCCTCAAAGCTGAGGAAGAGAAGGATAGCACACAGCAATTGCCTCCCCCTTCCCTCACCCACACCTTTCCTCAGCCAATCTTTATTCGCCATTCTACTCCTTCATCCCATCTCCCTTCCCCTTCCCTCTCTCACCTCTGTATCGGTTTCTGCCACCCTCTTTTGTCCACCTTTCCCCATCCTCCTCCTCCTCTCCCCTTCTCTACTTGGATCCAATTACCGTCCCCCCCCCCCCCCCCCCAATCCTCTAATCCTGCTTGACCTGAATATCACACTTGGTCTCGACTTGTCATTTATAACACCATAAAAGATCGATGTAGACACACACAGAATTTTAGGAATTGGTACAAATTATTTAATCTGAATAAAACACTAAAGGAACCCAGTTGATGGGGCAACATAACAGGCAAGGTCATACTCGTGTAATAGTGGCTCGAGCACCTAAAACTTGATGAACCTATACTTCCCAAACAACAACCATTTATATTTATATAGCGCCTTTAACGTAATAAAACGTCCCATGGCACTTCACAGGAGTGTTAGCAAACAAAAAAAAAATTTGACACCGAGCCATATAATGAGATGTTAGGGTATATGACCAAAAACTTGGTCGAAAAGGTAGGTTTTAAGGAGCATCTTAAAGGAGGAAAGAGAAATGGAGAGGCGGAGACATTTAGGGAGGGAATTCCAGAGTTTATAATCCAAACAATCCAGGATACTCTCAGAAATGAAGGCAATATTTCAATAGGCCAGCAATTTATTTTCATTTCCACTTAAAAACAATAGCAGCTTTCATTTACCATTTCCCTTTTATTTGTCCAATGACCCTAATTATTTGTACAGCTGTTTGTAGACTATGGTGCACAGTGAAATTTCAGATGCTCTTTCTTCCTATATTTAGCACTGATAGATACCCCCAGAAGTTACCATAAAAGGTTTGTCCTCAATGTATCCTCTCAATCTCCTATAGTAGCAATTAAATGTCATGTTTTTTTTCTTTCTCAGCTGTAAAACATTTTCCATTGAGACTATAGTGCACATAAAATGCTTTGAATCCTGTTATACAACACTATGCGGACCTAACGTTGCTGTGGAATCTCGGAAGCAAATTGCTGTGTGAGAATAACGATGATCCATTTGATATTTTAAAAATTAATGTCATGAAGAATCTTCAAAATCACACAGCAAGTCCAAAAGATAAGAAAAATGTCCCCACACTTCAAGTTTCCAACTATGGGCATGGGCAAGGTATAATACAGATGATGGCATATATTAACTTGTCTCTCCTTCAACTAGCTTAAAGTGTCTGGTTTGGTCTGGCCTGCCAAATTGCCTCCATGAAATTTCTCTTCTGTAATCCTACATCCCTCTCCCCTAAATCATCTATGCTAGTGGTAGATTCCAAACTCACTAAGACAATTACAACACATAAAAAATGGATATTAGTTTTGAGAGGCACAGAATTCATACTCGACAAGAAAACATCACTATTGTTAACAATGCAATTACTATTTCCAAGTTCTTTTAGGGTATATGATGATAGCTCTAATATTTAATGTCCAGTGTATAACGATGTTAGAAACAGGGGATGGCTAAATTAGTTTATGTTGCTAGAAGAATATCAAGGAAAAGATTAACTATATTGTCACTGTAGATATAAATACAAAACTGGTATTTTACAGTTCTATTGAAGATTCAAAAGTAATTTACTACCCCATCCAAAGTTTGGCTGAAGTATATACTCTGCTACCACCCCTTTCTACTAAGGGAATACAAAGATTTACATTAGCATCACAGCTTAACTTTTTTGCAAGTAGTTAAGTGCCATCAGTTCAACATTCCATTAATGCCATGTTTCTTTCATAAAAACAGGGACCCTAAAATGCCTTCCAAAATCACGTACTAGTTGCACCTACTGTGAATTTATCTAGTTCGTAACTTGCATAGGCTGACTAGCAGAGATTAGTGACTAGACAGTATTACGTATAGACAAACTCAGTACCACATTAAAGAAAAATAGACTTGCATTTATATAGTGCCTTTCATGACCTCTGAGCATCCCAAAGCAGTTTACAGCCAATGAAGTATTTTTGAAGTGTAGTCACTGTTGTAATGTAGGAAATGCGGTTGCCAATTGCGCACAGCAAACTCCCACGAACAGCAAAGTAATAATGACCAGATAATCTTTTTTTTAGGTTATGTTGATTGAGGGATAAATATTGGCCAGGACACCTGGGATAACTCTCCTGCTCTTCTTCGAAATAGTGCTATGGGATCTTTTACGTCCACCTGAGAGCGCAGATGGGGCCTCAGTTTAACGTCTCATCTGAAAGATGGTACCTCCAGCAGTGCAGCACTCCTTCAGCACTGCATTGGAGTGTCAGCCTAGATTTTGTACTCAAGTCTCTGGAATGGGACTTGAACCCACAATCTTCTGACTCAGAGGCAAGAGTGCTGCCCACTGAGCCACGGCTGACACAACAACAACAACTTGTATTTATATAGCGCCTTTAACGTAGTAAAACCTCCCAAGGCGCTGCACACGAGTATTTTAAGACAAAAAATTTGACACCAATCCACATAAGGATAAATTAGGGCAGGTGACCAAAAGCTTGGTCAAAGAGGTAGGTTTTAAGGCGTGTCTTAAAGGAGGAAAGAGAGGTAGCGAGGCAGACAGGTTTCGGCAGGGAATTCCTGAGCTTATGGCCTAGGCAACAGAGGGCACTGCAATTTAGATAGATTTTACTACGTAACTAGTGTGATATTGCTTCCACGGCAATATGCTGAAGTATGGTACCCAAAACATTAAAAGAAACATCCTCCATAAATACGTTTATATTCGCAGGTACATCAATATGGAACTGAAATATCACAACTCTAAAAATTAGACACCTTCTGTGGGGAGGGGAGGTGATCAACTATTTAACTGTATTTTCAAAACAACATTTTAAAATAGTGCATAGCATTCCTAACTACAACTATACATGGCATAAAAATAAAATATCGTCCACACATTCTATTCAGCCAGCCATCTTTGTCATCACCCCCCACCTCCAAATTCTTGAATCATGTTAGTGGTAGAGAGTTATTTGCAGTTAAAGACTTTCAAACTGATTCTGATACAGGATAAATGTTACGCTGTCAAGTCCGAGCCAATAATTTTTCATTTGCATTCACACTTGTTCGTGTTGTGTGATTCTTCCTCGCCACTTCAATTCAACATTTCCAGAGGGAAAGTGCAAGCTGAATCTTGTATAGTTTAAATAAAGGCCAGCAGGTCTAAAATTTACAAGTTAGCACCTATTAGACAACACACCATCATATACAATAATATTATGTGAAAACAGATCCTGCAAACTTGCAGTGTGCTACACTTCACCTTCATTCCAAGTGTCTTATTTTAAAAGTGAATTGGTGTCATTTACATGAGTATTGTTAACGCGTTTTTAAGAATATACAAGGCTGCACTTCAAGCACGTATTACTGTAATGACGATCTGTTTACCCCCAAATCCTTCCTTTAGTTTGAAGCAGCGATGGAAAATTCTACTCATCAGCCACTGAAAAACAAAGCAAATCACTAGTTTGCAAGTAAGAGTTTTACCAAGTCATTCCAATGCATTTTTTAAATCTTTCTCTGCTTTGTTTCATCTGACCATTTATGTTCTAAAGTAGCTCTTCATTACAATACTGTTCAGTCCAGTTTTCCATACTGTTCAGTCCAGTGTTCATACCAAAAGTGTACAATTTATAGTCTTATTTCAGGCAACTCGTATATAAGACGGCCTCCCGCTATTTTCACCCTTTTAAACATTTTTCAAAAAAACTTATATGACCTGCATGTAAGGCAAAGGTCCAAATTACAACGATACCATAGGGCCTACCTCTCGCAGCCTACCTTCAAACAACAGATTACAGATCTTCAAATAGTTGACCATATTTATAATGATATCAAGGAGCTGCAACAAAATTGCCTCTTGACCTAAACTTTATGTCCTTAACATCTGAGGCTGACACTAGAATTGCCCTTCCAGCTCCCAGCGTGCCATTCACCCCCTCTAATATATAGATATGCTTAAAATTCTAACTTTGCATCACTATCTTCACTTACAAGTCGCTTTGCTGGAAGAATGATTACTATTCTGAAGATTAATTAAAATAATTTAATTCCAGACTCCCCCTCCCCAATTGTATTGGTGTTTAGTGGTGACAGCATATGGAACAGTCAGCACACATTAAAATCAAATCTCCCACTTTGGAAGAACAAGCAGTCAGTCACCGTCGCTCCCCAGAGAGTGGGAAATTTGATTTTAATGCGTGCTGACTTCTTCACGCACTGCCACCACTGTACACCTACACAATCAAAAACAAGAAGCTGGGAAACAAATAACTTTAATTAATCAATTATTAGAACTGAAACAAGTTCTTCTATTTCAGCAAGTGGCTTCCAAGTTTAAAAAAAACATGTAATGCAAAGTTAGATAGCATTTTAAACATACTAGTACATTGTGGAGAGGGAGACTGGTAGACTAGGAGCCTGAGAGAGAGACAAGCAGGAGATCAGGAGCTGGGAAAATAAATAGTGGAAGATCAGTGTTGGTGAGAGCAAAGTGGTGCTGGTGAGTCCTGAACAGACAGGATAGTGGGACCCGGCAGGTGAGCTGGCTCCTCTAAAGTAAGCCACAGTACCACCCAGCACAATGATTCACATGTAAGATGACCCCTTATCCCCACCACTTTCAATCCCCAGTGACCCTAAATTTCCCCAGAAGATTATTTTCTATTGGCAAAATTTCAAGCAGTGGTTTTCAGGCAAGTCAAATGTTAATTTGTGAATTTAGTAAGGTTTTATAAAAATCAAATATATTTTTCTTTTTCCCAGTTAAAAAAAAAATACAACTTTGCTCACCACGCACACACCTCCTCAAAAAAACTGTGATACAATCAAGATTGTGGTCAGGAGGAGATGCTTGAACTTGAGCTATTAAAAACTTTTATAACCATCAAGCATAGAACCAACTGATCTAGAATCCTACTATGAGAATTATCACCAGTACGCTTTTATCGACACCAAACATCGCACCACCACACACCTACGCCGTGAATATGCAGTCTCCAGAGAATACATCCACTGTACCAGCAAAGACATGCTGATCCAGGCCAACTTGAACAACCTACCACCAACCCGTCTCAAATCTAGGTCATTTTGGGCCGTCGCTGAAGTCCTTCAGCGATCTCCCCTCAGCCTTGATGACTGATGGCAAAATGCTTGGAAGAAGAAAACACTTAAAAAAAATATCAACGGGATTAGACAAAGTCAACATGGATTTATGAAAGGGAAATCGTGTTTGACAAACCTACTAGAGCTTTTTGAGGATGTAACTGGTAGAATAGATAAGGGAGAACCAGTGGATGTGGTGTATTTGGATTTTCAGAAGGCCTTTGATAAAGTCCCACTGTGATGAAATATTCCATTCATCACTGCCTGTGACTGTGGTTGGTTTCAGGTTTCAGTTCCCTTACCTCAGTTCCGTCTCCTCACCATTGTATTGTATATTGTAATGTATTGTGTGTAGGGCTCCGCCCATACCTGGCCCCTATGTAAGCAAGCTCAGTCTGGCCTCATATCCAGTACTGCAGACCTCCAGATGGAAGATACCTCTCGCCACTGCGTGTTACCTTCTAAGTTAATAAAAGCCTTGTTTTGTTTCGCTAACATCGAGTCTCGGAATTATTGAGGCACATCACCCACATAAGAGGTTAGTGTGCAAAATTAAAGCACATGGGAATGGGGGTAATATACTGGCATGGATTGAAAATTGGTTAACAGACAAGAAAGAGAGAGTAGGAATAAATGGGTCTTTTTCGGGGTGGCAGGCGGTGACTAGTTGGGTAGGGATCAGTGCTTGGGCCCCAGCTATTCACAATATATGTCAATGATTTGGATGAGGGAACCAAATGTAATATTTCCAAGTTTGCTGACGACACAAAACTAGGTGAGATGCAAAGAGACTTCAAGGTGATTTAGACAAGTTGAGTGAGTGGGCAAATACATGGCAGATGCAGTATAACCAGGAAAAATGTGAAGTTATCCACTTCCAAAGGAAAAACAGAAAGGCAGAGTCTTATTTAAATGGTGATAGATTGGGAAATGTTGATGTACAATGGGACCTGGGTGTCCTTGTACACCAGTCACTGAAAGCAAACATGCAGGTGCAGCAAGCAGTTAGGAAGGCAAATGGTATGTTGGCCTTTATTGCAAGAAGATTTGAGTACAGGAGCAAGGATGTCTTACTACAGTTATACAGGGCCTTGGTGAGACCACACCTGGAGTACTGTGTGCAGTTTTGGTCTCCTTACCTAAGAAAGGATATACTTGCCATAGAGGGAGTGCAGCGAAGGTTCACCAGCCTGATTCCTGGGATGCAGGACTGTCGTATGAGGAGAGATTGGGTCGACTAGGCCGGCATTCACTAGAGTTTAGAAGAATGAGAGGGGATCTCATTGAAACGTATAGACAGGGCTAGACAGACTGGATGCAGGGAGGATGTTTCCCCTGGATGGGGGCTCTAGAACGAGGGGTCACAGTCAGAGATTTAGGACTGAGATGAGGAGAAATGTCTTCACTCAGAGGGTGGTGAACCTGTGGAATTCTCTACCACAGAAGGCTGTGGAGGCCAAGTCACTGAATATATTTAAGAAGGAGATAGATAGATTTCTAGACGCAAAAGGCGTCAAGGGGTATGGGGAGAGAGCGGGAATATGGTATTGAGATAGAGGATCAGCCATGATCATATTGAATGGCGGAGCAGGCTCGAAGGGCCAAATGGCCTACTCCTGCTCCTATTTTTCTATGTTTCTAGAACTGCGACATATGGAACGGATTCCTTATAGAGGACCTCACAGTATAACCTGAAGGATCAAACCTTCCTCACAAACAGCCATCAACCGCCTCAGAACTGGTCATGGTAGATGCTGCTACCTTCTCCATAGATGGAAGATTAAAGCATCCCCATCATGCGACTGTGGAGCTCCTAATCAGACCCTGGAACACCTCATTGCAAACTGCCCTCAGAGGAAATTCGCAGGCAGCCTACAAGATATCCATGCTGTTACACCGGAAGTTTTGGCCTGGATATCTGACTTAGAAACTGACATTTTATTTGCTTTACTACTACCATACAAAAGAAGAAGAAGACTGATCTCAAAGTCTTGAGAAGAAACTTGACATTATACAGCATGTTATCAAATCCTCAGGTCATCCACGTAGCTCACATCCAATGAATCAGTTTGGTGTGAAATCTCTTCTACGGGTAAACATGAGAATCAATCTGCGCACAGCAAAATCCCACAAACGGCAAATGAGTTCAATGACCAGTTAATCTCTTTTTGATGGGGTTGGTTTAGGGAACAATGTTGGCCAAGACACAGGAGAACTCCCTATTCATCAAAAAAGTGCCATGGGATCTTTTACATCCAAATGAATAGACAGGGCCTCCATTTAACATCCCATCTGAGAGACAGCACTTCTGACAAAGCAACACTCCCTCCGCGCTGCACTGAAGTGTCAGCCTATATTATGTGTTCGAATCCTGAAGCAGCGCTTGAACCCACAACTTCTGACTCAAGGGGCAAGAATGCATCCAACTGAGCCAAGCTGACAAGTCGGCAACAAAATAGATCTAAAATATTCCCTTCAGCCCCAAGATAATGTTGGTGAATCTGGGTTAAAAACATGGTAGCTTTTTTTTCCATTTACAATGCAGGCAAATGCTCAGGTTTGAGAAAAAATGTCAATGTTTCATAGTTTCCCCAGTGTAAAGCACATGATTTGACTGATTTGTTGTTCTCATTCAACCTGAAAAAGAACTAAAACTTTTTTTGCTTCAACACATGCAAATTAAATCAGAAATTTTAACTCCATGCTTAAATATTTATGTTAATGCTATGAAGAAATTTAATTATAACAAAGCATACTTTAATCGGCATGCAAATATCTAAAACTGAAGTGCCTATTTACCTATACCCAATGTGTTATTATCTATTCTAACATCTTAAAGCTTTAAGACATGAAACCATTAGCTTCAATGTATAAAGAGCCTATTTTATAGCATACTGGGCCTTACATTAATTCTTTTTCCAAGGTGACAGTACCTCAACAAATCTAAAATATAAATATTATTTATGCCTGTCAGAGGTGAAGGACAACAGTACTAGGGAATGGGACAATTTTTACACTCAGTGACAGCAATTTGGCAGCATAGACAAAAGAAAATGATAGAAAAAGGAGTAGTGTTAAAGGTTAAACTGTATGTCTGCAATGCAAAATGCGAAAAATAAACTGGGGGGACTGTAAGCAATTATTTCACAGGAAGATTTAGATTTAATAGAATTAACAGAAACTTAACTGTCAGGAATGGAAAATAAACATATTGGGATGTAATATATTGGAAAGGATAGAAAAGATAAAAAGGAGTCAGAATGGCAATATTGGTAAGAGAGAGAATACATGCTGTAGAGAGACTGATGTACACAAGAAAGGGGTACAGAGTCAGTATGGTTGGAACTCAAATATAAAAAGGGCTCGTTGCATTGGAAGTGTAATACAGACCTCCAAATTGTAGGAAGGAAATGGAAGAGGAAACCTGCAGTCAGATTAGAGAGATGAGTAAGAATAACAAAATTATCGTTCTGGGAGATTTGAATCAAGTTTAAGATCCAACTAAAACGGAAAAAAGTCAGTGCGAAAATTAGAACACCAGATTGGAGTAGGGCAGATTATAGAAAATTGAGGAGCAAGCTAGCCAAGGTGTGGTAGAAGGAGAAATTGGCACAATAATTGGCAGAATAAGTATACTGTATTAAAAAAGGAAACTACAAGTAATTTTAAGATGCCATGGTTAAATAAAGAGGTTAGAAACCAATTGAAATTGTAAAAGAGGGCCTATGAGGGCTAAGATAATGAAAAAACTAAAGGAGAATGAGAGAAAATAATACGTGGTTAAGGGGGAGTTAACGAAAGCCAAGAGAGAGTTTGAGGATTTAAAAAAAATCAAAATGAACAGTAAACTATTTTACAAGCATTCCAGTAAAAATAGAATCGTTAAACCGAGGTGAGGCCCCACCCCACCAGAGAAGCATATTATCAATTTGTAGATGATGATCAAAAAAATAGCGAAAGTATTCAATAAGTACTTTGTATCGGTCTTTACTAAAGAAAATGAAAGCAGGCTCAGTGTTGTGGAAGAAGAGGGAATTGGATGTACAGGTTCACAGGATTAAAGGCAGCAGCTTGGGTTGATAAGGCTATAAAAAAAAGTTAATGGAATCTTAGGTTTTGTTACAAGTAGAATAGAATGCAAAAGGTAAGCGGTAATGATGAACCTATATAAAACCTCATTAAGACCTAGAGTATAGTGTTCAGTATTGGGTTCCACACTATAGGAATGATAGAGGATTCAGAGAGGGTACAGTGCAGATTCATTAGTGATATCTAGTGTAAGAAAATACAAATACAATGAAAGACTTGAAAAGTGGGCCTTTATTCATTAGAACAATGCAGATTTCAGGGCAATATGATAAAGGTGTTTAACATTATGAAAGGTTGGAACAGTAGATAGAAGCAAATTGTTTCCAGTAGTTGACGGGTCAAGAACGAGGGGTCATAGATACGGATTCAATGTAAGCGATTTGGAATAGAGGGTAGGAGAAACCTCTTTACAGAGGGCTGAGGATGGGGAATTCAATAGTGATTGAGGCATAAACTACGTCAACATTCAAGATTAGATTAGATAGGTGAATGAAGGAAAAGGGGTCGAAGGGATATGGGATCAGAGTGGGAAATGTGATTAGATGTACTTTAGATCTATTTGCTCGTGTGGAGAGTAAACTCAGACACAAACTGTTTGGTCTGGTCTGAATGGCCTGTTTCCATGTTCTAACTTCTAGGTTTTTCTATGCACTGATGTACCGACTCTCTTTCGAGATCAGCTTAAAATCTGCCATTTTCTCAAGTTCTCTGTCATTAAGTAAATTCAGCCTTTGCACCATTTTGTTGGTTGGTCTGCCAGAATTCTTACAATTGTGGTGGAGCTTCAAATGAGAGCTAAAGCCAAGAGCTTAAAACTAAATTTAACTGCAGAAGAAAACTGGAGCAATGTTATTTTTATTCCACTCCTGTTGTTGGGAACCTCCAGTTTTCATTCAACTTTAAATCTGCCATAATATCACTGTTCCAGTGTTCATATCTTTGGATCAGTTAAAATAATCCTTTGGGACAAACATTGATCTAAAAGCCCTTTCCCACACACCAACCTTTCAGTTTTTGCTTCTGGGTTTTCCCCATGAATAAGCATAGCAACAAAATCAAGGAGCACCTCCACTAAGCTGGAAACAGGTCACAAAGGGTCAAGTTTAAGTTCTTAATCAGCATAAAACCTTCCAGATCTTAATATGTGTGAGGAGAATTGACTCCCAATGCTAAATCCCAATGGAACTTTACAGAGAAAATAACTTTCATTTCTATAAATTAATCATTAACCTCTTCCATTTCTACACTAATACGTACATTCCCCGATTTAAAAGAAACTACAGTATAGCTATATTCACATCTTTTCCCAGGGGAAGGGGGTACAGTGATCAATATGATCGACACCTGACATTCAGTGATTCTGACAACGTGCATAATGACAGTGCTAATTAAATGTGCATCAAATGAGTCAAGCACTTGTAAGCCCTTTAAAAAAAGCTTCCAACATTTGCTTGCATTTACATTATTTTGTGGTAAATCACACATACTGGAACTGTACTTCCCCACCACCCCAAAATGTAACTCTTAAGAGTACAATGACAGGAGAACCCTCCTAATTACTATTCTGCATTCATTTTCAAAAGTTCA
This sequence comes from Somniosus microcephalus, assembly GCF_052327205.1. Taxonomy (NCBI): domain Eukaryota; kingdom Metazoa; phylum Chordata; class Chondrichthyes; order Squaliformes; family Somniosidae; genus Somniosus; species Somniosus microcephalus. Next base: position 51,048,351 of record NC_141008.1, read on the forward strand.
TTACCCAAATAAATCTATTCGATTAAAAATATGAAAAAATTGACATGGCAACACACTGAGTGCACCAAAATGCACATTTTCTATATTGTATTCATACATAGTACCTCATCACATCTCAAACACTTCACTAGAATGAATTACTTTGAAGTGCAGTGAATGTTCGAGGGGCCAAGTGGCCTATTTCTGCTCCTATTTCTTATGTTCTATTTCTTATGTTCTTAAATAGACAAACATGGCAACCATTCTGCACATAGCATATTCCAAAAACAGTGTCATCTGTTGAGGGAACACAGGGAAAACTCCCTGCTCTTCGAACAGTGCCATGGCTTCTTCAACATCCATCTGAACCACTGGAGCAGTTAGGACAGATCCTCAGTTTAATGTCATCCAAATGGCGGAACCTCTGTCAATATAGTACAGGTTGACTATCCCTTATCCGAAAACCTTGGGACCAGCTGTGTTTCAGTTTTCGGAAACTTTCAGATTTCAGAAGGTATTATTTCAGACTGGGAAACTCCTAGCATTCTTTTCACAGGCAGGCTCTGGAAAGCGTCTCTGTAGCTTAGCAACAGCTTCAGAGATGCTTCCAAGCTACTGGGTCGAGTGTTTACAAGCTGTTGCTGAGCAACAGTGTTTGTTGTCAGATACAGAGATGAAAACCTTCGTATCTGACAACATTAGCGCTGGTCTATCCGGAAGTTTGGATAGAACGGCAGCATATCGGACGGGCCGCTGTATTGTTGGGTTCACTCTCCCGGTACCTCCTTCACACTGCCCGGCTCGGCCTGCAATCTCCTACCCAGGAGGGAACTCTGTGACCCTCTGCCCTGCTCACAGGGAAAGGCAGAGCTCCCTCAGTCACACTTAACATCGAGAGCGAAGGCCGGCGTGTCGACAATCTGCAGGAATTCTTGTTCTGGGCCCCGGAGGACCACTCCTGTCATGTTTTGCGCCACTCGGGTCATGTCGTGCGCACGACTTACGCTGAACGAAAAAACTTTCGGTTTTCAGAGGTTTTCGGAAGTTCGGATAAAGGATAGTCTTCCTGTACTGTGCTCCCTCAGTACTGCACCGGAGTGTAGTGTGGATTATGTGCTGCGGCACGGCAGTGGGGCTTGAACCCACAACCTACTGATTCAGGGAGAGAGTACTACCACCTGTGCCAAGCTCAATTGTTCACCAAATTGTAATACTACAAATGATGGGGAATTCGCTATCTAATTTATAGAGACACTGATTATTCAGACTATGTGCCAGTTATTTTCAATGATGACAGAGTATTTAGCAGATTGCCACTGAACATCACAAACAGTCGTAATCTAATGCGGAATGTTTCCCCTGGCTGGCATGTCTAGAACTAGGGGGCATAGTCTCACGATAAGGGACAGGCCATTTAAGACCGAGATGAGGAGGAATTTCTTCACTCAGAGTTGTGAATGTTGAGTCTGAGTATATTCAAGGCTGAGATAGATAGATTTTTGGATTCTAGGGGAAATCAAGGGATATGGAGATCGGGCAGGAAAGTGGAGTTGAATCGATGATCAACCATGATCTTATTGAATGGCGGAACAGGCTCAAGGGGCCAAATGGCCTACTCCTGCTCCTATTTCTTATGTTCTTATGGAATGTTCTAAATTAATTCTTGTTTTAACGAGAACAATGTTGGCAATTTGCTCACATAATGAGGTTATTTGCTCCAGTACACAGACTATGTAGGCTCGGGCTTCCCATGGGAAGACTTACAACAGCCCAAGAAAAGGGATAGTAGTTAACAGCTTACCCTTATATAGTGTCAGTAGTATAGTAAAACATTCAATGAGGCAGCTCAGACCTCATAGAACAGTACAATACAGAAGGAGACTATTCGGCCCACTGAGTCTGCGCCGGCTCTTTCAAAGAGCAATCCAGTTAGTTGCACCACCCCGCTCTTTCCCCATATCTCTGCAATTTTTCTCCAAGTATTTATCCAATTCCCTTTTGAAGGCTACTATTGAATCTGTATCCACCATCCTATCAGGCTGTGCATTCCAAATGGTAATCACTTGTTGCGTAGATTTTTTCCCTCATGTCGCCTCTGGTTCTTTTGCCAATCACCCTAAACCTGTGCCCTCTCGTTATTGACCCTTCAGCCACTGGAAACAGTTTCTCTTTATTTACTCTAAACCCTTCATGATTTTAAACACCTCTATCAAATCTCCTCTTAGCCTTCTCTGCTCTAAGGTTTTCTCGTCTATCCACATAACTGTAATTTACCATTCTCGTAAATCTCTTCTGTATCCTCTCCAAAGCCTTTACGTCCTTCCTAAAGTGTAGTGCCCAGAATTGGACACAACACTCCACCTTCAAAGATTTATGCACATCGAGCAAGAATAGGAAGGTGGTTAAGGAAGGTAACTGAAGGGATCCACCAAGAGACAGTTTTCCAGGAGGCTTTTAAAGATGGGAGAGATACAGCAAGGCAGAGAGCTATAGCAAGATAATTTCCAGCGTGCAGGGCCGTGATGGCTGAACGCTCTACCACCAATGAGGGTGTGGAGTGAGTCATAAGTGCACGCAAGTCCATATTCAAAAACATTAAGGTTCAAGCTGGGATATAGGGTTGGAGGAGCTTGTAGAATTAAGCTACACTGAGGTCATGAAGGGATTTATAAATGAGGATGAAGATTTTGACATCAATACATTTAGAGATGGGAAGCCAATGTCCATGAATGGGATGATAGGTGAGTGGGAGTTTTTAAAAACAGGATAGGGCACGGGCAGAAAATCTCTGGATGGGTTTGTATGCAAGGTAGAGCACAGGTGACCAGGCCTGAGCTTCATCCCCTTATGCCCCCACCTCAATGAATTTCGAGCTCGGCACGATGTTGAGCTCTTTTTCCACCGCCTTCGTCTCCGTGCCCACTTCTCTGGCCAGGAGTCTTCCCCCCCGCACGACTGACCCTTTCTCCCGCTTGCAGAATTCCCGTTCTACCTGGACCCCTCCCCCTGGCCTCTTACCCTCTCTAGATCTTTTCATCGCTAACTGCCGCCGTGACATCGGCCGTCTCCATTTCTCTGCTCCCCTCACTCACTCCAACCTACCTCCCTCTAAACTTGCAGCACTCCATTCTCTTAGATCCAACCCTGACATTGTCATTAAACCTGCTGACAAGGGTGGTGCTGTTGTTGTTTGGTGAACTGACCTCTACCTAGCGGAAGCTGAACGCCAACTCTCCGACACCTCCTCCTACCTCCACCTGGACCATGACCCCACTACCGAACATCAAACCACCGTTTCCAAGTGTGTCACTGACCTCATCTCCTCTGGAGATCTTCCCCCCCCCCGCGGCCACCAACCTCATAGTTCCCCAACCCCGCACAGCCCGCTTCTACCTCCTTCCCAAGATCCACAAACAGGACTGCCCTGGTAGACCCATCGTTTCAGCCTGTTCTTGCCCCACGGAACTTATCTCTTCCTATCTCGACTCTATCTTTTCTCCCCTTGTCCAGTCTCTTCCCACCTACATCCACGACTCTTCGGATGCCCTCCGCCACTTTAACAGTTTCCAGTTTCCTGGCCCCAACCGCTTCCTTTTCACCATGGACGTACAATCCCTCTACACCTCCATCCCCCACCAGGATGGTCTGAGGGCGCTCCGCTTCTTCCTTCAACAGAGGCCCGACCAGTCCCCATCCACCACCACCCTCCTCCGCCTGGATGAACTTGTTCTCACATTGAACAACTTCTCCTTTAACTCCACTCATTTCCTCCAAATCAAAGGTGTTGCTATGGGTACCCGCATGGGTCCCAGCTATGCCTGCCTTTTCGTGGGATATGTGGAACACTCTTTGTTCCAGTCCTACTCAGGTCCCCTCCCTCACCTCTTTTTCCGATACATTGATGACTGTATCGGTGCCGTTTCCTGCTCTCGCCCCGAACTAGACAATTTCATTCACTTTGCCTCCAATTTCCACCCTTCCCTCACATGGTCCATCTCTGACTCTTCCCTTCCTCGACTTCTCCGTCTCCATCTCTGGGGATAGGTTATCGACCAATATTCACTACAAGCCCACTGACTCCCACAGCTACCTGGACTACACTTCCTCCCACCCAGTCTCCTGTAAGGACTCTATTCCATTCTCCCAGTTTCTACGTCTCCGCCGTATCTGCTCCGACAATGCCACCTTCCGCACCAGTGCTTCCGACATGTCTTCCTTTTTCCTCAACCGAGGATTCCACTCTACCGTGGTTGACACGGCCCTCGACCATGTCCATTCTATCTCCCGCACTTCTGCCCTCACCCCTGCCCCTCCCTACCGGAACCACGATAGGGTTCCCCTTGTCCTCACCTTTCACCCCACCAGCCTCCACATTCAACGGATCATCCTCCGCCATTTCCGCTACCTCCAAAGTGATCCCACCACCAAACGCATCTTCCCCTCCGCTCCCCTTTCAGCATTCCGTAGGGACCGCTCCCTCCGAGACACCCTAGTCCACTCCTCTATCACCCCCAACAGCCCTTCCCCTTCGCCTGGCACCTTCCTGTGCAAGCGCAGGAGATGTAACACCTACCCCTATACCTCCCCCCTTCCCACTGTCCAGGGCCCCAAACACCCCTTCCAGGTGAAACAGCGATTTACTTGTACTTCTCGCAATCTAGTATACTGTATTCGCTGCTCCCGATGCGGTCTCCTTTACATTGGGGAGACCAAACGCAGATTGGGTGACCGCTTTGCGGAACACCTCCGTTCAGTCCGTAAGGGTGACCCGAGCTTCTGGTCGCCTGTCATTTTAATTCACCGCTCCATTCCCATTTGGACCGCACCGTCCTTGGCCTCTTGCATTGTTCCACGGAAGCTCAACGTAAACTCAAGGGACAGCACCTCATCTTCCGATTAGGCACTTTGCAGCCTTTCGGACTCAATATCGAGTTCAGATCATAACCTCGGCCCCTATTACATTTTTACTTATATTTTTTTTCCACCCCTTTGTTTTGGGTTTTCCCTCCCCCCCTTTCCTTTTTTCTCTCTCTCCCACATAGCAGCTGTCTCTCTTTCTGCCAGTACACTTCACACCTAATCTGAGCCGTCTTTTGTCTCCATTTGTCCTATTACCATCTCGTCTGGTTTTGAATACCTCTTAATGTCTCTACTTCTTTTGTTCTATCGCAGCCCTGCCTTCGATCTATTTCATTTCCTTTCCAGTTTTGAAAAAGGGTTCACCCGAAATGTCGACTCTAATTTCTCTCCACTCTAATTTCTCTCCACGGATGTTGCCTGGCCTGCTGAGTTTTTCCAGCATTTTCTGTTGTTATACTGGAAAAGTCAAGCCTAGAGGCGACATAGGAATGAATGAGAATTTTAGCAGTGGCTAAAAGTTATTTTGAATTTTTGAAGTACTTATGTTCAGTATTTTATTAAATAAAAAAACACTATGGCCCAGAAATTCAGGTCGGAGGCTTCCCACGGGTGCAAGCCTCCGACCTGCACTTACCTAGCGCGCCGGCCGTTGAGCTGTGGGCCCGCGTAGTATTCCGATCCTGGGCCTCCTCCAACTGCCGGTGCGCAGTGCTTGCGTATCCCAGGGGCGCAGTTAGTTCAAAGCGTCCCCTGGGATCACATGGGCCATGGCGAGCCAATGGTAGCAGGGAATGCTTCATTCATAAATTTGACAGGAAGAGCTGTCAAACCAAAAATACTATAAGCCCCAAAACATAACTAAAACTTCAAAAAAAAAATTTTTAATCACATTTTTAAAATAACTATAAATTACATGAAATAACTATTTTAAACAATAATTTAAATTTTTGAAAAAAATTACATTTTCTAACAGGGCTAAAAATAAACTTACCTTTCTTTAAAGTATTTAAAAATAATAAACCTGTGGAAAAAATGTTTTAATTTTAATTAATTCACCACTTACCTTGTTAAAAGCAGGCCTTGCGCCTACTTTTTAAAAGTGTAACTCCTGGAGACTTACCCTCCCGGGGAACCCTGCAAAAAAAAACGTAAGTTCGATGCGCACGCGTTCCACCCGTCAACGCCTTCTTTCAAGGGAACGGAAGTTCCGGTTTCCCGCGCATGCGCAGTGCATGCACAAAACCGGCACTTTTGTTGGGCCTACGCGTGAGTACCCAGTGCGTACTCATGCGTGGGGACCTGAATTTCTGGGCCTATGTATTGTGACAAGAGATAAGATTTGTATTTTATTTTATTTTGTGTGGATTTCAGCTCTAAGAATGTGTGTGTTTTAATAGCTCTTGAATCATAGTTGTAATTGAGCAATTACATCAACGGTTATGAATTCAGGTCTTCCAAAGATACTTTCTTGGATTCACTGGTATCAAGTCAATCACGTAAGCAAATCCCACACCCCTTATGTTCCAGAGTTGACTTGCACTAACCAATATCTATTCATACAATAGCATAACCCTAGGGATGTAACAACGCATCCCCCTTGACATATGGACCGGATACTGTGTCTTTCACATGTGCCCTCAGGTACATTTCTCCAATCTTTCATCAGACGGATTGTTTACATTTTAGTGAGATGAGCCTAGAATGAAAAATTAAGCTGTTTTATATTTTAGACAAAACATACAGGGAAACAGTTAAGACCAGACTCACTTCATTCAATCAATCAATACAACAGTAAGGAGAAACTGATGGGTGGGCCGGTAACCAGAGGACACACATTTAAGAGAATTGCTAAAAGAAACCAGAGGGGAATGAGGAGATTTTTAAAAATTTTTACGCAGCTAGTTATGATCTGGAATGCATTGCTTGAAAGGGTTGCGGAAGCAGTTTCAATAGTAACTTTCAAAGGGGAATTGGATATATACTTGAAAGGGAGAATAATTGCAGGGCTTTGAGGGAAGAACAGGGGAGCGGGGACTAATTGAATAGTTCTTTCCAAAGAGCCGGCACAGGCATTATGGGCCAAATGGCCTCCTTCTGTGCTGAAAGATTCTACGATCCTAACTTGTCTATGTGTAATAATATAATAATGAACGTGCTATATTTCTCCGTATCAGCGGGTCATCTTGCTCGACTTAAAATAACTTCTAGCTTCTTGCATCCTAACTTCCTGAGTGGGCAAAAGCTTGCCCTTGCAGCTTTTTGCTTAAAAACCTGACCATCTTATGTTTTTATCCCTATTTATTAATCCTCCTGCATTCATGACCAGAGGGCAGGGCCTATACAAGACAAACCCTACCAAGGACTCAGGACCAGGAGCTTCCCGACACAATGGATGTGAAGTGTTTATTGATTAGCAAGACAGACTAATGAGGTGCTTATTATTTTTGGTTTGAGGAAACAACTTTAATGCTTAGCTTATTAGACTTTTAATCACCTGTCATCTGTGTTTTTTCACCTGTGTAAATCTAATTTGCTTCAAAAACCCAACATTTGAATGTAATTCTTTTCCAAATCATTTCGGTGGAAAAATGGTCAAATAAAAAAGAACGTGACATTGTTATTTGAACCTCTGCTGATGCTGTCACTTTAGGAGGAGTACAATAACCTCTCACGACAACATACTGAGACTCACCATCACCCTCAATATAACGTGCATTATTTACAGTTCCTTCTTCAATAGAGAAACATGCTCTCTATAGCACACTTGTCACTTGGACACAGTTCTTGTAAGGGTCTCAAAGTACAGCTTTATGAAGCAGCTCCAATCAAAAGAGGAATTAGGATAGACATTTACTTGCGGTCCAAGTACAAAAATTTAAATATATCTTTTGCAAATATAAACTTCCTGGTCCAAGCATAACAACTCTCATCAAAAAACTCATGGGCTTACTGGGATTCATCTGCATTAGATTTAATGTGAAATCACAGCATCAACATGCCACTGGATCTTTCATTTTGATTTCTATTAGCAACTCTGTCTACTGTACCGTGCTTCGTCTGTGTAACAGTTTTTGGCAGGAACTCATTGTAACAAGCTTTCAGGCTTATCTGCAACATTACATTTCAAGAGTTTCAGGCAATACCTGTGATGTTTACTGAAATGTCATAATTTGCATAGAACTATTGTTAAATCCTCTCCTCCTGCAATAACATACACCTCCTTTGTACCTACCACCTAGCAGACCTGCGATGGGCCTTTTTTTTTTACAGAGATGACAACAATAAGAGGAAAGGGGAAAAGAATCAAATGGAGTATCAAGATATACTTTGTGTACCTCTTAATATGTTGTTTAAGAGGGTCCATGCAGAGTAATGTGACCAGATGTGGGGAAAATGATGTACAAAATGAGGAACAGGAGTTAAAGCACCGAGTTTAAAAAAATTCAAATATTAATTTCCGCTAAGAGACAAAGTTCTCAGTGCGTGGCACACATTTCATGGGCACTTTCATTCATAAAATGGCAAATATGTAAATCCTTCAGTGCCAAAAATGAGAAAACACTGCACACCTAACTAGAACAAGGAGGTAGAGGCTGAAACTGGTGAAAGGACAGTTTAGGGTAGATGTCTTCCTGGTAGGGAAGTGAAAGTGAAATCCTTGCATTGATTCCAGATTCAGTTAGTTAGTGTTTGGGAGAAATGTAAGCTTTTTCTATTCTGGATGAATGAGCTAAGATGGACCGAATTTGTATATGTCTCTTGATGCTGAACAGGTCAAAACCATCCTTAACGCACTTTGCTGAAGCCTATATTACTTGTTTACAATGTTGAAATTAAGATGTGGCCTTTTTTCACCCTTTTTATAAAGTGTTTGCGTCAGATCCATATTACAGAACTATAAAATCCCTAGTCTAGTGGTTCTATCTAATGTGACCACTAAAAGTGAACACGCTCCATTATTTTAATCTGATCGCGGATTGTTTTTGATTTAATCACAAACGGAGTTATTGTCGCCGGGCTAACAACCCTTTATTGCGACAGTAACCACGGAGGAAAATCTCCAACAGTTTATGTTGTTGAAAAGCCAAATCAAAGCTGAACATGCCCACAAATTGAACATTGCCTACTCGTTACTTCTTTACCGTGAACTTTGTGCTTTACATCTGTTCTTTCTTACTTCCAAATGTGCTGAAAAACTACTACTAGCAATGAGCAGCTATGTGTCAACACATCCTTTTTCGTGGTCTGTAGAGACATGTCTACGTGTCTATGTCCATACAAAAGTCAAACTCACTGCAACGAAGAGATTGACACTCTGCTTCCCTGCCTCTCTCGCAGTCAGTCATCCACACAGAATCAGGCTTGGGACTCCACTGAACTGTTGACAATTCCTCCTCTTAACCTACTTATGAGTTAATTTACTCTCAATTACAATATTCTAAAAAGCTACTGGACTGGGGGCGTGCACGAAGCAGCAAAATATTCACACAGTACATTAAAACTATCTGTTTTATAAACACAGCTACCAGAACTTATGAAAAGCTGGAAAAGTCATTATATTCAATTCTTAACCCTACCAATTTTATTTTCACTTTGATTTTGTGATGGATTCCTTGCATCAATATTCTTACTGTTATGCTCTACTGAAGAGCTTTATGCCATACACTGTACTAATAATATTTTTTTCTAAATTCTTTTATAGCTTGTCTTGTACCTATTACAGAGAGTGTCAGCATGAGGACATAAATGGTAGTTCTATTCACTGAGTTAGTCATGTGCTGAAGTCAGGCCTCTTTCCTGCTTTTGGTGATGTCACCATAGGGAGCAAGGAAGTGAGGTTGCTGCAACTGAGGGGGGAACATCTGGTATGAGGTCTGCATTAGAAGAGCACTTCTTGCAAGTCAGCTCGGAGTAAGGAATAAAAGCATCTGTAACCCTTCACTTTAGTGCTTTTTTATTACAATAGTATGTCAAATCTGGTGTAAAAGTCATTCCTTCATGGATGCTTTTATGTCTTTTAAATACAGGGAAGCATCGAACACATTGGGTGACAAGGCAGTTTACTGGAATAGCAAATAGAAAATAGGGCAATGGTTTATATATTGATATGAGGCATCACTTAAATACAAGTGTAATATTTTCCATTTTCTAAACAAGTCATCGTGTGCCCTTTCTGAGCGAGGCTGCCAAATTAGGGGTGGTTTTATTTTGTAGATCTAGCCAATGAGGAAAGAGTGAGCTGAGCGCAAAGCTCATTTCACACAAGACTCTTAAAGCCAGGAGGAAGCTTTTATGCCAGTCTGGGCTATTTTCACATTCAGACCCCAAAGGTGAGTAGATTGAGTGCTAAGCTACTGTGCTGCACAGTAACTCAAGAAGTTATCTTTTCATAGTTAGTCGTTGCTCAACAATGGCTTTGGGGCAGAAGCTCGTAATGATATTCCAATTTATTTGTACTCAGCAATAATGTTTAATCCAGAAAAAATAACAGATAATAGTTCATGAAGCAGACAATGTGAATACACCTCACCATTGATCAAAAGTGTTCCTGCTGTGGTGTGTGGTAGAATGCCTCTGCTGTCAGATCCCAAAATTCTTTTACGCCTTTTAATATTCCCATCATTTTTAAGCGAGTTAATTATTGAAATGAAATATTCCACTAATAGCATTTTTAGTTGACTGTGTTTATTCTTGGCAGCACATTTCTGCTCAACTGAATGGACAAGGACAGCAGAGACTAACAACTGGGATCGAAACTAAGGCCAAGAATTATAGCTGTTCCTTCACTTGGAATTAAAATCTTAGTTAAGTCACTTCAGTAATTAAAATGTAATTACATCTGTTCATTATTTAAAAAAATAATTGCACCTTCTTTAAAAACCTACTAAAAATGAACAAATCAAATGTTCATACAATAACTCAAGTATTCAAACCCACCATGGTTTGTTTGGACATTTGAACACAAAAACAAAGCATCAATAGAATTATCAAAGTAGCCTTAATTCACTGCTGCCAATTTGACCATCCCACATTGTATAAAATAAATGTATCCATGGAAAAATATAACATTTCAGCATTTGCAAAGCAGCTAATGATGCACTTGAACATTAATATTTCAGATACTATTAGATTTCCTAAAGGTAGATTTGCATTTACATATTGTCTAATCGGGTTTCTCAACGTCTAAATGCGCTACGTATAGTAAACTACTTTGAATTGCAATGACTTGTTATGCAAGCAAAATGGCAATCCGTTTGTGCACAGCAAGAATCCATAAATAGCAAGATGGCGGCTACATGGTTAATTTTCGTGGTATCTGTTGAGGAAAGAACGTTGGTCAGGGCATTGGGAGAAATTCTCACTCTTCGAATATTGCCATCAGATCTTTAACATTCACCTGACAAGAGCTCATCCAAAAGATGACATTCACAACACTGCCAGCCTGTTATGTGCTGAAGTCCACGTGGGTTTTCAACTCACAAGCTTCTTACTCAAAGGCAAGAATAGTCACAGTGCGTTGGATGTTTTGTAAGTTCGCCCACTCTGTCTCAACACAAACCGTCCTTCCTGCTCCGTTAAGTAGAGACTGCTGTAGTGCTGTTGTGCAGTGATGCTCTTAAATCATACCCTCTAGTCACTGACTCACTGGCCAGTGTAAGTTATTTTCCCCCATCTAGCTCATCAAAATCATTCATAATTTTTGAACAATTCGAGCTCTCCTGCAATATTCAGTCTAATTCTTTTTGGGTGCATGGCCCCTTTAACGGGCTGCGCAGCCAATTCAAATTTCCACGCATACGTAGTTTTTCCATTGAAAAGCTGGTGAGCCGGCTGCGTAGGACCTCCAGGCAGCTTAATGGGAACATTGCTCTCCTCTCTCCTATACTGCTCCATTCTTCCCCTCCTCTATATTGCTCAATTACATTCTTTCCCTATACTGCTCAGTTCAACACTGCCCTCCTCCCCTACACTGACTAATTTATGATCATTAGAATCCTTTTTCTTTTCAGGAATGAAAGAACAATACTGCACAATCAGCAATGTATTATTTATCCTACTGACCTTTATCCAAATCAGATTAAAGAATAATTCAGAACCAGGTGCAGTACAGATCAATATATTACTTATAATACTACTCTGTTATTTTCCAGTAATTTACTTTCAGTCATCATCTGATTGTTTAGATTATGAATTTGGATATCAGCCATGATCGCATTGAATGGCAGAGCAGGCTCGAGGGGCCGAATGGCCTACTCCTGCTCCTATCTTCTATGTTTCTATCACATCTGCAATGCCACACAAATTCAGTTCCTATATTGCAACCAGTCTGATCATCCCTTCACTTGCTTGCTTTAATAGCTCTGATCATTTATAGCTTCTGTATACAAAGGTCAGAGTTCCATTGCTAAGAGGAATGATTTGTGAAGCTTCACAGCTGGAATTCCATGCAGACATCTTCACCTAATTCAGAAAAATGCTGAGACGCAACTAGTCTTTAAGCCAGGTCTCTATTTTATGCCAAGAGTACAAGGAACATTTATGATGCTGCTCAGATCACAATCTCAGAGAATTGACAGCCCAATCACATCTTTTTGAAGCTCTACGTGGCCTCTGGCATGAATTAGGTCACCCTCATCCAGTCAAAAGTCTGCACTGCTATTGACAGTCCAGGAACAAGCGAGGTGTTTGTTCAGCAGCTTGCGAAATACAGCTACAATGTTTCATCATTGGGTGGTTATGCACGTTATAGGACACCAAACTGGTTGACGGTGACAAGTAGGGCTGAGCTATCTTGAGGATTCCTCCTCATTTACTAACTTTTCCAGTCATCTGTGCCACTTATTGTCCAATGTTTTTGAATGTCTATAACGGAAAATATCTTATTGCAACAACAACTCGCCTCTAATGTAGTAAAATATCCCACGGTGCTTCACAGGAGCGTTATCAAACAAAATTTGACACCAAGCCACATAAGGAGATATTAGGGCAGCTGGTAGGTTTTAAGGAGCGTCTTAAAGGAGGAGAGAGAGCTAGAGAGGCGGAAAGGTTTAGGGAGGGAATTCCAGAGATTAGGGCCTAGGCAACTGAAGGCACAGTTGCCAAGGATGAAGCAATGAAAATGTAACATAGTCACTGTTCACCTGTTGTAATTCTCAGCTTTTTGTATAGAAGGCCCAGCTTGACCAACTTGATCCTAGTCTGGGGTTCAACGTATATACACAGATAAGTTTTTTTTTAATGTAATTGACTTATTTATGCATATCGAGGGCTAAATGTTAAGCAGCATGAATTTGCCGGTCACACCTGCTGTGCTTAGCATGTTCACCACATAATGATTAAAGATGCTTTATTAAAAAAAAGTTAATAAGCCTATTTAAAAACAAGTAACTGGCAGTTGGTTTAAGACTCTAATTCAATTTTGGTGATGGGCTTCGTTTGAAATGGTATGTTGTAAGCTGGATAGTAGCCCGATTAACGACAGAAGGTTGCTTTGAGTTAAATAAATACCCTCCAGGACTGCATTTGAGCCTGTTAAAATTCAGGCTTTCTCCAAAAACTATGGCCTAGTACTCACAGCAGGGAGATAGTTTCCATAAGTAGATAATCTCACCTATGAACCAAAACCTTGTGTGGAGCAAGGCTACAAGAAACTAGTAGTACGATGCAAAATTGCTTTAAAACAAGAAAATAGACACATAATTCTTTTCAGTAGCTTTTGACAGTCTCTGATGGTACTCATTACATGGGAGACGATTCAGCTGCTCCCTTAGCCACCTCACGTGATATAGGCAGTGTAAAAGCAGGGAATTGAAAAACATGGTATGGCCGCAAATATACTGGGTGCTCTTTCTTTGATCTAAAGACAGCTCCCCTCATACCTGATTTGCTATCAACATCTGCTGACCATTGAAACCACATCTTGTCCAGTGCTCCCATACCCGTCAATGCTTTTAAACAACTTACAATCCGACCATCTCTTCAAACAAAAGTGTCCTCGGTAGCTCAGTCGTTTAAAATGCAATTAGTTTGTAAACTCACATACCTATGCCAGCAACTGAAACCACACCTTTGAGTGATGAGCAGGAGCTGGAATTTACATATCAAATATCCATTGTCATTTAGAGGACCAACAATATAATTACCATTTAAAACCAAGCTTATGTATCCTGATTCATCCACAGACTGAAGTACCTGTCTGCATTTCTTGAGCTTCGATCCAGGGATGTCAACTTCCATATTAATTCATGGACCACGTACAGCAGGCACCTCAAAGCACTGGAGAGGTACCACCAACGCTGCCTCCGCAAGATCCTGCAAATCCATTGGCAGGATAGGCGCACGTCAGTGTTCTCGCTCAGGCCAACATCCCCAGCATCGAAGCTTTCACCACACTCAATGAGCTCCGATGGACGGGTCACATCGTCCGCATGCCCAATACGAGACTCCCAAAATAAGTGCTCTACTCGGCGCTCCGACACGGCAAGAGCCCCCCAGGTGGGCAGGGGAAACGCTTCAAGGACACCCTCAAAGCCTCCTTGAAAAAGTGCAACATCCCCACCAACACCTGGGAATCCCTGGCCCAAGACCGCACAAAGTGGAGAAGCATCCGGGAAGGCGCCGAACACCTCGAGTCTCTTCGCCGGGAGCAAGCGGAAGCCAAGCGCAAGGAGCGCACGTCAACCCAAGCATCCCACCCACCCGCCCCTTCTACCACCATCTGCCCCATCTGTGACAGAGACTGTAGGTCCCGCATTGGACTCATCAGTCACCTGAGGACCCTTTTTTTTTAAATGTGGAAGCAAGTCATCCTCGGTTCTGAGGGACTGCCAAAGAAGAATTGTTTCAAAATTGCAAATATTAAAACATCCCCCATTTGATACAGGACGAAAACATAGCTTTCAGCACAAAGCTTTTTCGACCTTAATTGAGTGTTCCAAATAGCAGAAAACTATATTCATTGCACATTAAACGCTTCACCCACCAAATGCACTCATCCAAATCCTATTACAACTTATACATGCTGTCATTTAGTTTTTTTGATCAATGTGGTTGCTGTTTCTTTTAAACTTTAAATTTATCGCTCCAATATTCTCTGCTCCTGAATGCACTGACACTTTTTTGGGGGAATGGCCCCACTGCTCCAGGTACCCTTGCGGACTTTATTCACATGCCATATGTGAGCCTTGACAATAGATGCGAGAAGCTATTCCACCACGGGTGCATCAAACCCAAGCCTAATCCTACTCTCGACCAACATCTATGCATGTCAACTTCGAGCAGGGCAATCAAAAGTGAGAACCTTGGAGATATTTCTTCTCCCTAATTCAGGCTATTTGTAGCGCCCCTACCACCGTCCCCCTACCGAGATCAGCTAACTGAGCACAGACCAGCAATCAAACCCGAGGCCTTCTTGGTCTGTGTGGTTCAGTTACTGATTGGACAATTTTGCAGAGACAAAAAGTTGAGCTTTTAAATTTGTACTTAATTGCAATTTCAAATCGTCCTAAAAATACTGAACTGCAGTCAAATTAATTTAACTATGTAAAAGGAAGATTGCAGAGCAACATGATAAATAAGGTATTTTCTTCAAAATAGACATCAAATGAAAAACTATTAGCAGAAGGATTTTAAAAGCAGTTTTGCCAAATCTGTTTTAACTGGTATAACCAATGTAAAGAGTACTTATAACTGCCTGAACTCTAAACAAATGGTATGGCTCTTTTGTAAAGCAAAAAGCTATGCTACCTCAAGTAGTTTTTTTCCAGGTCTGACATTTGTAAATATTTATCTGTCAAGAAGTCTTCATTGGAGTGGAGTAACATAAGATGCCCATTGGATATTTTTCATTGGAGTCGCATCTACCGACAAATGATTTCCTTTAAAATTAACCAAAGTGTCTGATATATTGATTTCTGAATAGGTAATGGCAGTTTTTTTTCCATTTACTGGAAATGAGTAAACAAGGTCCAAAACATGGGCATAATTTAACATACTTCGATCATAAAATTACAAACTTAGATACAACTCAGGTAGCATCATTCTCCCAAGATTAACACAAGAACAATCTCACACCCTGCAATGAATCAAATCCACCCCTTCCCAAATTAAAGTAAGCAACTGCCATAAAAACAAAATCAGTGGCTGTTGGCTAGTCACCAACTGCTTGGCCCTCTCAGCAGAGCACCAACAATTTACAGACTTGATAAAGGAAATGCTACATCTGATGATCGGAGACCCATGACTTTGCATAATTTTCTAAGAAATTTTGACTGCATAAAACCCAGTATATTATTTAAATTTAATGAATTGATTTTGTGAGCAGTGGAAATTGCTTTTTAAATTAAAGCCTTAGAGCGTCAACCAATAATCTGATGGGGTTAAAATCACAGTCTATTCTCCGCCCAAATGTTTCTATGAAACCAAATTAAATTATTTCATTCTAAGAGTAGAATTTAATAAGAACCATAGTAAAGCCCAAACGTATGCATCTCTAATATATGTAAATCTCAGCTATTGGCAAGTTTTATCTGTATATCAATTCCTTTAAAGTAACCTAGTGTCAATCCTCTTATATGGGGAGAACATAAATATTTTAATTAAGTATATATATTTGAATCATGTGTATTAATTTTTCACAATTAGAATCATTTTAATCAATGCATTATATTCTTTGTTGAGCTCAATATTGTTTTAGATCTATTGCACTGTAATTTATGATTCAATATTTAAAGAAAAATCATCAAAAAAAACTCAGCTAACACAAGTAACAGCTCTCCATCACACTTGTCAATTAAATCTACACTTGGCTAACTTAATTGGAAATCTAGTAATGAAGGTGATAAAACACACAGGTATAAATAACCTAAATAATGCATCAGATTTTCTGGAAAAAAAAGTTATTTGCGTCACTCAGTTTTACAGATGCAAGTTCATTGGTATGACTTTACTTCAGGAGCACTGCAATACTTGGAAACATAAGGACTATAGCACTGAACTGCACTCTGCCATAAATCAACACTGCAGGCTGCAGAATGTCTCCTCAGTACCAACAAAGCATCAATTTTTTACAGGCTACCTGAATAATGAAAAACATTAATGTAAGTCACAGTAATAAAACATGAAATGTTTCACACGGCAGAACAAAGGGACAATGAGAAATGCTAACATTGTCACAAAGTGTGCTTTGTATCAAAAGCTTATTTTTTTTCTCTGCCATAGGCACTGCATATAAATAGAGGAGATGCCCCATTTAGGTATGAATATATTTCTACTACAAATAAAGGAGACCAAATAACAGTGCTGGCTATTCTTGTACAACAGAAAAAGCTGTTTATCTGTTAGGGAAATCTTCTCTTAGCCTGCAATATCTATCTCTTTCTCTCTCTTCCTCCCGCTCTGTCTCCACTGTCCCTCCCTCGCAGCCTTTCTGTCTTTCTCTATTTTAATCAGTATTATGGACAATGATCCTCTGAATTTCTATTGCACATTCCCCCATAACACTTACATATTCTAATTCTTTCCTACATCTCCTGTGTTGAAATCAAGGACGCACACCATCTCATACTCTAACTCATCCTTTCCTAGGACTTTAGAACTGTGGAACTCTAACTCCCTCAGTCTTCCCATTCTCCAGGCTTTTAGAAATCAAGCTTGGCATCATCCCATCATTATTTCCTGATATGCCTGGTCTTTTCTTTGACTCTTGCCTTTGTGGCAGTGTCCTGCATGATACCCTTCACTTTGGTTTCTCAATATTTTTTAAATTTGTTTATGGGATCAGGGCGTCGCTGGCAATGCCAGCATTTATTGCCCATCCCTAATTGCCCTTGAGGTGGTGGTGAGCCGCCTTCTTGAACTGTTGCAGTCCATGTAGCGATGGTACTCCCACAGTGCTGTTAGGTAGGGAGTTCCAGGATTTTGACCCAGCGGCGATTAAAGATCGGCGATATACTTCTAAGTCAGGATGGTGTGTGACTTGGAGGGGAACTTGGAGGTGGTGGTGTTCCCATGCGCCTGCTGCCCTTGTCCTTCTAGGTGGAAGAGGTCGCGGGTTTGGGAGGTGCTGCCGAAGAAGCCTTGGCGAGTTGCTGCAGTGCATCTTGTAGATGGTACACACTGCAGCCACGGTACGCCGGTGGTGGAGGGAGTGAATGTTTAAGGTGGTGGATGGGGTGCCAATCAAGCGGGCTGCTTTGTCCTAGATGGTGTCGAGCTTTTTGAGTGTTGTTGGAGCTGCACTCATCCAGGCACGTGGAGAGTATTCCATCACACTCTTTACTTGTGCCTTGTAGATGGTGGAAAGGCTTTGGGGCGTCAGGAGGTGAGACACTTGCTGCAGAATACCTAGCCTCTGACCTGCTCTTGTTGCCCCAGTATTTATGTGGCTGGTCCAGTTAAGTTTCTGGTTAATGGTGACCCCCCCAGGATGTTGATAGTGGGGGATTCGGCGATGGTAATGCCACTGAATGTCATGGGGAGGTGGTTAGACTCTCGCTTGTTGGAGATAGTCATTGCCCGGCACTTCTGTGGTGCGAATGTTACCTGCCACTTATCAGCCCAAGCCTGAACGTCGTCCAGGTCTTGTTGCATGCGGGCATGGACTGCTTCATTATCTGTGGAGCTGTGAATGGCGCTGGACACTGTGCAGTCATCAGCGAACATCCCCATTTCTGACCTTATGTTGGAGGGAAGGTCATTGATGAAGCAGCTGAAGATGGTTGGGCCTAGGACACTGCCCCGAGGAACTGCTGCAGTGATGTCCTGGGGCTGTGATGATTGACCTTCAACCACCACAACCATCTTCCTTTGTGCTAGGTATGACTCCAGCCAGTGGAGTGTTTTCCCCCTGATTCCCATTGACTTCAGTTTTACTGTTATAAAAAGGTTATTAAAAAAGAAAATTCCAGTGAGCACTGATATAAATTTGGACAATTATTTTAAATCAAGTAATTTTCACCTTGGTCCAGAGAAGTTTGGCTACCACCTTCAAAATCTCCTTAGCAAGGATTGCGTCCTCAAAACAATGAATTTGGAACATCTATCAGCGAGCTTATTTAAATTTCTATGTCATGTGAATACTACAAATAAATATTCCAACTCTCCAACTTTACCATTAAGCACTCAAAATTATTAAATAGTCCCCAATTTAGTCAAGTATCCATCCAACTTCCCTAACCTCCTCAATGTAGAGGAATGTCTTGGTTACCAGTATTTTTTTTGTAACTTTACAGTTTCAATGAGTCACGAGGCTGAAGTTTTAGCTAGCCTGTAATGTGCTGTACAATAATGTACTTGCAAAGTCATGGAATATTTAGCAGATGGCATCTCAACCACTTTCTTGAATGGATTATGCAAAAGAAAAAGGGCAAGTTCAAGGCCTACACTTTGTCCTCCACTTTTCTGGTGAAGTAGTTTCCCTCTGCTCAACGTTTCCATCTAACAGCTTGGCCCAAGACTGGGAATTCACGATGTGAGAAATAATGGGCGTTAACCTACTTCCTACCCCCTTCAAGGCATGTACTTAGTGGAACATTATTGATTCTAAAATGCAAAATTAATTTAACTCTTCCTTTTTGTCAAGCATTGAAGTAAATATAACTTTCCAGTGGTCACTAGTCACGAATGATTGTATTCAATGTAGTAAATCGCTGACTTGAGTATTGCCCAGCATCTAGGCTTCATGGAGTGTTCCAAATTACTCTCTGTGTGTGACTTTAGCCTTCAAAAAATTTGGCAAAAGCTAAACGAACTTATTACCAAAGTCTGATGTTGTTCACCACTATAAACCTTAAACAAACGGGCTTGTTATGCAGGTTCTAGCTTTTTCTCTAAACCGCACAGTAGTATCAAACACATGAGCTAATCAACACATCAATAGACTTGAGAATGCTTGAATTATCCTGAGGTCATAATGGCCTTTAGTTTACAGTGTTCAAGCAATAGATGAAGACCAGGTCAAAAAGTTACATCCCCATGGAAATACAGTGCACTTTAACATTTTCTCTGAACCACTGCCCATAAACCTTTAAGACAAATAAAGCCATGCTTTCATTAAATTATACTTTGTGCACTTTAACTAAATTCCAGTCCTAAACAGTTGTAAAATTAATAACTTCTTGTAAAAGCAACAGACTGCAGAGTATCAAGACTTCAAAATAACCATTTGGCTTGTCTGTCTGGGACAAGCATAAGCATACTGTGAAGAGGACAAGTTTATCACTGCCTCTCCCAGAGAGAAGTACATAAGGTCTGAATTATTAGATTTAAGTTGAAGCCACCAAGAACACAACCCAGACTACAGTAATAGGTTAGGTCCACTGCGACGAAGGCAAAAGGCTAGCTATAGTAAATTTCTGCTGTATTTTCATATGCCTGTTTTAATTTTAATTGCAGTCTCAGTTCCGTGTGTGCACATTTGGAGGGTGGTTCAGGAGGGGGCGTGGGAAAGACTGCATTACTTTTAACCCTTTAGGATATTTTACGCATGCTTTCTGATACCAATGACTTAAATTATTTATCAGATATAAGTATCACCATCATGCTGCGTCAGTTTGTAGTGAGTATTTCTATAATAGAGGCACAGAAACTCAAGATCCAGGACAGACTAATCAGCATATACAGACCAGAATAAATATCTGATTAAAACAGAAAACTCCTAATAATCTGATTCACTCCTAGTAAATAGCTACAATTTAATATTTTTTGGTAAACTAACCAAGTGTTCAGAAAACCACAAAGTATCTTTTTGATAAAATTCCTACCACCTTAGAATAAACTTAAGTGATACTCGATTGCATTGTTCATGGTGTGAACAAAATACAGAAATATTGTTGTGGTCTGGACAGTTTCATTCAACTGTCCTTTACCATTTAACACAGTAATCTCACCAGGGAGAAGGCGAACAGAATCAGATCTGCTGGGAGACTGCACTTGCTCAACTTCCAGATGTTTCAAATGCTATTATTGCATCAAATCTAATCTCTTTTCTGAAATCTTAGGAAGAGTGATTTACATTAAAAAAAAACTATTTCTCCTCATTAAGGTAGTCAGTACAATCTCCTGTTACTGGAAAACGCATTATAAACTTTTGTTTGTCTTTCAAATGTCTTAATTTGCTCGTCATTTTCACAGCCAGATTAATTCTGTTCCAAGAAATTTGGAGATGAATTTTACTGGCTGTCTGCCTCCAATAAAGTTTCCTTTAGACTAAGCAGCAGTCTGTCCAAATTTACGAACCGTTAGTAATTTACTATCATTATACAGTAGTCAGTCACTGTGTAAATCAAAAAATGAGAGAGAGATCAACAGGCTACCTTTCAGTTTGTTTTCATATTCATAAAGTTTCCAAATCTCACTTACAGGTGATAAAACATAATGGCCTAGAAATTTGGTTTTGGCGCAGCGACGGCTTTAGCGCCGGAAGTTAGTGCCGGAGCTAAGTCGCGCTGGGCGTGCCAAAAATTCACTAGTTCTGCGCCCAAACGGCTGCCGGCGCTGCTGAAAGCTGTTTGCGCCTGAAAACTGGCGCTACGCGCTGAATTGCGGCGCTATTCCGGCGCTGCGGCGCCCGCTGCGGTGCGGCAGGTTCGGGAAGTGCAGGCCTCCTCCTTCCCTTAAGGACTTAAGAAGTCCGGGGAGGGAGCTGCGGCCAGGCGGCCGGCGGGAAAGCGGCCGGCCGCCGCGGGGCCTTTAATGCGCCGGCGCAAAGTCCAGTAAGGCACCTCTGCCAGAACGTTGCTTGCGGCTGCCACGGGCGAGGCGGCCGCAAGTCAATTTCGGAGTTCGGGCGGGTTACCATGGCAACCGGGACGCTGCGCACACCGATGACGTCATCGGTGCCGGCGCAGCGCTAACGGCCTAACGCCGATTTAGGGACCCACTCAATTTCCAAACTGGCCATAACTCCGGCGCTAGGCCCTCTAGCGCCTCAAAAGCGGCGCTAAGCCTACCGAATTTCTAGGCCTATATCTGTTACCATTGCAGAGGTAAAAAGACAATTTAACAAAATACATTCAAGGTGGAAACTACAGTACTAAGTGACCATTAATTAGGTGTAATCCTCAATAGCGAGTGCCACACATAAGTGATGCCTACTTAGAACTGTTACTTTCTACCATGATAAAAGTCTATGCCGTCAGCAGAAGAGGGAAAGGAAGAAAATTAGAAAAGAAAATATAGTACTGAGGTGTCTCAGCCAATAACTTATCAATTCAAGAGCTGGATCCAACAATTAATTTTCTCCCCACACCCACTGTTTCAGTTTGAGAGTTTAATGCACATTAATTCTCATCATGAGGCCTCTGATAATCCAAATCATTGCATATCGGAGCAGCACTTAGATCTCCCAACTAATTCAATTTTTTGAAACAAATCTTGGTCATTACATCACTAATAGTTGGAAACAATCCTTTCCCTCCAAAGGAGTTTGAATCAACAGGAATGTATTGTACTAATTGCTATGAAAATCACAATATGATTCGGCAAAGTCAACACGGTTTTATGAAAGGGAAATTAGAGTTTTTTGAGGATGTAACTAGCAGGGTAGATAAGGGGGAACCAGTGGATGTAGTATATTTGGATTTTCAGAAAGCAATTGATAAGGTGCCACACAATAGGTTGTTACACAAAATTAGGGCTCATGGGATTGGGATAAACATATTAGCATGGATTGAGAATTGGTTAACAGACAGAAAACAGAGAGTAGGAATAAATGGGTCATTTTCAAGATGGCAGGGTGTAACTAGTGGAATGCCAGAAGGATCAGTGCTTGGGCCTCAGCTACTTACAATCTATATCATTGGCGTAGATAAGGGGACCGAGTGTAATATGTCAAGTTTGTGGACGATACAAAGCTAGGTGGGCGAAAGTAAGCTGAAGTTGTGAGAAGGCCGCAAAGAGGCTGCAAAGGGATACAGATTGGACAAGAAGGTGACAGATAGAGTATAATATGAGGAAGTGTGTAATTATCCACTTTGGTAGGAAGAATGGAAAAGCAGAATATTTTTTAAAAGGTGAAAGACGAGTAAATTTTGGAATTGAGAGGGATTTGAGTGTCCTTGTACATGAATCATAGGAGCTTAACATGCAGGTACAGCAGGCAATTTGGAAGGCAAATGGTATGTTAGTCTTTATTGCAAGGGAGTTGGAGCACAAGAGTAAGAAAGTATTGCTGCAAATATATAGGGCTTTGGTGAGATCACACCTGGAGTACTGTGTATAGTTTTAGTCCCCTTACCTAAGGAAGGATGTACTTGCCTTAGAGGGCGTGCAACAAAGGTTCACTAGATTGATTCCTGGGATAAGAGGGCTGTCCTATGAGGAGAGATTGAGTAGAATGGGTTTATATACTCTCTGGAGTTTAGAAGAATGAGAGGTGATCTCATTGAAAGGGATAAAATTCTTAGAGGGCTTGACAGGGTAGATGCCGAGAGGCTGTTTCCCCTGGTTGGAGAATCTAGAACTAGGGGGGTCATAGTCTCAGAGGACTGAGATGAGGAGAAATTTCTTCACTCAGAGATTTGTGAATCTTTCCAATTGTCTACCCCGAAGGGCTGTGGATGCTCAGTCGTTGAATATATTCAAACTGAGATCGATAGATTTTTGGGCACTATGCGTTATGTCGATAGGGCAGGAAAGTGGAGTTGATGTAAATGTTCAGCCATGATCTTATTGAATGACGGAGCAGGCTTGATGGGCCGTATGGCTTACTCCTGCTTCTACTTCTTATGTCCTTAACAGGGGAGTCCAATAGCTTGGCAGTCATCTGTGGCCATGATTTCAAGTCCCATTAAAAGCTGGCCCTGCAATTTCTGATTTCCCCCATGTATATATACCAGTGCATCAAGGACATGCAGGACCTATGTCAATTGTACCACTTTTCAATTTTCTCTCCCATTCTTCAATAATCATCAGCTAATATCCATTGAACGGCTTTGGAAAGAAGTTTATAAGCGATCTCCCTAAAGACAAAGTTATTTTTGATTGGTTCCTGGAAAATTAGTATTTTCTTACCCAACGCTGGTTGATAAATAAATGTGCTTGTTTTGCTAACATACTATATTTCTATAAATAAATCTCTGCATGTAAGCAGCATATATACTGTCCAACTGCTTAAGTGTGTAAGTTTCTACAGCAGAGGCCAAGGTATATATTAAAATTAAGAAAAGATTAATCTAAGTTGCATCTTTCCTTTTGTAGCATTTATCTCTGCAAACACTTAAGTGTTGCCAAAATGTTCTGCTTAAAGAAATATGTTTAAATTCAGGACTTATACTCAGCACCTTCCTCCAAATTTCAATAATGGTACAGTGCTTCCAGAACTTGTCACAGTTTAAGAATCATTTGTTTTCTTGGTAATTGATATAAAAGTAAACAAAAGAAACACAGCTCGTGTTTTACATTACAAAATATAGCCCTGTTCCAAATCGTTCCCAGCCAAGCCCTTCCAACTCACCACTTTTCACTTCAGATATGGAGTGGGCCTTTGGCGTAGCGGTAGCATCCTGCCGCTGGGCCAGAAGGTGTAGGGTTTCGAACCCCGCTCTAGACAGTCCCGGCAAGTGGAGTCAGAGCTCCGGCTCTAAATTCTGGGTTGACATCCAGCGGGATACTTGCGTCTGTGGGTGTGGGTGGCCCCCCCGCCTCGTATGGGTTGTGGGAGCCCGTAAAACCCTCCCGCCATAGGACTAACCACCCTAATGGTTGGTATGTAGATTGTTACGGTCACGGAAGGAGCGTTAACGCGGCCAGAAATCCTTCCACCACTTCATACAGTTCCCCAAAGGGAACAGTGTGAAGACACGTACGACAACGACTTCAGATATACATATTTTCTGTGAATGGTCATTCATGCTATCAAATCACAAAAAAATCCTAGTGTGATAGATGCATGTTGAGAGCTGTAGCCTGCAATCTTGTTGAGTTTCTTCAGCAAGAAAGGCCCAGAAAGCCACATGTTGGTTCCAAAGAGATGCCTGCCATGGCTTTTTTTCATGACAGTCCACCACTGATAACTCATCGACTGTATACCCCGCTGACTCCAGAGAATGATGTCAAATGCCTTTGTATATCCAAAAAGCATTCGTCCAAGTACAATCTGAATTATGATTTCTATAAAGGTAGGCAAGCTGGGTCCAACTGGGATTTTCCTCTGTTAATGTGAAGAATGAACCAGTTGAAAACTACTGTGTGGAAGACATCTCACCTATCTTCGACCTTGGACTGTTCGGAGTAGACCAACATCCCAACATATGTAACCATATATATGGATGGTTAACAGACACTTATTTTGTGAATATCCGTGAGTCACAAATTCTGGCCAAGGGCCATAATCCTATATTGCAGTATCTGCACACGATCTGGGGCACACTCATAGGAACTTGAGAATTTAACAATGAGAAAATGTTATTTCAGTTCATCTAGTCACTTCCTTGTTTTGGTCCACATTCCACTTTTATTTCTCTCCTGGCACAGTGCTCAGTCCATCTCCCATTACTCCTTGTTGAATCAGAAATTAAAATTACTTTTTCACTGAACCAATTCTACATTCAGTGTACTTGGTAGAATTTTATTCCATAAGTTAATAATACTATAAAATTAGCTGGCCTTTACATTCACTTCTTAGTTTACATCTCCTGGTTTCTACATCCACTCCGCTCATTTATTTCAGGTTGAAAACTTGGATTAAATGTTCCTGTTTCAAGGAGAACCGATTTAGCTCTCTAGCTTTTCTTTACTGCTTACTGATTGAACGTCTAATATGCATTTTTGCCTCCCGTGAAATTTCCTGATGCTACTGTACCCTTTTGTAAGTACAGGGAGTAAACTTAGATACAATCCTCTTAGATACAATCCTAATAGCAATAAGACCTCTGAACATGCCATTTATTAGAATGGTAACGGGATAATTAATTTGAAAGTTTCCTTTTTAAGAAACCTGGGTCGATGATTGTTCTAAGCTCCCTTTTTAGCAGACCATAAAGTATTACATGGAATACACAGCACAGAAACAGGCCATTCGGCCCAACCTGTCCATGCTGGTATTTATGCTCCACTCGAGCCTCCTCCCATCCTTCCTCATCTAACTCTATCAGCAAAACTCTCTATTCCCTTCTCCCTCATACGCTTATCTAGCTTCCCTTTAAATGCATATATACTATTCGCCTCAATTACTCCCTGTGGTAGAGAGTTCCACATTCTCACTACTCTCGGGGTAAAGTAGTTTCTTCTGAATTCCCTATTTGATTTCTTGGTGACTATCTAACATTGAAAAAGGAAGATCTTCTATTGATGGCCTCCAGTTTTGCTCTTCCCCACAAGTGGAAACACTCTCTCTCTGTCAAAGACTTCAGTTAAGTCACCCCTCAGCCTTCTCTTTGAGAGAAAAAGAGACCAGCCTGTTCATCCTTTCCTGATGGGTATACCCTCGCATTTCTGGCATCATCCTTCTAAATCCATTTTGCACCCTCTCCAGCGCCTCTATATCCTTTTAATAATATGGTGACCAAAACTGCACACAGTACTCCAAGTATGGTCTAACCAAGGTTCAATATAAGGTTTAGTATCTAGAATAAAACCTCCTCAATAGTATTGGAGAGAAATACAGCACCCATCTCACTTGATTAATCACACTGAAGTGGCGAAACCAAAACCCCTGTATCCAAGAGGGCGACCCTGAAAAGTGAATTTTACATCTGCATGCATCTCCTGCCAACTTTTCCCATTATAAACTTCCTGTGGCCACATTTATAATGAAAACTGCATATGTAAACTTTGTCAGACTGTAATTACACCCTCCTGTGGGTGGAACACTGGAGCTTAATCCAGCACAATGGAGCATAATCTTAAAATTAAAGCTAGGCCACTTTGGAGTGAAATCAGGAAGCACTTTTTCACACAATGGGTAGCCTTCCCCCCAAGGCACTGGTCCCTTTGAACTCTATTGGAAGTAGTTAACAGTATCACATTGGAACGTGTTAATACCAGAAGAGAGCTGGGATTTCAGTGCTAAGAACATTCAGTGTTCCATGTTCACCAAAGATCCTCAGGTGTTTGGTAGCATTCCGCAATAATCAATATCTGAAATTATCAGAGTAATTAAAATTCTTTGTTGGATACTTTTGTGCTTTTTTAACAATCATTAAAGATTTACTGCTTACCTCTTTGCTGCAGTGACATCAGTACTAGCATTGATACTGTATCACTTGCAGTTTGGTTAGCACTAAAGTATGCAGGTGCAAAAGACTTTAAAGTCTAAACTAGATACATTACTGGAGCACTTTCAAGCCAAAACCACATATAAAGAAAAAACTACAAACATGCATGCAAACAAAAATAATTACGTTTTTACTACTGCATTGTTAAAGAAATATTGCAAATAGTAATGGACTTCCTGGCATGAAATATAAAGTTCAGTGTCCCAAGAGTCCTAATCATCTTCCAATCTATAAACAAAGATTCTGGAATAATATACAGATGTGAAACTTAAACCTGTAAGCATTTTTGGGCACAACATTAATAATAAATATTAAGTGTTATGAGTTAAAACCCCAGTATAAAGAGAATTCTTTTAGCTCATTATCCCATAAATCAAGGCTATACATTTGAACAGATTATTAGGTTGTAAGCTTTGTTGCAGAACAAAGCCAAGGCAAAAAAAAATCAAGAGCGCAGCAAGGCACTGTTAAAATTTATGCAGGCTGGCATTTTTTCCATGTCTGCTGAAGGCTTCCACTTTGATATGACACATATTGAATGGATCATCCTAGTGCTAGGCGCCAGGCCAGTTTTTATCTTAATGCAGACAGGGCGGCGACACAGACCCTAATGGTCCTTATCTTGATCTTGTGTAAAAGCATCTTGGATTTCTGAGTGATCCTTCTAGTTTCTGACACTCCCTTTCTAACACTGCAGATGACGAAGGCAGTTTTTGTAATAAGGGACATTACACCATTTTATCCCACTAACGTACTGTACACCAAGAATATTTTCCTGGCTAGATTTAAAAGAAAATATACCTCAAGAACTTCTAAAATAATTTAAAAGTACATAAAACAGTACATATACAGTTAATAATTTGTTTAGTACTTTTCAAGGAACCTGAAAGTTTCAATCTCTAATGTTTAATTTTACCGCATTAATATTTTGCATCCTGTCCAAAGTTATTTTGTTTTTAAAAGCAGTCTTAACTGTCTTTAAAAAAAACTGCAAATTCTCTGACCACCTCCAAATTTATAATGCAACCAATAATTGTGATCAGAGCTTTCTTTAAGCTATTTAAGTTATACATTCCCATAAGCATTTTTTGAGATCGAAGATAGTTCTCTTTACATCACGCAATGGAAGTCCAAGGAGTGAGTGAAGCCTTTTTCTCCCCCACATTTGATGGCCATATTTAACCATTCTAATTGAGGGATCAGGCTTTTGTGGCGACCCAGTACCACATAATTGGGACACACAATTTACAGATCTATGGTTCTGCATTCAAGTCCCAGTAATGTAGAACATACAAATCCACCTGCGCGAAGATTTTCTCCTGAACCCAAAAACCTCATCAAACTTGCTATTAAAGCCACTGGGGTCATCACAAATGCCTTCATTTAAATCCCTAAATAATTGTAATTCAATGCTTTGCCAATTCAACTGCTTTTCAAGTTTGCATATATTAAATCACTGCATCACTTAGTTAATAGAACAGCTCCATTATGTGAGCCTAACCTAGGCATTCTAAATAAATACGATAGCAAAATACTGCGGATGCTGGAAATCCGAAAATTCTAAATAAATAGTTAGTCAGTGAAGGTGTTAAAAATCACACTACACATGAATATGTAGTCCTAACTTATTTGGGGTCTAACTGCAGATGTAATACGCAAGATATTACTTTTTGTTGTGTAAGCAACCAGCATGTACTACGTATATTTGGTATATTTACAGCTTTTGCCTTGAACAGAAATACAGAGATACTAACTAAGTACTTTATTCTGTGCTGGATCCAATAGAGTAATGGGAGGGGAGGAGAATTGTTCTTCACAAAAAACAGGCTTTCTTCCATATTTTAAGTCATAAATGAGACCTGAATAAAAATGCACTCTCAGGAATTGCACGTTTCAAAGCTATGTATTCCTGTGATTTTATCAGTGGGTTGTCGATTATGGTGGAAAACATTTTTCATTGAGAGAGAAATTTTGGGCCATTTGTTATTCTGTTGGTTTGACCTCTAAATGATAGGGAATGCAAGTCTCTTTCTATTACAGAATGGTGGAATACTTCATATCCTGTACAGTTATTAAATAATTACTCTGTCTACTCTTTGAATTCTGAATTTCTGGGGAGCAGAAGGGAAGGGAGAGGAAAAATGAAAATTCAATGGTAATGTGTTCATGAAAACCTGGCTTTTTCTGTTCATGCAATGTAAGAAAATATTGACTAGATTATTTTGGGGAAAAAATCCAATTCAGTTCATCTATAAAGTGCAGTACAATCTTCTCATTAAAAGAATTATACATTAAAACCACAATTATGTTAACTATAACTAAATATGAGCAAATCAGTAGGAGCAGCCACTAAGCAGAGGTGAGCCATTTCTGGTGATAACAGGGTGCTCTCCTCTCTCAGAGGACGCAGTTTTGCAAGGCGTTTCAGTTGAGGAATAGTGCATGACACTTGAAAGTGTAGACAGCAACTTACAATTGAGGGGAAGAGGTTTTTTTTAAGGTCGCAAACATGTTACCATTCAAGTCCTGAATAAAAAGAAACATAAAATGAATTGTAAACACTCTTCCTTTGCAGAGAATACAATTAACAAATTGTTGATTCTGTGGTTTATCAGCCACCCCATTTGTCACTGTAACTGCTTCGGCCTCTTCATTGATTCCTACAAGTTACTTGAGAATGTTACCAAACCCACTCAACTCTAATGCTGACAGACATCTTAAATGCAAATAAATAATTCATATAAAGTGCATAATAAACACAGCAGGATAATGTTTTTGTCAATGATAACCTATAAGCACACTATCATTTGAAATGTGATATAGGAAAAGCTTAAGTGTTTTGTGGAAGAGGGAGAACAAGGGGACATTATTCTTCATAGAAACATATTTAAGAAAACATATGTTGTTTATTTACGTTATGGGCGGGAAGTTACATTCTGGTTGGTAAAACACTGACACCAAATAAATTCATAGATTTTGAACTTTGTTTCTTTTGCAAATAAAATAAACTCTTTTCATTTATGAGACAAGGCAACAATAGTTTTTGTAGTTATCTCCAAACTTCAAAATCAAGAAATATTATGGTACAACAAAAATCACCAATGGATTACCAGTAAGATAAAATAACCTCCTTCAAGCTAGCCAGACTAATACAAATACCGAACTGGTATCCAACTGGCACATGTACAGGATTGAGCAATGGGTCATTATAATCTCATAACTCCTAAGAACATAAGAAATAGGAGCAGGAGTAAGCCATTCGGCACTTCGAGCCTGCTCCGCCATTCAATGAGATCATGGCTGATCTTCTGCCTCAATTCCATTCACTGGCCCTATCCCTTAGAGTCATAGAGTCACAGAGCACAGAAAGAAGCCCATCGTGTCCATGCCAGCCATCAAGCCCTGTCTATTCTAATCCCATTTTCCAGCACTTGGTCCGTAGCTTTGTATGCTATGGCGTTTCAAGTGCTCATCTAAATGCTTCTTGAATGTTGAGGGTTCCTGCCTCTACCACCCTTTCAGGCAGTGAGTTCCAGATTCCAACCACCCATGATGGCTTTACTAGTCAGAAATCTAGCGACTTCTGTTTTGAATATACCCAATGACTGAGCCTCCACCGCCCTCTGGGGTAGAGAATTCCAAAGATTCACCACCCTCTGTGTGAAGAAATTTCTTCTCATCTCAGTCCTGAATGGCCTACCCTTTATCCTGAGGCTGTGGCCCCTGGTTCTGGACTCCCCAGCCAAGGGAAACATTCTCCCAGCATCCATCCTATCAAGCCCTGTAATAATTTTGTATGCTTCAATGAGATCCCCTCTCATTCTTCTGAATTCAAGAGAATAAAGGCCTAGTTTACTCAATCTCTTCTCATTCGACAGTCCCACCATCCGAGGAATCAGTCTCGTGAACCTTCGCTGCACTCCAAAATCAAGTACACAGTACTCCAGGTGTGGTCTCACCAAGGCCCTATATAATTGGAGTAAGACTTCTTTCCTCCTGTACTCAAATCCTCTTGTAATGAAGGCCAACATACCATTTGCCTTCCTAATGGCTTGCTGCACCTGCACATTAATTTTCAGTGGCTCATGTACAAGGACACCCAGGTCCCTTTGAGCATCTGCATTCCCCAATCTTTCACCATCTAGGAAATACTCTGCCTTTCTGTTTTTTCTACCAAAGTGGATAACTTCACATTTATCCACATTATATTCCATCTGCCATGTTCTCGCCCACTCACTGAGCCTGTCGAGATCCCCTTGAAGCCTCTTCACATCCTCTTGGCAACTGACACTGCCACCTAGCTTTGTGTCATCAGCAAATTTGGAAATGTTACATTTAGTCCCCTCATCCAAATCATTGATATAGATTGTGAATAGCTGGGATCCTTGCGATACCCCACTAGTCACAGCCTGCCATCCTGAAAAAGACCCATTTATCCCTACTCTTTGTTTTCTGTCTGTTAACCAATTCTCAATCCATGCTAGTATATTACCCCCAATTCCATGTGCCCTAATTTTGTTCACCAACCTCGTGTGGGACCTTATCGAAGGCCTTCTGAAAATCCAGATACACCACATCTACCGGTTCCCCCTTTGTCTGCTCCACTAATTACATCCTCAAAAAACTCCAATAGGTTTGTCAAACAGGATTTCCCTTTCATATATCCATGTTGGCTCTGCCCAATCTTGCTATTAGTTTCTAAGTGCCCAGTTATTGCATCCTTTATAATAGACTCCAGCATTTCCCAACTCCTGATCGACAAACTTCTGACTTCCACGCTATTGCCCAATTTTGATATAAACTTTAATACAGAAATGTAGCATAATATAGCAGTTCAGCACATTTTGGTATCTGTTACAACTGTCAGAGAAATAAAAGCCTCCACAGGTTTACTTCTCAGACTATCTAAGCTGCTCATTTGTATAAAATAATCCATTTATTTACTTTCGCTTTTCAACCATGCTAAATGCTCACTTTCAGCCCCTTTTAAGTGCCCTTAACAGTTTTGAAAATGTTCCTATTTTGTCACACATCCTGCAGAGATTTCATGCCTTTGATCTTCCACTTGAATTGCCAATTTTGAATGGAAAATAGAGAGCAAGTGGAAACTAGTGGCTAGAAGGAAAATTGGAGACTGTATCCCCCCAGACCAGTCTCACACACCTCCGAGTGACAATCTGTAAAGCTACACCGACAGATCGAGGAATCAAACATGGCATGTGGACAGAACCTAGTTTAGTTAAAAACAAAACAAAAAAAATCCAAAGATGGAAAGTAGCATTTCCGAAAATAATTATTTTTGTAAAATATCAACAATCAATATTATGAAGGAAATTTACAGAAAAGCACAGATTAGTATTTCCTGAATTCCAAAATTGTAACCAGGTGAGTTTTATTTTTTGTGAAAATGTGTTAGAGTCCCCAAAAGGTTAATATTCAAGTTCAATTATTTGACGTTCTAACTGTCCAAAGAGATAATTAAATCTACTTTTATAGTGTAGACTTAATGTAGATTCAAAACTCTCTCGCCAATTTGGGCTACAAGGTGACAACTGATCAGTTGTATCTTTTAGGAAAGACATCAGAAACAAATTTTGAACCATAGCTAAATATAGTTTAAATATTTTGTTCATTGCTTCAGAGTTATTGTCGTCTTGCTTTCCGCTCACAGAATTGTCAACCAAGGCAACACTATCCTATGTCACACAAATCAGCTACTAAGACCTTGAGAGCAACCCACACAAGTGCCAGGTAATGATCTCAAACAAGAGAAAGCTCAGCTACCTCCCCTTGACATTCAGTTGGCACCACCATTGCTAACATGCCCACCAATACCCTGGATCACCATTGACCAGAAGCTGAATTGGACCAGCCATTTCAACAGCATGGCTACAAGAACAGCACAGAGGATGGGTACTCTGCAACGGGTGGTTCACTTCATGACTCCTCAAAGCATCTCCACCATCTACAAGGCTCAAGTTAGGAATGTGACAGAATACTCACCACTCGCCTGGATGGGATCAGCTGCAACAATATTCAAGAAACTCGACACCATCCAGAATAGAGCAGTTCACTTGATCAGTGCCCCCCTCACTGGACTCAATATCCACCCTTTCCACCACTGGCACACTGTGGCTGCAGTATGCCCAATCTACAGGATGCACTGCAGCAGCTCACCAAGGTTACTTTGACAGCACCTTCTTCTCCTACGACCTCTACACCAAAACAAACAAGAGCAGCAATGCTGTGAGAACACTATCATTTTCAAGTTCCAGTCACACAACATCCTGGCTTGGACATATCGGCGATCGTTTGTCATTTCTGGGTCAGAATCTTGGAATTCTCTACCTAACATCATTGTGGGAGCACCATTACCACAAGGATTTCAGCAGTTCGAGGAGAAGGCCCACCACCACCTTCTCTGGGCAATAAAATGTGGCCTTGCAGGCCCTGCCCATGTCCCAAAAATAAATAAAAAATCCAAGGCAACTCAGTTGTCAGTTCTGCTTTTCTTCCCATAAAGATACACCTAACCTTTCTTAGAACTAATGCAGAAGCCTTGGCCAACATCAAGAACTTGAGGGAAAACCACTGATTCAAACCCACATTATCACTCTGTAGTGCAGCACATTTGAAGACAATGTAGTGTTGGGTGCAAATATATTTTGCAAAATTCAAAATGTCTTCCCTATTAATTTATGAAAACCTGTTCTATTATGCATATAATATGAGCTTGTAAGGTAAGTATATAATCAACAACGCCATACCCCCAATTCAATACTGCAAATGCCATGTTAATTAGTCGTCAATAGAGCCTAACCATTGAAACTATCATATTCAAAATGCTTCAAGCAATTCTAAACTGTCCTTTTGTAAATATAAAACTCTACTTGCACAATGAAGTGGCCCATGACCCGTGTCATACCACATCGCAGAGACAACAATAAATGTTAGTAACAGCGCACGTCAGACTCTATCACTAGATTCTGTCCAAGCAGACATAACACACTTATGACATTGTCCTTTATGTTAGCTATGCAGTCAGGTACACTAATTTTATAAATATGGTACCTCACCAGGGCCTGTAAGGTATCCTCTGTTTCTCATGATAAATTAGTGTTTTTTTTTACTATTTCTTGTTAGTACATGTGCTTGCCAAGTGTGTAAAACAGTGCTGAAAATCAATTATACACTTAACAGAAATGAATTAAATGCAGGGAACCATGACAAATGGTTGGGGTTGATTACAGAGATGCATGTGGTTCTGAGTTGGTTTTGGGCCAGTGTGTACAAAAGCAACAAAGCCACACGACGGAGGTGCAAGGTCAAAACTAGACAACAACCCGTACACTACGGTGATCCTCCCCGTCTGTTGTTAAGTATAATTTACACAACCTACTTTTCCGCTAGAGTGAGAAATGGTTGGTGGCAGATCAAGTGACCACGTAGGAGAGGAGTCTATCGATAACGCAGAATAGGCTTTAAACACCATCACCACAAGACAACAGTGGTCTTCTGATATCAGAGGTACTTAATTGACAGGGGGGAATGAACACAATGTCTCATATACAAACGTTCAGTTTACAAGAATAGAATTTTAAAAAATTGCAAACTACTTTGTATATCATTCCGTAAATTGTTTACTAAAATATTTTAAAAACCGTACAAATGTTGCATCTTAGAGGCTGTTTAAAAGATTCCTTCCTCCACAAATAGATTCTTGCATCCATCAGTTGAGTGTAAGCTGCAAACACCTACCAATGATCTAGGAAACCTCTGGTACCAGTTTTTAATTGGTCAGAAATGATACAAAACAATGATATGCATATTTTTAAAAAATGTACAGTTACATTTTATAAAGGTTCAAGATACATCAATTTTGAAAATTATCAATGTATTCAGGGAACTATCCATCTTCAGATGCTCATTACTGGAGTTGACAGACACAATAATAGACAAGAGCTGGGTAAAACACAGCAGTGTATTGTTGAAAATAAGATCAGCTAATTCTAGTCAGGTCAGACTGTAGCATCCTCCAACACACATTTATCATATTATCAGCCCTAATCTTCCATTGTCGAGAGGAAACAGCCATCAACTCCCCTTGCACGAGCAACAACCATCCACTATCATGTCCACTACCATTGTTATGGATCACCTCACTTTTGTTGAAGACAAAGAAATGCTGTCATCTTTAATCTTTCTTACGCATGCATTATGTGGCAGAAAGTCATATCATAACATAGTAGTAAATCTATAACCTGACCAATGTAACTCAATTTTAGTCCCACCAGATTTGTTAGTCCAATTTGCATTAAAACGATATATTGTTTCAGCAAAATAGGCTACATTACCAAGGCTTCTACATTAATAAAATCTGCTTTTTAACATGTTCTAAATATTTTAAACAAAAGCAAAAATATTGATAAAGCAGCATTGGAAAAGACCTCAAAGCTGTTATCTCAGTCAGGGGAAGGGAAATAACTAGAAAATGTTATGAAAAGTCTGGTGAAATTCTTCAACGTTAGCTGGGCAACACATTGCTGCTTACATTTTATTGGGATACAGTGGCGGTAACAGTTTTAAGCTACCCTAGTAATGAGGTATTTTTCAGGGGCGGACAGATGGGTCTAAGTTTAATCTAAATCTTATGAAGAACTCTGAATTTGAGATGACAAATTAGTGTAGAGAGAGACAGATACCAACACCTTCCTCTACCACCCACGCCCCACCCATTCACCACTGAACATTGAATTTTAAACTAGACTAACATTTTTTTTGTTATTTTGGAAGAGAACAATTCTTATTCTATAGATTTACTTACTATTACTTCAATCAAGAGAACTTAAGTATAGTAGGGCAAGAAAGGAAATGATATCACCTGGCACTAAAACAATCCTCACAAAAACATGCAGAAAATGGCATTGATTCTTTGCTATCTTTTAGATCCATATTTTAAATTGTGTTTTCTTTCATAAAACACTGCAGTGATTCAGTAAATGATAGCATTCAAAATTTGTGATGCAATATTGCATAATATTATCACAACTTAATAAGCTATATTAAAAACATTAAGTGCTATACTTGTATCTGATCCAAGATTATTATCTAGTTGTTATTTTGTAAAACTGTATGTATTCCCCCACACCCCCATTTTTCTCCTTTGAAGCGGTCTGGTCCCCTGTCAAACACACAGATTCTTGCAGGTTGCGGGATCCTCACTCAAATGGTTTGAACACAAAACAAATTGGCTGGAAGAAGAATTAAAAATTCCATGTGTCTAAAATCTAGGATCTGCAGAAAATATCTTGCATCATCCTGCTGGACCTGTGAGAC
Organism: Somniosus microcephalus; assembly: GCF_052327205.1. NCBI lineage: Eukaryota > Metazoa > Chordata > Chondrichthyes > Squaliformes > Somniosidae > Somniosus > Somniosus microcephalus. The sequence goes on from NC_141008.1 coordinate 51,084,740, forward strand.
ATCACTGGGATGATGTAGTACCTCTCTTCTGCCACTGGACAGCACTTTACTATTTGCTTGGCTCACTGAGAGCCCCTAAAAGCAGAAGCTCTTTACTGCATTATTATAATATACTGTACTAGGCGAATTCTCTTTAGGTTGTGCACAGTTGTGAAAGACCTTTTCCTGCATTATGCATGACTATGAAATGCTTGCATGGGGACAAACTTCATATAAAGATTACAGAAGGATGCTTGCACCATGGCTAAATAGTTCCTCTACAAAGCAGATTTCACATTAAAATGTACTTTGCAGACACAAGAAACTTACTTCATAAAACCACCTTCAAAGTTAAGTATGATGGCAATTTGCAAGATATACAATAATGCAGAATCAAATCTTCTTCTCTTAGGCAGTCCCTCGGAACCAAGGATGGCTTGTTTCCACATTAAAAATGAGTTTGCAGGTGACTGATGAGTCCAATGCGGGACCTACAGTCTCTGTCACAGGTGGGGCAGACGGTGCTTGGGTTGACGTGCGCTCCTTGCGCTTGGCTTCCGCTTGCTCCCGGCGAAGAGACTCGAGGTATTCGGCGCCTTCCCGGATGCTTCTCCTCCACTTTGTGCGATCTTGGGCCAGGGATTCCCAGGTGTCGGTGGGGATGTTACACTTTTTCAAGGAGGCTTTGAGGGTGTCCTTGAAATGTTTCCTCTGCCCACCTGGAGCTCTCTTGCCGTGCCGGAGCTCCGAGTACAGCGCTTGTTTTGGGAGTCTCATTTCGGGCAATCGGAGCTGATTGAGTGTGGTCAAAGCTTCGATGCTGGGGATGTTGGCCTGAGCAAGAACATGGACGCTGGTGTGCCTATCCTGCCAATGGATTTGCAGGATCTTGCAGAGGCAGCATTGGTGGTACCTCGCCAGTGCTTTGAGGTGCCTGCTGTACATGGTCCATGTCTCTGAGGCATACAGCAGGGCGGGTAGCACTGCTGCTCTGTAGACCATGAGCTTAGTGCTGGGTTTGAGGTCTTGGTCTTCAAACACTCTCTTCCTCAGGCGACCGAAGGCTGCACTGACACACTGAAGGCGGTGTTGGACTTCGTCGTCTGCCCTTGTTGACAGTAGGCTCCCGAGGTATGGAAAGTGATCCACGTTGTGCAAGGCCTTGTCGTGGATTTTGATAATCGGGGGGGCAGTACTGTGTGGCGGGGGCAGGTTGGTAGAGGACCTTTGTCTTACGGATGTTTAGTGTAAGGCCCATGATCTCGTATGCTTCGGTGAAGGTGTTGACGATGGTTTGGAGTTCGACCTCCGAGTGAGCGCAGACGCAAGCATCGTCTGCATACTGTAATTCGACGACAGAGGATGGGACGACCGTGGATCTGGATTGGAGGCGACGGAGGTTGAACAGTTTCCCGTTTGTTCTGTAAATTAGCTCCACTCCAGTGGGGAGCTTACTGAGGGTGAGATGGAACATTGCAGCAAGGAAGATCGAGAAGAGCATTGGTGCGATGACACAGCCTTGCTTGACCCCGGTCCGTACGTGAATTGGGTCTGTGGTGGAACCGTTGGTCAGGATCACGGCTTGCATGTCGTCGTGAAGCAGGTGGAGGATAGTGACAAACTTTTGAGGGCAGCCGAATTTGAGGACACTCCATAATCCCTCACGGTTGACAGTGTCGAAGGCCTTTGTGAGATCAAAGAAGGCCATGTACAGCGGTTGGTGCTGTTCCCTGCATTTCTCTTGTAATTGACGTGCGGTGAAGATCATGTCCATTGTGCCCCTTAGTGGGCGGAATCCGCATTGCGACTCTGGGAGGAGCTCTTCGGCCACTGGGAGAAGGCGATTGAGGAGGATTCTTGCGATGACTTTCCCTGTGGCAGACAGCAGGGAAACTCCTCTGTAATTACCGCAATCGGACTTGTCACCTTTCTTGAAGATGATCACAATTACGGCGTCTGAGATCCCCTGGCATGCTCTCCTCCTTCCAGATAAGAGAAATGAGTTCATGAATTCGCGCCAGTAGTGCTTCTCCGCCATGTGCCTCGGCGGGGATTCCATCTGCTCCTGAGGCCTGTTGTTCTTCAGTTGTCGGATGGCCTTTTCAACCTCATGCCGGGCTGGGGTTGTGCTGAGATGGTGGCGGGTAGCATGCTGTGGGATGGAGTTGAGGACGCTTGTGTCGAAGACAGAGTCGTAGTTAAGGAGATCTTCGAAGTGCTCCTTCCAGCGGGCACTGACTGCCTCTCTGTCCCTGAGTACCTCTCCGTTCTTGGCCCGCAGTGGGGTAAGGCCTTGGGTGCTTGGGCCGTAGATGGTCTTGAGTGCGCTAAACAATCCACGCATGTCGTGGTTGTCGGCTAGCTGCTGGATCTCCAGCGCTTTCTCTACCTCTAAGTATGATGGCAATTTGCAAGATATATAATAGTACAGAATCAAATACATTAAATATAAAAGCCGAGCGTGCATGCAGTGCATTTCTAGTACTTTAAAACCATACTAATCACTAATGCTATGTAGTTACAGGCTTAAGACCGGTTAGGATCAGGTTATGCATTTGAAAACACCCGAGGACCTGCATGTTTTGACACTTTCCAAGTCCAAGATCCTTTTGTCAGCAAAATATTTTTTCCGAACCCTTTGTTAATCAACCAGACAGAAGCATAACTAGAGAAAGGGAGAAAGCAACTGAAGTGTCACATTTCCAAAGGCTGCACAACATGGAATCAACAAAATCAACCACAGATAATGGCTGGTGGACTTGAAGAGTCAGTGATTACCAAAACTAGTATGGACCATGTATTTTGCTCCATCTCTCCTCCTCCTAAATTGCCCATAGAAGTTGGAATGACATTATCAATAATCTGTCATTTATTCTCTAAAGTATATGCAGCAACAAAAGCTAAAAACCGCAATTGCAGGAGGTATTAATTTACGACATACTTACAAATCTTGGCCTTTGCAGCCATCTGATGGATCTTGACAGAAACTACACCACACACTTATACAATTAGGATGCTGAAGTCTCAAGCTATTCTTATTAGATCTTAAACAGTTTATGGGGCATCTGTTTGCGTGTGCAATCCAGGCAAAGCTTTAACCGAGACATTAGCTAACACTAGACAACGCAGAATAATTGATTTAATTAAATGTAGCAATGTCAACTGGTTTTAATGAAATAATTACATGTAGGTCAGGCAAATACAATTTCTTTTGTTTCAGGCCAAATTTTTCCTCCATTTATTTCTATAGAAAATTCTGTTCAGTACAACCCCAATAAGTAACAATTTCAAGCACATAACTGAGTTCCAAATTCTCTCAGACCTGAAACTATACTGTTAAAAATGTTCATTAGACTTAACATTTTAATATCTTGTTCTTCAGCCAGTGTAAATATATTCCAAGTACTTTTTGTCCTATTATTAAAAGCCTCAAATGCCAGATTTCTAAATATTTTATTTTTATTGGCCCAGTTTTAGAAGTAATTTTCTCCTCTTCCTTAGGTTTTTCTGTCCTATTTCCTGTTTGAGAAAGCTGGCAAGCTTCCAGACAATACTGTTCTGTCACCAACTAATGAACCAACCATTTCTGTTCAGTGCTTCTTCCAACAACTGAGATCAAGGACTTGCATTGTGTGGAATTATGGCTGTGATCCCGTTGCCTAATATTCTACAGAGTGAGCAGTGGTACACCACTGTGTCACAAATTACATTTTTGTTTCATGGCATAATTTATAGGTTTTCTTCTAACTGTAGACAAGTAAATGCACTTCAAAAAGGAACCTCAATTCTAAGTTCTCCGATGGCTCAGCTGGTGAAGGCTGTATACAACTGAGCCTTGCAGACCAGGATGGTTCAATTCCCCATCTATGCTAATATTAGGTGATCTCATCTGGGGAGGTGGTTAACCTTGCTACCCATTAGCCTTAGCTTCTTTAAGAAATGGGGGAAAAATTCCTATGGTTTCCACTCCTAATTGTTATCCTGTCACCCTTGCTCAATGTGCACCTGCGGATGTCAGGTAAAGACAGGATCGAAGTTGGATGTGATGTCCCTATGGTCAAACAGCCTGCCAATATTCAACGTCATGCATGAACATTGGCTGCTTAAGTGAGGTACCATATGTGTCCAGCACCCATGGAGTTGCACCCCAAGCAAGGAAATATGCCTTTAGGGAACAAGGGAGGAGTAAGTAGTGTCTGGTCACTCATCTCTACCTGTTCTTCGCAAGTAAACAGCCTGCTAAGCTTGTTTGAGAAGGGAAATAATTTCCTCCATTTGTACCCTCTACAGTCAAAGATTCCCTTGATGGCTCATGTGGTTAAGGAAGTGCGTACGAATAGCTGAACCATATAGGCCAGGAAGGTCTCAGATCTATACTGTTATTTAGTTTCAGCCCCAGTGGCAGTAGGAGTGTTACAATTGGTCTCAGTACCCCAGGCGTAGGAAGGGGAAGGGGAAAATTTATCTAATCATGATCCAGAGATCACTGCTGGAAATGTGCATGTGAGGATGTCAGGACTGTGATGTTGTCCATGATCAAAGAGTGCATCAACACTCACCATCTAAGCCTCCATATTAAGAATGATCATTTGGATAAGATACTAAAGTGAGCCCACTGCTCATGGAACCATATGCCTGAACAGCCTGGCTCTGATTTTAAGGTTATGTTCTTATTCTCAGCTGCACTGTGAGTGGAGGCAGTGAGCAGCGATCAAATGCTTTTCTACAGAAATCAAGGGAAAATCAAAATGCACTCTTATGCAGAGATTAGACTAGGGAGTTATCTGCCTGCCCCAATGCCAAGAAAGAGTTCACACCTTATAGAAATCTAAAAGACGGACAGGGAAAAAATACAACCTCACAAAAACAACAAACACATAGTTTGAAATTTTATCTAAATATTGTCAACATCAGAGTCTCATAATAGCTCCCCTAATTTATTTATCAATACAATTACACAAATAGTCCAGTCACTGTTTTAATTTGCAGTATCTTCACTCCCCCGACCTCTTGATCATTCATAAACAGAAAGCGAATGAGTTCAAGGTGCACATGACAACTGGTTTGCCACTAACATCATCACTTGCTATATCATTGTCAGATTATTCAGTCACAACATACAAAGCACCAACATATTTTATTCTGTAATCTACAGCAAAAGCCTCCTTGCAGAACACTTATACACAGAGAGACCACCTGTTTATAGTGAACATTATTGCTGGTCCCAACAGTAAATTAATTATGATTACGTTACCACCCATGTAAAAGGACCACCCTAAGTCAGTCCCAAAGGTTGCAGTTATAAAATGTGTTTCATTGTACTTGTTAACTTTGGCGTCACTTCATAAATTTAAAGAAAGCAAACATCAATCTCAAAAATATTTAGTTCAGTAATAAGTCTACTACTAAAAGTGCAGTTAAAAATTCAGATTAATTGTAAAATTTAAAGATCTATTAAAAAGTATTCTGCAACTTAACTTACTTTGGTCTCTAGGCTCCATAAGATTAATATACATTTACAAAAGGTCTTCTCTTTTTTATATTTATTGTTCATTTTTGTATTCATTTTGTACCCATACTTGAAAATGGAACATTTTTCCATTTTTTTCCTCCTTTCTGGAAACACTCCCAGGTCAGGTATCAGCAGAAGTCAGATACAGAATAAAGAGTGCCACCTATTGCACTAGGGTTTCTCCTGACCTCTCTGATTTACGCTGATAATTTAGTGCCAATTAGTGTAAACTATGGGCAATTTTTTAGCAGCCAGAAGGAATTAGATCAAGACTCCCCTAAACTCATTTAACTTGGCTTTTACAGTCGTCAGGAGTATATTTATTTCCCTTCTGTCTACATTGGATTTGAATAGATCCTTCTGGTGAAAAAACTGTATTGAATCCATTATACCACACAGTCCTAGCTTGTTTAGTTATTCATTCTTTTCCTTCCCAGAGTAAAAGTGACTGTGATATTTGCTATACACATCTGTTTAAAGGAGACGGTGGAGCTAGAAAGTGTACATTCCCAACAAATTACTCTCCTTGCTCTCCAAGAGTAAATATTGAAAACAATACCTCCTAATTATTAGGAAATATTTCCAAGTCCAATAAGCTATTTCTCCCCCTATGATGGTCTAGCATTTAGGATCCCGACTTGTTTCCCCGAGTTACTGCAGTGATGATGTAACCAGAGCAACTCACAAGCACTTCGAGTGGTTTCATTCATTTGTATGTATGTCAGCACTTTGGACCAGTCCAAAAGCAAACCAGGAAACAGAAGTGCACAGCAGTACCTAGGTACACTAACATTTTCCAACCTGGCCGACTTTTGATTGGCAGAGTCCATTTATAAAAATAGACAAATATTAGGATTTGAAAATGTTAACTGATGAAATTATTCACAGGAATTCAGAATCAGAGATAACTTTTCTATTTCACAGCCATTTTTAGTCCATTTTATTTTGTAGCTGCCCATAACTTCACCTTAACTGGTACCAAATTGAAAAATATCAAATATATGGAGTATTTAGCACAGCTGTTGGATTTTGAAATGATAGCTGTAAAAAGTTATTTTGAGAGCTGTTTGCGTTGAAAGAAATGTTTACTTCAGTACCATTACTTAGTGAAATCAATGACTGGCTAACTGGCTTTGACAAGTAAAATTTCATTACATAGTGAGAGAGTTGTCCCCATACAATTTAGAATATTTTGTAAGTGTGCAAAACAATAGAAGCGCTATTTTGTAGAAGACAGTACCATAAACATCTTAAATCCATTACTAATGTATGCTACAACATTATTAGAAGGAAATACTTGGCTACAGCATGCTGCAAAGTTATTACAAGGGTTTAATGAAATATTGGTTATTATTTTGTTACCTTGTACGAAGGCAGAAAGCAGAGTACCCCATGAGTGACAACTTGACAAATCTTCAGCAGCAAACCTCCAACCTCATCCTGAAACTCAAATGTCTCGGTGTGTTGGAAAGTGGCACAGAGTTTTCGTCCACTTGGTCCTGTCCCAACCGTTCCTACCCACACCTAGAGAAAAATAAATAAATTGGTTACAAGAACAACAGTGGTGCAGGAATTCAGGACATTAGAAATACAGGAAACTTTGTGATATCCGGCACCGACGGGACCGAGCTGTTGCCGATCTATCAAAACTGCCGGACATACAAAGTTAATGTTGAAGCATACGGAGGTTTTCATCTCTGTATCTGACAACAAACACTGTTGCTTAGCAACAGCTTGTAAACAGTCGGCCCGTACCTTGGAAGCAGCTCTGTGGCTTAGCAACAGCTTCAGAGAGACTTTCCAGAGCCCGACTGTTGAAAACAAAGCCCCGAGAAGAAAAAAAACCTAACAAAACGGCTCCTGATTTCTGCCGGTAGATCAAGGTTTCCGGACATACAACCTCCGGATAAACCAAAGTTTCCTGTAGTTTGATGTGCCCCCAAAAGTAACTCTAGCTTATGAATTAAAAATGGGTCACAAAGATAATCAATCCTAGATTACTTAGTTACTAAAGGTTTGTGGTAAACCACTGTTTGTATTCCTGTTTGTCCTGTTTGTATTCCACTGTGTACATGCCTGGACATGCCTCGGCTGACTCCTCCCACAGGTCCTAGTATAAAGGTGACTGCTCCCCAGCCCTTGGTATCCTGGACCGGTCGACCACTCGAGGCAGACCTCCATTCTGTTGTTAATAAAAGCCTTTAGTTACTCTTCTAACTCTCAGTCTTTTATGAGTAATTGATAGCGCATCAATTTTATTAACAACATTTTTATAATGGAGAAGATCCTCACACCAGCATGCCTGGACTTAGATCATCGGGAGGCGGACTCATCCACCAAGTTTACTCACTGGCTTAAGTGTTTCGAAAAATTCCTGACCGCCTCCGAAGCAATCAAATCGGACGAGGACAAACTGGATGTCCTGACCTCCAAAGTGAACCACCGAGTGTACTCGGTCATCCAAGACGCGACCTCATACGCGGATGCTATCAAGCTCAAGGACCAGTACACGCGCCCAGTGAACGAAGTGTACGCCAGGCACCTCCTGGGGAGTCGTAAACAACAACCTGGGGAATCGACCGTGGAATACCTTCAGGCACTGTCTGTGCTTGGCCGGGCCTGTGGTTGTAAGGATGTAAAGGCCGCCGTGTACACAGAGGAACTTATCCGGGACGCTTTTGTAGCGGGCCACAGATCCAATTACACACGACAGCGACTGTTGGAGCAGAGTAACCTCGACCTCAACAAGGCCTCTGAACTCGCACTATCGTTGGATGCAGCCTACCAGGGCATGGATGCCTACTCCTCTGCACCGTGGACGCCGCGGGGAATGACGGCCTGGGACACGGTAGGACCGCCTCATAGCGCCGTGCCACCCCAGCCACACCCCAACAACGGCCCAACTACCGCAGCAGTGTCCCAAGGCCAGACAGCAGTGCCCCAAGGCCAGAAATGCTACTTCTGTGGCCAGGCAAAACACCCCAGAGCGCGCTGCCCGGCGAAAAACGCGATCTGCTCGGGCTGCGGGAAGAAGGGACACTACGCTAGCGTCTGCAGGGCCAAAGCCACCCCGAACCCCAGCAGCGCCGCGTGTGGGCTATGCGGGCCGCCATTTTGGACCTCCCCGGCCGTGTGCGAATCACCGGTACAGCAGCCATTTTGGACGCCTCCAGCCACATGGGGATCATGGACGCCGCCATCTTGGACGACAGCCGGGACGCAGCAGGCCCCCGACACCGCCTCATCTGATACCCGCAGCGACACACCGACCCCTACGCTGGCATCCGTTACACTGGACCAAGCGAGACCGCACCAACTGGCCAGTTCCACAATGGACATTAAGGTAAATGGTCACGATACAATCTGCCTTTTTGACTCTGGGAGCACGGAGAGCTTCATCCACCCCGACACGGTGCGGCGTTGCTCTCTCCCAGTCCTGCCTGCGCAACAGCGGATTTCTATGGCCTCCGAGTCCCAGTCGGCGGACATCGGCGGCTACTGCGTGGTGACACTCGTAGTAGACGGGACCGTGTACGATCATTTTAAACTTCTGGTCCTGCCTGACCTCTGCGCTGCCGTCCTGCTGGGGTTAGATTTTCAGTGCCACCTTAAAAGTGTTACAATGGCATACGGTGGACCCCTACCCCCACTCACAGTCTGCAGCCAGCAGCTTCCAAATTGCCCGCCGCGCACCAGGTGCAACCTCTCCACACTCAGAGTCACCCCCCCACCACTGTTTGCTAACCTCACCCCCGACTGTAAGCCCATCGCCACAAAGAGCAGGCGATACAGTGCCGGGGACAGGGTTTTCATTAAAACCGAAGTGGAGCGGCTCCTGAAAGAAGGGATTATTGAGGGCAGCACCAGCCCCTGGCGAGCCCAGGTTGTGGTCGTTAAGACCAGCGAGAAGCAGCGCCTGGTCATCGACTACAGCCAGACAATAAATCGCTACACCCTGCTGGACGCCTACCCACTCCCCCGTATAGCTGATATGGTCAACCAGATCGCGCAGTACCGCGTCTTCTCGACCATTGACCTGAAATCAGCGTACCACCAGCTCCCCATCCGCCCTGAGGACCGCCAGTACACTGCCTTTGAGGCAAACGGCCGCCTCTATCACTTCCTTAGGGTTCCCTTTGGCGTCACCAACGGGGTCTCCATCTTCCAAAGGGAGATGGACCGGATGGTAGATCAAAATGCGTTGCAGGCCACTTTCCCATATCTGGACAATGTGACCATCTGCGGCCGTGACTTGCAGGACCATGACGCAAACCTCGAAAAATTCCTCCGCACCGCCCAACTCCTAAACCTGACATATAACAAGGAGAAGTGCATATTCCGCACAAACCGCCTCGCCATCCTTGGCTGTGTTGTGGAACACGGAGTCATCGGCCCCGACCCCGACCGGATGCGTCCCCTTATGGAACTTCCACTGCCCCACTGCCTCAAGGCCCTGAAGAGGTGCCTAGGGTTTTTCTCCTATTACGCCCAGTGGGTCCCCTACTATGCGGACAAGGCCCGCCCGCTGATCAAGTCCACCTCTTTTCCCTTGACGGCAGAGGCCCGCTTAGCCTTCCACCGTATCAAGGAGGACATTGCCAAAGCCACCATGCACGCAGTGGACGAATCCATCCCCTTCCAGGTGGAAAGCGACGCGTCCGACTTTGCCCTGGCCGCTACCCTCAATCAGGCGGGGAGACCCGTGGCCTTCTTTTCACGAACCCTCCAAGGCCCGGAGACCAGACACTCCGCTGTTGAGAAGGAGGCCCAGGCGATTGTGGAGGCTGTGCGTCATTGGAGGCACTACCTGGCCGGAAAACGATTTACCCTGCTCACTGACCAGCGTTCAGTTGCTTTTATGTTTAACAACAAGCAGAGGGGCAAAATCAAAAATGACAAGATCTTGAGGTGGAGAATCGAACTTTCCACCTACAACTACGAGATCTTGTACCGGCCCGGGAAGCTAAATGAACCCCCGGATGCGCTATCGCGTGGCACCTGCGCCAGCGCGCAGATCGATAGACTACGGGTCCTCCACAATGACCTCTGCCACCCGGGGGTCACCAGGTTCTTCCACCTCATCAAGGCCCGCAACCTGCCTTACTCTATTGAGGAGGTCAGGACCATGACCAGGAACTGCCAAGTCTGCGCTGAGTGCAAACCACACTTTTATAGACCAGACAGGGCCCAACTGATAAAAGCCACTCGCCCCTTCGAGCGCCTGAGCGTTGATTTTAAAGGGCCTCTCCCCTCCTCCGACCGCAATGTGTACTTCCTCAATATTATTGATGAGTACTCCCGTTTCCCGTTCGCCTTCCCCTGCCCGGACATGACCAGTGCCACGGTCATTAAATGTCTGAACAACCTCTTCACCCTGTTCGGCTTCCCCAGCTATATCCATAGCGACCGGGGCTCATCGTTTATGAGCGACGAACTCCACCAGTACCTGCTCGCTAGGGGTATAGCCACAAGCAGGACCACCAGTTACAACCCCCGGGGGAACGGACAGGTGGAAAGAGAAAATGCGACAGTTTGGAAGGCCGTCCTGCTAGCCTTAAAGTCTAGGGGCCTTCCAACCTCCCGCTGGCAGGATGTGCTCCCCGATGCGCTCCACTCTATTCGGTCACTGCTCTGCACTGCCACTAACGCCACCCCTCATGAGAAAATGTTCGTCTTCCCAAGGAAGTCCACATCAGGGACATCGCTACCGCCATGGCTGACGTCCCCAGGGCCGGTCCTACTGAGAAGACACGTGAGGACCCATAAAACGGACCCCCTGGTCGAGAGGGTCGACCTCCTCCACGCCAACCCCCAGTATGCTTACATCGCATACCCGGACGGGCGGGAGGACACAGTCTCCATAAGAGACCTTGCACCCTCGGGGGCCACAGTAACCCACTACCCACTACCACCCCCCCCCACGATCCGATATCCAGCCCCAGCAGACGGCAGGCCTGGGCCCCGCGACCCGCTCGACATCTACGAGGACGACACGCCTGTGCCACAGCCTACGCTGGACTCGACGCCGGAAGCTTCACTACCCCTGCCGTCGCCACGCAGATCACAGCGGCAGACAAGACCTCCGGAGAGACTCCAATACACTAACTTTTAATACACTTCACCCCGCCGGACTCAATTTTAAACAAGGGGTGAATGTGGTAAACCACTGTTTGTATTCCTGTTTGTCCTGTTTGTATTCCACTGTGTACATGCCTGGACATGCCTCGGCTGACTCCTCCCACAGGTCCTAGTATAAAGGTGACTGCTCCCCAGCCCTTGGTATCCTGGACCGGTCGACCACTCGAGGCAGACCTCCATTCTGTTGTTAATAAAAGCCTTTAGTTACTCTTCTAACTCTCAGTCTTTTATGAGTAATTGATAGCGCATCAAGGTTAAAGGAGCATTCAGTTCTCACACTGCCTTTAGAGAAACATGAATGTAAATCGGCAGTCTAACTCAGCAATAGCATTGAGACAACTGCTAAACAGATTTGCCCCATTTTTCATGCAAGGTGCCACGTATCCATTGCCAACAAAAACAGACAGTGAATTAATCTTGGCCCATACTGATGCTATTTGTAACTGACCAATAGGTGTGTACATAATTAACATGGGCTGACTCTTTTGTCTGATATTCTCTTTTACATCATACCCAGCAGCTTCCTTCCTCTGGTCAGTGCTTCCTCAGCTGACTCCAGGTGAGATGCACTATGCTACGAATTTTGCTGCAGACGATATCTGTTCCATTCCCCCATAACATTGTATTATCAATGGACTAACACTCTGTCTACTGTGCCGTCCAATTGCTACACTAAATATTAGTGTGAAATAGCAAAGCTGCATGCCTTTCCTTACTAAGTCTAAAATTTTTCCTAGGAGTGGCATCTTGTGTGGCTTCAGCACTTGGTTGCCACTAAAATTAGAAATGGGAAAGTGATGGAGAACATGAAACTATCAGGAAGGGGTGAAATCAGAAAAAGATCATGATCTGGTAAGTGAATCTGGGAAGAGCAGAGTAAAGTTACATTGGTAAGACCCAGCAGATGAGAACAGAAGGATCGTGACCATGGTGAGGAGGCACGGAGCTGGAACCAAGTCAAACTAAATTTAATCAGGGGGGCAAAGATTCAGAATGCAATTTTTAAGGAATGGTTCTCAGTGCCTATAATTCTTAAACATGCTTATTATGTCATACTGCAACTGACAGACCAAAAAAATGCAATTATTTGCGCTCTCAGATCTCTTAACAAATGGTTTAATCAAAGACTCACGTAAGTTAATAGTGACAAATACATAAAACAAAATTGTCTTCACTCACAAGTTAGCCTCGAAAACATCACATTGGTTAAACCCAAGATATAATCTGATGAAGTTTTGATAGCCGTCATGCCACATTCAATTTTTTTTGATTATTTGATTAACTATATTATTGCCGGAGTCACTAAAATGTTATTCCTCTTTAGAACATACTTTAAAGCTCCACCAATGGCTTACTAGGTAAATGCATTGCATTATGTGGTACTAAGCCATACAGATCAGAACTCACATTTAACTCTCTGCTAAGCTAGGTGATATTGGTTGAAATTTTATAATTAGTTTTGGCATCCCTGGGCTATGGGGCGGGGCGGGAAGTTATTAAGAATTAATAGATACTAAAATTATTAAGAATCCTTCTGATTGCTGCACAGTGGCCCCTGCTAGGAAGAGTGCATATGGGATGTCAGACGAGGACAATATCAGTCTTGGCTGTGATTTTTTTTATTCATTGATGGGATGTGGACGTCGCTGGCTAGGCCTGCATTTAGTGCCCATCCCTAATTGCCCTTGAGAAGATGGTGGTGAGCTGCCTTCTTGAACCGCTGCAGTCCATATGGTGTAGGTACACCCACAATGCTGTTAGGAAGGGAGTTCCAGGATTTTGGCCCAGCGACAGTGAAGGAACGGCGATACAGGTCCAAGTCAGGATGGTGTGTGGCTTGGAGGGGAACTTGTAGGTGGTGATGTTCCCATGCGTCTGCTGCCCTTGTCCTTCTAAGTGGTAGAGGTCGTGGGTTTGGAAGGTGCTGTTGAAGGAGCTTTGGCGAGTTGCTGCAGTGCATCTTGTAGATGGTACACACTGCAGCCAAAGTGTACCGGTGGTGGAGGGAGTGAATGTTGAAGGTGGTGGATGGAGTGCCAATCAAGCGGGCTGCTTTATCCTGAATGGTGTCGAGCTTCTTGAGTGTTGTTGGAGCTGCACTCATCCAGGCAAGTGGAGAGTATTCCATCACACTCCTGACTTGTGCCTTGTAGATGGTGGAAAGGCTTTGGGGAGTCAGGAGGTGAGACACTCGCCGCAGAATTCCCAGCCTCTGGCCTGCTCTTGTAGCCGCAGTATTTATATGGCTGGTCCAGTTCAGTTTCTGATCAATGGTAACCCCCAGGATGTTGATAGTGGGGGATTCAGCGATGGTAATGCCATTGAATGTCATGGGGAGATGGTTAGAGTCTCGCTTGTTGGAGATGGTCATTGCCTGGCACTTGTGTGGTGCGAATGTTACTTGCCACTTGTCAGCCCAAGTCTGAATGTAGTCCAGGTCTTGCTACATATGGACACGGACTGCGTCAGTATCGGACGAGTCTCGAATGGTGAACAGTGTGCAATCATCAGCGAACATCCCCACTTCTGACCTTATGATGGAGGGAAGGTCATTGATGAAACAGCTGAAGATGGTTGGGCCTAGGACACTGCCCTGAGGAACTCCTGCAGTGATGTCATGTGATTGAGATGAATGACCTCCAACAACCACAGCCAACTTCCTTTGTGCTAGGTATGATTCCAACCAATGGAGAGTTTTCCCCTTGATTCCCATTGACTTCAGCTTTGCTAGGGCTCCTTGATGCCACACTCGATCAAATGCTGCCTTGATGTCAAGGGCAGTCACTCTCACCTCACCTCTTGAGTTCAGCTCTTTTGTCCATGTTTGGACCAAGGCTGTAATGAGGTCAGGAGCTGAGTGGCCCTGGCGGAACTCAAACTGGGCATCAGTTAGCAGGTTATTGCTGAGTAAGTGCCGCTTGATAGCACTGTCGACGACACCTTCCATCACTTTGCTGATGATTGAGAGTAGACTGATGGGACGGTAATTGGCCGGGTCGGATTTGTCCTGCTTTTTGTAGACAGGACATACTTGGGCAATTTTCCACATTGCCGGGTAGATGCCAGGGTTGTAGCTGTACTGGAACAGCTTGGCTAGGGGCGCAGCTAGTTCTGGAGCTCAAGTCTTCAGTACTATTGCCGTTTCTTGACATCACGTGGAGTGAATTGAATGGGCTGAAGACTGGCATCTGTGATGCTGGGGACCTCAGGAGGAGGCCGAGATGGATCATCCACTCGGCACTTCTGGCTGAAGATAGTTGCAAATGTTTCAGCCTTGTCTTTTGCACTCACATGCTGGGCTCCACCATCATTGAGGATGGGGATATTTTTGGAGCCTCCTCCTCCTGTTAACTGTTTAATTGTCCACCACCACTCACGACTGGATGTGGCAGGACTGCAGAGCTTTGATTTGATCTGATGGTTGTGAGATTGCTTAGCTCTGTCTATTGCATGTTGCTTCCGTTGTTTGGCATGCAAGTAGTCCTGTGTTGTAGCCTCACCAGGTTGACACCTCATTTTTCGGTATGCCTGGTGCTGTTCCCGGCATGCTCTCCTGCACTCTTCGTTAAACCAGGGTTGATTTCCCGGCTTGATGGTAATGGTAGAGTGAGGGATGTGCCGGGCCATGAGGTTAGAGATTGTGGCTGAATACAATTCTGCTGCTGCTGATGGCCCACAGCGCCTCATGGATGCCCAGTTTTGAGTTGCCAGGTCTGTTCGAAATCTGTCCCATTTAGCACGGTGGTGGTGCCACACAACACGGTGGAGGGTATCCTCAACATGAAGACGGGACTTCGTCTCCATAAGGACTGTGCGGTGGTCACTTCCACCAATGCTGTCATGGACAGATGCATCTGCAACAGGTAGATTGGTGAGGACGAGATCAAGTAGGTTTTTCCCTCTTGTTGGTTCCCTCACCACCTGTCGCAGACCCAGTCTGGCAGCTATGTCCTTTAGGACTCGGCCAGCTCGGTCAGTTGTGGTGCTACCGAGCCACTCTTGGTGATGGACATTGAAGTCCCCCACCCAGAGGACATTTTGTGCCCTTGCTACTCTCAGTGCTTCTTCCAATTGGTGTTCAACATGAAGGATGTCTTCCAGGGTCTCGCTGTTCCAAGTTCAACATGAAGAATGTTCACTTGGACAACGTAGCAGTTTGTTAGCATCCATAGAAACATGCGTCAGGGTCTTGAACAAAGGAGTTATGAAAATTGGAGACAGTGGGAAGAAAACTATTGTTAATTGGTACTGGTGCTGCTTGTGATTCTACAGCACTACATATTCTTCTAGGCTTTTCAATTTGAAGTATTTTTAACATAAATCCAGTATTATGGTATAAGAAATAGATCAATTTACCTTGTACAAATAAATATTCTTAAATATGAAATCAATCTACCATAATGCATATGGTATCCTGCAAGGTACTAAAAACTTACTGAAGGTCCGCTAGTGGGAACCTATAAGCAACAGAAGTTATTAATAGATACTAAAATTTCATTTAAATTGTTACTGATTTTCAGCAGCGAAGCAGTTAAGGTAGCTACCAGCCAATGCATTTTTCAACCACACAAGTGTAACATAAGCTTCTGTATTATATTGCACAGATCCAATGGAGGAAAACTTAAGACATTATGAGGCTAACTGTGTTGCTAATAACCACTGTTCAACTCATAAAGTGGTACTCTAGCACTGATGTTGACTGACAATTTACAGATGTACAGGTAATTTCCTAACTGCTGACATTTAAACTAGAGCTGTAACGAAGTGTGATTTTTATTTAGCTTTGAAGCTCCAACTGTAAAAGATAATGAAGCTTTGGTCGCCATTTTGGATTAAGATTACAGCTGGGAAGCACAAGATCAGGACTGAAAAAAAAACATGATCATGGCAGAGCACAAAAAACATGGGAAAAAGCAGAAATATGCAGCAACATGATCTTTGAAGCTGAACTGTTAACTTTAATGCACAGCAGAATGAAGCATTCCTAATACATTTCTAACTGTAACTGTTCACCCCAACACAACTCTGGAACTTAATTTCTATTTTCGCACATTTAGCTACAGCTCCATTTCCAAGAGGCCAAGTAGGCAAACATGTTTACATCTCCTTCAAGCGCATTTACAGAATGAGTCCGTCGGATGCAACATTAAATCGAGTCCGCACCTGCCTGTTCTAGTGGATATTAAAGATTTGATGGCACTATTCAAAGAATAGCAGGAAGTTCCCCTGGTATTCAACATTCTTTCTTCAACCAAAAACAAATTAACTGCCCACTCATTTCATTTTGGATTTTGGAGCATGCGCGATGCTGAAAGGCTCGTGGATAACACGTTTAGCGAGTTGTGCACGCCTCAGGGTAGGGCAGCACAGGGGGTGACCATCAGGCGGAGCAACAAAGGCAGGCAGGTAGTGCAGGGAACCCCTGCGGACATCCCCCTTTCAAACAAGTATACCGCTTTGGATACTGTTGAGGGGGATGACTCACCAGGGGAAGGCAGCAGCGGCCAACTTCCTGGCACTGGGGGTGCTCCTGCTGCCCAGGAAGGGGGGAAAAAGAGTGGGAGAGCAATAGTGGTAGGGGATTCTATAGTAAGGGGAACAGATAGGCGTTTCTGTGGCCGTAGACGTGAATCCAGGATGGTTTGTTGCCTCCCTGGTGCCAGGGTCAAGGGTGTCACTGAGCGGCTGCAGGGCATTCTGGAGGGGGAGGGAGAACAGCCAGTGGTCGTGGTCCACATTGGTACCAACGACATAGGTAAAAAGAGGGATGAGGTCCTGCAGCAAGAATTTAGGGAGCTAGGTGAAGGATTAAGGAGCAGGACCTCAAAGGTTGTAATCTCTGGATTACTCCCGGTGCCACGTGCTATTAAGTATAGGAATAGGAAGATAGAACAGATGAATGCGTGGCTAAAGGGATGGTGCAGGGGGGAGGGCTTTAGTTTCCTGGATCTGCTTCTGGGAAAGGTGGGACTTGTACAAGTCGGACGGTTTACACCTGAGCCAGGGGGGAACCAATATCCTTGCGGGGAGGTTTGCTAGCACTGCTGGGGAGGGTTTAAACTAACTTGGCAGGGGGTTGGGGTACAGAGTGGAGCTATAGTAGGGGGTGATTTACGGCCAAATACAGAGGGAAAAACAAGTCAGCTGGGAAGGCAGAGCAAATATGTGAAGGCAAAAGAGAATATGGCAGGGCTGGAAGGCATTTATTTTAATGCAAGGAGTCTTGCAAATAAGGTGGATGAACTGAAGTTGTTGTTGAACACATGGGAGTACGATATTGTTGCTATCACGGAGACATGGTTGAGGGAGGGTCAGGACTGGCAGCTCAATATTCCGGGGTATAGAATCTTCAGGCGAGACAGAGGGGGGTGTAAAAGGGGAGGGGGTGT
Organism: Somniosus microcephalus; assembly: GCF_052327205.1. Lineage (NCBI taxonomy): Eukaryota > Metazoa > Chordata > Chondrichthyes > Squaliformes > Somniosidae > Somniosus > Somniosus microcephalus. The sequence continues at coordinate 51,102,758 of NC_141008.1, forward strand.
TGCAATATTAATTAAGGAGTCAATTACTGCTGTAAGGAGGGATGATATATTAGCGGGTTCCTCTAATGAGGCCATATGGGTAGAACTTAAAAACAAAAAGGGGGCAAGCACTTTGCTGGGAGTGTACTATAGGCCCCCAAACAGTCAGGGGGAGATAGAGGAACAGATATGTAGGCAAATCTCAGAGAAGTGCGAAAATAATAGGGTAATAATAGTGGGGGATTTCAACTTCCCCAATATAAATTGGGACAGTCAGAGTGTGAAAGGCTTAGAGGGTGCAGAATTCTTAAAGTGCATCCAGGAGAGCTTTTTGAGCCAACATGTAGAAAGTCCTACAAGAGAGGGGGCGATACTGGACCTAATTCTGGGGAATGTAGCCGGGCAAGTGGTGGAAGTGTCAGTAGGAGAGCATTTTGGCGACAGTGACCATAATTCGGTGAGATTTAAGGTGGTCATGGAAAAAGACAAAGACGGCCCGGAAATAAGGGTTCTAAATTGGGGGAAGGCCGATTTTAATATGATAAGGCAGGATCTGGCCAAAGTGGACTGGGAGCAGCTGCTTATAGGAAAATCCACATCAAAACAGTGGGAGACTTTCAGAAGGGAAATAGAGAGAGTACAACGCCAACATGTTCCTGTAAAGGTCAAGGGTGGGACCAACAAGCAAAGGGAACCTTGGATGACAAGGGATATACAAAAATGCATTAGAAATAAAAGGGGGGCTTTTGGCAGTTACAAAAGACTAAAGACAGAAGAAGCCCTAGAGGAGTATAAAAAGTGCAGGGGCATACTTAAAAAAGAAATTAGGAGGGCGAGGAGGGGCCATGAAATAACACTGGCGAGCAAAATAAAGGAAAATCCTAAGATGTTTTATAAGTATATTAAGGGCAAGAGGATAACCAGGGAAAGGGTAGGGCCCATTAGGGACCAAAGTGGCAATCTGTGTGTAGAGCCAGAGGATGTAGGCGGGGTTTTAAATGAATTTTTTGCATCTGTGTTCACTATGGAGAAAGACGATGCAGACATAGAAATCGGGCAAGGGGACTGTGACATACTCGAACATATTAGCATCGAGAGGGAGGAGGTGCTAGCGGTTTTAGCGGGCCAAAAAGTGGATAAATCCCCAGGCCCGGACGAGATGTATCCCAGGCTGCTGTGGGAGGCAAGGGAGGAGATTGCAGGGGCTCTGACACAAATTTTCAGAACCTCTCTGGCCACAGGGGATGTACCAGAGGACTGGAGAACAGCTAACGTAGTACCATTATTCAAGAAGGGTAGCAGGGATAAACCAGGGAATTACAGGCCAGTGAGTCTAACATCTGTGGTGGGGAAATTATTGGAAAAAATTCTGAGGGACAGAATTAGTCTCCACTTGGAGAGGCAAGGATTAATCGGGGATAGTCAGCATGGCTTTGTCAAGGGTAAATCATGTCTAACAAATCTGATCGAATTTTTCGAGGGGGTGACTAGTGGGGTGGATGAGGGAAATGCTGTGGATGTGGTTTACATGGACTTCAGTAAAGCTTTTGACAAAGTCCCGCATAGGAGACTGGTCAAGAAGGTAAGAGCCCATGGGATCCAGGGTGCCTTGGCGCGTTGGATCCTAAACTGGCTGAGTGGCAGGAGGCAGAGGGTGATGGTCGAAGGTTGCTTTTGTGACTGGAAGCCTGTGTCCAGTGGGGTACCTCAGGGATCGGTGCTGGGTCCCTTATTGTTTGTGATCTACATAAATGATTTGGATGAGAATGTAAAAGGTATGATCAGTAAGTTCGCAGATGACACGAAAATTGGTGGGGTGGTAAATTGCGAGGAGGAAAGCCTCCGGCTACAGGACGATATAAACGGGTTGGTCAGATGGGCGGAAAAGTGGCAAATGGAATTTAACCCTGAAAAGTGCGAGGTGATGCATTTTGGACGGACAAATAAGGCAAGGGAATACACAATGAGTGGTAGGACCCTAGGAAGTACAGAGGGTCAGAGGGACCTTGGTGTACATGTACATAGATCCCTGAAGGCAGCGGAGCAGGTAGATAAGGTGGTTAAAAAGGCATATGGGATACTTGCCTTCATTAGCCGAGGCATAGAATATAAGAGCAGGGAGGTTATGATGGAGCTGTACAAAACGCTGGTGAGGCCACAGCTGGAGTACTGTGTGCAGTTCTGGTCGCCTCACTATAGGAAGGATGTGATTGCTTTGGAGAGGGTGCAGAGAAGATTCACCAGGATGTTACCTGGGATGGAGCGCCTCAGCTATGAAGAGAGGCTGGACAGGCTGGAGTTGTTTTCCTTGGAGCAGAGAAGGCTGAGGGGGGACCTGATTGAGGTGTACAAAATAATGAGGGGCATAGATAGGGTAGATAAAGAGGAACTTTTCCCCTTAGTGGGGGGGTCAATAACAAGGGGGCATAGATTCAGGGTAAGGGGCAGGAGATTTAGAGGGGATTTGAGGAGGAACTTTTTCACCCAGAGGGTGGTTGGAATGTGGAACTCAATGCCTGAAAGGGTGGTGGAGGCAGGAACCCTCACAACATTCAAGAAGCATTTGGATGAGCACTTGAAATGCCATTGCATACAAGGCTATGGACCAAATGCTGGAAAATGGGATTACACTGGACAGGGATGGATGGGCGGCGCAGACACGATGGGCCGAAGGGCCTCTTTCTGTGCTGTAAAACTCTATGACTCTATTAATGTACAAGATCCCATAAATATCAAATGTAAGAAGTCACACAACACCAGGTTATAGTCCAACAGTTTTATTTGAAATCACAAGCTTTCGGAGCGCTGCTCCTTCGACAGGTGGAGTGGAGAGATGCATAAAGACACAGCTTATATAGTCAGAGAATAATGCCAGATGATTACAGGTAATCTTTCTAACTGCCACTTATCACACCTCGGCAGAGAGATAATCACAGCAAACAAAGGTGTGAATGGTGTCCAAACAGGTTAGTCAGGAAAACATTACATCAAATACAGGTAATCTTTCTAACTGCCATTTATCACACCTCGGCAGTTAGAAAGATTACCTGTAGCATCTCTCCACTCCACCCGACGAAGGAGCAGTGCTCCAAAAGCTTGTGATTTCAAATAAAACTGTTGGACTATAACCTGGTGTTGTGTGACTTCTTACATTTGTCCACCCCAGTCCAACACCGGCATCTCCACACCATAAATATCAAACAACTGTCATGTTTGCCTACATAACTGGAATCACTGCACTGCAAATTCGTCGTGTATAACACTGAGATACTTTCGAGAGGTGCAATAAGGAATCAAAGTTTTTAATTCTAGGAGGTACACGAGAACGTTACAGCATAATTTAATCCACTTTTTCCTGCTTCGGTGAAAGCGTCTCACTCCTTCAGATAACCCACCAGACTAATAATCATTGCATGGCTAAATTGCCAAGGGGAGTAACCCATAATCTACTATTTCATCAGCACACCACAAAGCCAACCTTCCTGTTGTTACCCCTGACAAACACCCAGAAAAATCAGAACAATATCTTGCTGTGTGGCCATCAAAACTCGTACCAGTACGACAGTGCGCTTTTGAAAAAATAAAAGTATGACGATATTGATGTTGCCATGGAATGTGAATTTTGTTTTTTTTAAATAATATTTTATTTATTGGGTTTGGGGGGGGTTAGGACCTCACTCCTGTTCCACTCAGAGCAATGGATACACATTCCTAAGACAGATCATCTTCAGGGCGTATTACTGGATGAGTGAAGGCATTAATTTTGTGTTGACTGATATCTCCATGATCCACCAGAAACTTCATGGAAGTGATTTTAAAAAAGTAACAGATGATGATGTTCAACAAACTGACTTGCACATTTTTATGTATTCATTTATTTCATATATGATCACGGTGGGATTCTTTTTCTGTGCAAGAGGTGATAGGCCACGAGTGAATTGCATCACTATGTTCTTCTCTCACTGAAAAGTGAAGTAGTAAGCAGGAGTGTATATATGAAAAACTATCTTGCAGGTGCTCTCACTGCAAGCTCTGTTCAATTGGTTTCACCCTGACCTGAACTGAATGTAATTTTAGGGGTACAAAAAGTACAAACAGAGCTTCAGGCAGGCAATCCTGCCTAACAGTTACAGACTGCTCTTGGAGCAGGAGCATAATGTTGGTAACCCTCACTTTTTAATCAATGAAAGCGTGGGAGGATTGTTAAAAGGTTCCCCCCATCTAATACTTTTAGGTGCACCAACAATAGACTTGGAAAATGCCCTTGCTTTTTACACACAGCTTTGCAATGCAATGAAAACAGAAAATTTTATATGCAAATTTTAAAGAGTATATATCACTGTTTTATTGCCGACCCTGCTATCTGCTCCTGTATGCATTACCTTGGTGGTCTCCCAGTCAACTTTCTACACTAACATTTTGCAGACGAGTGCAATTTTCACCCCTGGTTTGCTTTGATCTAATGCAGTATTTATTAATAAGGTTTAAATAAGAGCTAAGTACACACATGTTCTGTTCTGTATAAAATGTGTGTTCATTATTTCAAGTTAACCAAAATAAAGAATGCTATTAGCAGGCCTCACCAGATGGCATAATCTCAAGTTAAAAACATAAAACTAATGAAGTCTCAAACATTCCTGTGGTGCATCTACATAACGTAGAACTTTGAACTGATTTAATGGGTTGTGTATGTGGACTATATCCATGCTTCGTTTCTAGCTGTTTAACTCTTTCACCCGCCTAGTCTGATCTGTAACTAGACAAATAGATTCCATTCAGATGAAGTTAAGGATTTATATTTAACCGAGTGCTTAAGGCAGAGGGAGAATAATTCCTAGATCTCCACATATATGATTATGAACTAGTCTTAGATTAATACACAAGCATTATATTTTAAGGAATAATTCTTTTTCAAAACAATCTTTCTTATCCAAAATATAATGGAATACATTTGTGCAGACTGGACAAATTGCTCATCAGTTAGTCAGGATTGCTTATCTGGAGCTCTGCTTATATTTGTCTATCACTTCATGAGTAAGGAAAACAAAACATGAGTTTGCAGAGAAGATCACTGTTTCCCCCCCCCCGCACAACCACTACCACAATTTTATCCATCAAGAAGTATTATGTTCCTCGCACAATGCATTCGCTGACTATTCAATTTCAGGTCAAATGTGCCGGAGATTTGCACTGGGCTTCCATCAATCTCAACAGAATCTCCACTTCCCCACCAGAAAGGAAGAGGGATAGATGAGTGTGCTTGGTCCATTATTATGACTGCAAATTTACAACCAGTGAGAATTTATAACTTCGGTATAAATGGGGTATTAGGTGCACATCTGAACTTTAGTAAACATTACCTGAGAAAAGGGCAGCAAAATGGTGACAAAGAAAATATAGAATTTGCATTTAAATAATGCCTTTTAACATCCTCAGGCATCTCAAAGTACTTTACAACCAATGGATTACATTTACAACTAGCAATTTATTTGTTTGAACATTTCAGTAGTTTTATGTACTAGTACAAAAGCAATGGGGAAAAAGTTTGAAAACAAAAAATAGAACAACCACCTTAACTGTCCATGTTTGGTGGCAAAGCAGTTTCCCTGCAATATCTACCAAATAAACAGTTTAATATAGATTGGATACAAGTCTCATCACAAATACTTGCATCTTATTGCAAGAGCAGTTATAATTTCAAGGCTGTCGCTGGTCACTTGTTAACCGAATCTTTAGTTGGTAAATAAATAATGTGTCGTTACCTGAGAGTTGTTAATGACATGATTCGCCTCCAGCTGGATACTGAACTTCACGCCCAGCTCCGAAGAGAATGACTCCATTGGGGACAATGTTCCAGATGTTAGGACAATTGTTCTTACACCACTGAGATCTGAAAAAGCCTAGAGAGAAAAATAAAACAAAAACATTTTAACTTCAGTTTCTATAAATAAATTCAACTGCACAGACTCTTGTTAGCTCGCTTAGCATAAAAGGTGTAGCACAGTGTGATAGGTATCAGGTAAAATCCACCAATCAGAAAAGTTTCTAATCTTAGTTTTGCTGTCAAGCAGGCAGAGAGAAGTCTGATGATTCTCATTCTGGTAGCGGCGAAGATGGAAAAAGAGTTGAGCGCGCGAGGGCAGTGAGAGGAGAGCGCACGCGAGGAGAGCTCTCAAGCGCGCAAGGAGTGCGGCGCGCAAGGGTAGCGAGACGATAGAGGGAAGACCGAGCGGGAGGATAGAGGGAAGACAGATAAATTAATAAAATCAGTGAAATTAAAATCCCTACAAACGTAACCGGTTTTATGGTAAATCACAAAACCTTGGTTCCACAGCACGTGCCTTAAAAATTTAGCATTTTCAATTTGTGTACTTACCCACAGAACTGTCTGACTTTCTGACAGTGCAACTTAACAAAAAATACAGAAACTACTATTGGAGTAATATACTCACCACTGCTGGATTTAAACACCAAAAGTTTAGGGTCAGTACAGCTGCCTTTTTGCGTGAACTTCTCCTGTTTCGAGGGCATGCAAGGAAACCATTTTCATCAGGAAAATCTGGCTGGTTGGTCCATGTGTAAGTCTGCTGTACTGCTACCCTATAGTCATCCGCAAATCTATGGGAACAATTTACCATGTCAAAAATATGATGGCCCAGATATTCCAATCCCTACAGGTGGGTACGCGTTGTGCACCCACCCGTAGGGACATTGGAAATGACGGGTTCAGGCATGCACAGCACATGCGCCGAAAACCGGCATTTCCGATCTGTCAAGAATGGTCTTGACAGATCCACCGGCTGCCCTGGAGAAGGGCTTCTGTGGGCGGATAGTTCCGCTTTTTGGAGACCCTCCGCCCGCAGAAAACCCTTACAATTCTTACGCCTGGTAAAAGCAGGCGTAAGGCCTGTTTTTACCAGGATAAGAGTTGAAACAAGTTAAAAAAAAAATTTCCACTGATATATCATTTTAAAATACTTTTAAAAAAGGTATGTTTATTTTTAGCCCCGTAAAAAAGTTTAATTGTTTTTTTTCAAAAAATTAAATTTTTGTTTAAAATACTTAATTTATTGTAATTTCAAGTCATTTTAAAAATGTGATTTTTAAAAAATTTATTTAAAGTTTTACAGTACCATGTTTTTTCATTGATCTCCATTCATATATTTAACAGGTCTTCCTGTCAAATGTATGAAGGGGGATTCCCTTCTGTGATGTGGCTCCCCATGGCCCACGTGATCCCAGGGATGCTGCGAACTACATGCACCCCTGGGATACGTGGACCCTGCGCACTTCAAGTTTGGTGAGGCCCAGGAGCGGAAGCGTGTGCGTCCCGGGAGCCCTCAGGTAAGGGCGCAGATTTTTCCAGATTGCAGGCCTCCGCCCGCGGGAGGCCTGCGATCGGAAAATACGGGCCGATATTAATGTTTTATCACAGCAACCCTCCCATGAAAAAACACAAACAGTTGTTATTAATATACTAATTGTTAAAAGAATGCAGCTTCCAATAGCATCACACTGTCTTCCCTTAGCCAGAATAATAAGTGTGCAACGTTAGAAATGACTTTAAAACCGCAAACATAACTCCATATTCAGCCAATAATGTATTATATTTACCTTGGCGTGAAATGGACTATGTCAATTTTTCTTTCTTTTTTCCCCCAATGTGAGACACTGCTCTCATGGGGTACCACAACTAGTAATTCAGGTGAGCAATGATAAAACTCAACTTGCATGCAATATTGTAAAATTAATTAAAATCTGAAACCTGCTTTTCTAAAATTTTCATATTTCATCCAAAACTTTAAAACCACATTTATTTTCATCCACAGATGGAAGCAATCAAAATGAAACACCCCCTTTCATTGTAAGCAGCTTCTTTCAGAAATGAACATTAATAAACTCATTCCAAACCACTGCGGCTACATTTAAATGGCACAATCCTCGGTCTTGATTCTACAACCACTTGGGGAAACTGAGTGTTGCACTGGATTAGACACTGGTGTTCCACCTCTGAGACCTGGGTTAAAGTGATCTGTTTGTTGCCTGTAATACTACTATATGAAATGTGCTTGAACAATCTCAATCCAGTTTTTGTTTTAGGGGGCTCGGGAGGGACTGGATTGAAACTGCCACAATACAAACTACCACTAATTCAGCAAATATCGTAAAGGATATCTGGTGTTGAAAGTGGGAAAACGTTACATTGCTGCAGTACGGACTTCTCTTCTGAGGTCAGGACTGAAGCAGACTGTTCGGGCAGAGTACGGGGGAGCTATACTCTCCACCAAGCCACGTTAGGCCCGAGTGCTTAATAAAGAAATTAGGTAGCTGAAAGTGAGTTTTCTATTTCCCAGCACTAACATTCCTTACCCTGATGAGCACGAAGTCCACAAAAAAAAATTAACCCATAACTTTCTGCTGAGAGACTGACATATTACAGCCTTCCATAAAATCTCACCACTTCATTATTATTGTTAATTGCAGACAATTAAGTGGACAGTATGATGATGCCATCTACGTGCCCAATTATTGCTTTGTTAGGAAATATTTTCTTTACAATTTTAGAATATGAATTTTTGGATAATTTCACTTCTCTTGCCTTTTAATTTACCCACACGCGGTTTTCCAAATACAGGGGAGACTTCATTATCGACCAGAATAGAAAGGAATGCCATGGTAGATAAGAGAAATTAGCAGATAAATGAGATTTCCCAAATTTTGGTTTTACATGTATGGTACTCCAATACCTTAAGGATGGGAATGAAGACAAGCACAATACAAATAACAAGTGGAAATGTAATCCTTTTTCTGTTTTGTGGTTGATTTATGTCAGATAGATGTCTGATTTTTGCAACTGCAATAAGGTCCCATCTCTCTCAAGGCTTTGTCCTACAAAACTCTGTCAGGTGATTAGAGTATATAGATAATGGAGATTCCACTATGGTTAGAAATTGTACTTTACAATCCAATTTTACAAGTAGTCTGAAATTTATAGTTAGCTTATTAAACAAAGCATAAAAATGTTTATAGAAAGATAGCTCCAATTAATTATTAAATTTTACAACACGTCATTTTAATAGTAGTTTTTTTTTTAAACCACAGCTACCAAAGTCCAAACAGATCCATCAAAAAGATTCCAGCACTCACCTGCTGCTGTCCCTGAAGAGAAAATCAAGCACCATAAAGAGGCCTTTCAGCACCATCTGTGTTGAAGCACTTACAGTTGGGACTGTTACCGACTCCTGCTGTCCATTCCACACAACTATCTTCTCTTTCTCTATCACAGCATCCAGGCGTTTCTGCACATCAAAAATTCATTCATATATACAATATTAGGAAAACTAGAATACTAAACGCTTCAAGTAGCACAGTATTTAAGGGTTACTGAAAAAGTTATGGCCTTTGCCCATTAATCACCTACATTAAGTTACAGCACATCCGAATGCAAGCAGCTGTACTCGTAGACTGTACAGCACTGTAAAAACATTCACTTTAAAAGAGTGCAGTTGACTGCAAATGTGCAGTTCTCCTTCCATAGGTTGCACGCCTAAGTATAAACAACAGGGAACTGACAACTGTAGACCAATAAAAATATGGATCTATGAATCAGTCATTGGGTTGAGGCCACCTGTCCCACAGAAATAAACCTGGGATGCTGGCTCCATCATTTTAATTGTGGTAAAGCTGAAGCAATTTACTAATTGTAAATGTACCGCAGAGACTTAAACCTATTATTCAGAAGAATTAACCAAATTTTAGAATTTAAAAAATACATGCTATTTATATTTTTTTAAACTGTATTTTGTTCCTCCCCTTCCCTTTACTTGGTCTTCATACACCATCCTTAACTGAGAGGGGGCATGTAGGCTACCTGCTCCCAGGTCTCAGCAACTAACACCTGTCATTGACCATAAGGTGGTATCTGAGCAACCAAAGGATGCAATTATATTCCCACTTCTGCACCACCACTGAAGTAAAGATAACAGTACAAACTAGAGTCAGCTTGTCACCTGGTTCCAGATGACAGCAGTGAAAGATCCTCTCGGGTCTCAATGTCATGAGGACTATAACCCTAATGTGGTTTCAAGCCAGGTTTAAAAAGTGCTCAGGTAGCCAATGGTTTTTCTGGTCACTTCATTAACTTGAACAGGTTTTTTCAGTGCTTTGAGAAAACATTCCCACTCACACTCTAAAACCATCTATAATATATTAAATATCTTACATGTACTTCCTGTTAACTAGTTTCACCTCCACATTTACAATAGAAACTGCCTATGTAAACTTGCTACACTATAATTATACCGCCCCAACAGTTGTGGCGCTGCAGCACCTCCAGTGGGAGGGAGGAGGATATAATTACAATGTGACTGGTTTACATAGGCAATTTCCATATAAATATGGACATAGGAATTTATAATGTAAATATAAAAAAGGATAGAATATATGCTGCTAAAATGGGGACTGAATTACATCTGCAGGCTACAGTTCCAACTGTCCCTCCAGCCTCTAACCCCACTAAAGACTACATTTGGTCTTGACTAGTGTGTGCAACGCCACTGGAAATCTAACAGTTAAAAATGAAAAATAAATGCTTATACACGAAGCTCTCTCCTGGCAGGGAGGGTGCAGTTCACAGCCAGGCTACATAGCAGGTATCTTGTCAACTACAAATCACAGTCAGCACCTAACAATAGAACCGCAGCCTCCAGTTCCCCCTTCCTCGCTGTGGGGAACTGCCAGACATCTCATGGCAGTTACTACAATAGCTTTAGACCACCAACTCAGTATGTGTGGAATCACTGCCAATGTTAGTGATCTAAAAACTAGTTTGCAGCAGCATTGCTTGAACTTCTAATTCTTTGGAAGTTCTTTACACTGAAGTCTCACCTAGCATTTAGTTCGGCTGTGGTAGGGGGAGCAAGGTGAGGACTACAAAGTTTAAAACCTGAAAATACAGAGGGCTTCATACTTTATCAAAGGCTTGTTACTCTTATTAAATAACCAATTTACCTGTAAAATGGAAAATGTAGCACTGGTTAATCCCCAGTTATGAAAAATATTTAGCACTTCCTTCCCATTCCAGACCTTGCAGGACGTTTCATATTCCTTCTCCACCAGATTTCCAGAACTCTCCTTTAGCCAGCTACAAACAAGAAACTTACACAATCAGCCATTCATAGCTACTGCAGAACTCTACAAAGGCACCACTAATTAATTGATTAGCAATCAGTCTATACTGAGCAATGGTCAGATGGTACTATTTTCTCCACTTAGGGTGAAAAACGTTTGGGTTTGAGCTTCATAAAACTCCCATTGAAGTTCTGCCTTCATGGCACCAGAGCGTCATGTCAAAATCAGATGCCAATGATCCAAGAAGTGAAAGTATCATGAAGCAAAGCAATGTCAAGAAAAACTGTATTTCTTCCCAAGTACACAAAATAACCAGGAAACATAACGTTAGATAACTATGGAAGGGAGGAGGAAAGGGATGAACGAATCAGGGAAAGTGGAAGAATTAGAAGGAATCAGAGAGGGAATGAAAAAGTACAATTGGATTTCAAATAAATCATTTGGAAACAAAACATGTCAGAAGTCACATTGATGAGTTAGATAGTAATGGCCCGGAATTTGAGGTTGTAATGACGGCGAAACGGTCAGCGTTCACCGTCATTACTCTGTAAAACTGACAGCAACTCCTGCCGTCCATACGTGCGCAGTTAATTGTGGAAATCTGGAAGTTGCTGTCAGTGATTCCACACTACTCCACAGGCTACGCTGTTGCAGTCTTCACAGATGAAATCAATTAGAAATCACTGATTTAAAGTGAACTTCATCTTTTTACGCACTATTCTCGCTGTAAAACCTTGAAAAAGTTAAGCCTTGTTGAATGAGGCGTAACTGAGTTTTTAATGGCGTACTAAGTCATAATTACTGTTGAACAATCTCTCTGGCCCTGAAAAACTAATTTTATATTGTGGAGTGTCATTTCCTCCAGAATAAAAATTCTATAGATTTTTAAAATAAAAAATAATTTTTTTTAATTTTATTTCAACGCATTTCAAAGGTTAGCCACCCGATTCTTTAGGAAAACCAATATTCCCCTCTCAGCACAATCTGCCAATTTTACACAGATCTGAGAAAAAGCAAATTGTGCAAGAAATTTTAGAGAAAATCCAAAATTAATTAGTTCACTGTCCCCGAGAAAAAACAAATGTAGGGTAGGGAGTTTCATTTTCTTCTTGGAGGAAAAGGTAGTGATAAAGATAGCTGCATCTGCCATTTACAATATTGCACATTATTAATGATTTGAAAGTAGGTGTTGGGAGCACAATCTGCAAATTTGCAGATGGTACCAAGATCTGTGCGAGTGTTAGGACTGTAGATGATGCTCGTCTGCTTCAGGCAGATCTTAATGTGTTGGGAGATTGGGTTCATGACTGGAAAATGATGTATAACTTAGATAAGTGCATTGTTATGCATGTGGGCAGGGCAAATGCTCGACATTCATACACCCTTCAGGTGAAGGCATTAAAGAAGGTGGAGAGAGAGAGAGATCTGGGCATTCTAGAGCATACATCCTTAAAAAGGTACATGAGCAATGCCGTGAAACGATAGCTGGAGCAAATAGGGTGTTGGGTGTATCCATAGGACAATTAAGTACAAGACGAGGCATACTGTTTTATCCTTCTACAAAACCTTAGTCAGGCCACACTTGGAATACTGTGTCCAGTTTTGGGCTCCTCACATGGTGGGTGATAGAGGCTTTGGAGAAGGTGCGGAGGAGGGCCACTAGACTAATTCCCAGTCTTAAGCATCTTAGTTATCAAGATAGGCTAAGAGTTAGAACTCTACACTTTAGAGAAGCGTAGACTTTGAGGGGGATCTGATTGATGTTTATAAGACAATGAAGGGAATAGATTGTGTCCCAGCTGAGTGTTTGTTTCAATTAAATAGGTTAGGGAGGACCAGGGTCACAAATTTGAGTTGTAGAAGGCTAGATCTAGGTTAGATGTCAGAAGGTGGTTCTTTTCCCAGAGAATAGTGGACCTCTGGAACAGGCTGCCATCTCGTGCGGTGGACACGGATTCGCTGAATTCCTTCAAGCAAGAGTTGGACCAGTTTCTGGCTGGGGCGGTGACCACCTCTTACAGAAGGTAGGTACTGCAGGGAATTCCGGGGCAGAGTGATCTCCTGGACTAGTTTTGATCGCCTAGATGGGTCGGAGAGGAATTTCCCAGATTTTTTTTTACCCAATAAGGCCTGGTTTTTTTAAAATCTGGTTTTGCGCCTCTCCCAGGAGATCACATGGTTTCGGGTGGGGTGGAGTTCTATGTTGTGATACACAAGGTATCGCAATTTTGTGAGACAGGCTTGATGGACCAGATGGTCTTTACCATTGTTCGTACATTCATTAAAAGTGTTAAAACTCAATGCACAAGAATAGCAAATGCCAGAGCAATAATCTCACCAGTGAGTCATATGATGTCATACACTGGGACAGTGAAGAGTGCTCAGTTCACAATCATCTGATCCACAAAATGAGATTGTAATCTTGTAATCACTCCCACATTTGCTCTTTTAAATAATATATACACTATAGAATTTGTGGATGCAGTTTTATTCAATTTTTGCTTAAAACAAAGAACAGATGTCATTAACATTTCTGATGCTCCAGGTAGCTGAAATGTGATGTTATCTATACTGAAGGATCAACAATTGTAACTTTCTCACTGGAAGGACTCATGGGATTGGGGGTAATATATTAGCATGGATTGAGGATTGGTTAATGGACAGAAAACAGAGAGTAGGAATAAACAGGACTTTTTCGGGTTGGCAGGCTGTAACTAGCGGGGTACCGCAAGGATCAGTGCTTGGGCCTCAGCTATTTACAATCTATATTAATGACTTAGATGAAGGGATTGAGTGTAATGTATCCAAGTTTGCTGATGATACAAAGTTAGGTAGGAAACTAATCTGTGAGGAGGATGCAAAGAGGCTGCAGAGAGATATAGACACTGCATTGAGTGGATAAGAACATGGCAAATGGAATAAAATGTGGGGAAGTGTGAAGTTATCCACTTTGGTAGGAAAAACAAAAAAGCAGAATATTTTTTGAATGGTGAGAGACCGGGAAATGTCTGCATTCAAAGGGATCTGGGTGTCCTTGTACATAAATCACAGAAAGTTAACATGAAGGTACAGCAAGCAATTAAGAAAGCAAATGGTATGTTGGCCTTTATTACAAGAGGATTTGAGTACAAGAGTAAAGACGTCTTACTGCAATTATATAGGGCCCTGGTGAGGCCACACCTGGAGTACTGTGTACAGTTCTGGTCTCCTTACCTAAGGAAAGACATACTTGCCTTAGAGGGAGTGCAACGAAGGCTCACTAGACTGGTTCCTGGGAAGAGGGGATTGCACTATGAGGAGAGATTGAGTAGACAAGGTCTAAATTCCCTAGAGTTTGGAAGAATGAGAGGTGATCTAATTGAAACATATAAAATTCTTAAGGGGCTTGACAGGGTTAATGCTGGGAAAATGTTTCCCCTGGCTGGGGAATCTAGAACACGGGGTCACAGTCTCAAAATAAGGGGTAGCCATTTAGGACGGAGATGAGGAGAAATTTCTTTACTCAGAGGTCGATAAATTTTTGGCAACTAAGGGAATTAAGATATATGGGGATAGTGCGGGAAGGTGGAGTTGAGGTAGAAGATCAGCCATGATCTTATTGAATAGCGGAGCAAGCTCGAAGAGCCAAATGGCCTACCCCTGCTCCTATTTCTTATGCAAGTTCATCAAGCATTAGCAGATAATTAAAACTAAAAACATTAATAAATATATTTCAATAGAACTCATTACAAGCCAAATGTTGCATACTTGGTAAAACTATAGCAGACTGCACGCAGTGGCTCGTGATCGCTTCTCCTGATGTTTTGGTTGATCATGCTGTCCAGTTCTTCTCGAGCAATCAACAGCTGCTTTTCCGTGACACTAAAGCTAGACGACTCCCGTGCACAGTCTTCAATATTATGCGCTTCATCAAGGATAACGATTTGATCATTCAAGTTAATATTCATCTATTGCAACGACCAAAAAACAAATGTAAAGAAGCAATAGCAATTGATAGTACAGTATGCAGATTATTAGTCTGATCTGTGAGGAAAACGAAATTGTGTGATAAATATTTTATTTTAAAAAGCACTTACACTCTCCCTTATCTGTGGGTCCATTAGATAATTGTACGGGCAGAATACAATGTCTGCCTCTTGCATCAACTCACGCGCTGCATAGTATGCACATGAACGAAGCTTCTTTCCAAGGCTCACCAACTCTTCAATGTCCCAAGCCAAATGCATACCGTGAATCCACTGTAAAGAGTTCTGTTCAGTCATTCTATGGACACCCTGAAAGTAACGGCATGATCTTCCCTGTAAAAGGAAAAAAAAACATAAAATCTTAATTGCAGAGATGAAAGAAAAGATCATCCTAAACCAATGTTAAACCAATGTACAGTCCAACAAAGGTATGCAGCATTTTAACAAGAACTGCTTTCCTCATAAAAAATGAGGCAAGTCAGTGGTTTATAAATGGAAATCTTACAATGGAAAATAAGCAACAGATTCATGTGGGGACAATCCTTTCAAAAGGACATCAGCTAAGACCATTTAAAAAAAGTTATTCTTCTCACGAGCAGGCTTTGTTCATGGTGCCTCCATCGGGGCTTGGAGTTTTAAGCAGCTGCACAGGCTTGCATAGTGTTGGGACGGGCAGATAAGCTAATTTACAGAGCACCAATCCTGCTACTTTTCGGTTTACTTTTTAATCAGCGGCAAAATCAGCTGATCTGCCTGACATTAACTGACCCTACATTAGGTGCTTAAAACTTCTGCCCCTATTGAGGAGCAGGTTGCTCACAAAGACACAGGGAAAACTGCTGGCCCTCAAACAGAAATAAGTGGGTCCGAGATAACGAGGGAGCACGAGAGGCATGGCTGGAAGGGAGCTGATGGAAGGCAGTCTAGACCCGGAGAGAATCAGTGGGGGCGGGGGGGGGGTCAAAGAGGTCCAACGGTAGGGAACGTGAGGGAAGCAGATGGGCTCAAAGTAAATAAGAGGTAAGCAGGAGGTGGGAATGCCATCAGGTGGCTAGAGACATCAAAGGCAATACAAACAGCGCTGGTAGGTGAGTTGTTTTATAGCATTTACTTTTTGATAGGTTACTGGAGCTGGCCATGAAGACTGAAGGTGAAGGAGGGTGGATTGATGGCAGGTTTCTGTTTTGATTTTGAATCAGATTGGTCTGTGCTAGTCACCTGGTTAGTATGGACAAATCTGCAATTTTGGAGTCACTCTGCAATCTTTTACGATCATATAATTATCCTTATTTATACAGAACTTATAATAGTTTTAATATGAGTATTTGGAAAAACAGCACCACCTTTGAGGGAGAGTAGTTTGTAGTCTTCATTTTGTTTCAAATAAAATTACCATTAAACACTATCATAATTAATAGTGTTAGTATTGTTTTCACGCAGTTGAGGCTTTAATTAACAAAAACATAGCTGCAAGTAGCAGGAGCACTCGGAGGTAGAAACTGATGTACCAGTCAGATTGGTGGCTTCATTCTCTAGTTGCATTGCAGCTTTTGCATATATTTGACACTAAAGTCACAAAACCTACACAATAGCCAGGCAAGAATCTTTTACATCCACCTAAGCAGGCAGATGGGGCCTCGATTTAACGTCTCATCCAAAAGACAGCACCTCTGACAATGAAATACTCCCTCAGTTCTGCACTAGATTACGTGCTCAAGTTCTGGAATGGGGAATGTCCCTACAACCCTTCTGTCTCAGAGGTCAGATTTCGACCACTGAGCCAATGCAAAATTTGCATAAAGGATTTAAAAGTACAAAAACATTTTTTATAAACCTAGAATAATCTGGTTGCAAAGTAACTTTAAAAGCTTCAAGAAATCATGTTGATGCCTTTGTATATTCTCATTTACTCTAACCTGTTCAAGAATTAACAGCCTACTGCTTAACAGTTTAGAACCCCTTCGAATTCTGCTGTAGTCTGAGTTCTGACCAGACATTTAATTAGGTTGTGGCTTGCATCAATTTTCATCTCATGCAAAGTTATTGGAAAATGCCCTTTATTAAACAAATATGTATTTCTTAAATATTCCTCATTATTTTTAAGGGAGTGAAAGAAGACAATAGACATTTATGCTCATCAAGGGAGAGGATGGCGGCACTGAGAAAGAGAGCATTTGCCATTTTTGATCCAGCGACAGTATCAATCACTCAGTGTTCAAGGTGTGTAACTCCCTCTAGTGACATGTAGAAAAATCATTACTGTTTTCAGAATGCTACCCTCCTTTCACCAAAAGTATAAATGGTTTTCGTAGCAATTCCAAAGCACCCATTAAGCTAAGCAGGAAAGAAATACTGTACTACACATTCCCAGTTTTTACTGTGTAGCCTTAAAGTCAATTATAGAATATGTACCAAAAAATACACCTTCAGAAGAATGCCTCTGCTCAAACACAAAAGATCTATAATAATCCACATTAAACTTTAAATCTTAACTTGGCTCTTGTTTTATCCTGACTAAATGTCCCTTGCTGCTAATACTAATAATTCAGTAATCTCATACCTCTATGTCAATTAGTTAGATTTTAAGCAGAATGCTGATGCACTCTTAAAATGGGCGGGGGGGGGGGGGTTGGAAATTGGATAGAAAATCTTTTTGCGCCTTTTTCACACCCCTCCAGATCAACATTGACAGAAACCTGGGAATAAGACTACTGACACCTTTTCCAAACATAAATGGTGCTAGACCAATGGAGGAGAAGGAAGCAAATACAGACATGCCACACCAGGAAACACTAATGAAAGAATCTGCTGGCAGATGTATAAAAAGAAAAGGAAACAAAATCAGTTGGAATTAGATTTAGGAGGGTGAAAGTGAGCTTATACATTTAAGGTTAGATGCAATATACTTTGAAGAAACTTTACTGGATTTATTACAAAAACTTACTGCATGCATTAAGTAATTACAAAACAAATTCATGAAAACAGTTAAAAAATCAAGAGATGGAATGAGACCAACAACTCAATTCACACTTCTGGCTATCAGCAACTATCGGTGAGAAATAACATTTTCAATATTTCTTTAGAATTAATATCATAGTACGAAGTTCCCAGAAGACATCTGCATGAATAAGATTCCTGCATGGAGTTCAACTAGAGGCGTTAGGAGAAACAAGCTTATTCTTTGAACACAGAATGCAAGTGGTACAAAGTAAAGAGAAATGAACAGGGTGAGGATTATACCTTGAGAAAAGTATTTAGGTTGCCATTTTTGTTGTTTAAGCTGCTGACCATTTATTATTCAATATATAATTCTTGCAAACTATGCTAGAATGTCTCTTACATAAAATAGTAACATACATTGCAGCTAACAATTTCCATTTGCCAGTATAGTTGTCTTTTGAATTTTGTTTCACCTTTAAAGTGAAATTTAATGTTCAAGGTGTAATATTAGATATGTGTTTCTACAGATAATAAAACTGTTTGTCAACATTTCATTGTGACCCAAAACTAAAAAAAAGTCCCATCATGAAATATGGTCAAATACAGGAAACTTTCTGGTATCCAGCACGGTCAGGACCAACGTGGTGCCGGTTCAGCAACAATTCCGGATAACCGAACGCTATAGTGAAAGATACGGACCTTAGAGCTCCATGTGAAGCAACAAACCCTGTTGCTTAGCAACAGCTTCAGAAGAACGTCCAGAAGTTGCAAGCGTCTCTGTAGCTTAGCAACAGCTGCAGCCAAACCCTTGCCTTCCTCAATTTGTTGCTGTGCAAGTAATAAAAGTTAGCTGAAACCGACTCCTGAATTTTGCTGGTTAACCGACATTTCCGGTTATTTAGGGGCCGGTTAATCGAAAGTTTCCTGTAGTTATGACTTCCCCAAAAATAGAAGCACAAAGTTTCAAGAAAAATAACTTAGAAGTAGCAGCATTCTATGGTTCTATAAATTCCTCTCATTTCACTTTATATCATTCAGCACTCTCTTTTCAAAGGAGTGGCCCATTTTGAAACATTTTAACGTTTGAGTGTCTTCAGGAAAACTTACAAGTTTTGTTATAAACATTAAAAATACATTAAAAACACAAAAAATGTAAACATAGCACTGATGTTCATTTCTAGAGGAATAGAATTGAAAAGCAGTGAAGTTATGTTAAAATTATATAGGATCCTGGTTAGACCACATTTAAAATACTGTGCATGGTTCTGGTTTCCATATTACAAAAAGGACACACAGGCCCTGGAGAAGGTACAAAAACAATTTACAAGGATATTAAAAGAACTGAGAGGTTATAATGATCAAGAAAGACTGAACAGACTGGGGTTCTTTCCTACAGAAAAAAGAGAAGGCTGAGGGGTGACATAATACAGGTCTTTAAAGTTATGAAGGGGGTTTGATAGGATAGATGTAGAGAAGTTGTTTCCACTTGTGAGGGAATCCAAAACTAGGGGTCATAAATATAAGATGGTCACTAATAAATCCAATAAAGAATTCAGGAGAAACTTATTTACCCAGAGAGTGCTGAGAATGTGGATCTTGCTACCACATGGTGTATTTGAGGCAAATAGCACAGGTGTATTTAAGGGGAAACTAGATAAGTACATGAGAAAGAAATAGAAGGATATGCCGATAGGATACGAAGTAGGGTGGGAGGAGGCTTGTGTGGAGCAAAAATACTGGCACAAATCAGTTGAGCCAAATGCCCTGCTTCTGTGCTGTAAATTCTATGTAATTAAGTTTATTAACGCTTTTATTCCCCATATTCCTAACGTCAGAGCTAAACTTTTGAACCTTCTAGGCAGCATGTTGGCATGGTGTGTTGGCACAATACAGGAAACTTTGGTTTATCCGGAGGTTAACTGTCCAGAATGCTCGAGCCACCGGCAAAAATCAGGAGCCGTTTCGTTAGGTTTTTTTTCTTTTCGTTGCTATTTTTTCACCAGTCAGGCTCTGCAAGGTCTCGCTGAAGCTGTTGCTAAGCTACAGAGACGCTTGCAAGGTACGGCCGACTGTTTAGAAGTACAGGGTTTGTTGCCAGATACGGAGCTCAAAATTTCCATATGTTTCAACATTAGCGCTGGTTTGTCCGGCAGTTTTGATGGGACGGCAACAGCTCGGTCCCGTCGGTGCCGGATAGCACAAAGTTTCCTGTAGCATGTTATGCCACTGACCAGTAGAATATAGGTCTTCTCTTTGCTCAACCCTCCCCACTCAAGAGTTCCATCGCTCAAAGTTTCTAACCTTTGGCCAGCAGGTCACCAATGGAGATTAAGCATTTCTCACAGGAAGGGAGGGAGAGGGAACAGCAAAAGTAAGAGTATTTTTATACTAGCACTGTATATATCTGTATTTCAAGAAACGATTATCCGTCAGCTGCCTCGGAGTTTAAGCTGTTAAATCTATCTCCCTTATCAGATCCATGGATCCACAGAAAACTGGGTCTGCAGGTCCGCCACCAGGATACACAAGTTGAATTTAGCAGCACGGACTCAGTCCACCAGAATCCAAACTAAAATTATACCAGTATAAAAGCTGCTAGAGAGAAAGAGTCAACATAGGTAGCATGCATCCGCATGGCTAGCTCAACAGCATCATAGGCAATAAAAACAGAAAATGCTGGAGATACTCAGCAGTTCTGACGAAAGGTCATTGACCTGAAACGTTAACTCTGTTTCTCTCTTCACAGATGCTGCCTGACCTGCTAAGTATCTCCAGCATTTTCTGTTTTTATTTCAGATTTCCAGCATCTGCAGTATTTTCTTTTTGTATTAGCATCATAGGCAGCTCAGAGCAGGTCTTGCTACTCAGTCAAAGTAATGTTTGCCACAGAGAGATTCTAAAGATTTATTAAATAGGGGAAATAAGTATTCCATATCTGGTCCATGCCTTCAACCAAGTGTTAGGATACCAAATTGCCAATACAACTCATCCAAGACCATTAAACAAGTAAATGAAATGTAATCTCATTCCATTCAAAGATGCGGTTTCTAGCTCTCAAACCACATTAGACATACAACCACACAACTGAATCAAAAAAGTTAACTTTTACTTATATTCAAAGTTCTAAATAGGTCAAATTACCAGTCGTCTCAGAATTCACCATGTGGTTCTCATTATAATTGTATTTTATTTTAAACTGATCATAGGAAAATGATGCTTAACTCAGAATGGAATATTTTAGAACTCTACATTACTGAAAGCAAGGGTAAATTTAGAGGTATGTAATACAGTTTCATAATGATGGTTTTTAAAGGACGTGTAAAGGGTAACGGTGCTAATTTAAAGTATTTAAAGTATTTGTTTCAGCATACCCAGACCAATTCTCTGAAAGAAACAGTTCTGGGGCATTTTAACGCTGTCGCCTGCTGAAGACTGATGGCAGAGTGAGAAAGACCATCTATTACAACACTGTAACACAAGCGTTCGGATATAGCTGTCACTAGAAGTGTGATCGCGTATTAAACGTGTCTTTAAACATCCTTTCACTCACAGTCTGTCAGCTATCTATTTATCATCTTACCTCTGTAAGGATAATAGTGTTTCTAAACAGACACACCAATGGTGACAATGTAATTGCTGATCATTACAATTCCAATCTTTCCCCAGGCTGTAGAATGTGTTACATAAATGCTCAGCTATACCCGATGAGCATAAGACTGTTTGTGTCATTCTGACATGAACTATAACACAACTCAATGATTGAGTGGCTGTATTCTTCATGTTAATTGCCACCTGGGGCTGTGGTAACAGGATTGCTTAAAAGGTAAACTGTAACACAAGGTTTGTATTACAACAGTTGACGGTATCTCGCTACAATTCAGTTGTACACAGTGGTCTGCTAGACTCTTCTACCACACCCATTCCCCAAGGAGCTTTGTCCAATAACTCCTCGCCTTTTATTATGTGTAAACGCTAGGTTAAAAGTGTCTATCCCCATCCATGCCAATTTCCATTCTTTAATAAAATTCCAGAAGTCAGTGTATAGGAATTTAAAATGATACCTTACATGAACTTGCTGCAATTAGTTGTACTGTTTATAACAGAACAAGGTACACTCAGTTCTTGTCAATACCATGATCTATTAGCAATTAAATTAGACAAACATGTCAGTAGTAAACAAACTTTACAGGAAATCAACCTTTCTTTAAGTCAACCCATTTAAAAATTATATATACACTTTTGTTTTGCCAAACAGAATATGTAGTCAAAACATGTTATAAAACCAGTCCTGCTGGAAAAGTAATGAATTATAAATCTAAGCAAAAAGAAGTTTACATAGATGGCTCTCGGTCCCAACAAGAATTTTGGGTCACAAAAGCCACAGCCCAAAATTGATTTTTTAATATAAACATTGCAGCTTTGGCAAGGCTGAAAGACAAAGCAGTTAACAAAATTTCCTATCAACTTTCAAACTATTTCTCTAGCTTTACCACAAGAGTTTACTAGCAATCATCATGTACAGAGAACTTGACGGGTGACCACAAAAATTCTATGCCTGTACTACGTCAGCATAATCTACAAAAGTTCATTCTTTCTGTCCCTTTTTTACCCTCATTTATACTTATAACCCCATTGAAGTTAGAGCAGTGTATGAACTAAATGTGATGTCCCAGGACTTCCAAATACAGGTCATTGCATTTATATAGCACCTTTCACAACCTTAGGACATCCCCAAAGTGCTTCACAGGCAATAAAGTACTTTTGAAGTGTAGTCACTATTGTCATTTAGGAAATGGGGCAGCTAATTTGCACACAGCAAGGTCCCACAGCAATGCAATAAATAATCTATTTTTAGTGATGTTGGTTGATGGATAAATATTGGCCAGGTCTCCCACGCTCTTCAAAATAGTTCCGTGGGATCTTTTATATCCACCCGAGATGGCAGACAGGGCCTCGGTTTAACGTCTTATCTGAAAGACGGCACCTCTGAAAGTGAGGCACTGCACTGGAGTGTCCAGCTAGATTTTGTACTCAGGTCTCTGGAACTTCAGACTCAGGCGAGAGTGCTACCACTAAGCCATAGCCTCACCTGTGGCATGGCCAACACATGTCACTTGATCTTTCATTTTCAGGTTCACTTTTTTTTTTAAATGAACTTGTTGTATCTGTGTGTTAATGGAGACACGGAATGCAGGAGCTGGTTTAACAGGTGTTTACTGAACAAAGTCTGGAGGTGAACTAAAAGATACAAGACACTATACAGGCTTATATAGCCCGAGTGGCCACTACCGGCATTACAGTACACAGGGGCTCTTAAAGGCACATACACCACAATTCCTCCCCTTTTAGACAACCAGTACATAACATTTTAAGTAATCATTAATTAACATGTTTACAAGAACAATAATCTACACATTTGCTGCAGTTAATCAATTATAAGTCAGTCTCTCTGGAGGCTTCCTGACTCGGTCCGGATAACGACTCGGTGGTGTACTAGTTTTCGGTGGTGTAGTAGGTTCTTTTGGCAAGGTCGATTCGGCTTGAAGGCCAGTGTCGGTTTCATCTGGTTCCAGTATCACCGGATCGGAGGTAGATACTATGGGTATCTCTGCTTCATCATTAGGCGTAAAGAGTTGTGGTGTAGGTTGTCCCTTTTCGGATGACTCTATGATCTGGTCAGCATGGCGCCTTATTATGCTTTCTCCAATGTCCACGGTATACATCAGCGGTCCTAATCGGGTGCAAATAGTTCCAGGCTGCCATTTTTCGGTACGGTAGTCCCGGGCCAAAACTTGTTGACCTATCTGGAAGGTTCTAGTTGGCCTTTCATTCATGCCTTGAAATTGCCGGTTCTCTACCTCCCTTCTGATGTTTGGCTTGATCAAATCCAGCCGGCATCTTAGTCTTCTATTGAAAAACATCATGGCGGGAGTTTGGTTTGTAACCACGTGTTGCATTCCTGTATGCAAACAAGAAGTTATCTACCTTATGCTGAAGATTTATGTCTTCATTACCCATGGCCTTTATGGCCTTCTTGAAGGTCTGGACAAACCTTTCAGCCAATCCATTGGTGGCGGGATGGTATGGGGCGGACGTGTAGTGCTTAACCCCATTGTTTTTTTGTTTTTTTTAAGAACTTCCTGAATTCTTCGGACACAAATTGCGGTCCATTATCAGAACAGATCTGTTCAGGCAGCCGATTCCTGGCAAATATGGTCCTTAATACTGTGATGGTTTTTTCCGTGGTGGTGGAGGACATCTTTATTACCTCCGGCCACTTGGAGTGTGCATCAACCGCGATTAAGAACATTGAGTCCATAAATGGACCAGCAAAGTCGATGTGTACCCTTTGCCATGGAGATGAGGGCCACTCCCATGGATGTAGAGGGGCTTGTGGTGGGGCGTTCTGGACCTTCTGGCATCCTAGACAGCCCTTGGTCATTTCTTCGCTGTCTCCATCGATACCTGGCCACCACACAAACGCTCTGGCTAGGTTCTTCATTTTCACCACCCAGATGCCCCTCGTGAAGCTCCTTTAGCACTTTATCCTGGAGTTTGGGTGGAATCACCACTCTGGATCCACACATCAAGGTTCCTCGGCACACTGACAGCTGTTCTCTTCTTTGCGAGAATGCTGGCAACAGTGGTTCGCCATGTGCTGGCCATCCCTTCACCGTTAAATCGTAGACTCGTGAGAGAGTCGGGTCATTTCTTGTTTCCTTTTCAATGGTAGAATTTGTTACTGGTAGACATTCCACTATGGTTGAGTGGAACATCTCCACTGGGTCCACTGTAGGTGCCTCTTCTACCGTTGGCAACGGTAGACGCGATAAACCATCAGCATTTCCATGCTGTTTTGATCCTTTGTATTCTATGTCATATTGGTGTGCCCCTAGGAAAAGGGACCACCTCTGTAGCCTTTGCGCTGTCATAATGGGAACGCCCTTTTTAGGGTTGAATATGGAGACGAGGGGTTGATGGTCAGTCAACAAGGTAAATTTTTGTCCATGTAGGTAATGGTTGAATTTCTTCACTCCCCATACCAGGCTGAGTGCTTCCCTGTCGATCTGGGCATAGTTACGCTCAGCTGAGTTCAATGAGCGTGACGCAAAAGCTATCGGCCGCTCCGAGCCATCAGGGAATCTATGCGATAATACCGCTCCTATGCCGTAAGGGGATGCATCGCACGCCAGTCTGATTGGCAGTGATGGGTTGTAATGAGCCAAAACTTCCTTGGACGTGATCAAGCCTTTGCATTTATGGAAGGCACGTTTACAGTCTTCGCTCCATTTCCAATTTACTCCCGTTTGTAGCAGTTCGTTAAGAGGGTGCAGAACAGTTGACAAGTTCGGTAAAAATTTATGATAGTAATTTATCAATCCCAGGAACGACCTTAATTGTGAGACATTTTCAGGTGCTGGGGCTTTTATGACCGCTTCAATTTTTTCAGGTGACTTATGCAACCCTCCTTCGTTAATTATGTGGCCACAATATAATGTTTGTTTCTGGAAAAATTCGCACTTGGGGCGATTTGCTCGTAGGCCCCGTTCTCTCAGCCTCGTGAGCACCTGCTCCAAATTGGCAAGGTGCTCGTTGTCGTTTTCTCCTGTTACAAGGATGTCGTCTAGGTAGCATTGAGTCCCCGGAATCCCTTGCAGGACTTGCTCCATAGCTCTTTGCCAGATAGCTGGAGCTGATACTACTCCGAAAACCAGTCGATTGTACTGGTACAGGCCTTTGTGTGTATTTATCGTGAGATACTTTTTAGAGGCCACCTCAACCTCCATCTGTAGATATGCCTGTGCCAAGTCAATTTTGGTGAAACGTTTCCCTCCGGATAGTGAGGCAAAAATATCTTCTATCCTCGGAAGAGGATACTGTACCATGTGAAGGACCGGGTTTACAGTCACCTTGAAGTCCCCACAGATGCGAATTTTTCTCTGTTCTTCAGCTTTATCATTATTCAACGTTTTCTTCATGACCAGGACGATGGGTGTTGCCCACTCGCTCCAATCTATCTTGGATAACACGCCTGCCTTTTCCAAATTCTCCAGCTCTGCTTCGACTGCTGGACGAATTGCGTATGGCACCGGCCTTGCCTTAAAAAACTTGGGAATTGCCGCATCTTCCACTTTTATTGAGGCGGTGATGCCTTTCAAGGTTCCTAGTTCCTGTTGAAACACTTCTTTGGCGTTGGCCAAGATGTCTTTTAATCGTTCAGGTATGACATCATCATCATTTTTTTTCTTACTGGTCACCGTCAGTGCCTGAATGGAGTGCCAGTCTAAACGTATCTTCCTGATCCATTCACGTCCCAACAGCGGTGGACCACCATCTTGCAGAACGTATAAATACAACTTCTGTATTTCCTTGCCGTTGTATACAACAGGCACCCTTATTTTCCCTCTGGGGTATACTTTCTGCCCCGTATATGTTTTCAAGATAATGGATGTGTCTTTCAAAGGTATATGCGGAAATAGCCGCTCGTAATCCCGTCGACTTATGACAGTCAGAGCTGATCCTGTATCTAGCTCCATTTTAACTGGGGACCCTGCTATCGTGAGGGTAACCCAAATGGTCTGGTAATCTTCTTTGGCAATTACATTATGTAATTTGAGACAGCTTAGTCTCTTGTTTTCGAAGTCGCTATCGCTCTTCTGGTCTTCGGAGCTACTGTCCGTCATCATTTGTACCTTTCTGTACTTTTCCTCATTGATTTTTTTTTTTGTCAGTGGATTTTTTGTTTCCAGATCGGCATACACGTGCAATGTGTCCCATCTTTCCGCATTGCCTGCATGCTTTGTCCTTGAACCAGCAGTCCCTCTGGTCATGGGTGGATCTGCCGCAGTGATAACATCTCTCGAAACTGTGTCATTTCATGGGTGCCGACGTCCTGTGGCTTTTGCTGTATCTCTGCAGCTCCTCTTGCTGCTGCTTCGTATGATACAGCCACACTGAAAGCCTTGTCCAGTGTTAAATCTTTCTCAGAAAGTAGCCTTTTCTGTGTTCCTTCACTTAGGAGACCGCAGACGAATTTGTCTCGAAGAGAATCTGCCAGTCCTGCCCCGAATTGGCAGTGCTTTGACAGCTTTCGTAATTCAGTACGGTAATCAGCGTTACTTTCATTCTTGTGCTGATTCCTCCTGAAGAATTTGAATCGTTCCGCGGTGTTGGGTTTAAGTGCTCCTGAAGGGTATCAACAATCTCTTTAAAATTCTTGTCCATCGGTTTGGCTGGAGTGATTAAGTTTCGTAACAGCCCGTATGTCCTTGCGCCCATTAGATTTAGAAGTACCGATGCCTTTTTATCATCCTCTATTTCATTCGCTGTGCAATATACCTCCACTCTTTCCACATATGTGGTCCAATCCTCTACATCACTATCAAAAGCAGTAATATTGCCAGTCTTAGGCATCCTGAAAAAAAAATGGTGCCTCCCGCGCTTTCCTTTCTTCCCTGCCGAGAAAAAATGGCGCCTCCCGCGCTTTCCCGCCGCTGCCGACAACGCTGTTCTCCACGGTTTTTATTTATACAGATATTTTTAATAGTTGGAGACTCGTTCCCGCCGGACTCTCTGGGGCTTTTCCCTCCCTCTGCTTGGTCCGAATGCCAACCTGCTTTGCAGCGCTGGCCGTCTCCCGAGTGCTCCACCCTCCGTCTCTGTTTGCCTCCGCCTTCGCCGATCGAGCCCCAGCCCGCCGCCCAGGAAGGATTATTGCAGTACCTGCCACCAGCCCGGCTAGCTGGTGAAAACAGAGTTTTTCCTTTTTTTTTTCTTCGACCTTCGTCTGAGGAATCGATCTCCTTGAGGTGCTGCCAAATTGCAGGTAAGTCCGTTTCCAATTCGTCGCCACTGTTGTATCCGTGTGTTAATGGAGACACGGAATGCAGGAGCTGGTTTAACAGGTGTTTACTGAACAAAGTCTGGAGGTGAACTAAAAGATACAAGACACTATACAGGCTTATATAGCCTGAGTGGCCACTACCGGCATTACAGTACACAGGGGCTCTTAAAGGCACATACACCACAGAACTTATTGAGCTTTTGTATAGAATATAATGCACAAAATCCTTCCAACAGACATGTACAATTAGCAGGTTCATGGGCTCTGCCAGACCGAGGCATAGGATACAAGAGCGGGGGGGGGGGGGTTATGCTTGAACTGTATAAAACACTAGCTAGGCTACAGCTAGAGTACTGCGTGCAGTTCTGCTCACCACATTACAGGAAGGATGTGATCACACTAGTGAGGGTACAGAGGAGATTTATGAGGATGTTGCCAGGACTGGAGAATTTTAGCTATGAGGAAAGATTGGATAGGCTGAGGTTGTTTTCTTTGCAACACAGGAAGCTGAGGGGAGACTTAATTGAGGTGTATAAAATTATGAGGGGCCTAAATAGAGTGGCTAGGAAGAACCTATTTCCCTTAGCATACAGGTCAATAACCAGGGGCATGGATTTAAAGTAATTGGTAGAAGGATTAGGGGAGTTGAGGAGAATTTTTTTCACCCAGAGGGTGGTGGGGGTCTGGAACTCACTGCCTGAGAGTGGTAGAGGCAGAAACCCTCACCGCATGTAAAAAGTACTTGGATATGCACCTGAAGTCTCGTAACCTACAAGGATACGGACCAAGAGCTAGAAAGTGGGGTACGGCTGAACAGTTCTTTTTTGGCCAAATGTCCTCCTTCTGTGCCGTAAATTTCTATGATTCTATTCTATGAATTATCACAGATAAAACATCCATGATAGAAGTCTCGGAAACTTCCCCATGACTCCTACTCAAGGTGATCACATGAAAACTTCTGTATATCTAACATTTCAATCTAAATTAGTCAGACCGGTTCACTTGCATTCCACAGGTGACATTCCCATGGTCCAAACAGGACTGAAACAATAGTATTCGAACAGTCTATAGTAAAAACAGTGGTTTGCACATAGGTACCAATGATATTATGGATAAAAGGTCTGTTCTTTTACAGGAGAACTACCATTAGCTAATCAGCAAATTCAAGAATTGAGGTGCCGGAGTCATGGCCTAAGGCCTGTTACCTGTATTTACTGAATGAATGGTTGAAGGATCTGTGCTAGGAGAGGCTCAACTTTGTGGACAAATGGAGAACATTCTCTGGTAAAGCTAAGTTTTTCACTTGAACTGGTTGGGAGCTCAGAGGTTGGCCCAGAATTGTGAAGTAACAGGAGTCATTTTCAGTTTTATTGCTGGGCAAAAATCAGGCGATAGCAGCCCATTTTCTTTTCCAGTCCAGGTCGCTATCACCTGTTTCTTGCACGGCAATAAAAGTGAAAATTACCCTCAGCTATTTAAAGACCTTTCAACTAATTGGGACTGGGGCTGTACTAGTTGACTGAATGTAGATCGCGGAGGACAAGCAGCCAGAGTACAGCGGTTATCAATACTACAGTTTCAGTTGGATTTGAACATAAGCATTGGAATAAAGAGGGTTCAAAAGCAGTAAGCTGAAAATGTTTTTATGTTAACGCTAGAAGTATTAAAAAATATACTAAAACTACAATCACATGCAGCTATAAACAGCTTAGATATTATAGGTATTGCTGAGATATGGCTCTATTTTGAGTCAAGGCCAGTGGAGTGATTTGAGCATGTTCCCAACACCACAAGAACAAATACCTGTACAATCCACCCTCGGAATGAGGAGTGAACCACTAAATCAAAACAAGTAACCGGTCAACTATAAATGAGTGCGAAAGTGCAAAATGGAAATTTTATTCTCCATCAATGTCCTGTGGTGCCCACAAAGGTTTCAGAGGAGCAGTTCAGCAAGAATAGCTGACTCCTCAATCAGGAGAGAGTTATGCTGGAAGCAACCAAGCTTCAGGCTTTTACCACTTCTCAATAAAAGACAGGCAGTACAGCAGAGATATTCCTCGCAGACGGGTTCAGAAGAGCTGCTCGTCACAGTTCAAACATAAGAACATAAGAAATAGGAGCAGGAGTAGGCCATTTGGCCCCTCGAGCCTGCTCCGCCATTCAATAAGATTATGGCTGATCTGATCTTGGCCTCAACTCCAATTCCCTGCCCGCTCCCCATAACCCTTGACTCCATTATTGTTCAAAAATCTGTCTAGCTTCACCTTAAATATATTCAATGACCCAGCCTCCACAGCTCTCTGGGGTAGAGAATTCCACAGATTCACGACACTCAGAAGAAATTCTTCCTCATCTCCGTTTTAAATGGGCGACCCCTTATTCTTAAACTATGCCCCCTAGTTCTAGATTTCCCCACGAGGGGAAACGTCCTCTCTGCATCTACCTTGTCAAGCCCCCTAAGCATCTTATATGTTTCAGTAAGATCACCTCTCATTCTTCTATGCTCCAATGAGTACAGGCCCAACCTGCTCAACCTTACTTCATAAGACAACCCCTTCATCTCAGGAATCAACCTAGTAAACCTTCTCTGAAGTGCCTCCAATGCAAATATATCCCTCCTTAAATAAGGAGACCAAAACTGTAAGCAGTACTCCAGGTGTGGTCTCACCAATACCCTGTACAGTTGTAGCAGGACTTCCTTACTTTTATACTCCATTCCCTTTGCAATAAAGGCCAACATTCCATTTGCCTTCCAAATTACTTGCTGTACCTGCATGCTAACTTGTTGTGTTTCATGTACAAGGACCCCCTATACTGCAGCATTTTGTAATCTCGCTCCATTTAAATAATAATTTGTTTTTTTATTTTTTCCCACCACACTGCCAGCACACACCACTTCAGAGGATCCTCAACGTAAAAGGTATCTCTGCAGAGGCTGAAGGCAAAAAAATGGCCACCTGGGTGTGCACGCACACCAGTGCCTGACCACTCTCTCCAATAAGGACACTCAGAACTCTGACAGAGACCTAGTGCTTCCCTTTGTCCCTGAAGAAATCAGTGTCTTCTGGCTCCTGCAGATCAAAATGACAAGCCAATATCAAAGCATGGCAGCCTTCCAGGTGGTTTATGACTAACACTCTGCCCCTGAAGGAAAACACTCAGCAATTCTGTCAACATCCAAGACGAGCGGTGGCTTTTGTCTCCAGTTCTATCCAATTTGTGAGCCAGACATTCTCTGCAGGGTTCAGGTAAACAGATACAACAGATATGTGGTGCTCCAGCTAAAAGCAGAGATCTTCCAACAGGGCACCTACCTGCCACTAGTCTACAAACAATTCAAAGCACCTATCTCAGTTGATTCTCGCAGAGGTTGCTGCAGAGCACAATTGCCGACACTCACGCATCCTCTGCAAATCAGAGGGATCCTTCACCACGAGAAGCAAGTCATCAGCATAAACCGAAAGAACTGCCTCCATGTCTAGCTCGCACATCAGATAGGTGCTCTGAACTGTTAGTGGGCAAGTAAAATAGCAGGTTAATACTTCAAAATCTGATTTAACTAAATATTGCCATTTCCTGCGATTCTGCCACAAGTGTTTCAGCAGTACAAACAGAAAATTAGAATAATCAGGACATATCCATTGCTATCAAATTATAATTGAACAGTTTTAAAGTGGTTACAAGCAAAATTAATATTCCCCTCAACTTTATTTTAAAATTCAGTGATCATCAATACGATTGTTTCAAAGTTTCTGTTGTTAGATCCAGTTTTTCAAAATTAAATTATTTCTGTCTGTCCATCGCAACCACAATAACCAAAATTTGTTTGTCCGTGCTTCCATTTGTGGCTATGGAGGCAGATTCCTAAATGACATCTAAAATAAATGCATACAACATGAATACTCCATCAGCCCCTGCATGGCAGACAGAAGTATAACTATTTGAGACTGAGCAGTGGTAGCTTCCATTAATCAAGGGTCAAAATGAAGCAGCTGAGTTTCCAATATGACTGAATTACTGAACAGACATACAACTAAAAGATTGCATTTTTGATGAGCAATGACATTGAGCAAACCATCTGCAGTTTCCAGCTCCAGTTGGTAGCTTAGAAGATTGTGCAAGAAAGGAGACTGTCCAAGATATCTTAAGGGGGCAGCACGGTGGCATAAGTGGTTAGCACTGTTGCCTCACAGCGCCAGGGACCCGGGTTCGAATCCGGCCTCGGGTGACTGTCTGTGTGGAGTTTGCACATTCTCCCCGTGTTTGTGTGGGTTTCCTCCGGGTGTTCCGGTTTCCTCCCACAGTCCAAAAATGTGCGGGTTAGGTTGATTGGCTATGATAAATTGACCTTAGTGTTAGGGGGATTAAATACGTGGGGTTACGGGGATAGGGTGGGATATGTGTTGGTGTAGGGGTTACAGGGATCGGGTGGGATATGTGTCGGTGCAGGCTCGATGGGCCGAAATGGCCTCTATCTGCACTGTGGGGTTTCTGTGATTCTGTGAATCACACCTATGGTTAATAAACAGAACTGAGTAAATATTACTTGCATCTTTTCCTTCTAGTAGCTCCTTGCATTTCTCATTCCTGTTGTAGCTACTCGAGACCTCAGGGTGGACACAGGTGTGATCTCTGCTGGACAGGATGGTCATCCGAACATATGAGTAAGAGGTACGCCGCAGTTCATGAGTGACTTGTTTTATCTGCTTGTGCGTGCGAGTGCCAAAAAATATTTTTGGGACTTGTGGTTTCCCATTATTCTTCTCTTTTGCACCACCTTCATCTTTTCCACTTGTCTTTGAACTAGTGCAAATACACAGGGTACAGGGGATAGGCACCTGCAAGGAAAAGTAAGCAAACAATTTAATACCACTGCATTTATTTGAAATAACTTGTAGCACTAAACTGTGACTATTGCGCTACAGTTTACATTTTAATCATATTTTAAATATAATTGTCATTTTGTTTATGTCGTTTTGTACTACATTCACCAGCCACATGTGAAACTATGTTAATTGTATAAATAGAAAGAAAAGCAGTGCAAACCAAGATATAGCTGGTAATTAATTCACAGTATTTGAGAATTTAGAAGAAGCAAGTGACCAAAGGCTAGCCCCTACTCCTACACTTTATACAGATCAATATCTACCAAAGAGTTACTGCACTACTCTTGATGAGGAGTCTGTTAGACTGTATTATAAAAATCTGGTATAATAGATAAGGGCGAACCAGTGGATGTGGTGTATTTGGACTTTCAGAAGGCTTTCGATAAGGTCCCGCATAAGAGATTAGCGTGCAAAGTTAAAGCACATGGGATTGGGGGTAAGGTACTGACTTGGATAGAGAACTGGTTGGCAGGCAGGAAGCAAAGAGTTGGAATAAACAGGTCTTTTTCCAAGTGGCAGGCAGTGACTAGTGGGGTACCACAGGGATCGGTGCTAGTGCCCCAGCTATTCACAATATATATAATATTGTAGCGGTACCACCGAGTGCCCCTTACTTACCGTACATAATTCCCTTTAACGTAACGATGTATATATGCGGTTTGCCTGTGCGGGGCGTTCCCCCTTTGGGAGCGCGGGCGAACGCGATGACGCGGGTAAACGCGATGACGTCACGTCGCACATCACGTGGCCACCCCAAGCGCGGGCAAACGCGATGACATCACGCCGCACATCACGTGACCGCCCAAGCGCTGGAAAACGCGATGACGTCATGACGCAATCCCCGGGACTGATCAGTCAGTCCTCGTGGCGTCTCCGTCTGGTTAAGACCTACTTAATGGCTCTCCTGTACCAATCTCAGCCAGCTGTTAGAATTCAATTATTCTTGCATTAAAGAACTATTTGATTGTTCTCCTGGAGTCGACCTCGATTATTTGCTAGGCATTCGTCCAACACCTACAATTGGTGAACCCAAGTACCTACAATTGGTGACCAACGACGTGAGGACGGGAGCTCATCAATACCTACATTGGTGACCCCGTTTTTCGTGAACGTTTTTCACGAAAGCAGCGCAGCCGGACCCCGATTTTTCGTGAACATTTTTCACGAAAGAAGCTACAGCCGTTTCGCTCAGCTACCGCAACACTGGGAGCAACAATCGCCCTCGTGCTTTATTCTGGTAGAAGCCCCGTTCGCCCTGTGCAACATCGATACGGCGCAGACCACGTACCTGGATACGGTCTCCGTTTTCGACAGCTCTACCGAATTTCGGAGCGTCAGCCTCTTCGACAACCCCATGGCGGAACAGCAAGTATAACACCCTCACAGCGCGGGTGCAGCACGTTTTCGGGCTCACAGGATCGGAGCGCGCCCCGGCGGAGCGGCCACGAGGACTCAGTCCTCGCAAACCACCCCTCGCAACCCACGAGGCCTCACCCCTCGCAACCCACGAGGACTCGCCCCTCACAATCCACGAGGATTCCTCCCTCGCGAACCACGAGGACCCATCCCTCGCAAACCACGAAGATTCGCCCCTCGCAAACCACGAGGACCCATCCCCCGCCGATGCCGCACCAGCCCGTCAGCCTGCTGGTCTGTTTCTTCCACCACGCTTTTCGGCGCGAAGGCGAAGCGTTGCCGCCCTCCCGGCAGTTTTCCCCCTAAATCAACAACAACTAAAAGCGTTGCCGCCCTCCCGGCAGTTTTCCCCCTAAATCAACAATAACAAGAAGCGTTGCCGCCCTCCCGGTTTTCCCCCTAAATCAACAACAACTAGAAGCGTTGCCGCCCTCCCGGCAGTTTTCCCCCTAAATCAACAACAACTAGAAGCGTTGCCGCCCTCTCTACAGTTTTCCCCTTAACAAAAGCAAACATCTACTGACGCTGCGATCATCGAGGACGGGTCCAACGGGCATCCCGCGGCCGCGATCGGCCACGCGAACATTGCTGTCACCACTGATCACCGATCAACGCAGCATCGGGTCACTCTCGTCTGCGTTCCCAACTGCCGAAGAGTTCGCTGATCAACGCAGCAACGGTTCACTCTCTTGTGTTATCGTAGTAGCACTACGGCACGCACCGTTCCGTGCGTTCCCAACTGCCGAAGAGTTCGCTCGCCTGTCGGCGAGTTCACCGACCTGCCAAGACCCACGTTTATTTCCGCCTGGATCGCTCACCCGTTCGGCATTCCTGCAGATTTCGTCAGACTGGGGACCTTCTTCCAACAATGACAGAGCCATGGTCCGCGTCTGCCCAACCTGCCAGTCACTATGACGCGGCCAGCTGTTTTGCCCCGGCACCCGCTTCGAACCACGGGCTGCAGAGGTCACACGCTTCCATGGTCCTTCACAGGGCTGAATACGTTTTATTCACCATTACACACATCGGGATCCGCTCAAGACCCCATCTACCGGACCACATATTTGGACCTCGCCCGCCAAGTTGAGACAGCACGACTGCCGAGACCACCGACCACCCATCGTCGTTCCGGCAGCTCAAGTACGACCGCCCGCCTGACCACTAGCTACCCATCGTCGTTACAGCAGACCAAGTACGACCGCCCGCCAGCCACCCAACAGTCTCCATCTCGAGACTACAGGAGCCGTTCGGACAGGCTCGTCAGACCATCTCATTGTTTGACGTTGTCCATTAAAGCGAATTCTGGGTGGGCGTATGTAGCGGTACCTCCGAGTGTCCCTTACTTACCGTACATAATTCCCTTTAACGTAACGATGTATATATGCGGTTTGCCTGTGCGGAACGTTCCCCCTTTGGGAGCGCGGGCGAACGCGATGACGCGGGTAAACGCGATGACGCAGGCAAACGCGATGATGTCACGTCGCACATCACGTGGCCGCCCCAAGCGCGGGCAAACGCGATGACGTCACGCTGCACATCACGTGACCGCCCCAAGCGCGGGAAAACGCGATGTCATGACGCAATCCCCGGGACTGACTAGTCAGTCCTCGTGGCGTCTCCGTCTGGTTAAGACCCACTTAATGGCTCTCCTGTACCGATCTCAGCCAGCTGTTGGAATTCGATTATTCTTGCATTAAAGAACTATTTGATTGTTCTCCTGGAGTCGACCTCGATTATTTGATAGGCGTTCGTCCAACACCTACAATTGGTGAACCCGAGTACCTACAATATAAATGATCTAGACGAGGGAACTAGATGTAATATCTCCAAGTTTGCAGACGACACAAAGCTGGGTGGGCGTGTGTGCTGTGAGGAGGATGCAGAGAAACACCAGTATGATTTGGACAGGTTGGGTGATTGGGCAGATGCAGTATAATGTGGATAAATGCGAGGTTATCCACTTCGGTGGCAAAAAAAGGAAGACAGATTATCTGAACGGCAATAGATTGGGAAAAGGGGAAGTGCAACGAGACCTGGGTGTCCTTGTGCACCAGTCACTGAAGGTAAGCATGCAGGTGCAGCAGGCAGTTAAGAAGGCAAATGGTATGTTGGCCTTCATAGCGAGAGGATTCGAGTACAGGAGCAAGGATGTCTTGCTGCAGTTGTACAGGGCCTTGGTGAGACCACACCTTGAGTATTGTGTGCAGTTTTGGTCGCCTTGTCTGAGGAAGGATGTTCTTGTCATGGAGAGAGGGCAGCGAAGATTCACCAGACTGATACCTGGGATGGCAGGAATGACGTATGAGGAGAGATTGGGTCAATTAGGCTTATATTCGCTAGAGTTTAGAAGAATGAGAGGGGATCTCATTGAAACTTATAAAATTCTAACAAGACTAGACAGACTAGATGCAGGTAGGATGTTCCCGATGGCGGGGGAGTCCAGAACCAGGGGTCACAGTCTAAGGATAAGGGGTAAGCCATTTAGGACTGAGATGAGGAAAAATTTCTTCACCCAGAAAGTGGTGGAATTCTCTACCACAGAAGGCAGTTGAGGCCAATTCATTAAATATATTCACGAAGGAGTTAGATATATTTCTTAAGGCTAACAGGATATGGGGAGAAATCAGGGACAGGGTACTGAATTTGGATGATCAGCCATGATCTCATTAAATGGCGGAACAGGCTCGAGGGGCGGAATGGCCTACTCCTGCTCCTATCTTCTATGTTTCTATGTTACACAAATGTCTTGAATCCCATTAATGAAGCTCCAATTCTTAGCAGGATAACCAAAGCAAACAAATAGTACTTAATAATGTTTTGGACAGAAGCCCACTGGTCCATCTAACCTACCCTTCGAATTCTATTAGTTTCCTTACTGTGAGTCTGGAACTAAAAATTCAGTATCTTTTTTTAGTAAATTGAAATTCATCCAGACCTTTTTTTTAAGCCTGTTCCACTACCCCAGTTGGTAATCTGTTCCACAATTCAAAGTTGCCTACATTTCCCATCATCTTCTGACACCTTTCACTTTAATTGGCATTTGCAGAATATTTTATAGTGCTGGAAGAACCGAGCACTCCATGAGCCTGAACCATACAGATTTATGACTCTTATGTATTGGTGTGCAACCTCAGATAGCCACCCTGTTCTCTCTCCATCAGCAGCACCCCATTGTGTAAGTGCGTCAAGGAAGTAAAAGTTGGGAGCTGATCCCTGCATTTGCATTCTCTGAATTAAATACTAGAGTCTGGCAGTGCTACAACTCCCAACTTACAGCACAGGTTTGCTCTCCCAAATCTTGATCCTGAAACAAGCGAAATGTAAAATAACCTTTATTCTTTTAACAAATTGGACAAAACCAACTTAGTCAACTAGCAATAAAGACTGAAATATTAACTACATTTTTTAAGAGCCCTTGAAAAAAATAGCAGTCAGGAAAATGTTCAAGCTATTGTGTTTAGAAGTTTACCCTGTTGTTGTTTTATGCTGCCCACCTCTAACCACACCATACTCAAATAGAAAGAAACACTCTCCCCTTTTAACTTAAACCGGTAAGAACATCTTCCAGCAACAAATGCTAAGCCACTGTTTGGTTTATACCACAATACTAAGGATCAACTTGTTTTTTAGCCTCTGATCTGTGGAAAACCAAGTTCAAATTACCCACCATTCCACTCAACCTTGTCTGCCATTAAATATTACAATACATGAAAGAATAGGGGTAAATGTGACCCATCCTGGGCTGTCAGTTACTGGAATAAAAGGTTCAGTGATGTGCCAAATAAACAGCCGTTCAAAGCAGCTAATGTTACATCAGTGCAGGAACTCTAACATTCTCCTCTCAGGTTGCCAATAACAGCAGATTTTGTTACACTACACTGGTACACTAAATAGCCTGATCGAAATATCCTGCCTCATATTGAATAATTACTTATTCATTCAAAAGGATAAAAAGAAGAATTATGAATGGGGCTCTTGTCAGCAGCTAGGCAGGAAACAGCTGACACATGGGTGTAAGTTATATGTGCGGTGATGTCGGACATGGTTTGTGCCCATATAGTAATGCTTGTAATGAAAACTGCAGCAAGCCTTTGCGTCCCCATTTGTTCAGAGTCTACAGCACAGGTATGATTCTGATAACATGGCACTCAACATGGCACTCAAAAAGCTGCAAGAAAACAACGCATTGGATTGACTTCAATTGGCTATACAAATCCTGATAATGGAAATAAAATGTTTCTCAATTTAAGTTATGACTAATTTACTTAATGATTTTGAAATAATTTGCAGAGAGTTTCCAATCAACCAGAAAAGGGCCAAAAGTAAAGTTAACAAGGAAACAAATATCTTGTTGGTTTTTATTATTTAATATATGCTCTCTCCCCTGTCCATAATTTTCTCCACTACTTGGGCTCTCTACATCACACAACCATCTTCTGCTGAGAAAGCAAGAGAGCCAACCCAGCTATTGATTTAATCACATGCTTTGAAAATTATTTTGTTTTCAAACCCAGATCATCTTGAGCGCCACCGACGTCAAAGGTGTGGAAAACCCTTCAACACCCGCAATACTGCATGCTTAATCCATGGGAGAGATTACTGCATTGGCAAGTCAGTCTATTCATTATTAAACAGGCTGCAAACATTTCTTTGTTCTGCTACACAACAGAAAATTAATACTGAGCATACATGCCATTGCAGCCCTGCCCATAACATTTAGTTTATACTTTGTTGGTTTCTAATCACAAATCAAGTTTTTTTGTACACTTTATGCCTAGGTAATAAAATAAATAATAAAATACTATTTGTCCACGGTGTACAACCTTGCCAAAACAACCAAGCATGATGAGATATTTCACTCAGTAACTTTTGGCTTCATCAGAATTACATCTAATTTACTCAACAGCGCCTGTATCCAACACTATGAATTTGGCTGGTAAATTATCCTGCAGACTTTCATTTCTATAGCGCCTTTCACGACCACCAGACGTCCCAAAGCACTTTACAGCCAATGAAGTACTTTTTGAAGTGTAGTTACTGCTGTAACGTGGGAAACACAGCAGCCAGTTTGCACACAGCAAGCTCCCACAAACAGCGATGTGATAATGACCAGATAATTTGTTTTTGTTATGTTGATTGAGGGATAAATATTGGCCAGGACACCAGGGATAACTCCCCTGCACTTCTTCAAAATAGTGCCATGGGTTCTTTTACATCTGCCTGAGAGAGCAGATGGGGCCTCGGTTTAACGTCTCATCCGAAAGACGGCACCTCCGACAGTGCAGCACCCTTTCAGCACTGCACTAGAGTGAAAGCTAGATTTTTGTGCTCAAGTCTCTGGAGTGGGACTTGAACCCACAACCTTCTGACTCAGATGCAAGGTTGCTACCAACTGAGCCACAGCTGACCATATTATCTGAATCAAAATGAAGTTATCAACAGGGTGAATCAAGTCCTAGGATGCATTATAAGGACACTTGATTGCAAGTCAAAAGCTTTTTTTTTTTTTTTACACACCAGTACCAGAGAATATTGTACAGTTTTAGTTCCCCTATAAACATAAGAGCAGAAGAAATAGGAGCAGGAGCAGGCCATACGGCCCCTCGAGCCTGCTCCGCCATTCAATAAGATCATGGCTGATCATCGACCTCAACTCCACTTTCCCGCCCTGTCCCCGTATCCCTTGATTCCCATAGAGTCCAAAAATCTATCTATCTCAGCCTTGAATATACTCAAAGACTTGCATCCACAGCCCTCTGGGGCAGAGAATTCCAAAGATTCACAACCCTCTGAGCGAAGAAATTCCTTCTCATCTCAGTCTTAAATGGCCTACCCCTTATCTTGAGACTATGCCCCCTAGTTCTAGACACTCCAGCCAGGGGAAACAACCTCTTAGCATCTACCTGGTCAATCCCCTTCAGAATCAATGAGATCACACCTCATTCTTCTGAACTCCAGAGAGTATAGGCCCATTCTACACAATCTCTCATCATAGGACAGCCCTCTCATCTCAGGAATCAATCTAGTGAACCTTCATTGCACTGCCTCCAAGGCAAGTATATCCTTCCTCAGATAAGGAGACCAAAACTGTACACAGTACTCCAGGTGTGGTTTCACCAAGGCCCTGTACAATTGTAGCAAGACTTCCTTACTCTTATACTCCAACCCCCTTGCAATAAAGGCCAACATGCCATTTGCTTTCCTTATTGCTTGCTGTACCTGCATGCTAGCTTTCTGTGTTTCTTGCACGAGGGCACCCAAATCTCTCTGAACACCAACATTTGAAAGTTTCTCACCATTAAAAAAATATTGTTTTTCTATTTTTCCTAACAAAGTGAATAACCTCACATTTCCCTACATTATACTCCATCTGCCACCTTACTGCCCACTCACTTAGTCTATCTATATCCCTTTACAGCTTCTTTGTGATCTCCTCACATCTTACTGTCCCACCTAGCTTTGTATCAACAGCAAACTTAGATACATTACACTCGGGCCCTTCATCTAGGTCATTAATATAGATTGTAAATAGCTGAGGCCCCAGCACTGATCCTTGCGGCACCCCACTAGTTACAGCCTGCCAACCTGAAAAAGACCCCTTTGTCTCTACACTCTGTTTTCTGTCCATTAACCAATCCTCTATCCATGTTACTATATTACCCCCAACCCC
Organism: Somniosus microcephalus; assembly: GCF_052327205.1. Classification (NCBI taxonomy): domain Eukaryota; kingdom Metazoa; phylum Chordata; class Chondrichthyes; order Squaliformes; family Somniosidae; genus Somniosus; species Somniosus microcephalus. The sequence continues at coordinate 51,143,591 of NC_141008.1, forward strand.
ATGAGCCCTTAAATTGTCTAATAACCTTTTATGTGGCACCTTATCGAATGTCTTTTGGAAATCCAAATATATTACATCCAGTGGTTCCCCTTTATCTACCCTGCTAGTTACATCTTCAAAAAACTCTAATAAATTTGTCAAACACGATTTCCCTTTCATAAAACCATGTTGACTCTGCCTAATCATGTTATGATTTTCAAGTGCCCTGATACCACTTCCTTAACAATGGATTCCAGCATTTTCCCAACGACTGATGTCAGGCTAACTGGCCTGTAGTTCCCTGTTTTCTGTGTTCCCTGTGTTACATTGTTTACCTTACAATCTGCTGGGACCGTTCTAGAATCTAGGGAATTTTGGAAGATCAAAACCAATGCATCCACTATCTCTGCAGCCACCTCTTTTAGAACCCTAGGATGTAGGCCATCAGGTCCAGGGGATTTGTCGGCTTTTAGTCCCATTAATTTCTCTAGTACTTTTTCTCTACTTATATTAATTACGTTAATTTCCTCACCCTCATTAGACCCTTGGTTCCCCACCATTTTTGGTATGCTTTGTATGTCTTCTACTGTGAAGACAGATACAAAATATTTCTTTAATGTTTCTGCCATTTCCTTATTCCCCATAATCATTTCTCCTGCTTCAGCCTCTAAGGGACCAAGGTTTACTTGTGCTACTCTCTGCCCTTTTCCATACTTGCAGAAGCTCTTACAATCTGTTTTTATATTTCTTGCTAGTTTTCTCTCGTATTCTATTTTTTCCATTTTATTAATTTTTGGTCATCCTTTGCTGATTTCTGAAACTCTCCCAATCCTCAGGCTTACTACTATTCTTCGCAACATTATAAGCTAATTCTTTCAATCTAATGCTATCCTTAACTTCTTTAGTTAGCCACGGATGGATCACTTTTCCCATGGATTTTTGTTTCTCAATGGAATGTATTTTTGTTGAGAATTATTAAATATTTCTTTAAATGCTAGCCACTGCTTATCTACCGCCATACCTTTAAATCTATTTTTCCAATCTACCTTAGCCAACTTGCCCCTCATACCTATGTAATTGGCTTTATTTAAGTTTAAGTCTCTCGTTTTAGACATAGGCAAGTCACTCTCAAACTTAATGTGAAATTCTATCATATTATGATTCCTCTGCCCCAGGAGGATCCTTCACTATGAGATTGCTAATTAACCCTATCTCATTACACAATACAAGATCTAAAATAGCCTGTTCCCTGGTTGGTTCCATGACGTATTGTTCTAGGAAACTGTCCTGAATGCATTCCATGAACTCGTCCTCCAGACTACCTTTGTCAATTTGATTTGTCCAGTCTATATGAAGATTAAAGTCCCCCACGATTACTGCATTACCTTTGTTACAAGCTCCTACTATTTCTTGATTAATATTCTGTCCAATGGTATAGCTACTGTTAGGGGGCCTGTATACTACCCTCACCAGTGTTTTCTGCCCCTTGTTATTCCATATCTCCACCCATACTGATTCTACTTCCTGATCTTCTGAGCCGAGATCCTTTCTGTCTACTGTACTTATGTCATCCTTTATTATCAGGGCTACCCCCTACCCCTCCTTTGCCATTCTGCCTGTCTTTTCGAAACGCCAAGTCCCCTGGAACATTTAGTTCCCAACCTTGGTCACCTTGCAACCACGTCTCTGTAATGGCTATTAGATCAAACCCATTTATCTCCATTAGTGCCACTAGTTCAACTGTGCACTGAAGCATTGGCGAGTTTTCAAAAGAAGGACTAGAATGATTCTGTAACTTAAGGCGCTAAACTATGAAGACTCAAAGAATTTCCCAGGAAAGAAGGTTGAAAGGGCACATATAGCCTGGACTTAAACAGTTTATTTAACTTGGACTGTAATTGCAGAACTATAGGATCAGAGTTCAAAATGAACTCCCCTTCCTTTCCCCTTCCGTCTCACAAAATAGTAAGTACGTGAAATAGACTCCTAGCAAAAGCAGTGAATACTACTTCATTTAACTCTCTTCAAAACAGCTGGATTAATATCTACAAAAATAAAATACTGCAGATGCTGGAAATCTGAAATAAAAGCAGAAAATATGGGATATACTCAGCAAGTCAGGCAGCATCTGTGGAGAGAGAACTGAGTTAACGTTTAAGGTCAGTGACCTTTCATCAGAACTGGAGAAAGTTGGAGGTGTAACAGTTTTTAAGCAAGTACAGAGGCAGGGAAAGGGGGAGGGGAGGAAAGAACAAAAGGGAAGTTCTGTGATAGAAGAATGAGAGGGGATCTCATTGAAACTTATAAAATTCTAACAGGACTAGACAGACTAGATGCAGGGAGGATGTTCCCGATGGCGGGGGAGTCCAGAACCAGGGGTCACAGTCTAAAGATAAGGGGTAAGCCATTTAGGACAGAGATGAGGAGGAATTTCTTCACCCAGCGAGTGGTGAACCTGTGGAATTCTCTACCACAGAAGGCAGTTGAGGCCAATTCATTAAATATATTCAAGAAGGAGTTAGATATATTTCTTAAGGCTAAAGGGATCAAGGGATATGGGGAGAAGGCAGTGAGTTTGGATGATCAGCCATGATCTTATTGAATGGCGGACCAGGCTCGAGGGGTCGAATGGCCTACTCCTGCTCCTATCTTCTATGTTTCTATGATAGGGTGCAAGGCAGGAGAGAGTAAATGGCAAAAGAGATGATGGTGCAAGGCAAAAGGGGGTGGTAATGGGACAAGTAAAGAAACAAAAGATGGGTTCAGAGGAGCTGGGAATGGCAACAGCAGAACCATTACCAGCACCTGCTGTCTGGAAAAAATGGAAGCAGTGGTTATGATCTGAAATTGTTAAACTCTATGTTGAGTCCAAAAGGTTGTAAAGTGCCTAATCGAAAGATGAGGTGCTGCTCCGAGCTTCCACTGAGCTCCATTCGAGCAGTATAGAAGGCCGAGGACAGACGTAAGAGTGGGAGTGGGGCGGAGAGTTAAAATGGTAAGTGACCAGAAGCTCAGGGTCACGCTTGCGGACTGAACGGAGGTGTTCAGCAAAGCGATCACACAATCTGAATTTGGTCTCCCCAATGTAGAAGCGGCCGTTTCGTGAGCAGCAAATACAGTATACTAAATTGAAAGAGTATAAGTAAATCACTGTTTCACCCGGAAGGAGTGTTTAGGGCCCTGGACGGTGGGAAAGGAGGCGAGAGAGCAGGTGTTGCATCTCCTGCATTTGCATAGGAAGGTGCTGTGGGAAGGAGAGCAGGTGTTGGGGGTGATTAAAAAGTGGAGCAGGGTTTCCAGGAAGGAACAATCCCTTCGGAATGCTGAAAGGGGAGGGGAGATGATGTGTTTAGTGGTGGCATCACGCTGGAGGTGGCGAAAATGGCTGAGTGTGATCAGTTGAACGTGGAGACTGGTGAGGTGAAAGAGGACAAAAAGAACCCCATCATGGTTTTGGAAAGGAAGGGAAAGTGTGAGGGCAGAAGTGCGGGAAATGGGACGGACACAGTCGAGGACCCTAGCAATCAAAATGGAGGTGAATCCTCAATTGAGGAAACAGGAAGACATATTGGAAGCACTGGTGCGGAAGGTGGCATCGTCAGAAGAGATTCGACGGAGACGGAGAAACTGGGAGAATGGAATAGAGTCCTTACAGGAAGCAGGGTGGGAGTAAGTGTAATCAAGGCAGCTGTGGGAGTCAGAGGGCTTATAGTAGATATTGATTGATAGCCCATCCCCAGAAATGGAGATAGAGAAGTTGTGGAAGGGAAGGGAAGAGTCAGAGTTGGACCATGTGAATTCGAGGGAGGAATAGATATTTGAAGCAAAGTTGATGATATTTTCCAGTTTGGGGCAAGAGCAGGAAGCGACCCCAATACAGTCATCATTGTACTGGAAAAAGAGGGGAGGGAGGGGACCTGAGTAGGACTGGAACAAAGAATGTTCCACGTATCCCATGAAAAGGCAGGCATAGCCAGGACCCATGCAGGTCCCCATAGCGACACCTTTTATTTGGAGGAAGTGAGAAGAGTCAAAGGGGGAGGTTGGAGAAGGTGATGGAGAGTTAGTATTCAGCCTCCGCAAGGTAGAAGTCTGTTCGCCAAACAACAGCAGCATCGCCCTCGTCAGCAGGTTTAATGGCAATACAAAAGCAAAATAGTGCGGATGCTGGAAATCTGAAATAAAGACAAAAATGCTGGAAATGTTCAGCAGGTCAGGCAGCATCTGTGGAGAGTTTAATGACAATGTCAGGGTTGGACCTGAGAGAACAGAGTGCTGTGAGTTCAGAGGGTTAGTGAATGAGAAGAGCAAAAAATTTGAGACGGCCGATGTCACAATCAATATCTGTTTAGTTTACAATACTGAAGTTTATGATTTTGCCCTTGTTGTCAAGGAGAAGGACCAAACAAGACCATGCGCTTCCCAACAAGAAAGTTAGGAAAATTGGTAAGTGATACAACCCAGCCACTGCTAAACATCTTATGGCTCAAAAACAGAAACCTGAGAGTCTCCTGCTCATTCTTTCAGCCAAGTAATGGTGCATTGCCTGTACAAATATAGAGAATTAATTAAATTTAAAACGGAGGAGGACTTTTTAAAAACTCTGAACAGTTGTGTGTGAGGGATTATTAGCATGCCAAACAGTGGTGACCTAAAACAGTTAAAACATAAATGTGTGGCAATTAAAACATGGTGGAAAAACACAAGTGCATGGTCAGCTTCCGTTCAGTCTTTGTAAAAATTACAGTTCTCTCCTACCTCCAGACAAAAATATATGCGTAATAGCAAACTGAGTTTATATAAGGAATTTAAATCGGAAATTATTTTATAATCGCTATTGTTTTTCTATGCCGCTTATGGATTAGTAGCGATTTACGATCTTCTGAGCTTTTAATACCTTACACCATACTGTTTCACCCAAAGATAGCAGTTGCATTTTCTGCATTGGAGTAATCGTGATGGAAAGCCATCACCTAAATCTCTAAGGTCAACTGATCACTGTGTCAAATCACAGGTGGTGCCATGGTTTTCACAATATTTAATTTAGATGATGCAACTTGGTGAACAGTATTCTACTTGGCCACCTGCAGCATTCTTTGATTACCAGTTTCTCATTACAGTACTTATAAAATCCTTTGCAAACAAGGGTACCTTTTCTGCACGTCCTTTTTTTGGTCACAATCTGGTATGAGCAATTCTTTTACTTGACCTCACTGAATCATCTGCATTGCTGAGTATTGCCCACATTGCTATCAGTTTTAGTTCACTAAACTGATGTTGGAATTTTTAGTCAAACTCAGACAGGAGTAAATATAAATGCATACTACTGTAGTTGTAAAAGCCATTTTTAAGGAACTGCCACATGAAGGTGTAGTATAAATAGTGCTTACAGTGCACACTGTATAACAAACAAACATTATAAATCGGTGGAATTACGGTCTTTAATTTTAGAGACTTGACCATAAACACATCCCTTCTTCTTTTTGACTAAGATTAGTCAAGTCAGGAAATTAATTCTCAAAATTCTTTGTCACAGAAATTCATTTAAGTTCTTCAGTGATAGCTGTACAACTGATGCACACATTCTTTGACCTAGCTCAGGCATTACAAAGGGATGTTTTCATTTACATCATACAGTTCCTTGCAAAAATAGTGTAACTACGTTGTAGATACACAATAAAGTCTTAATTAATTTTTATTCTCATCATGTTTTTAAAATGATATTGCCTCTACATTCCCTTGAGTTCAGGGATTCCCGAACCAAGCTCTGTCCAAGAGGCCTGTCAGGCAAACAGATCTCCACCAATGCTACTCTGCAACCAGCCACTTCATTTTCTGTGGGGAAGCATTTTGGCCTCTATTTAACATCTCCCTAATACAGTACCAAGAGTGAAACTGGGAACTCAATGTGCTGCGAATCACAGACACAAACTCTCATCTTACTATTCCAGCTCACAGCACGTTGGAACTTCACTGCTGTGCCCTATTAAAATGATCTGTGGCAGGGGATATATATTTTATAATATATTTACATAACTACTGCCGGGACAATTTCCTGGCACTTCAATATGAAGCAAATCATCAATCTCACCAGGTGCTGGAAGAGTTATTACCAGCCAACTCATTAATGCTCAATTCCATGGAGAAGTGTTAAGATTTTTTTTTAAATGGCTCTTGCACTTTATCAGTATTGTGATTTCCAACTGTTGGTATTGTAACCATGCCAAATCTACAAAGCCGAGGATTTATCCAAAAAGATCCATTCTGACCTACTTCTACTTTAGTTAATCACATTATTCATTATCTTAGTACCAAATAATTCTTGGCTCCAATTTCAGCCCTTCCTTCAACCACAATCTTGCTGCTTGTGCCAGCTACCATATCAACCCAAGCACTGAGGTTTTTCTGACCAATGACTCTGAAGCTGAAAATGCCAGCATTGTTACACCACGAGTTATATTTCCATTAAATACAATAAAAGCTGCAACTCCAAAAGTATAACAGTTGAGATTTTTCTTTCAAACCCATATAATTCCTAGTTCTAATCTTCACACTGTTTTATACTGGAAGCGACCAGCCATTCATGAGATGAGCATCATCTATCTGGGTCACTCCAGATGCCGAGTAAGTAGCATGAGGCTAAATAGGGAGCAAATGTATATAGCTCGCTTCTATCCCACAACAAGGCTGCCTCCTGTTGGTGGAACATAGAGAAACACTGGTTTCAAAGACATAGAATATGCTGCCATCTATTGGCACATCTTTGTAGCTTATGAAGTACCCATACGATGGCAGTCTGCTTACTACTGTACCCCTTGGAAAGCATCTTAACCTTCTGGACCTAGTAACTTGAACTGTTAAAACGTTCAACCCATAATAGTTTTCTAATCAACAAATGCTATTGCGAGTGTAGTTTAACAGGTAACAGTTACATTCTCTGAAATGACTCTTTCTTTCACTGTTGAAAATGAAAGAGGAGAAAAAAAGTGCCACATGAAGCAAACTTTTCCACTTCATACAGTTACAAAGTCATCTGAATGATACAATTCTGAATTCCTACCGTGTGAAATCTCACACTCTCACACCTGAATAAGATACCAGAAGTGAAGTGAGCTTGCAATACTATCACTCAGCATCTATTCTTTCGGTTCCTTTTCTTACAAGAGTGGTGCTCTCCTCCGATGATCTCATGATACGCGACACAAAGCAGCTGTTTATGCACTCTCTGTAACCAGCAGGTGAACTCAATTCAATATTTATCACAGGCACTCACTGATCGCAGCTAACTTAGCGAACATTTTAATTAAGCTGGAGCTTATTTCAAAGGGCCCATTCAAAATGTCAATCAACAGGAAAGGGATCAAATGCGGTGTCAGGTGAGAGAGTGTAATACAAATCCACAACTTTCTTCATCCTATTACTGTAAATTACCCTCAGACACTGCTATGACTTCCATTGTAACAGACTGCCAGTCTCCAGAAATTTGTAATTGAAGTAGTTCTTAATCTATTATGAACGTTGTAAGGAAACCTCTATGCAATACAGCATTGTGTGAAAGACTGCCACACTAGCACCAAGATTCTTTTCAATGCACCTTTGGATGTACCAAGTGCTTTTACAGTCCTCAGAACTCCCAGTTCTTCTCTCAACCTGCAATGTGTCTGTGGGCATAAACATATATAAGCGCATGAAAAATTATGATCACATTGCAAAATACAGCACACCATAACAAGATTCTTTTCCCAGAAATAAAAATCTTCCTGCTCAAGTAATCAAAATTCAAACACAATCATCTACCTATCCCATAGTCTCCAAATCTCTTGCAACCATACCATTATCCAACTCCTTTTTGAAGTAGTTGATCATCTCAGCCTCAACTGCTTTTTGCTACAAATATTCATTTCACTGAACGGAAAAAATAAATTCTTCTAATCCTTAGTATTGTTGGGTGTGTTATAAATGCAAGTTGTTGTTGTTGAACATGAAAAATAAGAACTGTATTTTCTTAGGAGCCAGAGCAGTGCCATGATGTGATCCATTATAATAATAATAATAATAATAATCAACTTTATTGTCATTGTTAGTGCACAAGTGCAGTACAACGAAATGTAAGCTTGCGGCTCCCGAGAGTGTACATTTAGATTAAGACATTTGGCTTGTACAGGTAGACTATCCTTTATCCGAAAACCTCGGGACCAGCCGAGTTTCGGATAAAGGAGAATTTCGGATTTCGGAAGGTGGGTCGGCGGGGGTGGTCGGCGGGGGGGGGGGGGGGTCGGGGGGGGGTCATGCGCACGACTTACGCTGACGCTCGGCGTAAGTCAGTCGGGGTCGGCGGGGGTCGGGGCCGGCGGGGGGGGATCGGCGGTTGTCGGGGCCGGCGGGGTCGGGGGGTCGGCGGTTGTCGGGGTCGGCGGTTGTCGGGGCCGGCGGGGTCCGCGGGGGGGTCGGCGGTTGTCGGGGCCGGCGGGGGGGATCGGCGGTTGTCGGGGCCGGCGGGGTCCGCGGGGGGGGGGGGGGGGGTCGGCGGGGGGGATCGGCGGTTGTCGGGGCCGGCGGGGGGGTCGGCGGGCGGGGTCGACGGAGTCCGCGGGGGGTCGTGCGCACGACTTACCCTTTATCCGAACTTCCGAAACCGGAACCCTCTAAAAACCAAAGGTTTTTTCGTTCGTACGCACGACTTACGCTGAACGAAAAAACCTTCGGTTTTTAGAGGGTTTCGGTTTTCGGAAGTCCGGATAAAGGGTAGTCTACCTGTAACATAAACATAAACAAGTGCATTGGCAGATGTGCAGGCTTTACCACATTGCTACGACAATGAAACATCTTAGCATATCAGCAATTCACTCTATGAAGGCCACTTTCACTTTTTTTAAAAAAATCTACTGTTAACTTTGTAAAACACACTTGATCTATAGCGCATACATTGCTGGATTTTCTAAAGAAGGTTTCTGGCTCCAATGCATTTCTAAGTTTACTGCATCATATTTCCAGAGAGGTCTGGCTCAGCAGGACGAATAGCAGCATAAGTGTTTCAAATAGGTTTGGGCTCCCTAAAGTCCCAACTACTATTTTGTGAAACTGTTAAATTTATCTTCATAAATCTTTATACATTTTGTTATCTTTTGACAGCAGTAATAAATGTATATTTGTTTAAAAATTTTAATCATACACTGACAATCACTCATCATAAATTGCTATAACCTGGCTTTTAGTAGAAATCCAGTGAAAGAACTAAGGAAGACTCAAGTAAATGAGTCCTGGAAGAATTATGTTAAAGTACTGAAGTCAGAAATAAAGCAGAGCTCCAATTAACTATATATGCATTTGCCTACCTACAGCATTATTTTTGTATCCGCCTCCCCCCCACAACACACAATTTTCCGTTTCCTCTCCACTTAATTATCCACATTATTAAATAGTCAGAACTGGTAAAACTGCTGCCCAACTCAGCTCCTCACATACTCACAACCACGACTACTAAATAAACAAATATACAAATTCCCGTCCATCACCTCAGCAGTGGTGATGGAGCCAAATGAATTCATTCAACGGTTGCCGGTTCAGAACTAGCCGGGCCACTTCAGTCATCTGTATCCCTTTCTGTGATAAGTTACTCTTGACATTGTCTATCCAGCGTTTCTTGATGATCTGCAGCTTCTTGTTCCATGTCCCTCTGTCTGCAGGGCCATGAAAGGTATTCTAACCGTTTCCATTCTTGAAACCATCAGAGTCATCTTTCTTGAATCTTCTGTACAGGAAACTTTGTGCTATCCGGCACCGACGGGACCGAGCTGTTGCCGTTCCCTCAAAACTGCCGGACACTCCAGCGCTAATGTTGAAACATACGGAGATTTTCAGCTCCGTGTGAATCAACAAACCCTGTTGCTTAGCAACAGCTTCTAAACAGTCGGCAAGCGTCTCTGTAGCGTCTCTAGCTGAAGCTGTTGCTTAGCTACAGACCTTGCAGAGCTTGACTGTTGAGAAAAAAGCAACGAAAAGAAAAAAAACGGCTCCTGATTTTTGCCGGTGGCTCGAGCTTGCCGGATATTTAGCCTCCGGATAACAAAGTTTCCTGTATAAGCGTTGTTTCTTGTCCAAGTCATGTTCTTGTATCATTCTTGATCCTTTGCATCCTGGACACCCCTAATATTACTCTCAACCAACTCATCTCTGCTATTTGTATCCTTTGCTTGTCAACTTTTCTCATGTCCCAACACAAATCCATATAATATGGGGATAACTATTGCTTCATAAACGCTTACCTTTACCAAAATGTCTTTAGCCTTCCATTTCTTGGTTATCTTCCAAAAGCAGTAAAAGCAAGTGCAATCCTTTTGATGTCTTCTTCACAATCCCATTTTCTGACACTAACCAACCAAGGTATATAAACTATTCCACATGTTCAACAGCAACCGCCCCCCCCCACTAACTGTAATGTGCACATCCTTCTGATGCTTCCAAAAAAGAATGTGCCCATAATTTGCTGTAGCAGGGCAACGAACAGCATCCACCGTTAGTTAGACTTGCCCATGCCTGTTTAATCACGATGATACTTTGCGCTGCAAGTCCAAGCTGATAACAACAGTGAGGGAAATCGGGCTTCTGGGACCGGAGTGAACTGGGCAAGCAACTGTGTATCCCCTTAACCAATCAGATTGAAGGATTGTGAAATTAACAGCGCCAGGTCAGAGAAGGAAGTGTAAATTAGAGTGGGTGAATTCAATGGAAAATCAGGTACAGAAAGAGAAATAAAGACCAGCTCTAACATTCTGTGGCGAGTTTAGTTCGTATCTACCGCGCAAGTACAGCAACTTCACGCCGTTCAATGCATTTCAATGGAGAGCTAGACAGCGAGATGCAGCTTTCGGGAAGCTAACATCGGAGCAGCGCATCTCGGACAGCAACTTTTGGATTTCCGCGTTTAACTGCACATCTGCCCTCACCTGAAGTAGCTGTAGCATTTGCGCATAAATAACAGCTACGCCATTAGCTTTACCGTTATTTTGACAGCAAATTATGTGCCTTGACCGTTGTCTACTTTATGTTAATGTGTAATCCAGATTTTCTACTTTCTACGTACACCTTATCAGTTAGTTTCTATAAATCTGTTTTAGATGTTGTTATAAGGGCAATGTCATCAGCAAATCTGAGATTGTATATAATGGTGTAATATTTCTAACCTACTATTCTATCTCATATTACTTGTCCTTTGTTAGTTTTCTCTTTGCTGTTTGTGTTTTCTTTAGCTTACATTCTCTATTTTCTTTTCCTTGCTTTCTTTCCCTTTCCAGCTTATCTCTCTTTCATTAAACCTCCTGTAATGGTACCACAGTATGGCGCTGCAGTGTGCTCGAGCACATGCTGCACCACTGCCGTGAACAATGAAAGTTTGATGCACGCCACGGAGTTTCCTAACTCAAGCACAACGGTTCTCTATTCTACAGCCTGCAGACATCACTTACTGCAAATTACTGCTCAATGCTATAAATCAGTGGTCATTAGTGAAATCTATTCTCATAAAATACTTCAGTACATCTCTACAAGATTATAATCATTTACATTATAGTGTGTGTATGTGAATATGCATTTTTTAAAAATTCAGTTACAGCAAAACAAAACATACCAGAACTAGAATATAAGAAATAGGAGCAGGAGTAGGCTATTCGGCCCTTCGCGCCTGCTCCGCCATTCAATGAGATCATGGCCGATCTTCTACCTCAACTCCATTCACCGGCCCTATCGCCATATCCCTTGATGCCCTTACTAGTCAGAAATCTAGCGACTTCTGTTTTGAATATACCCAATGACTGAGCCTCCACCGCCCTCTGGGTTAGAGAATTTCAAAGGTTCAGTCCTGAATGGCCTCCCTTTATCCTGAGGCTGTGGCCCCTGGTTCTAGACCCCCCAGCCAAGGGAAACATTCTCCCAGCATCCACCCGATCAAGCCCTGTAATAATTTTGTATGCTTCAATGAGATCCCCTCTCATTCTTCTGAATTCAAGAGAATACGGGCCTAGTTTACTCAATCTCTTCTCATACGACAGTCCTGCCATCCGAGGAATCAGTCTCGTGAACCTTCGCTGCACTCCCTCTATGGCATGTGTATCCTTCCTTAGGTAAGGAGACCAAAATTGTACACAGTACTCCAGATGTGGTCTCACCAAAGCCCTATATAATTGGAGTAAGACTTCTTTACTCCTGTACTCAAATCCTCTTGTAATGAAGGCCAGCATTCCATTTGCCTTCCTAATAGCTTGCTGCACCTGCACATTAATTTTCAGTGACTCATGTACAAGGACACCCAGGTCCCTTTGAGCATCTGCATTCCCCAATGTTTCACCATTTAGGAAATATTCTGCCTTTCTGTTTTTTCTACCAAAGTGGATAACTTCACATTTATCCACATTATTATATTCCATCTGCCATGTTCTCGCCCACTCACTGAGCCTGTCGAGATCCCCTTGAAGCCTCTTCACAACTGACACTGCCACCTAGCTTTGTATCATCAGCAAATTTGGAAATGTTACATTTAGTCCCCTCATCCAAATCATTGATATAGTTTGTGAATAGCTGGGGCCCAAGCACCGATCCTTGCGACCACTAGTCACAGCCTGCCATCCTGAAAAAGACCCGTTTATCCCTACTCTGTTTTCTGTCTGTTAACCAATTCTCAATCCATGCTAGTATATTACCTCCAATTCCCCATGTGTCCTAATTTTGTTCACCAACCTCTGTGTGGGACCTTATCGAAGGCCTTCTGAAAATCCAAATACAGCACATCTACCGGTTCCCCTTTGTCTATTCCACTAGTTACATCCTCAAAGAACTCCAATAGGTTTGTTAAACAGGATTTCCCTTTCATAAATCCATGTTGACTCTGCCCAATCTTACTATTAGTTTTTAAGTGCCCAGTTATTGCATCCTTTATAATCAATTCCAGCATTTTCCCCAACTACTGATGTGAGGCTAACAGGTCTGTAGTTCCCCGTTTTCTCTCTCCCTCCTTTCTTAAATAGCGGGTTACATTTACTATCCTCCAATCTGCAGGAACCATTCCAGAATCTATAGAATTTTGGAAGATGACAACCAATGCGTCCACTATCCCAATGGCCACCTCTTTCAAAACCCTAGGATGTAGGTCATCCGGTCCTTGGGATTTAATCGACTTTTAGTCCCATTAATTTTGCTAGTACTGTTTTTTTACTAATAATAATTTCTTTAAGTTCCTCATTCTCGCCACACCCTTGGTTTTCTCGTATCTCTGGGAGGTTTTTTGTGTCTTCCTCCATGAAGACAGAAACAAAGTATTTATTTAATTTCTCTGCCATTTCCTCATTCCCCATTAGAAATTCTCCCGTCTCTGACTGTAAAGGACCTACATTTACCTTTGCCAGTCTTTTCCTTTTCACATACCTATAGAAGCTTTTACAATCCGTTTTTATATTTTTCACTAGTTTGTGCTCATATTCCATTTTCCCTTTCTTTATCAATTTCTTGGTCCCCCTTTGCTGATTTCTAAAAAGATCCCAATCCTCAGGCTGACCGCTTTTTCTGGAAACTTTAGAAGCTTCCTCCTTTGACTTAATACTAGCTTTAATTTCTTTTGTTAGCCATGGTTGGATCACTTTTCCTTTTGGGTTTTTATGCCCTAGTGGAATATATGTTTGTTGCAACTGGGGATACAGGTTAGGAATTAGGAAGTTAGGAATAAGAGAAGTCACAAACTTTTCCAAGTAAAAGGCAACACATGCTTGGAATACATGACCAGGAAAGGCTCTGGATTAGCATTACAAAATCTTACTGTCAATGCAAAGCAAAATTGCAGTCTAAATGTACCTTAGGTAATCTGTCATGCAGCATGTCGGTACACAAGATGTACCATTATTCCACGTAAAAGCACACAAGGTTTATGGAAAAAAGTATCTAAAGTATTTTCATGGAAACCTCAAAAGTTGCTTATACTTTTATTACATAGCTTTTCCTAACTTAAGCCCACAGCAATTTATAATCACAGCAAGAATGTGCAACTTATTTTGCTAGCCTGGAAATAACTTTGGGCCAAATATGTAATTTACTTAAACTCGGATCCTTGGACCTCTAGACATGACTGTTCTTTCAAAAGTCTGTCTCCAGAAATATGGGGTGCCTGGTAAGTACTACGTAACCCCCACATGAGAGCAGTTCTAGTGTATGCATTTCTAGACACTTAATATTTCATCAGTTAATCTTGTTTTAACAAATCTCCAACGAGTTATTTTGTCAACATTCCCTCATTAGCATTGACTTGTATGACCAATATTTATTGTATATATGAATGTTTTAACTGTTCTCTTATTTCAAGTGGGGTTTGGGGAGGGAAAGTAGTTTTAGATCTTTAATATTATGGTACCAATGATATATGAATCTGGCATTGTAAATGGGAAACAGCTGTTCCTAGATTAGCTGCATATATATTTTACCAAATCAACGCAAATACATTAACCTTCTCACACTCCAAGCAGCAGAAAATAGGCATATTAAAATTCCCAAAGATGTTTGTGGAAAACTTTTAGTCACCCATTTTTCCCTTTTGTTAATTTTCATATCTACATACCAATTTCACCTTCTTTATTAAAAATATATATTACACACATAATTCCCTGTTTAAGTCTACCAGCCAAGAGTTCACGCATGTAATCTGATCCAAGACCTCTGCCAACACCACTCTCAAGTCAGCCAATTGCCGTCTGATTTTCCCTCCCTCCCAGTGAAAGTGCCTTGTGTTAAGTTGGCACTGTCCCCGATCTCACGGCCAAGATTCTTTTCTGCAGCCTTTTAAAAAAAAAGTACTATTTCCATTTCTGATTGGGGAGTCAGTGACAAGGGGTCATCAATTTAAAATTGCTATTTAGAGGGTGAGGAAAGAGGTTAGCGGAAATGTATTTAGGCACCACAGAGCGTGTTGGAGCATGGAATGTTTTGAGACAGGGAAGGTATAGGCAGAGACCATTTGAAGCCAAGTAGGATACATGGCTATTTGAAGAGAGTAGGGCAGTAAGATTGGATTTGGATTGCTCTAAAAAAATGAGCTTGCACAGACACAATGGGCCAAATGGCTTCCTTCTGTGCTGTAAACTTCTTAGGAATCTGAAAGAAAAGAAGATGAACATGTTCTGAGGGGGAGGGGAAATGGATGACTTGGTCCACCCCCTTCACAGGCTATGCAACATGGTACATCAGTTTCAAATAAATCATCCGAGGTGGTCGTCTTAACAGGACCTCGGAGTATCAGAGGTGAAACCTAATGGCCGTGCAAGTTCCGGGTTTTCGTGCGCAAAGCGCACGCGCAAAAACCCGGAAGTTGCGATCATCTGCATCCCCAGGAAAAGGGTATCCGCAGGCAGAGTTGGGCTATTTGCCCAACTTCTGCCCAGTGAATGCCCATGAAATTCATATGCCTGGTAAAAGCAGACGTAAAGCCTGCTTTTACCAGCGTAAGAATTTAAAAAACATAAAAATACATTTTTTCAACCATTTATACATTAAAAAGCTATTCACAATATATATTAATGATCTAGACGAGGGAACTAGATGTAATATCTCCAAATTTGCAGATGACACAAAGCTGGGTGGGCGTGCGTGCTGTGAGGAGGATGTCGAGAAACTCCAGGATAATTTGGACATGTTGGGTGATTGGGCAGAAACATGGCAGATGCAATATAACGTGGATAAATGTGAGGTTATCCACTTTGGTGGCAAAAACAGGGAGGCAGATTATTATCTAAATGGCAATAGATTGGGAGAAGGGGAAGTGCAACGAAACCTGGGTGTCCTTGTGCACCAGTCGCTGAAGGTAAGCATGCAGGTGCAGCAGGCGGTTAAGAAGGCAAATGGTACATTGGCCTTCGTAGCGAGAGGATTCGAGTACAGGAACAAAGATGTCTTGCTGCAGTCGTACAGGGCCTTGGTGAGACCACACCTTGAGTATTGTGTGCAGTTTTGGTCACCTTATCTGAGGAAGGGTGTTCTTGCCATGGAAGGGGTTCAGCGAAGATTCACCAGGCTGATACCTGGGATGGCAGGAATGACGTATGAGGAGAGATTGGGTCGATTGGGCTTGTACTCGCTGGAGTTTAGAAGAATGAGAGGGGATCTCATTGAAACTTATAAAATTCTGGCAGGACTAAACAGACTAGATGCAGGAAGGATGTTCCCGATGGTCGCGGAGTCCAGAACCAGGGGACACAGTCTAAGGATAAAGGGTAGGCCATTTAGGACAGAAATGAGGAGGAATTTCTTCACCCAGAGAGTGGTGAACCTGTGACACTCTCTACCACAGAAGGCGGTGGAGGCCAGTTCATTAAATATATTCAAGAAGGAGTTGGATATATTTCTTAAGGCTAAAGGGATCAAGGGGTATGGGGAGAAAGCAGGGACCGGGTACTGAATTTGGATGATCAGCCATGATCGCATTGAATGGCGGAGCAGGCTCGAGGGGCCGAATGGCCTACTCCTGCTCCTATCGTCTATGTTTCTATGTTTCTAAAAACCCTGTACAATAAGGTAAGTTTATTTTTAGCCCCTTTAAAACATTTAAATTTATTTTTCAAAAATTTAATGTTTTAAATATTTAATTAAATGGCATTTTAATTAATTTTAAATATGTAATTTTTTTAATTTATTTGATGTGTAGATGTATTTTTGGGGGTATTCCCATTCATGAATGGGGATTCCCTTCCTTTCATTCGTTGGGCCTGCTCACGTGATCCCAGGGGAGCTTGCGAACCGTGTGCGCCCATGGGATAAGTGGGCCTCTACCCGCGGGTATCCGGAGAGGCCCAGGACCGCAAGTCTCTGTAGCTCCTGGAACACCAGGTACGCGGGCATTTTATTTGCGGATCGGAGTCATTTCCCCGCGGGAAGCCTCCGACCGCAAATTCAGGGCCAATATAATATAAATAGTTGCTGCAGAGCAACACCATCCCCTACTGTTCACAGAACTGAACTACACATTCCATTTTTTTCAATACCCACATGAGAATTGGAAGGGGAAACAAACACGATTTATTATTTTCAAAATGCAATTCATTTTTATTTCTAATTGCAATATTTACTTTATTGTGCTTTTTGAAAACTTCATCTGCATATTTGTTTTGTACCTAAATTTTTGAACACAGAAAATACTTTAGGAATACCAAACAATTAACTGAATTTTAACTCTTGTGGTTGACATTTATCTTTAAAACTATAATCTACTGAAATTCAGTGTATAGAAATTGCACCCATAATTTCCATGTCCAATAAGAACTAGCCATTAACCAACAATTTCAAAAGAAGCCCGTTATTAAATAGCAATGCTTTAAAAAAATGTACATTCCTGCAATTTTTTAAACCAAGAAATTTCCTTCTTGCATCTTCTCAGCACTCAATAAATTCAGTCTTAGTCTATCGTATTAGAAAGCATTATTTTTGCTATTACTTTCATTGGGATGCGCAATAAGTGTTAGCAGTCAGCATGTGGAGCAAAGCCTCACTCATTGCTCACAACTCAGCTCAAAAGACTTTTGTCCCTTTTTTATGCATCTAAACCCAACAAAAGCAAAAAAAAGCAATGCAAGACATTTAGAACATGATCTCCTAATGTTGTGGCTGCTGACTTAGCAGCGATTCATAACAAAAAATGTGATTCATTTTTTGCAAGATCCCTCCCACTATTGCAATCTTCCCCACAATTTAGGTGCTAGTCTTGACTCAGTGGTAGCACTCTCACCTCTGACTCAAAAGGTTCATTTAAACACCCCAAGAAATTATACATCATAGTACTGTTACAGTTTTGGCTTCCGCCACAATTACATTTTCTTGACTAAATGTCAGTTTATGGAAACTGTTGTTAAACCAGAGTATCCAATAAACCGAAGCCTTCATTTTTACTAAAGCAAATTACTGCGGATTTTAGAAATCTGAAATAAAAACAGAAAATGCTGGAAATACTCAGCAGGTCAGGCAGCATCTATAGAGAGAGAAATAGAGTTAACGATTCAGATTGATGGCGTGAAAGGTCATCGACTTGTAATGTTAACACTGTTTCTCTCTCCACACGTGCTGCCTGACCTGCTGAGTATTTCCAGCATTTTCTGCCTTCATTTTTACTCTCTGTTGTGTTTGGATTAGCGTAACTCAGGTCTTACAATTAACCCTGAATCACAGTAAATTGCTCCTGTTACCTCAAATGATGGAAAATGCCATACCACTACATACTAACTAAAATTACAGTTGAAATTTTTTTCTTTATTCATTCATGGGATGTGGGCGTCGCGAGCAAGGCCAGCATTTATTGCCCATCCAGAGTTGCCCTTGAGATGGTGATGGTGAGCCGCCTTCTTGAACTGCTGCAGTCCGTGTGGTGAGGGTACTCCCAGTGCTGTTAGGGAGGGAGTTCCAGGATGTTGACCCAGCGACTATGAAGAATCGGCCGATATATTTCCAAGTCAGGATGGTGGGTGACTTGGAGGGGAACTTGGAGGTGGTGGTGTTCCCATGCGCCTGCTGCCCTTGTCCTTCTAGGTGGTAGAGGTTGCGGGTTTGGGAGGTGCTGCCGAAGAAGCCTTGGCGAGTTGCTGCAGTGCATCTTGTAGATGGTACACACTGCAGCCACGGTGTGCCAGTGGTGGAGGAAGTGAATGTTTAAGGTGGTGGATGGGGTGCCAATCAAGTGGGCTGCATTGTCCTGGATGGTGTCAAGCTTCTCGAGTGTTGTTGGAGCTGCACTCATCCAGGCAAGTGGAGAGTATTCCATCACATTCCTTACCTGTACCTTGTAAATGGTGGAAAGGCTTTGGGGAGTCAGGAGGTGAGACACTCGCCGCAGAACACCTAGCCTCTGACCTGCTCTAGTTGCCACAGTATTTATGTGGCTGGTCCAGTTAAGTTTCTGGTCAATGGTGACCCCCAGGATGTTGATAGTGGGGGATTCGGCAACGATAATGCCATTGAATGTCATGGGGCAGTGGTTAGACACTCGCTTGTTGGAGATAGTCATTGCCTGGCACTTGTGTGGCGCGAATGTTACCTGCCACTTTTCAGCCCAAGCCTGAATGTCGTCCAGGTCTTGTTGCATGCGGGCATAGACTGCTTCATTATCTAAGGGGTTGTGAATGGCACAGAACACTGTGCAGTCATCAGCGAACATCCCCATTTTTGTCCTTATGTTGGAGGGAACGTCATTGATGAAGCAGCTGAAGATGGTTGGGACTAGGACACTGCCCTGAGGAACTCCTGCAGCGGTGTCCTGGGGCTGAGATGATTGACCTCCAACCACCACAACCATCTTCCTTTGTGCTAGGCATGACTCCAGCCAGTGGAGAGTTTTCCCCCCTGATTCCCATTGACTTCAGTTTTACTAGGGCTCTTTCATGCCACACTTGGTCAAATGCTGCCTTGATGTCAAGGGCAGTCACTCTCACCTCACCTCTGGAATTCAGTTCCTTTGTCCATGTTTGGACCAAGGCTGTAATGAGGTCCAGAGCAGAGTGGTCCAGGCGGAACCCAAATTGGACATCAGTGAGCAGGTTATTGGTGAGTAAGTGCTGCTCGATAGCACTGTCGATGACACCTTTCATCACTTTGCTGATAATTGAGAATAGACTGATGGGGCGGTAATTGGCCGGATTGGATTTCTCCTGCTTTCTGTGGACAGGACATACCTGGGCAGTTTTCCACATTGTTGGAAAGATGTCAGTGTTGTAGCTGTACTGGAACAGCTTGACTAGAGGCGCGGCTAGTTCTGGAGCACAAGTCTTCAGCACGACAGCCAGGATGTTGTCAGGGCCCATAGCCTTTGCTGTATCCAGTGCACTCAGCCGTTTCTTGATATCACATGGAGTGAATCGAATTGGCTGAAGGCTGGCTTCTGTGATGGTGGGGACCTCAGGAGGAGGCCAATATGGTTCATCCACTTAGCACTTCTGGCTGAAGATGGTTGCAAACGCTTCAGCCTTGTCTTTTGTATTCACGTGCTGGGCTCCAACATCATTGAGGATGGGGATATTCATGGAGTCTCCTCCTCCTGTTAGTTGTTTAATGATCCACCGCCATTCACGACTGGATGTGGCAGGACTGCAGAGCTTTGATCTGATCCGTTGATTGTGAGATCGCTTAACCCTGTCTATAGCATGCTGCTTCTGCTTTTTAGCATGCATGTTGCAGCTTCCCCAAGTTGGGACCTCATTTTTAGGTACGCCTGGTGCTGCTCCTGGCATGCTCTTCTACACTCCTTATTGAACCAGGGTTGGTCCCTTGGCTTGATGGTAATGGTAGAGTGAGTGAATAAAAATGATACACAGAAGCAAAAAGACATAGGAAAGACTCTGAAAAACCCAATATGAACGGGAACTGGTCTACAAAGGGGTATATATACCTTCCCAGAAGGATGCTTTTTATAATTTCTTCATATAGAATCCTAGGGCTCCATCCTTGGTCCCCAACGCTTCAGCATTTACATTACCCATGGTCTTATCTGGAAGCATGGGACCAACTTTCACATATACATTGACAACACCCAGTTCTACCTCCTTGCCTCTTCAAAGATTCAAATGATATTGCCCCATCCAGTCAACTTCAAGCTACTCATAAGAACATAAGAAACAGGAGGAGTAGGCCAATCGGCCCCTCGAGCCTGCTCCGCCATTCAATATCATGGCTGATCCAACCTTGGCCTCAACAGCATTTTCCCGCTCTCTCCCCATACCCCTTGACTCCCTTGTAGTTCAAATGTCTGTCAATCTCCGCCTTGAATATATTCAGTGACTCCGCCTCCACAGCTCTCCAGGGTAAAGAATGCCAAAGATTCGCTACCCTCAGAGAAGAAATTCCTTCTCATTTCTGTTTTAAATGGACGACCCCTTATTCTGAAACTATGCCCCCTAGTTCTAGACACCCCCACTAGGGGAAATATCCTCTCAGCATCCACCCTGTCAATTCCCCTCAGAATCTTATATGTTTCAATAAGATCACCTCGCATTCTTCTAAACTCCAATGAGTATAGGCCCAACCTGCTCAACCTTTCGTCATACGTCAACCCCTTCATCCCAGGAATCAACCTAGTGAGCCTTCTCTGTACTGCCTCCAATGAAAGTATATCCTTCCTTAAATATGGAGACCACGACTGTACGCAGTACTCCAGGTGCGGTCTCACCAGCGCCCTGTAAAGTTGCATCAAAACTTCCCTACTTTTATACTCCATACCCCTTGCAATAAAGGCCAACATTCCATTAGCCTTCCTAATTACTTGCTGTACCTGCATGTTAACTTTTTGTGTTTCATGTAGTCGGACCCCCCGATCCCTTTGTACCACAGCATTTGTAGTCTCACTCCATTTAAATAATAATTTGCTTTTTCATTCTTTCTTCCAAAGTGGATAACCTCACATTTTCCCACATTGTGCTCCATCTGCCAAATTTTTGCCCACTCACTTAACCTATCTGTATCCCTTTGCAGACTCTGTGTCCTCCTCACAACTTGCTAACCCACCTATCTTTGTATCATCAGCAAATTTGGCTACAGTACCCTCGGTCCCTTCATCCAAGTCATTAATAAAGATTGTAAATAGTTGAGGCCCCAGCACTGATCCCTGTGGCACCCCACTAGTTACTGGTTGCCAACCGGAAAATGACCCATTTATCCCGACTCTCTGTTTTCTGTTAGTTTGCCAATCCCCTATCCATGTCAAAATATTACCCCCAACCCCGTGCGCTCTTATCTTGTGCAGTAACCTTTTATGTGGCACCTTATCGAATGCCTTCTGGAAATCCAAATACACATCCACTGGTTCCCCTTTATCCACCCTGTTTGTTACATCCTCAAAGAACTCTATCAAATTTGTCAAGCACGATTTCCCTTTCATAAAACCATGTTGACTCTGCTTGATTGTCTTATGATTTTCTAAATGTCCTGCTATTACCTCCTTAATAATGGATTCCAGCATTTTCCCAATGACAGATGTTAGGCTAACTGGCCTATAGTTTCCTGCTTTCTGTCTCCCTCCTTTCTTGAATAGGGGAGTTACATTTGCGGTTTTCCAATCCACTGGGGCCTCTCCAGAATCCAGGGAATTTTGGTAGATTACAACCAACGCATCCACTATCTCTGCAGCCACTTCTTATAAGACCCTAGGATGCAGGCCATCAGGTCCAAGGGACCTGTCGGCCTTTAGTCCCATTAGTTTGCCTAGTAGTTTTTCTCTAGTGATAGAGGTTGTTTTAAGTTCCTCCCTCCCTATAGCCCCTTGATTATCTATTATTATTGGGATGTTTTTAGTGTCTTCTACCGTGAAGACTGATCCAAAATAATTGTTTAAGAGTCTCTGCCATTTCCTTGTTTCCCATTATTGATTCCCCAGTCTCATCCTCTAAGGGACCAACGTCTACTTTAGCTACTCTCTTCCTTTTTATATACCTGAAGCTCTTACTGTCTGTTTTTATATTATTTGCTAGTTTACTCTCATACTCTATCTTCTCCCTCTTTATATTTTTTTTAGTCATCCTTTGCTGGTTTCTAAAAATTTTCCAATCCTCTGGCCTACCACTAATCTTCGCAACATTGTATGCCTTTTCTTTCAATTTGATACCATCCTTAACTTCCTTAGTTAGCCATGGATGGTGCATCCTTCTCATAGAGCCTTTCTTTCTCACTGGAATACACCTTTGCTGAGATTTATGAAATAACTCCTTAAATGTCGGTCACTGCTGATCTACTGTCTTACCCTTTAATCTATTTTCCCAGTCCACTTTAGCTAACTCTGTCCCCATACCCTTGTAATTGCCTTTATTTAAGTTTAGGACACTAGTTTCAGACCCAAGTTTCTCACCCTCAAACTGAATTTGAAATTCTACCATGCTATGATCACTCTTTCCTAGGATTCTTTACTATGAGATCATTAATTAATCCTGTCTCATTACACATTACCAGATCTAAAATAGCTTGCTCCCTGGTTGGTTCCTCAACGTATTGCTCTAAGAAACCATCCCGAATACATTCTATGAACTCGTCCTCAAGGCTACCCTTGCCAATTTGATTTGTCCAATCTATATGATTAAAATCGCCCATGATTATTGCAGTACCTTTCTTACAAGCCCCCATTATTTCTTGATTTATACTCATCCTTTGCTGGTTTCCTCCCTTTCAAATCCCTCCATGGCCTCATCCCACCCTACTGTAGAAATTTCCTCCAGCCAGACATGCTGGTTGATTCATTAGATACTCTGTGTTTATGGATACTGTTGGTAAAACATTTAGTCAAGTCACATACATACTCTGTCCCTCTGACACCAGGTTGCTCCTTTTCCGCCACTCCACCAATAGGTTCCTGTCCTCTAGAATTTCCTCCCGAGATTCCTCTGCATAGCCACCTCCTTCCCCACTTCCTTCTCAAATCCTTTTTCTTTGACGTCTTTGTTCCCAACTTCAGCCCTCTTATTTTTTCCCTTTATTCCTCCTGTTCAGCAGGCACGATTTTTCCTTCTCAATGTAAAACATTTTGACACATTTGTTGGAGAAACAAATCAGTCCCATTTCTCTTTCCTTAATGAAAGGTTACAGGTACTATGCCCGAGTCACATGCACTCACGGAGTGTAGATGTTGGAGCAGAGGAATTGCTAGATGAAAAGAGACAACCATCTCGTTCGCCTACTACCAGCCTGGTACAACGATAATGAAGTTGTTGACCAAGCATGGCAATCAATCTCTATCAATTAGTCTACAACAGACCCAGACATAAGGTGAGAAAACCCCCCAGTGGTGGGGAGCTTTGGGAACCATAGATCCAAAGTCATCTGTTCCTCCCAAGCATGTTACACTTACCACACGTCATGTCTCAAATTACTCATATATACTATATTCCTAAATGTTATTTTCGGAAAGAGGTTTATCAAATTTGCATCTGAATGAACAATACTAACTGCTTCCACCATCTCCCTAATGAGCCTCTTCCATAGATTGACCAGTCGCTCACTGAAATATTGTTTTCACAGATTAGTTTTGAATTTACCCCCCTTCAAACATAGGCTGTGTCCTCTGGTTCTACTGTTCTGGACAAAGTGAAACAATTTGTCATGGTCTACATTATCTAGTCCCTTTAAAATTCTAAAAACAGCAATCATATCATCTCTTAGCCTTCTCCTTTCCAGTGAGACCATGCCCAACTTACATAATCGTTTCTCATAATCCACTCCCTCAAATCATTCTGGTTGCTCTCTTCTGTATCCTTTCAATAGCTGCAATATCCTTCTTATACTGTGGTGAGCAGAATTGTACACAGTATCCTAAGTGCGGTTGTACCAATGATTTATAAAGTGGCAGGATTGCCTCACTATTTTGGCTCAATATTAACTTTTTAATACACCCAACATCTTATTTGCCTTACGCACTGCCACGGATGTCTTTACAGAACTAAAAAAAAGTCTCAAGACTGAAAAAAAATTAGTTTAATCCTTTTAAAAATGATGCTGTCAAAGATTCAAAGGCACAATATACACCAACTGTCTCATGAATGCTCATGAGAAGTTAACCCCACTGCCCAAGTCTCAAGCTACTGCTAAAGTCTTTTACAGTATGAAGTACAACTCACAAGATGAAAACACCTTTATCTGAATTCATTTTGTAATTGTCTGCATGAACCAGACAAGATTACAAATTAGTGTCCATCTTCCATTTTGAAGTTTAGTGCCTAGAGAGCAACATCCATTTTAACCCTAACTTCTTCAAACTATATAAAATAAATACAGAAATTAGTTCCATCATAATTACATAGAGGAAATATGATACATTAACTTATCACGTAAAATACTGTAAAATTCAAATTATAAATTGTATCAGTTCATAAACCCTTCCGTCATTTTGATAAAATACCTACCCTAAAATCTACGACACAAGTTGAATTTTTAAACAGGATTTTCTGATCTGCAAGTCTAAAACTCAGTCTTTCAGCACAAAAGTCATAGATGTGGTTTGTACACCATATTTAAAATTGGGCATTGTACTGGCTCTCAGATATTTAGGATAACACAAAACATGCATCATTTTAAAAAAAGATAATTGCGTCAAACGTATTCAACAAAGAAACCTACCAATATTTCTGGGGAAGGTAGAACATGCTGGGCCTCAGAATTCAAGTTCATTTTGCATGACCATGACCCAGCATTGCTTTCATCCAATGTAGTTTTATCATCGTCGATATAATGTACTCCCTTCTTAATACACCTCCGCTTTCGAGCCTGCAAAATAACACCACAGATAACACTTATAAAATTCTGACAGGACTGGACAGACTAGATGCAGGGAGGATGTTCCCGATGGTCAAGGAGCCCAGAACCAGGGGTCACAGTCTAAGGATAAGGGGTAGGCCTTTTAGGACAGAAATGAGGAGGAATTTCTTCACCCAGAGTGTGGTGAACCTGTGGAATTCTCTACCACAGAAGGCAGTAGAGGCCAATGCATTAAATATATTCAAGAAGGAGTTGGATATATTTCTTAAGGCTAAAGGGATCAAGGGGTATGGGGAGAAAGCAGGGACCGGGTACTGAACTTGGATGATCAGCCATGGTCGCATTGAATGGCAGAGCAGGCTCGAGGGGCTGAATTGCCTACTCCTATCTTCTATGTTTCTATAAAAAATGGAACCACTCGCCTACGAACTGTTATCTCATTACAGTCCTCAATATTATGTGTTTTATTTTACAAAAACAGAAGTGGGTGCTGCCAGTTTTAATCCTTGGAAGCATTTTCAGTGATATATTTAGTATAATAATAAATGCCTGACACTGAGATATAAGCCAATGATTAAATCAAGGGGTTCTCATACAGATCAACTTCTAGTAATTTTTCTTTACAATTCATACTATTGAGTTTTTCTAGTAGATCGGAAGCAATTCAGGTCTCAGCAACTTAATAGTGCTATCAAACTGCAGTGAGGAAAAATTACATTTTCTCAAAGTGAGAGTAAAACACGGAGTGTTAACAGTATGCAGCATCATATAATTGGCACTACACAAGTACCAGATTGTGTTTTTTGGAAGGCGGGTTAAGAGACACAGGGTACCAGAATACAGGAAAATAGGGTGCATACTAAAAATCAAAAGGAACTGTTCATCATCTGTAGTCATACTGTGACATATTGGTTTGATCTTTGACTACATGCTTGATCTCTTTGTATACAATTTCACCTTTCAGTTGGAGGCCGACCCGTGAAGAGAGAGAAGTAGGCCCCGGGCCATGAAGCCGGCGACGGTGAAGAGGAGGCCGCATTGGAGCATTCACATCCCGACGATGTGTTCGGCGAGTCGGGCAGAGGAGCGCAGCGCAACGAGCAGCAGCAGCAGACTCACGACACGCTGCAGCACGTCGGCCAGCAGCTCCATTTCGGGTAACTCGCAGTCCGGATGGGAGGAGGGGAGCCGGGCATGGTGGCCAGAGCGGGAGAAGCAGGCCACCACACGTGGAGCCGGCAACAGTGAGGAGGAGACCGCGGTGAAGAGGAGGACAGAGCGGCTGAGGGACATCGTGCTCCCACTGCCACGGGAAGCCATTGTATTGACTCTGAACGCGGCGCTGTATGTATAGCTGACGCGTCCCTACGGGGAACAAGCATTCCATTGTACTTGTTACATATGGCAAATAAATCTAATCTGGATCTGAATCTGAAACCAGTAACATTACCCAAAAGGTTTTTCTTGTTTCTTTGCTACCTTTCCCACCTTGGTAGTTTAATTGGCAATGATTCTGGCCAACAAAAGTGCACTGGCTGCAACATCAGAGATTGAACGATGTCTGAATTCCCGGCATGTTGGATTACTCAAATGAATTATATCTTAACTTAAAACATTTGTTTGATCTATTTTAACCTCTTGGCTAGTTTTCCCATGTGATTTAATCTCATCACAATAATGCATCAAACCGACAATGGGTTTTCTAGCTCCAATGGTTATCCTTATTTCCAACACCACGCTAACTGGTTCGCAAAAGTTAGCTTATTTTCTGATTATCATCTGTTCCAAGAGTTCTGTTGTATTACCCTGTGCGATTGGTGCCAACGTAAGATGCCAGAATGGAACCCTCATGTTAACCTAATTAGCAGAAATTCAACATATGCTAACTCTTTCATGCTATTTACCAGGTAAAATTTTAGTCATGTATAAATAATAGTATGAAAAAATTACCTGTGGGTCATTTAAAGACGTACATATCCTCTTCCTCTCTGTTTGAAAATCATCATCGCCCTCATTTAAAGATGTTTTCATCATGGTGTGCAATTTGGAGGCTAAGGTATTCCGAGGACTACATGCAGCATCTGTGAAATAAAAAACATTAACTGTACATATCCTATATCTATATAATTACAATATATATTAAAATTCTTACAATGTCATTCACTCCATTGAAAAATGTTATGTAAACATTCCTATGAGAATTCCACTTTAAAATATCCACAAGTAGTTGTTACACTTTTCCCCATGATGCTAGGAGGTGGCCCTGATCTAATGGGATTACAATGTTAATAGCTCCATTAACCAGTCATGGCTCCCGGTCACACTTCAGTAGAGTCTCATTATCCACTAGCAAACTACCATGTGGTGCTATAGAGTCTCCCCATCCTCAAGTACAGGTAGTAAAAGCTGAAGACGTTTTTTGTAACTTGTTCTGCCAGTTTCTCTGCCATACAAGGAATCAACTGCAGGAGAGTAAAAAATGTTTTTAAATATTTTAGATGTGCCCTCCCCTCTCCACTCCAGGCTCTTGCCACCCTTTGTCTCTGCCCCGCTGCTCTCTTGGCTATACCTCTGGTACCACTGTTTCCTGCTGCTTGGCCTCAGATCGGCCCGACTGTCTTAAAATAATTTTAAATTATTTTTTGGTCTTGTTCTATCTGTCCCAACTGAGCCTGAAATAAATCCGCTCCCGAACCCTGCAGCCCGCTACTGCTTCTGTAAACAACTTTGGTCCCACAGTCCTTTCCACCATGCTGAATTAAATAAAAATGATAACACTGTAACCCTGCTCGCCCCCCCGGGGAGGGAGTGAAAGAGATGTAGTGGAAGGGGCAGAGACAGAAATGGGAAGGGGGAGAAGAGACAGAATTGGAGGTAGAGAAAGAGAAAAGTGCAGAGGAGAGAGGGCAGAGAGAGATATATTGGCCCAAAAATTCGGGTCCCAACGCATGAGTACGCACGGGGTACTCACGCGTGGACCCGATGGAAGTGCCGGTTTCTTGCATGCACTACTCATGCACGGGAAACCGGCACTTCCGATCCTCTGAACGAAGGGGTTCAGAGGTCAAACGCGTGCGCGCGGGAGTCTGCGCGTGCGCTTTGAACTTACGTTTTTTTTTTAAAACAGGTTTTTCCGTGAGGGTAAGTCTTTAGATTTTAGAAATGTAAAAACCAGGCGTAAGGACTGCATTTTAAAGGGTAAGTGGTCAATTAATTAAAATTAAAACATTTTTTCCACAGGTTTATTATTTTTAAATACTTTAAAGCAAGGTAAGTTTATTTTTAGCCCCGTTTTTTTATAAAATTATTTTTTTCAAAAATTTAAATTATTGTTTAAAATAGTTATTTAATGTAATTTATAGTTTATTTAAAAGGTGTGATTTTTTTTTAAATTTATTTGAAGGTTAACTACTGTTTTGGGCCCTCAGCATTCATACGTTTTGACAGGTCTTTCTGTCAATCTTATGAATGGGCTTTTCCCTCCTCCGATTGGCTGCCCATGGCTCACGTGATCCCAGGGGACGCATCGCACTAACTACGCCCCTGGGACACGCAAGCACAGCGCGCCGACCTCTGGGCCAGGCCCCGGAGAGGAATTCCACGCAGGCCCAAAACTCCACTGCCGGCGTGCTAGGTAAGTGTAGGTCGGGGGCTTGCACCCGCGGGAAGCCCCCGACCCGAATTTCTGGGCCAATATTGAAAACAGATTGGAGATAGATAAGCAAGGTTGGGGAAGAAAGACAGACAGAAAGAGGAAGACAAAAAGATCAGGTAAGGAGAGGAATCACCATGAGCAACACCACAGATCTATCATTACTATATTAAAAGTCTTGCATATGGTATGCACTTCCTGTCCCCATAAGCCTACTTGCTATGTCGCAATGTGTGCGCTACATCTTTGTCAATATTCTTTATCAACATTTTTATAATGGGAAAAGTTTATCTGCTTGTCATGTTGTAGTTTCAGGCATGGCACCACTGGATGTCACTGTGGCACATATATTATTATTTTAATTAAATAGTCAAACTTCTATCCTCTCTGGCCTCCAGGCACCCATCTGCAATTGCACCCATTTTTCATTTAATTCATCATTCCTATTCTTTTTTATTCATATTCATTCGCTGCTACTGGTTTTATGGCAAGCGAGGCTACATTATATTGCCTTCTAGCAGGCTCAGTCAATTCTAACTTTATTTATTTATTTTCTGCCCCAGTATAATTTATTCAATTAATTTCTGGCCATAATATTATTTATTTTACCCATGGCACCAGTAGTGTATTTATTTAATTCATGGATTCCACGGATACTGCCAAAGAGCCCAGCCAGTTCTGTTATTAATTGTTTTATTCTTGATCTAGTATTATTTATTTAATTCTGTGGTTCTAATATTAATGACTGCTTGTCACAACATATTTACTTAATTCTGTAGCTGTTATTACTTATTTCATTCCTGGACCTGATATTTATTTAATTCCTGGCCCCAATATTATTTGTTATTCCCTTGCTTCAATATTATTTATTTAATGCTGTAGCTCTCTTTCTTCTAATTTCTGGCCTACAATATTATTTATTTATATAATTCCTGACCTACTTCATTTATTTAATTCCTGCATCCCAATATTACATCTTTGCCATCAATATTATTTAATTAATTCATGGATGCCTGTTGGCCTCCCTGCTCACCTCCAATAATATAAATTTATAATAACTAACTGCTGTTTTAAAACATATCCTTTGACTCACCTCAGCAACACCATGGATGTCTCATATTAAAGTCTTATAGAGCACACTTCCTTTAAGTGTCACATTCCCTCTCTCTTCAGACATCACACTTTCAAATATATCCTCCCACCTATTGTGAGCAACACCATGGGAGATCTGATAGTATTGTAGGAAATGTACAATTAAAATACCGCATGGAATGGCTCCAAATGTTTACTCCTTATACTCAATAGAAGAGCTCTTATATTATGAAGTGCTTGCAATTGTCTGATGCTCAGGTTCCTGCATTGGCCTCCAGTTCCCCCAATCTCTCAAATTTTGAATTCTTGTCCTTGCCTTTAAGTGCCTCGCCCCTTCAACAATACAACTCCCCCACCCTCCTAAAATTATCTATTCCTCTGACTCCAGCAGCTTGTGCATCTCTTCACCCCATCACTGGCAGCTGTGCTTTTAGGTATCTTTCTGGGACAAGGGACGCCAAATGACATGAAACCAAACAGTACATTTAACAGTGAATGGGTTTCATGAAAAGTCATAATCAGCCAATTAGTACCCATCCAAACGAATGTGTATTAAGTGATAAATGCTTTTAATTAATGAACATGCAGTGGATAAATAAATTACTACTCATTGGAGTTCAGAAGAATGAGAGGCGATCTTATCGAAACATATAAGATTGTGAGGGGGCTTGATCGGGTGGATGCGGTGAGGATGTTTCCACTGATGGGCGAGACTAGAACTAGGGGGCATAATCTTAGAATAAGGGGCTGCCCTTTCAAAACTGAGATGAGGAGAAACTTCTTCACTCAGAGGGTAGTAAATCTATGGAATTTGCTACCCAAGAGAGCTGTGGAAGCTGCAACATTAAATAAATTTAAAACGGAGATAGACAGTTTCCTAGCAGATAAGGGAATTAGGGGTTACGGGGAGAGGGCAGGGAAGTGGACGCGAGTCTAGATTCGGATCAGCCATGATCCTATTGAATGGCGGAGCAGGCCCAAGGGGCCGTATGGCCTACTCCTGCTCCTACTTCGTATGTTCTTATGTTTATGTAAGATAACTAGTTGTTACCTTGGTTTGAACCTGGTGAGGATTTTCCATTTTCTGCAACAGCTGGACTGGTTTGGCTTGTTCCTGCTGTTTCTGCACAAGACATCTTTGCTATGTGACAGGCACAGTTGCATACAGGCAAGTTTTTTTGTTTCATACAATCATTCAGGCAACTTCCATTTCCAGTTTTCTCTGCACAAGACAAATTGTTCGTCAATACCAGAAGCAATATATTTACCATGCAACAACTTTTGTTACCCAATACTAGGAATGTCACAATGCTGTACTAATATACCACAATATAAAAAAAAATTGGGTGGAAATTGCGGTCGGAGGCTTGCCGTGGGCGAACGCCTCCGAACCGCAAGAAGAGTACGCACCTACATGATTGCTCTGGACCTTCGAAGAATTGCACTCCTGGGCCTGCAAGCGTGCGCCTGCATAAAGGCCCACATATCTCAGGGGCGTATGCAGCTCGCAAACGTCCCTGGGATCATATGGGCCAGCCCAACCTAACAAAGGGAGATTCCTATTATGCTTAATAGGAATCACATAAAAAATACACTTTCACAGCACTTAAATAAAAATAAATCATCACGTTTAAAATTAATTAAAATACAGTTTAATTAAACATTTAAAACAAAATTTAATTTTTTGAAAAATAAATGTAAACATTTTTAAAGGGGCCAAAAATAACCTAAACTAATTTACAAGGTTTTTGAATGTTTAAATCATTAAAAAAAAAAAAAAAAATTATTTAAACCCTTACGCTGGTAAAAGGCCTTACGCCTACTTTTACCAGGCGTAAGAGTTTTGTGGGCATTCGGTGGGCAGTAGTTGGGCAAATAGCCCAAATCGCAACCCAAGCTGAGATCATCTGACTCAGCACCAACTGGGGATCAAATCTGGGACCTTCCTGGTTTGTATGAGTCAGCCACTCACCGACTAACTAAATGCATTGAGCCATTCTAGTTTGGACCTTCTATTTAAAAAAAACCTGTCCTTTTCTTCTTTCGTGACTTTATAGAGCCAGAGTTTGAGAGCGCGTATGAGTGATCTGGCATCAGGCCTCTTCCAGTGCTGGTCTTGACTGGTCACTGAGAAGTATGGAAAAGGCCCATGATCCCCCTGATTCCCCCTACATTTTGGGCAAAGAGCCCAACCCTACGCCAGTGAATGTCCATTTCCTGCGGATGCGGACGATCGGTCAAGCAGAAGCTTGACAGAGCGCAACTTCCGGGTTTTCACGCATGCGCATTCAGAAAACTGGAACTTGCGGGGCACTTACGACCAGGTACGCGGTCACAGGCCCCAGAAAATCGGGCCTATGATTATTGTGCAAATAAACTGTTAGGCAGTGCAGCACATTAGAACAGCAATGTGCAGCATCACAAGATTATTGGGGACAGGTTTGATCTTCAACAAGTTCTCCATCTCAGCTGTCTTACAAGTGCAGGTCAAGCACTTTCCTAAAATGTAGAGGGAATCAGGGGGAGGTCTCCCATGAGCCTTTTCCATACTTCTCAGTGGCCAGTCAAGACCAGCACTGGAAGAGGCCTGATGCCAGATCACTCATACGCGCTCTCAAACTCTGTGGCTCTATAAAGTCACAAAAGAAGAAAAGGACAGGTTTTTTTTAAATAAAAGGTTCAAACTAGGATGGCTCAATGCGTTTAGTTAGTCGGTGAGTGGCTGACTCATACAAACCAGGAAGGTCCCAGATTTGATCCCCAGTTGGTGCCGAGTCAGATGATCTCAGCTTGGGTTGCGATACTGCACCACAATTGGCCCTGGTACCCCTGGGTTAGGGAGGTGGGGAAAAGATCATATATAATTTCTGCTCCTGCAGGGAGGAAGGACTTTAGTAAATACAATTTTTACAGAATTGCTTTTTAAGGGTAGTGAATCAAGAACCATAAAATATATGGGCTTGTGCCAAAAATGCATGGCATTCCTGCAGCATAATATATTAAACCAGAAGACCATACAGCCACTGAATAATCTAGTATCATCCCGCAACATAGACCCATTTAGAAGTTTTCTCGTCACTGGTAATTTACATAATCTACACCCTTCAATAAGATTACTGCCTTGTGATCTGCTGTAAACCATCTAGTGTCATCCATGTAATCACTCCTGCATAGCCACTGTTATCTATAGTAATTTTCTTTAAATTATCTTTCAGAATGGCAATAGGAGGGGTTTGTGTATATCATCCAGTAGCAAGTAGAAAATGAATAATTGTCTCCGGTGGTTTTTGATTTAGTTCGATTTCATTTTTTTTACAATATATTTTTCTGTTACTAATGACATATGACAAAATTGAAAGATTTCTATATTACAGTACCTTACATATCGAAGTATCACCTTCCACCTCATCTTACCCCAAGTGGCAAACCAGGCACTTGTTTATCCAGAACAAGGAACTTCAAGATGGAGATGGTTATTTCTGAATGTTTCAAATTGGCTGCAAACAGTATAGCTCTGCCCATATGATAATTTACTTGTGTATGGACTATTCTTATTTTTCACTCAAGTGAATTATTACTCATTTGCACAGTGAAGATAACTTTTCTATCAAAGCAAGTAGCAGTAACATACAGCAAAAGGTGCATTGTTAACCCTTCAGAGAGTACCCAAGGAAATAAACAGTAAACCATACCATATCGAGATTGTTGCCAGGCCAACGCAGAGCAAAGCAGTGCAAGACTCTTTCCACTTCCAGTCGGGCTCTCTAACAGACAGTGCTGTTGGCAGTTCAAACCTCGAACAATCTGAACAAAAACAAAATCAGACCAATGTGGATCAACCAGTCACAACATCAAGATCAGAAAAGTAAGTAACAGTGAGCTCATTGTATTTTAGACTGTAATGCTAAGTTAGTGTTGAAGAAAACTTGCTAAACTCGATAAGTTCTCCTTTTATTGGTCAGCCAGGTGTCCAACAAATGCAGAAACCCATCACCATATTTAAGAGTCTCCAATATATACCCACCAGTTGAGATTCTGATTGCCCAATATGGAGTGCACACACTCCAGCTTTAGGGTAACAAACCACTTAAATCTGAAAACATTAGGTTGGCAGAGTTAAGGCTTAAGAACCCTCAAGTGTGCCCAGAGGTACTGCTGAAGTTTAAGAATCTAAAGCCATATAGTTTACCAGAGCAAATCAGCTGTAATACTTGCTAAAAACTTTCCACTGCTTGCCCAGCTACAACTACACTACCCTTCCTACATTACAACAGTGACTACACTTCAAAACGTACTTCATTGGCTGTAAAGCGCTTTGGGATGTCCTGAGGTCGTGAAAGGCGCTATATAAATGCAAGTCTTTTTTCTTTCTTTAGGGCTTTACCTGGCCAGGTTATCTTCAGCCGAGTTGGAAGAATCCCAGTGACAGGTCTACCCCTCCAGATTCCATTAGTGACCAGGCTGGCTGATCAATCTTTAATAATGCTCTGGGCCTGTCTGGCCCAAGTATTAGATTACCAACTCTGCCACATAGGGCTAATTTGATTGCAAACTTCCATCATCGGGTGTGTTATCTTAGAGCCACCATGGCCCCCCCAAAGGAACTCCCACCTATCTCCTGCCCACCCCTAATAATAGTCACAAACTGGTCAATTGCATGTTCAATTATTATCTGCATATATATGAAACCAATACACTTACTGAATTCATCATGGCAAGCTGAGATGGGTATGCCTTGCACGGAAAATGAATTTTCACTCCACCAATAGTGTATTCGGATGCTGATGATGCCATTTTAATTAGCTAATCGCGATACACATCAAGAAAATTAAGTCTTAGTGTTTCATTCTGCAAAGGAACAGACTTTATCTGGACAGAAGAATGTATTCAGTATTAAAATGTATTCATTTCCATTTCCATTTCCAATACCACACAAAAGTTAAACTCAAAGCTGTGGGGATTCAGGGTAAACCTTAGGAATGGATAAAATAAGAAACTGGCTGAAGTACGAGTACTCAATGCAAGAGTTATGTCAGGCTGGGGGGGGGCATAAGGAGTGGGGTATCTCAGGTTCAGTGTTGGGACCATGCGGTTTCTAATTTATATAAATGACCTGGATTCAGAA
Organism: Somniosus microcephalus; assembly: GCF_052327205.1. Taxonomy (NCBI): domain Eukaryota; kingdom Metazoa; phylum Chordata; class Chondrichthyes; order Squaliformes; family Somniosidae; genus Somniosus; species Somniosus microcephalus. The sequence continues at coordinate 51,178,681 of NC_141008.1, forward strand.
ATGCAATGCCATGTGGTCAAATTTACAGATGATAAACCAGGAGGTACAGTGGAATCAGAGCAAGTAGCTCAGAAATTAACAATGAGTTAGACAAAATATGTATGCGGGCAGAAGAATGGCAGGTGAGGTTTGTGGGCAGAAGAATGGCAAATGACGCTCAACATGTCCAACCAATCCAGAGCCGCAATTAACAAAGCCAAAGGAATGTGAAACTACATAAGCCCGTAATTTCCGACAGGAGGCTTCCTGCGTGCAGATGCCTACTATCGGAAAAAAATCTATGAACTTACCTGAGGGCTCCAGAGGTCCGGACATTTCCGATGCTGGGCCTCTCCGCAGTCGAAATGCCCAGGGCCCAGGTATCCCAGGGGCGCAGGCGGTTCGCAAGTGTCCCTGGGATCACATGGGCCAAGCCAGCCAATAGGAGAAGGGAATCTCCCTTCATATTTTTGACAGATAGACCTGTCAAATATATGAATGGAGATCACCCCAAAAAGACACTAAAACATTAAATAATTTTTTTTTTTAAACCATCACATTTTTTAAATGAGTTAAAATTACATTAAATTAAATATTTAATAACAAAAATTTAATTTTTTGAAAAAAATAATTAAAGTTTTTTACGGGGCTAAAAATAAACTTACCTTTTTTTAAAGTATTTTAAAATTATAAACTAGTGAAAATTTTTTTTTTTTTTTTACTTTTTTCAACTTTGATGCTGGTAAAAGCAGGCCTTACGCCTGCTTTTACCAGGCGTAAGATTTCTAAGGGTTTTTAGCGGGCAGAGGTTCTGCAGAAAGCGGAACTCTGCTCGCAGAGGCCCTTCTCCAGGGCAGGCATCCGATCTGTCAAGAGCATTCTTGACAGATCGGAAATGCCGGTTTTCAGCGCATGCGCTGCCTGAAACCGGCATTTCCAATGTCCCGAGTGTATACACAGCGCGTACACACCCGTAGGCATCGGAAAATACGGGCCATAGTGCTGAAAGCAGAGAACAGCCACAGTACTGATCCCTACTGTCATTGCTCCGAGTCACGAGAAAAGACTGGAAAAATTCGAGCTTTGCAGCATAGAAAGGCGGCATCCGAGTGGTTACCTTATAGAACGATGCAAGATCATTAAGAAAAGGTAAATCTGGAATATTATTTTAAATTGTGAAAGTAAAACAAGTGGACAAAGGTTCAAACTGGATAAGGCGGCATACGGGATACTTTCCTTTATTAGCCGAGGCATAGATTATAAGAGCAGGGAGGTTATGCTAGAACTGTATAAAACACTGGTTCGGCCACAGCTAGAGTACTGTCTGCAGTTCTGGTCACATTACAGGAAGGATGTGATCGCACTGGAAAGGGTAAAGAGGAGATTTACAAGGATGTTGCCAGGACAGTAGAATCTTATCTATGAGGCAAGATTGGATAAACTGGGATTGTTTTCTTTGGAACAGAGGAGGCTGAGGGGAGATTTAATTGAGGTGTATAAAATTATGAGGTACCTAGATAGAGTGGATAGGAAGGACTTATCTCCCTTAGCAGAGGGGTCAGTACCCAGAGGGCATAGATTTAAAGTAATTGGTAGAAAGATTAGAGGGAAGTTGAGGATAAATTTTTTCACCCAGAGAATGGTGGTGATCTGGAATTTACTGCCTGAAAGGGTGGTAGAGACAGAAAACCTCGCCGCATTTAAAAAGGTACTTGGATATGTACTTGAAGTATTGTAACCTACAAGGCTATGGACCCAAGAGCTAGAAAGTGGGATTAGGCTGGATAGCTCTTTTTCAACCGGCGCAGACACAATGGACCAAATGGCCCCCTTCTGTGCCGTAAATTTCTATGACTCTTATTCTATGATGTGATTCTAGTAAAAGGTAAATTTAGGGCTAACATTAGGAAATGCTTCTTCACAAACCGTGATCAACTTATGAAATAGACTTCCAGTTACAGTAATGGAGGTGAAAATCTTGGATTCATTCAAGAAACAAGTGGACTTTAAGATCTTACTGGAAGGATGAATTACCATAACAGACTTCCAAGTCTGTGTGGTGCAATGAACAATATTGATGTAGTTCTCATGCAAACACCAAGTATCAAGTACCCTAAAACCAATAGATAATTCAGAAATGTCTTGTGACATCCTATAAATGGAAATACATTTCGGAAAGCATAAGCCTTTTCAAAAATATTTGTGTAAATTAGTTAATAAGTTTGTTTGTACAAAGTACTGTATCCAATAACTGTTTTCATTAGAGATGTTATTCTTTATACTGAAAAATAAAAAACATATAGTGTTTAGTTATATCCTATTTGTATGTAATAGATAGGTGTGTCAATGTGTCTTTCAACTTCTATCCATCACTGATTATCAATGCATCGTCTACAGTGCCAACACTTGCACAGATCTTAGTATCTTCTGAAAATTTGCAGATCGTGCCCCCAACACCTACATCTAGATCATTAATAAAATTAGTAAAGAGCAACAGACCCAACATTGATCAGTGCGGGACACCACTGGTGACCAGTCTCCAAACAGATCCAAGTCTATCTACTACTACTTTTTGCCTACGTCCTTCCAGCCAGTTCCCAATCCAGTTCAATATATTACCACCAACGCCGGTAGCTTTGATCTTGTAGAGAAGCCTCTTGTGCGGTACCTTATGAAAAGCTTTTTGCACATCTAAGTAGACAATGTCTACCGGGCTTCCCTCATCCACTTTCTTAAGTGACTTCTTCAAAAAATACAAATCAGATTTGTAAGGCATGCCCTCCTTTTTATAAAGCCACATTGGATACCCCTAATATGTCCCTCTCTTTCCAATCAATCATATATTACATCCCTAATGATTCCCCATCTTGTCACCTTTTTTAAAGATGGGGACTACACCAGTCTCCAGGAACCATCCCAGAGTGCAATGACCTGTTAAAAATATGGGCTAGGGGCTCATACAGCCTGTGTCCCATCTCCCTGAGGACCCTTGGTGTATATTTTCCGGCCTGGCTGCTCTATCTATTTTCAATTTCTTAAATCTAACTAAAACAATATGTTCATATACTCTAAATTACTAGTTTTATTATCATTCAATTCTATTAGTCAAGCATCATCCTCAAGAGTGAAGACCATTGCAAAGTATTCATTTAATATTTCCGCCATGCCCAGTGAGTCCTTTGTAACCTAACCGTGAACATTCTTCAATGGTCCAATACAGTCTTTGACAGTTCTCTGATTCTTCACATAACCGAAATAGTTTTTCCCATTACTGTACTTCCATGATTGTCTACGATCTTCTTTTCCGTTAGCCTTTTAGCTGATCTAATAGCAGCCTTCGTTTTCTTTAGCTGTTCCATATACTCAACTGTTTAGATGCCTTTAATTTATAGAAACAATTTCTAAAAATGTTTCTATAAATTAAAGGCATCTAATTCTCAACTAAACAGATGCCTTTAATTTATACAAACATTTTTGTTGACATATGCTTACTTTAAAATGATTCACCATATGCACATGCAAAAATACCAGCACTTCAAAATATTTAATAAATAGTGTTGCTAATTGTAGCACCACGAATACCATTTACTTATTTTAAAGAATTAATTCTAAGTAGAGTAAAAGTCCTGTCATCCTGTTATTTTTAACATGAATAGACTGTACAGATTATAGAGGTTTATTCTCATCCAGTTTGACTGCAAAGATATTCATCAACAAGTCTGCAGCTTACAAGCTTCACGACACTTGTCACAGGCTTCTTTCCACAACAAATCAAAGGAATCACCCAAAATCCTGAAAATAATGAAGACAGCAAGAATATGTCATTACTAATTAATTTAAAATATTTTGAATTGCAGGCCTTAAACACTCAGACACCCAAAATTCATTTTAATAGAAATCAGGGCTGCCACCCATTGTTTTTTTAACCACTGACACCTTGGAAAGGAGAGATTAGGCTGAAAATTTGGCTGGAGAGATGCATCTTGAGAAGATTTTTTAAGAGGTGGAGAAGGTTACGGAAGGTGTTCCAAACAGTAGGACTGAGACAACAACAACAACTTGTATTTATATAGCAGCTTTAACGTAGTAAAACGTCCCAAGGCACTTCACAGGAGCATTATCAAACAAAATTTGACACCGAGCCACAAAGAAATAGTAGGGCAGTCTAAGAGGTAGGTTTTAAGGAACATCTTAAAAGGAGAAAAGAGAGGTAGAGACAGCTGAATACTCTGCCCCTCTCCCCATCATTGTTGGCAATGTACAAAAGGGTAGAGTCTGATAAAAAGCAACAGAGGGGTTTTATGACTAGAGATGGTTGCACTGATTGAATGACCATGGAGGAATTTATAGATACTAATAGAAGTATTTAAAATTATAAAGGGGCTTGATAGGGTAGACCTAGAGAAGATGTTTCCACTTGTTGAGAGTTCAAAACTAGGGTACATAAACACAAGATAGTCACTAATAAATCCAATAGGGTATTCAGGAGAAACTTCTTTACCCAGAGTGATGAGAATGTAAAACTTGCTATCACAGGGAGTGGTTGCGGATAATAGTTGCAGTTAAGGGGAAGCTAGATATGTACAATACACTGTCGGAGGTGCCGTCTTTCAGAGGCGATGTCTGCTCTCTCAGGTGGACATAAAAGATCCCATGGCACTATTTCGAAGAAGAGCAGGGAAGTTCTCCCCAGTATTCTGGTCAATATTTATTCCTCAATCAACATCACAACAACAGATTATCTGGTCATTATCTCATTGCTGTTTGTGGGATCTTGCTGTGCACAAATTGGCTGCCGTGTTTCCTACATTACAACAGGAAGCCAAGCGCAGGCAGCGCACGTCAACCCAAGCACCCCACCCACCCGCCCCTTCAACCACCGTTTGCCCCGCCTGTGACAGAGACTGCAGGTCCCGCATTGGACTCATCAGTCACCTGCAAACTCATTTTTAATGTGGAAGCAAGTCATCCTCGGTTCCAAGGGACTGCCTAAGAGAGAGGAGAGAGATTACAACAGTGACTACACTTCAAAAGTACTTAAATGGCTGTAAAGTGCTTTGGGGCGTCCTGAGGTGGTCATGAAAGGCGTTGCATAAAATGCAAGTCTTTCTTTTAACCTGAGGGAGAAAGGAATAGAAGGTTATGTTGATGGGGTGAGTAGGGGTGGGAGGAGGCTGGTGTGGAACATAAACACCGGCACGGACCAACTGGGCCGACGGTGGCATAGTGGTTAGCACTGTTGCCTCACAGCGCCAGGGACCCGGGTTCGAATCCGGCCTCGGGCGACTGTCTGTGTGGAGTTTGCACATTCTCCCCGTGTTTGCGTGGGTTTCCTCCGGGTGCTCCGGTTTCCTCCCACAGTCCAAAGATGTGCGGGTTAGGATGATTGGCTATGATAAATTGACCCTTAGTGTTAGGGGAATTAAATACGGGGATAGGGTGGGATATGTGTTGGTGTAGGGGTTACGGGGATCAGGTGGGATATGTGTCGGTGCAGGCTCGATGGGCCGAAATGGCCTCTATCTGCACTGTGGGGTTTCTGTGATTCTGTGAATAGCCCGATTCTGTGCTGTAAATTCTATGCAACAAGGTTTAAACTTCATGCGTTGCGAGGTACGGAGTTGGTGCAATGGGCAAGGGCAGAGCTGAGGCGTGAGGGAGACTCGGCGCGGCCAATTTTTCCACAAGTGGGAGTGCACGGATGGTGGGAATTCAGCAAGGAGAGTTGGGAGTGTGGAGCCCGCAGGCGGATGATGGGTGGCAAGGAGCAAACATTCGCCCATCTTCGGCAAAATTCGGTTCATATTCCCTGTTCAGCCTCCAATGAGTCTTTTTTAACTATAGTTTATGAGGCACAATGTGCTTCTAATTAACTTCATTTTTCAAAATCATTTTACTCACAGTTCTCCAATTATTTTTTTTACTTCAGACGCAAAATCGAACATCACTTCGCGCCTTTAGCTCGTGATCAGCGCGCAGGACGCGAGTCCGGCTCATGACGGAGCCAAGCTGCGGGGACCAATCAGCAAGCGGTTCGCACATCCGCAGCCAATCGGCGGTGCGACCTAAGACCATTTTTTTCGCACCTATCGGCGTAGTGATATTGCAGCCAATCAGCGATTAGTCATGGGGGGGCGAGTCACCAACGGGCCAGTGAACGCTGAGTGACCGCGCAGTACGCCAATAGAAAAGCAGGCAGCGTTATAACCAATCGGCAGTCGAGTCGAGTCGAGGGGGGGCGAGAGTGATAGGACCTTACGGGTAGTTGCTATGGTTACCCCAGCAGGGCCCACAATCCCATGTGGCGGTTGGTACGGTGGCTCCAGTGCGGTAGTCAAAACCGAGCCGTGAGTTTTCGTCCTGTCAGATCCACTCAGCAACCAATAAAGAAATCAATGATAAAAATCAGAATTATATGTACTATTTCCCCTCAGTTCGAACAATTTTGTTACTGCGGAACTGTCTGAGTCCATTCAGTTAAACTTCAGTTTGAAAGTTTCACCAGTTGGGGGAAGGAGGGATGGCGAGGCCCCCGAACACGATGCGTTTTTCGGCTAACCGGATTACGCGACATCGGGGACTAAGTTAGAACTAGGCCCCGTTCATCAATTTCCCCCCTTTTTTTAAAAAAGGACATTATTTGGTTCCTAAAAAGGTATGTAATTTAATTTTTAAAAGACTAATCGGTGAATATTTGTATTATAGTTAAGTGAGGTGTCGAGACAATTTACTATGAAAGTTTTCCTGTGATAGAATAATTTAAAATCTTGTATTATTTCTGTAGGCAAAATATAATTGAGGAGTGTTTGTTGCACATTGAGACAATATGAATTTTATTCATTGCTCTCAATGTTTTAAATCATTTTATTTTTTAAAAATATGTGCAACAAGGTATCAATAAGTTAATTTCCTTGGTTTCAAACTTTAAAAGGTCTCTTCAGTGTATCACTCTACGCATAGGCCTGATACACAGGAAATCCTTGTGAAGCAACATGTTCCCTGTCAACTTGGCTTGGTGAGATTTTTGTTTTCTTTCTAACTGGCCACTTCCTTGGATTTGCTTTCACAATGACATTAGGGTCACTTAAACGCTATTTGGTTGCCAAGACCAAGAACTTGGCACATGTGGAAAACCGATCATGAAAATAAAAATTGCCAGCAAATAATATGTGTACTTGTGTTTACGTGTTGTTGACAAGTCATGGAAACCAGGTGCGAAGCTAATGTGCAAATTTTGTTTGACCCAGACATGCGTCAGTAGGCTTTCTGAATTTATTATTCCAAAATTCCAGAGTTTACCAATCTTTTGATGAAAAAGTATTAGTGGATCAATCTATGCTGAGGGGTGACCTAATCGAGGTATTTAAAATGATAAAAGGATTCAGTAGGGTAGGTACAGAGAAATGATTTCTTCTGGTGGGGGAATCTAGAACAAGGGGTGGGGGAGTCATAATCTTAAAAATAGAGCTAGTCTATTCAGGAGTGAAATCAGATAGTACTTTTTCACAAAGAGTAGTGGAAATCTGGAATTCTCTCCCCCCAAAAGGCTGTGGATGCTTGGAGTCAATTGAAATTGTCATGACTGGGATAGATTTTTGTTAGGTAATGGTATCAAGGGATATGGGACAAAGGTGGATACATTGAGTTGAGGTGCAGATCAGCCATGATCTAACTGAATGGCCTACTCCTGTTCTTAATATTCCTATGTTCCTAAGAAAGGGTGTAGGAGGTGACCAAAGTTAAATCTTGAGTGATGCCAAGTGTGGATTTTTAAAACCTTGTAGATTGCAGGGGGAAGGAAAAACTGAGAGAGCTAATCTGTTTCATAATTTCTCAGGACCTCAAAACTATGAGTCAGAGCAAGGAGACTGCAATAAATCTAGATTTCAACACTGTATAGGAACAGGAGTAGGCCACTTAGCCCCTCAAGCCTGTTCTGCCATTCAATGAGATCATGGCTGATCTACGACCTAACTCCATATACCTGCCTTTGTCCCATAACCCTTAATACCTTTGGTTAACAAAAATCTATCAATCTCCGATTTAAAATTACTAACTGATCCAGCATCAATTGCCGTTTGTGGAAGAGCGTTCCAAACTTCTACCACCCTTTGTGTGTAGAAGTGTTTCCTAATTTCACTCGTGAAAGGTCTGGCTCTAATTTTTAGACGACGCAACCTAGTCCTAGACTGCAGGGACATAGAGAGGAGGCGGTGCATGTGGGACAACATATTTTGAGTTACAAGAAACATGATATGCAAGCACTGAGGAACATTTCTGAATTTGACACATTTTGGAATAGTTTACTGGTGACGCTGTAAAATTGCTGCATTCCCCAGATCTATTAAATTAAAAAGGACTCACAAATGTTGTTTTCTGTTTAGGTGCCTTCAGCGAAGATGACAGAGTTTTCGTGTCTGCAGTTTGTGAGTTCCTTTGCGTTTGAGGCGATGCAGAAGGTGGATGTGGTAAAGCTAGCGGCTCTGAGTGATCCAGAGCTGAGGCTGCTGTTGCCCTGCCTGGTCAGAATGGCCCTTTGTGCCCCAGCTGATCAGAGTGAGGCCTGGGCTCAAGACAAAAAACTCATCCTGCGTCTCCTGTCGGGTGTCGAGGCTGTCAACTCTATTGTGGCTTTATTATCAGTGGATTTTCATGCACTGGAGCAGGATGCTACCAAAGAACAACAGCTGAGGTATTTATTGTAGATCCCAAGTTAATATAAACATCGAGTGATTGTTAAGTTCTCTCAATTCCTCAGTTGGTAAATGCACCACCTGTTAGGAACTAAACCACATGAATCAAGAAGTAATGTAATCCGGAGGTGGTAGCACTCTCGCCTCTGAGTCTGAAGGTTGTCTGTTCAAGTCCCACTCCAGAGACTTGAGCACATAATCCAGGCTGACAATCCAGTGCAGTGCTGAGGAAGTGCTGCACTGTCAGAGGTGTCGTCTTTCAATGAGACGTTAAATCGAGGCCCCGTCTCCCCTCCCAGGTGAATGTAAAAGGTCCCATTGCACTATTTCGAAGAAGAGCAGGGGAGTTATCCCCAGTTTCCTGGCCAATATTTATCCCTCAACCAACATAGAATCATAGAATCAGCATCACTAAAAACAGATTATCTGGTCATTATCTCATTGCTGTTTGTGGGACCTTGCTGTGCATAAATTAGCTGCCTCGTTTTCTACTTTATAACATTGACTACATTTCAAAAATACACTCTTTGGGACGTCCCTGAGGTAGTGAAAGGTGCTATATAAATGCAAGTTCTTTCTTTCTTGCTTGCTTTAATTACCCCACCATAATTTGTATTTTATAGAATGTTTCTCAAAGCCTTTACTTTCCTCTTGACAGGCACAAGTTAGGTGGAGCAAATGGAGAGAGTATCCTGGTGTCACAGCTGCAGCATGGCCTGGCTTTGGAGTTTGAGCACAGTGACTCCCCTCGTCGCCTGCGACTAGCACTCAGTGAACTGCTGGTGATCATGAACAAGGTAATGAAATTGAGGTAGAAACTTGTGTCCCATGTGTGATTTTTTTTTTTTGTTGTTGCCCTTGGCACCTTGCTCCTTGGCATTCCTGGTAGTCAGGTCCAGATAAGCAGCTACCTGATCCCAGCGTGCTCTCTGCCCTTGGAGGGGACTGAACCTTTCCTCACCCAAAGTCCACACATACATACTTGCCAATAGGGGGGTCACTGGATAGCAAGCAGAAAGAACCCTTACTGAAACCTACATAAATCGGGTGCAATTGCATTAATTTTTATCAGTATGGCCAAAAAACAAAAGTTATTCAGGGAAGAGCCACATTCATAATGAAGTCCACGATTAAATCAGGGCATTGTTCTGGTTTTTGCTCTTACTGAATTCCTGAATGAACGATAAAATGGCTGCTACAGCTATTTGCTTTTTTTTTTCAACCTACAGTTTACAGAAATCATGATTTAAGGGACAAAATGTTGAGAATGCCCAACTTGGGATGGGGGTGCGGATAGTGGTACTGCTGCAGCCGCCCATGATACTGTACATAGGGTTGAGTTGATAAGTGGCAGGTAACATTCGCGCCACAGAAGTGCCAGGCAATGACTATCTCCAACAAGCAAGAGTCTAACCACCTCCCCTTGACATTCAACGGCATTACCATTGCCGAATCCCCCACCATCAACATCCTGGGGGTCACCATTGACCAGAAACTTAACTGGACCAGCCACATAAATACTGTGGCAACAAGAGCAGGTCAGAGGCTGGGTATTCTGCGGTGAGTGTCTCACCTCCTGACTCCCCAAAGCCTTTCCACCATCTACAAGGCACAAGTAAGGAGTGTGATGGAATACTCTCCACTTGCCTGGATGAGTGCAGCTCCAACAACACTCAAGAAGCTCAACACCATCTAGGACAAAGCAGCCCGCTTGATTGGCACCCCCTCCACCACCTTAAACATTCACTCCCTCCACCACCGGCGTACCGTGGCTGCAGTGTGTACCATCTACAAGTTACACTGCAGCAACTCGCCAAGGCTTCTTCGGCAGCACCTCCCAAACCCGCGACCTCTACCACCTAGAAGGACAAGGGCAGCAGGCGCATGGGAACACCACCACCTCCAAGTCACACACCATCCTGACTTAGAAGTATATCGCTGATCCTTCATCGTCGCTGGGTCAAAACCCTGGAACTCCTTCCCTAACAGCACTGTGGGAGTACCTTCACCACACGGACTGCAGAGGTTCAAGAAGGCGGCTCACCACCACCTTCTCAAGGGCTACTAGGGATGGGCAATAAATGCCGGCCTGGCCAGCAACGCCCACATCCCATGAACGAATATAAAAAAAAACATAGGAATTGCTAGACGAAGAAAGACCAAAGTGCATCTAGTTCGCCTTCTACCATCCTGGAGGTCGCATGACACAACGATAATTGAATTGTTGACCAATCACAGCAATCAATCTCCATCAGTGAGTCCACAACAGACCCAGACATGAGGTGAGGAAAACCCCCAGTGGTGGAGAGCTTTGGGAAGCAGAAGTCCAAAGCCACCTGTTCCTCCCGAGCACGCTACACTCCCCACACGTCATGCCTCGAATTATTCATATACTGTATCCCTAAATGTTATTTTCTGAAAGAAATCTATCTAATCTGCATTTGAATGAACAATACTAACCGCTTCCACCATCTCCTTAGGGAGTCTGTCCCTGTATCCCTGACAGAAGTCAGTGCCCTCAGGGGAAGATTGGAGGAAAAAAGGATGAAATGTCGTATTTTTGTCAGACATCAATTGTGCAGAGAACGGGGCCACAGCTTTGCAATTATATTGTTTGCAGAGAAACACAGGAGAGATTTACTTCCATCTCTGTACAGGAAACTTTAGTTTAACCGGAGGTTAAATGTCCGGAAAGCTCTATCTACCGGCAAAATTCAGGAGCCGTTTCCTATAAGTTTTTTTACTTCTCGTTGCTTTTTTTTTCCAGTCAGGCTCTGCAAGGCCTAGCTGAAGCTGTTGCTTAGCTACAGAGACGCTTTTAAGCTGCGGCCGACTATTTTGAAGCTGTTGCTAAGCAACAGGGTTTGTTGATTCACACGGAGCTCAAAAGCTCCGTATGTTTTAACATTAGCGCTGGTTTCTACGGCAGTTTTGATGGTACGGCACCAGCTCGGTCCCGTCAGTGCCGGATACCAGAAAGTTTCCTGTATATAGGTTTGCCCCGGTACTTCAGCACAAAGCCGAGGCTGACACTTCAGAGCAATACCGAGGGAAGTACTGCACGGCCGGAGGTGTCATCTTTCAGTTGAGATGTTAAATTGAGGGTCTGTCTACCTGTTCAGGTGGGCAGGAAAGATCCCACTGCACTATTTGAAGAAGAGCAAGGAAGGGTTCCCGGTCCTGGCCAACACACCAAAAAGGATTAATTGGTCATTAATTTGCTCTTTGTGGCATCTTCTTGTGTGCAGTTTTGCCTACATAACAGTGATTACACTTCAAAGGTCAGTCACTGGTTGTGAAGCGCTTTAGGATGTCCTGAAATCATGAAAATCACTACATAAATGTGAATTCTTCCTTTTCTAATGGTGTAGTACAACAATGTCAAATGTCCTGTTAAATACAGTACCTTCCTATTCTGAGAGCTGACCCCAGTGTTTTAAATTGGCAATGGCACAGTGGTGCCACACAGTGGTGTTATGTGAATTAGCACCCTCTTCCCCCATATAGATTTATATGAGGAGAATTTCTGCTCCTCTCTGAACATTGCCGTGGAATTTTTAACGTCCACCTGACCCACTGGAACAGGGTTTCCGTTTAATGCCTCCAGTTCCCAGTCTCGAGGGTACTTTAAAATACAGGTTTTTCTACAGGGAGGGTGAAAAAAAGTCTGAGAGGCAGCCATACGTGGGCTGCCTCAACACCTAGCCATCCTCTAAAGCAGCAGGGGCCTGGTAACAAGTCTGCAGCCCATATTTTCAGGCAGGGAAGGCACTTGGGATGGGGAGATTAAAGGAGAAAGAAGGGAGCAGAGAAAATAATTTAAAAACTAATTTTAATTAACACAAACATTGTGATTTTTTTGTGTGTTGAAGGTGTCTGATACAAATGGAGAATTTTTTATGAAGTCTTCAGAACTGTTTGAGAGCCCGGTGTATCTGGACGAAGTTGCAGATGTGCTGTGTATCCTTCAAGCAGGTAAGATTTGTATTACATTATTATAGGATATATAGCACAGAACAGGCCATTCGGCCCAACCTGTCCATGCCGGCGTTTATGCTCCACTTGAGCCTCCTCCCGTCTTTCCTCATCTAAATCTATCAGCGTAACCCTCTATTCCCTTCTCCCTCATATGCTTGTCCAGTCTCCCCTTAAATGTATCTATACTATTCGCTTCAACCACTCCCTGTGGTAGCGAGCTCCACATTCTCACCACTCTGGGTAAAGAAGTTTCTTCTGCATTCCTTATTTGATTTCTTGGTGACTGTCTTATATTGATGGCCTCTAGTTATGTTCTTCCCCACAAGTGGAAACATTCTCTCTGTGTCTACTCTATCAAAACCTTTCATAATTTTAAAAACCTCTATTAAGTCACCCCTCAGACTTTTCTTTTCAAGAGAAAAGAGACCCAGCCTGTTCATCCTTTCCTGATGGGTATACCCTCGCATTTCTGGTATCATCCTTGTGAATCTTCTCTGCACCCTCTCCAGTGCCTCTATATCCTTTTTATAATATGGTGACCAGAACTGTACAGAGTACTCCAAGTGTGGTCTAACCAAGGTTCAATACAAGTTTAGCAAAACTTCCCTACTTTTCAATTCTATTCCTCTAGAAATAAACCCTAGTGCTTGGTTTGTTTTTTTATGGCCTTGCTAACCTGTGTCACTACTTTGTGATTTGTGTATTTGTACTCCGTGATCCCTTTGTTCCTCTACCCCACCCAGACTCACGCACTCCAAGTGATAAGTGATCTCCCTATTCTTCCTACCAAAATGTAATACCTCACATTTATCTGTGTTGAACTTCATTTGCCAATTATTTGCCCATTCTGCAAGTTTATTAATGTCCTGTAATTTGTTGGTGTCCTCCTCAGTATTGACTACCCCCCCCCCCCCCCCCCCAAAATTTGGTGTCATCTGCAAATTTAGAAATTGTGTTTTTGATTCCAAAGTCTAAATTATTTTAAATTGTGAACAACAGTGGTCCCAGCACTGATCCTTGTGGAACACCACCTTCTGCCACTCTGAATAGCTACCCTTTACCCCTACTCTCTGCTTTCTGTCTTGAAGCCAGCTAGCTATCCATTCTGCTCCTTGTCCCCTGACTCCGCATTCTCTGACCTTATTCATTAGTGTATCAAAGGACTTTTGAAAATCTAGATAAATTACATCTACTGCATTACCCTTGTCTACTTCTCTGTTACCTCTTCAAAAATTTCAATGAGGCTGGTTAAGCAAGACTTTCCCTTTTGAAATCCATGCTGACTATTTATTATATTTTTGGTTTCTAGATGTTCTATTTTCTCCTTTAGTAGGGATTTCATTGTTTTTCCTACCACCAATGTTAGGCTGACTAGTCTATAGTTCCCTGGACATGTTCTATCTCCCTTCTTAAATATAGGTATTACGTTAGCTATCCGCCAGTCCTCTGGAACTACACCTTGTTCTAGCAAATTATTAAATATGTGTAGTACTGCCTCTGCTATCTCCTCCGTGGATTATTTTAAAATGCACGGATGTAATCCGTCCGGACCAGGGGTTTTACCCTCGGATATCATTGCGACAACATAATTTAGGCGAGATGTTGATCCGTCGCTCGCTGCAGAACATCAGCAGCAGTGGAGGTTAACCTGAAATACAAGGTAGTGACTGATGAGATAGCTAATCTGATAGCAGAAACCAGTCTGCTAATGGTCCAGCCCGTCCAGTGTCAGGGAATTTGAAATAACCCACCAATTTGGAGAAAGTCAATAATCTGCTGATCCTAACTTCCCCGGTACCTTTATACAATTTTTGTTGGGTGTAAATAGCATTTAATTTTCCAAAATAAAGCCCTTGGTGTAGCACAGAATACTGTTAATATATAATTGATATGGTGCTTTAATTCCCCCCCACAGAGCTTCCATCACTGTTGCCAATTACTGAAGTAGCTGAGGCTCTGCTGCATGTTCGGAATGGATCCTGGTTCATGTGTTTGTTAGTGGCCAACGTCCCTGATAGCTTCAATGAAGGTAAAGGTCTTCCTTTCACACTGTCACTGCCGTAATAAACAGCCTGCGAAAATCCAAGAGTCCACTTGTAAATAATGCGTTGTGACTTTATTTTGTTCTGTAGGAATTTGTGTTCGTTCTTGCCAAGCTCATTCACTTGGGTGTCGGGGGTAGGGAGAGATAATCACAAAGTATCAAAAGTGCCATTATACCACCTCCTGAAGGGTGCCAGAGTGATGAGCTAGGGGGTTGTTCTATCTTCTCGCATTATTCTCAACCATATTGTCATGGAGAAGTTCTGAATGGGACCTAGTTATTTTTGTGTGGAAGAGGAGTATTCTTCCCCCTCTCCACCAGGACCACTTCTGGTAGCTGGTTATAAGGTGGCAGAGATCTAGGAGCTTGTCATCTGTCCACCTGCTTGGCCAAAGGTGGTGCTTGGCATTGGGGAGGTTCACACAATGGAAGAAAAATAGTCATTTAAAATATAGCTATAAATATAATCGTGCTCTGATCTTCACCAAATTGTGATTTCCCTTGTGACAGTATTGTGAGTTTGTATGTGTCACGGAGCCTTTTGCTGTTCAGTTTGCAGGGGCTTAATAAAAAACGGCGAGCGACAGGATGAGGAGAGTGTCGGGGGCCGGCGCAGAACCGAGGCTCTTCGACAGCTGTGCAAGATGAATCCTACCCAAGCCTTAAATGTCCGAGCCATGGTGGTAAGAGATGATTTCGCACCGTGTAATTTGTCCTCGGGCACTGGCAGAAACCTGGTAGCACATCCATTCTAGAGGCTGCGATGATCAGCTCAAGTTCCAGTGCTATAATAAAAACAGAAAATGCTGGAAATACTCGGCAGGTCAGGCAGCATCTGTGGAGAGAGAAACAGTTAACGTTTCAAGTCCCAGTGCTGCCTGACATTGTGTATCTGGTTAATTTTCAGTTGGTATCTGCTTAACCAACTCACAGCAGTGGACTGGAGCAGTGTAACATTTCATTGATCTGCTCAACTTGAGAACAAGTCCATTTTCATTTACATTCATCTTCACTGGGTACACCTGAGTGGATTTGGTGTCAGCCCTTAAAGAGGATACATTGGCCCGTATTTTCCGATCGCATGCCTCCCGCAGGTGGAGGCCTGCGATCTGGAAAAATCTGCGCCCTTACCTGAGGGCTCCCGGGACGCGCACAGTTCCGATGCTGGGCCTCGCCAAACTCCAAGTGCGCAGGGCCCACGTATCCCAGGGGCGCATGTAGTTCGCAGCGTCCCTGGGATCACGTGGGCCATGGGCAGCCAATCATAGAAGGGAACCTCCCTTCATACACTTGACAGGAAGACCTGTCAAATATCTGAATGGCAATCAATGAAAAAACATAGTAAAACTTTAAATAAATTTTTAAAACATCACATTTTTAAAATGACTTGAAATTACAATAAATTAAGTATTTTAAACAAAAAATTTAATTTTTTGAAAAAAATAATTAAAGTATTTTACGGGGCTAAAAATAAACTTACCTTTTTTTAAAGTATTTTTAAATGATTAATCGGTGGAAAAAAATGTTTTAAACTTTTTTTCTACTCTTATCCTGGTAAAAGCAAGCCTTGCACCTACTTTTACTAGGCGTAAGAATTGTAAGTGTTTTCTGCAGGCGGAGGGTCTCCAAAAAGCGGAACTATCCGCCCGCCTAGGCCCTTCTCCAGGGCAGCCGGAGGATCTGTCAGGAGGATTCTTGACAGATCGGAAATGCCCGTTTTCAGCGCATGCCTGAAGCCTGCATTTCCGATGTCCCTATGGGTGGGTGCACAACGCGTACCCACCCGTAAGGATCGGAATATCTGGGCCGATTTGTTTGCTCAGCTGCCTGCTGGTGGCGCTGCTGAGCATTCTTAGCAGTGCTGCAGAGGTCCCGGAATGAATTTTTATAGCGCAGTTGTGTGTCAATATAATGAAAGCCGTACATCTAGCATGTATCCAAGCCCATCACATCTCGAATGTTATGCATGCAAATTTCAGTCTCGCACTTTTTAAAAAAAAAAGAACTACGAAGAAAGAACGCCAGTTGCTTTGGGGTCAATTGGCACCTTTAACAGGGAGTGGGATCGTTATCTGTTGAGAATGGGGATTGAGAGTTATATAGAGATAATGACCGGGAGTTGTGCTGGTATTTCGCCAAAAATCGAGCAAACCAGCGCAAAATATCGAGGAATTTCAAGCGCAAATTACATCCAGCGCAAATCGAGTTTCCGCGATCTTTTGCGCTGGTTTCAAAAACATTGCGCTGGAAGCCAGTCCCGCCCAGAAAAACTGGCCATGCCCCCAGGATGAATTAATCGCCATGGCAAGTTTCTGCTAATTGTGCCTGTTAGCGGGCCTTCGAGGAGGGTCTTAGAATTGAGCTGGTTTTGTTTAGGTGCAAGGGCCCCTTTTTAAAAGCATTTACATTATTTTCTAATTCACTAAGAAACTGACTACTGTACATCGATGTAACTAGCAAATAGTTCAGCATAGCTTTTTTTTAAAGTAATTTTCAGTTATTTATAATTGGGTTGCTCACAGGTGGTGGACTAGACACTCTGATTAAAAATGCTTATTTTTTGTGACTCACCCATTTTCAGCTGTATTTATAAAACTGCACCAGGTTACCACTCTTAAATATATCAAGGAATATTTTTTAATGCAAAAAATTTGTTTTGTTTTTTAAATTGCATACCAAAATGCTGGCCCAAATTGCGCTGGTTCATTGAAGATTTTACGTTCGATATGCAAATGAGTTTGAGCAGACCCTTGAGCAAAAAAATTAACTTCAGAAAATGAGTGCAATTTGCGACGAAATTGCCGATTGCGCCCAAAGCGGAAACTCTTGACCAATAACGCCACTTGATTTTTTTTTCAAGGAAGATAGGGATAGGAACTTGGTGCTCACTAAAGTAGAGGATCAGTGGGAGCAGGGGCCAGTCCCTGGTAGAATAACCATACATGGATTGTGGATGGAGCAGGCTGAATGGCCTTTTCTGACTCTGGATTTTCTTTTTTTGTGTTGTGCAACAGGTGGAGGAGTGCCACCTCCCAGGCCTCGGAGTGGCCCTGACCCTGGATCAGTGCAAGAATGATGGCTCCGAAGATACTGTGACTGACCTGGTCTCGTTTGTTAGTGGCTTGTTGCTGGGAACTAACGCTAAAGTGAGAACCTGGTTTGGAATGTTCATCCGCAATGGGCAGCAGGTGAGGAGTAGGGACAGACTGAAGGGGTGACCTGATTTGGAAAATGAATTTGCAATCTTAATGGGCAAGCCTTCAACAGGTCTACAGGATACTCAAGACTTTGTACAGTATAATGATTAGATTCCTCTTGTTTAATTTTGTTTTAATTCTCAGGGTTTTTTTGAAACATTAGAGCATGAACCAGGGAGAGACACTGAGACAGCCCATTATTATACCATATGTGCTAATGCCACAGTGCAATTTTGCATCATGACATGCCTGTGTTCTGCGTTCATGCATACAATCCAATTCTGGCCTCTTGCGCAACCCCGATTTCCACCATTGGCGGCTGTACTTTCAGCTGCCTAAGCTTTGGAACTCCCTATCTAAACCTCTCCGCCTCTCTTTCCTCCTTTTTCCCATCTTAGTCACAGACAAAACCATCTCTGTTCACCAATCACCCCTGTGCTCGCTGACCTACATTGGCTCCCGGTCTACCAACGTCTCAATTTTTAAACTTCTCATCTCATGTTCAGATCCCTCCATGGCCACACCCCTCCCTATCTCTCTAACCTCCTCCAGCTGTACAACCCTCCAAGGACTCTGCGTTTCTTGAAATCTGCCCTCTTATCCATCCCCCACACTCTTCGCTGCACCATTGGCAGCTGTCTCCGCCCTAGGCTTTGGAATTAACCTCCTAAAACCTCCCCGTCTCTCTACCTCTCTCTCCTTTAAGACGTTTTGTAAAACCTACTTCTTCGACCAAGCTTTTATCACCTGTCCTAATAGCTCCTTCTTTGGCTCGGTATCAATTTGTGTTTGATGAAGCTCCCGTGATGCGCCTTGGAACATTTTACTATGTTAAAGGTGCTATATAAATGCAAGTTGTTATTCGTCAACATGAGACCAAGAAGGAATTTTTATGTGGAATAAAATTACACTTTTTACAGATTTTGAGGAAATCAAAGTTGACAGAAAGTGGAGGCACTTCCTTAAAGAAAGAGAGAACGATTCTGGAACTGATCAGGGTATTTTAGGTCTAAGGAAAGATTGTATAGGTTGGGGTTGTTTTCTTTGGAACGGAGGAGGCTGAGGGAAGACTATATTGAGATGTATAAAATTATGAGGGGCCTAGATAAAGTGGATAGGAAGGACTTATTTCCCTTAGCAAAGAGGTCAATAACCAGGGGGTATAAATTTTAAGTTATTGGTAAAAAGGATTAGAGGGGAGTTGAGAATTTCTTTCACCCAGAGGGTGGCGGGGGTCTGAAACTCACTGTCTGAAAGGGTGGTAGAGGCAAAAACCCTCACTGCATTTAAAATGTACTTGGATATGCACTTGAAGTGTCGTAACTTACAGGGCTACAGACCAAGAGCTGGAAAGTGGAATTAGGCTGGAGAGCTATTTTTCTGGCTGACGCAGAAACGATGTGCTGAATGACCTCCTTCTGTGCTGTAAAGTTCTGTGATTCTATAATCACTTACCTGCCTTCCCAGCTGGGCAATAGTGGGTAACGGAGGCATCCAGTGGGGGGATGGTTCTGTTGAAAAGCTTTCCAGGTTTTACTATGTTCTAGGTAGTAGAGACTGGTGCACTGCAAGTACTTAGTTACTAACCTGCTAGTTTATTCCCTGCCCCAGTCAAAACTATTTGAGTGTAGTGTAACTCCCGAGTTCTGTTGTTGTTGTGCAGCGGAGGCGGGAGCGCAGCAGCTCGGTGCTGTGGCAGATGAGGCGGCAGCTGCTACTGGAACTAATGGCGATTCTCCCGACGGTCAGCAGCGGTCGCATTGGCGAGGACATGGCAGACACAGACATGGAGCCTAACATATCGGTGTACTCTGCACTGAAGGAGGAGAACGTGGTGAAGGCAAGCGCAATGCTGCGGCTCTACTGCGCACTCATGGGAATCGCTGGACTCAAGTACGGACTGAGATAATATTTCAAAGGTTCCTGGGCAGGGATTATTGTTCGAGGGATAATGCAGGCTGTGTGTCAAAGGTCATTGAATTATTAGAAAAGGGAACCAGAAGACGGTGTAAAAATGCAAATTTGACATTTCGCCACTTTTGTGGGTGATGTCTTCAAAAGTCACGAAAAAAACTAAGCTGTTAAATAGCAGCAAATAATTCTGTAACCAACTGTTATAACCCATTTTTTGATATCTTGATCATGTATGTGCTGTGTTTGTTGGGATAGATCTAGCATCATACCCTGTTCTCGGAGTGTGAAAAATCCATATATGGGTCTATTACTTTGGGGATGGAGTTTGTCTTGTGTTATCAATGGTGAGATAAATGTGCATAAAAATGTACACAAAAGGGATCCAGTCAACTCAACAAGCCATATAGACCAGCAAGGTTATGGCTTTGATCCCTGGTCTGTACTGAGTTAGCTGACCATAGCTGGGATGGTGGTAGGGCTACTACAATCAGCTTTGCGGACTCATGGATTAGAGAGAGGGAATTTGGTTGTTATACCTGGTTGATATCCCCTGCTGGAAGTCCACATGTAGGGTGAAAACAGGATCAGGCCTTCCTGTGTTACTTCTTGGGGTCAAACAACCTGTCGACAATCATCATCAGCCCTGCACACGAATAATGGCAACTTGTGTAATATAATGGAAAGTGATCAGGTTCATGGAAACATACCCCAACAAGAAGGGAAGGATAGAAGGAGAAAATACTGGCGGGGGGGGGTGGGGTACGGCAGGAAGCAGGAAAATTCACATGCGGGTGAATACACACCCACTTTCACACAGACGCACACACACAGTCACATTACTGGTGGACCCAATCTTGAGTCACTGTTCTCTGCTCAACTAACGCCTGCTTCCCACAGTCGCTGCAGAACCCCCAACAGTTGCTGTGCACCGTGATGCGCCCAGAAATCTGCCTGTTGCATTACTGTCGCACTCCTCCCCACAATCTCTCCATATCGCCGTACCCTCCCATGCTGTATTGCCGACACTGCGCAGTATCATGTTACCGACATACCCCTCCCCGCAATCTTTGTATATTACCGATTTACCCTTCCATTATCGCTGTACTTTATTACTGATCGCGTATTCTACAGTATGTTACTGATGTGCCCCATCCCACAATCTCTCTATTACTGACGCCTTACCATTGTCACTACTGTATTACTGATACTGCACCACAGTACATCATTGAGGCACACGTCCCAGAGTTGCCATGTACAATAATATTGACACACACGCCCATGGTTTCTGTGTACTATATTATCGATCCACCATTCCACAGTCTCCTGTGCAATATATCACTGACTGCCTCCTCCCTTAATCCTGCTTTGTTGTGTGTAATCAGCAGCTCCTTTGATTTTCTCAGTATGTTATTGTAATGCTGTGTGTGATCTTGTCATCTAGGCCCACTGATGAGGAAGCTGAGCAGCTTTTACAGCTGATGACAAGCCGCCCACCAGCAACTCCGGCTGGCGTCCGCTTTGTGTCCCTGTCCTTCTGCATGCTGCTGGCATTTCCCAGTTTAGTCAGGTAAGTCGGAGGTGCACAGTTGGCTCAGCGCCCCAGGACTGGGAGGGCTAAAATCCCACCCCTATTCATTACTTAGTGACCCCTTTGCTGGAAAGTGCATGTGCGGAAATATGGCGAGAGCAGGATCAGACTTGGCTGCAAATAAACAATCGCGAATGTAGAATAGCCACTTGGGAAAGGTACTGGAGGGCTGTCAGTGCCTGTGGACCGTACCCTAGCAAGAGTCAGCAATCAGGAAAGGAAATTGAGAGAAGGAAAATAAATAGCACGTGCACTGATTGTAGCAAAAGAGCAGAAGATTTTGACATTTGATTGTAAATATATATGCTGAGCACAGAATTTGCCAGTAATTAACTGCAGATTTATCCTTTAATAAACCTCCTCATCATGCATCAAGGACACAACGCACGTTGACAGTCAGCATCCGCACTTGACAGCTGTTGACAGCACTGAATGATTGAAAATAGACTAAACAGTCGCAACCAGGGATAGATATTTAAAGCTGTAATCTAATCTTGGGTTACAAAGGATAGTCTAAACCACTTATTTTTATCCTTTTGGTTTATGGAGCCACCTTAACCCCTTGATTCAATTACAGCCCTGTAATCACTTCCAGGTATGCAGTCTCTATAATAACATATGTGTTTTCTATAACTATTAAATGACCAGTTACTGGAAGAAACGTTCCACCTAGTAGCAGATAAGGAGCATGATGCTGAAAATCATGTGCTGTATTTACTCTGTACGCAATCATTAACTTGCACGTGTGTTAGTGTGTTAGTGTTACAATTATAGGTAACGAAAGGACCCTTAATCTGAGTACCAGCACCCAGGGAACCATGGATTCAGGCAGAACAATTGGCACACGTTATGTGATCCAAGGTAGAAAGTGCAGAAGTGTGGACACTGGAAGTACAGTACACAGAGCCACATAAGGAGTTATTAGGGCAGGCGACGGTCAAAGAGATGGGTTTTAAGGAGGAGAGAGAGGTGGAGAGGTTTAGGGAGGATATTCCAGAACTTATGGCCCAGGCAGCTCAAGGTACAGCCACCAATGGTGGAGCGTGTGAAATCAGGGAAGCTCAAGAGGCCAGAATTAGAGGAGTGCAGATATCTCGGAGTGTTGTAGGGCTGGAGGAGATTACAGAGGTAGGAAGCGGCGAGCCCATGGAGGGATTTGAAAACAAGGTTGAGAATTTTTAAATCAAGATGTTGCTTAACCAGGAACCAATGTAGGTCAGCGAGCACAGGGGTGATGGGTGAACGGGACTCGGTGCGAGTTAGGACACGGGGCAGCCGAGTTTTGGATGACCACGTTTCGCTCACAGCCACCATGTTTTACAGGAGACACTGAGCACAGGGAGGAACACAAACCAGAAGAAGTGTCATGCCCAGGCCACAAGGTGGCCGGATTGGAGTATCATTGACGGGTGTCCTGGGGCAAGTTAACCACTCGCGTTCTTCGTGCATAGCCCAAGGGTGATAGATAAGACTGGGCCGAACAAAGAGGATCTCTGACCCTCCAAAAGAATGTACAAATGTGGCTACATATATACAAGTACAACAACAACAACTTGTATTTATATAGCACCTTTAACATAGTAAAACGTCCCAAGGTGCTTCACTGGAGCGTTATAAGACAAAAAAATTTGACACTGAGCCACATAAGGAGAAATTAGGGCAGGTGACCAAAAGATGGTCAAAGAGAGGTTTTAAGGAGCGTCTTAAAGGAGGAAAGAGAGGTAGAGAAGTGGAGAGGTTTAGGCAGGGAATTCCAGAGCTTAGGGCCTAGGCAACAGAAGGCACGGCCACCAATGGTTGAGTGATTATAATCAGGGATGCTCAAGAGGGCAGACAAGCACATATACAAAATGTCCGAATGGTTCCTTATCGCCTTCTATATAACTGACTAAATGAGCAAGTAACCTTTCAGATCTTATAGCCAAGGTCAAGATTCGCTCTCCCGCGCCCCCCCCCCCCCCCCGCAAACTGTCCTGTAAGTCCCAGCTTGTGTCACAGGGATCTGTCCTGGGCCCCCAGCTGTTCACAATTTACATTAATGACCTGGATCAGGGTGTCGGATGCAGCATTTCCAAATTTGCAGACGACACTAAACTAGGAGGTGGGGTGGGCTCAGAGGAAGAGACCAGGAAGCTCCAGAGCGATTTGGACAGACTGGGCGATTGGGCGGATAAATGGCAGATGCACTATAATGTGGACAAGTGCGAAGTTATCCACCTTGGGTGCAGGAACGGGAGGGCAAATTATTATTTAAATGGCAATAGATTGGGAGAGGGGGAAGTACAGAGAGACCTGGGTGTTCTTGTACACCAGTCACTGAAGGCGAGCATGCAGGTGCAACAGGCGGTCAAGAAGGCAAACGGTATGCTGGCCTTCATAGCAAAAGGGTTAGAATACAGGAACAGGGATACCTTGCTGCAGCTGTACAGGGCACTGGTGAGACCACACCTCGAGTACTGTGTACAGTTTTGGTCGCCTCATCTGAGGAAGGATGTTCTTGCCATGGAGGGGGTGCAGCGGCGATTCACCAGGCTGATACCAGGAATGGCGGGAATGACCTATGAGGAGAGACTATGTAGTTTAGGGATGTACACACTGGAGTTTAGAAGATTGAGAGGGGACCTCATAGAAGTGTATAAAATTCTGACAGGTCTAGACAGACTGGATGCAGAAGGAATGTTTCCCTTGGCGGGTGAGAACAGAACTAGAGGACATAATTTAAGGATAAGGGCTAAACCATTTAGGACAGAGATGAGGGGGAATTTCTTCACTCAGAGAGTGGTGAACCTGTGGAACTCATTGCCACAGAGGGCAGTGTACGCCAGCTCATTAAATATATTTAAGAGGGAATTAGATATATTTCTACGGGCAAAAGGGGTTAAGGGTTACGGAGAGAAGGCGGGGACGGGATACTGAATTAAAGGATCAGCCATGATCTCATTAAATGGCGGAGCAGGCACGAAGGGCCGAATGGCCTACTCCTGCTCCTATCTTCTATGTATCTATGTATCTATGTATTTGGACTCTTGCTCTCTGACAATCTGCTTTCCATACCAAAATCTGCTATGTTTCTTCAATTTTTTATTTTCCTAACCAAGATCATTTTAAATTTTTGTTCACAAGTATTTCAGGGCAGATGTCATGTTTTGGCTAAGTATTCAAGGTTGCTTACTCTTCATATTAAATCCCTAGCTTCTTGGTAGAAATTACATTTGAGATGCTGTATAATTTTTGTCCTTTTGCTTAACAAGGCTAAAGCTGTTGTGGTCAAAGCATGCAATAAAAAAAAATGTTTAGTCTGTTTTGCAACAAAGCCTATTGAGCGGTGACAGATAAAGCTGGATGGCAGGTTTCTGTTTACCGTCCCTCACACAGTGGCCCTAATGTTGGGAGGGGATGCAGGTAGGAGGTGTTTCCTCATATATACACATATCAGGAAAGGATGAACAGGCTGGGTCTCTTCTCATGAAAAAGGCTGAGGGGTGACCTAATAAAGGTCTATAAAATTCTGAAAGGATTTGATAGTGTGGATACAGAGAGAATGTTTCCACTTGTGGGGAAGAGCAAAACTAGAGGCCATTACTATAAGATAAGCACCAAGATATCCAATAGGAAATTCAGAAGAAACTTCTTTACCCAAAGAACGTGGAACTCGCTACCACAGGGAGTGGTTGAAGCGAATAGTATAGATGCATTTAAGGGGAGGCTGGACAAACATATGAGGGAGAAGGGAATAGAGGGTTACGCTGATAGATTTAGATGAGGAAAGATGGGAGGAGGCTCGAGTGGAGCATAAACACCGGCTTGGACTGGTTGGGTCGAATGGCCTGTTTCTGTGCCGTATATCCGATGTAATCCTATGTAAAAGAAGAGAGTTTTGGACAAAATTTGCCCTGAGGCCTGCTACAGCAAAGTTTTAAGGGGTTAGTTAAGAAGTGCAGTACTGAAGTGGAGTCCTGTATTGTCAGCGGTGCTGTCCTCCGGATGAGTTGTTGAACTGGGTCCCATAGTTCCAGTAGTTCAGATGAACATTAAAAATTCCTTGCCACTATATTTTTTTAATTTCTTAATTCACAGGATGTGGGCATCGCTGGCAGGGCCAGCATTTATTGCCCATCCCTAATTGCCCTGGAGAAAGTGGCGGTGAGCTGCCTTCTTGAGCCGCTGCAGTCCGTGTGGTGAAGGTACTCCCACAGTGTTGTTAGGTAGGGACTTCCAGGATTTTGACTCAGCAATGATGAAGGAATGGCCAATAATATTTCCAAGTCAGGATGGTGTGTGACTTGGAGGGGAACTTGGAGGTGATGGTGTTCCCATGCACCTGCTGCCTTTGTCCTTCTCGGCGGTAGAGGTTGCGGGTTTGGGAGGTGCTGTCGAAGAAGCCTTGGTGAGTTGTAGATGGTACACAATGCAAGAAAAGAGAGGGTGTCCTGGACAATTCCTATCCCTCAACCTACACTGCCAATAAACAGATTGACCTATTGATCATCTCATGGCTGTTTCTTGGGATGTTGCCGGTGCAATTGCCAACATAACAATCGCTGCACTCTTTAAAAAGTAATTCATTGTTGGAAGCACTTTGAGGCGTTTCTACATGATAAAGTCCTCTATAAATGGAAGTTTTATTATTAAATGATCAATGATGCGTGGAGAGGAATAACTTCAGGAGGGAGGGAAGAAACAAAAAAAATGCTAATTGTGCAGGTTTGACCCCTGCGTTCAGAATATTATATTTCAATTCATTTTATTTGCAGCACACCTGAACAGGAGCAAATGACCGTGATGTGGTTAAGCTGGATGATCAGAGAGGAGGCATATTTTGAGAGGTGAGATTCAATGCAGCATTCCTGCATTTTACCCATAAAGTAAGGTCTCGGGTTAGAATTTTCAGTTGGTGTGAAGTTAACTAGAAGCAGCTGATCCAAGTTGGACCAGATGGCTTCATCTTCCAAAAAGGTGCCGTATCAGCCCAATCCAATCCAGGTGAGAGCATTTAGTTAGAGCAGTGGCTTCTCCCTGTGTCTCGGCCATTATTCCTCCCTCGAACTATGTTACCAAAATAAAGGTGAAGTGTTATTCGATCTCATTACTATGTGTGGGACCTTGCTGTACACAAAATGGCTGCCACAATTGTCTACATAACCAGTCAGTGCATTGCAAAGTAATTCAATGTACATTAAGTGCTTTGAGATGTGTCTAAGCAATGTGATAGGCGCTAAAGCAAGTTTTTCTTTCATCAGTGCGAGCAGATCCCCTGTGGCTTTGCTTACAGTAAGTCAGATGATACGCAGTTCTATAACAAGAGCGTTATACCAGGTCACGCATACTGGGCCATAATTTGCCAGAGGTGGGCAGCTTACTTTGTCTCAGATCTCGGCTTTCACGATGAAAGAATATTTTATATTCATTGGATGTAGGCTAGGTCAGCATTTATTGCCCATCCCTAATTGCCCTTGAGAAAGGTGGTGGTGAGCCGCTAGACATTTCGGCAGGCAGTTAAGAGTCAATGACATTGCTGTGGGTCTGGAGTCACATATAGGCCAGACCGGGTAAGGACGGCAGATTTCCTTCCCTAGAGAACATTAGTGAACCAGATGGGTTTTTACAACAATCATTACTGATGCTAGCTTTTTATTCCAGATTATTATTTAATTGAATTTAAATTCCCCGGCTGCCGTGGTGGGATTTGAACTCGTGTCTCCGGATCATTAGTCCAAGCCTCTGGATTACTAGTCCAGTAACAGAACCACTATGGTACAATACCCCTATAATGACTTACCCACAACACTTGGATGGAGTGAAGTAACACTGTTTTCTTGTGTATGTTCCAGTACCACAGGGGTCTCTGCTTCATTTGGTGAGATGCTGCTACTGGTTGCAATGTATTTCCATAGCAACCAACTCAATGCCATCATCGACTTGGTCTGTTCCACTCTGGGGATGAAGGTAAGTCTGACTCCGTCTCTTTTTTTAGTTGTGGTTTACAGGTGTTGAGAAAATGAAAGCAGTTGCCATTTAGCCAAAGGCTTCTCCTTCTAAACATTTTTTGGGGGATATTCACCACATGCACATGCACACATTCTTTTTTTCCATTCTGTTCACCCAGGGCTGTTCATCACTTGTAAGTGACATGATCCCACGCTGCAGCTAATGCTGTCTTAGTCACCAGGGTGCGTACAAGAGCTAACAGGAGCCCAATGATCCCTCCCTCTGGGGATTTACTTGGCTTCTGCTGTAGCATTGAAGCAGATGTGGGAAGTTGTTCGCAGTGCTGTAGCTTGTTTAACCTTCCAGCTGTTCATGACTAATATTGAAACCCTAATATATTACCAGTAAATTACAAAAAAGAAAAACATTGTGACGTTTTTCTACAAAATAGAAACTGAATTTGGCAGGAAGGGAACAGAAATGATCTGACCGTGCAGGATGTTGATGTGCTGACACAATGCCCTCGAGTGGTAACATTCAAGTTTGCTTGAGAGTTTCCTTATAGCAAGTTCTCAGTTTCTCCTTTCCCATCGGGAAGACAAACTGAGCAGAGAGTGTAGGTGCGTTCTCTGCTCCTCCCCCCAAACAATAGAGGGGAATATTGAAGGATGAATTGGGTCATCTGAGCCCACTGTTCTGAGGGCGTGATTAGAGTAGTCACTCAGAAGCAGAGATACTCGCCCCTCAACCGAGGCTTGAAGCATGGTGTGACAGGAAGAAAGTCAATAAATACACAGTGTGATTGGAGGAAGAATGTTACATTTAAACAACAACAACAACTTGCATTTATATTGCACCTTCAATCTAGACAAATGCCCCAAAGTGCTTTACAGAAACATTATCAAAACAAAAAAGGAGATATTAGGTGGGGGTGAGCAAATGCTTGGTCAAAGGTGGGTTTTAAAGAGGCTCTTAAAGGAGGACAAGGAATTGGAGGGGTTTAGGGATGGAATTCCAAGCATGAGACCTGGTTGGCTGAAGACACGGCTGCCAACCGTGGGGTAAAGGGAAGGGGCATGCACAACAGACCAGTGTCAGACTAATGGAGAGTTCGGGCAGGGAGTATTGGAGGGCTGGAGAAGATAACCAAGATGGGGAGGTGTAAGGCCATGAGGGGATTTGAACAGAAGCATGAGAATTTTGAACTTGAGGTGTTGGGGGGCCAGGAGCCAATGTAGGTCAACAAGGACAGGGGTGATGGGTTAGCAGTACTTAGTGTGGGATACGAGGCAGGCCACAGGGTTTTAGATGAGCTCAAGTTTATGAAGGTTGGAAGGCCAGGAGAGCATTGGAATAGTCTAATCTGATGGGGACTGGCATGGATGTGGGTTTCATTGGCAGATGGGCTCTGGTAGGGGCGGAGGTGGCCAATATTTCAACTCGTGCTCTGGACAGGGAACCTCCCTCACCAATAGCGCATATTGGAAATTCCAGCAATGTGAAGTCAGAAAATGACCCCTTAAATGTTAACTTTGTAAATGGGTGTTGCTCTGAGATGAAGCTTTACCTGTAGGGGACTGTATTGAGGCCATGCTGCTGTTCCCTGTTGAAAGAAACTGAAACTAACAGCTTTATAATTTCTGGCTTAGATTGCAATTAAATCAAGCTCACTGAACAGGATGAAAACCATCTTCACACAGGAGATATTCACAGAACAGGTGAGTCCCCATCTTGCTCACACCTTTACCTTTGCATTTGTATATAGGGGAACACTATCAGTGCCTGTAAAGTTTTCAATTCTTGTCCAATTTGAATCACAAATCTCTGTGTACTTGACTTGAGACTTTCATCCTCTGGCCCTCTGCACTTGCCCTTGTCTTTCAGCTAAAGTAGAAAGAACTTGCATTTACACAGGCCTCATCACATCTTGCAGAAACATCCCAAAGTGCATCACATACAATGAGTTATTTTGAAGTGCAGTTGTTGCTATGTATGCAAATGTGGCAACCATTTTATGCACAGCAAGGACCCCCATACAGGAATGAGATGAATGGCCAGTTAATCTAATTTTGACATTGTTATTTGGGGGAGCAATGTTTGCCAGGAAACCTAAATGTGCTTGGAATAGTGCCATGGGATCCTTAATGTTCAGTTGAACCTTCAGAGCAGGTGGATAGGACCTCAGTTTAACGTTTTAAGACTCCATGGTAGAGCGTTACCCACCGCACTCCACCTAGTTGTCACATACACATACTGTTGTCTAACTCCTATGATCGACTGAGGGAAAATCTCCTGCTCTATGGCACTAAGCCATACAGATCAGGTAGGTACCAGGTTCTTTTTTTTTTATTCGTTTATGGGATCAGGGCGTCGCTGGCAATGTCAGCATTTATTGACCATCCCTAGTTGCCCTTGAGAAGGTGGTGGTGAGCCGCCTTCTTGAACTGCTGCAGTCCGTGTGGTGATGGCACTCCCACAGTGCTGTTAGGTAGGGAGTTCCAGGATTTTGATCCAGCGACAATGAAGGATCGGCAATATGCTTCTAAGTCAGGATGGTGTGTGACTTGGAGGAGAACTTGGAGGTGGTGGTGTTCCCATGCGCCTGCTGTCCTTGTCCTTCTAGGTGGAAGAGGTCGCGGGCTTGGGAGATGCTGCCGAAGAAGCCTTGGCGAGTTGCTGCAGTGCATCTTGTAGATGGTACACACTGCAGCCAAGGTATGCCGGTGGTGGAGGGAGTGAATGTTTTAGGTGGTGGATGGGGTGCCAATCAAGCGGGCTGCTTTGTCCTGGATGGTGTCGAGCTTCTTGAATGTTGTTGGAGCTGCACTCATCCAGGCAAGTGGAGAGTATTCCATCACACTCCTTACTTGTGCCTTGTAGATGGTGGAAAGGAGAGTCAGAAGGTTAGACACTCACTGCAGAATACCTAGCCTCTGACCTGCTCTTGTTGCCACAGTATGTGTGTGGCTGGTCCAGTTAAATTTCTAGCTAATGGTGACCCCCAGGATGTTGATAGTGGGGGATTCGGCGATGGTAATGCCATTGAATGTCATGGGGAGATGGTTAGACTCTCGCTTGTTGGGGATAGTCATTGCTGTTAGATCCGGGTATCTTAATGTTGTGTCCTTCAGTAATCAGACAAAAGACTGCAGGGAACGATCAACAGGTGTTTACTGAATGAGGGTTCAAACTGCAACTGACTGTACAGATCACTACTCAGGTTTATATACAGGTGTGGTCACTGCTGGTACTACAGGATACAGGAGCTGTAAAAAGTAGTTCTCCCCCTTAAAGGTACATACATTACAATTCCTCCCCTTTTAGATTAACAGTACCATAACACTCATTTAACAATTAAATATCAAACTAATTACAATTAACACTTTTAACATGCAACATGAAAATAGTCTATTTATAAATTCAGTCTTTGGGGAGGCTTCCTGATTCTGGATAACGCCTTTCCCGAGTGTCTCGCTCTTGGTGCGGAGGCGATTCTAACACCCTGTCGTCAGTTGATTCATCAGCTTCCAATGCTATTGTTTCTGAGGTAGATGCGACCTGTACGTCGGGTTCCTCACCAGGTACGTATGGCCGAGACATGGGGTTGACTCGTTCCTGTGACTCTAGGATCTGGTCAGCATGGCGTCTCTCAATGTTCTCCCCAACATCCACTGTGTACATTAGTGGCCCCTGCCGTGTGCATATCGTTCCTGGTTGCCATTTCTCTGTTCGGTAGTCGCGGGCCAAGACTGGTTGCCCTACATTGAAGCTCCTTGTCGGCTTCTCATTGATGTGCTGGAATTGCTTATTCTCAACATCTCTTCGTACATTTGGTCTGAGCAAAT
Organism: Somniosus microcephalus; assembly: GCF_052327205.1. Taxonomy (NCBI): domain Eukaryota; kingdom Metazoa; phylum Chordata; class Chondrichthyes; order Squaliformes; family Somniosidae; genus Somniosus; species Somniosus microcephalus. Next base: position 51,209,847 of record NC_141008.1, read on the forward strand.
CCAGACGAGATCTCAACCTTCGGTTAAAGAACATCATGGCCGGGGCCTGGTTGGGGACTGCATGTGTCGCGTTTCTGTAGGCTAACAGGAAATTGTCCACCTTATGCTGCAGTGGAATGTCATCATCGCACATGGCCTTTACTGCTTTTTTTAAAGGTTTGTACGAACCTCTCAGCCAATCCATTTGTGGCTGGATGATACGGGGCGGATGTGTAATGCCTTACCTCATTCCTTTTCATAAATCTTCGAAACTCTTCAGACACAAACTGTGGTCCGTTATCAGAGCAAATCTGCTCTGGCAAGCCGTTCCTGGCAAAAATGGTCCGTAGGAGTGCAATAGTTTTCTCCGTGGTGGTGGAGGACCTTTTGATCACCTCAGGCCATTTCGAGTGCGCATCCACGGCTATTAAAAACATTGAGTCCATGAATGGACCAGCAAAATCAATATGCACCCGTTGCCATGGAGAGGAGGGCCACTCCCGTGGGTGTAGAGGGGCATGTGGTGGTGCATTTTGGACCTTCTGGCATCCTGAGCAGCTCTTTGTCAGGTCCTCAATTTGCTGATCGATCCCCGGCCACCACACATAAGCCCTAGCAAGGCTTTTCATTTTCACCCCTCCCAGATGACCTTCATGAAGCTCATTGAGCACTCTCTCCCTTAACTTGGGTGGAATTACCACTCCGGATCCACACATCAAGGTCCCCTGGCATACTGACAGCTGTTCGCTTCTGGATGAGCATGCTGGCAACAGTGAGTTGCCATGTGCTGACCATCCCTTCACCGTCAAATCATATACCCGAGACAGTGTCGGGTCATTTCGGGTCTCCTTCTCTATACCAGCATTAGTTACTGGCAAGCATTCAATTATAGTCGAATGAAATATTTTGACAGGATCCACTGCTGGTGCTTCCTCCGCAGTAGGCAGTGGCAGGCGTGATAGCCCATCAGCGTTTCCATGCTGTTTCGTGCCCTTATACTCGATATCATATTGGTGCGCCCCTAGAAAAAGGGACCATCTTTGTAGCCGTTGCGCAGTCATCACCGGAACGCCCTTCTTTGGATTAAAGATGGAGACAAGTGGTTGGTGGTCAGTCAGCAAGGTGAACTTCTGCCCGTGCAGATAGTGATTGAACTTTTTCACTCCCCACACTAGGCTGAGGGCCTCCCTGTCAATCTGGGCGTAGTTACACTCAGCTGAGGTTAGTGACCGAGACGCAAAAGCTACTGGCCTCTCCAAGCCGTCCGGGAATTTGTGCGACAGCACCGCTCCAATGCCATAGGGTGATGCATCACACGCCAACCGAATTGGTAGTGCTGGGTTGAAATGAGCCAACACCTCTTTTGATGTGATCAATGCTTTGCTCTTCTGGAAAGCTCGTTTACATTCGTCACTCCACTTCCATGGTACCCCCGTTTGCAGTAGGGTGTTCAGTGGGTGTAGTACGGTAGACAAGTTCGGCAAGAACTTATGGTAGTAGTTCATCAGCCCGAGGAACGACCTCAGTTGTGACACATTTTCTGGTGCTGAAGCCTTGACTACTGCCTCAATCTTTTATGGGGACTTATGTAACCCCTCTTTATCAATAACGTGGCCACAATACGAGATCTGCTTCTGGAAAAACTCGCATTTGTGGCAATTAGCTCGGAGCCCATATTCCTTCAATCTAGTGAGCACCAGCTCCAGGTTGGCGAGATGATCACTGTCATTTTCGCCCGTGACCAGGATGTCGTCCAAATAACACTGGGGCCTAGCAATTCAGTATAGCCACGTTTGGGGCGCTATAGCCGGGCGGCCGCTAAAGTTTGCGCCCGGCGCAACGTCGCACCACCTTCGCCGATATTCAGTGGCATCGCCCCAAGAGGTTGCTGCTGCGCTAAAACAGGCGATGCACGACTATCATTAGGCGCTAAGCCGGCGGCCCGGGGCGATACCCCCGAGGGCGGGCACAGCACAGGTGCGGCGAGTTGCTGATTGACGGCAGACACTCTGGCGCCGGTGAGCTCTTAAAGGGGGAGGGTGGATTTGTTTGCCTGCCACGCCCTGCAGCCCTGAAGCAAGGCCTGACCACTGCTGCTTGATCTGTACAACGCCCAGGACTATGGAGAAGGCCAACGTTTGCACCCATTGCAGCCCCCATTATATGTTTCCAATCAATGCTATGGCTCTGAAGTTAAAGACAAGTGCAAAGCTGTGGCCTGAAGCCACAACTACCTGTGCAAGTGTTGAGCCAAACCAGAAAGCTCTCTACCTTTGTCTCTCTGCAAAGATCCGTCTCTCACAAAGAAGGAGTGTTGCAAAATGGCTGCCATTTCTACTGCAGGAGGAGTGCCCTTTAATTTGCGCCCCCCTCGCCCCGTAGCAACTGGGAACCGTTCCCCTCTACCAGTCGCTAGGGGCGCCAGGCGCACAATAGGCCGGCGCCACTGAATTTCCGGTTTGGGGCGCACAAAGGGCGTTGCACGATGAAATGACGTCAGGATCTGCGCGCGCAGCTGAGCGCGCGCAAAGGCTTTGCGCCGCCGCTAAATCTTTACTGAAGTTGGGGAGAGGCGCAGATCGCGCTGCGCCCGGCCGCTAGCCGCCTAGCACCCCACATCTCCTCCTCCTAAGGCGCTAGCGGCTGGCGCAAACAACTGAATTTCTAGGCCTGGGTCCCTAGAATCCCTTGCAGGACTTGTTCCATTGCCCTTTGCCAAATAGCCGGAGCTGATGCTACCCCGAACACCAGCCAGTTGTATTGGTAGAGACCTTTGAGTGTTGATCGTGAGGTACTGTTTCGAGGCTTCTTCTACCTCCATTTGCAGGTACGCCTGGGCCAGATCAATCTTAGTGAAGCGTTTCCCTCCAGATAGCGAGGCGAAAATATCTTCAATCCGCGGAAGCGGATATTGTACAGTGTGAAGGACTGGGTTCATTGTCACCTTAAAGTCCCCACAGATGCGAACCTTCTTTGGTTCCCCAGGCGTATTACTCAACGACCTCTTCATTACAGGAACGATGGGTGTAGCCCACTCGCTCCAGTCCACTTTGGACAGTACTCCTGAACGTTCCAAACCTTCCAGCTCTGCTTCGACGGCTGGGCGGATCACATAAGGTACCGGTCTGGCCTTAAAAAAAAAAAAAAAAAAAAAAAAAAAAAAAACTTTGGGCTTGCATTTTCCTCTATTTTGATCATCGCTGTTATGCCTTTTAGTGTTCTGAGTCCCTGCTGGAACACTTCTTGTGCATCAGTTAGCATTTTTGACAGTCGTCCAGGTGTGACGTCGTCATCCTTTTTGGCATCTACAGTCAGTGCTTGTATGGAATGCCAATCTAGCTGTATCTTCCGGATCCATTCACGTCCTAGTAGTGGTGGTCCTCCATCTGGCAATACATATAGGTCCATTTTTGGTGTTTCCTTGCCATTATATATAACGTTCACCCTTATTTTTCCTTTGGGGTAGACTTTTTGCCCCGTGTACGTCTTCAAGACAATCTTTGTATCGCTCAAGGGTATATGTGAGAATAGCCGCTTGTAGTCCTTTCGGTTTATGACTGTTAGGGCTGATCCTGTGTCCAATTCCATTTTCACTTGGACTCCTGCTATCTTGAGCGTGACCCAGATAGTTTGGTGATCCTCCATTTTGATCACATTATGTAGTTTCAGGCAACCCAGCTCCTTGCTTCCGGAGTCTATCACTTTTCTGTTCGTCTGAACTACTCTCCGTCACCTTATGTACCTTCTTGTACTTCTCCTGTGGAGATTTCTTGCTGCTGGTTTTCTTTCCTGACCTGCAGACTCTTGCTATGTGTCCTACTTTTCCACACTGTCTGCACACTTTGTCCTTGAACCAGCAATCATTATGGTCGTGTGTTGTTCTGCCGCAGCGATAGCACTTCACTGTTCCATATGACATTTCATTTGTGCCATATTCTTGCGGTCTCCATTGTATCTCTGCAGCGCCCCGTGCGGCTGCTTCGTGTGATACTGCAATGCTGAAAGCCTTGTCCAGCGTAAGATCCTTTTCTGATAGAAGCCGTTTCTGGGTTCCTTCACTTTGAAGCCCACACACAAACTTGTCCCTTAAAGTATCTGCTAGTCCAGTTCCAAACTGGCAGTGTTTCGATAGCTTGCGCAGTTCCGTTAAGTACTCAGCATTACTTTCATCTTTATGCTGGTTCCTTTTGTGAAACTTAAATCTTTCTGCTATCAGCAGCGGTGTGGGGTTTAAGTGGTCCTGTAGGATTGACACTATGTTTTCAAAATCCTTTTCTACTGGCTTCTCTGGGGTTACTAGGTTTCGTAGTAAGCCATAGTTTTTGCACCCATTGAATTCAACAATACCAGCGCTTTCTTGTCATCTGGCACTTCATTCGCCTTGCAGTATACTTCTATGCGTTCGACATATGTCGTGCAATCTTCGACTTCATTGTCGAACGCTGTGATACTGCCACTCTTCGGCATTTTTGGGTGTGGTTAGACTGGCTTAAAATGGCGTCTCCCGCGCTTTCCTTTCTTCCCCGCTGCGGCTTAAAATGGCGTCTCCCGCGCTTTCCTTTCTTCCCCGCTGCGGCTTAAAATGGCGTCTCCCGCGCTGCTGCCAACGCCGCTCTCGGCGGTCCTCGTGGCAATGGCAGCGCCTCGCGTTTTCCTGCGCGCCTCTCTCTCCCGTTGACGCTGCTCGGCCCTTGAACACCGGCTGCGCTCTGCTCTCTCTCTCGCCTCTCTCCCCCGTTGACGCTACTCGGCCCTTGAACACCGGCTGTGCTCTGCCCTCTCTCCCCCGTCGAAGCTGCTCGGCCTTTTTCTGTGCCGCTCGGTCGGCTCTAGCCACCGCTGTCCGGGAAGGGTCTGCGCAGTACCTGTTGCCAGCCCGTTTCGCTGGACCACCATGACTGGAAAGCCAAGCCTGGCTCTCGACAGCCTCCCCTGCGATGCCCGTGCTTCTGGACTCGACCTCCTCCCACTGTTCTCCAGGAGCGAATCCCTGGGAGGTGATGCAGAGTTGCAGGTAGGTTCGAATCTTTGTCGTCGCCAATGTTAGATCCGGGTATCTTAATGTTGTGTCCTTCAATAATCAGACAAAAGACTGCAGGGAACGATCAACAGGTGTTTACTGAATGAGGGTTCAAACTGCAACTGACTGTACAGATCACTACTCAGGTTTATATACAGGTGTGGTCACTGCCGGTACTACAGGATACAGGTGCTGTAAAAAGTAGTTCTCCCCCTTAAAGGTACATACATTACAATTGCCTGGCACTTCTGTGGTGCGAATGTTACCTGCCACTTATCAGCCCAAGCCTGAACGTCGTTCAGGTCTTGTTGCATGCGGGCATGGACTGCTTCATTATCTGTGGAGTTGCGAATGGCGCTGAACACTGCAGTCATCAGCGAACATCCCCATTTCTGACCTTATGTTGGAGGGAAGGTCATTGATGAAGCAGCTGAAGATGGTTGGGCCTAGGACACTGCCCTGAGGAACTCCTGCAGTGATGATTGACCTTCAACCACCACAAGCATCTTCCTTTGTGCTAGGTATGACTTCAGCCGGTGGCGCGTTTTCCCCCTGATTCCCATTGACTTCCGTTTTACTAGGGCTCCTTGATGCCAGACTCGGTCAAATGCTGCCTTGATGTCAGGGGCAGTCACTCTCACCTCACCTCTGGAATTCAGCTCCTTTGTCCATGTTTGGACCAAGGCTGTAATGAGGTCGGGAGCCGAGTGGTCTTGGCGGAACCCAAACTGGGCATCAGTGAGCAGGTTATTGGTGAGTAAGTGCCGCTTGATAGCTCTATCAATGACACCTTCCATCACTTTGCTGATGATTGAGAGTAGACTGATGGGCCGGTAATTGGCCGGGTTGGAATTGTCCTGCTTTTTGTGGACAGGACATACCTGGGCAGTTTTCCACATTGTTGGATAAATGCCAGTGTTGTTGCTGTACTGGAACAGCTTGGCTCGAGGCACGGCTAGTTCTGGAGCACAAGTCTTCAGCACGATAGCCGGGATGTTGTCGGGGCCCACAGCCTTTGCTGTAGCCAGTGCACTCAGCCGTTTCTTGATATTACGTGGAGTGAATCGAATAGGCTGAAGAATGGCTTCTGTGATGGTGGGGACCTCAGGAGTAGGCTGATATGGATCATCCACTCGGCAGTTCTGGCTGAAGATGGTTGCAAACGCATCAGCCTTGTCTTTTGCACTCACGTGCTGGGCTCTGTGGTAAACCACTTTTATCGTTCACTACCGTTACACTATGGTTATCACTGTTTATATCGTTACACTATGGTTATCACTGTTTACACTGTTGTATCACTACACAAGGTCACCTCTTGCCACGCTGTTATACCTGGGCTGACCACAGCTGACTCCGCCCATGGCTCCGCCTGCTTGCCCAGGTATAAAGGTGGTCGACTGGCTAGTATTCCTCCTTGTTGGATCCGATCACCCACGAGGGTGGGCTCTGTTATTTAGCCAATAAAAACCTATAGTTACTAACTTAACTCGTCGCTTTTCATGAACTGAATTGATAGGTATATCAATTTTATTGGCTAAATTTTGAAATGTCTACAACGGAGCAGCCAAACGACCAGTCAGACGTACAGCCTCAGCCAAACGGCCATCTACAACAGCCCCAGCAGCCGGCCTGGCTACGAGCCCTCCGGCCGCCGTACCTGGATCTAAACCCACAGGCTGCGAATTCAGCCCTCGACTTCGAACACTGGCTGAGCTGCTTCGAAGCCTACCTGGGAGAATCCGGCGTGCCTCCGGCATCCAAACTAAGAGTTCTGACCGCTCAGGTGAGCCCTAAAGTATTTGCACTCATCCGGGACATTGCCACATACGAGGACGCCCTCAACCTGCTAAAAGAACAGTATCGGAGCCCTGTAAACTCAATGTACGCCAGGCATCTCCTAAGATCCCGCTCGCAACAGCCAGGAGAGTCGGTTGATGATTTCTTACGGGCGCTGCAAATACTCGGCAGGGACTGTGACTTTAAAGCCGTAACAGCTGCAGAACATACAGATGGAAACATCCGAGATGCCTTCGTGAAAGGCCTTCGGTCAGACTACTCACGGCAAAGACTGCTGGAATCAAAGGACCTCGACCTGAATACAGCTGCTATCCTCGCTCGCTCCTTGGAAGTGGCCCATCGGGACCTCGAGGCGTACTCCAGGTACTGTGCTGCGCGACCCTGGGACTCGGGCCCGACCCCGGCCGCAATACCCCTCGCACCGCCGCCTCTGGGACCTACCACAGCGTCGGTGTCCCGGAACCGATCGGGACCGCCACCCCCGGTACCGGCTGCGACATCGGAGCCCCGCGATCGGGCCGCCGGCTGCTTCTTCTGTGGCCAGGCGAAACACCCGAGGGCGCGCTGCCCTGCAAGAAATGCGACCTGCTCTGACTGCCACAAGAAAGGCCACTTCGCGAAGGCCTGCAGGGGGAAAGCCACAGACGCCAGCAGTGCCTCATGCGAGTTGTGGGGGCGGCCATCTTTCATCAAGGCCACAGATGCCAGTATCCCCTCGTGAGTCGTGGGGGTGGCCATCTTTGATCAAGGCCACCGACGCCGGCAGTGCCTCATGTGAGTTGTGGGGGCGGCCATCTTCTCCGCCATTTTATTCAACGTTGTGGGCGCCGCCATTTTGTTCACCACACTCGACCGCCACCTTGTCTCCAGAGCTGACCACCGCCTCACCCGCAGACTACAGCAGCTCGCTCAGCCATACACTAGCCTCCGTCACACTTGACCAAGCTCGCCCGCACCACCTGTCCAAGTCCATGATGGACATCAAAGTAAACGGCCACGCCACGACCTGCCTGTTCGACAGCGGAAGCACGGAGAGTTTCATCCATCCAGACACGGTGAGCCACTACTCCCTCACTGTCCGGCCAACGCGCAACCGGATCTCGATGGCGTCGAGGTCCCATTCTACAGACATCAGCGGCTACTGTGTTGTGACCCTGTCGGTTAGGGGCACGGAGTATAAAAATTTTAAACTTCTCGTCCTGCCCCAGCTCTGCGCTGCCGTCCTACTAGGGCTGGATTTCCAATCCCACCTTCAAAGTGTCACTTTGGCATACGGTGGACCCCTCCCCCCACTCACAGTCTACAACCAGCAGCTTTTAAACCGCCCACCGCGTACCACCTGCGGCCTATCCACCCTCAAGGTCCCGCCCCCCTCCCTGTTCACTAACCTCACCCGCGACTGTAAACCCGTCGCTACCAAGAGCAGGCGGTACAGCGCCGGGGACAGAGCTTTTATTAGCTCCGAGGTGCAGCGACTCCTGAAGGAGGGCATCATCGAGAGAAGCAACAGCCCCTGGCGTGCCCAGGTCGTAGTCGTTAAGACCGGCGATAAACACCGCCTGGTCATCGACTACAGCCAAACCATAAACCGGTACACCCAGCTGGACGCATACCCCCTTCCCCGCATATCTGATATGGTCAATCAGATTGCACAGTACCGGGTATTCTCTACCATCGACCTTAAGTCGGCCTATCACCAACTCCCTATCCGCCCTGAGGACCGCCAGTATACCGCCTTCGAGGCGAATGGCCGCCTCTACCACTTCCTTAGGGTTCCCTTCGGCGTCACCAACGGGGTTTCGGTCTTCCAAAGGGAGATGGACCGGATGGTTGACCAGAACGGGCTGCATGCCACGTTCCCTTATCTAGATAACGTCACCATCTGCGGCCGCGACCGGCAGGACCATGATGTTAATCTGGAGAGATTCCTCCGTACGGCCCAACGGCTGAACCTCACCTACAATAAGGAGAAATGTGTGTTTAACACCTCGCGCCTTGCCATCCTCGGCTGCGTAGTAGAGAATGGAGTCAGCGGCCCCGACCCCGAAAGAATGCGCCCCTTCATGGAGCTTCCCCTCCCCCACTGTCCAAAGGCGCTGAAGAGAACCCTGGGGCTCTTCGCCTACTATGCCCAATGGGTGCCCAATTATGCGGACAAAGCCAGACCCCTCATGAAGTCCACCTCCTTCCCCCTGACGGCAGAAGCATGCGCAGCCTTCTCCCTCATAAAGGGAGACATTGCACGGGTAAGCACGGTGGCATAGTGGTTAGCACTGTTGCCTCACAGCGCCAGAGACCCGGGTTCGAATCCGGCCTCGGGCGACTGTCTGTGTGGAGTTTGCACATTCTCCCCGTGTTTGCGTGGGTTTTCTCCGGGTGCTCCGGTTTCCTCCCACAGTCCAAAGATGTGCGGGTTAGGCTGATTGGCTATGATAAATTGACCCTTAGTGTTAGGGGGATTAAATAGGTGGGGTTACAGGGATAGGGTGGGATATGTGTTGGGGTTACGGGGATCGGGTGGGATATGCGTCGGTGCAGGCTCGATGGGCCGAAATGGCCTCTATCTGCACTGTGGGGTTTCTGTGATTCTGTGATTGCTAAGGCCACAATGCACGCGGTGGATGAGTCTATCCCTTTCCAAGTGGAGAGCGATGCATCCGACTTCGCCCTAGCTGCAACCCTTAACTAGGCGGGGAGACCTGTGGCCTTCTTCTCAAGGACCCTCCAGGGCCCTGAGATCCGACACTCTTCGGTCGAGAAGGAGGCCCAGGCGATCGTGGAGGCAGTACGACGCTGGAGGCATTACCTGGCAGGCAAACGATTTACCCTCCTCACCGACCAGCGCTCGGTCGCTTTTATGTTTAATAACAAGCTGAGGGGCAAAATCAAGAACGACAAGATCTTGAGGTGGAGAATCGAGCTCTCCACCTACGATTATGATATCTTGTACCGGCCTGGTAAACTGAACGAACCCCCAGATGCTCTATCACGGAGTACATGCGCCAACGCGCAAATTGATAGACTGCAGACCCTCCACAACGACCTCTGCCACCCCGGGGTCACCAGACTTTACCACTTCATTAAGGCCCGCAACCTGCCCTACTCCATCGAGGAGGTCAGGACCATGACCAGGAACTGCCAAACCTGTGCCGAATGCAAACCGCATTTCTTTAGGCCGGACAGAGCAAGCCTGATCAAGGCCACCCGCCCCTTCGAGCGCTTGAGCATCGATTTTAAGGGGCCCCTCCCGTCCTCTGACCGTAATGTGTACTTCCTCAACATTATTGATGAGTACTCCCGTTTCCCCTTTGCCTTCCCCTGCCCAGACATGACCAGTACCACGGTCATCAAATGCCTGAACGACCTCTTCGCCTTGTTCGGGTTCCCGAACTATATACATAGCGACCGGGGCTCATCCTTCATGAGCGAGGAACTTCGCCAGTTCCTACTAGCGAGAGGTATTGCTGCAAGCCGGACCACCAGCTACAACCCCCGAGGGAACGGCCAGGTGGAAAGAGAGAACGCGACTGTCTGGAAGGCCGTTCTCTTAGCCTTAAAGTCTAAGGGCCTCCCAACCTCTCGCTGGCAGGAAGTCCTCCCGGCAGCTCTGCATTCCATCCAGTCACTGCTTTGCACCGCCATTAACGCCACCCCCCACGAACGAATGTTTGTTTTCCCCAGGAAGTCGACTACGGGAACCTCGCTACCAACATGGCTGACTTCTCCGGGGCCCGTCTTGCTGCGAAAGCACGTGAGGGCCCATAAAACGGACCCCCTGGTCGAGAGGGTGGACCTCCTGCACGCCAACCCCCAGTACGCCTATGTGGCATACCCAGACGGGCGGGAGGACACGGTCTCCTTACGAGACCTCGCACCCTCGGGCACCCCTGAGACACCACCGTTACCCCCCACCACCCCCCCCCAAATCCAGCCCAGGTAGACGGCATGCCGGAACCCCACGAGCCTTCGCCGACCACGCAGACACCAGCATTAACATCGGATACTGCACCACCGCCGCCGCTGCTGCGCCGATCAGAAAGGCTTACGAGGCCTCCGGACAGACTGACATACCCGAACTGGTAGTACACTTCACCCCGCCGGACTCAAATTTAAACAAGGGGTGAATGTGGTAAACCACTTTTATCGTTCACTATCGTTACACTATGGTTATCACTGTTTATATCGTTACACTATGGTTATCACTGTTTACACTGTTGTATCACTACACAAGGTCACCTCTTGCCACTCTGTTATACCTGGGCTGACCACAGCTGACTCCGCCCATGGCTCCGCCTGCTTGCCCAGGTATAAAGGTGGTCGACTGGCTGGTATTCCTCCTTGTTGGATCCGATCACCCACGAGGGTGGGCTCTGTTATTTAGCCAATAAAAACCTATAGTTACTAACTTAACTCGTCGCTTTTCATGAACTGAATTGATAGGTATATCAGGCTCCACCATCATTGAGGATGGGGATATTCATGGCGCCTGCTCCTCCCGTTAGTTGTTTAATGGTCCACCACCATTCACGACTGGATGTGGGAGGACTGCAGAGCTTTGATTATGGGATCGCTTAGCCCTATCTATAGCCTGCTGCTTCCGCTTTTTAGCATGTATTCCTGTGTTGCAGCTTCCCCAGGTTGGCACCTCATTTTTAGGTACGCCTGTTGCTGCTCCTGGCATGCTCTTCTACACTCGTTGTTGAACCAGGGTTGGTGGTAATGGTAGAGTGAGGGATATGCCGGGCCATGCGGTTACAGATTGTGGTGGAATACAATTCTGCTGCTGCTGATGGCCCACAGCGCCTCATGGATGCCCAGTTTTGAGCTGCTAGATCTGTTCTGAATCTATCCTATTTAGCACGGTGGTAGTGCCACACAACACGATGGAGGGTGTCCTCAGTGTGAAGACGGGACTGTGCGGTGGTCACTGCTGCCAATGCTGTCATGGACAGATGCATCTGCGACAGGTAGATTGGCGAGGACGAGGTCAAGTAGGTTTTTCCCCTCATGTTGGTTCACTCACCACCTGCCACAGGTCCAGTCTGGCAGCTATGTCCTTCAGGACGCAGCCAGTAGTGGTGATGGACATTGAAGTCCCCCACCCAGAGTACATTCTGTGCCCTTGCTACTCTCAGTGCTTCTTCCAATTGGTGTTAAACATGGAGGAGTACTGATTCATCAGCTGAGGGAGGGCAGCACGGTGGCATAGTGGTTAGTACTGTTGCCTCACAGCGCCAGGGACCCGGGTTCAAATCCGGCCTCGGGTGACTGTCTGTGTGGAGTTTGCACATTCTCCCCGTGTTTGCGTGGGTTTCCTCCGGGTGCTCCGGTTTCCTCCCACAGTCCAAAGATGTGCGGGTTAGGTTGATTGGCCATGATAAAGATTGGCCCTTAGTGTTAGGGGAGATTAAATACGTGGGGTTACGGGGATAGGGTTTGGGTGGGATGGTTGTCAGTGTAGGGACCGGGTGCTTGTGTTTGGATGATCAGCCATGATCTCGTTGAATGGCGGAGCAGGCTCGAAGGGCCGAATGGCCTACTCCTGCTCCTAGTTAAATGTTTCTATGTAATCAGCAGGAGGTTTCCTTGCCCATGCTTGACCTGGAACAGTACCCATGGATTGGAGGGTAGCTAATGTTACCCCACTATTCAAAAAAGGTGGTTGAGAAAAAGCGGGGAATTATAGACCGGTAAGCCTGACATCGGTAGTGAGGAAAATGCTAGAATCTATTATAAAAGATGTAATAGCAGAGCACTTGGTAAGCAGTGACAGGATCGGACAAAGTCAACATGGATTTACAAAAGGTAAATCATGCTTGACTAATCTGGAATTTTTTGAGGATGTAACTGGTAAAATAGATAAGGGAGAACCAGTGGATGTGGTGTATTTGGACTTTCAGAAGGCTTTCGATAAGGTCCCACATAAGAGATTAGCATGCAAAATTAAGGCACATGGGATTGGGGGCAAGGTATTGACTTGGATAGAGAACTGGTTGGCGGACAGAAAGCAAAGAGTTGGAATAAACGGGTCGTTTTCCGAGTGGCAGGCAGTGGCTAGTGGGGTACCGCAAGGATCGGTCCTAGGACCCCAGCTGTTCACAATATATATTAATGATCTGGACGAGGGAATTGGATGTAATATCTCCAAATTTGCAGACGACACAAAGCTGGGTGGGAGGGTAAGCTGTGAGGAGGATGTCATGAAACTCCAGTACGATTTGGACAGATTGGGTGACTGGGCAGAAACATGGCAAATGCACTATAATGTGGATAAATGTGAGGTTATCCACTTTGGTGGCAAAAACAGGAAGGCAGATTATTATTTGAATGGCAATAGATTGGGAGAAGGGGAAGTGCAAAGAGACCTGGGTGTTCTTGTGCACCAGTCGCTGAAGGTAAGCATGCAGGTGCAGCAGGCGGTTAAGAAGGCAAATGGTATGTTGGCCTTCGTAGCAAGAGGGTTCGAGTACAGGAACAAGGATGTCTTGCTACAGTTGTACAGGGCCTTGGTGAGACCGCACCTTGAGTATTGTGTGTAGTTTTGGTCGCCTTACCTGAGGAAGGACGTTCTTGCCATGGAAGGAGTGCAGCGAAGATTCACCAGGCTGATACCTGGGATGGCAGGAATGACGTATGAGGAGAGATTGTGTCGATTGGGCTTATACTCACTGGAGTTTAGAAGATTGAGAGGGGATCTCATCGAAACCTATAAAATTCTGTCAGGCCTGGACAGACTAGATGCAGGAAGGATGTTTATGATGGCCGGGGAGTCCAGAGCCAGGGGTCATAGTCTAAGGATAAGGGGTAAGCCATTTAGGACTGAAATGAGGAGGAATTTCTTCACCCAGAGAGTGGTGAACCTGTGGAATTCTCTGCCACGGAGGGCGGTGGAGGCCAGTTCATTAAATATATTCAAAAAAGAGTTGGATATATTTCTTAAGGCTAAAGAGGTATGGGGAGAAGGCAGGGACAGGGTACTGAATTTGGATGATCAGCCATGATCTCATTGAATGGCGGAGCAGGCTCGAAGGGCCGAATGACCTACTCCTGCTCCTATCTTCTATGTTTCTATGAAGCCATGAAACTTCATGGGGTCCGGAGTCAATGTTAAGGACTCCCAGGGCCATTCCTTCCCGACTGTATACCACTGTGTCGCCATACCCAGGGATGGTGATGGAGGAGATTGGGACATTGGCTGAAAGGTATGATTCTGTGAGTATGACTGTCAGGCTATAGCTTGACTAGTCCCCAGATGTTGGTGAGGAGGACTTTGAAGGGTTGACTGGGCTGGGTGTGCCGTTGCCGTGTCCGTAGCCGGTGCCGAGGTCAATGCCAGGTGGTCCGTCCAGTTTCATTCTTATTATTTTGTTTCGTAGCGGTTAGTTACAACTGAGTGACTTGCTCGGCCATTTCAGAGGGCAGTTAAGAGTCAACCACATTGCTGTGGGTCTGGAGTCACATAGGCCAGGCCGGGTAAGGATGGCAGATTTCCTTCCCTAAAGGACATTAGTGAACCAGATGGGTTTTTACGACAAATCCAATAGTTTCATGGTTACCATTACTGATACTAGCTTTTTATTCCAGATTTATTTAAGTACAGTTGTTGTGGTGGGATTTGAACTCGCGTCTCTGGATCATTAGTCCAGGCCTCTGGATTACTAGTCCAGTAACATAACCACTACGCTACCGTTCCCGGTATGGAATCCCAATTTGTACTGAGTTAACTGAGCTGGGGCAACAGTAGGGTCTCCGTATTCCTGGGCTTGGGAGGGGAAGAATTGTCTGGGATTCTTGCACCTGAATGCCACCCAGTGAATCGTGCATGAAATATGCATGCATGTGAACATTGGGTGACACCAGCTGATGCTCACTGTCTCAGCCCCCACATAAAGCAAGGTACCACACAAGCGGCTGCTGTGGAGACATACCCCAGCATGAGTCAGGAGCAGTAGGTGCAAATGAGAAGGAAAATATTAAACACAGTTACCAATTAGGCAGAAACCAGTATGTGATCAGTTTACGTGGGTGCAACTGGCTTTATTTCTGCTTGTGTGGGGGAGGCACAGTGCTGCGCACAGACAAGTTCTATAGAAACTGAGTTAGGAAACATTAACCTTTTGTAATACAAATTTTAAATAGTTGACTTTTTTTCAGGTCACCTAGATTCGTATCTTTGCTACTTGGAGAGTGCAGATACAGTCTGGTGCTCAGTGTTGTGCCAGTGTGCCTTGGGTTAATTTCCAGGATGCGTGAGACACCAACCAGGCAGGATACCCCAACTGACTGGGGACTGGGAGACCAACCGTGCCTCATCCCACTCCATAGCACTGAGAGTTAGAGCTCTCGCCCTCTGTGCTGGCTTTTTAAATCATTTTTTTCTCTGTTAGTGTCAGCCGTGGCTCAGTTGGTGGCACCCTCGCCTCGGAGTCAGAAGGTCGTGAGTTCAAGTCCCACTCCAGAGACTTGAGCACAAAAATCTAGGCTGACACTCCCAATCCAGTACTGAGGGAGTACGGCACTGTCAAGAGGTGCCGTCTTTCGGATGAGATGTTAAACCAAGGCCCCGTCTGCTCTCAGGAGGATGTAAAAGATCCCACGGCACTATTTCGAAGAAGAGCAGTGGAGTTCTCCCTGGTGTCCTGGCCAATATTTATCCCTTAATCAACATCACTAAAATCAGATTATCTGGCCATTATCACATTGCTGTTTGTGGGATCTTGCTGTGCACAAATTAGCTGCCGTGTTTCCTACATTACAACAGTGACTACACTTCTTTTTTTTAAAGTACTTCATTGGCTGTAAAGCATTTTTAGACGTCCGGTGGTTGTGAAAGGCGCTATAGAAATACAATCTGCCTTTCTTTCAGTTTTCAAGTTATATATTTGGAGCACGAGTTTGAAAATGAGAAAATGCCTTTCATCCTGTCTCAGTTGCCCCATCATTTAGTGGAATGTCCAGCTGTTCAGAAAGTTGGTGCATTTCCAGATATCTCCTGGTGCCCCTTCACAACAAGTTACCGGGTTGTGTGCAGTGATGGTGCCGACTCTTGCCTGGCTAGGGGTGAAGTACCTCAGTACCTCCTGCAGGCCAAAGAGCAGGAACTTGGGTAGGTAGAAGGATGACGCATGTAAACCTCCTTCCTGCCATTGTGCGATGTAATGTGTGGGATAAATTTTTAAACGAGGGTCTTTAATTTTGAATATTAAATTTAATGACATGCTAATCACATTCTCGTATTTCTTTCTAATTTTAGGTAGTTACTGCCCACGCCGTGCGTGTACCTGTTACCAGCAACCTGACTGCCACCATCACTGGGTTCTTGCCCATACACTGTATTTACCAGTTATTAAGAAGTCGTGCTTTCACCAAGCACAAGGTTTCCATCAAGGTACGGAAGTACTTTTACTTGCATTTATTGTATTCAGAATTGTATTATTTTTAATATAATAGGGACTTGTAGTTTGCTCATGGCATCACCCACGGTCAGTCGATGAATGTAAGGTTCTTTTTAGTATACAAGATGGTGACGGAGCTGGGAAGGAGACTTCAGAAACTCGCTGCATGTAGCCACCTAGTGGCCAGAGCCCGCAAATACATTGTGACAGTTGACATAACAAATTTTAATAGGAAATGTTTACATAGCAAACTACAGTGGTAAATTATGACACAGAAATGTGACCAAAAATTGTAGCAACAGGAAGTAAGCTTTGTGGACAGCAAGTGCATGCCCTATGCAAAATATATGGGGAGGGAGGAGGCTCGTGTGGAGCATAAACACTGACATGGACCAGTTGGGCTGAATGACCTGTTTCTGTGCTGTACATTCTATGTAAGATTTAAATTATATATTATGTGTTTTATTCCTAATTTGTCCCTGCAAAGACATTACAATGAAGTGAGAAATAATGCTGGAAATGAAATGATTGATATTCCCATTGTATGTTTGTGATGAGGTTTCATGGCAGCAACTTAGAAACCCAACAAATAATCTTAGTGTTAAGGAAGTACTGCGATGTTTGCGTCACTACAAAGTGATTTCTACTTAGCAACACAAACGTGTCGGTACAACTCTGGAGTCGAGTCCCAACCTGACAGTGGAGCAGAGCAGTGTGAAGCCCCCACCCCTCTCCCCCATGGTGGAGGAGTCTCGCGCCACTTGGGTTTGACTGTGGGCTGATCCCTGTTGTAAGAGGTTGAGTTATGAGAAAAAGACTGGAGAAATTGACTTTACAGCCTTAAAAGGTACCTGAGATGTGAGGTATGAAAGGTAGTAAACGTTATGGAAAATGAGGGGATCCAGAACATTACCTCAATAAGATGAGTTGAAAAAAGCTGCGGATGCTTAGTCGTTGAGCATATTCAAGGCTGAGATCGATAGATTTTTGGACTCTAGGGGAATCAAAGGATATGGGGATCGGGCGGGAAGGTGGAGTTGAGGTCAAAGATCAGCCATGATCTTATTGAATGGCGGAGCAGGCTCAAGGGGCCGAATGGCCTACTCCTGCTCCTAATTCTTCTGTTATTATGATGTTCAAACTAAATTGCAAGAGTACCCCATGGGACAGCAGCACAAACTATTACACTGAATGATTAATACACAGAATGTATCTCCTAGATATAGTATGGGTGACAATCCAGCAATGGTTTAGGAAACAGTTAATGGCTGTGGCATGTAGGGTCTTTCTGGATCGATAACCAAAATGGGCCAAATAGCTTTCTCATCTGTAATTATCTTGACCACTTTATGGAGTATAACACTAACGTAGTGTCAAACCTGGTTTGAGTTTAGAATTGCTTTTAACTGATTTGTGCTCGCAGCATGTAAAATTCAGAGGCCGAGAGTGTAGCTTTGTGCACACTCTTCTGCTTCTGAGGATTTGATTCAGGGCCAGAAAATATAAACCAGGTACTGGCTAGCTGGAGCAATCTACAGTATATTATTACAAGGATTCAGCTTAATGCTAATTCACTGTGTGAAAGAAAAAGATTGCAGAGAAAGGTACAAAAAAACATGATTGGCTGACGTATGGAGGAGCCAAAACAGGAGCTATGTGCCAATCCACAGGCACAAAGGGAAGCTATGAAACTGGGTCAAGCCATCGGTTACAGAACAGCACCAAGGTGAAAGCTATAAAACAGTGAATTGCCTGCCCCCTCTGTTGAGAATGCTTTGGGCACAAAGAATAGAAATACATTCCTGCTGATTAATGGGAGAAATGATTGAAGTGATTGTATTAAACTAGAGACTAAAAGACACTTGCAGCAGTGCTGCTCTTAACTGCACTTTGGCCCCGTGCCGTTGGGATTGAAGTCCCGTGATCTCCAACTGTTGAATTCTTTATCTTTAATCTGGGTCAGCACTGAGGAGCGGTGGGTAGGAGGGAAAACATTGCAAGGCAAGTCAGTATCACTCTCTTGCAATCCCCGCTGACCTTCCCCGACGGTCACAAGCCATGTCCTGGAGGCTACTTGTCCTTCATCTGTCTTGGACTGAGGAAGGAGGATTAATTGTTAAGAAAAGTTTAATCCCCTTAGTAAGAAAATGTAGAAAGGCTTGTGTGGCAAAATAAGTGATGTGATTACTCTAGCCTTGGTGCGGAGCAGGGAGAATAGCCTGAATTCATACTGAAAATGGGTCGGTGCCTGAAGCGTGTCTCATTTCTCTGACTGTGCTTCTCCTGTGATGTCTGTTGCAGATAACGGGAGGTTCTGTAGGTATGGATATGGAATACCTGTACCATCATCATTAATACACATGAATAAATATCTAACATTCAGGCACCTGGGTGTGAATCCAGCCTAGACTATTAGCATGAAAGTCTCTGCTGTAAGGGTCCCAAGTCAAATGAACACTGTCCTTCTCGGTCCAGCTTCTGATGGGTTTGTGTATCTGGGAAATGCCTGGTCCCCACTCAGGACATAGCCTGGTGAGCAATCCCAAACCCGTAATTAAGGACACTGGGAATTCTGTCTGCAATCCAGTGACAAACCCACTGTGGTTGGTGCTTCTTATGAAAGCTGATGGGAATAAATATTGCATTTTTCAAAATTATTTGTTGATTTACACTTTTTAGGATTGGATTTACAGACAGATGTGTGAGACGACAACCCCTCTGCACCCTCAGCTAATCCCTCTGATCGACGTTTACATCAACTCCATCCTAACCCCAGCATCCAAGGCTAACCCTGAAGCCACAAACCAACCAATCACAGAACAGGAGGTCCTCAATGTATTCAACGGCCTTACTTGGGTGAGATCAGTATCTGTAAAGCCAGCGGGTCTGAAATGAAGTGTTGCAAGTTGTGGTTCATGCTAGTGGAATACTGTACCTCGATATTGCATTTTGTTTTTGGAAACATGAAAAAGATTGCTCTCCTATCCAATGTTCCCTTTAATCATTTTTGGGTGCGTGGCCCATTCAAAATACCGCACGTGCGCGGTTTTTCCCATTTAAAGCCAGTGAGCCAGCTGTGCTGGAACTCCAGAGCGCTGCGCGGCCGCACAGCTTAAAAGGAACATTGCTCCTGTCCTGCCTTCCCACCCCCCCCCCCCCACCACGGTTTAGAGTCACAGGCCTGCTCCCCCTCTTCAAACCCGCCCGTGTTTCCAGATTCAGCTCGTTTAAATAGCTTATATGAGCACCAAGCTTTACTGCCACGTGGGAAATTGATGCTTGCAGCTAATCGAGGGAGGGAAGTTGCACAGTGTTACGAGTTTCCGCTCCTAATCCTTGGACAATAATGCCTTGGGAACTGGTGCATTAAACACAGGAGAATCGTGTCCACTGTGTCTGAGCTATACAGACGAGGAAGGTCCCATATTCAATCCCAGTCTGCACTGTGTTTGACTGGGGCAGCATGAGGGGAAAACTTGCAAGGATTTCCATTCTCGATTGCTATGCAGCGACCGACCCCCTTGCATGTGTGTAAACACCAGGTAAGGACAGGATTAGGCTTGGTGTGATGCCACCACAGTTGTATAGCCTGCCGAAACTCTGTGCCAAGGCAGGAAGAATGGCCACTTGGCTGAGCTTCTAGACGACAATCGCTGCCTGTGGAACCGTACCCCAGTAAAGGGCTACAAACCTTCCGAGCAAAAATAAAATGCTAATATTCAAACTCCTAACCCTGAATCAGAAATTTAATTGCCAGTTTTAAAATGAGTGGGAGCGTTATGATGGCATGCCCATTCTCCAACCCAGTATGATTTCTGGTTTTGGGTTTGTTGGTATGGAATTGTCACATTATGGGTGACTGAACCCGCAGTGGTTTAATTTGTGCTTTCTAACTGGTATTCCTGCAGAGCTGCATGTGACTAGAAACAGAATGACACAAATTCCACCCCGGTGAAGGGTTTTCTTTCCACTGAACAGTCCCTCACTTTAATCTTAGATGTAACAAATTATTTTAGTCGTATGACGTATTCTCATTATTCAGCACTTTGTTGAATGTGGATTTGTTTTAAAGTTGTATCTGAAGAGCGCATGTGAAAATTACGAGGGCATCGAGCATTAAATACAAAGTCGACCATTTCGAGGGAGCCGCTTTAGTCATTTTCCTGTGCTTGTACATAGGGCGAGAACAACCGATGTCGACAGAGACACAGCATCACAGCCCAGCTGCTGGTCCTCTATTACACACTTTCATACGAGGAGACTCTATTGTCCAACGTGAAGTCATTAGGTATGTGTGTGTTTCTGCCTCACCCGGGGAGAGCGTTTCTTTTTAACCTCTTTCCTCTCGTTTACCCCCCCCCTCCCCGCCATCCCAAGGATTTCTCTCCATAGGTACAGTAGCCCATGTTAAAGGCAGGTAGGCTGAGACACACACACACACTCCTCTGCAGGCACCTCCACGTTGACCTACAGTCGGTGTAGCTTTCGAGGGAAACAGGTCTCGTATCTGGCTGGCTGGTCTTGATTTTTTCTTTTTCTCTCTCACCCCACCAACAGACCGGCCTGCAGAAGCAGGGCAGACCAAACGTGGTCTTCCCCATACAGTAAGATAACCCAATACGATAGCAAAATACTGCAGATGCTGGAAATCCGAAATAACAACAGAAAACGCTGGAAAAACTCAGCAGGCCAGGGCAGCATCTGTGGAGAGAGAAACCGAGTCAACGTTTCAGGTCGATGACCTTTCGTCAGATATCCGTGTCAGCCATGGCTCAGTGTTGACACTCTCGCCTCCGAGTCAGAAGGTTGTGGGCTCAAGCCCCACTCCAGGGACTTGAGCACAAAATCCAGGCTGACTCTTCAATGTCGTATTGAGGGTTGGAGGTGCTGTCTTTCGGATGAGACGTTTGGATGCCCTCTCAGGTGGACATAAAAGATCCCACGGCACTATTTGGAAGAAAAGCAAGGGAGTTCTCCCTGGTGCCCTGGCCAATATTTATGGCTCAATCAACATCACAAAAAACAGATTATCTGCTCATTATCACATTGCTGTTTGTGGGAGCTTGCTGTGTGCAAATTAGCTGCCGTGTTTCCCACATTACAACAGCGACTGCACTACAAGAGTACTTCATTGGCTGTAAAGCGCTTTGGGATACCCTGAGGTCGTGAAAGACGCTATATAAATGCAATATTCTTTGTTTCTTTCTTTAAGTTAGCCTGATAGCTACCAGCAATTTGTTTTATCAAATTGAGTTGACCTAATGAAGGTTTTACTTTTCTTATTTGAAGCCTGGATTTTTTATTTGAAATGTTTGGATTGCTGCTCCGACTCCGTGTCTGTCGAAGTGGGTCATTGGTGGACGTGCTAACTATTTCCATCACTCTTGCATATAGCTACAATACAGAAGAAGCCCAAGTCCTACTCTGCAGCGCTGATGGACCAGATTCCTATCAAGTACTTGATTCGCCAGGCACAGGGGCTTCAACAGGAGCTGGGAGGTAAAGACAAACTACATTGGAATCTACAGGTTCCGATCTAAGCACATTGCAACCCAGCCCCAATACTCGGACCTGGTGCAGCCATTTGTAATTGAAGATGTGTCTTGTTATAAATGTTTTTTTTTAATCCATCCAGCCCCATTGAAACAAGATTCCGTTGGAATTCATCTCTAGATGTTATGAGTATAGGTCTTCCAATAGCTTAGTGGGTAAAGGTGGTGCCTGGAGTGATACCGGGCCCTGGGTAAAGGTGGTGCCGGGCCCTGGGTAAAGGTGGTGCCGGGCCCTGGGTAAAGGTGATGCCGGGCTCTGGGTAAAGGTGATGCCTGGAGTGGTACTGGGCCCTGGGTAAAGGTGGTGCCTGGTGTGGTACTGGGCCCTGGGTAAAGGTGGTGCCTGGTGTGGTACTGGGCCCTGGGTAAAGGTGGTGCCTGGTGTGGTACTGGGCCCTGGGTAAAGGTGGTGCCTGGTGTGGTACTGGGCCCTGGGTAAAGGTGGTGCCTGGTGTGGTACTGGGCCCTGGGTAAAGGTGGTGCCTGGTGTGGTACTGGGCCCTGGGTAAAGATGGTGCCTGGTGTGGTACTGGGCCCTGGGTAAAGGTGGTGCCTGGTGTGGTACTGGGCCCTGAGTAAAGGTGGTGCCTGGTGTGGTACTGGGCCCTGGGTAAAGGTGGTGCCTGGTGTGGTACTGGGCCCTGGGTAAAGGTGGTGCCTGGTGTGGTACTGGGCCCTGAGTAAAGGTGGTGCCTGGTGTGGTACTGGGCCCTGGGTAAAGGTGGTGCCTGGTGTGGTACTGGGCTATTCCAATCGGGGAAGGTTTCGGGTTTGTGCTGAGTTAGTGAGTCTGAGCTGGGGTAGTGATTTGGATGCTTAAAATTGGACTCTGCACCAATGTTCCCGTTAAGCTGCACGGCCACACCGCGGGCTGGAGGTCCCGCGCAGGCCGCTCGTCGGCCTTTACATTGAAGAAACTGCGCATGCGTGAAAATGTGAATGGGCTGCGCAGTCAGTTAAAGGGACCACGCACCTAAAATAAAAATTAGAGGGAACATTGCTCAGCAACCCTGGGCCAGAGAGAGGGATAAAAAGACGGGCAGAGTTGCGACTCACAGTCACTGTCCATTGACCCTGCTGGAAAGTGTGTGGACACTGGTTGCGGACAGGCTCGGGTTTGGATATGTTGCCTTCCAGCATTCGCTGTTAATACACGCAGGTGAAGAACCGCCATGTGAGCTACAAGGATGCCGCTGCTGTCGGTGAGATCAAACCCCAGCAAGCATGAGCATTTCAGCAGAGGTGGGGGGAGCACGGAGATTGGACTTGCCCCACTCACTTGCCCTACATGGCTGCCCTGTAATCTAATGCAAAAATACAGCTACAGTCCTCCAAACGATTAACTCCCTCTTTTAACATGATGTTGGATCCTTTTTAGAAAAGAGCCATATAAAGTTTCAGTGAAGTTGTACAGGTAGCTGCCAGCCTGGAGTGGGGACTATAATTAGTTCATGTGTCAGCCCTGGCTCAGTTGGTGGCACTCTCGCCTGAGTCAGAAGGTTGCGGGTTCTAGTCTCACTCCAGGCTGACACTCCCAGTGCAGTGCTGAGGGAGTGCTGCACTGTCGGAGGTGCCGTCTTTCAGACAAGACGTTAAACCGACGTCTGCCCTCTCAGGTGGATGTAAAAGATCCCACGGCACCATTTCAAAGAAGAGCAGGGGAGTTCTCCCTGATGTCCTGGCCAATATTTATCCCTCAATCAATGTCACTAAAACAGATTATCTGGCCATTATCACGTTGCTGTTTGTGAGAGCTTGCTGTGCGCAAATTGACTGCCGCGTTTCCCACATTACAACACTTCAAAAGTACTTCATTGGCCATAAAGCACTTTGGGATGTCTGGTGGTCGTGAAAGGCGCTGTATAAATGTAAGTCTTTCTTTCTTTCTTTCAAGTCAAGCACCAGACATGGTGGAAACGTATAGCAGTGTAAAGCAGAGTGTTGGCCAAGTGGGTGTTTTAAATGGCTTCTCTGGGAGCACTAAAAAATGTGTGTTCGAACAAGTGGGAGGAGGGGGGTGGGGGGGTCACAATAGATCAGGAGTACAACGAGGAATGACTGCGTTAAATAATATTGCTACAGGAAACTTTGGTTTATCCGGAGGTTGTATGTCTGGAATACTCGATCTAACGGCAAAAATCAGGAACCGTTTTCTGTAAGTTTTTTTAGATCTTGTTCTTTTTTTTTCCCAGTCAGCCACTGCAAGGCCTGTAGCTATAGCAACAGCTTCAGCTAGAGACGCTTGCAGCTGCAGCCGACTCATTAGAAGCTGTTGCTAAGCAACAGTGTTTGTTGTCAGATACGGAGATGAAAACCTCCGTATGCTTCAACATTAACTTTGTATGTCCGGCAGTTTTGATAGATTGGCAACACGTCGGTGCCAGATATCAGAAAGTTTCCTGTAATTCAGATGTCAGGCAAGACGTGATCTATGTACCGCAAGGCACATCCTGAACTGACGAGGTTTTCCTGTCCCTTAGGCCTGCACTCTGCACTGCTGCGTCTGCTAGCCACCAACTATCCTCACCTGTGCATGGTGGACGACTGGATGTGCGAGGAGGAAGTGACGGGCACAGACGCGCTGCTCGGCAGGATAATGCTGACCAGCCGGGCCAAACGTCACTCGCCCAAGAAGCTGCAGGAAGGTAACAGCACGAAAACTGACTCGGGGATTACGCGCACAAACCAGAGAGGCCTCGGAACTCGGCTGACGTGCATTTTAAGAAAAGGGGATGATTGTGCGGGTGTCTGAGGAGTTCAGATGACACCTATAAATCGTTCAAACATCACTAGTAGTAGAAAAATGTCTGAACATTTCACGGGAAGAGAGTATTTTGGCATCGTGCATGTATATTGTATCCAGCTGGCCTTTTGATACAAATCGGCCATAAGAACATAAGAAATAGGAGCAGGAGTCAGCCACACGGCCCCTCGAGCCTGCTCCGCCATTCAGTAAGATCATGGCTGATCTTCTACCTCACCTCCACCTTTCTGCCCGATTCTCATATCCCTTGATTCCTTTAAGTGTCCAAAAAATTCCCTTGGTGTCCAAAAATAAGCACAAATTGTAATCAATCTTGACCCTGAGAGGCTTCTGTGAAAGGGATGGAAATATTACTTATGCGCAGCAGACAGTGCAGCCTGGAGAATTCAGTCAGGGAAATGCCGGTTCAGCTTGTGTTGTTTCTGGCCTACCTGATAATGGACGGAGGACACTGTCACCACCGCAAAGGGACATTATAGTTTCCACTTATTTTGTATTAGCCAGGCATTTGTGAATATAAGAACATAAGAAATAGGAGCAGCAGTAGGCCAATCGGCCCCTCGAGCCTGCTCCGCCATTCAATAAGATCATGGCTGATCTGATCCTAACCGCCAATCTACTATCACAGAACCATCTCCTGAATCTAACAGAATTAGACACACGAAATAGGAGCAGGATCAGGCTACACGGCCCCTGGGCCCGCTCCGCTACCCACAGGGCCATGTCCGATCCGAACCTAGCCTCATGTCCAAATTCCTGCCCGCTCCCCGTAACCCTTAATTCCCTTTACTTCTAGGAAACTGTCTATTTCTGTTTTAAATTTATGTAATGATGTAGCTTCTACAGCTTTTTGGGGCAGCATATTCCATGGACCTACCACCCTCTGAGTGAAGTAGTTCCTCCTCATCTCAGTTTTGAAAGAGCAGCCCCTTATTCTAAGACTATGCCCCCTAGTTCTAGTTTCACCCATCATCGGGAACATCCTCCCCGCATCCACCCGATCCAACCCCTTCCCAATCTTATATGTTTCAATAAGATCGCCTCTCATTCTTCTGAACTCCAATGAGTAGAGTCCCAATCTACTCAACCTCTCCTCATATGTCCACCCCCTCATCCCCGGGATTAACCGAGTGAACCTTCTTTGTACTGACTCGAGAGCAAGTATGTCTTTTCTTAAGTATGGACACCAAAACTGTATGCAGTATTCCAGGTGCGGTCTCACCAATACCTTGTACAACTGAAGCAATACCTCCCTATTTTTATATTCTATCCCCCTAGCAATGAAAGCCAACATTCCATTGGCCTTCTTAATCACTTGCTGCACCTGCATACTAACCTTTTGAGTTTCGTGCACCAGGACCCCCAGATCCCTTTGTACTTCAGTACTTTCCAGTTTCTTGCCATTAAGATAATAACTTGCTCTACGATTTTTCCTGTAATATAACCTGCGTTCTAACATTCCCTTTCATTGTATCATTCGCTTTTCTGCTACACAATTCCCATTGGTCCTGTCATCTCCAGCTTTCCAGATGGCTTCTACCAATTACACTCAACTGATGCAGACTCTGGAGGACCTGACGCTCCTGTCGGCCAGCGAGCTGATCCCATTTGCCGAAGCATTGATGTTGGATTTGTACCGGTTGCTGGAGGCAGGGGTTCCCCGACGAATCCTACAGACAGTCAGCCAGCTTTGGATGCTTCTCAACACCGTTATGCCAAGGAGGTAGCAGTGCCTTTAATTCAGATATTACCCCAATGGTCAATGTTCCCTTTAAGCTGTGCGACTGCAGCGCTCTGGAGGTCCCGCGCAGCCGGTGAGCCGGTTTTTAAATGCAAAACTGTGCATGTGGGAACATTGCTAATGGTCCCCGAGTCCATTTATCTGGTCCTTTAAACATCATCACGTTGAACAACCTTAAGAGGAATTGGTCTGTTAAAGCCTTTTCTGGGGCCTCTTGTCATCTTCCTAATGTGATGTATCAATTTACTGATACCATTTTATAAACTTTGTTTTCTTTTATAATCCCTCGCTGATATGCATCCGAAAGTGCACCCCTCTATCCACAGTCTCACTCCAGGGACTGTTCCTCTGTTGAGCAGTCGGGAGTGCACAGTGCCAGTAATGTCAGTATGAGTCTGGTTTGCTTCTTTGTTCTAAATGACTCGGGTGAGCTTTAAAAAATTTTCCTCCGTCCACATTGACTTTTCAATGTAAACATCAGCAAAGACTGATTTGAACACGGGGTTCCTAACTGAGAATCCACTGATGTAGCTCAATGAGTAACATCTATTGTTTTTAATCAGATTTTTGTGTAAATATATCATGCAGCTCGTTAGTACAATTCTCCTGTCCTCTCTCCTGAAGGTGCTGACTCACACTGGGGTACAGTTCCCTTTAATACCTCATCTAAATGACAAATCTTCAGCGTGTGAACCTTGACCGTGAGTGTTCACAGGCTATGCAACGGTCGATAGCGTCACCGTGGAGCTTAACTTTGCCGTTCACACATGCACTGTTTCCAACAGTCCTCACAAAATAGTGATTAGGAGCAGGGACCCTGATTCCTCTCTTTCCTGTCTCTGGCCCAGGCCGCTGAGACCAGCTGTAGGGCCCCAGGTGAGATCAGCTTACTCAGCAAAGACTGGGGATCGAACCTGGGCTCTCCCTGCTCCATGGGGCTGTTTCACACTCAGCAGTGAATTGGGGCAGCATTATTCTTTAAATCTGCACGTCTTCATTCCAAAAGTTCAACATTACCGTCTTAAATTAACAACAAAACTGACCTCTTTAATGTAATAAAATGTCCCAACGCACTTGAGATGGAAAACAAGTAACCAGACACTGTGCAGTGGGTTAAGGGGTGACCGAAAACAAGACCAAAGAAGTACGGTTTAAGGAGCCTTTTGAAGGAGGGGAGAGGTAGCATGGCGGCGAGGCTTGAACAGAACATTACAGTGCGTGGTGGTGAGACGGCTAATTAAATGTTTATGATCAGCGTGAACATATGGCTCTCTTCCCTAATCATTTGGTTCAATTAGAAGCTTTCACTTTATAAAGAGTTTTATCGCTAGCTGTGTTCACTGTAAAGGGAGCTTCACTCTGTAAGCATCTTCGGTGAGTACTGGTTTGTCTGCTTTCAGTAACCCTTGCGAAGCACTGCTAACATGTCATGTCTCTGTGTGTTGTGAAGGCTGTGGGTGATGACGGTGAATGCCTTGCAGCCAAAATCCAAGCTGCTCCGCCAACAGAAGTACACTCAGAACGACCTGATGATTGATCCGCTGATTGTGTTGCGATGTGACCGAAGAGTGTACAGGTGAGTCGCCAACAGTGAGAGGAGCAAAAATCACAGCAAATGTATTAAGAGGGTCTATCAGCTTGTCTCGGTAGCACTGTCGCTTCTCAGTCAGACGATTCTGGGATACAATCTAAAAGTGATGGGCTTGCTGGACTTAATGGGCTTTTTCCTGTTCCTAAACACTCTAGTGCATTTTCAGTTTTTCTTCATCCTCGGGATGTGGGCATCACAGCCAAGGCCGGCATTTATTGCCCATCCCCTAGTTGGTCTGTGAAGGTGGTCGTAGGCTTCTTGAACCACTACAGTCCATGTGATAAGTCTTTGATACAATCCAGTGGCTTGCCAGGCCACTTCAGAGGGCAGATAAGGGTCATCACATTGGGCGTGGGCCTCTGGAGTCACATACAGGCCGAACCGGGTGAGGACAGCAGGTTTCCTTACCTAAAGGGCATTAGTAAACCCAGTTGGGTTTCTACCACAATCCGAAAGTTTCATGGTCACTTTTACTGATTCCAGCTTTTTATTTCCAGATTTTTTTTAACTGAAGTTCAGATTCTCAAACTGCCATGGTGGGATTTGATATTGCGTTCTCTGGATTATTAGTCCAGTAACCTAACCACTACACTACCAAACCTATTTTGCAGCCTGGATGTGACCTTTAGAAGTCCTGGTGAAAGACTGATCTGCTCAATGCATTCAAGGGAAGAAGCTTTGCCATTGTGGCCGTATTGATGAGCGGAGGCTGTTCCAGCAGCCTCTTAGGAACATAGGAACAGGAGGAGGCCATTCAGCCCCTCGAGCCTGTTCCTCCATTCAATGAGATCATGGCTGATCTGTGACCTAACTCCATATACTCGACATCGCCCCATATCCCTTAATACCTTTGGTTAACAAATCTATCAATCTCCGATTTAAAATTAACAATTGATCTAGCGTCAATTGCCGTTTGTGAAAGAGAGTTCCAAATTTCTACCACCCTTTGCATGTTGAAGTGTTTCCTAACATCACTCCTGAAAGGTTTGGCTCTAATTTTTAGGCCATATCCCCTAGTGCTAGACTCCCCAATCAGCAGAAATAGTTTCTCTCTCTACCCTATCTGTTCCCTTAATATCTTGAAAACTTAGATCAAATCACTCCTTAACCTTCTAAATTCCAGGCAATACATCCCTAGTTTGTGTAATTGCTCCTCGTAATTTAACCCTTGGAGTCCAGATATCATTCTGGTAAGTCTACGCTGCACTCCCTCCAAGGTCAATATATCCTTCCTAAGGTGTGGTGCCCAGAACTGAACCTTATGTTTATGCAGAGCTCTGGATCTTGGGCTCTTAGCAAGTTCTCTGTGCATTGTACGAAGTAACCAAGTAAAACAAAGCATTCTTAGAGTCTTGGTTCATCTCCCATAGTAGCTGCGATGTTCTGTGGGGTGTGATGTTTGGATTGGTTCTGGTCTTTGCCTTTGAGTTGACCCCTAAATGAATAAAATTCCAATTTCAGATTCAGGTTACCCAAGTTTCATTGAAACATGAAAAAAACAAACGCTTATTGCTTGGCTGGATATGTGATGTTCCATGTCCACTATTTTATGGTCAATCCAGTTGTTCCAGTGTTTTTACTTATTTGTGTCCTAACCCCAGGTGCCCCCCGCTAATGGACATTACCCTGCACATGCTCAATGGCTACCTTCTGGCTTCAAAGGCCTACCTGAGCGCTCACCTCAAGGAGAACGTGGATCAGGACAGCAAACCGTATCAGAACAACGCCATGGGGGCTGTGGGACAGCCTGAAGCCCCGGAGGTCACGAGAGAGGAGCTGAAAAATGCCTTGTTGTCAGCCCAGGTAAAACCAGCAGTCGGGTGACCTGTGCCGCAGTGTCTCCGATATAGTCTGGTATGTGTTCTGAAGTGAGTGGTCGTAATCTGCATCCTCGGGTGTGGAGCACTGTTCGTCCTGGGATAGACTGAAGCCCGGGAGAATGGGAATCGGAGCAGGGGGAAAAAGCTTACAAAAACAAAGGGTGGTGTGGAAGGAAGAACGTTTTTTTGAGTTAGCCATGTGTCTGACCCACACACAAACCCACGTTTTGAGTCTCCAAACCCAACTGCTGAAAAAGCCACAAATCGTTCGTTTGCCTGATGTGAAATGCACTCTCGCTCTCTCCACAGAACTTGGCTGGAGGTAGGTAACAGCCCAGGTTTAGGGGCTCCTGAGCACGATTATAGAGGTACCACCCAGGGTTAATCAGCTTAAAAGTTCAGGGTTTGCCAGCACCGAGCACTGCAGTCCAGGATATTGGCTTGCAGGATTATCTGGAGCCGGGTGGGAAGAATGCCAGTGAGAGGTCGATCCCTCTAGGTCCCGTTAGTGAGTCAGAAGCCAACTTGATCCCAAATTCCCTTTGGAAAGTTATTATTGAATCTGCTTCCACTGCCCTTTCAGGGAGATCATAACAACTTTTTTTTTTTTTAAAAAGCTGAAGGAATATTATTATAGTGATCCATATAAAAAAAATACCAGTAATAGCAACCAGTTGAATTGAAAGAAAATATGTATTTGTGTGTGGCCTTTACATAATGACAACAATTCTTTGCTTTGGCTACTGTAAGAAGAAAAAGGCGATTCTCACAGCCTAACATAAATGGACTCTCCTTACAGGACAGTGCGGCCGTTCAGATTCTGTTGGAGATCTGCTTACCTACTGACGAGGAGAGGTCTCGCGGTGCAGGAAGGACCCTGAAGCAGCAGGACCAAACGGACAGCCTGTCCGAATTCTCGGAGAACAATCAAGAGACTTTACTGAGCAATGTCCGGGAGGTGCAGTGTCTCATCTGCTGTCTCCTGCATCAGATGTTTATTGCGGACCCAAACATTGCCAAACTCGTTCACTTTCAGGTCAGTACTGTATATTTAAGCAATAAATACTTGCACTTGTACAGGGCCTCGTCAAAGTTCTTAGTGCTTCACGGGAGGAATTACTTTACAAGTGCAACGGCCGTGTTATGCAGCAACCACTCGTGCCAGAAACATCCCCGAACAGCAGTGAGATAATTGACTGGTTTAATCTATTTTGGTGGTATTGGTTACTACCACAACAACAATTTGCATTTATATAACGCCTTTAACGTAGTAAAACTTCCCACGGTGCTTCACAGGAGCGATTATCAAACAAAATTTGACACCGGGCCTGATAAGGAGAAATTAGGGCAGGCTTGGTCAAAGGGGTAGGTTTTAAGGAGCATCTTAAAGGAGGAAAGAGAGGCGGAGAGGTTTAGGGAGGGAATTCCAGAGCTTAGGGCCTAGGCAACAGAAGGCACGACCGCCAATGGTGGACCGATTATAATCGGGGATGCTCAAGAGGCCAGAATTAGAGGGGTGCAGATATCTCTGGGTGGAGGGGGTTGTGGGACTGGAGGAGATTACAGAGATGGGGAGGGGCGAGGCCATTGAGGGATTTGAAAACCAGGAGTTAAGGGAGGAATAGTCAGAAGACAGGGAGAACGCAATGGTGAGCCATAGGATCTATACTGTCTACCTGCACCACCAGAGCAGGTGGGTGGGGTGGGGTCCTCAGTTTAATGTCTCGTACAAAGGATGGCACAGCTAACAGTGCAGCACTCCCTCTGTACTGCGCTGGAACATTATATTTTTGACTGAACAATGTACTGTAGTCCACAAACACAATTAAGTTATGGACCCAGAAAGCAAGGATGTGCAGTCTTGTTACAGAGTGGCTTCGAGCAAGTTAGTCATGGGCATCTCTTGTTGTGTGCTGAGCCAATGGAGCCCAACCTTGCTGGAAAACTGAGGGTGTGGCGTCATGCTTACCACATGGAAAATTGTCCTGTCATTAAAACATTCATTTTGCAATAGACTAACTGGAACAGATATTATTGAGTGTTTAACTTCCTTCTCCCTGTAATATTTTGAAACTGAGATCTTACTGGGAATCCTAGCTAATTCGGTTTATTTTTACGAAGGAAAAACCGCTCCCTCGATGGCCAATATTTATCCCTCAATCAACATAACAAAAATAAATAGATTATCTGGTCATTATCACACTGCTGTTTGTGGGAGCTTGCTGTGTGCAAACTGGCATCCGCGTTTCCTACATTACAACAGTGACTTCACTCCAGAAAGTACTTCATTGGCTGTAAAGCGCTTTGAGACATCCGGTGGTGGTGAAAGACACTGTATAATGCAAGTCTTTCTTTTCTTGGTTGGAAAATTCACCAACTAGTGTAGAGCTGAGCTACAGACCTCAAATCGCACCTTTCACATCCTCAGGACATCCCAAAGCACTTCACAGCCAATGACTTGTTTTTGAAGTGTAGTCGCTGTTTTATGGGCAAACACAGTAGTCAGTTCACACACAAAGTCCCACAAGCATCAGTGAGATCAGTAACCAGTTAATCTGTTTTGGTGCTGGTTGATGGACAAATATTGCCCAGGACATCGGGAGAACTCCCTTCCTAATCTCAGCATAGTATCATGGGATCTTTTACGTCCACCCGAACAAGGAGACAGGCCCTCCATTTAAAATCTCATCCGAAAGACGGCACCTCTGACAGTGCAGCACTCCCTCGGTAACTGCACTGCAGTGTCAGCCTAGCTTGTGCTCAAATCCTGCAGTGGTGCTTGATCCCACCACCTTCTAACTCTGACACTTGGCTCAGTGATAGCATTCTTACAGCAGACACAGCAGTTGGGATGCCGTGATAGGCCTCCGTCTCCCCAAGGGTTCCTTTTTCAATGACGTGTGTTGTAAGGTGTACAGACCTCGGATGAGGGTAAAATCCGGGTGCGTTCTGACACCACTGTGTGGTCAAGAAGCTTGTACTCACTCACTCGCTGCTTGTGAATAGCCACTTAAGTGAGCTTAACACAGGGCACTGTGAATTTATAAACCGGTAATCAGCAGCACCTTCAGGGGCGGAGGGTTAGGAAACCTGGGAAGTTAAACATAAATTTATTCAATAACATTTGTAATTTTAAATATATTATTGAGTCTTAAAAGATTTCTTCTCTCCTCAGACAGCAATCTACAGCCAGCTCCTCTCTTAGAAGTGGGTGTGAGCCACAGCAGAGGTTGGCCCTCTACCCCAGTTTATTTCTCCTTTCCCACTTATTACCAGAGTGCAGAAAAACTTTGTGAGGTCATTAGCTCCATGTCTTGATAAATGTAGAATATTAATTGTGGGCGATGTTTACACAGGGTTACCCAAGTGAGCTGCTGCCCCTGACTGTGGCTGGAATTCCTTCCATTCACATATGCCTGGATTTCATTCCAGAACTCTTGGCTCAACCACAACTGGAGAAGCAGGTAATTCATTAACTACCTATAAATGTAATTATTGTATCTGTGTGTATGGCAGGCCAGCTAGTGATCCTGCACATACTTCACATGAATGTGATTTAATCTGACGTCCTGTACTCGGGAATGGCAGGAAATAGCGCGCAGAACACTTTCAAATTAATATTTTAATTTTAAGTGCTTGAGAGATGGGCACTTTGATCGACACCTGGCTATTCCCAAAAACTACCACGGGCCGCAAAGTGAGAAAAGTTCCAGCGGGAATGAGCTCCTGCCCATTTTCTGCTTCCACGAGCCCACTTTACACCAAGGCAGCCGACAGCGTAAAATCCATGCTCGAGTCTCCTAGCAATGCAGGGGGTGGGGAAACTCAGCTGTGGCTAGTAAATGGTGTCTCTGGTCCGCTTGTGTTTGTGAGGGAGACAAAGACTTGAGCCAGCCTGGCTGACAGCCTAGAGAAGGAGAGTCGTGGCTTTAAACCCACCTCCGACCAGTTTGTGAATCAGTGTGTTAAAACCACTGTACCATCATGAACTTCATTTAAAACTGATTATGGAAAATAATCCACTGCCACCAGAGTAATTGGGTACTTTCTACTTTCAGATGTAAGAGAGTTGACCAGCCTCTGCATGTTAAGTTTTCACTTTTTTAAAGTTTGTTGCATTCGCTGAGCTGTGGAAATGTTGGTATCGAACTTTCCCACGCAGGTATTGCACAGGTTTAATACAGATTAAAGCTTCCCCCAAAAATAACCTCAACCTCGGAGGAGCACTGGTGTCACTTGTTTTTTAATTTTTTACACTACCTGCCCCCTCGGGTGGGATTGCTGGTTTGTGTTGAACTGTGAGCAGTTTTGTCCCATGGATTCTTACTCCATGAAAATTCTGCTTGAAATTGTACCATTCCAGATACAGTGAAGGTCTCCTCTGTGCCAGCTGTCAGAGACCTATTGGTCTATGCTCGATCCAACACCAGGTTCCTGAGCCAAACCCACTGTACTGATCAGATTTTGAATTGATCATTAACTGTCTGTAATGAAATGTAACTGTATACACAGGTGCCTAAATGTGATAATTAAAACAAAATTCTAATATATGACTTTTCTCTGTTTAGATATTTGCCATCCAGCTTTTGTCCCACTTGTGTATCCAGTATGCATTACCCAAGTCTCTCAGTGTAGCCCGTTTGTCCATCAATGTCATGGGAACAATACTCACAGGTGAGGTCCCCTACTGCTGGTAACACATTAAACCATCTCCTTTTACAATAGCAAAATACTGCAGATGCTGGAAATCTGAAATAACAACAGGAAATGCTGGAAAAACTCAGCAGGCCAGGGCAGCATCCGTGGAGAGAGAAACCGAGTCAACGTTTCAGGTCGAAGACCTTTCGTCAGAACTGGAAAAAAGCAGGAAATGGAACAGATTTTAAAGCAAGTTTAGAGGCTGGGAAATGGGGGAGGGGATGAAAGAACAAAAGGGAAGGTCTGTGATAGGATAGAAGGCAGGAGAGATTAAGAGATATTCAAGGCAAAAGGAGATGGTAATGGGACAGGTTAAGAAACAAAGGATGGCTCTAGATGAAGCGTGAATTGTACTGGCAGAATGAAAGACAGCTAGCATGTGGGAGAGAAGAAAAAACCCATCTCCTTTATTACTTTTAGCATAAAATATATCACGGGCTAGGACCGGAATTTTAATTGGGAGGCGAGTTGGGAGCAGGGGGGCTAGGAAGCGGTTGGGAAACCCGGAACGGGTTTCCCGCAGGCTCTGCTAGATTTAACGGCATTAACATTTCAACGGTCTGTTTCCCACCCGCAGCCAGCCAGATGGAGAGGCTGGCTGGCTGCAGGCGGGTAGGCCTGCGGCACTAGGCCACAGAGAGGAGAGAGTGATCGGGTGGGTGTTGGGGACCAGAGGAGGATTGGGGGTTGGGGGCAGCAGGGAAGCATCGGGCCGGCGGATTGTTTGTTGAGGGTGGTGGGGGGTGTTGGAGAGACGAACGGGGCCGGCCTGAGGATCATCAGGGGCAGGGGGCCCCCGGGAAGGCGATCAGAGGCCTCGTGGGTGGTCTCCGATCATGGTGGGTGGGTGGATGAGGCAGGGCGCTGGCTCCAGGAGGTAAGTGTAAAGGCATTTATCTCCTGGATCCAGCGGTCCTCACCTTACTTTAGCTGGTGGGTTCTCCGAGGCCTGAGAAACATGACCAGCCACAGTTAAATCTGAAATTCTGGTTAAATCTGAGGCGTGACAATCTTATATTTAAATGGGAGACCCACCTCCTGGGAGCGGGTTGGCTGCCCGTCCCCCATCCCTCCTCCGTTAAAACAGGAAGTGAGCAGGTTCGGGTCGGGATTCAGTTTTTTTAACCATTTAACTTCCCACCTGACCCCAACCCACCCATTTTTTTGGGAGTTAAAATCCCCCCCCCCCCCCGTATGTGCCTGTGTTTCTTTCAATGCAAGGTCTACTTTGCTCAACTCCTCAAGGGGGTAGGTAGCTATCTTCTAACTCCTGACATCGCAGCTCTGAACCATTCTGTAGCGCCTGCGCAAGACCAACATGGGTTGAATGTTGGATTTGCCCCTAGAAGGAAGGTAGCAGTCATTTGCTCCCATTTTCCAGAAATCCCAAACCAAAATCAAAAATTCAAAATGAGGGTAATCTGCTAAAACAGAGGTCATCCGTCAATGGGACGGTGCACCAAATCACTATGTAAGAAACCAAGACAAAAGGTCCATAGCACAGGACGCTACCAAGGTTGAAGAGAGCAGATGAGGTTCTTAAATGATTCCAGGGGTTTTCTCTCAAAGTACAAATTGGCACTCCTCAGGCGTGGATTTTAAAAGTCTGCAGATTGAAGGATGAAGACTGATGGAGGGTAATGTGTTCCACAATTCTGAGGTGTTGGAAAAGAATGCACTTGAGTGGTAGGTCTTGCGTTAAACATTGAGGATGCAGGTGGAGCAAATGCTTGTATGATTGTATTTGAAGTTTAGGAGGGTTCAGAGGAACACTAACTGGCCGTATCAATAAAATAGAGGTTTTAAGCTAGAGATGGTCTGAGTGGCACTTGCAGAGTAAAATCTCAGGATCTCCATACCAAATAAACTTTGAAGCATTATTCACTGTTGTACTGTTCTCTCCCTGTACAGTGTTGACCCAGGCTAAGCGGTTTGCTTTCTTCATGCCTACATTGCCCTGCTTGGTGTCTTTCTGCCGAGCTTTTCCTCCACTATATGACGACGTAACCTCATTATTGATCCAGACCGGACAAGTCTGTGCCTCACATGTTGCCACTCAAGCACAGGATATTGACCCCATCATTACACGTATGTATTTGAGTGTTAACTATATCATTACATAATGTGATTTTTAAAGTAAGACTTTAGATCTGTCATTGCAGCAACACATTAGAAGTGGAGATAATGCTTTGAGTGCCCCTAACACCTCCCACCCCCAAACATGATTAAGTCAGTTGATGAGCAGTAATTGGGGGTCTACAATTGGGTTGGAAAGGGAAACAAAATATAAATTCAGTCGAGGTTCCTGGTCCTGATCACCAGCCAGTGACTCACGCTGGAAAGTGTGCACACGTGTGTGGGGACAGGAGGCTCAGCCTTGATGCCTCCTAACTCGCACCTCCCTCAAAAATGTGTGACGTACTGGAGGACGTGGCAATGTATCCAAACAGGAGTCGCTAGTTTCAGAAGAGGGAAAGAAAGAAAAAAAAAAAATACAATATGGAATCAATAGCTGCTTTTCTCCATTTCTGCTGCTTTAAAAGTCGGAACGGGGACAGTGCAACACTTACTTCCTGAAAGAGGAGGGTAGCTAGACAGCCTGCCGCCAGATTTGTGCTCCTAATCTGGCTGGCAGCAGTTACAGGCAAACCACCAGCCTTGGGGGAGGTGCACTGTGCTTGGTACCTCCTCCTAACTGTGGGGAAAAAAAAACTTGCATTTCTATAGCACCTTTCATGACCTCAGGATGTCCCAAAGCACTTTACAGCCAATGAAGTACTTTTAAAGTGCAGTCACTGTTGTAATGTAGGAAACATGGCAGCCAATTTGACTCGGCAAGGTCCCACAAACCGCAATGTGAAAATGACCACATAATTTGTTTTTGTGATGTTGAGGGATAAATATTGGCCAGGGCACCGGGGATAACTCCCCTGCTCCTCTTCAAAATAGTGCCATGGGGTCTCTGTTCAATGTCTCATCTGAAAGACGGCACCTCCAACAGTGCAGCATTCCCTCAGTACTGCATGGAGTGCCAGCCCAGATTTTTTTGCTCAAGTCTCTGGAGTGGTACTTGAACCCACAACCTTCTAACTCCAAGGCGAGAGTGCTGCCCACTGTGCAGCTGAGATGCGATCTTGAAACAGGTGGGATTGTGATTGAATACACGTCTAGTGGTTTTAAACGATAGTTGACCGGCACGCTTGGAAATTTAAATACTTGACCCTCTGTGATTTAAAGGAAATGAAGGTAGCTCCACAATGCCATTGTAGCCTGGACAGTTCCTACAGCAGCACATTCTTAAACATTTCAACAATAGGCTCTCTTGTGGCAAATACTGCAGATTATTCACTCAATGGGAAATCTGACATTTTATGCAGGTCTCAAGTATCTAAAGGAGAAGTCTGAAGTAACCGCTGACCTCTACCGCAGTGCAGGTTCGGACAGGAGTAAAAAGGGCGAGACTATCGCACCTATTGACAGTTTGGACCCCGACGTGCTTCTGTGCCAGCGTGTTGAAGCAACATTTCTAGAGATAATAAACACAGCTGTTGTTGGAGTTTAGCATCAGAAATCAAGGAATGAAAGCTGCGCATCAAGAATCTGAAAGCCGCTGCAGCATCTAAAGTGTGGTGCGCTGTCAGGAAATGTGACTGGCGAGTGTTGGGACAGTTGAAACTGCAACTTTTCATCAGAAGCAGCTGCATTCGGTTATGCTGCACAGCAGAGCCCCTTTGAATACTGAAATGGATTGCAATAATGTTGGCACATGACCACCATTAGACCAGCTTGGACTTGTCAAGAGATTTTTTTTTTTTAATGTACACTTTTTTTCAATGAGGGAATCCTTTATATAATCTGACGCACAGTAATTTTCTGACCATCGAGCTGCAGCTTATAATTGTAATAAAGAATCACCCATTTACATTTTGGATGATGTTCAATGTATAAACTTTAGAATTACCTGAATGTCAATCCATAAGAATCTGAAATGGCACAATGTGATAACTGTAGTCTTTCATTTACCTCAATCTAACGTTTTCTTCCCCTGCATTTTTTCTTTGGAAGAGAACACAAGAATGGCCATTTTCCATCTCCCTTCTGTTCATTTTTAAACGTCCAGTTGGCAATATAAACGAAAGGGGGGTGCATGAACAGAGACCTGAGGGTATATGTGCACAAATCGTTGAAGGTGACAGGGCAGGCTTTATAAATAGAGGCATAGAGTACAAAAGCAAGGGAATTATGATGAACCTTTATTAAACACTGGTTCGGCCTCAACTGGAGTATTGTGTCCAATTCTGGGCACCACACGTTAGGAAGGAGGTGAAGGCATGAGAGGATGCAGAAAAGATTTACAAGAATGGTTCCAGGGATGGGTGACTTCAGTTATGTGGATAGACTGGAGAAGCTGAGGTTGTTGTTCTCTAGAGCAGAGAAAGTTGAGAGGAGATTTGATAGGTGTTCAAAATCATGAGGGGACTAGACAGAGGAGAGAAACTGTTCCCATTGGCGGAAAGGTCGAAAACCAGAGGACACATTTAAGGTGATGGACAGAAGAACCAAAGGCTACATGAGGGAAAAACTTCTACGCAGCGAGTGGTTAGGCTCTGGAATTCACTGCCTGAATGCGTAGTGGAGGCAGATTCAATTATGGCTTTCAAAAGGGAATTGAATAAGTACCTGAAGGAAAAAAAAATTGCAGGGCTACAGGGAAAGGGCAGGGGAGTAGGACTAGCTGAAGTGCTGGAGTTCTTTGAGGAAGTAACATATAGGGTGGATAAAGGGGAACCAGTGGACGTAGTGTATTTAGACTTCCAAAAGGCATTTGACAAGGTGCCACACAAGATTATTGCTTAAGATTAAAAAATCACAGGATTGGGGGTAATATTCTGGCATGGATAGAGGATTGGCTATCTAACAGAAGGCAGAGAGTTGGGATAAATGGTTCATTCTCAGACTGGCAATCAGTAACCAGTGGTGTTCCGCAGGGGTCAGTGCTGGGTCCCCAACTCTTTACAATCTATATTAACGATTTGGAGGAGGGGACCGAGTGTAACATGTCAAAGTTTGCAGATGATACTAAGATGGGAGGGAAAGTAGTGAGTGAGGAGGACATAAAAAACCTGCACGGGGACATAGACAGGCTAAGTAAGTGGGCAGAGATTTGGCAGATGGAATACAATACTGGAAAGTGTGAGGTTATGCACTTTGGCAGGAAAAATCGTAGAACAAGTTATCATCTTAATGGCAAGAAACTGGAAAGTACTGAAGTACAAAGCGATCTGGGGGTCCTGGTGCACGAAACTCAAAAGGTTAGTATGCAGGTGCAGCAAGTGATTAAGAAGGCCAATGGAATGTTGGCTTTCATTGCTGGGGGATAAAATATAAAAATAGGGAGGTATTGGTGAGACCGCACTGGAATACTGCATACAGTTTTGGTGTCCATACTTAAGAAAAGACATACTTGCTCTCGAGTCAGTACAAAGAAGGTTCACTCGGTTAATCCCGGGGATGAACATATGAGGAGAGGTTGAGTAGATTGGGACTCTACTCATTGGAGTTCAGAAGAATGAGAGGCGATCTTATTGAAACATATAAGATTGTGAAGGGGTTGGATCGGGTGGATGCGGGGAGGATGTTCCCGATGATGGGTGAAACTAGAACTAGGGGGCATAGTCTTAGAATAAGGGGCTGCTCTTTCAAAACTGAGATGAGGAGGAACTACTTCACTCAGAGGGTGGTAGGTCCATGGAATATGCTGCCCCAAAAAGCTGTAGAAGCTACATCATTACATAAATTTAAAACAGAAATAGACAGTTTCCTAGAAGTAAAGGGAATTATGGGGAACGGGCAGGAATTTGGACATGAGTCTAGGTTCGGATCGGTCATGGCCCTGTGGGTAGCGGAGCGGGCCCAGGGGCCATGTAGCCTGATCCTGCTCCTATTTCGTGTGTCTAATTCTGTTAGATTCAGGAGATGGTTCAGTGATAGTGGATTGGCGGTTAGGATCAGATCAGCCATGATCTTAATTGAATGGCGGAGCAGGCTCGAGGGGCCGATTGGCCTACTCCTGCTCCTATTTCTTATGCTCTTGTAGAGAGCTGGCATAGGCTTGACAGGCCAAATGGCCTCCTCCTGTGCTGTAACCATTCTATGATTCATAGCAGAAAAAACAAAGCATGATTTTATTCACATTATTATGGTATCAAAGTAACTTGTATATTGAATAAGCGTTAGGCCAACTTATACTGGAGCTTCTTACCTCCCCTCTCATCTTCAATTCCGCCTGTACTCTATAACTTGATGTTAACAGATCACTGCTACATGTATCTCTCCTTTCCGCTGGTGCTCTGTACTATGGCACTTGGCTATTCACTAGGACGGGCCAATTGATATTTTATTTATTAAAGCTTGTGCTGGCAGTTCTTGAAACTGCCGATTTAAACCAAGAGGATTGAGCTTCTCGTCAAGACTCCCAGGGAAATGTAGTTGATTGCTATTGATCCAGTTCCCTTTTAAGTGCATCAATTAATTCAGTCAAGGGAGGAAAATGTAGGTTAGAGAGGTAACACTGCTTCATTTTTTTTTTAAAGGAAGGTGGGGAAGGAAATTAGTATTCCTTAAAAAAGGTGGGGTGGAGAAGGCAATGCATGGATTTTTCTATTATATACATGGGCATTGACTGGAGCAAGTTTGAAAAGCCTTTCCTTTCTTTAGGCATTAACTAAATTTGAAAAGAGCTATCTTCATTTCCTTTACTTCACAGAGGACATCAAGTATTTAAATCACCAAGCTTACCAGTCAACTATGGGCAATTCTGGACCCTTCTCCATTCTGTCGCTGTAAGGACAAATCTGCACGTTTGCATGCAGGCTACCCCTACCCAGTTTTAAAGAAGAAATAGGAGTTTGGGAATGATGATGATGCAATAGAATCCTCTTCCCCTTTAATGTACTAAGCTGGCATTGTTACAGGTGCCATATTGTGAATGACGATAAACTGAGGGAATGATTCCACAGGGAGCGGCCCCATTCTAGTGTCTGGGTTAAACAGGGCTGGATTTTGCAAGCCGAGACGAGTTGGGGACGGGACTGCTGCCTTCCGGGTTCTAGTCTCGCCCCCAGCGACGTCTGACGCACCCACATTATTTTCCCTTGTCAGCATATGACGCTTCATCTGTCGAAAAATTTTTGACATACGAATTGTCAGCGTTTGACAGCTGTCGGGCAGCCCGCAATTACAGCCGTAAAATGGGGAAAAGCCTCAAAACTGCCCGTTAACATTTAAAAAATCAAACTCTCAATAGACTGTGCTCCGATTCACTCACTTTTACTGATTCCGGTTACAGTTTCATCCCTAGCAAGTGGTCCAGCTGACCGAATTCACAGTATAGTCCCCACTCAGGTAATACTACCAAGAAACATTCATGCCAGCTATGTTTGCTCTGCAAGCTCCACATGGTAGATGCAATACACTCTCTAACCTGGATAGTCTGCAATAAGTAGAGAAATAAAGACACAAAACAGGGTCACACCACCATTATGAATAAATTATTTATTTTCATTTGAAAATGTTTAAAAAGTATAAACCTTTTCAACAATTCAACCATAATTTGTACTTTAAGCTTTTTTGGACTGTATGTAGCTTTTAGTGTTTGCCACGATCTCCAGACTAAAATTTGTTCATAATTCATTGAAAGACTCATAAGGAACTACAATTGCAGCTTTGCAAGCAGGATGTTTTATGCCAAAGTAGGACACCAAGAGAAAAAATGGACCGGTCCTCACCACATCTGGGATTTCATCACTGCTTGCCCAGCTGTTACAGGCAACCAACTGTTCATAAAAACATGACATTGTTCTCCCGATATTTTTTTCTCTTTTTTTTAAAAAATAAGCAAGGCATGAACTCTGTAAAATCCAACAATTAATAAAATTTAAGGAGTTTTTTTAAATCTACTGCAATTTCAGCTCAAAAAAAATCTATAAATATTTTGACAAAAAAAGATTAAATTATGAAATTTAAATAAGACAAAAAAAACTTTTAAGCAATGCATTATTAAAGTACTGGGATTGCTAGTGTTTGCACAATGAAATGGACCACTTTCAGATCCCGGTTTGGCCAAGACCAGGAAAAATAACTGCACTGGGAAGAGGGTACAGATGCCTGCGGGGACCATACACTGTGAAACTGCCAAAATACCCGGAAAAGCATCTGCTTTCAGGCATTCATACCTTATTTCATGACAACCCAGTTAAACGATTGCTTTTCCCTATAATCGGAGAACAACCTTAGCAATAAACTGTGGGTAACAGTAGAAAACCTGCACTGTAATGCAACTCTGTGCACTGCATTTAATAAAGTCATCTTTTCCTACTTATTGAAAACTATTGTATAACCACAAGGCCACGCACGAGCACCAGGTGTCAAGAAGACTATTGAATATAACTGTAATAAGGTTCAGGTGGGGATGTGTGGGAAAAGACCAAGTATAACAGTTAAAGCAAGCAGCGATTGGCAATTACTGTAAATATTAACAAAGAATATTTCACAAAACCCACAGCTGCCAGCGCTGGTCTGCAAAAGAAATTATAAATTTAAATGAACTGAAATTTTCCAGTTAAAAAATATCCAATTTACTGTTGCTTTACAAACAATCCTTTACCAACTGTTTTAATTTAAAA
Organism: Somniosus microcephalus; assembly: GCF_052327205.1. NCBI lineage: Eukaryota > Metazoa > Chordata > Chondrichthyes > Squaliformes > Somniosidae > Somniosus > Somniosus microcephalus. The sequence continues at coordinate 51,252,888 of NC_141008.1, forward strand.
AATTAGGTAAATTTTGCAATAAAAAATTCAAAGTTTGGACAAAGTAAAGCAACATCAATGAAAACCAAAAAAAAAGCAGAAGAGTGAAAGTCAGTAGAGTAAGTGGTAACCTAGCACCTCACTTATGTCCTGTGATTAGCATCAATGAGAAATAAAAACACAAGCATCCACAGCTCTGTACATCAGATGTGCCCAATGCATCATATTGTAGGGGTCAGCTTAGTGTCTGCTATTCCCCGTGCATAGAGTTCCCAATCACGCCTTTGGGGTGATGCAATCTGTGACAAGTGGAGGTAGACAGAGTTCAGGGGCATCTCCTACTACCTGCCCTCTGAGCAAGTTGTGCACCCACCTTCTCATACAAGAATTAGTGGGCTGAGGGGGAGGAATAGAGTGATTTAAAACTTGAAAATGAACACAATATTGCCTGGTGGATAATGGGGGGGGGTGGTGGCGGAGGCAAGAGAGAAAAGAGATTAAAGACAATTTTACTTAACTGGTTTTTTGCTTTCTGACATACTATATTTAGGAACGAAATGTGCAGATATTGCAGTTCTTCAATGTCACAGTGTTCCAAGCTCATTCCTGTATAGCTAAACTCAGGGTTCTGGAATGATGTGCTTAAACACACAGTATTAGATGAACAAGGGAGTCGATGTGTACCTGTTTTTTAAAAAGCTAAATACTGTCCATTACAAATACAAATATGCAACTGGGGCTTTTTCTGCTTTACGCTAAACAACACTTGCGGTATCTAAAGGAGAATTAGATAAAATACCAAAAAAGTGTACAGGGAAAGAGCAGGAAATGGGATTAGCGCAGATAGCTCCAATGTGGGGCTAGCATGCGCAAAAGCACGCTGGGCAGAACAATGTCCTTAAGTGCTGTAACTGCTATGATTGTTTTGTAAAATATCCCCCATCCAAAGAAGGGCTATTCCACAACATGAGGCATGATTCAAATTACAAAAAATGATTGCTAGAATTTGACAAAATTCAGAGTTGAATTGCTTGTATCTTCTATGGTCAAGTATTCTGTTTATTTGTATTAAGGGTTTCATGCATTAAGAGTTAATACAAATTGATCATTGTACCCAGAATAGACAGGAGGGTTTTTGGCAATATGAATACAGCACATGCTTCATTATAGACTTCTTACACATTCGCACCCTTACTATCCTGCTTTAGTCAAAAACACACCGGGCTGGCCCGTAAACTTTCTCCAGGGCCACCCCCCAACACCGCGCTGCAATTGGCCCAAACAATTAAAAGTGAGGCAGGCCGGTTCTCTCTTGCCTTCACCGCCTGGCTTTGCAGAGACTTGAAAGGGAATGTCTTGCTGCTGCACGGGCCTCATCCAGTGAGAAGAAGCAAATGCTCAAGTCAGGCAAAAGGTAAAATAATTCAAGAGGCTGGCCACTCAAGACTCCAATTCACTGATTTAAGGCTGGGAGCCAGGTGTTCAACAGCTTTATCTAGAGTGCCTTCAGTTCAAGAAGCAGCCCAAATTAATTCATGGGCTGAGATCACACTACATTAGTAACGAATATGCAATTCCTGTGTCCACTATTTCAGGAAGGTATTAGCCACTTTAAGTTAGTGTGGCATTTAAGGCTCAATGCAATTTTTATTTAAAAAAATATCAACTTTCTCCCCCCTCCCTAAAATTAATTTCAGCAAGGCTTAGCAATCGTGGTGTCTATTGTTAAGTAATTAAGGGTGTTTATAAGTTAAGTGTGTACTTATTAATGCCAAATGGGATGTAAAAGACTTCCAAGACTCGGGTCTCATTTTAGTGTTCTCGCACAACTTATGGTATGCATATTTTTCGAAGGATTGAACAGCACAAAGAGGTGCTAATTAGGGTTTCAAGGAGTTACTGGATGCAACACAATGTTTGCGGAACTAGAGAGGTGCTCTCAATAAGCCCATCTTCAAAAAAGACGTCCAAGTTTCGCAAGAGAACAACTTTAATCAACTTTCATGGAAACCTGATCAAAGACTTTCTGAAATTATCACGGTGTAAACAATTCAGACAAGTGATCTGGGCCACCCACCGCTCCCGGCAAAGCCAGCTTTTTTTTTTAATGCGCAAAAGGTACTTATAAAGTTAGCCAAAATTTGATTAAAAGGAAGCTGAATTGCATGTTTCTGTAGTAGACCATCACTTAATTGGTAATTTAATTTAAAAACATTTTTTTTTTTTTTTTTTTAAGTTCGTGGATGCCGGAGGCATATTTTGTAAACCTATGAGATTTTAGGATTTCTTTTAAAAATACTTTCAATTCTAAACTGCTCGGCTTCTCACTGTTGTCCGGGCTAAAATACCATTAGCAGTTATAGCACATTTATTTACAGTAACTGCATGCTAGATAGAGTTTGTGCTACACACATATACACACACAGATATAAAATATTAAAAATCTTGCATCTGCACACACTTCCTGTGAACTTTTTCCAACGTAATTTCTTATGTCCATATTTATAAGAGAAATTGCCCATGTAAATGTCAGGATGTAATTACACCTTCCTCCCCAAGTGTAAGTACTTATAGCACCACCACTGACGGTGGTATAATTGTAGCCTGACACATTTACCAGACAGTTTCATGCGGACACAGGAATTTATAATGGGTATATATAAAAAGGAGAGAACGTATGACTTTAAAATGGGGATCAAATTACGTTTTGCACGGCCTGGTCCAATTATCCTCTTCTCTAGCCTCCTTCAGCTGGAGCCTACAATTGGTCTCGACTCCCCATGTACAACACCATAGGAGATCGACTAAAAAAAGTCGCCGTGAATCATTTCTACTGATTTTTCTTTCAAATTCCATTGCAGGCGAGCGTGCCTCTGAAGTGATGGTTTAACTTTCTAAAATAAAATTCACCCTATACTTTAGCATCAAACTATTTATGCCATTTAGTTAGTTATACTTAACACTTAAGATCTTTTTAATCAAAATGTAAATTTTACTTTAGGTGCGTTTAAAAAATGTGTTAGGTTGTTTAGAAGAAAAGGCACTGTGTCTACATAGGAAATTGACCAGTGATTAAAAACACTGAAAAACCATTACTTTTCAAAAAATAAAATCCCTGCAAGGAGAGCTCAGAGTGTAACATGACATGGGGGATGAAAGGACAGATTGCCATGAGGTAAATCTTCAGAGTCTACCAGTTGCTCTCCCTATTTTTTTTTTTTTTTTTAATTGCTCTCACTTGAGGAGCACTGTATCTTAATCTACGTTACCCACAATTGAGTGCTGAAGCTTTTTTTTTTAAAGTTTGAGATGTCCTAATAGTTTTCAATATTCCAAATGTCTATAATTGTACAGAGTGATGAATTAACAGTGGCGAAAAGACTTATACTTTATACAAAAATAAATCAAGGAGCTGTGGAGTCTGATGGTGTAACAGTATCAGGGATGGTATTCGTTCCTGGGATGTGGGCATCGCTGACAAGGCCAGCATTTATTGCCCATTATTAAGTCACGCTAAAAAAAGACGAGCGGAACAAAACAAGAAAGCACACTGGTGTCACTTTCTCAGGAAGGTGGTACCTGGATCAGTCAAGCGGTCCATTCACTAAAGCCGTTATTAAGTTCGGACAATGATAAGAGTCTGGGCCTAGAAACCTTAACACTACAACAGACCAACACACCTGCATTGCATTGATTCAATTTTGGAAAAAAATTCAGTTGCTACAAAATTTAGTTACCATTCTGCACAATTTTTCTTTTTTATACAGTAGTAACAAATTAATGTTACTGACTTTTTTTTTTATATACAAATAGGCAGGTCACTGGGACTGACCTTGACCAGAGCAGCCCTCCTCCTCAGTCCCGTTTCACCCCCCCCCCCCCACCCCCTCCCCCTTTTAGCCCTGGCTTCACAATGCATGATAGGAAATGCTGTAAGATGTACTGTTCAGTTATAAACACAGTGAACATATTTTATTTACTGTACAAGTACTCTGCATCCACAGCTTCGCTGCGTTTTCACCACACACAAGGTGTGGTTAACACTAACCCCAATCCCTACTAAAATGTACACTGAGCCAATAGATATTTGCCGCTCTCCCTCCCCCGACTTTATAGCAACCTACTGCAAACTCTTAAGACGATTATAGATATTTTAGTACAACAAATGCTTTAAAGCCTGAAGGTAGTATAAACCTTCTTGAAAAATTAAAAAAAAATACAAAATATAAGACAATTTATACAACATTTAAAAACTTACAATAAATTAAGATGCAGGCATTTTTGGATAACTGCCCGTGGCTTTAAAACCCACCAAGCAATTAAGGGGGGGCATCCTGGGGTCCTTCAGACCCAATTCCAAGAATCCCTCCGTGTTCTCCATGAGTAATGTCCGCTTCCCTTCCGACCGATTCCTGTTCTCGATGACACTCTCAAACGATGTCCCTTTTCCAAGAGTTAGTCCTGAATCCCTCGCAGCTCCCTGGCAATGTCTACAACATGCTTGTGATGAAGTTGTAGAGCTGTGTCAGCACCACAAAATGAACAGGGAGGCAGGAGCGGCGGTCCTGGGTGGCAGGGTCACAGGTCAGCCAAGAAAGAGCGTTGTATTGTTCTAGAACAAACCTGGGAGTTTGAAGAAATTTTGCAAATTTGAAACACCATCCACTTACAGAAAAAGTAACTGTGTTTATAAGTGCAGGAATATCTAGACTTTTTGTATTCTTGGGCCACATATCTTGACACTTCACAGGCCACAATAACATTAAATTGGCATTCCTATTAATCTGCATATATTTAAAGCTGCTGATGAAGCAACAGCAATACAATAAGTAACATAAATACAAATAGGAGTGAGCTGCCCAGGCTCACAGGCCACCTCCGAACCAGCATCATAGTTGAAATGCATCAATGTTTCACACGATTGCTATTGAAGGGCAGTACTGTGTGCAGACAAACATGTCAGCCAATCCACACTAACATCCTACAAAACAACAATGTGATAAATGACCGCCCAATTTCTGTATGGAGGAGCAACACTGGTCAGAACACTATTGAGAACTTGCTGCTTCTCCTCAAACGGCGCCGTGGAAACAGACAGGTGGGATCTTGGTTTAATGTCTCACCAGAAGGACGACAACACTCACCATGCAGCACTCCCTCAGATCTACCAGCACCCTAGTTTTGTGTGACTCACAAACAATGTTCCCTCTAAGCTGCGCGGCCGCCCAGTGATGGGAAAGGTCCCGCACAGGCCGCTCACCGGCTTTTATATTGTAAATACCGCGCATGCGCAGAAATTTAACGGGACCGCTCATTAAAGGAAACAGGCCGCTCTGAACAAAGCGCAGCTTACAGGGAACATTGTTCCCAAATAGTTCTCTCCACACGCAACCCACATACAAAAGGGCATTCATGTACAATTGCAGAGCCGGGTGTGTGTTTTTCCCCCCACAAGGGGCCACTGCCTTTAAATTTAAAAAAAATAGGGGCAGGGAGGGGTTGCTCAATAATTTTGCAAGTGAGAAATATCTGAATGGACACAAAGCCCTTCAATATTACTTTTAACAAATAATTCCAGAATAATGCAGCATCTCATACCTGAGCACATCAGAGGTCTGGTTTGAATCAAGTGGGTGGGAGTGCTTACTGTGGAGCAACTCATCCGAATGCACTGAAGGCACATGGAGGTGCAACGAGGCCTGAAAACCAAGAAGATATTAAAACCCCCGGAAATGTAAAATACACCTGGTCCAGCTCAGTGTGTTGCTGCATTACTATACTTGCCACTAGATGGCAACAGTCATTGTTACCAGTGTAACACAATCCCATTACACACAAAACTACAGCCAGCAAATCATTTCTGGAGTCACCACAGTAATGGGTGAATCCTTTTTTTTTTAGATTTTAACAAAAGTTCTCATTTGTCTTTCAGTTACTTTGAATTTAAATCAGAATAGTTGGTGAATTTTTAAAAATTCCACTTCGAGGTAAATCCCTCCACTGTCAACTCTCACCACGAGGGCACATTAACTCTCCCCAAGTTTTCCTGAAAAAACACACACACACAAAAAACTGTCTCGGCTTACCTTGAGGAAAAGCGGACATTGGTTCTGTGCTTGAGGGCAGGCCGACCAAAACCAGTCAGGAAGTGGCCCAGCCTTAGCTGTCGAGACAAAATATCCTAGTGCCAGAGGCTGCTGCAAAATGGTTACTTCATCGTGAGATTCCTGTCGGTCCGTGCACTGTCCCTGAAACAGTAAAAGCAGCAAGTTAGTTATAATTGGCAGACTGCAGTAGGTTAGTTATGGTAATTGTCTCAATCCATCCTACTAACAAACGGTGTTGTTTTCAAAGTTCCATATTTCGTAAAACAAGAGAATAACCTGGGATAATGTATTTCTTTTCAATCTGGCCTTCAGCGCTGAGCAGGCGGCAGCATATGTACAGAATGTTCGATGTGTCGCTGGCAAGTCCAGCATTTATTGCCCTCGAGAAAGTGGTGGTGAGCCTTCTTCTTGAGCCACTGCAGTCGGTGTGGTGAAGGTGCGCCCACAGCGCTGTTAGGGAGGGAGTTACAGGATTTTGAAAGAACGGCGATACATGTCCAAGTTGAGGTGGTGTGCGACTTGGAGGGGATGGCGTTCCCATGCACCTGCTGCCCTTGTCCTTCTAGGTGACGGCGGTCATGGGTTTGGGAGGTGCTGTCGAAGAAACCTTGGAAGGTGCTGTAGATAGTACACACTGCAGCCACGGTGCACCGATGGTGCAGGGAGTGGATGCTTAAGATGTGGCCAGATAACTGGGGCACAAACTTAGAATTTTACATTTCAGCTACTCAACTAGCTACTTCCTTAAGCAGAAGTTCTCCATAAAACCTACTCCACTTACCTGCTCTCCTAGTTATTCTATGCTTCACACCTAAAAATATTATGAATTGTGGTGTAACGTTAGAGAGAATGGAAACAAAAGATATTTGATAGGCAACTGCAACATTTTAACCTGGGAACAAAAGTAGCTCCAGTTACAATGTTACTCTCCAACTAAGTTTTGTCTTAACATATCCCAGAGTGTGGAAAGTCACGGGTAGTATAAAAGCACTGGAGAAATTTGTTGCAAGGGTTTCAAACTTTTTCAGGAGTCATGACACAAAAGGAGGTAGGAAATGAGAAAAAGGCATTTAACGTGGCTCCAAAAGTCAAACATCTTAAAAGAGCCTACACTCAACAATATATAAACTTACTGGTAGAATGCTTGTGGCATTCTGCAGGAAAAAAAGTTCAATTCTTGGCAGATTTCCAGCACCTCCTTGTTAACATATCAGAGCCCAGAGGTCTCCAGTTAGCAGAAACTCTGCCCAAGGCAACTTAAGCATACTGGAGTTTGGCAGCTGTTACAATGTCCTGATGTCATGCTGTACCACTTACTAAATGTCAGGACACATTATAGGTGCAGAGAAAACAAAGACAAAATGGGAGCAAGGGGAGGGGACAGAAAGAGAAATGGAGACAAACACAAGGAAACCTAGAGGAAATTGTGCATTTCAGCCTTGAAAGTGGGCAACAAAGGAGGAGATGTTATATATGGTGTAGAAAAAGGTACGTCCAGAATATCAATACAAGCTAAACCATGACAGTGGGACAAAGGGGCAGAGGGCCAAACCAATACACAGCAAATTTAGGATTGACACCAGGAAGCTATCCTTCACACAAAGGTTGATCAACAAGTGGAATACACTTCCAGGTAGGGTAGAGAGAAACCGAGGAATTATTTAAGAAACACTTGATTTTATTAAAGAGGAAGGAGTGGAGAGGAAGAAGTCTTGATGGATAACCTAAGGTGTGCCAAACATTCTTCTCATCTGTATCTGGTGAATTGATTTACTGAAGTATTGGCTGCAAATTTTTTAAAAGGGGGTAACAAATGTGATGACGCAACACCCTCACCTTGCCAGTGTCACCGCCGTGCGGGTAATGAGAGCCTGGTGAATGTCCCGGCGATGTGGATGGAGATGCTGGCAAGTTAATTATAAGATCATCGTCTGGGTCCAGTAAGTCAAAGATCCCTATTTCCTCTGCAAATCAAAAGGGAGTCAGATAAGAATAGGGGAGCACAATATTAAAAAACGACTTGTAAATGATCAGCATTCTCCCTGCGTGATCCATCGCAGCAATCACTATTTACTAAGAGTTGCTCAGTTGCCGTGAATTTGAAATGTCACTGCTCCATTCACCACGGCCCAATTAAAAAAAGGTCTAAAGACAGATGGACCAGTGGAAAGTTCAGTCCTCATTTAGTGATTACCAGCAGGCTGTAGGGAAACATGCTCCACTACAGCAGGACGTGGCTGAATAGTTCAGAGCAACACAAGATGCTCTTACATCAAACCCGATCAATCCCCCACGTATTCCTCAATCATCAGTATATGCAGCATTCTAGCATTTATAAGAACTAGTTCCAAAGCACTACATTGCATAATATGTAGACTGACTAGAGGAATTGTTTCCCCCCCCCCCACCCCTCGGCCCCACAATTCATGCTGGTGTGCGAGTCCCCTACCCCATCCCAAGCAACCCTCCAGTACCTTACCACAAGTAACCATTCTTCACATGCAAGTCTACCAATTATCAACAGGTTAATAAACCATGTAGGGTATCCTGCCCACCAGATATCCAGCAGAAGTGGAAATTTTGGTTGAATTTTCCAATCCTGAGCTCACAAGCTAAACTAACACCCCAAACTCTGCCCCAGCTCAGGATCGAACCTTAGGTCTAGTCTGTACAGGTCAGGACAGCAGATAGTGCTTTTACTCATTATGTCACTCACAGTAGAAACAGACCAAGTGTGCGGATATTCGCTAATCTATTGCGGTTTGTTACTCAATGAGCAGGGCATTATGTCACAACGTAGTGTGGTCGTCAGCCCACATCAGCTCCGGGGGCCATCAAACCATTCGGAGTTCAGGTGCTTTAATAAACTACTAAAGTTTCGCACTTGTGGTTCAGAACCTATCCGGACCCTTTGTTGACATTACGGCCACGTGCGCACTCCTGTGTAACCATTATTCTGCACTTCAATTGAATGCAACAGGAAATAATTTGTCCAAGTGCTCACATGTGCATTGGAACAGGAATCCTAGCTGATCTTCCCTCATAACTCGGGGGCATTGAATCCAGCCGTGGTTCTGGTTTTCTGTCCACCACAAACTAAGGGGTATTGAAGCCAAATGTAGCACCCCTACCGTTACTACAGCTGCAATAAGCTAACAAGGATCAGGCTCTGAACCTGGGGCCTTCCTGGTTCTGTACAGCTCAGCTACTTATTAGATCAGCGCATGGAGCCATTGCAGCAGCCAAGAATAAAGGAATTTTAAAAAAAAGACCATTCAGCCCGTATCTGCTCCAGGACCAATCTGATCTTTTAAAAAATAAAATATCTACCCAAACCCATATTCAGCTACTCGCTGCTGAATCAGAGACTGATGCACCAGCCGCTAGACTGGATCACAGTGTAGAATGAGAGATTATCCGCCAATTCAAACTCTGGAAATCTAGTCTGTAAGAATCCAGCTGATGGCAGGGCAACAAACAACACACAAGACTAACCAACGTTTAATTCATAGTTCCCAGTTGGCACCTGCACCATGGCGGAGGTAGGGAACACCAGGATGTGAGTGCACGATGTATCCTGCGGTGTGCTCAGCTGTGATGTCTGCATGTTGAGAGACGTGCCACGACCAAACACAGATCCGACTGACACAGAGTCTGCAGCAAAACAAAAAAAAGAGTTTAGTCCTTTACCAACATTTCAAAATAAAGATTTTCTGTTAAGTCCTCAACAATAGACCAAACGAGTAAGGTATAAAAAGAAAGTTTCTTTCTAATGGCTTCAGGATATGAACCTCCAGTTCAAAAGAACCTTCAGCTCTTTGATGCAACTAATTGGCTCATATGGTTCACACCAGTGCTCAACTTGAAAAAAAAGTTGAAAAATGTGATTTGCTGATAGCTTACAGAGAGATCTGCAACACATTCACTCATGAAGACTTAAAATACTTTTTGAACCCCTGGTTTTAATTACCAAGGCTAGAAAGATTTAACAACTTGTAAATTATGCACCCGTTCCGCCGTACAATAAAGGCCATCATTTGTCAATGTTGAAGATTCCGTGGCACGATTTGAAAGAGAGCAGGGAATTCTCCCAGTGTCCTGGGCAACATTCCTCCCTCAACCACTAAAAACAAGTCATCGCTTAAGTCTCTGCTACTTCCCAGACACTGTCATTATAGAATGGCTGCTTCCATTAAACAGACACTGCAACTTCAAAAACTAATTTTGTGAAGCACTTTTGGAGATGTTTTGACAACATAATCGGGTGCTCTATAATTCAAGTCTTTCTCAAATATATTTATTTTTAGTACATATAATAATTTAGACCCTTTCTCCGAGCTCTTTCATTTTCTCGCCCCTTGTCTCTGAATGGGGAGTCCTGACAACATTCACCTTCTGTTGTCCAAAGTTGCTTCAGTGCCGCTCTCCAACAGACACTGGATTTTAGATTAGAGCCACATCCAATGACAATAAATGGGAAATTGTATATATGCAAAGGCAATTGCTTGTAAATGGCAAACACTTTTAACCAACTGTGTAACTGCAGATCATCTGTGTGCACAGTTAATGCAGTCACACTCCCAACTTTTGTCAATCTATTGGGATCTTCCAATGTTGAGGCAAGGTCTGTACAGGAGGGCTGAGGGGTTAACTTGCTCTCAGGCGGATCCAGATTGATGAATCTAACAGAAAATACCACCAAAAGGCGCCGTTAAGCTTCGAAGTCGGCAGTCACCAGGCAAAAACCCTACTTGAGGGTTTCAGTATCCTCAATGGCAACAGCATCGGGTCCTTAACGTAACAGGATTCCCTCCCAATAAAACGTGCGCTGCTGGAGGCAACTCTCGATTATAGTGGCCATATGAGGCAGTCTGCCCAGGGTGACTGCATCGGCCCTTCTCAATGTGATGAAGCGCTTTAGTTTTCCAGTGAGCCTGTCCCCAGAACACAGTGAGGGGAAAATTCAACACTTAGTAAATCACAGCTGCAACCAAAGCCTACCAGTACACGATACCCCATGGAGGGGCACCAACATGTTGCACCATAAAGCCCCTCTTCTCCCCATTTCAATGTTAATATTTGGCCTAGTGGCATATGTCCTTTGATTCTTTTTGATGACACTCAAGCAATGTTCCCTTTAAGCCGCGCAGTCACGCAGCGCTCGAGGTCCTGCAGAGCCAGTGAGCCGGCTTCTAAATAGAAAACCCGCGCATGCGTGGAACTCTGAATGGCCCGCACCATTACACTCAACTGCTCCCTAAAAGGTTTTTTTTTTTTTTTTTTTTATATAAACTATTTCTTCACAAGATATAGGCGAGGCCACAATTGTCACCCATTCTCAGCTGCCCTGAGATGGTAGTGGTGGACCCTCTTCACCGCTCTAATCCACATGCTGATGGTAACCCCACAATGGTGTTACGTAGCGAATTCCAGAATTTTGACTCCGTGACGACAATGCGTATATCTCCAAGTCATGGTGGCATAGGAGTTGGAAGGAAACTTCAAGGTGATGGCATTCAAGATTTGGTTGCTTTTCTGCTTCTCTGCAGCAGAGGTCACAGGGCTGGGAGGTTCTGTGCAAGTAAGCTTAGTGAGTTGTTGCAGTGCATCCTGTAGATAGCACATACTGTGGCAACAATGCGCCAGTGGTGGAAGGAATGGGTACTGAGTCTAGCGGCAGGAGCACCAATGAAGTGGACTGCTCTGTCTGGAATGGCGTCAATCTTGTTGAGTATTGTTGCAGCTGCATCTATCCAGTTAGTGCTGAATATTCCATCATACTCCGGATTTGAATCTTGTAGATAGTGGAGAGGCTCGGAGGGGTCAGGAGGTGAGCCACTCATTACATAATACCCAGCCTTTGCCCTACTCCTGTAGCCAGTGTTGGTCTAGTTAAGCTTCTGGTCAATGGTGAGCTCCAGAATATTGACGGTGGTGGTGCTGTCGAAGATCATAGAAACTAACAGTGCAGGAGGCCATTCGGCCCATCGTGCCGGTGCTGGCTCTGTAAAAGAGCAGTCATGCTTAGTCCCACACCCCCGCTTTTTGTCCGTAACCCTTTAAGTTTCTCATCCTCATGTAACTGTCCAATTCCTATTAAAATTATTTATGGAATCAGCTTCCACCACCTTTTCAGGTCGAGCGCTCCAGATCCCAACAACGGAGTGAAAAAAATTCTCCTCATCTCCCCTCTAGATCTATTGCCAATGATTTTAAATCTATGACCTCTGGTTATTGACCCACTCGCCAGAGGGAATAGTTTTTCTCTCTCTACTCTATCAAAACCCCTCATCATCTTGAAAGCCTCTATTAGGTCACCTCTTAACCTTCTCTGTTCCAAGGAGAACAGTCCTAACTTCTCCAGCCTCTCCTCATAACTGAAGCCCCTCATCCCTGGTAACATCCTGGTAAACCTCCTCTGAACCCTTTCTAAGGCCTTTACATCTTTCCTGAAGTGTGGTGCCCAGAATTGTCCACAATACTCCTGCTGAGACCTAACCAGGTGATTTATAAAGTTCGAGCATGATCTCTTTGCTTTTATATTCTATGCCTCTATTTATAAGCCCAAGTAACCCATCTGCTTTTTTTAACCAATTTATCAACTTGCCGTGTCAGCTTTAAGGATTTGTGTAAAAGGACACCAAGGTCTCGGTGCTCATCTACACTTTTCAAAATCGTGCCATATATAGTGTCCTGTCGTTCCACGTTAGTCCTCCCAAAGTGCATCACTTTACACTTCTCCGCATTGACCTCCATCTGCCATGCTTCTACCCAATTCACCATCCTGAAGTCTACAACTATCCTCATCACTATCTACTACTTTGCCAAGTTTCATATCATCTGCAAACTTTAGAATGCTGCTCACTACACCAGAGTCTAGGTCATTTATAAAAATTATAAGAGTAATGCACCCAAAACTGACCTTGGGGAACACCACTGCAAACCACTGCCCAGTCTGAAAAACATCCATCCATCAGGCAGAGGTGGTTGTATAAATCAGTCAATACTAAACTCACACACGTCACATGTAAACTATGAAAAGAAAACATTTGCCAGGCCACCAGGAGCTGCTGTTCAAATGGAGAGTTGAGATGTCAGACCAGAATACAGGTTCTATTCACATTCTTTAGCAGGTTAATCATTTAAAAAAAAATCATACTACAGGTTGAACCCCGGTAATCCGGCACCCGACAGTCCGGCACGAATTGAAACTGGCGGTCTTTAGTTTGCGGAGCAGCCGCTCGGCGGCGCCACCATTTCCCGCGATATAAACAAACCTAACATTGTTATTTTAGGTGTTATTTACCTAACCTTCACTGGTTCGGAATTTTAAATGGTCCGGCACCGGCCTTGTCCCGAGGGTGCCAGATTACCAGGGTCCAACCGGTAGTGTAAAACTACAACAGTACATATATCTTCTTCTTAGGCAGTCCCTCGGAACTGAGGATGATTTGCTTCCACATTAAAAATGAGCTCGCGGGTGGCTGATGAGTCCCAATGCGGGACCTACAGTCTCTGTCACAGGTGGGGCAGACGGTGGTTGAAGGGGCGGGTGGGTGGGGTGCTTGGGTTGACGTGCACTCCTTACGCTGCTTGCGCTTGGCTTCCGCTTGCTCCCGGCGAAGAGACTCGAGGTGTTTGGCGCCTTCCCGGATGCTTCTCCTCCACTTTGTGCGGTCTTGGGCCAGGGATTCCCAGGTGTCGGTGGGGATGTTGCACTTTTTCCAAGGAGGCTTTGAGGGTGTCCTTGAAGTGTTTCCTCTGCCCACCTGGGGCTCTCTTGCCATGCCAGAGCTCCGAGTAGAGCGCTTGTTTTGGGAGTCTTGTATCGGGCATGCGGACAATGTGACCCGTCCATCGGAGCTGATTGAGCGTGGTCAGAGCTTCGATGCTGGGGATGTTGGCCTGAGCAAGAACACTGATGTTGGTGTGCCTATCCTGCCAATGGATTTGCAGGATCTTGCGGAGGCAGCGTTGGTGGTACCTCTCCAGTGCTTTGAGGTGCCTGCTGTACATGGTCCATGTCTCTGAGGCATACAGCAGGGCAGGTATCACTGCTGCCCTGTAGACCATGAGCTTAGTGCCGGGTTTGAGGTCCTGGTCTTCAAACACTCTCTTCCTCAGGTGACCGAAGGCTGCACTGGCACACTGAAGGCGGTGTTGGACTTCGTCGTCGACGTCTGCCCTTGTTGACAGTAGGCTCCCGAGGTATGGAAAGTGGTCCACGTTGTCCAAGGCCTTGTCGTGGATTTTGATAATCGGGGGGGCAGCACTGTGTGGCGGGGGCAGGTTGGCAGAGGACCTTTGTCTTACGGATGTTTAGTGTAAGGCCCATGCTCTCGTATGCTTCGGTGAAGGTGTTGACGATGGTTTGGAGTTCGACCTCCGAGTGAGCGCAGACGCAAGCATCGTCTGCATACTGTAATTCGACGACAGAGGATGAGACGGCCTTGGATCGGGACTGGAGGCGACGGAGGTTGAACAGTTTCCCGTTTGTTCTGTAAATTAGCTCCACTCCAGTGGGGAGCTTACTGAGGGTGAGGTGGAGCATTGCAGCAAGGAAGATTGAGAAGAGCGTTGGTGCGATGACACAGCCTTGCTTGACCCCGGTTCGTACGTGAATTGGGTCTGTGGTGGAACCGTTGGTCAGGATCGCAGCTTGCATGTCGTCGTGAAGCAGGCGGAGGATAGTGACAAACTTTTGAGGGCAGCCGAATTTGAGGAGAACACTCCATAATCCCTCACGGTTGACAGTGTCGAAGGCCTTTGTGAGATCGAAGAAGGCCATGTACAGTGGTTGGTGCTGTTCCCTGCATTTCTCTTGTAATTGACGTGCGGTGAAGATCATGTCCATTGTGCCCCTTAGTGGGCGGAATCCGCATTGCGACTCTGGGAGGAGCTCTTCGGCCACTGGGAGAAGGCGATTGAGGAGGATTCCTGCGATGACTTTTCCCTGTGGCAGACAGCAGGGAAACTCCTCTGTAATTACCGCAATCGGACTTGTCACCTTTCTTGAAGATGGTCACAATTACGGCGTCTCCGAGATCCCCTGGCATGCTCGCCTCCTTCCAGATAAATGAGTTCATGAATTCACACCAGTAGTGCTTCTCCGCTATGCTTTAGTGCCTCGGCGGCGATTCCATCTGCTCCTGAGGCCTTGTTGTTCTTCAGTTGTCGGATGGCCTTTTCAACCTCATGCCGGGCTGGGGTTGTGCTGAGATGGTGGTGGGTAGCATGCTGTGGGATGGAGTTGAGGACACTCGTGTCGAAGACAGAGTCGTGGTTAAGGAGATCTTCAAAGTGCTCCTTCCAGCGGGCACTGACTGCTTCCCTGTCCTTGATGAGTACCTCTCCGTTCTTGGCTCGCAGTGGGGAAGGGCCTTGGGTACTTGGGCCATAGATGGTCTTGACTGCGCTAAAGAATCCACGCACGTCATATAACGTATATATGTATATACACGTAGAATCTCATACAGGTTGAAACTAATTGCTGTGCTATAAATTTATTCAAGTTTTCAACTGTACATTCCCCAAACTATTCTTACCAGGCATTATCACGAATGATCCCTGGGGCTCCATAGCAACCAAACAAGCACTAAGGATGCTCGGAGAATCTGCCGCAGAAATACCACACATCCTGCATGTGTCCTTCAGGTGCCGGCTGAGGGACTGCAAAGTGCGCCGACCAAGTAAGCAACTCCAGTCTGCAGGAAATGAAAAAAAGAGCAGCATGAATCGGAGACAGCACTTGGGAACATAAATATGCACTGGAGATTAAAGTACTTTTCTACTAATGCTCTCCTGATGGCTTTGTAGCTGTATGTACTGCCCAGTATAGCGTAATAGCCTAGAAGTTACTTTTGAGGATACTGGCGTATGCCATTCCATTGTCTGCTATATTAATGCAGGTAACCTGTAGTTTAAAGTCTCCACTAAACCAGTAAAGGAATCTTATGTCAAAGGGCTAAACATTGGTTCAATATTCCCAAAAGTAAATTTCTAGGCTTAAAAGATATAGAACCAGTTCAATTCCAAGTATGTCCCTCATCAGCTGATCTCAGGCAGGTTATGGTGCTATAATTGGCCTCAGTGCATTGGAGACAGCAAAAAAAAAACCTGGTTCCTGCTCCTGATCACTTATCAAATGAGCCTCGCTAAAAAGTACATTTTTAGAAGTCGGGTGAAAACAAGATTGGACTCAGCTCTCTAAGGTCAAATAACCTGCCATTTTAATCTTGGCTCACACATCAACAAAGGCCATTTAATGAGGGCTGCTGGTCTCCGCCGGGACATGGCAACCACGAGAGAAGGGAAGGGGACAAATAAGTGCTCTTCAACATACAGACAAGATTTTTTTAAACACTAATACATCTCGTGTCTGTCTGTCTCTGTGTGTGTGTGTGTGTGTGTGTGTGTGTGTGTGTGTGTGTGTGTGTGTGTGTGTGTGTGTGTGTGTGTGTGTGTGTGTGTGTGTCCGTCTGCCATACTCAAAAGTTAGAGCGTACCTACACATATGTTATATCAAAAGAAAGCTTATGATTAGGGGAGTGTCATAGGCGTATTTACTTTTTGGTCAGACAAAAACTGTTCCGACAGTATACAAAAAAATTCAAAAATCCGCTCATTAGCGGTTGGCCAATCATACGGGGGAAATCTGCTCATTAGCATTGAGTGACGTGAAGGTTGACCAATCCTACGGGGGGGGGGGGGGGGGGGCGCGCTGCGTCACGGGGGGGGGGGGGGCGTTTCATGGTGTGTGTGGGCGGGGCCTAATCCTTCAAACTGCCGTTAGTGCCTCACAAAATGGCGGCCGCAGGAAAACTCTCTCTCTCTCGCCGTGAGTGCGGGACCGGGAAAACCGCGGCTTTCCAACAAGCCGTCCCCGACCGCAATCGGACACAGGAGTCCGCAGCGAAAGGCGTTCGTCTGCCGCCCGGCCAACCGGGTCCAAAGGCCCGCCGCGTTAACCATGAGGAACCCCGGGCTCGCTTCGGAGCGATGGGCACCCGGCCTCCCGTTGTCGGACTGACTCCGTTCTGGTACCGAGGTGAGTCGAGCCGGGCCTGAGGCGCTAGGGAGAGGGGAGGGAGGGAGACAGAGGAGAGGGGGAGGGAGAGGAGAGGAGAGGAGAGTGACCAGCCCACCAGTCTCAACCAGTTTTACAAAAAAGCCTGGGCAACGCCGGGTACCCCAGCTAGTGCTTTATAATAAAGCAGTATTAAAAAAAAAACAAAGTAAATATGTGTAAGTTAGCAGGATTCTCATAATTTTACTCATAGTCCAGAGCATGGTCATGATAAATAAGATAGAATAACATTTCATCTACCACATTGCATTTTGTATGTTGCATTGTTACAGATGTAAAACAATCTCAAGAGAGTGTGCTGATCTGCAGCCTGAAATTTACAAACAGCTTCCAATATGCACCATTCTCTCACCAAACAATTGAACTCTGCTTGACCCAGGGCTCTTTTAGTAGTGGAAAGATATATTGTGCGTTACCTGATACAACATTCCTCTTATAAAACAGCCTATCATCCGATTTAGTGAGCAATAGGACAGATCTGGTAAAATTGTTCTTTTATATATACGGCTGTTTCATATGTGTACTTATAATAAGAGTGGTCCCCATTAGTCAGTGCTCACATCTGGAACTAATACTTCAAGAATGAGAATGTTTTGCCAGCAACATACCAGGAAAATTGTTAAATAAATATGCAATGTGCCAGTTTGCAGGATGCCGTGGGATGTTCATTTGCTTTACTCCTCTTAATTTCTTTTACCTTTCAACTCTCCGTGTCCTATCCTCCCAAGACGCCCAATAACAACCCTCCAGGGCAGTGATGTCATCTGCATGATGCCCAAGCACCAGTCCCAGAGTTTTTGCAGGCCCATTCTCCGGGGTGAACCTTTCCGCCTACGAGCCCTGTCAGATAAAACATAAATCACCACTTTAACTGTGCAAAATAGATTCACTCATCCCCCTTGCCTTTAAAAGGCAAGTAATTGTATTATAGGCCACTGCGCAACTAAACTGGGCATCGAACAAAAAATGCAACCACCTCAGCTCAGCAGGTGAGCAGCTGAGCCGTACAGAACAAGGTGGCCCAGGTTCGCTCCTTGCATGGAGTTAGTTGATCTAGGGGCACTATTATTTCAAAAAGAAAATACTACAGATGCTGGAAATCTGAAATAAAAACAGAAAATGCTGGAGAAACTCAGCAGGTCGGGCAGCATCTGTGAAGAGAGGAAAGAGAGTTAACGTTTCAGGTCGATGACCTTTCGTCAGAACTGGGGGCACTATTATTTGCCTGGGTTAGAGAAAAACATCCAGCAACCCATGTGAGGTCGAAGTCAGGCTTGGATGTGATGCCACTCTAGGGTCAAACAGTCCAACACTTACTGCCAGGCTCATAACTATTGGCCACTTGGGCAAGGTACACAGGGCTTTGACTGGGGCCCATGAAAAGTGTATTAACAGCTACTTCCGGGGCGTGAGGTTTTTCCCCGCATTTAACTTGCGGGGAAGGAAGAAAAGGGGTACACAAAAAAAAAACGAATGTAAAGATAGGAGCAGAAGCAGTACACTGCAGCACACCAAAGCACCAATTTGCTGAGTCACAGAATGGTCAGATATGTAGGTACACACCAACAATTCTCCAAAATACTGACTCAGGCCAGCACCACCATGTGGGGTGAAAGAAGAGGTCCACTCACCCCTGGGTTCGATGGTAACAAAGGTGGATTGGGACGCCTTAAAAAGAGATTATTCCCTTGTTTTTTCTTATTATTTTCCCATCGCTGATCATTTTGCTGACCATATATATTTTTATGGTGGACCATCAAATACAAAGCTAAAGCTAGGTGTTAGCAGAGCAAAACAATCATTCAATCCTCAAACAAAAACTACATTACCTTCAAGACTGACGCAAGTCTGCTGCAAGATACCTGAAGCTAAGGTGGTGCCAACACTACTCAAGGTCACACCGAGAACATGTCAGCTGCTAACAGGAGTTTTAACTAGCAATTGGGAGTACTTTGCACGTGACTCTCCACGTGTCACCAGCATGTGTTTGGTGCTGCTCTCTAATGTCTGCTTATTTTTTTTAATGTACTAACACCTTCTGTATACACTAATCTTTCTATGTGAACACAAACTGGAAGATACATCTAGTCTGACTAGGATGATCTGTTCTTTTCTGTAAACAACTGCCAGTCTGGGCTGCTAGCAATTTCAAGACAAGCCTTTCGACTAGACTAGGTGAATTAGCCTATATTTTGATGTTTTTCGGCCGTCTACATACCTGTTTGGTACATCTATATTAATGACGCAGGTTTCCAGCAGTTCTCCATAGAGATCTGTACAGGTTCCAAGCAGCCACCTCTGGTCATGTGACAAGCAATAGCCAACAAAAAGAACATTGTACTTCTGGCTAGCCTCTCCAAATGTCTCTCCCAGCTCAGTCTGCTTATCCTTCACTGGAGCCAAGATAAACGGCGGGCTGTAAATCCGCAAACACTCTGGCCTCTGTAGCAAAAAAGAAAGACAGGTTCAGAACTGGGTCACATTTTAAACATTTCAGCTCCACAAATAGCTCAGTGAGCAAATGCACCTCTTCGTGTGGCACTGATACGTAACAAGGAGGTCCCCGGCTCTATCCCAGTCTCGTCTGCAATACGGATTCAGCAGATTTATCAAGAGTCATCCCACTTCCCAAGAGCGCATGGTTTTAATGGGGATGACAGTTCCATTGGGGATTGCACAGGTTGCACGTGTCTTACAGGTTTAGGACATTTACTCTAGTTATGGGATATACTAGAATATTAAACCTGTGTAGTACTTAGGCCAGCCCTGCAGGAGGCATCCAGCAGAACTGGCAGGTACTGAATGATAACCTCATTGGCTGCCTTCCCAAGATACACAATGGTACCAGAGCTGCCGCAGTGTGGTATGATGCCAATAATTCTTCAGCAACCATCACTGCCAACCTGGTAAATTCACCAGTGTTAACTTGCAACACGTGCCAGAGGGACTTAAATTCAGGCCGATGGCGAGCGCTGCCAGTTGAGTTGATGGCACGCACTGCTGATTTGGTCTCTATGCCCAGTCTCTAGTTGGGTGTTGTTACCAGCAGATAGGCATTGTCGGTGCTCTTGGTACCTATGGATATCTATACTCAGCTAGTATTAGCAAGATGGCCACCGTGCTCAAATCCAGTTGAGATTCAGTGCCAGAAGACTCCAGATCAAAACCTACAGGTTTTTCTTTGTAATCTCTGTTTTCCTGTGATTTTGCTTTCTGCTTTATCACACTACATGCAGATTAAGCAAAATACTGAAGGTACTTACAGGTACATTCAGAGACCCCCCAAGGTAAGTGGTGCAATTCCCAGTGTTGTGGTGACAGACCTTTTATATATGATTCATGCCCATCTATTTCTGCCGAGGGGCGATTACAATCTTTACAAAGCTTGAAACACCTCAAAAGGGGTTGAGGCGGCCATATTCTCCATTCAAAGTGGATCAGAAATCAGAGGATGAAGAGATTCTGCCTGTTGGCATTCCAATTTTTAAGCAGCGGACCCCAAAAATGTCAAGCAAGCAGAAGTTTTATCAGGAACATGACACTCTGACCCAAAGGAAAATCTACACCACCCATTTCTTGCAGCCAGGTGCAAGAATTGAAGCAAACAATGGTAGGAGCAACAAATTCAATGCTAGAGCTGGGAAAAAGCAAACAGACACACAGTCATAGTGGCCACATCGTTGGCATTTCCCCTGGAGCCAATCAGAAGTGGACCAGACTCCTATGGTATGTGGAGAATGTGAAATGAAGAGGTTTTTAAAAAAAAAAAGACACAGACTTACATCTGGACTCTTTAAGGTGCTGTCTAAGGCCAGTCCTGGACCAAAGCCAGTCAGTGCTTTGACATAGGTGGAGGGTGGTAAGGATCTCCGACATTGAGTGAAGACAGAAAACGCCAGTGATTTAAGGTGCTGGGAGTACAGGTGCCGATCATCATTCTTCACAGGTTGCAACAGATACTGACACGGAACAATCTATGAAGAGAAAAAAAATCAAAAATCTGGAAGTGAACTTAGGTTGAGTTTGTTAAAATTCTTAAACGAGTAAGACTCGTTAAAATTTTACTCGAATACTCGGAAATGTTCCAACCTCAATAACATGCTACTATGCCCTGGGTCAAGTGTGTAGCCAGGGCAGCTCGGTTCCTCCAATATTATTCCTGTGGTATGAAAGGGGACCAGACTTTTCAATCCTTCCTTCTGAGGGAGGACAGAAGAGTAGTTCCACCGAGACTGGGAACTAATTCCTACATGACAACCAGTGACTACACTTCATAGAAACATAGAAGATAGGAGCAGGAGTAGGCCATTCGGCCCCTCGAGCCTGCTCCGCCATTTAATGCGATCACGGCTGATCATCCAAATTCAGTACCCTGTCACTGCTTTCTCCCCATATCCCTTGATCCCTTTAGCCTTAAGAAATATATCTAACTCAACTGCCTTCTGTGGTAGAGAATTCCACAGGTTCACCACTCTCTGGGTGAAGAAATTCCTCCTCATCTCAGTCCTAAATGGCTTACCCCTTATCCTTAGCCTCTGACCCCTGGTTCTGGACTCCCCGACCATCGGGAACATCCTTCCTGCATCTAGCCTGTCTAGTCCTCTTAGAATTTTATAAGTTTCAATGAGATCCCCTCTCATTCTTCTAAACTCTAGCAAATATAAGCCCAATCAACCCAATCTCTCTTCATACGTCATTCCTGCCATCCCAGGTTATCAGTCTGGTGAATCTTTGCTGCACTCCCTCCATGGCAAGAACATCCTTCCTCAGATAAGGCGACCAAAACTGCACACAATACTCAAGATGTGGTCTCACCAAGGCCCTGTACAACTGCAGCAAGACATCCTTGCTCCTGTTCTCCAATCCTCTCGCTATGAAGGCCAACATACCATTTGCCTTCTTAACCGCCTGCTGCACCTGCATGCTTACCTTCAGCGACTGGTGTACAAGGACACCCAGGTCTCGTTGCACTGCCCCTTTTCCCAATCTATTGCCGTTCAGATAATAATCTGCCTTCCTGTTTTTGCCACCAAAGTGGATAACCTCGCATTTATCCACATTATACTGCAACTGCCATGCATCTGCCCAATCACCCAATCTGTCCAAATCATACTGGAGTTTATCTGCATCCTCCTCACAGCACACACGCCCACCCAGCTTTGTGTCATCTGCAAACTTGGAGATATTACATCTAGTTCCCTCATCTAGATCATTAATATATATTGTGAATAGTTGGGGTCCTAGCACCGATCCCTGCGGTACCCCACTAGTCACTGCCTGCCACTCGGAAAAAGACCCCTTTATTCCAACTCTTTGCTTCCTGTCTGCCAAGCAGTTCTCTATCCAAGTCAGTACCTTACCCCCAATCCCATGTGCTTAACTTTGCACGCTAATCTCTTACGCGGGACCTTATCAAAAGCCTTCTGAAAGTCCAAATACACCACATCCACTGATTCTCCCTTATTTATTCTACCAGTCACATCCTCAAAAAATTCCAGTAGATTAGTCAAGCATGATTTACCTTTTGTAAATCCATGTTGACTTTGTCTGATCCTGTCGCTGTTTTCCAAGTGCTCTGCTATTACAACTTTTATAATGGACTCTAGCATTTTCCCCATTACCGATGTCAGGCTTACCGGTCTATAATTCCCCATTTTCTCTCTACCACCTTTTTAAATAGTGGGGTTACATTAGCTACCCTCCAATCCATGGGAACTGTTCCAGAGTCTATAGAATTTTGGAAGATGACCAGCAATGCATCTACTATTTCTAGGGCCACTTCCTTAAGTACCCTAGGATGTAGATTATCAGGCCCTGGGGATTTATCGGCCTTCAATCCTGTCAATTTCCCAAACACCATTTCCCTACAAATACTGATTTCATTCAGTTCCGCCCTCTCATTAGACCCTATGTTCCCCGACATCTCTGGGAAGTTATTTGTGTCCTCCTTTGTGAAGACAGAACCAAAGTATAGGAGACTTTGGTTTATCCGGAGGTTATATGTCCGGAATACTCGATCTAACGGCAAAAATCAGGAGCCGTTTTCTATAAGTTTTTTTAGTTCTCGTTGCTTTTTTTTCCCCCCCCCCAGTCAGGCACTGCAAGGTCTGTAGCTATAGCAACAGCTTCAGCTAGAGACGCTTGCAGCTGCAGCCGACTGTTTTGAAGCTGTTGATAAGCAACAGGGTTTGTTGATTCACACGGAGCTATTCAGTTCCGTATCTCTCAACATTAACGCTGGTATGACACAAAGCTGGGTGGGAGGGTAAGCTGTGAGGAGGATGTCATGAAACTCCAGTACGATCTGGACAGGTTGGGTGATTGGGCAGAAACATGGCAAAAGCACTATAATGTGGATAAATGTGAGGTTATCCACTTTGGTGGCAAAAACAGGAAGGCAGACTATTATTTGAACAGCAATAGATTGGGAGAAGGGGAAGTGCAAAGAGACCTGGGTGTTCTTGTGCACCAGTCGCTGAAGGTAAGCATGCAGGTGCAGCAGGCGGTTAAGAAGGCAAATGGTATGTTGGCCTTCGTAGCAAGAGGGTTCGAGTACAAGAACAAGGATGTCTTGCTTGCAGTTGTACAGGGCCTTGGTGAGACCACACCTTGAGTATTGTGCGCAGTTTTGGTCGCCTTACCTGAGGAAGGACGTTCTTGCCATGGAAGGAGTGCAACGAAGATTCACCAGGCTGATACCTGGGATGGCAGGAATGACGTATGAGGAGAGATTGTGTCGTTTGGGCTTATACTCACTGGAGTTTAGAAGATTGAGAGGGGATCTCATCGAAACTTATAAAATTCTGTCAGGCCTGGACAGACTAGATGCAGGAAGGATGTTTCTGATGGCCTGGGAGTCCAGAACCAGGGGTCATAGTCTAAGGATAAGGGGTAAGCCATTTAGGACTGAAATGAGGAGGAATTTCTTCACACAGAGAGTGGTGAACCTGTGGAATTCTCTGCCACAGAGGGCGGTGGAGGCCAGTTCATTAAATATATTCAAGAAAGAGTTGGATATATTTCTTATGGCTAAAGGGATCAAGGGATATGGGGAGAAGGCAGGGACAGGGTACTGAGTTTGGATGATCAGCCATGATCGCATTGAATGGCGGAACAGGCGCGAAGGGCCAAATGGCCTACTCCTATCTTCTATGTTTCTACGTCCGGCACTTTTGATGGTATGGCACCAGCTCGGTCCCATCAGTGCCGGATATCAGAAAGTTTCCTGTGGGTATTTAATTGGTCTGCCATTTCTTTGTTCCACATTATAAATTCCCCTGATTCTGACTGCAAACTGCTCCCACTCCTCAGGTTTGCTGCTTTTTCTGGCCAATTTATATGTCCTCTCCTTGGATCTTATGCTATCCCTAATTTCCCTTGTTAGCCATGGTTGGGTCACCTTTTTTGTTTTATTTTTATGTCAAACAGGGATGAACAAATTCTGTAGTTCATCCATGCAATCTTTAAATGTTTGCCATTGCCTATCCACCGTCAACCCTTTAAGTAACATTCCCCAATCCATCCTAGCCAACTCGTGCCTCATACCATCGTAGTTTCCTTTATTTAAATTCAGGACCCTAGTCTCTGAGTCAACTACTTCACTCTCCATCTTAATGAAGAATTCTATTATATTATGATCACTCCTCCCCAAGGGGCCTCGCACAACAACATTGCTAATTAATCCTTTCTCATTACATAATACCCAGTCTAAGATGGCCTGATTTCTAGTTGGTTCCTCAACATATTGGTCCAGGAAACCATCCCGTATACACTCTAGGAATTCCTCCTCCACAGTATTGTTACTAATTTGGTTAGCCCAATTTATATGTAGATTAAAGTCACCCATGATAACTGCTATGCCCTTACTGCACGCATCTCTAATTTCCCATTTAATGCCATCCCCAACCTCAGCATTACTGTTTGGGGATCTGTATACAACTCCCACTAACGTTTTCTGCCCCTTGGTATTTCTCAGCTCTACCCGTACAGATTCCACATAATCAGAGCGAATATCCTTCCTTACTATTGTGTTAATCTCCTCTTTAAACAGCAATGCTACCCCACCTCCTTTTCCTTTTTGCCAGTCCTTCCTGAATATTGAATACTGCCTGTCCTTCCTGAATATTGAATACAAAAGTACTTCATTGGCTGTAAAGCGCTTTGGGATTTCCTGAGGACGTAAAAGACGCTATTTAAATGCAAGTCTTTCTTTTTTTATGTCTTTGTATTACTCTGTAGCGCACTGGACTAGCACAGTAACTAACAGTGATGAGGATGGGACTATCCCTCTCTCCAGGAAACCAGTGTTTATGCAGGGATGTGGTGCCACAGTACTGGAAGTTCTCTAGTTTCTTGCCCAAATGGCATTTCTTCACGTACAAGTTTCAACAGGCGGTTTGACTGTGACCATTGTGATCATCAGGAGTAGCAGAGGGAGGAAAGGCACGGAGGCCAAAGCCAATCCAACTCCTCGTACTTACACCTTCCAACATTGGGAACTGGATAGCAATCAGAACCAGATACCACAACTCTTCTTTCTATTTCCTCAACAACAACTTGTATTTATATAGCACCTTTAACAAAGTAAAATGTCCCAAGGCGCTGCACAGGAGTATTTTAAGACAAAACATTTTACACCGATCCACATAAGCATAAATTAGGGCAGGTGACCAAAAGTTTGATCAAAGTGGTTGGTTTTAAGGAACGTCTTAAAAAGGAGGAAAGAGAGGTAGCGAGGTTTAGGTAGAGAATTCCAGAGCTTAGGGCCTAGGCAACAGAAGGCACGGCCACCAAAGATTGAGCGATTATAATCAGGGATGCTCAAGAGGGCAGAATTAGAGGAGCGCAGATATCTCTGGGGGTTGTGGGGCTGAAGGAGATTACAGAGATAGGGAGGGGAGTCTTGAGCATCCCTGATTATAATCGCTCAACCTTTGGTGGCCGTGCCTTCTGTTGCCTAGGCCCTAAGCTCTGCAATTCCCTGCCTAAACCCCTCTGCCTCGATACCTCTCTTTCCTCCTTTAAGACGCACCTTAAAACCTACCTCTTTGACCAAGCTTTTGGTCACCTGTCCTAATTTATCCTTATGTGGCTCGGTGTCAAATTTTTTGTCTTAAAATACTCCTGTGAAGCGCCTTGGGACGTTTTACTATGTTAAAGGCACTATATAAATACAAGTTATTGTTGTTGAGTACTACAAGTTGTTGTTGTTGAGTACAGTGTACAGTGTTTTGGGCACCGTATCTTAGAAAGGATATACTGGCCTTGGAAGGAGTGCAGCGCAGATTCACCAGGGCTCCAAGGCTTAGATTATGAAAGATTACATAATCTTCTATATTCCAGGGAATACAAGCCTAGTTTAAGGGGCGATATGATTGGGGGTTTTGAAGGGAATTGATAGGGTAGATAGAGAGAAACTTTTTCTGCTGCTGGGGGAGTTTAGGACAAGAGGGCATAACCTTAAAATCAGAGCCAGGCCATTCAGGAAAGTTAGAAAGCACTTCTTCATGCAAAGGGTGGTAGAAGTGTGGAACTCCCAGAAAAATCAGTAGATGCTAGCTCAATGAATAATTTAAAATCAGAGATCAATAGATTTTTGCTAGACAAGGATATTCAAGGATATGGAGCCAAGGCAGGTGGATGGAGTTAGAATACAGATCAGCCATGATCTCATTGAATGGGGGCGGAACAGGCTCGAGGGGCTGAATAGTCTACTCCAGTTCCTATGTTTCTTTCCATCGTTTGTACTTTGAAATTCTGACAGTCAACTGGCACTTTAAAACAATCCAATTTGATGTTGTCCCTCTTCACTTTGAGCTGTCCCACTGAAAGCTATGTATTGAAGAAGTATGGGAAACTCCCAAGATCAGTTGAACATCTCATTCACTGCAAGAGGAGCCATATAATAACAAAATGGAAACTTTTCAATACTTTAATTGCCCTTATGAATGATTACAATTTATCTCTGCGTCTTTAGACTTTTTTTCCTCAGTTTCAACATACCTGACTTAAAAGGAGCAACACTCTCAGCCTCTGTTACTCCTAAGCTAGCCGCTGGGCACAAGAGCAGCACAAGTGGAATCCCCCTCTCTATCTAAGAAAACACATCTTCAACTGTTGCCCTGCCAAACTGGGTCTAGCAACATGTTTTGGGGGCAAATCCCATTTCCTATGCTGCGCACCACAACCAAGCAGCACCACTGAAGCACAGATCATTTTAATACAATGCTCCCATTTACATTCCCCCCACCAAAGTAAAAGAGCCGCTTCAAGTGATGATAACTGATGTTAGTATTTATTGAAACTCCACAAAAATCATATAGTTCTGATCAAACGTTAAGCATCTGAACCAACAAAAACAAGAATCAGCTTTTCTCTTGTCCTCAGACCAGCTGGTCCTGGCACAGGAACAGTTTAGTTACAAATATACACACACACACTTCCATTATTTTGTTCCGATCCTGTGCCGCAGAAGACTACAGAGATCAAAACAGATTATGTATGCACAAGCTGAGAAAACACAAAAGTGGCTCACTCCAAGCATTTCCTGCTTAACCAAACACAGTGACTTTCAAAGTAATTGTGATTTCACTGAACAGCTACAGTTCCAAATATTGGGAGTAATTTATATAGTTAATAGAATGTCCAGTGACAGTATCTCAACAGAATGCATTTCCTTCTAAATTTTTGTAAGAATTAACTGGTTCTCCATGGCATTGCTCACCAGATATAAATACAATGGGATATCCCCAACAGTAGCATAAAGGCGAGAGGAATTCATGCAGGCAGGAAGATCATTAGATCAACACTAAAGGGCCTCCAGAGCTAGCATGGTGATGAAGAGAGAAGAATAAGAGCGTTGGGTATAGAGAGGACAAAGACGAGACTGCTGGAAAAAAAAGGCAGGCCTGGGGAGGTAAAAGTTGACAAACACATGGGTAAAACGTAATGGGCAACAGTGCTAGTAAAATATGTTCTCAGAATTCTTGAATGTTGTATGCATTTATTATGTTATCTGTAGGCTATAGCAGGGTGGGCAAGAAAATAATCTGGTCACTGGCAGCTTTCTCTACCAGTCCATGGTTATTTGAGCCCAAGGGATGCGAGTACTATAAGTGCTAAGTTAGACCAACTGCAAACTGCTCTGATTTTTTAAAAAAAACTCGTATCCCAGGCCTGCATAATTAGTTTTTAAATAAATTACTCTGGAATAGCCGAGAGTATTTTTGTAACTTTGAGAATAGTTCAACAAACAGTAGTTATAATTATACTGTTTAAAGGATTAGGTTAGCAAAAACACATCTATGCAACTCTATTTTAAAAGTCAGTAGATGTTTGTGCAATATTTACACAGCTTCTGAAGAACGCTCTTCCCATGCAAACTTCAAGGTTTTTCCAACAAAATAAGGGACTACATTTCTTTTAACTCCCGCTACATGAAAGACAGGGCTATTAACTTCATTAGTGATGGGATTTAACTGGAAGTTGGTATTTGAGGCACTGTGGCTTGAAAAAAAGGTTTCTAAGCTTCTCCTCATATCACACGCCCTGGTTGAGTGAAAGGCCAGGTTGATACATCCACAAACCTCTGCCAATTCTGTTTTGTAACAAGTCACTAGAGGTCAACGCATGAGTAGATGGGGTGATTTGGCCCTCCAAATTTTACCTTGCTATGATCAATAGATCCCCTCTTTACAGTCTCACTAATATTGGGAAAGCCCTGCAGCATAAATTCATTCCCATCACTTAGTAATGCAGTGTGGTGAAACAATGCACAGTGTAATCCATTATATGGGTTCTAAATACAGGAAACTTTGTGTTATCCGGAGGCTAAAGCTCGAGCCACCGGCAAAAATCAGGAGCCGTTTTGTTTTCTTCTCGTGGCTTTGTCCTCCTTCTTGTGGCTTTTTTGCCCCCCAACAGTCAGGCTCTGCAAAGTCTCTCTGAAGCTGTTGCTAAGCGACAGACGCTTCCAAGGTACGGCCGACTGTTTAGAAGCTGTTGCTAAGCAACAGTGTTAACAGTGTTTGTTGCCAAATACGGAGCTGAAAAGCTCCGTATGCTTCAACATTAACGCTGGTTTGTCCGGCAGTTTTGAGGGAACGGCAACAGCTCGGTCCCGTCGGTGCCGGATAGCACAAAGTTTCCTGTACAGTGGTTTTGGCTTAGTTTCAAGTGAAGTTACACCAGATGCAGTTCTTAGAAGTGGGATAAGAGCTATTCCCTGACTGCTGAAGGCAGTCTTGCAACAGTGTAGAAGGAACATATATTGTTATAAAATGTAGTACACCAGTTTCTCTCTTCTGCAGTTATTTACTTGACAGTTCTACATTGAAAAGAACTGCACTCACCTGCACAGATATTGCGTTCCTGATGTTCTGCGGTAAGAAATGGATCATCTCTAGATAGCAGCGCAACAGGCCGAGTGTCCAAACATTTGAAGATGACCTTTCGTCCTCCGTATTGTACGTAAATGGATCCACAATGTACACAACGATGGACGGTGGGTAAGTGATGGCATGAGATTCCCCCTCCGTTGGGACCCCAATTTTATCCCTTTCCATGGTGCTACAGTGCAAATAAAGTACGAGAATCAAATCAGGGCACACCCTAGCACAACAAGGACTCCACATAATGACCCAAGTTGCTTCAGCAATTAATACAATAAAGGTCTTTTGTGGAAACTGGGTGGTACAGGGTTAGCCAATGGCTTTCACTTCTGGGACCTATGTTCAAATCCAGCTCACCATGAAGGGATCCAAGTCTTCTGGAGGTAGCGGATTAGGAAGACCACAAGGGGAATGAGTTTGGGCAGTCTCAATCCAACTCATAGTGGGCATGTGTCTATAAGCGTAAAACTATTCTAACTCGTTATTAACTGGCAACGTCACTCAGGTCCAAGGATGACTGATGTGGCAAATGTAAAAATTTATCAGTGGTGTCGCAGGGTATGCTCGAGGTTGGGGCTGTAGCACTTTGTTGGGCTGAGTAAAGGGAGCTTTATTCTGCATATAGATATGCTATACCCGAGCTGGGAGTGCTCAATACTAACACTGGATGTCTGAAATGGGAAATATTTCATTTCCCAGGACTAACATCCCTGCTTCATGAGCGTAATTTTTTTTGACATCAGTGCCTCTCCTTCCTCTGGATTGGCCATCCCAAAGCACACACCCTGCCGTAAGGGTACGAAGACTAGCTGCTGCCTGGTCTCCATTTTATTTCCAGGAAGTGGACAAGAGCCGTCTACCATGACTCCTGCCAATTTTCCCTCCCCGTGGGACAACGCTGCACGGAAAATGGGCAACCATTTTTGACACTTTTTTTTTTTTAAGCAAAGGCATGTAATATAGAAGGTTAAGGGGTGATTTGATTGAGGTTGCTAGTATTTTGAAAGGAATTAATAGGGTAGATATAGAGAAAGTTTTTCCACTGGTGGGGGTAGTTTAGGACAAAGGAACATAACCTAAAAATCAGAGTCAGGACATTCAGGAAAGAAGTTCGGAAACACTTCTTATGCTAGCTCAATTAATAATTTTAAATCTGAGAACGATGAGATTTTTGAGAGCCATGGGTATCAAGGGATATGGGGCTCATGGCGGGTGGATGCAGTTAGGATACAAATCAGCCATGATCTCATTGAATAGCGGAACAGGCTTGAGGGGCTGAATGGCCTCCTCCTGTTCCTATGTACTGACTGTCTGATGTCAAGCCTGAAACTGCAGTGGACCATGTGACAATATCTTTACTCTTTGCTTATTTTTTTATTTTAAAAAAAGCCTGCCGATTGTGAAATTAACCATTCTGTACATAGTTGAATGATGCCCCTTGGAATCTTCCTGTAGGTCAGGAAGGAAAGTTTCTTCTAATCTGATTTGCATCCAGAAATAATGACGACGAGAGAGGTAACTAGGCTTTAGTAAAGTACCATCCTCCCCAACATTTGCACGTGAAATGGACTGTAATTGTGTAGGTGGACATTTATACCATCATACAAAATACACCCGCCTCACCTCTCTGGAGGCTCCTGGAGCTGTTGCCCTGTTACACCTGCTGCTGAGTCGCCAGATGTCCCAGAATTCTGCTGGACTAGCTGTCCATTCTGGGAGGCTGAACCCTGTGTGGTCACAGCGCTGGAGGAGTTGTTCAAATGTGCAAATGGAGGAAAAGAGGAAGACGGTTTGACTGCAGATGAAGCACTGGCCAAGTTTACAGGCGCCGAGGCCACACTCGACGAAGTAGTACTGGCAACCGTGGAGGTTATGGCAGTATTTGCTAAAGTACTGGCTGGTACAGGAGCAGAGACGGAGGATGCGGCAGGTGTAGCCCCAGCAGGAACCTGTACTGGAGTCGGAGAAGTAGTGGAGCGGCTGGGAGAGGAAACGGGGTTAGGCTGTGACAGCAAAGAACTGTCCAACGTTTGACCAGCAAGATATGGGCCTGAAACGAGAAGAAACAAGTTCGTTTATTTTATTTTTTTTATTTTTTTTATTTTTTATTTTTTTTTAAGTTGAACTTAGTTGTAAGCTAGTCACAAAATATATTAATTAAAATACATTAACATGAACTTCAAAACTCTCAGGCAATTTATCGAAGGAACTCCTTTTCTAGGATAAAAACAAAAAATCCTGGAAATACACAGCCAGTCAGCGAGCGTCTGAAAGGACGGGACCGTTTGATAGTTTTGATAAGGGATTTCAACCTGAAATGTCAATTCTTTTTACAGATGCCGATAAACATGTTGTGCATTGCCAGCATTTTATGTTTCCATTCCCAGCATAGATCTGATGTTTGCACAACCTGAGACTGAATAAGCAGCACATGCAAGTAAATGGCAGAGTGAAACCAAGCATCCTAAAAGTCTTTTTTTTGTACAAGATTGCATAATGGTGTGCAGCCACTGGCAACTGTGGCTACTAAAGGTTTCAGGAAATGTATCCTATTTGTGGAGAGGAAAGTGCTTGTACAATCCAACTGAAAGAGCAAAGGTCTACAATAGAAGTACTGGACGCTCAGATTCTGCACCTGTTAGATTCTCATTCCACAATGAAGAAAAACAGGAGCGGGAGGCAGAGAGCAGCATGGCGAGAGGGCGGCAAGGCGAGAGGGCGGCAAGGCGAGAGGGCAGCAAGGCGAGAGGGCAGCAAGGCGAGAGGGCAGCAAGGCGAGAGGGCAGCAAGGCGAGAGCTTCAAAACTGCTGTAGGATTTCTATAAATATATTAATGACCAGCCATACCCGTGAAAATCCTGTGATTTTCAATATTTTGTTTTTATTCGAAGATCAAAATCAACCAATAGAAACCTCAGCCAATACAATGATCAAGATAGTCGTTCACTTTTGAATTATCCTGTAGTGATATTACAATGTTACCTTTACTCCCGTCGCAAGTACTTACCCAGATCATGTCTGCATACTTGAGCGTAAAGTCTCAGCTTGGAAAATGTTTCACTGCTAGCGTTCACGCAGTGCTGAGAGAACCAGTCATTTACCGGCTGCTCTGCAATTTTCAAGGCTGCTTTGGTCCCCACTTTCATGATGCCATCAGGAAGCAATTTTGAGATGGGTCTGTGCTGCCCAAGTCTGCAAGACTACATTTCAAACAATAATTTTTAAAAATTCTCATCAGTAATTCTGCATGGAGGTTTGTACATCAAACTGTCGTTTTACCAGTTCACAATGTGAAAGGGAATTTAGTTTTGAATATACAGTATTTAGACATATTCGCATAAATCACTCCAGCAGGATGACTTACCTCATAGACTGCACTGAGATCGCGAAAGAAACTCCTAGCTCCATTTAAAAGCGCCTCGTTTTCCGGACAAACTACCACATAGCCAATATCCCTTTGTGATCCATATGGCTCCAGGAGAAGCTTCTCCCAGTACGGCAACGCAAATGGAGATAACACCAGAAAATCGCATTCATATCCTAACATAAACGTTGGGATAGGCAGTGGCTCTGGAGATTCGTCTGTACCTGTGTGAGAAAAGAGCCCATTAGTCCAGGCTTGCTTGCTCAAAATATCCAATACATTAGGCTCTTCTGCTTTGCTCCAAATCGTCTCCTCTCTATAAATTGAGTACTGATAATTTACACAATACAGCTCCATCTTTATAACCACAGAGTCTGAGGTTATTGCGCCAGCTTGGCCTTGTTGATGATACCTCTTCTGTTTGAATCGCACACCAGGAGTTGAGAACATAATCTAGGCATAGAATTACAACATGGAAACAGGCTTTTTGGCCCAACCAGTCCATATTGATGTTATTCCTTCACGTAAGCAGTACTGCCAATGCCCTCTATGTCAAGGCAACTCTACTACAGTATTGAAGAATGCTCTATTGCTGGCCTTTGAATGAGACATTGTTCAAACATATAGGCACTTGGTTTAGTGCCATGGAATCTTTAACATCACTTGAACAGACAGCAGGGAGTTATCCTGGCTTCTTGGCCAACATTCATTTTTCAAACAGTACCACCAAAAGATCAATTGGTCACTTATCTCATTGTTGTTCCTGACCTGTTGTTGGTGTAGAACAGTTGCCACATTTGCCTACACTCTACTCCAAAAGTACCTCAATGTGAAACACTTGGAGATGTTTTGACAATATCGTAATCCAAGAAGAAAAAGGAAATGCTCTTTAAGATTATTGTTCCATTAATATTTCTGCAGGATGAGCATAAAAGGAGTTTAGTGCCAGCTTGGCTCAGTGGCAACACTCTTGCCTGAGTCAGAAGGTTATGGGTTCAAATCCCACTCCAGAAACTTGAGCTCATAATCTAGGCTGGCACTTAAATGCAGTACTGAGGAAATGCTGCATTGTTGGAGGTGCTGTCATTCAGATAGGACGTCTGCCCTCTAGGGTGGCTGTAAAAAAAAAAATCCCATGCCGTTATTCAAAAGGAGGAGCAGGTGAGGTATTCTGGTCATCTTTTATCCCCCAAAAAACAGATCAACTGGTCATTATTTCATTGTTGTTTGTGGGACCTTGTTGTGCACAAACTAGCTGCCTACTAAGCAACAGTGACTCCATATCAAAAAGCAATTCACTGGCTGTAAAGTGCTTTGGAACATCCCGAGAACATGATAAAGTACTATATAAACACAAGTTCTTTCTCTACAGAAACCATTAGTAATTGTTATTCCGTGATAGTTGGAACATGGGTTAAACAACAATGGCTCATTAATCATAAAAGGAAGGAAGCCTCAAGCTCAGCATTGTCCCAATAACCCAAGATGACTGTTGCATTTTAGGGAAATGCACAGTTATAACATTCTAGTACTTTCAGTCAGAAAAATAGTTGTGACCAAACAAGCAACTTCCATTTTATATTCAAAGCAAATTTCTGATTTAAACATTAACCTTCATCAGCACTGGTCAGGATAGCACAATCAACCACCATCAGAAAATGATTTGCATTATAAAAACTGGACCATCCTTTCAGCTGTCTCTGCTGCAGCCCTCCCCTTTCCTTCACCCACTAGACCAAACCTACCCCAAGGCTCTTCCCTGCCCTAGCTCCTGAACTCACAGTTCCTCTCCCATCTCCCACCCCACTGTGGCTTCTCCAAGCTCATTTTGTCCATGAGACCCACCTTCAGCTCTTTCAACCCCATTCCCATTAAACTGCTGACTACCCAACTTCTCTTCCTGACCACGATACTAGCTTATATTGTAAATCGTTTCCTCCCCTCGGGTACTGTCCCCCTCCCTTTCAAAACCATCATCTCCCCACCTCTTCAAAAACAAATCCTCACGCACTCTATTTCCTTGCAAACTACTGCCTCATCTCCAACCTGCCCTTCCCCCCAAAGTCCTTGAACTTGTTGTCGCCTCCATGGCCACCTTTCCTGCAACTTCATGTTTGAATTTTTCTACCCGCCATAACACTGAAACAACCCTAACCAAAGTCACAAATGAATGCTCTGTGACTGTAACCATAGGCTCACTATCCCTACTCATCCTCTCTACACCCTTTGACACAGTCGACCACACTATCTTCCTCCAATGCCCGTCCTCCGCTGTCTAGCTCAGTGAGAGTGCCCTCGCTCGGATCCGCCCTTTACAATCCAATTGCAGCCAAAGCATCTCCAGCAATGGCCTTTCTTGCTGCCCTGCAACGTTTCCTCTGGACTCCCCCAAGAATCTTTTCTGTCTCCTCTTACTCATCCAAATGCTGCCCCTTGGTGACATCATCTGAAGGCACAGGGTCAGCTTAACATGCATGCTAATAACACCCTGCTCTATCTCTCCACCATCTACCTCAATCCCTCCACTGTATCAGTACTGTCAGACTGCTTGTCTGACATTCAGTCTTGGATGGGCTGCAATTTCCTCCTGTTAAACAATGGGAAGAACAAAGCCACTGTTTCCAGCCCCTGCCACTGGCTCCATAGCCCTGCCACCTTTTCCACTCCTTTCCCAGACGCTCTCAGGTTAAACCAGACTGTTCACAATCTTGGCGTCCTACTTGACCCCGACCTCACCTTCATAACATCTCCACCCCATCTCAGCCCATCTGCTCCTGAAACCCTCATCTATAACTTTTGTCAACTCCAGACTCGACTATTCCAATGTCCCCCAGATCAGGCCCCTATCCTCCACCCTCCCTAAATTTCAGCTCATCCAAAACTGCTGCCCACATCATATCCTGCACGGTCCCACTCATCTATCACCCCTGCCCTCGCTAACCTACTGGCTCCCTGTCCCCCAACTTAAAATTCTCATCCATGTTTTTAAACCCTTAGAGGGATCTCTCCAACTACTTCAGCCCTACCTACCCCCCCACCCAAGAACTCTACATCCCTCCAACTCTGGCCTTGTGCAACCTCCCTCCCTTCGCCTCACCATTGGCAGCTATGCCTTCAGCCATCTAGGCCCAACACTCTGGAGTTCCATCCTAAACCCCGCTGCTTTTGTACCTCCCTCTCCTCCTTTAAGACCCTCCTTAAAATCCACCTCTTCACCCCTTCTATATCTCCATCTTTGGCTCTGCGTTTATTTTTGTCCAATTACCCTTCTGTGAAGCGATTTGGGGATTTTTTCTACGTTAAAGGCAGTATAAAAATGCAAGTAGTTGTTGAAGGTAGCAAGTTTGTTCCCCCCTCGCCCACTTCCAAAGGAAAATATACTGGAAGTAATTTCTTTGCGGTTAGATAGCTTAAACCTGGAGTTACAGTAAAGGTCGTGGAAGAAATATTAAACTGCTCGTTATATTGTTTTTATTTTGAAAACACATGTCTCAAGCTCAACAGTAGAGCATTTGTTCAATAGTAAAACAGCATTTATGGCACTAGAATTGTTAATGAGACAGCAGTTGAAAGATATAAAACACAATAATGAATAGTTTAATACTGAGCTCCACCCCTGTTTTAACAAGCATCAACTAGCTGAAATAGACAAACCCTTCATATGTTTTCTCAGCTCTAACACAACATATCTCTCCTCTGTTCAGATTGAAGAATTCTGATTAAATAGGAGTCTGTCCAATAAAAAGGAATACTAATACTGTTTGACTAGGAGTGTTGTATCTTAATATATACAAATTTAATGCACTTACTTCAGCTAGAGATAGGGAGGGGATTAGGAGGCTCAGTGATATCTTTAATTCTCTTCTAAATCTTCATTTGCTTTGTTCATGTGCAATTATTTCTTTCTGCTAGCCTGATGTCAAAGCTTATGCCTGGTTATGACCCATTCTGTGAACAGGTGCTTGTGCATTTTAATGAAATATTACAGTCTGTGATTAATCATCCTGTTACTATGGGCATTCGACAACAAACGGCAGGTCAAAAGATCATGTTGTCCAACAAATGGGCTATAGCATTTATTTTCTCTTCTATCCTTTGGGTGAAGAGGGAAAAAGCGAAGGGAAATGTTAACAACTCTATATAAATGAAGCCCTAACAGTTGACATTGCTGGAGACCAAGAATTGAATTTTGACAATTATGTTCACGGTTACCACCTCAAAATAGATGATTGGCTCTAAAATTAAACTTCAGTTGCTAGCCGTCTTGAATTCACCTTTAATTCTAGAGGAATCTATTAAGGGACAACTGAACCATGCGCAAATCATAGCTAATGGTCAGAGGTTCTGTAAATTTAACATCCTAAGATATTATGATCACAATGGAGGTTTCTAGTTGCCGATCTACAATAAAACACAAAAAGGAATAGACAAAACTGTGCCCTGTAGATAGAGTTTGCCATTCTTGAGTAATTCCTTCATAAACAGCTCATTTACTTTGGCCCTCGTGGATAATGCGGTTTTCCTCAATCATGGAATACATAGCATATTTCAAGTTTCCTATTTATGCATCACATGCTTTTCAATGTTCAGTTTAAACTGAAGAAATCCAATAACTGTTCTTCCTCACCATTCTCCCCCACCTCACCGAGGCAAAACTTTAAAATCAAATGTTTGCTCATTAACCCCTGAAATAACTGAAATACGTTTGCTCCAAAGCTCCGTGGACCACTCCAACTCTCTGCAGCACATAATAAATGTCGCAACTGAACTGATCTCCCCGACTCTCCACCCGTTAGCCCTCCCGAATTCTCTTTTGGCACAGCCTATGTTACCAGACAGGTGACAATCTCAATAGAATTGAACCCACCAGCCGCCTTTTCCATGGCCCTTGTTGTTTTAATATTTGCTCCCAATAATTTTTAAAAACCTGAAGAAAATTAAGTTACCAACGACCCAAATTTGGTACAAATGATAAACAAGCTGAAAACAAGGAAGGGAAAGGTGAGAAGGTAAAGACCAAAAACTTCAAATCCTAACCACAAACTGTGGCAATTAGATTGCTCATGTAGTTGCCAACTACTCCAGGACTACAACAAAATTCAATTTTCATTCACCATTGCTTCCTAACTACACTTTTTAAAGTTTAGGACAATCTTCGACATATTACATCAAAAATAGCATTTTGTACTGTTTTGTTCCATTAAATAAGCCATGTAGTTTTTATTAAGATATCAGATGCAGCTCTATTCTTGTATTTCAAAAGACATTGGCCCAGAAATTCGGGTCGGAGGCTTCCCGCGGGTGCAAGCCCCCGACCTGCACTTACCTAGCGTGCCGGCCGTTGTGCTGTGGGCCCGCATGGGATTCCGATCCTGGGCCTCCTCCAACTGCCGGCGTGCAGTGCTTGCGTATCCCAGGGGCACAGTTAGTTCAATGCGTCCCCTGGGATCACGTGGGCCATGGAGAGCCAATGGTAGCAGGGAATGCTTCATTCCTAAGTTTGACAGGAAGAGCTGTCAAACCTATAAACATAGAAGATAGGAGCAGGAGTAGGCCATTCGGCCCCTCGAGCCTGCTCCGCCATTCAATGCAATCATGGCTGATCATCCAAGTTCAGTACCCGGTCCCTGCTTTCTCCCCATACCCCTTGATCCCTTTAGTCTTAAGAAATATATCCAACTCCTTCTTGAATATATTTAATGAATTGGCCTCTACTGCCTTCTGTGGTAGAGAATTCCACAGGTTCACCACTCTCTGGGTGAAGAAATGCCTCCTCATTTCTGTCCTAAAAGGCCTACCCCTTATCCTTAGACTGTGACCCCTGGTTCTGGATTCCCCGACCATCGGGAACATCCTCCCTGCATCTAGTCTGTCCAGTCCTGCCAGAATTTTATAAGTTTCAATGAGATCCCCTCTCATTCTTCTAAACTCCAGCGAGTATAAGCTCAATCGACCCAATCTCTCCTCATACGTCATTCCTGCCATCCCAGGTATCAGCCTGGTGAATCTTCGCTGAACTCCTTCCATGGCAAGAATATCCTTCCTCAGATAAGGCGACCAAAACTGCACACAATACTCAAGATGTGGTCTCACCAAGGCCCTGTACAACTGCAGCAAGACATCCTTGTTCCTGTACTCAAACCCTCTCACTATGAAGGCCAACGTACCATTTGCCTTCTTAACCTCCTACTGCACCTGCATGCTTACCTTCAGCGACTGGTGCACAAGGACACCCAGGTCTCGTTGCACTTCCCCGTCTCCCAATCTATTGCCATTCAGATAATAATCTGCCTTCCTGTTTTTGACACCAAACTGGATAACCTCACATTTATCCACGTTATACTGCATCTGCCATGCTTCTGCCCAATCACCCAACCTGTCCAAATCATCCTGTAGTTTCTCGGCATCCTCCTCACAGCACACACGCCCACCCAGCTTTGTGTCGTCTGCAAATTTGGAGATATTACATCTAGTTCCTTTGTCTAGATCATTAAAATATAGTGTGAATAGCTGGGGTCCTAGCACCGATCCCTGCGGTACCCCACTAGTCACTGCCTGCCACTCGGAAAAAGACCCGTTTATTCCAACTCTTTGCTTTCTATCTGCCAACCAGTTCTCTATCCAAGTCAATACCTTGCCCCCAATCCCATGTGCCTTAACTTTACACGCTAATCTCTTATGCGGGACCTTATCGAAAGCCTTCTGAAAGTCCAAATACACCACATCCACTGGTTCTCCCTTATCTATTTTACTAGTTACATCCTCAAAAAATTCCAGTAGATTAGTCAAGCACGATTTACCTTTTGTAAATCCATGTTGACTTTGTCCGATGCTGTCGCTGTTTTCCAAGTGCTCTGCTATTACATCTTTTATAATGGACTCTAGCATTTTCCCCACTACCGATGTCAGGCTTACCGGTCTGTAATTCCCCGTTTTCTCTCTACCACCTTTTTTGAATAGTGGGGTAACATTAGCTACCCTCCAATCCATGGGTACTGTTCCAGATTCCATCGAATGTTGGAAGATGATCAGCAATGCATCTACTATTTCTAGGGCCACTTCCTTAAGTACCCTAGGATGTAGATTATCAGGCCCTGGGGATTTATCGGCCTTCAATCCCATCAATTTCCCTAACACCATTTCCCTACAAATACTGATTTCTTTCAGTTCCTCCCTTTCATCAGACCCTATGTTCCCCGACATTCCTGGGAGGTTATTTGTGTCCTCCTTTGTGAAGACTATAAATACTATAGGTCCCAAAACACCACTAAAACTTCAAATAAATTTTTTTTTTTAAATCACATTTTTAAAATAACTATAAATTACATGAAATAACTATTTTAAACAATAATTTAAATTTTTGAAAAAATTAATTACATTTTCTAAGGGCTAAAAATAAACTTAACTTTCTTTAAAGTACTTAAAAATAATAAACTTGTGGAAAAAATGTTTTAATTTTAATTAATTCATCACTTACCTTGTTAAAAGCAGGCCTTGCGCCTGCTTTTTAAAAGTGTAACTCCTGGAGACTTAACCTCCGAGAGAAACCTGCAAAAAAAACGTAAGTTCGCTGCGCACGCGCTGCCTCTCCGGCGCACGCGTTCGACCTCTGAACCCCTTCTTTCAGGGGAACGGAAGTGCCGGTTTCCCGCGCATGCGCAGTGCATGCACAAAACCGGCACTTTCATTGGGCCTACGCTTGAGTACCCCGTGCGTACTCACGCGTTGGGACCCGAATTTCTGGGCCAATGACATAAAGCCAGTTAGACACGCATGCACAAAGAAATAACAATTTAAAATCTGATTTAATCTTCTCAATATGCGTTACAAGTGACCTGTGGTCAGTGGATTCCACTATTGGTTCAAACTCAACCAGTCCTATGGCCAAAAACTGCAAATTCCTCCCTGACGGTGCAGATGAAAAACTGATCAGGCCATCAGAAAACTCAATTCTATAAACACAGTACACTTTTGGCAGGTATCAAACTTTTTTTCACTTTCACAGTACAACATTGGACAAAAATAAGGTACAATGATTGAAAACAATGAAAATTACCAACACTTTTCCTGCAATTGTAACACCATCTCAGTTGGGGGGGAAAAATGGTCAAACCATCTTAGATTATCCTGGCATGACTTCAGTTGGATTCAGACAGCCATGGGAGAAACAGATGTTTAGAACACTGTTCCTATATCAGTGTAGTGTTCTTTCCTATAATCTGTATTAATCTATTATATATATTCTAATAAAGCTACTTTACATCCAAAAGGTAGTGAGTGAAAGGTACAAGACATTTTACCGTAAGACCCCCGACCAGCCAATTTGTGGAACTGTTGCCAAGTGAGAGGCCCTTGCACATGCTGGATGCTCTCCCATGACCT
This sequence comes from Somniosus microcephalus, assembly GCF_052327205.1. Lineage (NCBI taxonomy): Eukaryota > Metazoa > Chordata > Chondrichthyes > Squaliformes > Somniosidae > Somniosus > Somniosus microcephalus. Next base: position 51,294,195 of record NC_141008.1, read on the forward strand.
GACCGCTCGTTTCTTCTGAATGGCATCCTGCAGAACAGGCTGAAGTGAGAGAAGCAGGCGCAGAAGATCTTGCGAACATAGCATACTGACGTCCACAGCTGGAGAAAGAAGAATAAATATGAAAGTTTACTGTTAGATGATCAAACAAGAGATCATAAATAGGAGTTGACTTACACTCGAAATTTTGAGTGTGACTATTTCTTCAAGTTTCATTTTTGGCTAGAAACTACCGTTGTTGGTAATAGACAAACACGAAACATTTTTATGACTTTGCTTGTCTGCTATTTTAATGGAGGCATTAGCCGGTTTACTTTAATGTGGGTCAACGTTCCTATTAAATGAACAGATGTAGCCACGTTAAGCATTCATCAACTAATATCCCTAACAGTAATTTCTAGGCTCCCATCACATTCAACATGTTGTATGCAATCATAAAGAACAAAATCCAGGTATGAAATAAACAGTAAAGTATTTTATTTTATGTAATATAAATTTGCAGTTGTTTCCTCAGCTAGGTGCTGGTTAGGAAATAAGTATCAGCTGACATCTGGGAACAAATAGGCTGCAAAAACATTTTACCATGCAGATACAGGTAGACTACCCTTTATCCGGACTTCCGAAAACCGAAACCCTCTAAAAACCGAAGGTTTTTTCGGTCAGCGTAAGTCCAGCGCAAGTCGTGCGCACGACCCCCCACGGACCCCCACCCCGCCGACCCCCCTGCCAACTCCCCCGCTGGCCCCGACCCCCGCCGACCCCCCCCCCCCCCCCCGCGGACCCCCGCCGGCCCAGACGACACCCCCGCCGACCCCGACACCCGCCGACTTACGCTGAGCGTCAGCGTAAGTCGTGCGCACGACCCCCCGGCGGACCCCCGCCGGCCCCGACACCCCCCTCGGCGGGGGGTCGGGGCCGGCGGGGGTCGGTCGCGCGCACGATCCCCCGCCGACCCCCCCGCGGACCCCCGCCGACCCACCTTCCGAAATCCGAAATTCTCCGAAAACCGAAACACGGCTGGTCCCGAGGTTTTCGGATAAAGGATAGTCTACCTGTATTCAGACTGATCCTGCAGTCAGAGATGGACCATGTGAAGGTGAGGGAAGGGTGGAAATTGGAATTCCCTTACCGTCACATGGTCCATCTCCGACTCTTCCCTTCATCAACTTCTCTGTCTCCAGCTCTGGGGATAGGCTATTGACAAACATTCACTACAAGCCCACTGACTCCCACAGCTATCTGGACTTCACTTCCTCCCACCCCTCTTCCTGTAAGGACTCTATTCCATTCTTCCAGTTTCGCCGTCTCCGCCATATCTGCTCTGACGATGCCCCCTTCCATACTAGTGCTTCCGACATGCCTTCCTTTTTCCTCAACCGAGGATTCCCCTCTACTGTGGTTGACATGGCCCTTGATCGTGTCCATTCTATTTCCCGCACTTCTGCTCTCATCCCTTTCCCTCCCTCCTGGAACCACGATAGGGTTCCCCTCGTCCTCATTTTTCACCCCACCAGCCTCCAAATTCAACGGATCATCCTCCGCCATTTCCACCACCTCCAGCGTGATCCCACCACCAAACACATCTCCCCCTCACCTCCTCTTTCAGCATTCCGAAGGGACCGCTCCCTCCGCGACACCCTGGTCCACTGCTCTACCACCCCTCAACACCTGTTTCCTTCGCCCGGCACCTTCCCGTGCAAGCGCAGGAGATGCAACACATGCCCTTTTACCTCCTCCCTTCCCACTGTCCAGGGCCCTAAACACTCCTTCCAGGTGAAACAGCGATTTACTGGTACTTCTTGCAATTTAGTGTACTGTATTCGCTGCTCACGATGCGGTCTCCTCTACATTGGGGAGATCAAATGTAGATTGGGAGACCGCTTTGCGGAACACCTCCGTTCAGTCTGCATGTCACTTTAATTCTCCGATCCACTCCCACTCACCGCCCTCGGCCTCTTACACTGTTCCAACGAAGCTCGACGTAAGCTCAAGGAACAGCAACTCATCTTTCAATTAGGCACTTTACAGCCTTCTGGACTCAACATCGAGTTCAACAGTTTCAGACTGTAACCTCTGCCCCTATCATTTTTTTCCTCTCTCACATGGCAGCTGTCTTCCATTCTGCCATCGTCATTTACACTTCATCTAGAGCCATCTTTTGTTTCTTAACTTGTCCTATTACCATCTTCTTTTGCCTTGCACCATCATCCCTTTTGTTTCTTAATGTCTCCTGCCTTCCAACCTATCACAGACCTTCCCTTTTGTTCTTTCCTCCCCTCCCCCCTTTCCCTACCCCTACACTTGCTTAAAAACCTATTCCATCTCCAGCTTTTTCCAGTTCTGACGAAGGGTCATTGACCTGAAACATTAACTCTGTTTCTCTCTCCACAGATGCTGCCTGACCTGCTGAGTATTTCCAGCATTTTCTGTTTTTATTTCAGATTTCCAGCATCCGCAGTATTTTGCTTTTGCACTGGAAGTACTAAGTATTTTTTGCTCAACATTTTGAAGTGTCCTGGCTATATTTAATCCCTTGACCACCACCTGGTTGTTTAACTCACTGCTGTTTGAGAGACTTTTCTGGGTGCAAAATTAGCTGCCACATTTGTGAAGCACTTTAGGACGTCATGAGGATGTGAATGGTGTTATATGCATCCAAGTTCTTTCTTTTCGTTCCTTATCATTTGCTCTATATGTTAAAACTACTGTAAACCAACACTCAAGACAGTTCTGGACAACAGAAAAGTGAGGTCAAGAATTGGTAGCAGACAGGGGGGATGGGGAAGACATTATAATGATATAAAACATTCCAACCAACCCTTAACTAACTAAAAGTGCCTTTGAAAAGTTGTTCCAACTTCCAAAATAGGTGGAGGGGGAAAAAATGCACAAATAGGATTCAAATGATATATATTTTTTTAAGTTTAAGATGTAAGAAAATATATTAGGTTAGATAAAACAGTAAAATGAAGCTTAGTAAAAATGACAGACCCACTTGGTGGAGGGGGGGTATTGGGGAGAGGAGACGAGGGGGGGGGGGGAAGAAGGGGAAATGACCAAGTAAATTGAAGTGTTTATTAACCCTAAAATATAATACAAAAATATCAATATAAAAATGTTACTCCTGATGTTTGAGTTGCTTAATTATTGAGTTTGTTTTAGCAGCAGAGCAAGTAAGCTAAAGAGGAGACAATCACTTCCTTCGATCTGTGAGCAGTCCAAGAATTGACACCGTTTTAGAGTGCTAGGGTAGAAGCGTGCAAATTCTCACTTGCTTAACTACCTATCTGCTAGAATGGGTCCCACTACATCATTTATTATTTCTAGTAGGAAGACTCAAAATAGCTCCATGAGCTGTTGCCCAACTTCAGTAAATGTTAAACCATATGAATAACTTTAGAACTGGCTTTGGGAGGGCAGGGGGATGTGGAGTAAAAGAAAAGTAATTTTAATATTCATTTACAGAGCAATGGTCCATTACACAAGTCAAGTGTTGAAGACATCAGGGAAACTAGGCTTGTGGAAAGACTTGGATAATGAGATGGAGCTACATTCAGACACACAGGTACAAAGCTGGGACTACTTAAAGTACTAAGTCAGCCTTTCACGGATATTAATCCAACTTCCTTCAAAGCTTTTCCATAAAATTCCCAAATGGCCTGCCTGATATCATTAATTCTCACTGTTTAAACAACATGCTCAAGGAAAAGAAAAAGAAATCAGAATAATTTTAAATAAAATAATTTTTTAAACTGGAACACTTTTGCAGATAAGTCACTATTAAAATCTACTAGCAAATATTCAAACTTGCTATTTATTGATGGCTGTTTGATGCATGGCTAAGTTTTTTTTTTAAATACAGGAACTTAAAAAGAAAAGAAAAGAACTGGGAAAGAGGAGCAATTAGTGCAAAATTATTCACCTTAACAGGAAAATAAATCCATCATAATTGCTAGTTAAAAACAAAATTAGCCCATTTCTGGATAACTGCTGAGCTCTATTCCTGGCTCATCAAATTCGAGTAACTCACCATTTCTTCTTGACCAGAGATGTAAACAAGAGCTTTTCACGAGTGCTTCATCAAGTTTCCCTCCTGACATATTGTCCATGAACTGATATCCCTGCTCCAAAGCAGTGTAACATTCCCTGTAGTAGTCTCTATCCTCCACACGTACTGGCGGTCCCACTGTTCGCAATTTTGCCACTACCGAAGGATCCACTGATCTCAACGGCGAGAAGGGGTTAGTGCACTGGTCCTGAAGTAGCAATATTAACTCATCAGGCACTTTCTCGGGCTCCTTGGGGCCTCCTTCTCCCTGTTCAAGAGAAACATTCCTGAGGTCCTCTAGTCGCTTTTCAGCCTCGCTGCTGCAGTCTGTGTTTCGCCCGATGATATCCACTTCATCTTCCAAAAAAAGCCCGGAGTTGTTTCCAAACCTTCGGTTCATGACAGGGCTGAATCCACATGTGCATGGGCTCTGTGATTCTTTGGTAGGGTCTGGGATGTACAATCCAACATCAGCTCCTTTGATGTATGTGTTACAGACACAGACGCAGCAGCTGTCGAAGCTGCAGTCTTTAAAGAGATTCATGATGGAATCAGATAGGATTAGGTTCACGTAAAGACTGTGTGCCTCAGGGATGGATTGCACCGTTGCTGGTTCTACCGAATTCAGCGGGCGACACGTCGAAGGCGTAGAGGCAGGTGAATATAAATCGGAATTCTCATATTTCACAGAGCCCTGAACGCTAGCTGGACCCCCGCATCCGCGAGGAGTGCGTGGAGTCCTTGGTGTCCTTGGAGTTGGTGCAGAGATGCGTGGAGTGGCGGGTGATGGAAGGACACCGGCACCACTATTACTGGGAGGAGCACTGTTCGTCACTCCGAATGGGGTATGTGTTTGCGGCGTGCAAGTCTGAATGTAATCCTGATCCATACCGCTGCCAACACTGGGAATGTTTCTAGACAACAAAGAAGATTGTCAGTCAAACCCAAAGCAAAACATAACATTCAGTTTTGAAATATGAACTCAAATTCAATTTTAGGATTAAAATAACCACAATACTGTAGTTTTCTCATTCCATATATGAAACAAAACCGTTTCATCAGCCATACACTAACACTTTTAGCCTTCAGTAAAATGTTGCAGATGGATCAGTTATAAATTAGCGCATTTCTTCTCCTAAAATATCAAGTTTTACAGCAATCCATACACAAAATATGCCACTCATTTCCACAGCTAAATCTACACAGGTTGCTGCCAATGTTCCCTCTAATTTATTTTGGGTGCACGGCCCCTTTAACAGGCTGCGCGGCCCATTCAAATTTCCGCACATGCACGGGTTTTCCATTTAAAAAGCTGGTAAGCCAGCCTGCGTGGAACCTCCACACCGCCATGCGGCCGCACAGCTTAACGGGAACATTGGTTGCTGCCACCTATTTTGTCACATTCAATCATAACCTTCTGGAAGCGCAGCGCGGCAGCAGAGAGTTGCAGAATGTTCAGTGTTACAAGATGCGGTAAACACAAGTTCAACCCCTACTCTGTAAAAGTTACAGATCTAAACTCCCAGTGGGGTTTTCCCCCTATTCATGGCATCGAGAGTACCAACAGTCGTGCACAAAGGTTCAGTTCCAATGGCGCCCTGTTGCGGATCCAAGCGATGCCAGGTGGAGTGCGCAGTGGCTGCCAGCAAGGAAGTTGGGGGGGGGGGGAAGAAAAAAAAATGAGAGTTTTACTTCAATGTCACTTAGCAGCTCCTGAAGGCCAGCTAAAGGGGGCACGGAGAGTAGTATGGAAGTAAGTCATGTGTGACCCCAACCCTCTTGTGAGCAGCAGATGCATGGAGGGCAGGCAGATCAGGGGAAACAGGATATGTTACACTTGAAATTTTAAAAAATGATTCTGTATTTTTATGCTCATTAATGAGCAACTCATAATTTTGCATCCATGCAAAATACTTGCTTTGAGATTCATCAGCCATAAATATTATATTAAGAGATTTGGCAAATTGCAAAATCCCACAAACTTCTACACTTACATAATTTGCTGAGTACTGTAATTTTGCATTAAAAAGGCCATAGGCGGCAGCAGATCCTTAGAACCTCAAAAGTTTACAGCACAGAAAGAGGCCATTCGGCCCATTGGGTCTATGCCAGTATTTGCTACAGTAATCCAAATCCCGCTCTCACCATCGCCCTGTATCTTCCTCTGCTTCAAATATTCATACAATTTTCTCTTAAAAGCTGCAGGGATGTCATGCTCCTAACCTCCCTCCTCACTCTCTTACTAACATTTCAAATTCATGACCCCTTATCATGGGCATCAAAGCCAGAGGAAATAGTCTTGCCCTATGAAAACACGTTATAATTTTTAAAAACCTATTAAATCTCCTCTGCTTCATTGGAAATGGTTTGTTCAAATCCTTTTCTGTTTGAATTCAGTTTCTAGTCAATTGTCAGCACTTGCTTTACACATACTGCAACTCAAACTTACATGTCCCGGATGTACGGCATAGGAGGTACAGGAGGAAGCAGATCCAGCTTGCCGACAGTCCACGAAGGACGGTACACACACTCCTCCGGCAGTTTGACAGGAGGCAGACACTGGCTTGGTAAGATTTTCAGTGGCGCAAACATTGTACAACCCACATAACCTTGGCACTTCTCGGGGCTATAAACATAAGAAAAATCCTGAGGAAGAAAAACAAGAGGACTTTAGTTCAGATTTTGTAATTGCACATGGGCAACAATGCCAGATCCATGGCTAGCCTTCATATAAATAAGTCCATTTTCTCTCATTTCCTCCTGTGAAGCATCTTGGATGATTTGCTATGATAAAGGCACTGCATTAATGCAAGATGTTGTTTTGGTAGTACATAAATTGTTACAATCATGTTACTAAAGTCATTTTGAGCATTGGAGTGCAAGTCATTACTGTTAATATAGCCAATATAATCCGTTAAGTTCATGGCAACAACAAAAATTACTTTAAAAACTTTAGAGTTTTAAAGAAATTCTGTAAGTTATACATTTTTAATTTTGTCACCTTGATCTCTGAAGGTTTAGGGCTACCCATCCCCTCCTCCACTTCAATCTTGAAATGGTTCAGACTTGTTGCAGTAAAATGGTGGCCATCCAGAGTCATTCCTGGGGTGTTATCCAGACCTCCAAATTCTTTGCAGTTAATATTCATTGGAGAGTAGCCTGGACCATGCTGCTCCAAGGACGGAGGTGTTGGAAACATCTGCTGTAGGTCTGCAGAGCCTACAGAAACACATTAATCTGAGAACAAGTTTGGGAAAAAACTTACAGGGCCGCAAGATTCTTGGGATAGAAGTTAACTGAAGCCAAAAACCTAGCAATGTTGTGGTCACCTGCTGTAACTTTTGAGTCAACATTTTACCTAGCTGTATATACAGCCCACACTTATTAACATTTCTATACTTATGCTTAGCTCTCAAGTCCATTGCACTATTCTGTAATCAGCTTTTGGGAGGATGCATGGAGGCTTGAAGTCCAAGGCAGAACAAGCTGCTCTATTAATCTACATAGTGAGGACCATGATTTATGCGACCATTAAGAAGCCCACAACATCCTAACATGCGTAAATCATTCAGACTCTTAATTAAAAGTTATATAAAAACACCCTTCCTCAATCAGCTGAAAGCACAAATTGGCAACCATCAGCTCCCACACAAGCATGATGGGTGTTCTCGGTTGTTTAAAACAAGTGTAGGTTGTGAATTAAATGCTTATTGCATGGCGAACCTTAATGATTAACTCTAATCTCATTTTTAATGGTCAAAAGAAAGGTACAAAGAACACGTTTTCCTTTTTAAAAGCAAACAAGTTATATAATCAGGGAGATAAATATAATGGCTATTGGATTATTCCTGGATTACATTTTTAAAAATAATTTTGCTTACTTATACAAGGGAATGTGTCAAAAGGCCCCGCCTTTGAATCCCTATTGCCCATTTTCTCATCCGAGCCAACATGTGCATTTCGAGAACCAGTCTGAACAAAAATAATTAGATGAACAACAGTCAACTCTTCTCAGAAGAATAGTACATTCCAAAACTACTCATATTGATAACAAAACATTAGCATATTGCCTTTCCAGAGTTATTAATGATGTATAAACTGGTAGAGAAACCAATTGCAAGACTAATTTGCACATATATTAAGTAAACCGTGCAATCTCCATTATTGTTTTGTAAAAACATTTTTATGCAAGTTTCTTCTACATTTAATAAAGGCTATATCATGTTGACTTAAGAGGGGAAAAAAGTTAAGATTTCTAGTGGCACAAGTCCAGAAAGTTTTAGAAGCATATTCTCAAAAATAATGTCCTCCCCCCCCAAAAAAGTAAGCACTCTGATGTTTTGCATATATGAAAGATCCCTGCCTTAAGAGTAGCCCCACATCATCCATCACTGAAGGCTGGCGCTCAGCACAAGTCAAGTATTGCCCTACAGGTAGGGCAGTTCCCAATCTGCTGTCATGCATACACTAGCAGCTATTGGCAGAAACCAGAGTTCAAGTCGCCTTATCTCCCCACTGTAACAACCAAGGAAAGGCATGGGAAACCAAATAAACATTTCAAACTGGGCAAAATAACTCACCCCAAGCTCGTCCTCGTCATCAAACAGATTGTCAAGGTCCTTGTATGAGACAACCAGATCAACCTCATTCATGAGACTGTTGGATGCAGTCCGATTGTGTGAGGGTGATTTTTGTCCATCTACAATATTAAGAGAGAAAACCTATTAAAATTTTACATAACTACTTGTACAAGAAGTTCTAGACTAACACTTTCAATTACAGTTACACATTATTATGGCAAGTGACAAATACAGTAAATTAGCATAAACTGGCTGCCATGTCTGCCTACAAAGCAACAGTAGTTACACTTCTAAACTACTTCATTGGCTGTAAAACGCCTTGAGATATCCTGAGGTTGTAAAAGGCACTGTATAAATGCAAATTATTTCTTTCAATTGAAACCAGAATCTGGTAGCTTTAGTGGTGAAGGCAGCGGGAAAGTATCTGAAAAAACCTGTCTCACTCACCTGTTAACAGATTATAAAGGCTATAAATAAAGGCAAACAGTAGCTTACTTAAAAAAAACCATGATGTATGATCACTCAAACACACGTTTTTACATAGAACTATATATCTAACCTATTCTTAAATGTTGACATGATCTCCGCTTTAATCACTAGCTCTGGTAGAGCATTCTGCAGCCTCATAAATCTCTGGGAAAAGGTTTTCTTGCTCTCCACCCTAAATCGCTTGCATTTAATTTTATATCTTTGCCTCTTTGTTCCACACCCCTCAACCACAGTAGAGTCTATTTTTTATCTATTCTGCCACATTCCTTCATAAATTTTAAATACCTTTATCAAACCACCCAATAATCTCCTCTAGCAAAAACAGACCCATTTTTTTTTTTTTTTTAATTAATTCTCGGCGTGTAGGTGTCATTGGCAAGGACGGCATTTATTGCCACTTCCTAGTTACCCTGAGAAAGTGGTGGGCCACCTTCTTGAACTGCTGCTGTGGTGAAGATGCTCCCACAAAGCTGTTGGGTAGGAAGTTCCTGTATTTTGACCCAGCATCACTTAATTTTTAAGCCTTTCTCTGTATTTGTATTTCCTGCTGTCCTCTCTATTGCTTCAACATCTTTCCCATAGTGGGGAGCACACAACAGCAAACAGTACTCCAACTGTGGTCTTACTAAGGTTTTATATAGATTCGGCATTATTTCTCGACTTTTATATCTCTTGCCATAAAATGCAACATTCCACTAGCGCTTTTTAAAAATTGGCCTTATCAACTCGAGGTGATGCTTTTCATGTTTTGTGAAGCTGAACACCCAAATCCCTCTGCTCTTCCATATTACCCAGCCTTTCCCCATTCAAAGTACACTTTTATTAATTTTCTAAAACAAAATGTTCAATCTCACACTTGCTGATATTGAATTCCATCCGTTACTTTTTTACATATTTGACCAATTCAGGATTCACCTTCTCCAATTTCCACCTTTATTGTAAACACTGATGCAAAGCACTTGTTAAGTATTCCCACCAATTTTTGTTTATCCTCTAACTCACAACTCTTCTCTTCCCCCCCCCCCCCCCCGAGTCCCACCTCACATTTAACAATTCTTTTTACTGATTATATTACCAGTAAAGAATTCTACAAATATTTGTGATTCTCTGCTCACACTGCCTCCTTGCTGTCCTTATCTCTCTCCACCTCAGTTTCTTTAATGAATTACAAACAATTTTTACGTTAACCAGCCCTTTCTCATAATCAACTTGGGAGAGTGTTGTATATTGAACAGTAAGCCTGACATCCAGAGCAATTTGTGTGAAAGAAAATGTCACCTGCAAATAATCTCAAATCACAAAATGTGCTATAAAATGTGGCAGACTACAGCCAAGAAGTATTCAATCCAAAATGCTCATCAGGTGGAATAAGTCATTAATGTCAAATAAGGATCCAAAGAGCAGTCTGAATCATCCCTAAAGCAATCACACTTCAACAGTGTGCAAGAAAAATACTATTCTGAAACAGAAAAATCCCCGAAGTTGGAATCAGACATCAAATTAACAGTTACTCAAACTAAAAAAAACTGATCCTACCCAGGTCGGATTCAAAGTATAGTACTGTACCACCTTCCAGCTCAAAACAAGGGGGACAGGCAGCAGAAATGAGAAAATAATTTTCTAAAACTGACAACTTCTAAACAATCCCCTCCTCTGAGTCACCTTTTTAAATTTGGCACACAAAAACAAAAATGGTCTGATGGCCAGTATTTGATGATATCAAGTGCCCAGTAATCAGTAATTTTCCACATCAGTGTATCTACTACTCTTTGATTCCTAGCTCTGAAAATAAAAATTTGAACCTGAAGATGTTGTTCATGCACAAAGACCCCTCAATAGCACTGGGCCTTGTTCATCGCTATGCTTCTCCACAATGCAGAGGTGGCACTATTAAATAAGGCTAATTATGCACAGCACCCAAGGAGAAAAATCAAAAATAAATTCTGAAAGGGTTTCTACCCAAAACGTTAACCTTCTCTCAGATGATGATGGGCCTGCTGTTGTATATTTCCAGCATTTTTCAGTTTTTTGTAATATAAAAATAACTGCAAGAACATAAAACAAACATACACAATACACATTCACTCTACTTTTGTTGGTTGTGGAGATGATGGTTTATTAGGGAGGGAGGGGAGAGAAGAAGCGGTAGGAAAGAGGGGAGGAGGAAGTAACAGTCAACTATACCTGGCTTTGTTCCAGAATTGAATATCGACATGGCATCCTCTCCTTCCGCTGGTAGCGTTGAGTGGGACACACCAGCACTGTCATTGTCTCCCTGGAATACAGCAACTGAAATTTACACATATATCCATGTCCAACTAATGCTATTATACTGTGAGGGCTTGCACGCTCAGATTTAATTTGGATGTAACCTGACAATATTAGGATTAGCCCAATACTTAAGCATTTTCCTTTAACTGAAATCTAAATACATGCCTTCAAGTCACAATCCTGCTGACATACTGTTGGGAAGGCGGTTGGACACACCAAGCATGGGCGCCGAGGCTTTTCACAACAAAGGAAGTTAAAATGACAGCAAGTCAACTGCACGCGCCTTGCACACCTTGCAGTTAGCTTTAGAGCACCACAGGCAGAGGCCTGAAGGAAGGACAGCACTCAACAAGGAATGGTGTGCGATAGGGAGAGATTAAGAGAATATAAAGTGCAACCAAAAAAAAAAATCAGTAATTGTACATGTCTCCACATTTTGAAAACAGCGACAATGAGGAAATAACCAGTTTTCTTTTCTGCACATCATGCCGCAGCCTGAAAACAAAGCCAAACAGACAACCCTTTCAACACGAGTTTACAAGTAGCATGGTTTTTATCCAGCCAATATAATTTTCGATAACTAAATCTAAATTTCATAACTCCATTTGCACTGGATTTGACGACCATCTCCAACTTTATACAGAGCACATTTTGAACCATGCACTCTGCTGCCCGTATCCCATCCCACACCCAAGTCCTGCTCACCTATCAGCCCTGCCCTTGCTGAACTACATTGGCTCCCAGTCCCACACTGCATCCATTTTAAAATCTCCATCCTCGTGTTTAAATCCCTTCATGGCCTCAACACTCCCCCATCTCTGTAACCTCCTCTAGCCCGATCACCCAACTCCACCGTCCCAGAACTCTCCGTTCCTCTGGTCTCTTGTGCATTTTCCTCTCCCTTCACTCCACCTTTGGTGGGCAGGCATGCCTGCCGCCGTCTAGACCGGAAGCTCGGGATTTCCCGCCCTAAACACATCTGCCTCACCACCTCTAACGCCTCCTTTAAAGGCCCCCTTTAAAATCCATCTCTTTGAACAAGCTTTTGGTTATCCCTCCTAATATCTCCTTCCCTGGCTCGGCGTCCATTATTGCCCAATTGTGCCACTGTGAAGTGCCTTGGGACGGTCTCCTACATTAAAGCTGCTACTGTATATAAATGCAAGTTATGTTATGTTAAGATTTCACCTGCCTTCATCATTACACTGACGTCTATGTACATGCTTCAATATAGACAATGTACGTATCACAAACCACCAAAAAATTGATTAACTGGTCATTTCTCTCATGTGCTGTTTGTGGGATCTTACTGTACACAAATTGGCCACTGTGTTTGCCTACAAGACAAATGTCAACACTTCAAAGTAATAAGCTGGCTGTAATGCACTTTGGGATGCCCTGAGGCTGTGAAATGCACTAAATACACACAAGTATTTTTTGTTGAACTAATTTTAATCACTTAACAATCACCCTCACAAACAAGCCAATGACATACTTTTAGAGACAGTGAACAGAAACAGCAGCTGTTCAGAGTCAGGGGGTAGGCGTAGGAATAACTGGCAGGACCAGTCCTACCTGAGGTGCAACCACCCACCACCACAAAGTCCACAGCATAGACCAAGCAAGTTTTCCCAGCTGTGAAATGGTGTGGCAGTAGAATGCAGCAATATGAACTTCAAAAAGGAGAGGGAAGAAAAGAGAGGCATTAATACAAAGTAACTGGTTTAATGAGTGTTTTCCATCACTCAGTTTTCAACTTTCAAACAGTCAATATTTACAAAGCAAATAGAACTTTCAAAATAAAATGCAACTCTTATCCAAAGCAACGCTCATTGAATAAACAGGAAATTTAGACACAAAATACTTGCTGCAGGAATAAGGTTACTTCAGTTGATTCTCTGTTTTTGTGTAAGTAACGAGGATTTTATAATCTGCCAATGCAAACTGAGTTCAATACTTGAGCGCATTGCAACTAAAAGCAGAAGTGTTGCCATTAGGTTCAGTTAGCATTTAGGAGAAAAAAAAAATAGGGCAGTTAAAGACAATCTACTTTAATTTTGTACCAATCTGTTCAGTGTACAATCCATCACCTCAAACTGTTTCCGCTATTGGTGGCAGACCTGTGACCAACAATATTTCACGGTAGTGTTCGTATGCATAGAAAGCATTTTGAATTATATAAGATTAAAAGAACAAAAAGTGGTTTAGGTATAGTTTTTTTCATAATTCAGGCACACTAAAATTTCACATGCTCATGGAAATCCTAGTGACAACAAACTGGGTACACAAACTGAGGTTTCCCTGAAATGCAGCATTAATGGAAAATTACCTCAACTATAACTCACCTTGTGTGCATGTTTCCTTCCCGGGTCCCTCTCACTGCCTTGCTTATCTTTCTTATCAGGAAAGCTGAACTCCTCATCATCATCAAATGCATATGGATCAACTTCCGACTTGGAGTCAGCCTCTAGGCGAAAGCTCTTGTAATATTGGTTTCTACTCTGGATATATCCCTGTACCCGCTCTTCAGAAATCTTTAATGGCTTATTTGAACGTACCACCAACCTTAAAAAGTAAAAAAAAAAAATTATTCAACTTGTTCAGCTGTGATTAAGTATTGAAAGTTGCCTTACCCTATTTACATTTAATAAGACAAAAAAGGCTCTGGAGCTCCAGTTTCCAGCCCAATGTTTGTTCTTCCTGACCGTTCCACCCCAAACACACAGCAATTGTAAGCTTACGAGGCTTTGGAATCCTCCAAAAATTAATCGTAAATGCTGAAAAGGGGTATTTACCTGCTTTAATCGAGAACATCGTTTGTTTAAACTGTTGCTTTAAACAAACTACGACCCTGCTCTTACCTACTTTTACTGTCTTTATAAAAATAAGACATATCAGGCACTCAGCGTTTATCCTGCTCTGCAAAGATTGTTTTCATGTGGTCAAAAATTACATTTAAAAACTCAATGGATGGTCTACAGCAACCAAAGGTCAGCCAAAACGTCAGGCTATTGCATTATCACCACAGGAATGTCTTGCAAGATATTTTACCCTGTGTATGCGCTTAGCAGCATACAATATCAGAGTAAAGCAAGTGCGCCACTATGCGTTGTTTATTGTTTTAAGAAAAGCAAAAACTGAATTACAGAAGTTCACACTTCAGATGTATAGGGCTGGATTTTATCAATGGAGGCGGGTAGGAAGCGGGACTACAACTTTCAGGGTTGTAATCCTGCCTCCATCGAGTTGTGGCCAACCCACTCGATTTTCCCTCGAGTGACCTTGTTGAGCCCGCCCAGCAGGCTCAGCAGGCCAATTAAGGGCCACCCGGCAACAGGTGACGTCACAGATTGACATTTCATCTGTCAAGAGCTTTTGACAGATGAAATATCAGCATTTGACAGCTCTTTGAAGCTGTCAAACACTGACAATCTGTACACTAAGTTAATTCCTTCCTCTCAGGCTGATTTAGAGATTGCTCCAGAACAGAAAGCAGAGGCTGCAGCTTTTGACAGCTCGCGGCCATTCTGCTTTCTGTGCCGGTGGGCTGAGGGAGTCCCGAGACCTGAAGGAAGGAAGCCTGCATTAGTAAGTAAAACTTATTTAAATACTTTACACACACCAAACACACTTACCTCTGCACTCATGCACCCATCACTCACCTGAACACCGGATATCTCGAACCCTCCAAGTCCTTCAGCCCGAAGGTCCGCCTCGCTAACTTGGCGTGATTTGGAGCCGTCGGGCAGCCCACACTTCAGGGATAAATATAGGGATTAGGCTAAAAACGATCTGTTAACTACCTGTTAACAGGCAGTTAATTGGCACTAATCCCCTTCCCGCCTCGGGGAGGCAGCTCCCAGCACAGGTCGGGTACTCGCCTCCTGGGAAACGGGCATGGAGGCGGGTTGGGTTCATGCCCCCCCGATTTCTAACACCCCACCCGCCTCCATGGCCCAGGGAAATTCTAGCCCATAGTGCTTGCTGCAGTGCAAACTTTCCAGTCTCTGAGCAGCGTTACCGGTACTGCGCCTGCACAATAACAGTGCACCAGAGCAGCAACAATGCCTTTTTAAAGTAAATGAAAACCTTGCCCACCTGCATCAGGCAGATCTGAAACTTTATTTTTGTCTTAACCCGTACTTTTGTGAAGAGATTTGAGCTCCTCTAATGAGACATTATGAGAAAAGTCAAGTTCCTGGGTACACGTAGGAGCACAGAAAGTAACAGCTGCTACTGCTGAACATTTCGCAAACACAGCAGAATCTTGATAAATGCACAAGTACTTCTGCCAAAAAATGCTGGCTTGGATCGAGGTTTCTACATCAACAAGAAGGGTAAACCAGTGTCAAGAATAAAGCAGTAATCGAATGCAAGGTGGAACCTGAAGTGCATAGAAATTTCTTATCAGTTTTGTCCCCCTATTGCATCAAGGTGGGCGAGATCAAAAGCCTTGATACATCAAGTAAGTGCTGCATCACGCCTAATCAGCAGCTCCCAGGTAAATGTATTATTTTTAAATTTCTAAGGATGTGGGTGAGAAGCTGGGGTTGTTCTCCTTAGAGCAGAGTAGGTTGAGAGGAGATCTGATAGAGGTGTTCAAAATCATGAGGGGTGTTGACAGAGAGAAACTGTTCCTATTGGCGGAAGGGTCGAGAACCAGAGGACACAGATTTAAGGTGATTGGCAGAAGAACCAAAGGCGACAAGAGGAAAAACTTTTTTACACAGCGAGTGGTTAGGATCTGGAATTCACTGCCTGAAAGGGTGGTGGAGGCAGACTCAATTGTGGCTTTCAAAAGGGAATTGGAAAAGTACCTGAAGGAAAAAAAAATGGCAGGGCAGGGGCGTGGGACTAGCTGAAGTGCTCTTGCATGAGCTCGACGGGCCGAATGGCCTCCTTCTGTGCTGTAACCATTCTATGATTCTATGACACTGGCAAGGCTGCATTTATTGACCATCCCCAGTTAGCCTGAAAAGGCCTTCTCCTCGACTTGCTGCAGCGTTTGTGTTGATGGTGCCCCCACAATGGTGTTAGGTGGGAAATTCCAGGATATGGACCGAGCGACAATGAACAGCGAAATATGCTCACGTCAGAATGGTGTACAATTGAAGGGGAACTTGTAGAGATTATGATGTGCCCATAACATTGCTGCTCTTGCCCTTCTCAGCAGTAGACGTCACAGGGGGACAGAGTAACCTTGGTGAGTTGCTGCAGTGCACGCTGTAGAGTGTACATAGTGCTATCACAGTGCGCCACTGGTGGAGTGGGGTGGATAGAGCCTAGCGGCAAGTAATAGTCATGCCACATAAGTTTGAGTGTTTTGTGGTTGCTCCGATCCAGGCAAGTAGCGAGTATTCCATCGTATTCCTGTCGCAAATCTGCTCTTGTAGTCACGGTATTGACGTGGCTGGTCCAGTTAAGTTTCTGGTCCATGGTGATGGTGATGCCTTTAAAGGGCAAAGGGAGTGACTAGGCTTTCTTTTGTTCAAGACGGTCATTACCCGGTGCTATGTGATACAAAAGTTACCTGCCATTTGTCAGTCCAAGCCTGGATATTATTCAGGTTCTGCTGCAGCCTGGCTTTGGCTGCTCCATGATCAGAGGAATTGTGAATGGGGTGAACACTGGAACTGCCAGTGAACAGCTCCACTCCTGGCCGTATGACGGAGAAAAGGTCATTGATGAACTCCTGCAACTGTGTCCTGGGGCTGCAATGACTGGCCGCCTACATCCATAAACATCTTCCTTTTGTCAGGCATGACTCCAGCCGCTGCAGGGTTTTCCCTTTGACTCCCACTGCCCTCAGTTTCACTAGTGCTCCTTGGTGCCATATTCAGTCAAATGCTGTCTCGATGTAGCGGGCAGCTACTCACTGGACTTTCAGTCACGTGTTTATAGGCAGGAATATCACAGTATGCCAAAGCAATGCGAGGCTTATCCCTTCAAGGTTGTCTCAAATCCCCTGCCCGAGTTCAATTCAGGCAACTTCACACCCAAGCTACACTGTTCAGTTTGAGATAATACAAAGCAAAAACTACTTTGCATCAAATGGGTAGGTGTATATAAGAATTAGGAGCAGGAGTAGGCCATACAGCCCCTCAAGCTTGCTCCACCATTCAATAAGATCATGACTGATCTTCAACCTCAACTCCACTTTCCTGCCCGATCTCCATATCCCTCGATTCCCCTAGAGTCCAAAAATCTATCTCAGCCTTGAATGTACTCAATGATTCACCATCCACAGCCTTTTGGGGCATTCCAAAGATTCACAACCCTCCGAGTGAAGAAATTCCTCCTCACCTCAGTCTTAAATGGCCGACTCCTTATCCTGAGACTATGCCCCCTAGTTCTAGACTCTCCAGCCAGGGTAAATAACCGCTCAGCATCTACCCTTTCACTCCCCCTCAGAATCTTATATGTTCCAATGAGATCACCTCTCATTCTTCTAAACTCCAGAGTATAGGCCCAATTTACTAACTTATAATCACGTGCAACTAGATGGCACTGTGCTTTGGTCTTCCAATGTGCCAGGAATTATAGCATTGTAGCATGTGGGCTTTCACCCAGATCGCCCTCTCACCATACCAGAGTGAGGGAACAGAACAGAAAGAGAAACAAAGAGGTGCCAGAGACTTAGCATTTCCTCACAGGCTGGGTGAGGGAAGGGGCACATCAAAAAACCAGCAAGCTAACCACCGTTGCCCATTTTTGTATTTCCTACCAATAAACTCCAAAGTACCTTGAGGGGCAGGTTGCTCAGCCAACCTCGGGTAGGGTTTGGTGCACAGAAATCAAGGACAGAAAACTAAAGATAATTAATTGCCTCCCAAAGAAGTAACTGGCTAGCATTTTTAAAATACCAATAGCAATTTTTAAGTCAAAGTTTACTTAAAGACCAAGACAAGTCTGCAAGAACCATGACCTGAAAATTAGCCTTCAATTTAGTTTCTAGAAGATACAGTAATGCCAATTAGTTGTGTTTGTTTACCCTTCCAGTGGTTAGCCAACAATGTGGGTGTGACTGAGCGCAGGCTCCAGTCTGGCAGGAGCCTGCGGCTTGCTCGCACACAGGCGACGATGGATAGTTCTAAAGGTGAACAAACTTTGTCAGTCAGTGTACTTCACATCTCAGTAATTAGAGGGATTTTTTCAGCCTAGATAATTTGGGAGTGTTCTATAATTCAATTAAAATCAAGACAATGCTTAAGCTGGTTACAATATTTTTGGCAGCCTATAAAAAGAATTGTAGGTCAGTTCAGCACGAAGGTATAACACATTTGGTTGTGCCAACCACCTGTGCCACAGAGCAGAAACAATGTTTTTCAATACTATGAAGTCCTGATGTTAACCACCTCAAAGGAATGACAACATCATAGAGCCCACACACACACCTCCTAATATAGATAAAGGGAAAAATATGAAGTTACAGGACCTTCCTCCATCCCTCACCTGAATGTGTTGACTGTTTGCTGAGGTATGGTCCTATGAGCACAGTGAGGAGCAGAGTGCGGGCGGCAGTGGACTGGCACGGGTGATAGAAGGGCAGGAGGAACAGCACCAGGAGGTCAGATTGTCTTGGGTTTATAGCATGCACGGGTTTGTGATTATTAGCGTGTGGGGGCCTTGGACTGTTTACAGTTTGTGATTATTAGCGTGTGGGGGCCTTGGACTGTTTACATAGGGTGGGGCGGGCTTGGGTTTTTACTGTTGTGGCATTTGGATTTTAATACACGGGGGAAGCTTGGATTGTGCAGCGGTTTGCTCAATAAATATTTGATTAGAAACGAAAGCAATTATGTTGGACATGAAATTTCATCGTAATTCTACCCAACTCCAAAGCTTTTTAATTCTAATCAGCCACTCAATGGTTGTGCTAAAGTAGATTCGGCCCCAACGGTTGGACACTTGTAACTTACATCATATGGGATACTGCATTCTGGGAGTCACTAAGCCTGCCTGACTGTGGGACTTAAAATAGCTTTAGCACAGATAAGTTATAAACTGTAGGATGATTTAGAATCAACTATATGTATTTTTCAAGTCCGCTCGTAGTTGGGCTCAGTAATTTACTAAACTGGTTCCTCCCCAGTCATCATCAGCACTTGTTTTTTTTTAAAAGCAAGGACTGCAACCAATTACAAGGCATTAATAAACTTGCAGA
Organism: Somniosus microcephalus; assembly: GCF_052327205.1. Lineage (NCBI taxonomy): Eukaryota > Metazoa > Chordata > Chondrichthyes > Squaliformes > Somniosidae > Somniosus > Somniosus microcephalus. The sequence continues at coordinate 51,313,744 of NC_141008.1, forward strand.
ATGGGCATATAATTGGCAAATGCATTTCAACAGAGTTAAGTGTGAGGTATTACATTTTGGTAAGAAAAATAAGGAGGTCACATATTACTTGGAAAATAAGCATCTAAATAGGGTAGAGGAGCAAGGGAATATCGGAGTACAAATACACAAATCACTAAAAGCTGCGACGCAGGTCAATAAGGCCATAAAAATAGCAAGCCAAGCACTAGGGTTCATTTCTAGTGGGATAGATTTGAAAAGCAGAGAAGTTATGCTAAACTTGTATCGAACCTTGGTTAGACCACACTCGGAGTACTCTGTACAGTTCTGGTCGCCATATTATAAAAAGGATATAGAGGCACTGGAGAGGATGCAAAAATGATAGACAAGGATGATACCAGAACTGCAAGGTTATACCCATCAGGAAAGGATGAACAGACTGGGTCTCTCTTCTCTTGAAAAGATAAGGCTGAGGGGTGACCTAATACTTCTACAACTAATATTTATATAGCGCCTTTAATGTCCCAAGCCGCTTCACAGGAGCGTTTTGACGAAGGGTCCTCGACCCGAAACGTTGACTCTGTTTCTCTATCCTCGATGCTGCCTGACCTGCTGAGTGTTTCCAGCATTTTCTGTTGTTATCAAACAAAACTTGACACCGAGCCACATAAGGAGATATTAGGGCAGATGGAGGTAGGTTTTAAGGAGCATCTTAAAAGGAGGGAGAGAGGTAGAGAGGCGGAGATGTTTTAGGGAGGGAATTCCAGAGCTTAGGGCCTTGGCAGCTGATAGAGGTATTTAAAATGATGAAAGGTTTTGATAGAGTAGACCCAGAGAGAGCGTTTCCACTTGTGAGGAAGAGCAAAACGAGAGGCCATCAATATAAGATAGCCACCAAGAAATCAAATAGGGAATTCAGAAGAAACTTCTTTAACCAAAGAGTGGTGAGAATGTGGAACAATGGCCATGTGCAGTAGAGAAACTCCAGGTAATCCCTTCATAAAATGGGTCTGATCACAATTTATGGAACGGAATTCCCTGTTCCACCATTTCTCAGCACGCCTCGTCCAACAACGGAAAGCTTGCGTTCAACTTGATCAGTTAAATGCTAAATCCTTCCAGAATACAACTGCAAAATGAAAACCGAGTACGGTCACATTGTCCAGACAGGATGAAAATGTTACCGTGGCTTTACCCATGACATTCATCAAAGTCGGAGGGACTAGTGATATTAACTGTGATCTTACTGGGACAGAATGTATCTGGTACGAGTGATAATACAATTGGATCCTAAAAAAAATCCCAACGAGCTTTCATATTTGCTTCAGTAAAATGTAAAACCTGCTTTTCAAAAATTGTTAGTTTTCAAATGCACTCCCACTAGCCTTAATTTTAGTAGCTGCCCTTGAATAATGGACATTAATGAAAACAAGCAATCAAAAAGGAAACACATAAAACAAGAACAACCTTCTATCCCTATTTCACATAAAGCATTAAAAAAAAGTCAAACAGGAAGCGGGTTCAAGTGCAGTGGTTATGTTACTGGACTAATCGGCCTGGACTAATCATCTAGAGGGAAAATCCCACTGTGACAGTTTCAGAATTTTAATTCAGTTTTTTTAAAAATGTGGATTAAAAAAAAACTAGCATAGTAAAAGCTGTCAAATTGTCGTTAAAAACCCAACTGGTTCACTCATGTCCTTTAGGGGAGGAAACCTGCCGCCCTTACCGGGTTTGGTTTACACGTGACTGCAGACCCACACCAATGTGGATGGCTCTTAACTGCCCTATGAAGTGGCCTAGCAAGCCATTCGGCTGTAACAAACTACAGCGGTTCAAGAAGGCCCACCACCTTCTTTGGGCAACTAGGGTGGGCAATAAATGCCTTGCCAGGGACACCCACATCCCATGAATGAACTCAAAAAAAGTTGGTATTCAGCGGAGTGACCTCTTTCTGCCCTAATGGTGCGGCATCATTTTCACGGTCAGATTCAGCCCCATTTATAGAATCTTCTGAGGAATGCTGACAAAGGAGAAGGACAGAGATTACAGATAGAGAAATCATCTCCGCTTCATCACCGAGTCCTAAAACAGGAGCTTGCAAGGAACCATAAAGCAGGTCCAGGTGGAGTTTAATCATAATTAAAATCCAAAGAAAAAAGACTTGGGAAGAAGGGAGAAGGAGGAAAGAAACACTTCTGAAACACCACTTTCCCGACTAAGCTCAGAAATTCCTCCCTCCCACTTCAAAAGCAATCAAGGGAAAGCACCAGGAAATCAATCGAATATCATCCAGCATGATTATCCGTGTACCACTAGTCAAAACAGCACTGCAGCCAGAATGATACAATGGCCTGTTTCTGTGCTGTAAATACTTTGTAAGTTTCAACATTTCTCCATAACCTTCAAGCCAGGTTACTGCCAGATATGGATTGGTTCAGATTTAATGAAATTACTAAATGCACCATTAGCTAGTTTTGGTGGGGGTTGAGGGGAAAGATAAAATAATTGGCTTCAGTAATTCTTTGAGTCCCTTAGATCAGATAATCTATTGTATAGTTAGTTCTTAAACATGGTCATTTTGTATAAGTTTAAGAGATTACATGCCCAAAATAATTTTTAAAAACAAATGAAGCATCATTCGTGCTCTTGCTGAATTACAGTTTTCACAAGGAATGGCTTACATTGGCACAAAATTTTTGCCAGTTCAGATTCATGACGCAGTGTCTTAGCACCCCAGTAATGTTGGCTGCATTCCACGATCCTCACCAATTATCCACTAGATTGTCGCTTCCCTTTTCTGCTTCTGTCTTTCCTCAATCCACACATAGACGCTTTGCTCCTAGGTTTCTGCCAATACTATGCTTAAAGCAGCTCCGAGAAGGCATACATATACCTCCCTCCCATCCCATGCCTTCAGCTTTTCTTCTCTGTGGAAGTAATCTTGTTCATCTTGCTGACAGACTAGCTTAAGACAGGGACGAGATGAAAAAGTCCAGGATGATTCAACCTACATACTATAACTCGATACTATACAACACATTGCATTAGTGTGCAAGTGCACTGCTTAGCCTACAATTTATTTTATCTTCACTGTCAAACGTTGTCCTTTTTCTTTGTCTCCCTGCAGCAAGTCATGCTAGGATACAGCTGCAAGAGCACTAGCCACTCTCGAGAACCTGGACCAAGTTGTCATTACTGCATGAGCATCAGCAGGCTATTCAACTATGTGTATGCATGCCCATTTCGGAGGAGAAAGAAGGGGCAGGCGATTTTGTTCTCATTCAACACGTATTTCCCAACTTGGATTAGTTAATAGCAATCAGGAGTGGGCCCTCCCTAAACAAGGGGCGCTATGTCCAATCAGAACGTCCCTAATTCTGTCCTGACAGTTAACTCGGCACAAGAGAGGGTTCAAATTTAGGATTTTCTTGATCTGCACGGTTGAGGCATTTGCTACAGATACTCAGTGAGCAACCAAGTGTATCTCAAAACTTTTCTTACGAATAGAATTGAAGCGCTTCAAAACTACTATGGATACATTAAAAACCATCAGCCCATAAACCAAATTAAGACCTGCTTGTCTGTAGAAAACATAAGAAAAATAGCATTAGACACACATTAGGGAAATAATGATTAAAATGGTTCATTGCAAACACTTACTCTGAGACAGATGAAAGTGCATGTTCTTGGTTGCTCGCTGCAGTGTACTCCTCCCTGTATTTATCTAATGGCAGCTGTGGTGGTTCAAACTCAGATTCCTTCTGAGCGGGCAGTCGGTAACATTGCCACGTGACATCAGGCCCGTCATCTTCAAACTGCACCACACTGCTGCTGTAGGTTGTAGGCTCCATCACCTCTGGAAAACCCAATGGGAAAGCCTGGGTGGGAAGAGTCTCCATCCTGTCCTCGACAGCTTTGGCTGGAAGTAGTGGATCTGGTGCAGGCATCTGGCAGAATGGCTGACTTTGAGGAGTCAATGGGTTTTTGAATGCCTCCCCCACATCCTCGCCCCTCTCGCACGGATGAGGGCTAAGCGGTGGTGGCGGCGGCGAGTTTGCTATCTCCGGCATGTGTAACTGTGAGGTTTTTGAAGAGCTAACAAGGTCATTGGGCCTCGTGTTTGGATACCTCCCTCTGCTGTCCTGCGGCCTGATTCCGAGTCTGTGATTAGCCGAGTCCGGCTCCATTGCAACATCATCACACACTGAATTGCGGTGATGAAAAGGAGTTAGTGGTCGCTTCTGTTGTTTTTCCCCTTTTTCCTGCTTGTCGTTCATTTTGTGCTTGAGTGCTGTCGGCTGTTGTGGGCCAGGAGGCTGAGACTGTCCTTGCATACCAGTGCCTCTTTTGTTTTTATGCCTGCAAAAATATTTGCAAGATTATAACAGTAAAGGTCAGGTTAAGCATTTTGTTTTTATAAAAATGCATGTTAAAATATAACATTATGTGCACTTGAGTTCACATCAAGGTGACTGAAGATATTTGAGATAATGAGGGACAGGATTACTGTTCTAGTGAATGAAGCCTTTTCACCTTTTGTCATCAAAAGCTCTCAGATCAGGTGATATTACATAGATCAGAAATGTAGGACTGCTTACTGCGGACTTGATGAGATACCCAAACCCAGAATGCCAGACTACCACTACATAGAAACATAGAAGATAGGAGCAGGAGTAGGCCATTTGGCCCCTCGAGCCTGCTCCGCCATTCAATGCGATCATGGCTGATCATCCAATTTCAGTACCCGGTCCCTGCTTTCTCCCCATACCCCTGGATCCCTTTAGCCTTAAGAAATATATCCAACTCCTTCTTGAATATATTTAATGAATTGGCTTCTACTGCCTTCTGTGGTAGATAATTCCACAGGTTCACCACTCTCTGGGTGAAGAAATTCCTCCTCATTTCTGTCCTAAATGGCCTACCCCTTATCCTTAGACTGTGACCCCTGGTTCTGGACTCCCCGACCATCGGGAACATCCTTCCTGCAAGTAGTCTGTCCAGTCCTGTCAGAATTTTATAAGTTTCAATGAGATCCCCTCTCATTCTTCTGAACTCCAGCGAGTACAAGCCCAATCGTCCCAATCTCTCCTCATAGGTCACTCCTGCCATCCCAGGTATCAGCCTGCTGAATCTTCGCTGAACTCCTTCTATGGCAAGAACATCCCTCCTCAGATAAGGCGACCAAAATTGCACACAATACTCAAGATGTGGTCTCACCAAGGCCCTGTACAACTGCAGCAAGACATCCTTGTTCCTGTACTCAAACCCTCTCGCTATGAAGGCCAACATACCATTTGCCTTCTTAACCTCCTGCTGCACCTGCATGCTTACCTTCAGCGGCTGGTGCACAAGGACACCCAGGTCTCGTTGCACTTCTCCTTCTCCCAATCTATTGCCATTCAGATAATAATCTGCCTTCCTGTTTTTGCCACCAAAGTGGATAACCTCACATTTATCCACGTTATATTGCATCGGTCATGCTTCTGCCCAATCACCCAACCTGTCCAAATCATCCTGGAGTTTCTCGGCATCCTCCTCACAGCACACACGCCCATCCAGCTTTGTGTCGTCTGCAAATTTGGAGATATTACATCTAGTTCCTTTGTCTAGATCATTAATATATATTGTGAATAGCTGGGGTCCAAGGACCGATCCCTGCAGTACCCCACTAGTCACTGCCTGCCACTCGGAAAAAGACCCGTTTATTCCAACTCTTTGCTTTCTGTCTGCCAACCAGTTCTCTATCCAAGTCAATACCTTGCCCCCAATCCCATGTGCCTTAACTTTACACGCTAATCTCTTACGTGGGACCTTATCAAAAGCCTTCTGAAAGTCCAAATACACCACATCCACTGGTTCTCCCTTATCTATTTTACCAGTTACATCCTCAAAAAATTCCAGTAGATTAGTCAAGCATGATTTACCTTTTGTAAATCCATGTTGACTTTGTCCGATCCCGTCACTGTTTTCCAAGTGCTCTGCTATTACGTCTTTTATAATGGACTCTAGCATTTTCCCCACTACCGATGTCAGGCTTACTGGTCTGTAATTCCCCATTTTCTCTCTACCACCTTTTTTGAATAGTGGGGTAACATCAGCTACCCTCCAATCCATGGGTACTGTTCCAGATTCCATCGAATGTTGGAAGATGATCAGCAATGCATCTACTATTTCTAGGGCCACTTCCTTAAGTACCCTAGGATGTAGATTATCAGGCCCTGGGGATTTATCCGCCTTCAATCCCATCAATTTCCCTAACACCATTTCCCTACAAATACTGATTTCTTTCAGCTCCTCCCTTTCATCAGACCCTATGTTCCCCGACATCTCTGGGAGGTTATTTGTGTCCCCCTTTGTGAAGACAGAACCAAAATATGTATTTAATTGGTCTGCCATTGCTTTGTTCCCCATTATAAATTCCCCTGATTCTGACTGCAATGGACCCACGCTTGACTTCGCCAATCTTTTTCTCTTCACATATCTATAAAAGCTTTTACAGTCAGTTTTTATGTTCCCTGCAAGCTTACTCTCATATTCAATTTTCCCCTTCTTAATTAATCCCTTTGCCCTCCTTTGTTGAATCCTAAACTGCTCCCAATCCTCTGGATTACTGCTTTTTCTGGCCAATTTATATGTCCTCTCCTTGGATCTTATGCTATCCCTAATTTCCCTTGTTAGCCACGGTTGAGTCACCTTTTTTGTTTTATTTTTATGCCAAACTGGGATGAACAAATTCTGTAGTTCATCCATGCGGTCTTTGAATGTTTGCCATTGCCTATCAACCGTCAACCCTTTGAGTGACATTCCCCAATCAATCCTACCCAACTCGCTCCTCAGACCATCGTAGTTTCCTTTATTTAAATTGAGGACCCTAGTCTCCGAGTCAACTACTTCATTCTCCATCTTAATGAAGAATTCGATCATATTATGATCGCTCCGACCCAAGGGGCCTCTTACAACAAGATTGCTAATTAATCCTTTCTCGTTACATAATACCCAGTCTAAGATGGCCTGATCTCTGGTTGGTTCCTCGACATATTGGTCCAGGAAACCATCTCGTAAACACTCCAGGAATTCCTCCTCCACAGTAGTGTTGCTAATTTGGTTAGCCCAATCTATATGTAGATTAAAGTCACCCATGATGACTGCTGTGCCCTTATTGCACGCTTTTCTAATTTCCCTTTTAATGCCATCCCCAACCTCCGCATTACTGTTTGGAGGTCTATATACCACTCCCACTAACATTTCCATGGCCAGCTTCAACTCTCCATAAACCAGCTCATGCAAAACTCTGCTGACCACATCCTATTCCACACCAAATCCCACTCATTAATCACTCCTGTCCTTGCTGACCTACACTGTCTCCTGGTCCCCTGTGGTTCCAATTTTAAAATGGTCATCCTCATCCTTCATGGTCTTGCCCCTCCCGATCTCCAGCTCTATAAACCGTTTCATCCGTTTTTCTTTGTGGGCTGAAAGGTTTTTGGGTAGCAAATTATTGTGGCAAAATACTGCTTAATTTTACAACAAAAACAATCTACATCATTTACTACAGCAGTTCAAGCAGCAGGAGACCTCTCACATAAATCATCTAAGATACAGAGGATTACAAAACTTAGAGATGCTAGATAGCAATAAACTTCAGACTTCTGGATGCGATTAATCATGCTCCCTGATGCACAGAAGTTTTAATAGTATTCTCCTTGGAAAAGAGAGGATGACTGAAAATTAGCATGGAGAAAAAAAGTGTCACAGGACTTAATTTATATTTGTTTGCCAATTTTTGATCCTCATCGCTGTCCAAGTTTGAGAAATATTGCCAATACCCTACTGAGCTGAAAGTACAATCATAACAGACTTGTTAGCAAAATTAAAGCCCATGGGATTAAAGGGACATTGGCAGCATGGATCCAAAATTGGCTAAGGGACAGAAAACAGAGAGTAGTGGTGACGGTTGTTTTTCAGACTGGAGAAGTATACAGTGGTTTCCCCCAGGGGTCGGTATTGGGACCACTGCTTTTTTTGATATATATTAATGACCTGGTCTTGGGTATACAGGGCATAATTTCAAAGTTTGCAGATGATACGAAACTCGGAAATATAGTAAACAATGAGGAGGATAGTAACAGACTTCAGGAGGACATAGACAGACTGGTGAAATGGGCAGACATATGGCAGATGAAATTTAACGCAGAGAAGTGTGAAGTGATACATTTTGGTAGGAAGAATGAGGAGAGGCAATATGAGCTAAATAGTACAATTTTAAAGGGGGTGATAGACCTGGGGGTGTATGTACACAAATCTTTGAAGGCGGCGGGACGAATTTGAGAAGGTTGTTAAAAAAGCATATGGGATCCTTGGCTTTATAAATAGAAGGAATATAGTACAAAAGCAAGGAAGTTGTGCTAAATCTTTATAAAACACTGGTTAGGCCTCAGCTGGAGTATTGTGTTCAATTCTGAGCAACACACTTTAGAAAGGATATCAATGCCTTAGAGAGGGTGCAGAAGAGATTTACTAGAATAGTACCTGGGATGAGGGACTTCAGTTATGTGGAGATACTGGAGAAGCTGGAACTGTTCTCCTTAGATCAGAGAAGGTTAAGAGGAGATTTGATAGAGGTATTCAAAATCATGAACGTTTTAATAGAGTAAATAAAGAGAAACTGTTTCGAGTGGCAGAAGTGTCAGTAACCAAAAGAACCAGGTGACATGACAAAACTTTTTTTTTTTTTTACGCAGCCAGTTGTTGGGATCGGGAATGCGCTGCCTGAAAGGGTGGTGGAAGCAGATTCAATAGTAACATTCCAAAGAGAATGGGATAAATACTTGAAAAGGAAAAATTTACAGAGCTATAGGGAAAGAGCAGAGGGGTAGGACTAATGAGACAGCTCTACCAAAGAGCCGGCACAGGCACAATGGGCCAAATGGCCTCCTCTGTGCTGTAGCATTCTACGATAACAGGTTCATGCATTAACATCTTTATCTATTATTAAAAGTTTCGGGTTTGTAAGAATGTAGATACATGAACATATGCATGCTTTTCACCATCCATTCTATCTCCCAATGCCCCACATTGGTTCACCCTCAAGCCAGATTAATTATTTCTCCCCTCTACTTAACTTTCCCTCCCCCAATAATGTTGTTCCTTCACACTCCAGCAAAACGAAAGCAACAAACAGAAAAATAGAGGAAAGGCACGAAGAGAATCAAAAAATTGAAGGCAAAAGGGAACTTTTGTGGATAAATAGCTAGCTGCCACTCCTCTACTCCCTCTAAACACAAGGCTTCGCCCCCCTCTCAGCCTGAGGGACCCCATTAGCCCAGGGCCTCATTTGTCCATACATGTTACAGCAGTTCTCATATCCTCCAATCCAGTACCTACTGGCTGGCATCTTGCTGTATGCTTTGGCTTTTTAAAAAGGCAAGAGGTACCAATTAAGTAAAATCAGAAAAGCAGTAAGTGGCAGGTACAGAGAAACTGAAAAATATACAGAGGGAAGAGGGAAACAAAGACAGGCAAGAAGAAAAAAAAATACACGAACGGAAACAAATTAATCTGACAGTTTTGTTCATGAGCAACGGCACAGGAAATCAACTAATGTTGAATTGCATTTAAAATGCTCAAATGAATAGATAACATCTCTAGCAGTAGTGGCAGGATTGTTGTTCTCAACATACTTTTGACCATTTGTTGCTATCCAAAGTTCAGTTCCCTTTCAGCTGCCGTGACAGTTTCCCATTCCCCAGCCTTGCCTGCAACCCCATTGCCAATTTGGATTACATAGGATATACAGCACAGAAACAGGCCATTCGGCCCAACCAGTCCATGCCGGCGTTTATGCTCCACTTGAGCCTCCTCCCGTCTTTCCTCATCTAACTTGAATGGAAATAACTAAATATATCAAAGTTGTCACCAAAAGTTTAACTTAAAAAAAAAAAGGTTGAGATCTCGTTGGCTTGATCCTAACTTTGCTAAGCTCAGCAGCGGTATCGGTCAATAGCTGGGGAAAGCTCAACCATCCTGGATAAACCTGCAACTCAATATAGCAGCAACCCCAGGCCAAAGTGGCAACTGCTGCGGCCTTTTTAATTCCCATTTTAAAAAGTAGTTTTGTCCGTAAGCAGCACAGCAGGGGTCAACTGTTTATAATAAAAACAGAAGATACTCAAAACACACAGTCGGCCAGCATCTGAAAAAGAGATTTGGATTATCAGAACTTAGAGAACTTGACTTCGGAAGGATCCCATCCAACATGTTACGGTATCTTTCCTCTTAGCGGACGTGCTGTGCATTTCCATTACTTTAGATTTTCCACATCAAGTGTTTTACTTTTTAACCTATTTTTTAAACCACAAAAACTACTTATTAGAAAGTATCAGTAACCTTGAGACATAATGTTCCTATCTTGATTTAAAACAAAATTAAAATATTTAAAAAATATTCCTGTACCTCGAACAGTTGCAATTCATTCTATGCGTAGCTTCAACAAAATCCCAAGATGTCTCTTTGCCAGTTGCATCGTCTTCACAACCATTCACAGTGGAATACTTTCGCCTGGAAGTGATCACATTTGAAATAAGTTTGGTTTTGATCAATGTTAATGCCAAAGTTTTTACCCAAACCCATCTCAAAACAACTCTGACCACCACAACGTGCCGATGAACCAGCCTGAGTAGCAGCTCTGGGGCTGTCAGAACCCAGACAACCAGCTACAAGCTGGGAAATCTTCATCCCCACCTTATATTGTGGCTTCCTGGGTTGGGTGGCTCAGAACAGCTCTCAATCCAGTAGTGGGTAATATCAGCAGAGTAACTTATGCTATTTAATCACAGTAGAACTGGTCTGTTTGGCTCACTTCTGTGACATCAACACCATAATAAGGTCCCTTCACTTCCTTTAGCCCAGCACCTTCACTCCACGTAACACTCAAAGATGACCATTAATAGAGTTACCAAATGTTAAAGGCTAGGTTTCAAAACCATATCTCCCCATCTCTGGAGCAGGAGATTAATGCAAGATTTTTAAAAATCCATTATACCCTATAGTAAACAAATGAAGAGAACAAGTTTTCACAGTGACCTGCCAGAAAGTGACATGCTCAGAAGCACTCCCGCCGTTTTCAATAGGAAGCAGGAATAGTATTCAAATGTATTTTATGACCCAATACAATAGTAACAACACTTCCTTGACAACCAATATTTAAAAGTGCAACAGCTAACAAATAAAAGGCAGTACAAAGGATAATTCATCCATATTAAGAAAAATCTTGGACACAAACATCCAGAAATTTTGACCTTAAAATCTGCTTCAAAAGATAAATGATAATTAGAGATAAAATTAAACACTTTGTTTTGGGAGTTTTTAGCTGCCCTTCCTTTCAACTTGGTACCCAAGGGGTTTATAAATTACAAAGGACAATCACAAGACTTTGTACATGGGGCAAACAGCAATCATCTACAGACCCAGTTTACAGACTCCTCTTTTTCCAGGGCGGTCTCTATAAATTAGGAATTTCATTATAAATGCATTTCCCCCCCACCCCAAACAAACAACAAAAGTACAGCAGGTGGTGCATCCTACAGGACTACTAGCATTAAATCCTAAGGAACAGTGGGATGTAAGTATGATCCCCACCAATTAGTTTCAGCAGTGGTTCAAGGAGTACAGAGACCTGGAGCAAGCTCACCTGCACTCTATATGCAAAACTCAGAGGCCAGAGGAGATTTTTTTTTTTTAAATATACAAACAGTGACTAAGTATTTCCCAATCCTAAGATGGCCCATTCTCAACTCTTTCAATCAAGACATTTTTACAGACGGATTTATTCCAAGGTGGAATTACTTCACCCAAGATGGTTCTCGCTCTGCTCTTTTAAAATCTTAAAACCGGTAACCCTAGCAAAGAACAGATGAAAGTTATCCAGTTAAGCAGACAAGCTCAAATGTCAATTCACACTCAAGGTTTCAACTCTGGAACCCCTGGGCTGGAAGTCCAACGAGGAAATAACCTGCGCATCGTACAACTGTAATAGCACAATTCATCAACCCTCTTCCTGAGCACTGAACATGTCGTCAGTGGAAGAAACAGGCCAATGTTTGTGGTTCCAAAAAGGTATTTTATACTGGCAACCCAAAGAGTCTATAAAAAATAAACAGGAGCGACAACTAACCAGCAACTAAAAAAAATGAAGTGACCTAAACAGAACTCGGGCATCAACAGACACATACATTTTCTGGTGCTCACTTGCAGGCCAAAATTCACAATGATTTCAAACCAGGATGCCTTGCCTGCCTTCTCAACAGTAATGTGATATAGCATCAATAAAAGTGGAAAGGATAATAAATGCATTCAAAATATATATACACAGTAATTCTGTCAGATTGAAGACAGAAATAAAATCAACTATATTCTGATTGCCTCACTCGATTTTGAAAACAAATTTAAATACATTGAAGGTTCTCAACTATTCATTTAACATAAAACACATGGAATATCTAAGCACCATAATTAAATGCATCAGTGCTGGCACTGGGATTTCAGTAAAGCATAAATGGGGAGCATGTGAAATTTTTGTACAATGTCCACTTGAACTGTGATGAACACCCAGCAGTTTGTCTGGAGTGCATTTTAAACTATCACACATTAGAGTGAAGTACTGGTAGTTACAGGTCTGCCACTGGCAATGGTACTTGTGGCAGCAATTTGAGGTGATATTAACAAAGCACACAAATGTGTTGACACAACATTAAAGGGTACTGGCACAAGTATTATTTTTCCCCTCCACAGTAGCAACACGGTGAAGGCCTTTGGGGGATATGTTCCCTTTGCACAGACCAACAACAACTTCCATAGTGCATTTAGGAAATATATTACTTAACATTACTATGACTTAACTATTGAGCATCAAGAATTTAGTGTAATTTTTTTAAAAGTTTTCAAATTGTAATTTTGAAAACAAATTATTTACAAAATGAAACCAAGTATCACCTATATTTTCTTATTCACCTAAATAAGAAAAGCATTCTATTGTATCCAGGCCTTCCTTAACACAAAGGCCACATGCTCCCAGTTACACACATTCCCCATCCTGCTGAGCTTATACTCTATGCACCCCCCATGCAACCCCTGGCCTAGCACCATCAGTTGTCAGAAACCAGTGCTGTTATTACTCCTGCTCCATACAAGTGAGTGACTATTCGGAGATGGGACTATTATCCCAGCCTCCACAAGAAGGGAAGGAGGAAATAAAAACAAACTTTTTTTTAGGCTAGTATGGAATCATAATATTAACATATAGTTATAGTATTTTGATCTGAGCTGTGGATGCTGATATTGCCCCATTAGCATTTCTTTTCTTTCTGTTGAGAGCAAAGATTGGGTGTGGGGTGGGGTGTGTGAGAGAAACAGAGAGAAATCTAAGACTGCTCACCGCCCCACTCCCTTCAATTTCTTGCCCCAAAGTTGCTAAAATACCATATGTACTTTGTTCATGAAGTACTTACTTTTTATGGGTTCTGTCGAGATTGCACTCCTGCCAGACCTTCTCCACCACCTGATTGGCTAATTTTCTAGGAATTTTCCCACCGTGCCCAGAATTCTCCATATTAAACCCCTCGGGCATTGAAATAAGCTTTGCCCACTTCTGGGTGGATTGAATTTCAGCTAGAAGGAAAGTAAAATTGCAATTAGCAAACTTTTAAAAGTTTCACTTAATGGTTAAGCTACAGCAATATACATGAAACACATAAAACGAACACAAAACTTGTTCTTAGTATGAGCCCTGACCGAGAGATGGGTTCATGTTTGGTGTGACCAAGTTGAAGGCAGAATCTGGCACACACACACATACGCTAATATCTTTAAAACTACCATGTAGAAATGATAACACAAGTCCTGGGTTCAATCTTAGTCTGTGCTGAGTTGGTGACCTCAGCTAGGACAGCAGTTAGAGTGCACATCTGGAAGCAGGGAGTAAAAATCAACCAGAGTATCCACTCTCATTACTACCCAAAGACTCTTATTCAAAGTTTACATATATGGAGAACAGGGAGGAAAGAATCAGTGGATTTGATGGCCACCACAGTTGAATAGTCTGCTGATGTGTATTGTCTAGGCTCACACAAGAATGGGAGGTGAGAGGGGGGAAACACCATGGCCTAGAAATTCAGTGGGCTGCGCCACCCATTAGCGCCTTAAGAGGGCGCTAAGTGGGTCAGAAGCCACTGGCCACGCCTCCCGCTAAATTTAGCGGGACGCTAATGGCGGCGCTACCGATGACATCATCGGTGTGCGCAGCGCCCCGCTACCGCCCCGAGTGCGATATTTAGTTGCGCCCCCTGCTTGAACGCCGGACGCTATTTGCGCACGGTTCAGGGGGCCTACCTGCGGCAGTAGCGGCGCTAATTAAAGGAGGTGCGGGGTGGCCATTTTTTTTGCTGCCCACCTGCCAGCACCTCTCCGCACTGCCGTCCCCGGCCTCCTGAGCCCCCCCCCCCCCCCGCGGAGTGCCGACTGCATTCCAAGAGCCCAGCACTTCTCCTCGGTGCCGGGCTCTTTTGCCAGCACGCGCGATCCTCGATCGCGCTGCACAAGGCCCCTCCCCTTTAAGAAGGGGAAGGCCTGCAGTACCGCAGCGCGCCGTGCCGCACGTTGCGCAGCGATATTCCGCTGCAGCGCCCCAAGGAGGATGCGGGGCGCCTCCAGTAGCGCCGCCCTTCCCTCTGGGGTGCGCAAAGTGACTTTCCGGCGGGCGGCCGCGACTACTTCCGAGGCGCTACTTTTGGCGCCCTGGCAAGGCTGACGCCCCAAACGGGGCGCTACTGAATTTCTAGGCCCATGTCTTTGATGAAGTACCGAAGAGTGATGATGAAAGTAGTGCAGCAGATGTTGTATATATGAACTTTCAAAAGGCATTTGATAAGGTACCACATAATAGACTTATTTGGAAAATAGAAGCACACGGTATTAAAGGGACAGTGGTAACTTGGGTACGTAATTGGCTAAGGGACAGGAGGCAGAGAGTAGTGGTGAACAGATGTTTTTCTGACTGGCGAGAAGCATCAGTGGGGTCCCCCCAAGGGTCAGTATTCAGATCATTGCTTTTCTTGTTCTATATAAATGACCTGTACAATTTCAAAGTTTGCAGATGATACAAAACTTGGCACCATAGTAAATAGTAGCAGGATAGTAGCAGACTTCAGGAGGACATAGACAGACTGGTGAAATGGTCAGACACATGGCAGATGCAATTTAATGCAGATAAGTGATGCACTTTGGGAGAAACAACATGGCGAGGCAGTATAATATAAATGGTACTATTTTGAGGGGGTGCAAGAGCAGAGGGACCATGGGGTGCATATTCACAATCCTTGAAGGTGGTAGCAGAAGTTGATAAGGCAGTTAAGAAAGCAAATGGGATACTTGACTTTGCAAATAGGGGCACTGAATACAAAAGCAAGAAAGTCATGCTAAACCTTTACAAATCACTGGTAAGGCCTCAGCTGGAGTAGTGTACACAATTCTGGGCACCAAACATTAGGAATGATGTTATGGCCTTGGAGAGGGTAGAGGAGGTTTACCAGGATGATGCCAGGGATGAAGGAGTTCAATTATGTGGCAAGATTGGAGATGCTGGGATTGTCCTCCCTGGAACAGAGAAGGTTAAGGGGAGTCCTAATAGACATACTCAAAATTATGAGGGGTTTTGATAGAGCAAGTAGGGAGAAACTGTTTCCTCTGACAACTGGGTCGATCACCAATTCATAGACTTAAAATAATTGGTGAAAGAACTAGAGGGGAAATGAGAAGAAATTATTTCACAGAGGGCTGTTATGATCTGGAACGCACTGCCTGAAATGGTGATGGAATCAGATACCATAGGAACTTTCAAAAGGCAATTGGGCATGTATTTGAAGAGAACAAATTTACAGGGTTATGAGGAGGAAGCTGGGGTGTGGGACTAAACAGCTCTTTGAAAGAGCTTGCACGGGCACGACGGGCCGAATGGCCTCCTTCTGTGCGGTAAGATTCTATAATTCTATGTCAATCATATGACAGGAAAGTAGTTCAATCTCAATAAAAAATGGAGTTGCAAACACTAAGGCCAGAACAGACACAAAACAACATTGTAGCCAGCACACCATTAATAAAAAAAAAAATCACCACCTGAACTATAAAGTAACTAATTGAATTAGGAAATTAATTAATACACAAGCAAAATACTGCAGATGCTGGAAATCTGAAATAAAAACAGAAAATGCTGGAAATGCTCAGCAGGTCAGGCAGCATCTGTAGAGAGAGAAACAGAGTTAATGTTTCAGGTCGATGACCCTTCGTCAGAACTGGAAAAAGTTGGAGATGTAACAGGTTTTTAAGCAAGTGCAGGAGCAGGGAGAGGGGGGAGGGGAGGAAAGAACCAAAGGAAAGGTCTGTGGTAGGGTGGAAGGCAGGAGAGATTAAGAGACAAAAGGGATGATGGTACAAGGGAAAAGGAGATGGTTATGGGACAAGAAACAAAAGATGACTAGATGAAGTGTAAATGGCAATGGCAGAATGATCAACAGCTGCCATGTGAGAGAGAGACAAAAAATGATAAGGGCAGAGGTTATGGTCAGAAATTGTTGAACACGATGTTGAGTCCAGAAGGCTGTAAAATGCCTAATCGAAAGATTAGGTGCTGTTCCTTGAGCTCATGTTGAGCTTCATAACAACATACCATTCATATTACAGGAAACTTTCTGGTATCCGGCACTGACGGGACCGAGCTGGTGCTGTACCATCAAAACTGCCGTAGAAACCAGCGCTAATGTTAAAACATACGGAGCTTTTGAGCTCCGTGTGAATCAACAAACCCTGTTGCTTAGCAACAGCTTCAAAACAGTCCGCCGCAGCTTAAAAGCGTCTCTGTAGCTAAGAAACAGCTTCAGCTAGACCTTGCAGAGCCTGACTGGAAAAAAAAAGCAACGAGAAGTAAAAAAAACTTATAGGAAACGGCTCCTGAATTTTGCCGGTAGATAGAGCTTTTAACCTCTGGTTAAACTAAAGTTTCCTGTACCTGTTTCAGTCTCTTCTGGTGATGTGGGTGGAGTCAATGTCACAGAGGAAATGGCTGGATCCCTCATTGGGGCAGGCACTTGGTGGGCACTTGAGTATGCAGCTGTGCAATGCGAAGTCCCAGTGGAGCTGCTCAAGATGGCAGTGGTAACATCAGGCTGAGGCACCAGCACAAAGCAGGCTGGGTACACCATTCGCACACCAGCTGTAAATTAAATAAAGTAAACAATTAACAATTGCATGCCCCTTTGATATTTGATAAAGATATGGATAAAACTAAATAGTATACATGACATAAAAATAATACCGATTTATTAAAGACAAAATATTATTTCCAACATTAGTCCGAGTCACAAATTTACAACTTGGCCTAGTGCTTTCCTGCATATCCAATTTCTTTCTCAAACAATAAAGTCCATTTAATATCACATGCAATGTAAAACACATAAATGGGTTTCAAGGTAGTAGCATAGCTTAGGCTCTAATCACATCCTTGAACCACTTGTAGTTTACGTCATCTAAACCGTAAAATACACCACAGCTTTGCAATGTACACAAATATTTGTAACAAAAATCACCTCTATGCATCTAACATTTTGAGTCACACTATAGTGAAAGTTATTGAATCTCATGTACTAAAACAAACAAAAAGGGCTGATACAGCCAACCTACAAGGTACAGGAAGAGAAAGCACCTCATCTTCAGTGGTCTCAGCAGGCAAAGGCATATAGAGTACATTAATGACAAGGGAAGCAGACACCAAAATTCAAACCATTTAAGCAGAGCAGTGCTACACGAATCGATTATTTCCCAGACAATTAATTTCTAACATACACTTCCCATACAACTTGCTATGTAGATAAATCAAAAGCACTGTGGTATAAAATAGTGAAACAGAAACACTAGAACACACCATGCACTGTTAATCTCAGTATTCAGAGTCTCTGCTATAGATTGAATTTTTCTCGCTGCTACATTTCATTAAAATGACTGAGAAATTCCTCAATGAAATGGAAGACCCCAGATTCTACCCATGAATTGTTACCTTTACATTTCTCCTAATAATATTCTACTGGCATGGATCAGGGAAATACGTTATGTAACCACTAAAGACATGCTTTTTAATTTAAAAAAATGATTCACCAATTTATTGTTTGGCTTGGAAACATTTTCATTGGCAAAAGAAAAGACATTTGCTTTGTGCTTATTTTATTTTAATGTTTTGACTTTTTGCTGTTATATATTATCAGCTATTTGTAGATATTTCAATCTAAAACAATGTAATGTACAGAAAGCTCCATCAAACCTGCTAAATTGGTTCAACCTTTTCATTTCCACTTACCAACAATGACTTCTACAGCTGCTATTGAGTCATCATCCCAGTCTACCTCCTCCTGTTTGTCGTCTGTGGTTTCCTTTGAGCTGGTCTGTATTGGATAGAATTGCTTCCATTCTTCTATCAGTTTAAGAGTGGGAGGATCAGATAGCTTGAATGACTGACCTGTCAGGGTACCATTTAATCCAAAGGGGCTGAGGATCACTGGAAGAAAAGAACCAAAATACAAGTTGACAAAGACTGAATAAATTGGGGGCTGAACGTTACTGAGTTGGCAAGTTATCCAGTCACCTCCAGGACCCGGTTCTAATTCAGCACAGATTGACGGGATTAAACACTCCTCAGTCGACCGGCTGCAAGTATCCTCCATGGAATAAAAGTAATCTATGTGGAATGAATTTGGGCAATCTCAAAACTAGGTCCAAGCAAGTGTAGGCTC
This sequence comes from Somniosus microcephalus, assembly GCF_052327205.1. Classification (NCBI taxonomy): domain Eukaryota; kingdom Metazoa; phylum Chordata; class Chondrichthyes; order Squaliformes; family Somniosidae; genus Somniosus; species Somniosus microcephalus. The sequence goes on from NC_141008.1 coordinate 51,332,556, forward strand.
ACAGCACAAAATTTCCCTCTACTTTGGCAGGAACTGAGTGTCAAAGAGAGGCAGCACAAGGATGCATGATGTGAGTAATGGAAAAAAAATTAAGTGGTACAACAAAGGGTGCTTTCTGAAGTTTAATTAAGGCACATTGCTGGGTCAAAGTATAGGGAGATTTACTCTGTATCTGGCATGCCAAACCTAACCTGGGAGCACTTGATGCCAGCAGTGGGTGCCCAAAGGGTAAAAATGTTCCACTTCCTGAGGAGGAGGATGCAGCAACAGTGGAAAAATAAAACAAAAAAAATTAGTTGAGAATTGTCACACCACTATCACACACATCCTAGCAGCTGGCTGAAGAGTTGCATTAGTGTAGGCCTAGATGCACATCATCCACGTGCTCAGCAAGAGGGGAAGAATAGAAAGCGAAGTCAATAGGTTTCCATTGGAGCAGAGAAGATCAAAAAGATATATTAAAAGTTTTAATTTTATAAATTATGATGGGTTGTGATTGGTGAATAGGGAAAGACTATATTTCTCTGGTTTGGGAGGCTAGTTTGAGAGTCAGTGATGAGGGATCAACAATTTAAAAGTCACAAAAGAAATTGTGGGTTTGGAGAAATATCTTTAAGTAGAGTTGTTAGAACATGAAATGCCTTGCCACAGGGAGTCGTTCTGACATAGACCAATGCATCTTTATGGGGAATAAAGGCTAAATATTTGAAGCAGGTGATGATACAGGACTGTGGGAAGGACCAGCATAGACACAAGCCAAATGGCCTCCCTCTACGCCGTGAACTTACTATTCACTTAAACAACCTGGTTAAAAAAAAAAACACCATTTTCTAAACCAATTCAAAAACATAAAAACTACATACTATAACTTTACATTTCCCACTCCTCTCTGAAGGTACAGACTCTTGCTCGATGGGTCCCAGCAGCCTTCCAGCCCCTCATTCTGCCATTCTGCACAGGCAACTTATAGACAAGAGAATAAGCTGTTTACTGCTTGTCTGTGTAGGGCATCACAGCCAAGGCGAATCCTGTTCTCAATAGAGACCTGCACGTTCCAGCAGAGATCAGTGGATACCCAGCAGAAGCACGGAAGCCATTTGCAGCACCCCAAATGAGATCAGCTAACTTAGCACAGGCTGCAATCTCCTTGCCTGTCTGGTTTAATAGTACAGCAGGCGCTGCCTTTATCTACAAGGCCATTGGGGGGTTGAAATAGTTACCAATACATTTAGCAAAATCAGTCCCAGCTAAGCATTACTTCTCTCTTCTCTTCTTCTTCCCCCCCCCCCAATATGCCAAAAGAGCCTTTTGACAGTTTTATTTTGCCAGAAGTAAAGCATCCTTTCCCTACCTTGGAAGGGGCTGGAGGATCCCTGGGCAGCAGTAACATGCTCTTCACTCAGACGGTACACTGGCTGGTGCTGGTTTATCTCAACACTGGTACAGACCTTACTATCCCCGTGCAAGAAAAACGTGAAGGAACAGGACAAGTGCTCACTAGAGAAGGGAGAGAAAAGCAATACGGTTATATACCTTAACTGGTGGACTTGGCTGCTATAATAATATACAGAATAAGATCAACAGGAACAAGTCTCATCTATATTCACATTTCCACACACTCGGTTTAGACAGATTCATAATACAATGAGGTGACTAACTGCCGCCCACCTCCCTCCTGCAGCTCTAGGTCTGTATTTACAGCCTGTGCTACTGCCGGGTGTTGACCAGGCTGTGATTCAGCATTAACAGAAAATGCTGGAAACACTCAGCCGGTCAGACAGCATCCATGCGTTGTTATTTCTGATTTCCAGCATCCACAGTATTTTGCTCCGTGATTCAGCATTGTTCCTTCTCCTTGCTTTCTAATAAAAGCAAGAGCCTTGTTAAAATAGGACTGTTGAGCTGGCTTGTTTTACTCTCACTCATGGCAACAAAGATATGCACAATTAAAGTCTTAAGCTGATTTGGGATGGGAGGGTGGGGTGGAAATCACAGAAGCTGACCCATGTGCCACCACTCATCGACACAGTGTGGTGCACTTGAATGCTCTTCAAGGAAAATACTGGTTGCGACTGTGGCAATCGATAATAACAGACAAATGGTCAGGTTGGTTCAAACCCCCAATGCTACTGCTCGGTTGGCATGCTCGAGATGATCTGCAGCCTCCCCAGACACAGTACACAACTAAATACAATTATTTATTGTTTTAAAACGTATTTAACAAGATGGCAATTGAATGCACATGGCAGAGAATCAGTAAAATACAACAAGGAAGCAGTTTGCAGGTAGCCCTCATTAACTGTTCCTCATAACTGATGGGTCTGCTGCTGGCTTGGAGCCAAAACAATATAAAGAAATAGAGCCAGCAATCTTGCGCTCACTGCATTGTCAAGACTTATATTTTATTTAGGACACCATTAGTGAAAAACATTGGTAGATCATTCAATTCTGTTAAAGGATTGAGAGTTAGAGATTTATGATTACTACTACTGTTCGGACAATTGCAGCAATTCTGGAATTCCTACATCCCAATAAAAGTATTTAAGACAAATACCAGCTTATTGCTGCAAGCGAAGTCTTCAAAAATCCAACTGCTTAACAATCCAAACTGTCTTTCATAAATTAAAAATAAAAAGGGCAGGATAACTGAAATTTTAAAATACAATTTTACCATTAGAGAAAGCTCATATTGAAGCACGGTAATCGAATCTGAACAAAATTACTCAAAATACTGGGGGTTTTTTTTGAGTTTGCATTGGGATGGTTAATAGAACAAAGAGACTGTATTATACTTTATTTAACCACAGCACTTGACCCTTTCTCAAAATGTAACAGCAAACAACTGGATGGGTAGGTAATGGTTTGTTTTACTGTTTTGCAGAAGAGATGGAAGGTCTATGCAAACACCTGCCCCACATACCAGACAGTAAATTAATACATTTAAAATAGCATTCAGGAGATGAATGCTTTCCAATCACTTGCTGGAACCATATTCACCAAACTGCACATTTTTAATGAACTTGTTCACAGCTTTATGCCACCAGCCCAGATAAAAATCAGACAGACTAAAAGATGTTACACTGAAGGGTTTGCGGCTCTTACTGTTCAATGAGTTTTAAGTCCCTCACAACCCAAGAACACAAGCTGTCAGAACACATAATCAGTCCATCCATAAAAAGTGAACAGCGTGCACATTCTACTGATCTGGCAATGCACGCTTATAGAAAATGGAAAAATCTAAATTAAAATGCACAAAGATTTCATATAAAAGGTGATTTAGGACAACTTTTAAAAAAATAAAAAAAAATAATCCTTAGTGTAACACAATCAGCAATTTGCTGACATTGTAGCAGAAAACTACTTGAAGTATGCACATGGAGTACTCCACATTAATACATGCCGGAGTACTCCACATTAATACATTCCGGAGTACTCCACATTAATACATTCCGGAGTATTCCACATTAATACATTCCATACAGTTGTGCTGGAATGCGATTTATCCCCATAAATGAAAAACAGAAATGCTTGAAACGCACGAAAAGTGAATCTGCGTCGGAAAAAGAAAAGCAGGTTTCCATTTCAGGTTTTTGGGTTGTAAATACTCATGCTAGCATTTATATTCTTCTGTTTTATCCTTAGTTTTCATAAACTGGTCAAAGTAGATTTCATAGAAGAATCACACAGAGACTCTGGTTGGAGTGGGGTTGATGGGCCATGGCCTTTTCTCACTCCAAGCTTTATGTTCTTATTACTAGTTTCTTTAATATTTGTTGTTTACAGCTTTTTCGAACAAAGTTCCAGACCTAAACATTTACTCCGCTCGTGTACACGACCAATTCATGCACACGCAGAGCAATATTCTTCAATTTGACAAAAGGATAGTAATTTCTTCTCTAGCCCACTATATTTTACTGAAAACTCCCAAGCCCTCTGGCCTTTCACTGAACTGGGTCAAATAGATCCATGTTGCTGGATGAGCAGAAGTATTGACAAGTTGTAAGTGAGTGGAAGTATTGACCAGTGTGAAATCAGTCAAGTACAGTTACGTCGTCACGGTGTAGTGTCTGCTTCCTATGTGTGCAACAATGCAGACAGTTATTGCTACACATCTAGCAACGTGGTGTACCACATCCAGGACAAGAAAGGCCAATGGTTGCTGTTGGGGGGGGGGGGGGAAAACATACAAGTTAAAATCCTCCCCCACACACATCTACAACCAACTACGCCTGCAAAAGCCGTTCATTTTGTTACAAAAAGGGAACCTCAACAAAACAAAATGGGATTCCTAAAATAGCCCTTCCAACTGTTCCAAACAAATCAAAATCAATGACCAGGGCTACAAACATTTTCAAATAAAGTTTTACACTATTTTTTGTTTAAACGATGCATGTTGCTAATCGCTTCCAGGCATACTGGTTCAGTGGAGTTATTGAATTCAATAGTGTAACAGATCTTAACATGTAAAAACAGCGGCATCTGAAGTACGCCATGTTAATGACAAACCTACATTACAACAGTGACTACACTTCAAAAGTACTTCATTGGCTGTAAAGTGTTTTGGGACGTCCTGAAGTCGTGAAAGACGCTATATAAATGCAAGTCTTTCTTTCTCTGCTGATTATAAGGGAGCTGAATTACTGAGTAGGGCTCATATCAATGACTTGATTCAGAAACTCAATGTCAAAATTTGCAGATGATGCCAAACCAGGAGGGGCAGTAGAATCGCTGGAGGCAACTCAGAAATTACAAAAGGAGTTGAACAAAATATGTATGTGAGCCGAATAATGGCAGATGCAATTTAATGCAGACCAGCGTAAAGAATGTATGTAGGAAGGAAAAAATGGACAACAAACGTACTCTATGAATGGTGTAGAAATAGCTGATGAATATTAGATGTCATAATAGACTCAATGCTGAATATGTTCAATAAATAAAGAGCAGCAAATCATCAAAGCCAACAGAATGTTTAACTATATAGCCAAAACAGTAGCAGCCAAAACAGTAGCGTACAAGTCTGAATAGTGGCGTCAGCTTGCCCCAATGGTAGCACTCCCACCTCAGTCAAAATCGTGTGGTTTCAAGTCACATTCCAGCACTTTAACACATAATCTAGTCCGACAGGAGGGCAGTATTGGGGAAGTGTTTCTGACGAGACCTTAAATCAAGACCCAGCCTGCCTGCTCAGATGGATGTAAAGATCCCATGGCACTATTCAAAGAGGAGCAGCAGAGTATTCCTGGCGTACCGGGCAACATTTATCCCTCAACCATCACCACCAAAATAGATCATCTGATCATTTATCTAATTTCTGTTTAGCTGTCACCTACATAATTAATTACTTTTGAAGTGCAGTCATTGTCAACAGTGAAGTACTTTGGGATGCTCATAGAATGCGAAAGGTGCTACGTAAATACAACTTCTTTCTTTCATGATCCAACTATCGTGCTCTGATCAGAACCCATCTTGTGCCCAGTTTTGGATGCAAAGAAACAAAAGAGAAATTCAAGATTGAAGGCAGTGCAGAAAAGTCACAAGGCTCACCCCGTGTCAAAAGGTTTGAGTTAATTGAAAAAAGACTGGAGAAATTTGGGTATTTTCAGTCTGGAAAGGAAGTACCTGAGAAGTATATGAGGTAGTTAGAGAATGGAAAAGGTAAATCTGGAATATTACTTTAAACTAAATTGCAAAAGTAGGGCAATGGTACACAGGTTTAAATGAGCAAAGTAAATTTAAGACTGATATCAGGAGGTTCTTCTCCACACAGATTGACACATGGAATAAGACTTCCAGATAAGCATACTGGAGGCCAGATAAGAGTACTGGAGGTTAAATCATTTAAGAAACTTAAATGGGGGGAAAGAGGAGACTCTGTAGAATCTTACTGGATGGATGAATCAAGATGGGCCAAAAGGCCTTGTTCATCTGGAATTATTTTGTGATTTGGATATTGTAGTTGCACAGGAATAGAATATCTACAACGCTCCTGATGCCTCTCGCACAGATTGCATGAACAAGGGCTGAAACTCCCTAGAACCCGGGTTCTGAAGCAGAACTCGAGCCCTATTCCCAATAGAGGGTGCAGGCCTGTAGGGGTTGGGTAGTGAGCTCAATGGCAGGAGGAAACAGATCAAGCAAACTGGTCAGTCCTGAATGGTGTCAAGCTTGTGGAGTGTTGTTGCAGCTGGATGCATCCAGGCAAGTATTCTATCACACTCCTAACATGAGCCCAAGGGATATGGCGATAGGGCCGGTGAATGGAGTTGAGGCAGAAGATCAGCCATGATCTCATTGAATGGCGGGGCAGGCTCGAAGGGCCGAATGGCCTACTCCTGCTCCCATTTCTTATTCTTATCTTAGTTCTGGCAAAGCCCGAATTGAGTGGGTTACTTATAAGTATCGCTTGATGGCACTTTTGATGATTGGGATTTTACTGATGGGGCAATAATTGTCCAGGTTAGATTTGGCCTATTTTTTGTGTACAGGACATAGTCAGATAGATGCCAACATCATAGCTGAGCTGCACTGCAATTGCTTGGCTAGAGCAGCAGCTGTTCTGGCATCCAGGTTTTCAGCACTAGAGGACACAGCATATTTGAGAGCCAGTAACATTTTCTGTATATACTGTATTATTGACATTGCCATTTGGCATCTGTAATTGGGAATGGAACACCAATCCTCTGAAGAGGGCTAAAGTGGGGATTTATTCCGCCCCCCCCCCCCACCCCCACGGAAATCCATGTTCTGCTGTTGTGTAAATATTAACTAGCTTTGTGAGGTTTTGTTTAATTAACACATTTTGGCCAATTTATGAATCAATAGTTTTTTCCACTTTTATTTTTTCCTCATCCTCTCAAAGAAGGTGACTCATTTTGGGGAGGGATATGTAGGTGCTCAGCCTCAGCAGGCTAATCAATCATGGATTTTTTTTAAAATGAGGATTCATAGCTGTGCTTGATCTCATGCTCACCTTGTTAACTCATGTTAACTTTCCAGCAGGAAGAGGTATTAGGATCGGGTTAATACTTGCTTTTATTTTCCTCTTCTCAGCCCGTGAATACAGAGCCCAGTTCTTTGACTGCACCCCTGGCGACCGAGGCGGTCCGGAGGTATGCGCTCTCCCTGCTTCGGACGGCCCGCTTCCCCGCCGCGATGTGTTCGGCGAGTCGGGCAGAGGCAGCGCAGCAGCAACAAGCAGCAGCAGCAGCCACGACGACCCGCTACAGCACGTCGGCCGGCAGCTCCTCGGCGGGAAGCTCGTATTCCGACTGGGAGGGGGGGGGGGGAGAGCCGGGCATGGCGGCCAGAGGCCGGAGCGTGAGTGGGAGAAGCAGGCCCCAGGCCGGCGGACTGTGGAGCCGGCGACAGTGAGGAGGAGGAGGCCGCGACGACCGGAGCTTATACATCTCGACGACGTGTTCGGCGAGTTGGGCGGAGGCAGCGCAGCAGCTACGACGCCTCGCTACAGCACGTCGGCTGGCAGCTCCTCGGCAGGAAGCTCGCATTCCGACTGGGAGGAGGGAGAACCAGGCATGGTGGCCAGAGGCCGGACCGTGAGAAGCAGGCCACCACATCGTGGAGCCGGCAACAGTGAGGAGGGGGCCGCGGTGACAGAGCAGCTGAGGGACATCGCTGTCATTGGATGCCATTGAATTGACTCTTCTGAACATGGCGCTGGAGAATAGCGACGTGTCTGTGAGCTCCCACAGCTTATTGTGGGAGTGATCGGGGAGTAAGCATTCCATTGTACTAGTTACATATGGCAAATAAAATTGAAATTGAATTGGCTGAGAGCAGCTGGCCAACTACAGACCTGAGATTTTCCTAGTCTATATGCTTCAGTATCCCATTGAGCCACTGTGAGCCCATCAGTAGTACAGTTGCTCAGAAAATGCAAATTTACTTTCATTAACTAGTAACACAAGTCCCTGCCCAATAGTGAGTGAGTTTTCCGATTTTAGAACCCATTATTTTGGAGCCTCGACCAGAAAATACACTAATTCCCCTGATGGCTCAGTGAGTAAATGTAATGATTGCTGTGATACTGAGCCAAAAAGATCAGGAAGGTCATGGGTTTGATCCCTGGTCTGAGTTCACTGAGCTCAGTTGAGGCAAGTATAACTAGAACTGACTTTCAATCCTGGATAGGGGAAAGGAGGAAAATCAACCAGTGTTCGCAATATTCAGTGACACGAGTGTATCTATTGAGAGCAAGATTTAGCTTCAATGATGATGCACCTAAAATGATCTACCCGAGGGATATTGTCTCGGCTCGCACATGAGGACTGGCCAGTATTGGAGAGCTGCTGGTGCCCATGGAACTATATGCCAGCATGAGTTGCTATCTGAAAGAAAGATGTGGTAGCTTATTATTGCCGTACTATTTATAGCAGGAATCTTAACCCAGACAAGCTGAAATTCACTTCTGTTCCAAATGTTTTAATACATTTATGATGACCAGGCTTAAAATAGGCAAATATAAATGAAGCTAGATTTATTAGTTTACAGAAGTATGTGGCTATGCTTGATCCTTGCACCTGCGCCTTTACCCCCCGAGGAGGAGGAGGAGGAGGGAGTAGAATCCTGACCTCAAAATTAAAAGATCACCAGTTATTAGCTCTAGGTAAAATTGCTGCAATCTTAAAAGTCCCAATAAAGCATTTGAACACTCTATTTTTGGGGGTTAAAGTGCTTATGCTTCAGTCCCAACTTGGTCAATAGCCAAATTTTATTTTTTTTGCAATCTTGACAGCTCTGGCCTTTATGCATTAAAGTGTAATCATTCAATTTGCATGCTCAAGTGGATTGTACAATCCTTTTGTAACTGTACAAGAGAGAGGAGCAGTGGTCATAAGTGATGACATTTAGCTTGTATTGCAGACAGTTCGAAATTAGATCTGCTAAAGTGCTGGATAAACTCAGGAGACTTGAGTAGCTTGGGCACATGATACCCCCTGGAATAACGTGTTCCAGAGGCGGCCGCCGGGAGATAAAATTAGCACTTTAGGCCACAGCAGTTCTTCAAGGCCAACAGTGCATTTGTTTTTTTCCCCTCAGAGAAGTCTCAAAAGTGGTGGGAGAGGGAGGTATGAGCAAGCTGTGGTGAAAATTCAGTTTTTCAATCATTGTGCTAATAAAAGCAATTTGTCAATTACCATCTCAAGGGAATTTGATGAATTGGCACTTTTCAGTGAATGCAATGTACTTCTCATTTTGCATTGCAGACTGTTTTCAAATTACTGGCACATACTAGGAAATGGTGGACCACAGAAATACGGTTTCTTGTTGCTGCTCAACTGTTAGTGGAACAACATGCTGACATATGTTTCACCAGCACAAGCTGGAATAATGCCAATAAATTGATTTCACTGAATTATGTATTGTCCTGCTTTTATTAGGGTTAGTAAATGCTTTTGGGAGGTAGTATAGCAGTACAGTATGACAAAATAGCACTGATTTTTTTATTGTGCATATTGCTTGAATTTTTCTCCAGTCAACTTAATTTTTTTCTTCCTCCCCACCCCCAACGCCTCTTGCTTGCCGTACTCGGTGAAAGTGCAAGTAGGTGACTTACTCCCTGATTACAGCCTAAGCTACATTTTAACCCAACTGCAAGAGGTGCAGTTATACTGCTACTTTTTGTTGCCGTGAATAAATTTCGGAACAACGCAAAAATGACAGGATCATTCTCCAGTCCCAATCAGACAAGACTTCAGTGATGCAATGCTGTGTTGAGCTGCAAAAAGTACTTAAGCTTTGGTCATTTTCCAAGGCACTTATTAAACTGAAACAGAGTTGTGTATTTTCTTTTAAACATGGAAATTCACTACCATCTCGGAGCAGGGTTCTGCTTATGCATGCGGGCAAGCCGCTTAGAACACCCTAAGGTCATGAAAGGTGCCTAACAAGTGCAAATGTGTTTGTTTTCACATGCACACAGAAGGTCTCACCCACCACTTCACAGCTGACAGTCTAACACAGGTGTTGCAGGCTGCAAATTGTACTGACTGGTCTAACTCGTGGTCCAGTGTAACTGCAGCCCAGTAGCTGTACATGTACCATTGTTTTCTTTTATTAGGTTAAGCAGCAGAAGTACTTTATTGTTTTAATTTTAAATGGTCTATTTACAAGGGATCTGTATATAAACTGGGTCTTTTGCGTGCGCCAGAGCGGTTCCACTTCTAATCCGAAAGACAGCACCTCCCACTCGCAGAGCGTCAGCTTAGATTACATGCTCAAATCCTGGAGTGGGGCTTGAACCTACAACCTTCTAAGTCAGAGGCAAGAGCACTACTGCTGTGCCAAGACTGGCACCTTGGAGGTTTTCCATCTCTCTCTTCATTGGAATAGATCTGGACAAGACTAGGAGTTCCAAAAGTAAGCACCTATCCTATATTATGTAGCACTATACCACCCCTACAGATCATAAATATTGTACAAACAGCAACTGATGAGGCCAACCTATTAAACTTTCAATGGTCAAGGCCACAGCAGCACTCAGTCAGCTCAAATTAAGCGAGGGACACACGGGAAACAGATAGCGGGGTTCTGAGTATACATAACCCACAGGAGTCAAGCTCAAAGGCTTCAATGTCATCCAAAGTGATGGTGTTCAAGCAAGTCCAAATCACTTGTGTATATGTAATATATACATTTTATACTGGCTGTTGAGGAAAGTATATTAGAGCACAACTGGAAGTGTTACAAAATCTTATTTTTCAGCTCCATACTAGGAAATATAGTACCTTTTATTACAGCAAATCATATTTTATAGCTAAACTTTTAGTTTTAGGTTTAGGTTTGTAGTCAGTTTCTTCAATTCTTGAATCTTTGGTAGAAATGCACTAATATAGCAGCTGTTTAAATCAACAACCCCATTAGGTCTAAAAAAAAACATTTTAAATTAAAATTGACCAAAACGAGAAGGGGGATATAACCCCTTCCCCTGGCACCTTCCCGTGCAAGCGCAGGAGATGCAACACATGCCCTTTTACCTCCACCCTTCCCAACACTCCTTCCAGGTGAAACAGCGATTTACTTGTACTTCTTGCAATTTAGCATACTGTATTCGCTGCTCACGATGCGGTCTCCTCTACATTGGGGAGACCAAACGCAGATTGGGTGACCAACTTGCAGAACACCTCCGTTCTGTCCATACAGGTGACCCGGAGCTTCCGGTCACCTGTCACTTTAATTCGCCGCTCCACTCAGACCTCACCGCCCTCGGCCTCTTGCACTGTTCCAATGAAGCTCAACGTAAGCTCGAGGAACAGCACCTCATCTTTCGATTAGGCACTTTACAGCCTTCTGCACTTAACAGAGTTAAACAATTTCAGACCATAACCTCTGCCCCCATCCTTTTTTTCCCCCCCCTTTCTTTTTCTCTCTCCCACATGGCAGCTGTCTCTCCTTCTGCCAGTGCCATTTACATTTCATCTACAGCCATCTTTTGTTTCTTAACTTGTCCCATTACCATCTCCTTTTGTCTTGCACCATCTCTTAATCTCTCCTGCCTTCCATCTTATCACAGACCTTCCCTTTTGTTCTTTCCTCCCCTCCCCCGTTTCCCTGCCCTTGCTTAAAAACCCTGTTCGATCTCCAGATTTTTCTACTTCTGACGAAGGGTCATTGACCTGAAATGTTAACTGTTTCTCTCTCCACAGATGCTGCCTGACCTGAGTATTTCCAGCATTTTCTGTTTTTATTTCAGATTGCCAGCATCCGCAGTATTTTGCTTTTGTATTGGGGGATAGAACATGTCCAGGGAATTATAGACCAGTCAGCTTAACATCGGTGGTAGGAAAAATAATGGAATCCCTACTAAAGTAGAAAATAAAAGATCTAGAAATCAAAAAGGAAGAGTCAGCATGGATTTCAAAAAAGGAAAGTCTTGCTTGACCAACCTCATGAATTTTTCTGAAGTAGTAAGAGAGAGAGAGAAGACAATGCTAATGCAGTAGATGTAATTTATCTAGATTTTCAAAAGGCCTTCGATAAGGTACCCCATAGAAGACTGATGAACAAGGTCAGAGAGTGCAGAGTCAGGGGACAAGTAGCAGAATGGATAGCTAGCTGACTTCAAGACAGAAAGCAGAGGAGTAGGGGTAGCTATTCACAGTAGCAGAAGGTGGGTAGTGGTGTTCCACAAGGATCAGTGCTGGGACCACTGTTCACAATTTAAAATTAACAATTTAGACTTTGGAATCAAAAACACAATTGTTAAATTTGCAGATGACACCAAATTGAGGGGATAGTCAATACGGAGGAGGACAGTAACAAATTACAGGAGGACATTAATAAACTTGCAGAATGGGCAAATAATTGGCAAATGAACTTCAACACAGACAAATGCGAGGTATTACATTTTGGTAGGGAGAATAGGGAGGTCACGAGTCAAGGTGGCGTAGAGGAACAAAGGGATCTCCGAGTACAAATACACAAATCCCCAAAACACGGGTTATAGCAAGGTCATAAAAAAAGCAAACCAAGCACTAGGATTTATTTCTAGAGGGATAGAATTGAAAAGTAGGGAAGTTATGTTAAACCTGTATCGAACCTTGGTTAGACCACACTTGGGAGTACTCTGTACAGTTCTGGTCACCAGAATATAAAAAGGATAGAGAGGCACTGGAGAGGGTGCAGAGAAGATTTACAAGGATGATACCAGAAATGCAAGGGTATACATATCAGGAAAGGATGAACAGGCTGGGTCTCTTCTCTTGAAAAAAGGCAGAGAGTGGTGACCTAATAGAGGTCTTTAAAATTATGAAAGGTTTTGATAGAGTGGATAGAGAGAGAATGTTTCCACTTGTGGGGAAGAGCAAAACTAGAGGCCATCAATAAGATAATCACCAAGAAATCCAATAGGGAATTCAGAATAAACTTCTTTACCTAGAGAGTGGTGAGAATGTGGAACTCACTACCAAGGAGTGGTTGAAGTGAATAATATAGATGCATTTAAGGGGAGGCTAGACAAGCATGAGGGAGAAGGGAATAGAAGGTTATGCTGATACATTTAGGAGGAGGAAAGACTGGAGGAGGCTCGAGTGGAGCATAAACGCTGGCATGAACCGGTTGGGCCAAATGGCCTGTTTCTGTGCCGTATATCTGATATAATCCTATGTAAAACAATACACAGCTGAAAAGTATTAAGAAATTTAAATAGAACATTCAATGAGAAATCCTGACCACCATAAGAACATTTTAGAATAAAAAAAGGCCACACCTATTATGAACCCACTCCATTCAGAGTCCATGTACAATTATTCTATCGCAGAGTACCCTCCAACATCACCTGCGGCTCTCCTACATTAGGGGAATACTCATTTCTTTCCCTATTGGAAAACAAAAATCAAGCTGTGGTGTTAACAGCTGTACAACCTTCAATCCCATTTTTCAATCCAACTTTTTTTTTTTTTTTAAAAGGCAAAAAGCAAAATACTGCAGATGCTGGAAATCTGAAATAAAAACAGAAAATGCTGGAAACACTCAGCAGGTCAGGCAGCATCTGTGTAGAGAGCGACAGAGTTAACATTTCAGGTTCTGATGAAAGGTCATCGACCTGAATCGTTAACTCCGTTTCTCTCTCCACAGATGCTGCCTGACCTGAGTGTTTCCAGCATTGTGTTTTTATTCATTTTTAAAGGCAATGTGACCCAAATCAGCTACCTTCTCTAAGAGCTTAACCCAAACAAATGAGTTGTCAGTAATTTATTCACTATGGAAATAGTCTTGCTATTTTATCAGTGCCATGAAAGGGTCAACAAGCAATTTTGTATATAGTTTTATAGCAGGGGCCATTTTAAGCCAAGTACAAATGGTTCTAATTCAGGTTACCCTCTCCAAAAAGTGTCGACTTGGGGTTTCCACGAAAAAAAAGACAGAGCAATAGTCCACTGACTGATTTTAGAGTTTCAATATGGATATTTAAACAACATTTAAAAATCAATTTCAAACCCCTGCTCCAGCCACAAAAAAAAAAACCAGGAGAACATTGGTATCTAAAATAGTGTTCATTTATGTACCTAATTAAAATTAGATTGGAGAAAGATCAGATATTGTCACTGAACAGTTCTGTAACAAAATTGTGGAGTACTTTTGTCCATAGTTTGTGGGTCCTTTCCAAAAGTTTCTTTGAAAAAAAAATACCACTCAAGATAGCTTCTGCAACTAGATAATGGGAAAAATAGGTTATTTCTTTATATTAAATAGGATTACTCATGTGGCTGGGTAAACAAAAATTAATAAGCACCTCAAAGTGCTAGAAACAACAAATGTGTATAAACAACATAATCCAAATCAGGATAGCCTGAGCATAGTCAGCAATTGTTAGACACTTTAAATGGCAATTGGGATGCCTTTCTGTATATGTTACGGAGCTTGCCGTCCATTCATTAAGTACCTTTGTCTCAGACTTGTTTCTCAAAGGCATGAAGGGATTTTAAATGAGTCCAAGAAATAAACAGAAAGTGCTGGAAGATTATATACATCCAAAACTTTAAATGTCTTTCCTGATGCTGACAGACTTGCTGTGTATTGCCAGCATTTTCTTTATTTCAGATTCATATTATTTGCCTTTTTATTTGTGCTTTTGATGTACCAGCTAGTTATGGATTTGACTTAGCTACAACAGATGCCGGAGCAAGATGCAACTCCATAGGTAGGAACACCTACACAATTCCGAGAAAAACTAGCCAGTAGGAATCAGGCAGCCACTCCCTTCCGAGAAGAGTTTGCCTACCTTTTGTTTGGAAACCTTTTTTTTTATATATAAAAACAACACATTGACTGAACTGGTCACCTTTCATGAACTGGTTCAAAAGTGCTGTGCTATTCTAACTAACCAACAACTCAGTTACTGCTTTCTGATGTAAATTACTATCAGCAAATAAACCAGTTTGGTAGTTTTATCTGCTACAAGACAGTGTTTGGTGTGACGGATATTAGTAGCCTTCTGAAGTGGCGGGCGTGTACTGAAAATCCTGGTGTGTAATCCAGGAAGAATAAACAGGTTTCATGTTCGCGCAGGGCAAGCTATCCCAGATTACTTTGCAAACAAGGTCGCATTTCAGTTCAGAAGAAGCACACACCTGCCTTTGGGAGTTGGCTGTGTGTTGGGCACAAGTATCTGGACAGACTCAAATCATAATTTTAATATTGCCTTCAGCAACAAAGTTGCTACTCAAGATAAATTCCTCTCCACCCTTCTAAAATCAAATCAGTCTTGTATCTGAAAAATGTAGTAGCTCCATGAACAACTTTTTTTTTAAAATACCAAAGATCTACAAGCACTCTCTCCTCTCCCCCGCAGCCCTCCTCCCTCTGAAGACACTCCTGGGGAGCTGCACATCGCTAGTTGAATAATCCCCTGTCAGTTAATTGAATAGCAGATCTATCCATGATTATCTTGCCTAGCAGCATTGCTACAACAATGTTGGTTACTGACTTGCATGCCACTATCAAATATTCAGCCATTTGGATGGCGAGTGTATCTACTTTCTAATGCAACCTGAAATCCAGCAAACATCCCAATATCTGGAACTATTCCCACTATAACCTGGCAGTAATTTACTGAATATGCATCAGTGAATCATCTCCTTCTCGACATCTTTAAAGCTTGTAATTAGCACTCTGCCTCATTTCATTTCAATTTATCCCTTGTAGGTACTTTTAGCTGTTTGATGAAAAGCAGGCCTGCTGTACTACCTTCTGAATTTTTGAACTGAGTTCATATTTTAACATCCCAAAAGTATAAGAAAATATGATTTGTGCAACTTTTTTTTTTTAAATCAACTACTCAGCCTCAACAGCAATTTCCTGCCCCACTACAGTTGAGTAGCCTTGCAACACTCATCGCCCAGGCTCTCGCAGAAAGCAGCCACTTAAATGTTGCACAAACAACTTGCATTTATGTAGCACCTTTAACGTAGTAATACATCAAGGCGCTTAAACTACCCAATACACGAGTCACTATCTTCAAGAGAGACATGGAGGGAGGGAAAAAGAGGGAAAGAGAACACTGATGGAGACAGTTTTTTTTTTTTTAAGTTTATAACTTCGAAAAGGAGGGCTCGAAACTAGAGCTAAACTGTAAATGCAGATGTGAGAATAATGGTTTTTCATTTGACTGGGATGAAGAAACAAGCCGAGCCCTTGCCCACACCTGCAGAACTTCAAAAGGGAGTAGATCACTGGATGTCAACCATGATCCAGAACACTGGACAAACTTCCCCTCCTTAACAGAGAGACTTTAAGGCCAATTGTAGTGCCCCACTGCCACCCCAGCACAAACCAGGGAACAAACCTACATACTACTTGGTCTGTACAGCTCATCCATTTACTGGATACATTCACTGCACCGTCAGGAGCTTTTACATCTCCAAGTTAATAAGGAGGGGTAAATTTCTCATCATATGCATGAGCTTTTCAAATCAAGCTTTTTTTTGATCAACTCTGAACACATTGAATTCTGGTAACCAGCTGCAGATCATCTCAAAACAAAGTTGCAACTATTAGGTCATAATCCTTCATTTTTCTACATCAAGTGTCCTCGCCAAAACCTTACACTGACCATTTAAAAAAAATAAAACTACGTGAAGTCTATATACAGGAGTTCTTTCTTCACTATAGTCTTGTCTCCAGGGTTCAGACAACCACCATAAACTGCTCCAGCTTTGGTCTTGTGGTTTAAAAGCATATCCAAACTACTCATGCTAACTGTCTTGGAAGTCATTTTTGTCCTCACGAGATATCCACATGCACATTTTGTAGCAGAGGTCAGTGGATAGAAATCAGGAGCAACCTGGATTTATTCTTTTCCTTCACCAAAAAGTGCTAAAGCCACAGCCAACCCCAGCTCAGATCAGGAATCAAAGCTAGTGCTTTCCTGGTCCATGTGGCTCAGTATCACACTAGTCTATTCACCCACATCATTCCTCCTCCTCCTCCATGTCTAACTTTGGTTCACTTATTATTTTAATACACTGAATGCTGCCAACTTCAGAGGGGAACCAGCTTAGTGCAGCTAGTAAACTTGAAAATGAGAGAGGGCATCTTCAATAAAAGGGTAGCTTAACAAACTGGTCATTTCAACTGTTTGTTTCCTCAGAGTCAGAAAAAATCCAAGTAACCTCTCCCATGGTTTGCAGCCAAAAAATAAATCAAGGGTGTCAGTTAAATCATAACTCTTACTGAATGGTTTGATTAATAGCACTGCTGGCAAGATTCCATTTTTCAAAATTGGTTTTAATTTTCCATGTGAAATGCTTCAATGCAGACGTAATGTGAACTGGTATTTAAAAGTTTGAAACTAAGGGATGACGGTCTAAATGCCAAACTGGTTTTGAGGAGACTGAAATCTCTACAAGTATATCTGAATGAACAAGGCACGCACGCACGCACGCACGCACACACGTTGGATTTGAATAAACTTTTACTTTATTTACTTTTAGAATCTTCAGCCACCACGTTAACACAACAAAGATCATAGACTCCAGACTGACAGTAGCTTGTAGTTTTAGTCATACCCTTCTGGCTAGCAGCCAACCAGCTGTCAGAGGAAAAAAGTTTGATTAACAACTATTTTAGGTTTCTTTTGCATTCTCATGCTGGGGGGGCCATGAAATCAGAAAAGACCATTTGGCCATCAAGTTTATTCCTTCCACAGACCATGAACCTAACATGGGATGTAACCCACCCACAACATCCAAGGAAAAGCTATGGATGAATATTCTAGGATTTCAGGGGGTAATCAAGCAACATTCCATAATATCTATCCATTCCCACTGCCCACACTCTAAAGATGGGATTTTTGCTCTTGGGTGCAGCATTTTGAAATTCCCAGGACTGAACGATTGGTAAAAGATGCCCAACTACTGGAAAAAGACTGCTCCGTCAGCAGTCTATATCAATCAATGGGAAGGGGAAGTCTTTTACACTTCTTCAGGCCCACAATGTTCAGAATGCTACATTCAATATGTGCACAAACACGCAATTGGAAAACAACGCCTAGGGCTTCAAAAGGCCAGATAACAGGAATTCAGAGGCCGGATCGAGCCCTAGGCTGTAGAGGCTAGGAAAATCCCCAAGATTAGCAATGTACATCCAACTCAATGATGCAAACCGCCTGGGAAAGTATAGTCAAGTGTTGAAATTTCAGCAAAAAAGTGAAAGTCGGCATATGTATATCAAACCCAAGTTTTCAAAAATCAAGGACTCCACAGAAGTATATTCAAATAGAAAGTAGCTCTACTGCAAGATTTGTCATTCTTACCTTTTGTTCACCGGTTTCTCATCCTTTTCATATGGTTTCACAAACCACTTCCCAATCCGCACAAAGTTCCTGTGTAACAAGCACCTTGCAGAAAGGAAAGAGGGGAACACAAGGTCACGGATCAAAGAGCATTTAAACTGCAACAATCTCTACAAGACACTGTAAATAGATAAACTGATTTAAAACTTTCCTAGAAAGAAATAATACGAGAAGTTCGAATTTCTGATCCTGTGGGCTCCTGCTCAACATGCCAAGCTTACCACAGAGACACTGAGAAAGGCCCAGCCATTCCCCATGGGGAGGGAGAAGGGAAGGCCAAAAATATATTTAATCCAAGTTATCCTCATGTACTTTCAAGTGATCAGCTTTGGGCTGAGTGGCAGATTCCTTGGAATAGTTCAACCATGCGTCATGGAGACCCCCAAGTGAGAATTTTTAAGAAAATGCTGCAAATAAAAATTGACACTATTGTAAGTTACTCAAAACTCCCTGCAGTAGCCCTTCTACTGATCATTCCACTTCAAAATTAAGTCAAACACACATGCTATTTCAGTAACAGATTTTGAAACCCAGGAGAGAATCACTAAAATGTCTGCACAAAATGCATTGAAAAGCAGTCAAGACCATTTGCACTCAGGTCTACTTGCTCATTGGTTTTTCCAACTTTGCAAAAAGTTGGATTTCACAAGTCTCTTGCATGTACATTCTATCTTAGTAGAGACCATAGTGTAGGCACACTGATCAATATACCATACAGCAAAGCTCAACAGGTTGTATAGACTGGAGGTCGCAGAATTGGGATGGCCAGAGGGTGATCTTGGTAATTTGCACCATTACTGATGGTTTGCTGGAACTGTCAATGCAGCGTTGGGTTAGTTACTACTGTTTTGATCGGAGACAAAATCTTCATTCCAGCTTGAGAAAGTACACGATTCTCTCAAATCAGCAGCTCACTCTACACAAACTGCATTATTGGGGGGGGGGGGGGGGGGGGGGGGGGGGGGGGGGGGAAGGGAGAAGACAAGGTAGCTGGAGTCCATCTGTCATTTCAGCAGTTACAGCTTCAAGCTGCATTGTGGGAGAAAGCCAACACCTAGTTTTGTTTTTAAATAGCGTGTGCTGTCTCAAGAGCAAAAACTGGCACTGCCAACATTTCCTCAAAGAAAATCTGCACCTTTTATTTTGTTACTACTACTCTTGCTACAAAGTGTAGAAGAATTTCCTACAAGTAACATAGTGGCATGCCTCGTTAAAACACCAGAACAAGTTGTGTCGGATAGGAAGCACATGGGAAATTGCCGATATGAGCAACCTAAGTGGCAAATCCCTCTTTTTAAATACACCATTAGGGCAAGACATTCACTGGAGGCCACAAACTGCAGAAAGGCAAAAAAAGCAAACCAAGCACACGGGTTTATTTCTAGAGAGGAATAGAATTGAAAAGTAGGGAAGTTATGCAAAACCTATATCGAACCTTGGTTAGACCACACTTGGAGTACTGCGTGCAGTTCTGGTCACCATATTATAAAAAGGATATAGAGGCACTGGAGAAGGTGCAGAGAAGATTTACAAGGATGATACTAGAAATGCGAGGGTATACCTATCAGGAAAGGATGAACAGGCTGGATCTCTTTTCTCTTTGAAAAAAGGCTGAGTGGTGACCTAATAGAAGTCTTTAAAATTATGAAAAATTTTGATAGAGTGGATAGAGAATGTTTCCACTTGTGGAGAAGAGCAAACCTAGAGGCCATCAATATAAGATAGTCACCAAGAAATACAATAGGGAATTCAGAAGAAATTTCTTTACCCAGAGAGTGGTGAGAATGTGGAACTCGCTACCACAGGGAGTGGTTGAGGCAAATAGTATAGATACATTTAAGGGGAGACTGGACAAGCATATGAGGGAGAAGGGAATAGAGGGTTACGCTGATAGATTTAGATGAGGAAAGACGGGAGGAGGCTCGAGTGGAGCATAAATGCCGGCATAGACTGGTTGGGCTGAATGGCCTGTTTCTGCGCCATATATATCCCATGTAAGAGAAAGTTTTAATCAGGGGACAAATCATTTCAGGCTGTTCTTGCAGACTGCTTGTCTGTATGAGCAGTGCCTAGTGAAAATTACTTGTCAAAAATTACTACAAGGCCCTGATGCTAAATCCACAATTTGGACAATTTTTGAACTTGGCTGTTTATAGTGACCTCTAACCACTGGAGCTAGCACAATATACATTACATATACTTGACTGATAAAGTAGAATATAAGTAGCAGCAGTTCATTTGCAATAACTTCAAAGTTAAGGCATAAGCAACCAAAGTAATTTCAACCTAGGCTTGACATTAATCAGCTGGCCATGGTGTCTGCATTCTGTTTGAAACAGCTGATTCTCTTACTTAAAAAAAATTAAACTTGCAATTGCAAAAGGACGACAAGGCAAACAAGTAGCTCACTGAATAACAACTTGGTCTACTTCGAGATTCTTCATTTTTGGCTCGGTCCTCTCCTGAAGGAGGTGGCTCAGACTGCAGTGAAGTTTCACGGGTGTTATCCCGATAGCTGATCTGAATAGAATAACTCTTGCTGGTGCCTGTCTGTGAATGTCAGCTACCTTCCAGCTCTTTGCTTGTGGGAAGAGTCAGGAGAATCCAACCCTGTCCTCGCCTGCTGTCCACACTCGAACAGCAGGATTCACAGGATAATAGCAATCTGTGAAAACTTCTCAACTAGCATTTTGGTAGCATGGAAAGGAAGACAGAAAACAAACAGGAAAAGCCACAGGCAAATAAGGAATTCCACCGGGAAAGAAAACATTACACAGGGAGCAGAAGAGACGTAAACATTACACAGGGAGAAGAAGCGTAAATAAAAATCAACACCCGTGTGGTTTTGAAATTGTGTACTGGAGATGCAACAAGAATAAAAATAACAAATATGATCACTACATGTAGCTGTTCAAGTAAAATGGGTGTAGATCTAGCAAGATTCACAAAAATTGAATTTAGCAGTATGGGGGGCAGGAAGAAATGTCAGAAAAAAGAAAATCTGTGTGTTTTTGATACGATAAGGTTAGGCCCGAGAGACCTGGGGGTTTGGCGGAAAGAAGAATTGAGCAATTTCTACTCGCTTTCATGTTGGCAATTGGAATTGTCTGGGTGGACGACATGGCCGTGTACATTAAAAACAGTATAATCACTTTTTGTCCCTAGCGTGAAGAGTCTTCTCGACAGACTCCCTCTCCCAAGATTCAAGGAGGACTTGGTCTTACCATGAATCTGTAAAACATGCCCAGAGAGGCCATGTTCTAAATTCTAAAAAGGATTCAACACAGACTTCAGAAGGCATCACAACAGTGTCAGCCATGGCTCAGTTGGTAGCACTCTCGCCTTGGAGTCAGAAGGTTGTGGGTTCCACTCCAGAGACTTGAGCACAAAATCTAGGCTGACACTCCACATCTTTCAGATGAGACATTAAACAGAAGCCCCATCTACTCTCTCAGGTAAAAGATCCCATGACACTATTTTAAAGAACAGCAGGAGAGTTATTCTCAGTGTCCTGGCCAATATTCATCCCTCAATCAACATCTAACAGAATTTATCTGGTCATCATCACATTGTTGTTTGAGGGACCTTGCTGTGTGCAAATTGGCCTGCCTAGTATCCTACACTTCAAAATGTACTTCATTGGCTGCAAAGCGCTTTGCGAAGTCCGGTGGTCGTGAAAGGCGCTATAGAACTGCAAGTCTTTCTTTCAGTTAATCTACTCAAACTATAAAGGCCACCCAGATGCTGACTCACATCATCAATATGCCTTATGACAAGCCAGGACAGGAAGAAAAACCAACACAGGTGTAATTTCACAACTAATATCAGGAGTTCGGTGGAAGAGGTTTGAAGAGAGATGCTTTTGGCGTAATTTTACAAGTGTACTACAAAATGCAACAGAGCCTCAAAATAATGGCCTCCCTCATCAGTCACCATCTAGTGAGCTATTAAGAACCTTCGCTATAAAACTTACCCCTCTATTCCCAGCAGATGCTGAATAAAGAGGAGCTGATCCAGTATATTTGTCATTAATTTTTAGTTCTCTAAGAAAGTACACAAAATTGTTTTGATGTGTTGCCAATTATTTTTTCTCTTCAAATTTCCAGGATGGACTTTTGCCCGTGTGCTAAAATTAAGAATCTGGCGTGTGAGTAGCACATTTTGAAACAAAAAGTAGTCCAACAGCAAAGGAGTTAAAAGAGATGAACTCCATTGTTACATATTTCACCTAATTAAAACCAATTCCCCTCACCAGCAACTGCTGTACCTGGCTGCACAAAGTGTGTGTCATTTTTTAAAGCATACTTGTGCTCAAGAACAAATTCTTTTGGAGGGAGGGAAGTAGAAAAGAAAGCAGGATGATTTTTGACTCAGGGTGAGGGGGTGGGGGGACACACCAATTTCCAAGTTCAAGCACTGTATCTACTTCATTTGCACCACACCCACCTCAAGTATGGAAAGTTAGTTGGCAGAACATTATTTAATATGGTCAGGCAATATTAAAAAAAAAATTTTTAAATCTCTCTGCTGAGTCAATCTCAGCCTGGTGGCAAAAGAGCACTACTGTATAATTAGTCTCAGTGCCCTGGTTAAAGTAGCAGCAACCCCTGCTGCAAACGCATGCATAGACTCAGCTATTATGCCGTTTGTCCCCATCCCTCCTGCAAATAGCCAGTCAACACTGTCTAGGCTCGAGCACAAATGGGTAAGATACTGAGTGGGGCAAAGACAAGCATATCTGCATTCAGTGCTGGAAATAGAGAGGTCAGTCAGCATATGTTAAGAGATAGGTTAACATTTAGGTGCAAGCTCCTTCCTCCAAATTGAAGATGATCTCAGGGTCTTGTACCTGAAACATTAACCAGGTTTTTCTCTACAGATGTTGAGACTGTGCATTTTTAGCATTTTCTGTTTCTGGTTCAGATTGCCAGCATTTGCGATTTTTCCCCTATTTGCATCCTAGTTGAGGACGTTTCTGTATATAGTCCAGCAAAACCAAATTTTTTTTTTTTTTTTTTTTTTTTTTTTTTTTAAATTCCTTTGTATAAATGTTTGAATTTTTGAGACGGATTTCTTAATCTTTATTTTATATTAGACTAAAGTTACTGAATCCAGCTCTCCTTTTTAAAGCTGTCCCAATTACTGCCAGAATATTAGTTTAAAAAGAGTAATGTACACCACAGGATGGAATTTTGGACTGAAAACAGCAGCTTCTCAACTTTCTGAAGACCACTCCTTTAATTCCAGACATCAAGGTAAAAACAGAAATCTATAAAACAGACATCCCACAGCCCAATACGTGAAACTCTTATAGGAATGGACAGAAATATAGCAAAATATTTTTTGCTGGATTAGAGCAGATTTTTAAAAAATATATAAATCTGCAATAGTTCTTCAGTTACAGCATGTCACAGGGCTTGCATGGTATACAATGCATATCACAGTGTCACAGATCGTGCATGGATAACAGTTTTGGTCAGACACATAAAAAGGAGACATCCAAGCGCAGGAGGCAGTTCAGAGAAGAGCCACGATGAACCCCCTCGTGTCAGCGGTTATGAGGAAAGACTAGAGAAACTTGGGACTTTTCAGCGTTGAAAGGAGGACACCAAGATGTGATTTCATTGTAATATACAAGATAGAAAAGGTAAATTGTGAATTTTACGTCAAACTAAACTGTGAAAGGAAGTCAAGGGACTCTGGTTTAAACTGGTAAAATGCAAATTTAGGACTGATTTCATACAAAAGCTGGTCAATAATTGGAGTGGGCTTTCAGGTAGAGTAGTGGAATAATTTAAGAAAAAAGTAGGCGCTGCAGTGGGGAAGCTTAGGGTCGTTCTGATTTGAAGATGGGCGGAGTGGCCTTCCTCGTCCATTTGTCCACTCAGCCATGGTTCAGAGGGTAGCACCCTCACCTTTGAGTCAGAAGGTTGTGGGTTCAAGTCCCACTCCAGAGACTTGAGCATATAAATCTAGGGCGATGCTGAGGGAGTGCTGCACTGTCGCAGGTGCAGTCATTCGGATGAACCGTTAAACTGAGGCCTCATCCACTCGCTCGGGTGGACGTAAAAGATCCCGTGGCACTATTTCGAAGAGCAGGGGAGTTCTCCCCGGTGTCCTGGCCAATATTTATCCCTCAATCAACATCACTAAACAGATTATCTGGTCATTATCACATTGCGGTTTGTGGGAGCTTGCTGTGTGCAAATTGGCTGCCGCATTTCCTACATTACAACAGTGACTACACTTCAAAAAATACTTCATTGGTTGTAAAGTGCTTTGGGATGTTTGGTGGTCATAAAAGGCATTATATAAATGCAAGTCTTTTTTATATCTATCTTGCAGGCATTGGCAACCATAAGCGGTAATTGTATACCGTACACATGTCTGGCATAACAACTAATTTCTTCAGTCAGGTGGATCAACACAATGTTCATCCTATATGGTGCCTGGGCTACATGTCGAATGCTGATTTATCAGTCGATTATTGACTAAGCCAGAAACAGACTAGATTCTGGCAAATTTCTCTTGGCCCAAGCCTGAGCACATGATTTTAATTTTAAGCTTGGTTCATTTTTAATACTGTAAATTAAATATAATTAAATGCAGCTGACATACTCAAAGCACAATGTCTGCCAATTACCAAATCAGTGATTGACACAAGTTTCACAATACATTTATTAAACTGGAGTAAAAGGCTGCTTAACTGGAAAAAAGGGATTTAAAAAAGTGTTACAACCTTGCGTGTGAAATCCTTATTAGTTTATCAAGCATTTAGCCATGAGTGGCAAGGAGCAGCCCTATTGTTTATGTACTGAATTATATAATAATCTGGCAGGGCACCATTCAATTGGCAAAAGAGGAATAGAAAATACAGGGATGTCCCAGCTTTTGGTTAGGACACTACCAACCTCCAATTATATCCAAGACTGGGACGGAGTTAAACTGCATTAAGCAAATTAGAACAGGTAAAGCTCAACTACAGGAGATAAAAATATGAAATTTACCAAAGAAAATACTAAAGTTAGAAAATAATGCATCTAATATAGACAAAGGGTCTCAGTTATGGATGGGGCGGGGGAGGAGGGTGTTTAAGGCAGATAGTCTCGATATGCTATCCGCACGACAAGATGCAATGCAAAAATCAATTCATAGCTGAGAATATGAAAATATGTTGTAAGCGACTGGGGGTGGGGGGGGGGTTGTGTGATGAATTGCAACATAGCCCTCTGAAACCTAGGCCCCAATCCATCTTGGACTGCTCAAATGAAAACCTCCTCTCTGATGTCTGTTCATGTAATGAGCTTAGGACCCTAGCAATCCAGCTACAAGCAAACAGGAGTCCAAAACACATGACTACCCCTAATTTGGCACACTTTGGGAAGCTCACTCAAAAGACGAGAGATTACTGGTACAGGAAATGGCAAGGTCACGAGTGCAATGAAATTCTTCTGCAAGTGGTTAAGATGCATTGCTGGGGCAAGTGTAACAAACTATTTCCTCTGCATCTTATCTACATTGTAACTGTATTACTAGTATCCCCAAATTGTTCAATGAAAATACTGATGCAAAATATTAACATTTACAAAAGCATCCAACTTTCTTCATCACAAACTTCAACCTTCCAACCCCCCAACCACACCTCAGCCCAATTTTCCTCAAACATTTTTCAGTTTGAATTCAGGAAGATTGGGGTTTTACCCTAGAAAGGAGTAACGATGACATGGCAGAAAAAAATTTGTATACAAAAATCTAGCCTTTTTCAAAATCATCAGGGATGGGTTTAAAGTTCTGTGATCAGTCGAGTAAGTCAATAATAGGCATGGCAAGTAAGCTCCACTGTATTTCAAACAGCTGTTGTAGGATATTATAGCACATACCTTTCCAGCAAGTTGTGAATGGCCTTAAAAAGCAGTGTTCGGCACTCATAAGACAGTCCCTGTTCCCACAATCCATCCTCTTCAACTGCAAAATGAAAAAGCAATTAAAAAGTTAACACCTGACAAAATGTAATTTAAAAAGAAAAAAAATCTACATACTGAAGACAACTTTCATTGTTATCACAGGAAAATAAAAAGTTGATCATAGCCATTCCGACTGCTGCTCTCCCTGCCATCCCTCTTCATGAGACCACTTAGATCAGGGGTGTCCAAACTGTGGCCCACAATCATATGCAACCGAGTCATAGTTGCACTTATATTTCTTGTTCACTATTTTATTCTATTTAAATTTTCTGCATCTAGTGATGTTCTGCGCTGTTGGTGCATTAGAGAATTAGTCCCAATTCAACTTGACCTAGGTGAAAATGAATGGAAACATGGATTTAAACTTCATATTCTATGCACCTATGCAGCCCACAAAAGCAAAAAGATTCGACACCCCTGACTTGAATAGTACTGAAGCATACATAGCCAAAACAAAGACAGGCAAATACCAGGAATTACAAGTCAATGGAACCACCTTCAAGTAATAAAAAGCAGTCACCTTTAGGAGAATGGCAAGATTTTTTAAAATTACATTTCACTATTTTTCAGAGTTTTCTTGCATCTTCATCTTGACATCCATCCTATAAATAATCATTGTAGACATACCAAGAGTGGCCCACAATCATGACTAAAATGCCTAGGTTGCTCAAATGGGTCTTCAAAACTCAAATAAACTTGCTGTTGTAAGTGATGTAGTATCCAATTTAGAATCCTAAATACATCTTACAGAACGGTCAAGTGCGCAAGCTCTGCCTGGGGTTTCTTAACAGATTTATTTGTCCTTTCTGTCTCCCATCCCCAGGTTCCCATCCTCCTGCCTTATCTGAAAGTCCATGGAGTAGAATAGCACACCCAACTGTTGATGGGAGTTGTAAAATTCGCTCAAGACAAGAAATGCAATTACTGAATAAAACTAGTTAGCATCTGGAAATATAAAGCTGACAAAAAAGTTAACTTACTTTATATAAAATTAACAGGAACAGGGAAAGAATATCTACAAACAGTTTGATACTGTAGCTGAATAGTGCACAAACCACAAGGGGAGCCGAGCGCAAGCCACAGGAAGAAGTGTTCAACTCATAACGAGAAGGTCGCAAGCTTGTCCCAAGACTTGCCGTCACTGCAACCTGCTTGCTCAGTTGAGAGAATTTTGTCAAGCTGATGGAGTACTGAATCAAAGCAAGATGTTCCTTCTCAAAAAGTGAAAGCACATTCTTTCCAAAAAGTAAAGAATACTTACCCCAAAAAAATAATCAGTGGAACTGATATTAAAGCTCCGTTACCAGTCAGACATCCACTCATTCAATGCATAGGCTTTTTAGGTAAATATATCCATCGAACTGTTTTTCAAAGTTTTTTTTAAAAATTTTAAATAATTATTTTCTTACATTTCTGGCTTTCAAAATTTGGCAGGGGAGAAAACAACCAAGAAAGGCATCA
Source organism: Somniosus microcephalus (assembly GCF_052327205.1). Lineage (NCBI taxonomy): Eukaryota > Metazoa > Chordata > Chondrichthyes > Squaliformes > Somniosidae > Somniosus > Somniosus microcephalus. The sequence goes on from NC_141008.1 coordinate 51,360,291, forward strand.
ATTCAATTCGAATGTGAAAAAAGATAATATAAAAATATCCCCACTGCAAAGAAACACATATGTACACACTATTGTGCATCAAATTAGGCTTTTGCTGGTCACACTGCAGTTTTTACAATGCCCAAACAGTTTTAAAAAACTGAGCATTACTGTAAAAAGGTGACTGCGTTATACAAACAATGTCTGGCAGTAAGCTTCAAGGTAGTAAATGCAATAGAGTGATTTTGCTGGTGTACACACACTCAATTTGTGAAGTCACATCAGAATTAAATCAACTGAATTGCTGTCTTGTAACTCATCATCAGCTGCCTATCATCATACATACAATTTTAAGGGTAGATATCCAGCAATATTGTTGAACTGGTGCTTGCAGTTTTTTGAACTAGTATAGTACAAATCAGCTACCTAGAGGGTCCAGAATTCAGTTCAATACTATGCTGTGTGTCAAATGGATGTATTTATACAGCAGCATGTGTTATTTGTACTATAATATAAATAAAAAAACTATTTGCTGCCAAGTAGCATACCTAGTAATTCTGCATGCAATTATCCTTAACCAGGCAATGAAGTGGTTTTTATAACCATCACGGTCAACATGAAGATGATCACACAGTACAGTTATCTGCACTTGAATGCTTAACCAGAAAAAACTGCAACAGCAAAAAGCAAGGTGTGGTTCCCATGCAGGAGGTTGATAAAAAAGGAAGTGAAGTGCCATTTCAAGAAGTCCAGCATTAGGGAGGGTGGGATCAGTAAGTAGTGAGTTTTGACACTCTTGGCAGACCTTGAAGAAGCTGAGCATTGTAGAACAGAAAACTGCAACTGCTGCCAAAAGCAGGCAGCAGAAACTGGGTAAACATTAACTCAATTGCATTTACCAATGGACTTTAACAAGGCAGTAAACACCTCAACAATCCAAGCAGAGGTCAAGTTTTATAAATTGTATTTACATTTACATTACATATTTGTATGTGATTTCAGGTTATACCCAAACTGAATGGTGTCGACAGGCAAGTAAGTAACTTACAACTGTAAACAATGGCTCTTGCAAATTGCTAGGACACTGATGTGATGCATTTGGTTGGACATAAAATGTTCTGGTTAAAATTTCAGAATTGAAAATTTGTACAATTCTCATCACCCCTATTAGAAGGGAATACAATTCACCAATGGCAGTCAGTCAATCTAGGGACAGTCGGTGGTATAAAACCGGTGAAATAATCCGTCATTTGCAAAAAGATCTTAGAAAAACCAACAATCCATTTAAAAGTTGGCAGGTGCCCAAACTGTGTTGCAGAAACTGCCACAACTTGCTTTTCATGGAACTGTTTGTTCCATACAATATGGAAAAGACAAGTTGCTTTAAAAGATGGCTGTTTTCCCCTTTGACAATTTCAGAATTGGAAAACACCAAGCACTGCATAAATCACCAAGATTATCCTGTTAACCAACTAAGTAAAAAGGGTTTCAAAAGTGTAAATTTTCACTGCAGACTCACTGGTACTTGCCTCAGTGTTGCTGGGATGCATGCCATTTAATAAGAGGATTACCAACAGCTTTCCGAAAAGTAGTAATAAAACATTCAGGTCCCATTCAATCTTCTGGGACTGTAAACCATCCTGTACAAGTTCTGGCAAACAATCTGGAAACAAATCCATTACAAAATCTACAACTTTCTAATTAGAGCTGCAGCAAACCTGTATATTCAAGCCTCTGACTGAACACATTACCAATGCTTTGAACAGTATTTTCAGTATTTTGTGGCACAAAAGTGCAGGAAATACAGGAACACAAGTGCCAAAGAAGGCAAAAACACTTTGGGTCAGAAGCTCAAATGAATACTTGGCACCCAATAGAAAGCCAAAATCCAGCTGGAGTAAACAGAGGGCCAGAGATTCGAGCTTCATTACAGCCCTACACACAATATACACTCAACCACCCATGTAGTGTTGCAAGTCCAGTGTTGCAACACAGTTTTCCTGATGCTACTCTGCATGACGTGAACAAGGGAACAAAGAGCTCAAACATAGAACAGATAGATTTTCATAAAACAAAAAGTTACAAAGTAACAAAAACACCTGGTCAAAGTTCATGGTTGTAATACAATATTACTATTTAGACAACATTCACAAAGAGTAGATATAGTAACTCTTTCACTGGGATGCAACCTTCTAATACTTCAGCAGTGCGGTCACTAGGTATATTTTACACATCAGTACTAATGCCAGTGCCAAGGAGAGGTTAAAAAAGTTATACTTAAGGCAATATACTTTAATGATAAGCCATGTGCTGCTTGCAGGATACTGGATTCATCACTTCAAAGGCGTCCTCTCACAAATTACAAAGCATTATCTACCAGTACTTCAACACTGTTCTACAGCTCAATAGTCTCCATACATATTTGGAAGGACAACCTAAACCTCTACTTTTCCATGATTCAATGGCTGATTTTCCCCCAACCCAATATTCAAGATGAGTCTAGGAGACTTTGTTCAGCTCCCACACACCACCCTGACTTGGAAATACATTGGCCGTTCGTTCATTGTTGCGGAGTCAAAATCCTGGAACTCCCTACCCAACAGAACTGTGGGAGTACCTTCACCTCTCAGACTGCAGCAGTTCAAGGCTGCAGCTCACCACCACCTTCAAGGGCAATTAGGGATGGGCCTTGCCAGCGACATCCATATCCCATGAACGAATATTTAAAAAAATATATATCTATGTACACTTGCCAACTGTTCTTGGAATCTACAATAAGCAAATAGAGTCAGCATTGCAAGAACACTTCAAAAAGGTGTTTGTAGTCAGCAAGCACATTTAACACGAGACAAAGTACAACCCACAGCACCTGAGCTACAGGGGGAGCAACAAAAAAAGGAAAAAATTCTCCAAGGAAAGTGAAGTGACTTGTGTGCCAGCCAACCAGCTAAAATTCATGGAACAACTTCCTTGTGATGGGTTCCCTCAAGAGTAGGAATCATGCTGTGGCTACTTGGTGTTGGGCTCGCACTGTGCAACATGTCTTGTATCTAGAGCAGCCAGGCAAAGGGTGTGCATCGCTGGCAGCTGAATGCAGAATCTATATTCTCTTGCCACAGAATTTTCTTTGGCTTGCTGAAGAATTAGGAGGTTCAGTCTATAGTTTTACACAAGTTTCCCCTCTTTCACACCCCCCATCTTCCATAGTTCAAGAGGGTATTGTATGGAATAAGTCTTGCAGCCCCATTACATTTTACAGAAATCCTAGCAACACATCAATAATCTGCACTTGCTACAATAAAGGTTACATTAATTGCTGAACTGTGATTAAAATAGAATTCAGGAAGTGTTTGCAATAGAAAATATTTCCCTTGGAATTTTTTTTGCAAAGCAGGAGATGCAAAAGTGGAATTACAATTCTCAAAAAGGATCAAGGTTAAGCACATACACCACTTGTCCATTTAAACATTTCCACAGATACACAACCTATCCTTCAATTATAGATTACATCTTCCAAAACATAACCAAGGCTTATTGCCAAAAGTACCTCCCCTGTAGGAATACATTTCATCCCTACCATTACACTTCCTGAAATTTCTAGTTTCAAAATGCTTCCTAATTTTTAAAGAGGTTGCAGGTCAAATTTTAATTGTAGCAGTTTACCAGATGGCTGGCTATTTGTCACAGCAATCTGAATAATGACCCCAGGAAACGCAAGGTTTATGGAGACTAGGTTTGATTGCAATCTTTATCATTCCTTCCCCCCCCTCCCCTCTCAAATCAGCAATGTCATTTTCACACATTCAGTAACATGGACAGCTTTAAAAAAGTGGTTTGAAGTTCGTAAATGTGACTGTGTGTAGTTTTAAATAGAATTCCAAGAAGATGGTTTTCCCTTTATAAAATTACTGCTTAAATATGGCACACTCTACATTTAGACCATTAAAAATTACAGCAGGATATATTTTAACCAGCCAAAGGAACAGAGATTTTTTTTTATATAAAAGGGGGATATAGATACGTATCCTACATATGGATAGAAGAGGGCTCAAAAACCAAGGTTATCCTTTATATCTGCGCTCTTCCAATTCTGGCCTCTTAAGCATCCCCGATTTGAATCACGCCACCATTGGTGGCTATGCCTTCAGCTGGCAATGCCCCAAGCTCTGCAATTCCCTCCCTAAACCTCACTGCATCTGTATCTCTTCCTCTTTCTCCTTTAAGACGCTCCTGAAAAGCTACTTTTTTGACCGAGCTTTTGGTCATCTGCCCTCATTTCTCCTTGTGCCTCTGTGCCAATTTTTGTTTTATAATGCTCCTGTGAAGCACTTGGGGATGTTTTACTAAGTTAAAGGCACTAGTTAAATACAAGTTGTTGTAGAGTTCAGATAGGTTGACTGCCAGAAATTTCAGATAAAAATCAGCAGTAACCATTTTCAAACCATCCAAGCCCACTGCTGACAGTGGGATCTGTAATTAGTGCAATTCAGAGCACATGGTTAGGTGATAAAACAATCTGGTAAAATTTGCAGAGGATACCACAAAGATGCTGGTGCAGTAACACATTTAAAAAAAGAGACAAGACTGCAAAATACATGTGAGCAACATTGGGCCCGTTTAGTGTTTCATTTACATAATAGGCAAATGTCAAATTTGGTTGAAGAAAATGTAGTGAAAAGGTGGATTTACTTCATATTCCTGCAAATCAGGAGGTATACAGCAGTTGCATGCAGGGATTAAGCACATTATGCAGATTTGTGGCATTAAGTAATGAGTACCAATGAGTGCAAAGGATAATGAGGGTTTTATGGAGTATTGCTTGTGTGCTTCGTTCTGCTCCCTCCTCCAAAATGTAATTGGAGAAAGCAGCAGTGATCATATCATGCACATCACAGCTGTCAAACATACTGCAAAGTAAAGACGGTGACCAAAAAAGTAAAAATGACATCAACTACACCTTTTCTTTCACACATTCTGCAACAAATAGAACAAAAGCAATTTTTGAAAGTTGCACAAAGTAGTTCCATATATAAAGTCAGAACAATTCCAAACTTAAAAACACAGTACAACTTTATAATGAACATTATAAATACTGTCATGACAACGTCATAACAAGGTTTGAAGTGCTGGGAATAGGATAATCTTCCTGAATAATTTTACCAGTCTTCCAAAATAAACTTCCTTTTAAACTTGGCAGACATTGCATAATTTTGATTAAACTCAATTTATTTCTGTACTTCATGACTTGATGGTAGCTTGCAGCTTAACATCGGTTTTTGATTGGGAAAACAAGACTTTTTTTTAAAACCAGTATTTTTCCCCTTCTCGCCCTACCCCATTCCATGGCCAGAAGAGCAACAGGAATCCTTGTTCCTATAGCTCAGCCAAGGATGCTTTGTACTGGCTGCCAAGAGATCCAGAAGAGTAATCCAGGATTACTCAGGTGCTCGTAGGAAATGGGTGACCTCCGTCCGCTTGCTGCCTTCCCCACAACCTAGCTAGAACATGTCATGTGAGAAATCGCAGGTGCAAAGCTGCGTCCTTCTATTACACAACACATCAATCCAACTGGCATCCTGGTGTAATATTTCTTAATTCTTCAATATGAATATACACAAGTTGGCACATTAACTCAAGAACCGAAATATGATTCTGCAGAATAAAAATTACATTTAATCCCAAGTGCATCATGAAGACATTTTTCCTTAATGGTAGGTCTGTGTTCTGTAATTAATTGTCATTATTAACATTTCTGTGGTAATTTTTCCAAACAAAAGCTAAATATTTGATCCTCAACATGTTTAGCTCCCAAGTACCAAGATCCTTAAAATGTTAACTACTTCAAAAACCAGGACAAGTAGGGTTTCAAAATTTTATAATGGAAATTATATTCAACTACAAAAACAGTTGATCTGTATTCTTAGGCAAATTACATTGAGTTTCTCCTTAAAATTATAAACATTTAAATTTAAATGTAAAAGCAGTAATAAATTATGCAATTCTCAATGGCCAGTTACAAATCCAGCCATGCAGTCATAGAGAAGCACAAATAAAGACCAAACATTTTTCTAACAGGGAATCATCCAGGGCCAACCTCGTACATTTCACAGCAACAAAGGATGGAATTGCAGAGATATGTCTCTCAGTCAAAGATGTTGTGTGGCAGAGGGATAAAATAAGCACCTTCAAAAAGAGGCAAACTAGGAGTTGAAGCTAGAGTTTTTTGGGGGAAAAAAAGTATATTAACAGTATTGATGCAGAGAGTAATTTGTTGGTTTCTCTGCCTTTATTTCCCCATGTTATAGCTGGGGTAGAGCAAACAAAGGGCAACCCCCAGCTTAAGTGCCTCTTGCAGTGGCTAGTTTAGGACTACAGGCTTGTGTCAGCCATGGTGCTTGGCACAGAGATTACCAGAGGGGCAGGAAAATATGAGACGGGTTTAGGGAAGGAAAGGACAATATTGTGCGTAAAAGGCAACAATATTCTTTTCTTCCTTGCTGGGGTACAGTACGAGTGCCAGCCGCCCTCAATACCTCACCGATGTGGCCATTCTTCCTGTGAGCCACAGGTCATTTAGCCATCATGCACTTGATTTTCCAAGTTACATGCCCATAAGAATCCCCCCCTACCCAACATTTTTCGCCCCTTCACAATGCTGTAATCACTTAAATATAAACAGTCTACAGCATTAGCATGCTAAAATTTCAAGCTTACTTAGAACGGCTGAAATGCTTTAGACTTAAGTGGCAGCTTCACAACAGGCATACTTTTTGTCAAACCCCTTACAACAAAGCCTTGATTAAGCAGTCGGCCACGAGGAAGCTTGTTGCATAACACTGAATATCTACAATATCAAGGAGGTTGGCACAATCTGTCCAGTATAGGTCCTTCCAGGATGATAAATACAGATATTCAAACAACTAATGATGAACCGGAGGCTCAAAATGAAAGCTGCTGGAAGGCATTACTTGAAGGCCAAGTACAAGAACAAGAACATGTGCTCACATATGATTGAGCTGCAGAGACACAAATTTGCTGGTGCTGTTCTGCACCCCCGTAACTGGTGGAGTCACCATCTGATAGGAACACTGCGTGTGTCCATGCTAGTCAGAAAGGTAATAGTGGCAACACATTCTCTTATTTTATGGCTAATTGTGCTATTCGGCTCCAAACCAAACTACGAGACATCCACAGAAGCAGAGTTTTTCTGTTTATTGAGTACACACATTCTCCCCATAGGGGCACAGTTTAGTTACCCAAGACCAGAGACTTCAGATGGCAGTTGGCAAGAGGCAAAGCTCGAGGAGCCCCAAGTACGACTGGAGTTGAACTGACTAAAATCAAGCAGCAGAGCATTGATGAGCTGTCTGTTGCTTGTCCAACTAGAATCATCTCATCCAAAAACTGCATTTGGGAGAGGATACTGGCAACTTATTCTACAGAAACCACACCTTCTCTTGGCCACTGTAAATAAAAGCATAATTTTCCCAAGTACTGTAAATGGAAAAGAAATGTCCTCCATTTGATATTTACAATGCTAGGGTCCTTTGCGGTTCAGCAGGTTTATCTGGCGAGAAACTGAGCCACTCACACCAGGAAAATCCCAGGTTCAATCCCTAGTTGAAGTCAGCTAATCTCAGCTGGGATGTTCCAATTAGCCTCCGCACCCCAGAGAATCAGGTTCTACCAACCTCACGAGAAACATCTATGGTGTTCTATCTAGAGACAACAATTAGCGTTGAAGAAACACACCCAACCAGCTAAACTCAATTGTAGCCAACACTGGGAATCAAAGTTCAAACCTTTGAGTCAATTGTTCAACAACCCAGCTGCCCAAGCTGCCAAAATACAACCAATATTAGATTTGAATACTGCCCAGTGAAAAGTTTATATATGCAGTAATTACAGTAATACTTACCCATTAAATCCACTGATTAATTTCTTTTGACCAGCACAGTGTTTATAATGCACAGAAGGATGCTTACAGCAGAGGTCATTAAGTAGAGCAAAAATCATCCCTCTACTCCCCAAAGTAATAGTCTGGTAGCATTACCCGACTGCACATTACTAATTAATGAATGTTTCCTGACCCGAGCTCAGTAAGTGGTGCTTTTCACACATGGATTTACAGAGAAAGATGCAGTCAACACATTACAATTTATTATGCTTAGAAGATTTAATAGTTGAATTGTATGTGCATTTCACATAATCTCCTCTACCACCACCGCCCCCCCCCCCCAAAATTTATTCAATCCTCCATTTTACATAAAACCCAAAATGGATACAATGGTTGAAATGCAACCCTAAATAAATAATCAGCTGTGCATCAGGTGTGTTCATTTTCCACATTAAAACTGGAGACCTGGCAACATGAAGCAAGGTACTTAATTGTTTAAATGTTGCGACAAGCATTGCAGTTATTAAGATTAAAAAAGACAGCTTGAATTATGGTGGAGATCGCTTCCAAATCAAAAAAATGTTGGCATCTGGAAACACATTTTTAAAACCTTTTGAAAGTTGGCAGTGAAAACATTTTATTGTTTTAAAGTGTCCTTTGGTTTTCCCCAAGACCACCAAATACAATAAAGATAATCTTGTGTGGCTTTACAAGACACAAGGCTTATCACAGTTGGAACAGCTAGCAATCCAAAGTGCTATTAACAGATGTTCAGCTAGCATTGCACGCTAGTAAACAGCGAGTTTAAAAGGCACTTCTGTAACAAGTGTGAAGTTGGAGTCAGCAGCACAGTAATACAACTATCAATTTTACACGACAAATATAAAACAAGTCAAATTTCACACCTGCATCACTGCCTGAGACTCACCATTTTATGGGTTCAAGGGCTACAGTTGGAATTTGACTGACCAACAGGGGCTGGCATCTCACAGATGCTGTAAATAGGAGAGCAGCACTCGAGGTCACAGACCTCCACTTGAACACAGCTCTCCTGCAGTCCCAGCAGTAATGCAAAAGTACTTAAAATGATACATTGCATTTTTTTCCCCTGACTGATCTGGGAGCAGATTGCCCACATTTTTTAAAAAAATCAAATCTTTGTACCCAAATGTATTTCATTTTGGTATTGGTAATTGGCTTATATATTGGTACCAATATTCTATAATTAAAAACTATATTGATACAACATTAAAGTCTGTTAAGTGGGTTTTTTTAATATAATACTTTCACCACTACTTTAGTTAGTACTACAAATTCAAAATAGTCTCTCCAGACAAAAAGTTTGAGACATCAAATCTATAGTTGCACTGCTGGGATGTTTCTCAAATTAAGTTGGCAAAATACAAAAGAAATTCACAACCATTACACATCACTAAGTGACAACACTGCAGATGCATACAAATCTAGCTTAGTCATTCATATCTAGCTTTCCCACAAAATGCTCAAATCTTCTATACACTAAATTGGAATTTTACACATAGCTAAGAATCATGTTTGGCTAAGTGAATGCATGTCTGAACAGGAAGCAGACTGTGCCACACAAGGCCCTCATCCATTATATTAGCTGCATGAATGAATCACATGCACTGATAGAAATATTAATTAGTGCAAGCGTCAACTGAAAAACAAGGAAATGCAGATCATGTGTAAGCAAGTTCCAAAAACAAACATCAGCTCACTCAATGTGCTGTCAATCGACAATGAAGTGGAAGTGTATCAGTAATGTTTTTCTAATTTTAGTTATAGTTGTGTCAACATCATATTTCACATATAAAATATAGCACACCCAAGATACAATGAAACTCCTTCTACACTGCCTCAAAAATGTACCTCAAAATGCAACTTCAGAAAAACATCTGGGCTAATAAAAAAAGCCAGAAAAATGTTGTTACTGTACTCCTAACGAAGTACTGAGATTGAAACTAGCAGTTAACCAAACGTGGTTTAATGCACTGGTAAAAGTTACAAACAAAAACGCAGGAGAAACTCTAAACAGGTCTGTGCTATACTTGGTTCCACGAGGACTGAAAGGACACGCCTCTCCCCTCTGACGTCATCACATTTCCCGCCGTTGGGAACGTCACGTGACCTGCGTGATGACATCATCGCGCTGGATCGACATTTTACCGAACCCACGCTATTTATACAGAGCAAACATTTAAAGGTAACAAACCCCTGTTAAAGGCAATTATATACATTATACTGCAAGAGTCTCTTGGTGGCTTTGCCACATTACCATCCTGGAGACAATGTCCCCCCCCACTCCAAGCCACCATCACGCCACAGCCATTCTGGCAAGATCAATAACATGGAGCATCTCAAAAGTAGTTCCATTAATCTCGACAGGAACCAGGTACTTCAGACCAGCATAGAAGTCAATCTGGAACCAACTAATCCCAGGAAAATGCATAGTACTGAGAATATTTTTATTAATCCATTTGTTTACTATCCGACAGCAGACATTCTTTTGGGCGGGGGGGGGAAGAAATAAATAAAAAAGGGGTTTAGGGTTAGAATCCAGGTTGAGTATTCATTTAACAAAGTTACACATTTTTGAAACTTCACTATCAACTGGTGCTCAGTTTCATACGTCCTAACTAAATAGGGTGTTCTTGCATCAAGTTCATGCTGTACATGGCTACACAAGAGGAAATATTCTTTGTTCCAGTCCTACTCGGGTCCACTCCCTCACCTCTTTTTCCGGTACATTGATGACTATCGGTGCCGTTTCCTGCTCTCGCCTTGAACTAGACAATTTCATTCACTTTGCCTCCAATTTCCACCCTTCCCTCACCTTCACTTGGTCCACCTCCGACTCTTCCCTTCCTCGACTTCTCCGTCTCCATCTCTGGGGATAGGTTATTGACCATTCACTACAAGCCCACTGACTCCCACAGCTGCCTGGACTACACTTCCTCCCACCCCGCCTCCTGTAAGGACTCTATTCCATTCTCCCAGTTTCTCCGTCTCCGCAACATCTGCTCCGAAGGTGCCACCTTCCACACCAGTGCTTCCGACATGTCTTCCTTTTTCCTCAACCGAGGATTCCCCTCTACCATGGTTGACGCGGCCCTCAACCGCGTCCGTTCTGTCTCCCGCACTTCTGCCCTCACCCCTGCCCCTCCCGGAACCACGATAGGGTTCCCTTTGTCCTCACCTTTCACCCCACCAGCCTCCACATTCAACGGATCATCCTCCGCCATCTCCAAACAAATCTTCCCCTCCCCTTTCAGCATTCCGTAGGGACCGCTCCCTCCGAGACACCCTAGTCCACTCCTCTATCACCCCCAGCAACCCTTCGCCAGGCATCTTCCCGTGTAAGCGCAGGAGATGCAACACCTGCCCTTTTACCTCCCCCCTGCCCAGGGCCCCAAACACCCCTTACAGGTGAAACAGTGATTTACTTGTACTTCTTGCAATCTAGTATACTGTATTCACTGCTCACGATGCAGTCTCTACATTGGAGAGACCAAACGCAGATTGGGTGACCGTTTTGCGGAACACCTCCGTTCAGTCCGTCAGGGTGACCCCGAGCTTCCGGTCGCCTGTCAATTCAATTCACCGCTGCATTCCCACTCAGACCTCACCGTCCTTGGCCTCTTGCATTGTTCCACGGAAGCTCAGCGTAAGCTCGAGGAACAGCACCTTATCTTCCGATTAGGCACTTTACAGCCTTCCGGACTCAATATAGAGTTCAACAATTTCAGATCATAACCTCAGCCTCTATCATATTTTTTATCCTCACTTTTGGTTTGTGCCTTTCCCTTTTTTTTTCTCTCCCACATGGCAGCGGTCTTTCATTCTGCCAGCGCATTTCACACTTCATCTAGAGCCATCCTTTGTCTCTTTACTTGTCCTATTACCATCTCGTCTCGCCTTGAATATCTCAATGTCTCTTCACCTCTCCCAGTCCTTCCTTTTTGTTCTTTCATCCCCTCCCCCATTTCCCAGCCCCCAAACTTGCTTCTTAATCTGTTTCATTTCCTGCTTTTTTCTCAGTCCTGACGAAGGGTCTTCAACCTGAAACGTTAACCGTTTCTCTCTCCACAGATGTTGCCTGGCCTGCTGAGTTTTTCCAGTGTTTTTTGTTATGAAAGATTCTGGATACTTTTTAGTGTTGATGTTTTGATTAACCTTTAGTTGCAGTTAGGACAGATAAACAGACGCCCTCCATGACAGGCAGAACTTGCTGGTGGGCCACTATATAGTTAGGGAGCCTGTACAAACAGGAGAATGGTTGGGATAGGGGATGATTTAGCTTGCCTAGCTGAAATTGTGAGTCAGAGCTCTGGAAAAACCATAGAAGAATCCAACGTGGAAAGAACAAGCTTTAGCCAAATTGAGCTTTGAAATTGCAGTCTACCAACAAGCTGGTCCACAGGTCGAATAAAAAAGGTCCAAAAGTACGAGGAAAAAGAAACACATTTTAATCACTAATTTTTAGTGCTATTCGTAGGGTTTCATTGAAGCATTTAACAGTCGGAAATGCACACTCAACTCGGACAGGGGGCACTCATTTCTGTTCAACAAATTTCATTATAATTTCTACTGTATAAATTTGGCCCATAAAAAGCACTCATTTTTAAAATCAGAATAATTAAATTGGAATAATTTATATACACTTGCTCCCACACTTGTTACTATCAAAATTCTTCAGATTTCTCAAAGACCCTTCTGTTGCAGTTCAGGCTCTCTTCACTGCCCCACCTCAACCTACTATTACTGTCTTGTGTTCCCAACAATAGGGAACTCAGCGTTAGAATTTATCTTGTGGTGCAAAACCTTCAGCCTTATGTCACGTGTGTGATAGTACAACTAAGATTAACAATTATCCAACTGCAGATAACACAGGAAGGCAGAAAATATCAGACCAGTGTCAACAGGCTAAAATCAGTCACGATTTATTTACAGCTTAAATATATAAAAGCATTAAGGCACAGCAAGATACTTAGAATGCAATACTTATGAACAACAGCATGAGTTCACAAACTGTTAATATCCTTTTTAGAACACTAGTAGATATTCTGTGGAGAGAACATCAGGACCACCAAAAAAGTCACATTTCAGCTTTATTAAATGGTGTTCTGGGACTTTTACAATGATCAATTATGCTGTGAAAACCATAAGTATACACGCATCACTTGCCAATTCATTTCTGTAGAAAATTCAGTTACAAACATTTCTAGTATGAACCATTTTTGAGGCTTTAGGGATTTTTAATATTAAAATATGGCAACTGTAAAGAAAATTGAGCATAAGGTAATTTGCTGGTTTATGGAAATTTATTTTATTTGAAGACAGCATAAATCAGTAAACTCACTATTATTGAGCCAAGGGGTAAATTTTCCAGTCTTATGCTCTTGGCACATGTCAGGGAAATTAATTTCCACAGCCCATCATTTTGGGTCCATTCATTTCAAAGGATGGAAAATCATGGGCTGTATGTAGGTGCTCAATTCCCCGATACGCACTCTTGACATTTACAGAAGCAGGAAATTTACCCATAAATGCTTTAAGGCAGCAATGTAAAGACAGAAACCACTGGCAATGGGAAAGACAGAAATGGGGGGTGGGGTAAACACAACATCACTTGTGCAGGCAGGTAAGGGGAGGAGGCTAATGAGGATCTGAAAAGGAGCCAAGAGAGCAATTTGGGTTCATTCTCCTGGGTTCCCTACCCTACAAGGCTGCTAGAACCCACTCTTCTCCAACACTGCCAGATCACAGCAACAACCCAATACTGCAAGACACTCCAAGCCAATTCACTGAATTCCTCTTCCCAGTCCTGATTAAGCAGAACTACTCCTCCTCCCCACTTTTCCTGGTCCTAGGACCCCTCTCAATGCTCACCCAGAGATTACTCCCAGTGCTCCCTGATCCCAAGTACGTCCCAATCTTCCCAGACCCCCACCCTCGCCCCCAAACCTCACTGCTCAATTATTCCAGAACTTGCCTCAGTGTTAACCAGTTAATTCTTCTGGTTCGAGTATTTAACAAATTCTGTCCTTTTTACATACCTGTAAAAATGTCAATCAATATTCTATTTACTATTGTGCCACTAAGCATGAAGCATTTGGGCCAAAACTAGAGGAATGCTATAGCAGTGGCTGCATTTACACGGTACTGTACAAAGGAAATAGATTAAAACATCCTGCAGAGAGCCGACATCTTCTTTAGTTAACCAAGACTTGATATTGCCACCTTTTTTGATCATTATGTACACAAATCTGCTTTCAAGCAACAGTTTTGGTATACCACAAGGCCATTATAATGAAGAATTACTGCATCTGCTGTATTCAGTACTTCAATTAACTGATGATGCCAGCAGCATCTGTACTGAAAAATTTAAGTTTTACATCAAGAAATGAAACTATTGGCTTGCTCCGTATGTTTCACCATGTCCATGTTGGAAGATTTCTGTGTGCTCAGGTTAAGTCTCCTTTGTACACAAATCTTACCCCCACCACTACTTGCACCAACTGCTGCCAAGAGGGTAGATAGGTAGGTGATCTGCTCCCAGACCTCTGCTAATGCCAGTCTAAAACCAGCCACTAGAAGGGGTTTATAAGTGGCCTGGGCAGCATTTTCACTCCCAGATCTTCCATCCCTTCAAGCAGGGCCTGGGTTCCACTCACCACCGCCCCACGACTGAGCTACTCAAGTCAAGAACTCAGTGTCAGCCAGTGGCTCAGTTGGTAGCCCCCTCACCCCAGAGTCAGAAGGCTGTGGGTTCAAGTCCCACTCCAGAGACCCGAAGACCAAAATCTAGGCTGAAACTCCAGTGCAGTGCGGAGGATGCCATCTTTTGGATAAAATGTTAAACCGAGGCCCTGTCTGCTCTCAGATGGACATAAAAGATCCCATGGCACTATAATTGAAGAAGAGCGGGGGAGTTATCCCCAGTGTCCTGGTCAATATTTATCCCTCAATCAACATCACAAATAGATTATCTGGTCATTATCACATTGCTGTTTGTGGGAGCTTGCTGTGCACAAACTGGCTGCCATGTTTCCCACATTACAACAGTGACTACACTTCAAAAGTACTTCATTGGCTGTAAACCGCTTTGAATGTCCTGAAAGGCGCTATAGAAATGCAAGTTGTCTTTCTTTTCTTTTTATAGATGAAGGACCATGGCCTAGCACACAATGCTGCAAGCCACCACGGGGGACATAAGTTCAAGCTTTCAAGAAAGCAAGTGTATAAATTATAAAAATATTAAAGAAATGCACAGGAGTTTTCAAAAACAAAAGCAATGGTGGTTTATTAGTGCATTAATGGGACATAAAAAATGTAAGCCTTGCTTAATTAACAATGGCTCTGAACTGAGGACTTGCTCGTACAGCACAAGTTCCATTTAAAAACATTCTGCCCCCTCACTTCTTATAGCACCACCTTCGAAATTAAGGATTCCTCAAGGAAATCATTAAGTTGAAATTGTTAAGTGATTCATTTTATTTATTAAGTGAACACATAACAAGCAGCCCCAAGATGTCTAGTCACAAATGAACTTGCATATTGCAACCAAGATGAATTAATCAGGGTTAATCAATATAAGCAAAAGATTACAACTACAGACCAAATGTAAAAACTGGCACTCCAAAAAAAGTGACCACCAACAGCATCCTGCTTAAAAAGCCATTTACATTCTTTTACTTCAACCTAACAATTTCTTACTTTCAGGTGGTGAGCTCTGATGGCATTGTACTGTCTTAGAGGACACTATAACAATCCTAATTTAGATCTTTCACACTGTTGGAAGTCAATCTCTGAACAGAAATGAAATCATTAACATAACAACACTTCAGCTGTCTGTGCTAATTCAACTCCATCACAGTTTGACACACACACACACACACACACACACACACACACACACACACACACACACACACACACACACACACACACACACACACACACACACACACACACACACACACACACACACACACACACACACACACACACTTATTTTAAACTATATTTTTTTAAAAAGGAGATGCAGAGTGTATCTAAAGCTTTCAAAAAGAGATGCTCTCTTGGAGATTCTACACAGGCCTGGGGAAAATGCATCAAATGATGTAGTACTTTGTAGTAGACTTTGAAGATCCCAGGTTTAATGCTATGGAGTAGATCTTAACCAGGGCAGTGGTGGAGGCTTTATAGTCAGCATGCATTTCAAGCACAGACAGTTAGGGAAGAGTTCCTGGATCAGATCTCTAACCTACCAGGAATTGCTTATAAAATGATTAACACATTAAAAAGTTTTGAAACACAGTTAAGGAGGTAGAAATAAGAGAACTTGGCAAGATCCATGCTGCCTGCAGGTGGTAACACAGAGTTGTAACAGGAATTAATCTATACTTTGTAACAGCTTAACCTACTAGTAGGGAACTGGAGGGAAAAGGACTGCAAATTCTAAACACAAAAGCAGAAAAATACATCAGTCATTCAGCATCTGTAAAGAGAAATAAAAGAGACATTTTGGGCGTCTACCAGTCATCAGAACCCCTGATGAAAGGTACACACCCAAAACACCATAAACTGTCCGCTTATAGGTGCTAACTGATTGGCTACAAATCTCCTGCATCTTCCAACCTCCCCAACCAAACCTACCCCAGTATTTTCTCTTTAGTAGAGAACCTACTTTTAGATTCAAAATTGCAAACAATTGGATACCCAAATCCTATTCTGTAAATGCCAGCTACTATCAGGGAAAGAAGCAACAGATTTTACTTGAAGTATGGTCATTAGGGAATGTTGCTGAAGTTCAGTATGGAGATATAAGGACAATGGACCAACAAGACCCCCTAGTAAAGAAATGCTAACATCTCTAGTACTCTTTCTGCACAACATTATTCCAGTAAATCAGATGTTCAGAATACTAAACAATTAACCAAGCCTATTTGAATTTGAACAACAGGTAGTTTGATTGATTCCATTAGACAAGGAAATTAACACATCTCAGTAATGCACAATCTCACTGAAAAATATGGAGTGAACCTTAGCACTCCAAGGTCTGTGACTTCATGCCCTTTCCTTGTGTTTTGTTCAGCTATAGTCTACTGTGATAAAATGTCAAGCTGATCAGTGTTTTTCTCCCCCAAAATCAGTCTTTTTGCCAAGCTGGTTACTTTGCGAGCTAATGATGATTACATGTGTGTTTATATAAAGTATCAATAAGCAAATCAATGAATTAACTAATAAGGAAAGTAGCTATAATCTCAGTGAACCTTAGCATTCTGACTCGGTCAGAAGGTGCAGGATTCAAACCCTACTCCAGATAGTCCCAGCAAGCAGAGACCAGTGCTCCAGCTCTGAATTCTGGGTCAACATCCAGCAGAATATGCTCATCCGGTAGATGTGGGTGCCTGCACCCCCCCCCCCCCCCCACATACAAGTTATGAGGGCAAAGAAAACCCTCTCGTCATATATGACTAACCACCCTAGCATCATATGTAACTAACCACCCTATCGGCTGATATAAAAGCTTACAGCCATCAGTCGCAGCCTGCCAGACTGTTAATCAGTCTACGAATCCTTCCTCTACTTCACACTCGTCCCTTAGAAGATACAAAATATTTCTTGCTCACAGACCACTGCTATGGAGTTAAAGCTACTAGACAGCCATTTCCTTCCATACACTGAACACCACAAAAACTAGAAACATATTAACCTCATCTCTGCATGGAGTAATGGGACTAGTTTTGTTCCAATAGATAATGTGGCTCACTAGTGAAAATAGTTCTGACAACTTGCATTTAAACAGCACCTTTAGCATAGAAATAAATCAAGGTGTAATATATAAAAAACCAAAAGGCAGCAATATTAGGCAGGATAACCAAAAGCAGTGGGTTTTAAGAAGGGCCTTAAAAGAGCACGACACCTAATTGACAAGTCACAGCCACCAATGATGGGGGAGGGAGTGAGAATGCATGCAAGGCCAGAGGAATGCAGAGTTCAAATGCGATTTTGGGGTTGGGGGGGGGGGGGGGGGGGGCGCGCGCAGGCTGGAGGGGGTTACAGAGATTGAGAGGGGTCAAGGCTATGAAAGGATTTAAACAGGAGTACAAGAATTTTAAAATTTGAGGCATTGAGTACTGAGAGTCAAGGCAGGTGCTTTAAGTCTACTTGCCAAATTATTTGGTTACTTTCAAGCGAGTCCTTTAGGAAAGGGGAAATAAGCTTCACTATTTTGAGAGACAGAGAAAATAAATTCTGCACGTTTATCCTGTTACAGTCCCCACCACTTAAACCATCCCCGTGTATCCTGGGCAGCCACCTTTATCGGGCAAATGTCACTGACAATTCGCCATAGGCGTCGTCAATAGTTTGAAAACAAAAAAAGGCAGCAAGTAGCTTTCGTTTCTGCCCCAGCCCCACCTTGCCCACCCGCCCCTCACCAATCCTTTGCTGGGATACAGCGCCAATCACTCTGTGGACCTCACCCAAGTGGCCATTATTTTATAGATGAGCCTTCATGGAGAGTCTTGCCAGATTATTTGATCAGGGTGTTGATAGATCATAATAAACATGGTTTTTTTTTTTTTTAAATTTAAAAAGGCTGAACTTTAGATCCATTCTTTTTCTCACCTTTGAGTTCATGGTGAATGAGGTCAGCAAAATTTGGCACTTCGCCCCACCAGAAAATCCAAAGCTCTCGGTGGCCCGGTATCATATCCCTTCGCCACACACAAAGTACATTAGCCTTCAAGCAGCGGCTAAAGCTGCAGAGGATGGCATCGTCTTCAGCCACCGGGATGACGAGGGGTGTCCCTACAGGACCTTGCCACGAATAACGTCGCCATTTAATTCCAGGCAGATCAGCCTAGGGGGAAAAACAGAAAAACAAAAAGGTTAATCTACTATTAAAGAATCAACTGCCCAGAGCCGTTTGGGTTGTAATAGGAAACAAATGGATAATCCAGTGTAAAGAGGTTTTCAAAATTTCAGCACATTTGATTAGCAGCCAGGAGGCCACAAGTTCAAGTCCCAGGACTGCCAGTCGTGCAAACCACTTAAGACAAGTTTCAGCAATTCTCAGCCAGGTCACCATCTCCAGGGCAGAAAAACATCATTTGTAATTTTTGACTTATATCCATTAAACTACCACAGAATACATCAAGCACAGCTACAGGAACAATCAGTGATCCAGGACACCATACCTTACCCAACTGAAATGGGCTCCATGGGAAGAGAATACAAAAATGTTAGAGTACAACACAGGATCAAAGATTGCAAGATATCCAAACTGGAAATCCATATATAAAAAATTCAAAAACATCCAGGTACTCAACTATTGTTATTCAATTTCTTCCATCACAGTTGATTTTATTTTGTGTCAGCCAGTGGCTCAGTTGGTAGCATCCTCGCTTGAGTCGGAAGGTTGTGGGTTCAAGTCCCACTCCAGAGGATTGAGCACAAAAATCTAGGCTGACACTCCAGTGCAGTGCTGAGGGAGTGCTGCACTGTTGGAGGTGCCGTCTTTCGAATGAGACGTTAAACCGAGACCCCGTCTGCTCTCTCAGGTGGACGTAAAAGATCCCGTGGTACTATTTCGAAGAAGAGCAGGGGAGTTATCCCCGGTGTCCTGGTCAATATTTATTCCTCAACCAACATCACACACAGATTATTTGGTCATTATCGCACTGCTGTTTGTGGGAGCTTGCTGTGCGCAAATTGGCTGCCACATTTCCTACATTACAACAGTAGTTACACTTCAAAACTATTTCATTGGCTGTAAAGCGCTTTGGGATGTCCGGTGGTCGTGAAAGGCGCTATATAAATGCAAGTCTTTCTTCCTTTTCTGAAAAAGGAGCATCTCCACAATGTTGCATTATGACGTTAATGGATGGAGGGGAGGAGGAGGGAAAGTGAAAAAGAGATGGGGGAAAAAAGTTGTTCAAGTAATTCAATTAATAACAGCACACAGGAAACACTGTACTGACTTCAGTGCATAGACTCAGGGTCATAAGGTGGTACATTCAAAAGTACAATTTGCTCCTTGCAACATTAACTAGAAGTTGTACTGTTCACAGGCTTCAGAATTAGTACTGGTTGACTCAACTGGGACCAGCTGATTCAACAGTGGATCAGTAACAATAGTATAACACCAGTGAACACATTCCAACACCAACACATGCTTACTACATTGTACATGCTCCCACGTGCAAGAAGTTCCTTGTACATTATAATGTAATAAAACTACTTAAAAATGGATTCAGTATGTCTTTATGTACAGGCATTTAAAAGCTTTTATTGGCAACTGGTCAGTTATTCTTCCTACTGTGGCCTTAATTTTGAGCCCTGCAACATTAAATGGTTGCATACATGACAATGTTTTGGTCATAAAATTAAAAACCCAATTATGGCCCATATTTACAAGACATAAAAAGTTTCATTTGAGATTGCATACACAGTTCGCTACCAATAATTTTAGTTAAAGTAAATTAATTGCTAGAGGTTCAGTTATATGCAAAAGCTGAATATTCCGTTTCAAAGCTCAATGACAGGCTACTCACTCTATTCAGTACCAACTACAAACCTC
This sequence comes from Somniosus microcephalus, assembly GCF_052327205.1. Lineage (NCBI taxonomy): Eukaryota > Metazoa > Chordata > Chondrichthyes > Squaliformes > Somniosidae > Somniosus > Somniosus microcephalus. Next base: position 51,380,777 of record NC_141008.1, read on the forward strand.
TCCTCTCACAAAAAAGGCCTTCGATGCTTGGTTGACACATGGCAACAAAGCCTGAAAAGTACAGAACTTCTTTCCACCCCCCAAATTTCATAGTATTGAAAAATTTCCCACAGTGAGTTTTTAAATAGTCAAAATATCCCTCAGGATTCCTAGAGAGTGGCCAGTACCTGTGGAATTGTATCCTCGTAAGGGAATCAATACTTTTAGGGGGGAGTTGAAGAAAAACAGTTGAAAGAAATTATCCCATGTTACAACTTCAAGAGGCTTACTCCTGCTAAACTTTAAAAAGAGAAAAATCCACTAAGTACTCTGGACCAGTCTCCTTGCCGAAGTAATACTTTTACTACAGATATTTATGGCACAGCAGGTTTAATACTAACTTTTCTAACTGCTTTGGAATGCATTTGTACAGCCAGAAAAACTGCAGAGAACTCAATGTCAGTGTACAACTACACTGGTATGCTGGGATGATGTTCAACTACAGGGTGCTGCGCCAGACTATATTATGAATGACTTTACACTCTGGTCGAAATCCAGCAGTATATAAATATAGACGGTTAGGTACGCTTTCTTCTATGCAAGGGCTTCAGATAAAGTTTGAAAACAGGAAGTCACTGCTAAAATGTTATGTTGTTTTGCAAGTCAACACATTAAAGACTACAATATCTTAGTCACAGTTTCCCGTTTGAAGGCTGCTTACTCATAAAAGAACTCAGCTAGTTATTTGTTTTTTGTATTAGGAGCAGAAATCTACACAAATTTCTGAAGTAGACTGAATGTTTTCTCAACCACCACAAATTTGAAAAGAATACTGAAAACAAACTGTTTCAACGCCTGGTAACTCCTAATAAAAAGATGATCGCAGAGGGTTCAGATAAAGATGCAGAATCTTTTTTTAAAATAAATTGCCCCACTAGAAAACCATTTAGTAGAGCTTGTTAACATCACACTCAGTTACAGGCAGTGTGGCAAATGCATGGTCACTTTCCCTTCTCACCCATCTACTAACCATACGGATTAAACATGACTGTATTGGCCCACAAGTACACATTCACTTATATCAAATTCTGCACTTACATGGAGAGTGGCCATGCAAAAATATCTGATCTCTAGACAAGTGTAGAATAGACAAGACAACCGCCAATTCTTTTTTTTTTTTTTTTATAAACTTGTGTATTTATATAGCAGCTTTCACGACATCCCAAAGCACTTCACAGCCAATGAAGTATTTTTGGAGTGTAGTCACTGTGGTAAGTAGGGGAACATGTTTAATTTGCACACCAGGTCCCCAAACAGCAATGCAATAAAAGACCAGATAATCTGTTTTAGTGATGTTGGTTGCGGGATAAATGCACTATGTACGAGAGATAAATGTATTACATTTAAAAAACTGAACAACTGTTCATACTCCCCTGCTCTGCAAATAGTGCCATGGGATCTTTTACGTCCACTCGAGAGGATAGATGGGGCATTGGTTTACTGTCTCATCCAACAGTGCAACACTCCCTCAGAACTGCACTGTAGTATGAGCCAAGGTTATGCGCTCAAGTCTCTGGAGTGGAGGTCTTGAACCCAGGACCTTCTGACTCAGGAGGCAAGAGTGCTACTGACTGAGCCAAGGCTGACATCTACATTAAAACTATGCCCATTGTTCAAGCATAGAACTGGTTAGGACTATTAAAAAAAATTTAAAAGTAGATTTTAGTACCCTCAATCCTATTGGATGGGGATACAGCCATCAACACATCATAAAAACCGACACTCGGAACAAGTTCAATCATCACCAGCTAATAAAGCACACACCCTCAAATTCCAAAAAAAATAAATTTCATGGAAATATATTCAAGTTTCTTTTTTTTTTTTAAAAAGCACGGTTTTTAAACTTTGTTCGCAAACAGGGCTTCTCCGTTCATTTCACATAGTAACGCACGCAATGAATGTCCTGGCATGACTTTGGGCGGCAATCCCCTTGAGCACATCTGCAACACAATACAGATCTCAACATCCATCATCTCATAGGCGAATCAGACTAATGTGTGTGTGTAGGATTATTTCACACCCAAACCCAGCTCAGACTACAAACATCAAACCTCACATTGTAAAGCAAATTCACAGAAGGTGCTCCTGTCTCCCACTTCCCACCCCCACCAGCTGCCACCCCAGCATATCTGCTCTCAATCAATGTTACATGAAAAGCAGCAGTTCACAGAGAAGCCCTGTTCAAAAGACCACCTTAGACCCAAATTTTATCTAGGTATTGGGGACCTCCAACAAATTGAAGTACAAGGCATTAGTCAGCTCTCAGTCCCCTTACTTCAACTGAAAATATACTAACATTTATCATAACTATTGCACACCGACAATATAGACAAAACATTTGGACCACACACAAATCATTCGAAAACAGTGATGAGAATTCCACTACAAAACTAAAATGATGGAAATCACCATTAAAAAAGGAACTACAGAACCAATTAATGTAGTTTAGCCTGAAAACTAGCAGGCAAGTACAAGTTTGCCACAAACTTGGATTTCCTCCCAGAAGCTTACTCACATGGGTTGTGTGTCATGTGGTTCGAACATGTAAAGGCTTCCATGATGTTCTAACTACGTAAAAGCAATTTAAATTGAAACAGAAACAGTACCTTCAAGAAATTCTGTCTGCATCAATAGGTCTGGAATTCATCATTCATCTAGATACAGAAAAAAAGCTGACAAACCCATCTGCAGTGAGTTTTATCTTCAGGTGTTGCATTTATACAGTACCCGCTTGTCTGTACAAACTTATTCTCCCTTCATGGATATGTGACTTCAAACACTCTCCCATCACCATGATCTGGCTACAGTAAGTCTCAAGAACAGCCACCTGCCTCATGCACAATCTATTCTCCAACAGACACCGCATTAACTCAATCACTGTGGCCCGTCTCAACATCCCAACAGCTGCTGCTCTCACTGTTCCTGAAATAATCATTTCACACAAACTTAACATTTGGATACCATAGCAAGTGGCCCCATAACGCTCTATGCCACCGAGTGGTGGGGCTGTTCAATGCCTGCAATTCCTCAAGGCGCAGGTTCCTGATCTCAGCCACTTATTAAAATCAGCACTCTACTGGGAGGCAAAAGAAACAAAAATACAAGAATTGTACCATGCCACACTTATTTCCTAACATCCACCTTATTAAACCGACAATTCTCAAAAGGCATCGATGTGGGTCACCTACCTGCTTCTTTGGCCAGTATGGTAAAATAGGGAATAAGATTTTTTTTTATGGCCGGGGGGGAATAAGGGAGGGAAGAGAAACTTCTAAACTTATGCAAACCCCTGTGAAATTCTGTAAGATTTAAATTTCTTGTTTAAGAATATGAAGTTATTCAATTTAGATTTGTAATATATTGAATTATTAATCTTGCTGTAGTAATTTATACTGGAAGTTAGCAAATACAGTAATGGTTCTACAGGATATTACATTGTTCTAATATGAAGCATGGCCAAAACCTGTATAGTTTTTTTTAATAACTGCAATACTTTTTAGGCCAGTTATTTTAATACAAAACTTTTTCAAGCTATTACAGAAATAATGAAACAAACAGACAACAGGGAAACATAGTAGCAAGTCCTTTCAGGAATATACAAAACACTAATTTAAACAACATTTTTTTTTTTTTTTTTTAAATAACATTTGAATCCAAACAATAATTAGCTAATCCAAATTGAAGCTTCAAACTACAGGTTAACAGAAACATCTCATGTCCAAACCTTCATCCCTTTTTAAAAACCCACCTAGTCGACAAAGCTTTTGGCCACCCTGTCTAATATCTCCTCCTTTGGTTCAGCTGATCACACACCTCTGCAGCACTTAGGGATGTTTTCAATGTTAAAGGTGCTGTATAAATGCAAGTGGTTTGTGTATAAGAGGACAATACACAAACTTGTAAATTTTACCCTCCCAAATAAACTGGTCTTTTGCTGTATTTGTTCATTTTTTTAAAAATTTGCATGAAGAGGGAAAGGAAGTATTTTCAGTGCAGAGTATTTCCCACCCCCCCCCCCCCACATTAGGTCAAAAAAGAGAAGTTCCAAAACTTTCAAGTGGTAAGGAAAGTCCTTACTTTAAAATTGATAACTAGCACCCTCTCCACAGACATGAACAGCTGATCCTTTAGGTCATGCGAGTACTGCAAGCATTCCAGTGGAACTGGGGACAAAGACAAGTGAAAGATACGAATAGGTGTTATGGCTGCCTTTGGGGAAATAACTTGCATCGCCACTGAAACAGCAGCACTTCACTCTGGCATGAAGAATCCCATCCCACCCCATTCAAATAGTGTTACTCAGCCAGTCCCGCAGGGAAGCACAGGGCACAGATTAAACCAACTAGTGGAGAAAGAGAGGCTAAGTTTTATTTTGTGCAAGACCAAGATTTATTTGGGCAGTGAAGGAAAGGAAGAGAGAATATGCAAGAGACATGAAACGCTCAGAAAATACAACCCCTGTCCCAGTAATGTTCACCTTTACTGGTGCCAATTCATGTCATTTAGCCCAAATTCCAACATGTAATCTCTGCATTCTACAACTGTTAGCAGAGATTGCCCCATCATTACTTTGTCTTTTTTTAAAATCTCAAACGCATAGCATTGTAGCCACATTAAAAGAAAGGAAATCATGTTAATTCTTGAGATTATGCACCATCCATTGCTGTGCTTGTAGAGATATTTGTATCTTGATTCAGAGAGAACCAGTTAACTTCTAAAGCCAGCCAAAATACCTTGCATCCCTCAAACTAACTTTGCTGCTGCAATAATTCCATTAGAAGCACTCATTAAGTTCCTTACTATTATTAAAATATACACACCGTCTGCTGCACATTGTATCCTCTGCACTCAAATTTGCAGCCAGCTCACCTCAAAACTATTCCTCTGCACATTGATGTCACAGGACTATGGATCACCATGGGACTCAGCCACATTTAAATGATCTGAATAGCTCTCATGATGGCTCAATGTGCAAATCTACTTATGACATGGTGCATCATAAGTTGCCCTTACATTACAGGAGTACAAAACAGGATACATCTGCCTCTGTTGGATGCACTCCATAGTGTAAACACCACAGGTTAAAGAAATGCCAAATTTAGGAGTCAACCATGGGTGAGTTGGTAGCACTCTCGCCTCTGAATCAGAAGGTCGGGGTCAAGTCCCACTCCAGTGAGCACATAATCTAGGCTGACACTCCAGTGCAATGCTGAGGGAGTGCTGCATTGTCAGAGGTGTTGTCTTTCACACAACTGAGGCCCTGTCTGCCTGTTCGGGTGGATGCAAAATCTCCCATGGCACTATTTGAAGATAAAGGGAGGGCTCCGGTGTTCTAATCAACACCAGCACAAACAGGTCAACTGGTCATTCATCTCAATGCCATTTATGAGACCTTGCTGCCGCATTTAACTACAAAACAGTGACTACACTTCAAAAGTAATTCATTGACTGTAGTGCTTTTGGGATGTATAGTGTTGTGGAACATGCAAGTTCTTTCTCATGAGAAGGCCACCAGTTTCAGTAATGTTAAACACAGAGCCAGTCCTCCCATTCTTTGGGTCTCCATAGTAACAACTGAGCCCAGAACATCGCAAGACCAGTTCCGACACAGGTGGTGAAATCATGAATGTGTCTCAAAACAGGATGTAATGTTCAAATTCAAAGAGAAAGCACCTGCATACAGGCTAGGTTAGATCCCTGCTCTGTGCCAAGTGAGCTAATCTCAGCCACTGCAGCAATAGAGGTATTACAATTGGTCTTGGTGCCTCCAAGTGGAAAAAACAAAACAGGGTTCCCATTACACAACACTAACCAGCAACCATATGGAAAGTGCATGTGTTGACACGAGGTGGGCGAGGACAGAATCGGGCTTGGCTATGATGCTCCCAGTATCAAACAGTTTATCAATAGTCACTGCCTAAGCTCATAGCGTACAGGAGCTGCAAACAACTGCATACCCAAGCCCCAGCAAATGGCACCAAATTCAAAGAGAGTTTTTTTTTGGGGGGGGGGGGGGGGGGTGGGGGGGAAATGGGAGTTTAATCAAAGTACATTACACTAAGTTTCCCCAATGGGCCAGCAAGTAACAGCCATATGAATCAAGATCTTTCTAATGAGGGGGCATAATTGGCCTCGGCATCCAAGGCCTGGGGGGGCAGGGAAGGCAATAACAAGGATTCTCATTCTGGATTGCTAAACAATAACCCTGAAGCATACACAAGCACATCGGCAGAGAATAGGATTAGATAGAGGCCAGGCCTTAAGATCAAGGATAATAACCATACACAGTAAATCCCAAAGACAGAATGGCAGGTCTGAAAAGACAGGCATCAGTTTATTTTGTTCCAAATTCTGTATGCGCACTCTATCATTGTTTTGTTAACGGAAAAGAAAGTCGAAGGGGAGCACTATTTTTCCAAGTAACTCAACCCACTTTATACTGAATTCCCCCCCCCCCCAATTCAATTTCTTTTTAAACCAGAACAGAGACCTGCCTGGTTAGATCTTCTCACTACTGGGCAGCAGTCCCATGGATCCCAGAGTGGCTCCACTGAAACCAAGAGGAGGAGGCAGGGGAGGAGGAGGAGGGGGGGGGGGGGGGGGGGGGGGGGGGGGAGAAAGAAAGAGAAGGGGTCGCCCACAACCTCGGACTAGCCAGAGAGCCAATGCAGTGCTGCCAACCCCAGGAACCCAAGCCACTGGCTGGATATGCACCCAGTTAGTAGCTAGGTTTTCCTGGACTTGAGTGGCTCTAGATCAGCTTCCAAGTCTGAAATCAATTGTTTTCAATGGAGTCACTCCAAGATATTTCATCAGTGACATCACAGAGCAGCCCAACCACAAGATCAGATCTGGCAAGTCTCTGGTCAGAAAGTATGTGCATCCATGGATTTATTTATAGCAAGCTGTATTCCTCCTAAAGAATATAGCATTGTTATGCCATAGAGAAAAGCACAGCAATATCGTGAAGCATGACGTTCTTCACAGATTTCATTCCAAAAGTGAGTCTCAAACTGATACTACTGAAAGATCAATTACTGAAAGACTACTCTTCAGTTAACAAGACAGCATACAATGTAGAACAGCCAGGTAGAATGGTGGACAAGCACTCATCTCCGCTTAAGACGCTGCTCCCCTAATGGCCTATTGGGCAAAGTCACCACCTCAATGTGGTGCTAAACGATACAGATCAGAACGTTAAATTCTTGGTCTGTGTTGATATCAGCCAAGACACTGCTAAAAATTGGACTTGGTGATACTGGACTAGGAAGGGGGGGGGGGGGAAAAAGTCATGATTTGCACTCTTGATTGCCATCTATTAACCCTTCCAGGAAATTCTACGAGTGTTAAGATAGGGTTGGGCTTGGCTGTGATGTCCCCCCCCAGACTGCCAGCCTTCACCGTCTACATGTAGGTGAAGAATGGATACTTGGGTGAAATAACAAAAGGGTACCAGCATCCAAGAGTTGTGGAATCATAAAATAGTACAGCACAGAGGCGACCATTCGGCCCACTGAGTCTGCACCGGCAGTGCCATTAGGAAAAGAAAATTAACAAAGGGGAGCAAACATTACAATAACATATTTTTATTTTTAAAAACTGGCTGTAACACTACACAACCATAAATCTTGAAAACAAGACTGTTCTAAACATCTACTCTAGATTAAATAACTAGTTATTACTATTCTAAAATATACTGGCACTTCGGGAAACAATCTTTCTCCAAGCGAACAGTAGATCTTCAAAATATTATTCATTGATTTAGTCAGGACCTTGCGGCAAACCAATACAGGAAATAAAAACAAAAGCACCCACATCCCAACCAGAAGATCACAGGTTCAAGGGTCAGTTTAACTGCTTGCTTGAATCTGCCTTCTGCATTTGGTAATATTTTTCCACCAAACTGCAAGATGAAACACTAAACTGAGGAAATGTTCTCATATGTTTTGGGGGGGGGGGGGGGGGGGGGGGGGGGGGGGGAAAGAGGTGAGAAGAACAGAACAGGAGGAAGAACTAATTTTGTTCTCACTCCATTTGATCATATCTCTTGCCAGACACGAACAAAAACTACAGCAGTCATGAAGTCTGCAGCTCAGATTATTCGTGCTATCTCAGTTAGAGGAAGAGTCACAGCAATGAGAGTTCCTCAAAAGGATTTGAAATGGGGGGGGGTGGGGGGGGGGGGCAGAAAAGAATGAAAATGGGATAAATTAAAAGCCAATTATACTTTTCTGGCTCAAACTGTACTGGTCACTTTCCACCGTAGCACTTGCTCCTAAAAATCTGAAATAGGGTGAAGTCCATTTTATTTTCCATGTTACATTTTCAAATTTTTACAACTCACCCACATTTTCCACTTAAAAAAATAAATAAAACGCTAAATAGCAGCAACACATGTAACTGTAATGAGTGTAACTATAATCATTTTTAGACGACAGCTGGGCAGCCATATTAAGAATCTGAGGTTTAAAAAAAAACTTTTTAAAAAATGTTAAAGATCATTTAAGACTCCCATATGACCAAAAGGACCAAAAGAAATGGCTCTGAAACTTTCCATTTCACCACCCCCTTCCCTTATATTCAATCAATGTGAATAAAAGCAAACATACGATATGTGCAAGTTTTGTTAGCTTGGAGGAATGCACTGGCCAAATTTGTTCGATAGCAATCAACAAGCTTGCTTTCCAAATTAATTTTTTTTTTTTTTTTTAAAATATAAAACTGTTATGCATTTCTGCTGCCTTGCTCAAGAAAAAGGTGCCTGAAACATACACCTTCCAGGCTTCCACCCAATACATTTAGAAATATAATCCAAGTAAAGTGACCTTTGACAACTTCCTTTCACTTTGTGAATTAAAAAAAGATTTTCCATTCCACAGAAAAAAAAAGTTACACTCCCAGGGAAACAACCCCTCCGACACTGCATTAAAACTCTGAGGCACTTGAGTTTTTCCTCTCCTCAGCCGATTGGAGTTCTCATTTTGAAACTGGTTGCTTATTTCTTTTTATTTTGCATTTCTCTGGGGTTTTCAAACACACTTCCCCTTTACGACGCAGTTACTTACTCTCTTCGCCTCCGGGGGGGAGCAAAAAAATAGACTGCATTTTATATGCAGTCCTTCATTATAATCATCAATTACATTTTTTTTAAAAACTTAAAACGTCTGAGATAAAATGACAGCATTGGAGCCGAGCGTAGTTCTGATGTTTTTAAACGATATTTCACTCCCCATCTCCAGTTTCAATTGTTAAAATACCGTTTCGATTTTGACTGGAAAATGGCAACTAAAATGACCACAGATTAAAAAAGATCATATATATATATATTTTTTTATAAAGTACAAAGCAGATATAGATTCGTATTTTTTTTTTTTTAAAAAGCGGCCTGCATTAAAAACTGACATGGCAAGAAGAAAAATAAGAGGCAAAGTAGCCTTTTATTTAAGGGTAGTTAGGAGTTTAGACGTTTTGCCTAAATTTTTTAAAATTTACAAACACTTCACCCTCTCAGATTTACTGGAATTTTCACCTCAAGACATTTACAAAAATACGTGTGCAAGTTACACATTTAATAAAAACAAATAAAAAAAAGGAAAGTGAATTTATTTTATTTTTAAAAAGTGGAAGTTTTAAAAAAAAATTAGTGTTGCTTGGATCTGGTTTGGAATTCTTCTGATTGTTTTGGAAATATAGCTATTTTATAAATGAGATGATAGGTATTTTTAAACACCCCCCCCTCCTCCTCACTCACACTCTCTCGCCACTACGCCTGAGTGAAAAGGCCGCGGTTTGAAAATGGCTGCGCGACGGCCGCTTCAATCACTCACCAGAGAGAAGAGATTGGAATAGCAATCCTCCAAACTCGCCCCGTTCGCCACCCAGCAGCCGGACGAACTCATCATCACGATCCCTGCATCGTCGACGAAGATTTAACACGCACTTCGAAAAAAAATACACACAGAGAAAAAAAAAGTCCTCCCCACAGGAAAATTCCCTCAAATATTTTCTCCACATGAAAGCTGAGGTGTTTTAATTTAGTTGTCCTTTGGTTGCTTTTTTTTTCTCTTCTTTTAATTTCCCCCCTCCTCCTCCTCTCAGAGAGAGGAACGAGGTGAAGGCATCGGTCTCCTCGCTTCCATTCCCTTCCCTCCCACCCCCCCCTGCTTCCTCGCCTCTCCTCCGGCGGCTCGGGTTTGCGTTCAGTCCCTTTCCTTTAATGGGAGCCTCAGTCCCGGACTTAATGGCGGAGGCCCGTCACGTGACTGGGCCCGGCGGCCGCGCTCGCCGTCCGCCGCCACTGGGGGCGCCACGGAGCTGCGGGCCCAAATACACGCGCGCACTTCACTCCTCCCGCCACGGGGGGCGCGATGGAGCTGCGGAAAAAATACAGGCGCGCACTTCCCTCCTCCCGCCACTGGGGGCGCGATGGAGCAAATACACGCACACTTTCCTCCTCCCGCCACTGGGGGCGCGATGGAGCTGGTCAAATACACGCACACTTCCCTCCTCCCGCCACTGGGGGCGCGATGGAGCGCAGGCCAAACACATGTACTTCTTGCCCGCGGCCACTTGGGGCGCTGAACCAAGGCAGGGGCAAATACAAACTCAAGTCATACAGTGTATTCATTTTTAATTATTTTCTTTAAATTGCTGTCTCCCACTTTAATAACGGAATTCCTGCATTGGAGTTCAGATACTTCCTCCCTTCAGAACTCAACTTTACCCACATTGCATTCACACACGCCAGATAAATCCACTGTGTAAAGTGCTTTGAAATGTTTCCAGGTGATAACTCCTTGTGTAAATACAAGAATATCTTTCTAACTCAAGAGCCGCTGACAGTAGGAATATGTTGGGAGAGATACAAGATTTACACAAATTGCAAATCCATTAAGCAGATCAGGTTATAATTAAACCAAAAAAACCTGTTAATCAGATCTGCAACTATTAATGCATTTAAAGGGTTTTTTTATAAAACAGCCCAATTTTATGTGTTAAAGAAATTAATTATTTTACAGCCTGACTCGCATAATTCTCCAATATTTTCCCAAACAGTGACACCACCATTTTTCTAATTTCTTCCAATTTACTTCATAATTCTTCACCTTTTAAATGTACTTAACCTTCAGGAGGCATTTCTTTTATTTAAAAATAGATTTTTTGGGTGGAGGGAGAGAAGAGAAGAACTTTTGTTATTTGTCACAATGACACACTGTCAATGTGACATATAAACATGGTATGCATTTGTAAACTAGTTCTTCAATGACATGGCCCAAAAGTGATGGCATGGCCCAAAAGTGTTTGTAAACAATGAGGAAAAGGTTGTGTGCCAAGGATCTCATGCAAACATTGACACACTGCACGGAACCCCTTGCAAATACTGACTAGCTTCAAGGAAACTCCTATCCCAGCTTTAAAAAGACAGCATTAGTTAAGCAAAGGAAAAGTGCTATTACAGAGTCTGGGCGGCGCAGACACGATGGGCCGAAGGGCCTCTTTCTGTGCTGTAAAACTCTATGACTCTAGAACATTATTTCTCTATAAGTAAAAATGTTAAATCAACAAATATAGAAAAAAAACACATGTAGAGTGAAGAATTCTTGAGATACTGCACTCCCCATGGGCTACCCAAGAGAAATCTGATGAGCTCACAGACTCCTAATTCCCTGGGGTCCAAAGACCCAGTCAGAAAGCCTACACTTTAAATTCACAGTCAACAATTTGTTACCGTTTGCAATTTACACATAATTTTAAAAAAAAGTTACAACACTTTATGTACTGCCGGCTGGCTAAACATCAGTACAGACAATATAATCTAGATGAAAAAGTAATAAACTTCATAAGGACATAGGGCACAAAGAAATTGGATCCTGTAACAATAATGATTGAGTTTTTATTTGCAGCTATGGATTACCAATAAAAAAAGGACTGTTCGGTATTATATAGAGGATGAACAGTGGGAAACTGAAATGTACATGAAAAGAGAGATTGCAGCACAAATATCATTCTTGCAGCCATTGTCCCATCATAAAGTAATTAGAGGTAGGGAGCGGGGCACTTAAAAAGCAGAGTCAAGTTCAGATGGAAGGGGAAAAACCTCCAAACAGTTAAATTTGCACTGACATTTTTAAAACTCACACAAGCCATCAAAAGTGGTTAGTGAAAAAACAAAATAAGGCAATTGAGATTTTTTATCTCTTACTACCTTTAAACATATCATAAATAATTGATTTTTAAAAGTCACAGCAGCAGTTATCTTGTTAATACACAAGCTGATAGATAGTAGCAACAGTTTTAATGATTAATTCATAACTAGAAAGTTAATTGGTTTCTTTCTATTTACAATGACAAGAGTGCTACACTAAATTAGAAGGATCATGCCAAGAGAAGTTGGCTAATTATTGTATGGAGCTTCATTATTCAAGCATGACTCGCATCAAACAAAATTATGTTTGAAATGTATATTAAAACTAATCTCAGCTGGGGTGGCAGTGGGAATGCTACAATTGGCTTCAGCGCCCCTGGGGCTAGGGAGAAGAATAAACATGTGATCCCTGCTCCTTATTATCCAGTAATTACTGTGCAAAGTGCACTTGTGGGATCATCAGAAAAGGACAGGATCAGGCTCAGCTATGATGGCCCCCTGGTGACAATCGCTGTTCAGGCTCACCTGAAATAATTAGCCTTCGGGAGAGGAGGGGAGTGGATAAAATTGGTGACAAAAAAAAGTAAAGATGCTATTTGATTTCAGGATTCCCATCACAGTGGAGTTTCATGCTTTAAGATTACTTCAGATGGGATATGGTTCATGCACTGTCAAAGAGATGCTTAAAGGCAAGAAGTAGATTTAAAATTAGGCTGAACATTCTCTCCTCTCCTCAAATTGTAAGCCACCAGCATGGAAAACCTAAAATACAGGAATAATGGAAGCTCTGCTTACCCACAATCCCCAACATTCAGAAAGTCCTCTATATCAGAATTGAAAGGAAACTGTCAAAGGAATGACATAAAATTTTACACTTCTGATGGTGGGAATTAGAGAGAAAAGATGGGCATGTTAAATACGGATCCTGTGAAAAGCTAAAATGACTAGTGCTCTACCAATGTGCCCACAGTGAGCCTGCAATCTTGAATTCAGGCAGAAAGTGGAGCACAATCTGTGGAGCAGTTTCACTCCACAGTGGAATATTGAACTCCTGTCAATGTGACTGATAGATATTAAAGACACAGCCAAGATTGCTCAGGGAAGAAAACAACATTTGTTTTTGTTTCTACCAAGAACCAGAGCCATAATCTGGGTTCAGTATATAAATCTGCAAGTGTGGTTTTTGTAGGGTTACCAAACATGCATTTTAGACCAGACAATCTGTGCTGTTCACACATTTCTAAATAGAAAAATGGACACTAGAAGTCTTTTTATCCCCAAATAAAAAACCAATTTTTCCTACTGCTTCTATTTTTTTTAATGATATGGAGACACGGAGGTTAAGGTTTTCAAAAAAGAAAAATCATCAGCAGAAAATTAACTTTCTGCCACCTCCCCCCCGCCCCCAATAAGGACATAAGAAATAGGAGCAGGAGTCGGCCATTCAGCCCCTCGAGCCTGCTCCGCCATTCAATATGATCATGGCTGATCTAGCCTTGGCCTCAACTCCACTTTCCTGCTCCTGTAGCGCAAATATCTGTCTATCTCCACCTTGAATATGTTCACTGACTCAGCCTCCACAGCTCTCTGGGGTACAGATTTCCAAAGATTCACGGCCCTCAGAAGAAATTCCTGCTCATCTCCATTATAAATGGGTGACCTCTTATTCTGAAACTGTGCCCCCTAGTTCTAGACTCCCCCACGAGGGGAAACATCCTGGATACATGGATGTAGCTGGCATTAAGTGGAGGAAGAGGTAGAATTTTTATTTGGCTTCTGTTTAAAATGGCACTGGCTTGAAGCCTATCCTTGCAGTGCAAGTCATTAAAATTGGCACCAATTTGGCATGTACAATTCAGCTCCATCCCAATTGCGAAAGCAATTCAATATTAACCAATACAACTTCTGCTGACAGAGATAAGGCATTGTATTCATATTTTCTGAATGTCTGCCCACTTTTCCGTTATCTCTGGTTCTGTTTTTGCGGTGTCTTTTAGCTTTCCCAACTTTTACTGCATCTTCCTGTTTCAGTCAGTGTCCAGTAAATGAACATTACATAGGGTTACATAGGATATACAGCACAGAAACAGGCCATTGGCCCAACCAGTCCATGCTGGCGTTTATGCTCCACTCGAGCCTCCTCCCGTCTTTCCTCATCTAAATCTCCTCCCGTCTTTCCTCATCTAAATCTATCAATGAAACCCTCTACTCCCTTCTCCCTCATATGCTTGTCCAGTCTCCCCTTAAATGCATCTATACTATTCGCTTCAACCACTCCCTGTGGTAGCGAGTTCCACATTCTCACCACTCTTTGGGTAAAGAAGTTTCTTTTGAATTCCCTATTGGATTTCTTGGTGACTATCTTATATTGATGGCCTCTAGTTTTGCTCTTCCCCACAAGTGGAAACATTCTCTCAGTATCCACTCTATCAAAACCTTTCCTAAATTTAAAGACCTCTATTAAGTCACCCCTCAGCCTTCTTCCCACCCCCCAAGAGAAAAGAGACCCAGCCTGTTCATCCTTTCCTGATATGTATACCCTCACATTTCTGGTATCATCCTTGTAAATCTTCTCTGCACCTTTTCCAGTGCCTCTATATCCTTTTTATAATATGGTGACCAGAACTGTACGCAGTACTCCAAGTGTGGTCTAACCAAGGTTCGATACAGGTTTTGCATAACTTCCCTACTTTTCAATTCTATCCCTCTAGAAATAAACCCGAGTTTGCTTTTTTTTTGGCCTTGCTAACCTGTGGCACAACTTTTAGTGATTTGTGTATTTGTACTCTGTGATCCCTTTGTTCCTCTACCCCACCTAGACTCGCACCCTCCAAGTGATAATGACCTCCCTATTCTTCCTACCAAAATGTAACACCTCACATTTATCTGTGTTGCACTTTATTTGCCAATTATTTGCCCATTCTGCAAGTTTATTAATGTCCTCCTGCAATTTGTTGCAGTCCTCTTCAGTATTGACTATCCCCCCCAATTTGGTATCATCTGCAAAATTAGAAATTGTGTTTTTGATTCCAATTCCAAAGTCTAAATTGTTAATGTAAATTGTGAACAGCAGTGGTCCCAGCACTGATCCTTGTGGAACACCACTACCCACCTTCTGCCACTGTGAATAACTACCCTTAACTCCCACTCTCTGCTTTCTGTCTTGAAGTCAGCTAACAATCCATTCTACTACTTGTCCCCTGACTCCGCATTCTCGGACCTTATTCATCAGTCTATTATGGGGTACCTTATCGAGGGCCATTTTGAAAATCTAGATAAATTACATCTACTGCATTACCATTGTCTACTCCCTCTATTACCTCTTCAAAAAATTAAATAAGTTTGGTCAAGCAAGATTTTCCCTTTTGAAATCCATGTTGACTATTCATTATTATACTTGTTTAGATGTTCTTCTATTTTCTCCTTTAGTAGGGATTCCATTATTTTTCCCACCACCAATGTTAAGCTGACTGGTCTATAATTCCCTGAACATGTTCTTTCCCCCTTCTTAATATTGGTATTACGTTAGCTATCTGCTAGTCCACTGGCACTATACCTTTTTCTAATGAATTATTAAATATGTGTAGTAATGCCTCTGCTATCTCTTCCCTCGATTCTTTTAAAATGCAGGGATGCAATCCATCCGGACCAGGGGTTTTATCCTCCGAGTTTGATTAGTTTATTTAATATATCCCCTTTTAAAAAAATAATTAAATGGACTTATCTCATTACTCATCTCATCATCCAATGTCATGGCCACCTGTTCTATCTCCCTGGTAAATATCAAAGCAAAATAATGATTTAATATTTCTGCCTTCTCCCTATTATTATGTGGTATTGTCCTGGCAATGCCTTAATGGCCCTATTCCCATCCCAACTTTTTTTTTATTAAGAACAAAGATGACAGGTATAAGGAGAATAGAAAATTTGCATTTTACAGTAAAATGCAAAAGAAAGACAACAGCTCTTCTGTTTAAATCAAAATGGGCAGCTGTATTACAGAAGTTTGCACTCCAACCTTTCTTTTTCCACCCTCCCAACACCTCTCCCGCATCACTCTCGAAGACATACACCTGTAGCATTCCAATATAATGCCCAAATAGCCATTCTTTTCTTGTGAGCCTCAACAGCAAGTGTCAGCAGCCACTCCACTGTGATATTCATAACAAATGACCCCAATTCAAACTTCATTCAATATCTACTCTCACACCTTCAAGCAGGCGTCACTGGATAGTAATCAGAACACTAGCTGGTTTATTCTCTCACTCAGCCAAGGATTCTCACTTAGAACATAAGAATTAGGAGCAGGAGTCGGTCATTTGGCCCTTCGGGCCTGCTCAGTCATTCAATAAGATCATGGCTGATCTTCTAACTCATCTCCACTTTCCTGCACTATCACCATATCCCTTGATACCCTTAATATTCAAAAATCTAGCGATCTCTGTTTTGAATATACTCAATGACTGAGCTTCCACAGCCCTCTGGGGTAGAGAATTCCAAAGATTCACCGCCCTCAGAAGAAATTTCTCCTCATCTCAGTCCTAAATGGCCGACCCCTTATTCTGAGACTGTGACCCCTGGTTCTAGGCTCCCCAGCCAGGGGAAACATCCTCCCTGCATCTACCCTGTCAAGCCCTGTAAGAATTTTGTATGTTTCAATAAGATCACCTCTCATTTTTCTAAACTCCAGAGAATATAGGCCTAGTCTACTCAATCTCTCCTCATAGGATAATGTCCCCCTCTGGTGAACCTTTGTTGCACTCCCTCTATGGCAAGTATATCCTTCCTTAGGTAAAGAGACCAAAACTGTACACAATACTCTAGGTGTGGTCTCACCAGGGCCCTATATAATTGCAGGAAGATGTCTTTACTCTTATACTCAAATCCTCTTGTAATAAAGGCCAACATACCATTTGCTTTCCAAATTGCTTGCTGTACCTGCATGTTAACTTTCAGTAATTCGTGTACAAGGACGCCCAGGTCCCTCTGAACACCAACATTTCCCAATCTCTCACCATTTAAAAAATACTCTGCTTTTCACTTATACTACTTCCTCACTTGTATTTATGAAAGTAATTTTCGCTTCAGTTTTACCTCCCTTTTCTCCTCTTTAGTTCCGACCGCACATCACTTCCCTGTTGACTGGTAGTTAACCTGTCCCAATGTCATTCTATAAACATCCTGCGGCTAATGACGCTCCTGCTTCCCTTTACAGAACCCAAAGGGCTCAGACAAGATAAGAAACTCATGTAAAATTTGTTCACAACCCATTAGCTACTTAATTGTAAAAGTCATTAGTATGTCTCTACTCCAGACCTATACCAGTTGTTGTTGATTCCCTCCGTTTTCGTCATCCCTATAAAAGGGCCAAGTGTCTGACCTACAACAGTTCTGATGAAGGGCACCCACCCAAATCCTTAACCCATCTTTTCTTTCAGATGCTGTGGCATCAGTTTAGGAACAGGAGGCAGCCATTCAGCACCTTGAGCCTGCTCAGTCAGTCATTCAATCATTTGATCATTGCTGAATTGTACCTCAACTCCATTTACCCACCTTAGCTCCACATCCCTTCCACATCCCTTATCTAGCAAAAATCTATCGGTCTTGAACGCTCCAATTGTCCCAGCATTCACAGCCTTTTGGGGGGGGAGAAGAATTCCAGATTTCTACTACCCGTGTGGAAAAAGTGCTTCCTGATTTCCTTCTGAAAATGGCCAATTTTAAAATCGTGTCCCCTCGTTCTTGATTTTCCACCAGAATAAATGGTTTCCTTGTATCTACCCTATCGAATCCTTTTAACATATTAAACACCTTGATCAGATCACCCCTCAATCTTCTATACTCAAGGAAATACAAGCCCAGCTATGATGGAGATTCTCAGTTTTCCTCTTTACCTCAAACTCGTGTATAAGGATACTGAAGACACAAACGAACAGGACACCTCTCCAATGCAGCACATTTGATCTTTCTTTTGTATTTTTAAACCTGTTAAATATAAAGAGTGATCTGAAATGTTTTAAGCAGGCTAAAAACTCAAGCACTTGCCCATACCGCTTTTCAAAGCAACAAATTTATACTAAAAATGAAATCAGGATTTTTAAAAAAAACATTGGTTATGACCAAACTAAAAGCCAAATCAGCCTTAAGGCCCACCATTCACAAATGAAGAGTCTGAGGAATGTGACCATGAAGAGACCCAGTCCCAGATTTTGTGAAAAATCTGATCTAGATAATCCATTAACAGATCTACATCAAAGGATCTATTGAGGTTAATGCTCTTGCATGTGATTCAACAGCGAGATGTAACTATTCCTAATATTGTTGCTTGCTCATTGCCACCATTTAATTCAGATTCCAGGAGACCTCCTTCCATTAGCCGGATCCTGGTGGTTACATTATTTATTCAGGTTCTGTATCCCAACTGCTTACTCGTAGATCCAGGAGAAACCAGATCCACACAAGACTGCTGCCAAGATAAGGTAACCAGATTTAGCAGAACACGCGTCAGGAGCCAGCTCACAAGTCTTAATTAAATGGCACCAATATGAAAAGAAGGTTTATAGCTGATTGGAGACCAGTTTCCAAAATGGCAATCCTGACAATGTTAAGGAGAGGTTGGATCAATGAGGCTGACTTTTGGAAAAGAAATATAAAATTTAAACATTATTGATTGTTCATGCAGGTCAAAATTTCAAGAATTCCACCACCCCCTCTGCAAAAGGCAATAACGCTCATCAGTTCCACTCACTTCCCAGTGCAGCTACGCAAGAACATTTAGCAGCAGTTTTATTTATGGGGCAGAGCTCCTTAAAAAAGTTATAAGGAAATAAAAGATAAATAAAATCAAAAATATAAGCTCCCTAGGGGCTCAGTTGTTAAGCTGCATGTAATGAGCAACATAGAGCAGAAACTTCCCCGGGCTTTTCCCTTGTCTAGACAGAGTTATGGCATTTCAGATGGTGCAGCAACAACAGCAGCTCAGGGCTCCTGGATTTGGAAGAGGAAAAGAGCTGGTACAGGCACGACAGGCCGAATGGCCTCCTTCTGTGCGGTAAAATTCTAAGTCAATCACATGACAGGAAAGCAGTAAAATAATTGGCAGAAGAACTAGAGGGGAAATTAGGACAAATTAGAAATGACAGCACAAACAGGCCATGCGGACCAACTTTGCCAGTGTTTATGCTACACAAGTCTCCTCCCATCCGACTACTTCTAATCCCATCAGCATATCCTGCTATTCCTTTATCCCTCATGTGTTTGTCTAGCTTCCACTTAAATGTATCTATGCTATTTCGCCTCAACTACTCCGTGTGGTAGCGAGTTACACGTTCTAACCACTCTCTGGGTAAAGAAGTTTCTCCTGAATTCCTTATTGGATTTATTAGTGACTGTCTCACATTTATGACTCCTATTTCTGGTCTCCCCCATAAGTGGAAACATTTTCTCTACGTCTACCCTATATAGAGAAAAAGAGCTCCAGCCTGTTCAGTCTTTCCTGATAGTTATAAGCTCAGTTCTGAATTCTCCTTGCAAATCTTTTTTCTTTCTATTTACACCCTCTTCAGTGCTTATACACCCATTATGTGTGGTCTGACCAAGGTTCTGTACAAGTTTAACACAACTTCTCTGCTTTCCAATTATATTCAAGAAATGAACCCCAGTGCTTGGTTTGCATTTTCTATGGCCTTGTTAACCAGCGTTGATACTTTTAATGCGTGCGATAATCAAGACTGAAGATTCTGTACAAATACTGATTTATTTATAGCAAAAGCCAGCCTCATCCTCAATAAAAATAGTTCTCCCACGCCAACAACAAGTAGGCATTTTACCAAATACAAGCCTTAAAACAGTTGTTGCACCTGCTTTAGTAAAGACAAACAAACACAGCAATACATACACTGTCAAGAGGAAAGGTAAAGGCGACAGAAAGGTTTGTAGGACTGGATTCCAGCTGTGAGTTCAATAGTTAGGTAGTGCCAATCCTGAATCAACAGAAAATGTAAACCATATTATTCAATCCAATCAGAGAGGAGAGAGGACACCAACTCAGGCAACACGTACTGTGGTTACTGGCTATGAAGATAACACAGCTCAGCTGTCAGATATTAAACTGGGAAACCCAAGTGTGGTTTGAGTCATATGGGCAGAAGTCAAATAGAAGTCTGCTAACAAGTAAACTTATGTCCCCCATGTTCTTTATATGGAATTACAGAACTAATAGAACTGCAACAGCTGCCATGAGACTGATTACAGCCCTCAGTAACAAGTTAAATTTGCAACATGACCTTGAAATGAACTTCATTAATACAAAAGGGAAAAAACCCGTGGGATAACAATACCTGTCTACGCAGCTTTTTACTGGCTGTTTCCTTTGGTCACGGTTGCTTAGCGAGAAGGATAACTTTTGTTTGTGGGCTTGGTGCATTATCTCTATTTATGCTTATAAATTAGGCAAATATGTAAATCATTTTATCCAGTAATTTTTCTGTTTTGAAGTGTATTGGAATATTACTCTAATTAGGTACACTATTAAGGAAAACTAACTATCGTTACGCAGCAAATTGTTACGAGTTGGAATGTACCGCCTGAAAAGGGTGGTGGAAGCAGGTTCAATAGCAACTTTCATATTGGGGAAAGAGCGGGGGGACGGTGGGGACTAATTGGATGGCTCTTTCAAAGAGCCAGCACAGGCAAGATGGGCCGAATGGCCTCCTTCTGTGTTCTATGACTGGGCCTGAACTAACTTTGTAGGTTCCATCTTCACCCCCAATTCTTTGTAGCCAGAAGTTGAATTGGAACTTGTTAACACACAGGTCCTCTTTATTTAAAAATAATATGCACTCCCAACAGGCAAGAAGTTTCAACTATTCTGAAGGATTTCCTATTTCTACATAATTCGTTGAAATCATTTAAAAGAATTGAGAGAGAAAATTTACAGTGCAAATGTCTTTGTCCACACTGAGCATTAACAAAGGATATTTTATAAGAAAATATGAGAGGGAGAACAGCAGCGGGGGCAAGGCAAAAACAAGAGAGAGAGGAAAGATTGAAAAAATACAGAGATAAAAAGGCAAAAATAGAGTTGAGAAGGAATAAGGGCCAAGTGGATTTGTCCATCAGTGCACTGTCCAACAGAGCTGTAAGACACGGGTTTAATCTGCCACAGTATTGCAACAAGAAAGCAAACATTGGAGGAAAAGGGTGGCTGTGGGATTGTGCCCATGACTCCAATGCAGAACTGCCCAGTCAGGGAAGGTGCCAGGTTGGGTGGCAAGGGGCAAATATCAGAGAGGAAGTCACTAGAGGGCACTCTCCCATATCTCCTGGGGGCCGATATTGCAATCCTACGGGATCAAAGCTCCAGAGTCGCTGGCTGTGCCTGAATTGAGCCAACCTCACACCGCAAGCTCATGATCATACAGGAAACTCTCTTTTTATCGGCACTTAAATAACCGGAAATCTCTCTTAACCGGAAAAATTCAGGAGTAGGTTCAGGTAAGTTTTACTTCATATTAGTGGCCGTGTAACCGAGGTTCCTGGATCTGTGGCCGTGTAACTGGGATTCCTGCACCTGTTGCCATGCAACAGGGACGCCTGGATCTGTGGCCATGTACGGGGCTCTCGTACCTTAGTAAGTATACCTCTCTGTAATCCGGACTTTTTGATCAACCGGCACCACGCCGGTCCCGGATAAAAAAAAGAGTTTCCTGTATTACTATTGGTTGCTCCCAGTGAACAAATGTGCTGGGAGTGCAGAGAGCTCAGAGGGTCGAGATTTGGGGCAACAGCAGTGCGTAAATGACTTCTGGCTTCTAAAGAAAGATCAATCTGAAGAGGCCTTAGTGCAAAGTCAGGGATACCCAGGAAAATTATTTAAACAAACACTGGGCTTCCCCATTTACCACCTGCACTGAGTGAATGAAGCAATGCTCAGCATTCCAACAGCAATATGGAGGAGAGATTGGGTCGATTGGGCTTATATTCGCTGGAGTTTAGAAGAATGAGAGGGGATCTCATTGAAACTTATAACATTCTAACAGGACTAGACAGACTAGATGCAGGAAGGATGTTCCCAATGGCAGGGGAGTCCAGAACCAGGGGTCACAGTCTAAGGATAAGGGGTAAGCCATTTAGGACAGAGATGAGGAGGAATTTCTTCACCCAGAGAATGGTGAACCTGTGGAATTCTCTACCACACAAGGCAGTTGAGGCCAATTCATTAAATATATTCAAGAAGGAGTTAGATATATTTCTTAAGGCTAAAGGGATCAAGGGATATGGGGAGAAAGCAGGGACAGGGTACTGAATTTGGATGATCAGCCATGATCTCATTAAATGGCATTGCAGGCTCGAGGGGCCGAATGGTCCACTCCTGCTTCTATCTTCTATGTTTCTATGGGCTTGGGCCTCATTAAAATACATTTTGGAGCTTTAATGAGCCTTGCAAAAAGCTTGTGCACAGGCTCCAGCACCGGGAGTACTTCTGCTCACATTGGGAGCCACAGAATTTTTTTAAAAAGAGCGCATGGCAGCACTGAGGCAGTCATTGCCAATGAAATGGGGAACCAGCGCTTCAGGGTACTGGCTATCGCATCAGCCCCTTAGTGCATGACCCAGGAAATGACAGAAGCCAAGGCTGAGAAGGTGGTCAAATGATCAAATGTCCTAGCTACAGAATGGTGAGACTGTAGAGAAGGGAGAATATTTTTTTTAAATGGCAGCTGCTACCCTGTATGTCAAAGATTACAGAAAATTAGATCCTACAGATTAGAGTTCTGTAGAATGCAGACAGGCAAGGGACAATAATGGTGTAACAGTTTTATTAATTAAGGCTGTAGCATACAAACGGACATATGGGAAAGTATTCAATAATTTAACTCATCCTTTTCCTTCATCCCCCACCCTCACCCCAACACAGAAATCTAGTCCTGTTGCGCTGTTCAGAGAACAGCCGTCTTTGAACATCAAGAACACAGATGGTTAAACAGATAAGCAAAGACTAAAGGATTATATATTTAAGCATTAGGGTGAGAACACTTCTGTTTTAAAGAAGGTATTCAAGTCACTGGTGCCAACAATTATTCACCGATAATGCTTTTGAAAAACATTTGACAAGTTAGCCGTCTTGGCAACTGGGCAAAGAATATAATCTCCAAGTTCTTTTATCATAGTATTTTATAATATGCTTGAAAGGACTCTAAACTGTGGAATTAATTTTACATGCATGCATACACCTGCAGCACAAGTTCATGATATAGAGCATTGCCCGATTATGATCAGACTTTTACAGTAAAACTTTTCCATAAATGTGCATTTCACTGTAAATCAAAAGTAAAAACACCCCAAGAACAGCGCAGAAACAATGAATTATAATATTTAATTAAACAGTGAAAACCAGCATACCTTTTAACCCCATGTACCACTCACACATTGGGCTCCATGTATCGATAGTGACCAACCTGGCAGTGTCTGCACAACACTATTCCAACAGTGCTGCTTCATCTTGTATTGTCCCATTTTTGGGAACACACCTACATTGAGTCACGTACACTCTTTATATCCACTGTTAAAAGGAACACAAAGACGACAAAGTTGAAATCTGTCTATGAATGGGGAATTTATACAACCCGTGAAGGGGGGGAAAACTGCAACCACCTGTTGAACACAATAGGTAAAGGCACCTGCAACCTGCTTCAGAGCAATTCAACACACCAAATTTCTGTTCATCTTTTACTCAGACACTCCAGTGTTGAATTTTCTTTTTGCATGGGAATCTTGCTTTTGACACTACTCACTGGCTCTGTATGCTGGGCAAATAAAAAGCATAATAAAAAAGTTTATTTTCTTCCGAACACAGACATTCTGGACCATTTTCTTACAACAGGCAAGGATATCCAACTGTAACTTATTTTGAAACTCTTATTTCACTTCTGGGCTTGCCAATCCCCACTGGCTCCTCATACTGCAACAAATGGACCTCAAGATCTTCCCTTCATTGCCTAGCCCCATCCTACCTCAGTAATCTGCTGCAGTCGCACATCTCTGCATACACCCTGTGCCACGGATACCCCACTTGCACTGCTCGACCATTGGAGGCTGCTTCAGTCATTATGTTCTCTTTTTCCCGGTACATTGAGGACTATATCGGTGCCATTTCCTGCTCTCGCCCTGAACTAGAAAATTTCATTCACTTTGCTTCCAATTTCCACCTATCCCTCACCTACACATGGCCCATCTCTGACTCTTCCCTTCCTAGACTTCTCTGTCTCCATTTCTGGGGATAGGCTATTGACAAACATCCACTAGAAGCCCACTGACTCCCACAGCTATTTGGACTACACTTCCTCCCACCCAGCTTCCTGTAAGGACTCTATTCCATTCTCCCAGTTTCTCCGTCTCCGGCTCCGTTGCATCTGCTCCGACAATGTCACCTTCCATACTAGCGTTTTAGATATGTCTTCAACCGAGGATTCCCCTCTACTGTGGCCGACATGGCCCTCGACCGTATCCGTTCCATTCCCCACACTTTTGCTCTCACCCCTTCCCCTCCCTCCCTCCCAGAACCACAATAAGGTTCCCCTTGTCCGTACCTCTCACTCCACCAGTTTCCACATTCAACGGATCACCCTCTGTCATTTCCGCCACCTCCAGCGTGATCCCACCATGAAACACATCTTCCCCTCTTTCACTGAAGGTGTGGTGTGGTGTGTGTGCTGGCTGACTGACACACAATGGGACATTTCAAGATGGCTATGGGGCCAAGGGAGAGGATGTACTGGAGGTCCATGTGGAGGCGGTGGTGGTATGTCCTTACCTGCTGGGGTGGGGGGAAGGGAAGCAGCCCATCTCACTCTCCTGCAGCAGTTGGTGCTGCTCTGCCTGGCCTCCGCTCCTCCTCCCATTCCTCGTCCAGAACAAGGGGCACCCCTAGCAAGACCCCCATCACCACGCACTCCCTTTCTGTATGCCTCAGAGACATGGACCATGTACAGCAGGCACCTCAAAGCACTGGAGAGGTACCACCAACGCTGCCTCCGCAAGATCCTGCAAATCCATTGGCAGGATAGGTGCACCAACATCAGTGTTCTCGCTTAGGCCAACATCCCCAGCATCGAAGCTTTGACCACGCTCGATCAGCTCTGATGGACGGGTCACATCGTCCGCATGCCCGATACGAGACTCTCAAAGCAAGCACTCTACTCGGAGCTCCGGCACGGCAAGAGAGCCCCAGGTGGGCAGAGGAAACACTTCAAGGACACCCTCAAAGCCCCCTTGAAAAAGTGTAACATCCCCATCGACACCTGGGAATCCCTGGCCCAAGACCGCACAAAGCGGAGGAGAAGCATCTGGGAAGGCGCCGAACACCTCGAGTCTCTTCGCCGGGAGCAAGCGGAAGCCAAGCGCAAACAGAGGAAGGAGCGCACGTCAACCCAAGCACCCCACTCACCCCTTCAACCATGGTCTGCCCCACCTGTGACAGAGACTGTAGGTCCCGCATTGGACTAATCAGTCACCTGCAAACTCATTTTTAATGTGGAAGCAAGTCATCCTCGGTCCCGAGGGACTGCCTAAGAAGAAGACTCCGTTTCTCCTGGTGACTCCTATAAGGTAGAGTAGCACAGCATTCACTCTCTTAAAGTAAAATCCTCAGAGAATCTCCAGGAAAAATGTTGATACGAGTGTTGGTATAGTCTTGACAAAGTGTCCCAGACAATTTCCAATGTGTCTCAAAAATCCTCTTCAATCGCAGTGTAGTAAATCCATCTCCAGCAGAAAGTAAACAGTGAAAGCTGAGCATGGCTTTAAGTAGCACTTGAAATCCTCAGCAACTACTTGTTTACTTCTGTTCAGCTGTTCACTGTTAGGAGAGGTCGTTAATTGCAGCGCTAGCCAGCAAAATGAGCATGCAGAGCCGGTACGCTTGAGGCCTTCCGCGACCAGTGAGCACCAGAGGGACTGGAGAACATCGTTGATCCCCGGGACAAAGACATTTTACTTTAATTTGATAAGTTTCCTTTTAAATTATTCATAATGTACAATTTATTGGTTGTGGCCCTTTAAAAAGGAGCCACTTGTTAACCCTTAAACAATGATGACATCAGTCGTCCTGATTGAAATCAACATAAAATAATTTTTTTTTAAAAAGCCTCAAAAACAGCTTTATGGTCAACAATATAAATACAATAATGTGGCGGAGCCACTAAGGGACTCCGATCAAATGTATATAATTCCCTTTAACAATATGTTAGCTACAGCCTGAGTCTGTATCTTTGTATATACTGTTTGCATGTACAGAGCGCGGTCCCTTTAAGAGCGCAGGCAAATGCGATGACGTCACGCCATTCATCACGTGATCCCCCACCGGCGGGAAAAACATGATGACGTCATGACGCCAGCCACGGGACCGCCCAAGCAGTCCTCGTGGAGCCTCCGAACTCACTAGACCTGTATTCGTAGTTCTCTTGCAACTGTTTGTTAAACTCAATGGCCTAGAAATTCAGTTGCGTTTGCGCCCAATTAGGGGCGAAAGAGTGGGTTGCGCCGGAAGTTGCGTCGCGCCCGAAATTAGGTGGGCCCTAACATCGGCGTTAGCCGGTAGCGCTGCACCGGCACCGATGACGTCATCGGTGTGCGCAGTGCCCCGGTACCGCCCGAAACCACGCCGATCCCCATCTTCAGTAGCGGCCGCCTCTTCCGTGGCGGGCGCTAACAACATCGGGAGACCGGGTCCTTACTGCAGCCTTAGCGGCGCAAGTTAAGGTGGAGGTGCGGGGCGGCCGCTTTTTCGGCGGCCGCCTGCCCGCACCTCCTTCCCCGGCCTCCTCCACCACCCCCCCCCGCGGCATTGCCGGCTGGTTTCCGTGGAGCCCGGCACTTCTCCGTTGTGCCGGGCTCTTTTGCCGGCACTTGCAATCGGGGCTCCGGCCGTTGCAGGCACTTCCCCCTTAAGAGAAGGGGGAGGCCTGCAGTACAGCAGCCTGCCGCACCGCATCGGGTGGCGCAGCGGGACCGGGAGCGCTGAAATTCACTTTCAGCGCCCCAAGCGGGGCGGACACACCCTGTACCAGCGCCCGGTTCCGCTTTGGGGCGCTGAAAGTGAATATGGGGCGGGCACAACTGGCTCCGCGGCGGGCGCAAAATTTTCGGCGCAAACGTGCTGGCGGGGCTATACCCAATTTCTAGGCCAATTAGTTTTACATTAAACATCGTTTGTTTGATCGCCTGAGTCGACCTCAGTCTCTTGATAGGAACTAGACATTCCTACATTGGTGACCTTGACTTTTGCGAACGGTTTTCGCAGAAGGAACGAAGCATGGAAACAAACGCCGTTGCATTTTCGCAGAAGGAACGAAGCATGGAAACAAACGCCGTTGCATTGAAGCTGCCGCAATTCTGGGAGCAACAAGCGACCGCGTGGTTCATACAGGTCGAAGCCCAGTTTGCATTACGGAACATCGTTGCAGATCAGACCTGATATTTTTACGTGGTCTCCGCACTCGACAGCTCCACCGCGTCGCGGATCGTCAGCCTGCTTGAGAACCCCCCGGACGACCGGAAGTATGAAACAATCAAGGCGCGGTTGTTACAGGTCTTCGGGCTCACGAAGTTGGAGCGCGCCCACCGACTGCTTGCTATGCCCGGCCTCGGGGACTCCAAGCCATCTGAGCTCATGAGCCAAATGCTCACGCTCCTTGGCTCCGAACCGGAATGCTTCCTCTTTAGGGAGCTCTTCCTCAGTCAGTTACCAGAGCAAGTACAAGCTGCCCTGGCCAGGTCTGAAGTCACAGACTGCGCAGCGCTTGCTGCCGAAGCGGACAAGATTTTCGCGGTGACGTAGCAGTACTGCGCTGCCACGAGGCGCCCATCCCCCACAGACGCCACCCCAGCTCCTCAACCTTCGGGGCTGTGCTCCTACCACGCGCGGTTTGGCGTGAAAGGCAGATGTTGCCGCCCTCCCTGCAGCTTCTCTCCCCAAAAAAACCAACTGCAACCCCGGCAAAAGAAGAACGGGTCTGACGGGTGCCCCGCGGCTGCGATGGCAATCAGAAACTCTGGCAAGCTGTTGTTCATCACCGATTCCATCTCTGGTCGGCGATTCCTATGCGACACCGGCGCACAGTGCAGCATTATACCCGCGTCCGCTATTGATGTTCAAGCTGGGAGGCATGGCCTCTCACTCGAAGCGGCTAATGGCGGAGCTATCCGGACCTTCGCCAAACGGCGGGTCCAGGTGTGCTTCGGCGGCCAGCGATTTGTTTGGGAATTTGGTATGGCCAGGGTTTCACAAGCCATCCTCGGCGCGGATTTCCTGTGCGCCAACGGCCTCCTGGTCGATGTGCGGAACCGGCGGCTGATCAACGCGGCCACGTTTCACTCCATTCCTTGCCACCGTGATACCAACATGTCGTGCACCGTCTCCTGCGCTTTCCCAACTCCGGACGACTTCGCTCGCCTGCTCGGTGAATTTCCGGACCTGGCCAGACCTACGTTCTCCTCTACGGCCACGAAGCATGGTGTGGAACACCACATCACTACCACTGGCCCCCCGGTCCACGCGCGGGTCCAGCGCCTCGAACCCGGCAAGCTGGCGGTCGTGAAGGCGGAGTTCGCTACGATGGAACGCCTGGCGATTATTCGCCGGTCCAATAGTCCCTGGTCTTCGCCTCTCCACATAGTACCGAAACCTGGCGGCGGATGGTGGCCATGTTGCGACTATCCACGACTTAACGACGCTACCACTCCTGATCGAGACCCGATCCCCTACATTCAGGATTTCTCTGCCCATTTGGCTGGGAACACCGTGTTTTCCAAGGTGGATCTGGTCCGAGGCTACCACCAGTTCCTGGTACACCCGCAGGACGTGCAGAAGACCGCAGTCATCACCCCATTCGGCCTTTTTGAATTTTTGAGGATGCCTTTTGGGTTGAAGAACACTGCCCAGGCCTTCCAGCGCCTCATGGACTCCGTGCTGCGGGACCTCAAGTTCCTTTTCGTCTATTTAGATGACATCCTCATGGCCAGTCGAAATAAGGAGGAACACATCGCGCACCTACGCACCCTCTTTCGTCGCCTCAGCCAATACGGCCTGATTCTCAACCTGGCCAAGTGTCAGTTTGGTCTGCCCCACATTGATTTCCTGGGACATCGCATCACATCGGAGGGAGCGGTGCCTTTGCAAGCAAAGGTAGAGGCGGTGACATCCTTTCCACGCCCGCAGACCATCAAAGCCCTGCAGGAGTTCCTCGGGATACCACCGCTTCATGCCTAAGGCAGCTCTGCTCATGCAGCCCCTGTACAAGGCCCTCAAGGGCAAGTCTGGCAAGGATCCGGTAAGCTGGACGGTCGACATGGACCGGGCGCTCGTTGACACAAAAAGCACCCTCGCCAACGCGACCATGCTGGCGCACCCGCTGCCAGGTGCCACCATCGCCCTCACCACCGACACGTCAGACTACGCCATCGGCACAGTGCAGGAACAGTGGGTAAACGGAACGTGGCAACCGCTGGCGTTCTTCAGCCGTCAACTACGGCAAAACAAGCGGAAGTACAGTACCTTCGACCGGGAGTTGCTGGCTCGTTTTCTGGCCATCCGCCATTTCCAGTTCTTGCTGGAAGGGCGTCCTTTCACTGCTTTTGTAGACCATAAGCCACTAACGTTCGCTATGGCCAAGACTGCCGAACCGTGGTCAGCCCGACAACAACGTCAGTTAACGTTTATCTCTGAATTCACTACTGATATTCAGCACATGGCTGGTAAAGACAACCTGGTGGCGGATTGCCTCTCCTGCGCGACTGTTCAGGCAGTCCAGCTCGGCATCGACTATGCCCTCATGGCTGCGGATCAAACCTCGGATCCAGAGGTGCAAGCTTACCGAACCAGCCCCTCTAGCCTCCAAGCGGCCGACGTCAAACTCCACGCCGCAGGCACCACGCTACTTTGTGACGTCTCCGTAGGAGATCCTCGTCCTATCGTGCCGGTCGCCTGGTGCCGAAAAGTGTTTGACGCCATACACGGGTTGTCACACCCTGGCATGAAGGCCTCGCAAAGGCTGATGTCGTCCAAGTTCGTTTGGCGGGGCATGCATATGGATGTCCGCGACTGGGCCAACACCTGCGTGGTCTGCCAAAAGGCCAAGATGCAGCGTCACATCAAAGTTTCTTTGGCCACCTTCGCTGTTCTGGAGCGACGGTTCGATCACGTGAATGTGGACCTGGTGGGGCCACTTCCACCTTCTCATGGGTTTACACATATCCTTACGATGGTAGACCGCACCACTAGATGGCCAGAGGCAGTTCCCTTGTCATCCACCACTTCGGCAGACGTAGCCATGACATTCATCTCCTCTTGGGTCGCCCGTTTC
This sequence comes from Somniosus microcephalus, assembly GCF_052327205.1. Taxonomy (NCBI): domain Eukaryota; kingdom Metazoa; phylum Chordata; class Chondrichthyes; order Squaliformes; family Somniosidae; genus Somniosus; species Somniosus microcephalus. Next base: position 51,411,323 of record NC_141008.1, read on the forward strand.
GGGGTACCGGCGGACATCTCTTCTGATTGTGGACCGCAATTTTCCTCTGAGCTCTGGAACGCAGTGGCTCAGGGGCTCGGCATCAAGCTACATCGCACCACAGCCTTCCATCCACAGGCGAAAGGCCTGTGCGAATGGTTTCACAGGTCGCTCAAAGCCGCACTGAGGGCCAGCCTCCAAGGCGCTGGATGGGTGGACAGGCTACCATGGGTCCTGCTGGGTCTTCGCATGGCACCCAAGGAAGATCTTCGCTCGTCCTCGGCAGAGCTCATCTATGGCCAGCCGCTACGTGTACATGGGGATTTCCTTCCGACTCCAACAGAGCCATGGTCCGCATTCAATCAACTCATCAGCCACCAGGAGGCAGCCAGGTGTTTTGCACCAGTACCAACGTCGCATCACGGCTTTCAGAGCTCCCCACGTCCCAGCAGGGCTGAAGAACGCCGAATATGTGTTCATCCGCCACGACGCTCATCGGGATCCGCTCAAGGCCCCTTACACTGGTCCTTTCCGCATGCTAGAGCCGGGAGACAAAACTTTCTTGGTGGATATCGGAGGTAAACCGGACCACATTTCGGTTGACCGGTTGAAGTCGGCACACTTGGACCTTGACCGCCCGGTCGAGACTGCACAGCCACCAAAACGTGGCCGACCGCCCACAGTCGCCGTGCCAGATCCAGCGCAACCGCCCGCCAGCCCGCCCGCCGTCCAGCAGCTTCCACTCCAAGTGTACAGAAGTCGCTCTGACAGGCTTGTCAGGCCTCCTCGCCGTTTCACTTTTTCTGTTAAAGACAATTCTGGGGGGGCGCATGTGGCAGAGCCACTAAGGGACTCCGATCCAAATGTATATAATTCCCTTTAACAATATGTTAGCTACAGCCTGAGTCTGTATCTTTGTATATGCTGTTTGCATGTACAGAGCGTGGTCCCTTTAAGAGCGCGGGCAAACACGATGACGTCACGCCATTCATCACGTGATCCCCCACCGGCGGGAAAAACATGATGACGTCATGATGCCAGCCACGGGACCGCCCAAGCAGTCCTCGTGTAGCCTCCGAACTGACTAGACCTGTATTCGTAGTTCTCTTGCAACTGTTTGTTAAACTCAATTAGTTTTACATTAAACATTGTTTGTTTGATCGCCTGAGTCGACCTCAGTCTCTTGATTGGAACTAGACATTCCTACAACAATAAATTTTTACAGGTAAATCAATAATGTTTACAGTACAAACTGCCACTATTTAATAAACCAAGAAAAGAAAGAACCCATATACGCCAGTCCTGCTGGCATCGCTCAATCATTCAGTCATTCATTCCGCTGTTCGTTCGTTCACTCAAGCGTAAATTCCATTGTGCATGTCTGTATGCGTGCGTGTCATTTGTCTACCTGCGTGCATGCGTGCGTTCGTTCATCTGTCCAGACAGGCCTCACACTCACCCAATAGGATACCCGCTTTCATCCTGGGGAGCGAGGGCCCTTCAAACATAAAAAAAATTAGCCAGCAAAATGGCGTGCAGCCTCTTTTAATGAGCGCTAGAAACATAGAAACATAGAAGATAGGAGCAGGAGTAGGCCATTCGGTCCCTCGAGCCTGCTCCGCCATTCAACGAGATCATGGCTGATCATCCAAACTCAGTACCCTGTCCCTGCCTTCTCCCCATATCCCTTGATCCCTTTAGCCTTAAGAAATATATCTAACTCCTTCTTGAATATATTTAATGAATTGGCCTCAACTGCCTTGTGTGGTAGAGAATTCCACAGGTTCACCACTCTCTGGGTGAAGAAATTCCTCCTCATCTCTGTCCTAAATGGCTTACCCCTTACCCTTAGACTGTGACCCCTGGTTCTGGACTCCCCCACCATCAGAAACATCCTTCCTGCATCTAGTCTGTCTAGTCCTGTTAGAATTTTATAAGTTTCATTGAGATCCCCTCTCATTCTTCTAAACTCCAGCGAATACAAGTCCAATCGACCCAATCTCTCTTCATACGTCATTCCTGCCATCCCAGGTATCAGCCTGGTGAATCTTCGCTGCACTCCTTCCATGGCAAGAACATCCTTCCTCAGATAAGGCGACCAAAACTGCACACAATACTCAAGGTGTGACAATTTAATTGTCACTCAGAGCCTTAACGATCCTCGGGGTGTCCGTTCCTAGCACTCCTTCGACTCCTTTACAAAGATGGTGTCTTGCGCTAAAGGCGGGTTAAATCGGCGTCGCAGCTCAAGACCCCAGCTTGGCCATCTCGGAGGCTCTTTAAAGTACCCAGGGAAAATTGGCCCCTTAGTTCTTCCCGCTACAACAATAACTTGCATTTATATAGCGTCTTTAATATAGAAATACGTCCCAGGCGATCCTGAGTCAAAGAATGAGATAGTAGGAGGGGTGACTAAAATATTGGTCACACCCTAACCTAACCGCTCCCCATCCCCACTTTTGTCAATTCTGCTCACAATCCAATGTTTTCCCTGTAAAATGCTTTCTGTACGTGAGGAGCACTTTTAGAAATTCTAATTGTTATTATTTAAAAATTAAATAAACTCACAGTTATGGCCAAACACAAACAAAAGGCACACAAATAGTTTGAAAGTAACAGGGTTTCAACAGTAAAGCATTCCAGTGTAATTGTAATTTCAAACCTCCACTTATGCTACAAACAGCTTATCATTTACTGCAAATAAAAGCTTTATATTTTAAATATATGTTGGCTATTTTCCTTTATTGATTTCACGAGCAGTGATATTGGATAAATTAAAAAAATACAATGAATCCTCGGCAACAAGGTTATGTAAAAATAAATACATCTTTAATGTAAGGCAAGCATCTTTATTGAATAATCTCCAACTCTAATTCATCTGATCCTTACAACAGAATGCATAAAGTATGCTGACATTTTCACTTAACAGGGACCACCCTAAGCCCTGGGGAGAATCTCATTTTGTACTCAATCTAGTATGATAATGACATGAGGTTGCTATCTACTCTTACACAGAGTGTCACAGATAACATGCCAGTTTCAAGTCTACACCTCTTTTCAGAATCGAAATATGTATTCAAACCAAAGATTAGGGGGGAGAAATTCGGTGGGCTGCGCCACCAGTTAGCGCCTAAAGAGGGCACTCAGTGGCTTTAGCGCCACTGGCCACGCCTCCCGCAATATTTAGCTGGGGCGCTAATGGCGGCGTTAGCCTGTTGCGCTGCGCTGCCACCGATGACGTCATCGGTGTGCGCAGCGCCCCGCTACCGCCCCGATCGCGATATTTGGCAGCGACCGCCTCTGTAGCGCCGCTTGCTAATCGCGCCCGGTTCACGGGGCCTACCTGTGGCGGCAGTGGCGCAAATTAAGGTGGAGGTGCGGGGCGGCCGTTTTTTTCGGCGGCCGCCTGCCAGCACCTCCGTCCCCGGCCTCCTGATCGCCCCCCGTGGCATTGCCGGCTGTTTTCCGAGAGCCCGGCACTTCTCCTCGGTGCCGGGCTCTTTTACCGGCACTCGCGATCGCTCATCGCGCTGGTGCAGGTCCCTCCCCCTTAAGAATGGGAGGAAGGCCTGCAGTACCGCAGCGCGCCGTGCCGCAGCGTGTGGCGCTGCGGCACGTTGCGCTGCGATATTCAGTTTCAGCGCCCTAAGAGGGACGTGGAGCACCTCGAGCCTCGCCCCGTGTCCCTCTTGGGGCGCTCAAGCTGAATTTCTGGCGATCGCTGCTGCTCCGATCGCAGCGCAAAATCTGGCGCCCAGGCGAGCTTGGCGCCCCGTTTGCGGCTCCACCCAATTTCTCCCCCTAGATTTTTAGTACAGTTTCCATAACAAAATACAACCAGATTTTTTTTAAGGTTACATTAGATTAGGCACAAGCCTTTCACTTCTGGGACCTGACTCAAATCGCCCCCGGACTGATGGGATGGAAGTCTCTTCTGTCTGCTGGCTGTAAGGATCCTATGTATATTAAATTGGGGTGGGGGCTCTCTCAACCCATTTCCCATTGGGCACTATCCAAGGAAAAACTCCTTTTGAGAAGATCATAAGAAAATACAGAAGGAGAAAAGGCCATTCAGTCCATCAAGCCCATTCTTTCTACAGATCAAGTACAACCTGCCTTACAATGAAGCTCAACGTAAGCTCGAGGAACAGCACCTCATCTTTCGATTAGGCACTTTACAGCCTTCTGGACTCAACATTGAGTTCAACAATTTCAGGCCATAACCTCTGCTCCCATTCTTTCAGACGACAGCTGTGGCTGATGATTCTGATATTCCCATTTAGACCTCTTCTAGATCCATCTTTTGTTTCTTTACTTGTTCCATTACCATCTCCTTTCGCCTTGCATCACCATCCCTTTTGTCATTCAGTCTTTCCTGCCTTCCACCCTATCCTAGACCTTCCCTTTTGTTCTTTCCTCCCCTCCCCCCTTTCCCTGCCTCTGTACTTGCTTAAATACCTGTTACATCTCTAACCTTTTCCAGTTCTGATGAGAGATCACTGACCTGAAACATTGACTCTGTTTCTCTTTCCACAGATGCTGCCTGACTTGCTGAGTATTTCCAGCATTTTCTGTTTTTATTTTGGATTTCCAGCACGCACAATATCTTGCTTTTGTACAATCTGCTTTATCATGGATTCTACTCTTTTGAACTCCTGTGGAAAGGTTCACCGTTACCCAAAGGCGAATCAAGAAAAACTTTAGAGTATATAATCTTACATTGTATACTGTACACCCTAGACAAGATTCCTCCCTTGGCATGATACCTCCGACAGCTCACAAACCACCATGTCCCACGCAACAGTTAATTATATCTGCAAATACCTTTATAACTTTCATTACAATTCCAGTTTTTAAAGGTGCTAATTGACGCAACTTTAATTATTTTATCCATGAATTCATTTCACCACATTTTGAAAAATGGGAAAATAATTCAGCTAATCTCAAGTTTTACTTGAGACTTGTTAAATTTATGCTCATTGTGACAATAATGCAGCATTTATTGTCTAGATTTGTTTTAGTAGCAGTCCCTTTAATTCAGTCACAATACATAAGTAATTTAAAAACCACCTGTAGTCAGAATCATATTCCAAAGCATAACTTGATACAAATGTCGTGAGGTTTTGTTTGGTTATCCCCGGGTAGCTTGAAGCCCTATTTCAAATATAAACATGCTGTGTGACTGGCAACTCCTTTTGAATTATGCTGACAGTTATTTAAACCCAATAAGCCTCAGCAACTGTTCGAGGGGCATTTAAGTAAATTGAGCTGTTCAAATCATTGTGTTGGTTTGATATTTTCAAAGGAAAAGATCAGACCAATTGACTCTCACAGTTGGAAAGTATAATAGAAGAATAGCTGTGTATATAAAGGTTGATTTTCTAAAATTTCATTCTAAGGATACGAGTGTCGCTGGCAAGACCAGTATTTATTACCCACCCCTAGTTGCCCTTGAAAAAGTGGTGGTGAGCCTTCTTCTTGAACCGCTGACGGATATTGACCCAGCGACGATGAAGGAACGGCAATATATTTCCAAGTCGGGATGGTGTGTGACCCGGAGGGGAACCTGGAAATGATGGTGTTCCCATGCACCTGCTGCCCTTGTCCTTCTAGGTGGTGGAGGTCGTGGGTTTGGGAGGTGCTGTCGAAGAAGCCTTGGCGAGTTGCTGCAGTGCATCCTGTAGCTAGTACACACTGCAACCACGGTGCGCCGGTGGTGGAGAGAGTGAATGTTTAAGGTGGTGGATGGGGTGCCGATCAAACAGACTGCTTTGTCCTGGATAGTGTTGAGCTTCTTGAGTGTTGTTGGAACTGCATTCATCCAGGCAAGTGGAGAGTATTCCATCACACTCCTGACTTGTGCCTTGTAGATGATGGAAAAGCTCTGGGGAGTCAGGAGGTGAGACACTCACCGCAGAATACCCAGCCTCTGACCTGCTCTTATTTTGATTATAATATTATAGATTATCATAGATTGCAGTCATCTATTGTTTTCTTGCATGGAGCTGGTTAGTGTAATATCTATTGTAAATATATATGTGTGCTATATAGCCACTTGTTCACCTATTGTCCAATAAGATTACTTGTTAGTTAAGTCTAAAATAAGGTCTAGTGTTGTGATGCTTTACCACTTTTCATGGATGGATAGTTCATGTGGAAGCATTGGATAGATGAATAGCTAAATTATTGATAGAAAGGTTTTATGTTCATTATCCTCGGTTTACTATCAAAAATTTACCCAGATATCAGGGCCAGTGAAGATACTCTTCAGATAGTAGGGAGCTAAGACTCACCTATGAACCCAACCTAAAATATAGAAGCAAAGTATCCAAGGGCATAAGAACATAAAAAATAGGAGCAGGAGTAGACCATTCGGCCCTTTGAGCCTGCTCCGCCATTCAATAAAACCATGGCTGATCTTCGACCTCAACCCCACCTTCCCGCACTATCCCCATATCCCTTGATTCTCTTAATATCCAAAAATCTATCGATCTCTGTCTTGAATATACTCAACGACTGGGCAGTCACAGCACTTTGGGGTAGAGATACACAACCCCTTGAGTGAAAAAATTGCTCCTCATCTCAGCCGTAAATGGCCAACCCCCTTATTCTGAGACTGTGACCCCTGGTTCTAGACTCCACAGCCAGGGGAAACATCCTCCCTGCATCTACCCTGTCAAGCCTTGTAAGAATTTTATATGTTTCAATGAGATCACCTCTCATTCTTCTAAATTCCTGGGAATATAGGTCTAGTTTCCTCAATCTCTCCTCATAGGACAATCCTCCATCACAGGAATCAGTCTGGTGAACCTTTGTTGCACTCCCTCTAAGGCAAGTATATCCTTCCATAGGTAAGAGGGGCAGAAAACATCCAAAAATGTAACACTTGTGTCCTCCAGTTTCTGCGTTCACAGTCAAGCTCAACAACCTACTTGCATCTTCTTTCAGTAGGTCTCATCTCAGCCTTCCTTTCTCTAATGAAAACAAGTCCAGTCTGTGAGTTTGCTGTCTCCATAAACTTAGTCCCACAGTCATTGTTGTCATGGTTGTCTTACATCTCCTCAAGGCATCAATTTCCTTTTAAAGGTAGGATGCCAAAAACTGCACCCAGTATTCCATATCTGGCCTCAGCAATTATCTATATAAGGTTAGAATAACATGTTTTGACATACAGTAAAATGCCCTTGAGCTGCATCCTGGTACATGATTAGCCTTGTTAAGAGTTTCATATTAATTGGGTGCTTGCAGTAAATATCAAATTCTTCCACTATCATAACCGGGGAAGCTTTTCCAGCCCTACGTTCCTGACCCTTGTGTTCCTCGGACTCTGGATTCCTGTCCTCTCTGCTCCACCATTGGAGGCCAATTTGTCCGGGTTTACAAACTCTACTCTCAAATACTCTCTCAAAACCACTTTGCTTTTCTACCTCTCTCCCTGTCTCAAAAGCCTTCAACCACACCTTCAGTATCGCCCACCTCCCAAATCCTTCTCTTACTGATTTATATCCACCTCTCCCACTGTACAGCTTTTTGAAACATTTGTCTATGTGAGGATCACCATACAAATGCATGTTTTAGTTGTGAACAGTCAAACTCTTTGCATCTTTCTTTTCAGGGAACAGGTCGATGAGATACTGACGTCAACAGAGCCTATACTCTCTGGAGTTTAGAAGAATGAGAGGTGATCTCATTGAAAGATATAAGATTCTGAGAGGGATCGACAGGGTAGATGCTGAGAGGTTGTTTCTCCTGGCTGGAGAGTCAAGAACTAGGGAGCATAGTCTCAGGATAAGGGGTCGGCCGCTTAGGACTGAGATGAGGAGAAATTTCTTCACTCAGAGGGTTGTGAATCTTTGGAATTCTCTACCCCAAAGAGCTGTGGATGCTGAATCACAGTATATTCAGGGCTTAAATAGATAGGTTTTTGAACTCATGGAGAATGAAGGGATATGGAGATCGCGCAGGAAAGTGGAGTTAATGTAGAAGATCAGCCATGATCTTATTGAATGGCGGAGCAGGCTGAGGGGCCGTATGGTCTACTCTTGTTTCGAATTCTTATGTTCTACAAAAAAAATTAAAAGACGTTCGAAAAATGACCACTACAGGGGCATTATACCTCGTTCTAAGCAATCCAAAAGAGGAAAACAGCCGGGCAAGAAGAAATGTAATTAGTTTCATTCTCTTGCCCTAGCTCCTCAGCAGTCACTTCGACCTCCTTTTCTGACAAGACTACCGGCAACAGAGATTCGGACTCTTTTGAAGACTTGTGCTGTCAGACATAGCAGCACGAAAGTCGTTCTGTTCCGAGGGTTTTTCTTATCAGGCAGCCCTGCCTTTGAAGGTAGTCATTTCAGCACACTACAAAGTCAGAGCACAGGTGGCATCAGGGCTAGAAAGTTAAAGGCCTGACTCCCAATACTTTTGTAGTTCTCAAAACGGCAGGAGATTATTGACCCATTTGGAACCTCAGCCTTTTGAACATTGAAAGGACAAGCTCAGGCTGCAGGGAAAAGAAAATCAGATGGGAAGGTATCGTTGAGTCACCTCCTGACAACTGGCCAAAGGGGACTTTGGAGGAGGTCTGGAAGCAGGTTGCCCACCTGTCCCCTCAGCAGCAGATTTACGCAGGACTATGGGAATTGACTGAGGGTGCATGTCCCTCACTGAAGAGCAAAAGAATTAAATAAATAAAATACCACCATAAAAATCACATCGTTATACAAAACTTAATATGGATTTTATTCCACCAACTCGAGCATTTTTTCATTCACTGCTGTTTAATTGGATTTACAGTAACCAGCATTAGTATGTTTGGTCTTACCTATACGTAAAAAGAAAAGTTGTAAGGAGAATTTTAAAAAATCAATTGTAAGTTGAGCATAAACTTCATCGCAGCAGCAAACTTGTTCCAGGAATTAGTTTAATGAGGTTATGCTAGGACTGTACAATGCACTGGTTAGACCACATTTGGAATACTGTGTACAATTCTGGTCACTATGCTGCAAAAAGGATGTGTAAGCAGTGGAGGAAGTGCAAAGAACAAAAAGAATGATTTTGAGTGCAAGGCAAGTGACATATGAGGAAAGTTTGAAAAAGCTTGATCTCTACAGCTAAAGATTTAAGGGAGGAATCCCACTACAGTAAATAAAACATGAAATGGCTTAGATAAGGTAAATCACAAATATTACTTTAAGATAAGGCAGGACAGTAGAACCAGAGGTCATAAATATAAACTAGTGAAAAGTAAATTTGGCGCAGATACCAAAAAGACCTTCTTGCAAAGGGTGATAAATGTCTAGAATAACCTATCAAGCAGGATATTAGAGACAGGGTCATTCAGAACACAGTTGGATGCCGGGCTGAGAGTTAGAATGCCAGGGAGACAGGTTCCAGTGGGCTGAAAGTACTTTTCTCGGTCCTTGGCTTTTTTTTGTTATCTTATTAAGCCTCCAGTGAGGTTAATCATTGGGGCCCTCTATCTAGCTTACCCCTTTTCACTCCACCACTCGAAAAACCACACACGTCCGTCCCACACAAACAACACTTTGCGAACTGTTACTGTGCCTCACATTTCCGAGGGAAATGGAAAATAAGGAACTTATAAACACAGGGCTTTATGAAAATTAGAACCTGCTCTCTTGGTATGCTTGTGTCTCTGTAAGAGGCATAGAGAGTAATTTTGCAAGGTTTTGGTGCCAGCTCGGAGCCTCACTAGCAGCAAGCAAAGCTTGGAGATAGGGCTATCTCATTATAGCTGCAATTCTCTAGCCCTCAGTAGCCTCGAGCGAGCCTATGTGCTGCATCCAAGCCTCACCAAATTACCACCATTATGGGGAGATTTTCCTGGGTCTGCGCCCAAATGCAGTGGTGGATTGCTTGGGCACAGTGAATATCGGAAAAACGGGCTGGCTGAAGCACACAGCTGTAAACGGAAGGAACATTGGACAGTTCCTGACGTAAGAAAACTACTAGGCACTTGGTCTAAGCGTTAAACAAAGCTTTAATCAACTGTTTTACAACATGGAGGTCTAGTTGTGTCCTTCACTAGTTCCTGTTAAGAATGTCCTGCGCAAGCTGGGCCTGTGCCCGAGTATTTATACTCTCCCTGGACAGCGCCACCCGCGGGCCGCTCAGTTGATTCATGTCAGTTCCATTACAGGTTTGGGGCCTGACCTTCCCATTTTCTAATATTTGATGCATCTAGGCGATCCCAGGTGCAGACCCAGGAAAATCACCCCAACATTGTTTTGTCATCAAACGCAATAAAAACTTAACTTTGAAACATAAAAACAACTTCTTGCAATATCCTACCTTCTGGTTACAACAGTCTGATCTTGAGTTCTTCAGAAACTCTGCAGGGGCTAATTTTAACCTAACTCTCCGGGCGAGAAACCCACAGGATCGGGAGTAACGCCGGTTTTACACCCCGTCCATCAGCTTCAATGGAGAGTAAAATTGGGCGAGGAGTAAAAGCAGCGTTACACTTGATCACGTCAGATTCCTGATGGGCGGGTAGGGTTCAAATGACCACCTATAAATCAGTGGCAGTTCACTCTTTGGAGGCAGCAAATCCTCTCGTTTGGTTTGTCATATTCTCACTAAAACTTCCCGTTTCATGAAAAAAAAAGTTGGTGAAAAAAAAAGTTTAAAAAAGGGGCAAAAAGACCATGGACTGTCTGGAGAAACATTGTGCAAGCAAGATTTCCTAGCTCCAGTTTAAAACAAAAAAGTTTCCAGGGAGGTTACAGATTCCTCGCAGCCATGAAATTTGCACATCTGAGCGTACTGTCCATTTCTTCACACCTACAGGCAGCTCACGCTATCCGGCTATCATTCAGAGAGGCCCATATCCTGCATTCATTAGTGCTGACTCCTGTTGTAGAAAACAAACAAAAAAATTATAACTTTTAAATGCTACTGCGCTTGTGTGAACTTTATAACTCAGACACCTATCGTATCCAAAAGAAAGCAAGACTTGCATTTATAAGCGCTTTACATCCAATGAAGTACTTTTGAAGTGTATGCACTGTTGTAATTTAGGAAATGCAGCAATGTGTTAGTGACCAGATAATCTGGTTTTTTAGTGATGTCGATTGAGACATAAATATTGGCCAGGACACTGGGGTGAACTCCCCTGCTCTTCTTCGAAATAGTGCCATGGGATCTTTTACACCCACCCGAGAGGGCAGACGGGGCCTCGGTTTAAAGTCTCATCCAAAAAGCGGCATTTTGGTGCTCAGGTCCCTGGAGTGGACCCTGACCCCACAACTTTCTGACTCAGAGGCGCAAGTGCTACCAACTGAGCCATGGCTGACACCCAAGTATCTGCTCGAAGCAAGCGCATGTCAGCTGGAAAGTGGACACCCAAGGGCAGCAAAAACATCCCGAGTTGAGCATTTAACGTCAGCATGAACAAAGTTCCCCTGATGGCTCAGTTGGTAAAAGCAGTTTAACGTAATAAAACTCACTGCGCACTTGGTTTGAGCATAAGCAAGGCTTTAATCAACTTGTTTCAGAACATGGAGATCTAGTTGTACTTCACTAGTTCCTTGTCTTACAAAATGTCCCTGGAAAGCTGGGCCCATGCCCGAGTATTTATACTCCTTGGACGGTGCCACCAGCTGGCCGTCCAGCGTTATTTCATGAGTAGTTTCTTGATGATGATGAGATTTATAACATTGTATCTAACTGACCAGAAAATTCCTGGTTTGATCCCACCTATGCTGAGTTGATTAAGGTTAATAAGGGTGCTACAATTGGCCATAGCATCTTGCGTTAGAGAGGAGAAAAGCAGCCTGGGTACCTGATTCCTTGCTGGGAAGTACACATGCAGACATCAGGTGAGGACATTATCAGGTGATGGCTCCCATGATAAAATTGCCGGTCAACATTCACTGTCCAGACTCGTACAAAGACTGGCCTCTTTGGTGAGGCATGAGAGGGCAAACGTCTCCTGTGCCTTCAGCAGAGGAGCGTAGAAAATTGGAGGGAGGGGGAAGCTACATAAAAAACATCAGCATGAAATGGCATCAGCATGAGCAGAATCTGGAGAGAGCAGAGGTGGAACGCAGATGTTGGAGGATGGAGTGATCAATGGTGTTGAAGATTGAGAAGTTACAGTCACACATTTTGCCGCTGGTGGCTTTGCCCAGTGCAGTCTCAATAATGTGGATGGACTGTAAGCCAGGTTGGAGAGTCTCAAAATGAAAGAGCTCGGAGCATAGTTACAAGGCAACAACATTTTCCAAGACTTTAATTAGGAAGGAACAGAAGTGTTGGAAAGAATGCGGGTTTCTTAATGAGGAGGTGATAACAGCAGTCTTGAAGAAGGAGGAACGTTGCTGGAGGACGCAAACAGGTTGATGATGTTGGCAAGCACGGGCCCTGAAGATGAGGGTTGGGAGGATATTGAGGGAGCAGGTGGTTTGCTTCATGAACGAGACGAGCGTGTTGAGGGGAGAGAAACGGGTGGGTGAGGGCTCCTTTGGGTGGAGGGTAGGATAGAGTATTGGAAATTGTGAAGCAGGAGTTGTGAGGCTGTCAGTAAATGCAGCAAAAGGTGGAAAAATCTATGATCTCCTCACATTTTGAGTCTGAGGTAAAGATTAGGGGGAAAAAATTCAGTTGTTTGCGCCTCCCATTAGCGCCTTAAGAGGGCGCCAATTGGGGCGCAAAGCAACTAGCGCCCGGGCGCGGCGATGTTTGTGCTGCTCGCGAAATTAACTAGACATTTTGCGGCGGCGCTAAACACTACCGCCACGATCTCCTGTGCCGGCAGATTGTGACGTCAGTCGAGTGCGCAACGACCCGTTAGCGCCCCGGACCGGATATTGAGTGGCGCCCCCTGCCTTACCGCCTGCCGCTAGCAACAACAGGTTGAGGGGAGCATTATGCTGTCAGAAAGGGACTAGGGGAGCGCTATTTAAAGGCGACCGCTTCCTGCCTTTTTTTGTCGGTGACATTTTTGCACCACGCAGTCTGAGAGAGAGAGAGAGAGAGAGACTTCTGGAGAGATTGAATGCTGTGTGAAGGAGTTTTGAGTACTGAGCAGCACTTTGCAGGTTTATTTTGATTTGCCCTTCCTTGCTTTGCCAGCACTCTGAGGTAGCGCCTCGCTCCTCGGCCTTTGCGCCTTAAGACAGGTGTGAAGCGCCTGATTTAGTGCTCCAATCACCTCCAGGGGTGATAAAAGTCAAGTTTGCTGTCGGAGACGATAATTAGTGCCAGGCGCTGAACTTTGCGCACGGCCGATAACGGCGCCCCAAATGGGGCGATACCGAATTTTTCCCCCTAGGAGTTGCAGAGTTTAAAGTTATTGCCACTCTCCAGGATGATCTCAGAGTAGTAAGGGTTTTGGTCAGAGAAAAGGAGCACCAGTAGAGCTTGAGGTGGTACAGCCAGATCTTGTAGTGAACAGCCAGGCTGGTCACTCACTGTGCGTACAGCCTACAGATTTAAGGCCGCAGAAGTGGCTGTTCTGTCAAGGCAAGGGTATTAAGGGTTACAGAACCAAGGCGGCTACATGGAGTTAAGACACAGATCAGCCATGATCTAATTGAATGGTGGAACAGGCTTGAGAGGCTGAATGGCTCCTGGTCCTATATTCATATATTCTCAAAGGGTGCAGTGGGGTTGAAACACTGTCTAGGATCTAAGGGGTAGGTAGCATAGTGGTTATGTTACTGGACTAATAATCCAGAGCCCTGGACTAATAATAAACTACGGCAGATGCGGAATTTTAAAAAAATCAGTTAATTAAATATATCTGGAATTGAAAAAAGCTAGTATCAGTAATGGTGACCATGAAACTACCGGATTGTCATAAAAACCCATCTGGTTCACTAATGTCCTTTAGGGAAGGAAATCTGGTGTCCTTACCTGGTCTGGCCTATGTGTGATTCCAGACCCACAGCAATGTGGTTAACTCTTAACTGCCCTCTGAAATGGCCAGCAAGCCACTCAATTGTACCAAACCGCTATAACAAAGTCACTGTGGGAGTACCTTCACCACACGGACTGCAGCAGTTCAAGAAGGCGGCTCACCACCACCTTCTCATGGGCAATTAGGGATGGGCAATAAATGCTGGCCTTGACAGCGACGCCTACATCCCATTAATGAATTAAAAAAAACAAAGCTGAATGCAACAAGTTTTGGTGGATTTTGACTAAGGCACCGGTATCAGTGTGGGTGACAGGCCAGAGGAGGCGTTTGGAATTAGTGAGCAAATTTAAGAATGACTTGGGGGAGGTAGTTTTTATCCAGGGGGAGTAATCATGAGTGGAAAATTACACAATTTTTTTTCCTTGCTTGTTCAGTAAAACTCAGGCCAACTTCAGCATCCCTAATAAATACAGCTCACAGAATATGATTTCCATTTTTGTCAGAAGTGACTCACTGAAAGAGAATGGGTGTTGGACATAAACCGTTGGTCCCTAAGTGGGCTCTGATGAGGCCAAAGTTTTCTTAAGATACTGAATGAAATTCAGACAGGAATGGGTCATGAGGTGAAGTCCATTTATGCACATCTCATTGGGATTGCTATGATGTAATTTCCTTTACCAGCACACATCCTGGTGTCTCAGTTCACTGGGCCAAAGTGAACACAGGTCGAGACTTCTTGGATTGCTTTATTGGTCGTCCGTTGCACTGATGAACTGGCCCTAAACTACACATGGGAGCCGCTCTGAAAGCAACCCAAATATCATTCTATGTTCTGGGTTGGAAAAGTAACTTCTGAACAGAGATAATCTTTGTAAAACATGGAATGGATACTTACAGTGGATATGTGTCCAGTTTAAAGAAATCTCTTGACTTACAGACATTGGATAACTTATGTCACCCCTGGAGACCCATAACAGATTATACATTGATTATAGGAACATAAATTATCCAGCCACATATGGTCGGTGGAGTCGAATGTCATTGAGTACAGAGACTTGACATCTTTAACTTCAAGCATATAAAGACACTGTCTCATTACCACACATTTTCAGGGGTCCAATTAACCTAAAACATTAAGTCATTTGCTCACAGTTTACACAAACATCAAATTTCGACGAGTTTTTTGTGTGAGGCAGGGGATGGACTGTAACTTAAGGAGCCTTATTTAGCTGCCAGTAAAAATATTGTGTGGTGTGTTTGTGTGTATGAATAGGAGGTATAAGCCAAGCAGGTATCCATTAACATGTCTGGTGCGGATCTTGTTACATTTCTTACTTTGATGCAAAGATCAAATCAGAATATGTACCATTACAGTGAAATATGTTGAATGCTTTCATTCACATTAAATTGTGAGCTCAAAGGATTTTAATAATAGAAAACAGCTTTGAAAGTTGTCTTGGCAGAGTCCTTCTCAGTGCTGAGAGACGTTCCACTGGAGCAGTATGATTGGGGGTGGGGAAGAAATACACTGGGCCAGGTGTTGCAATGTCACGGCTGAGTGCCTCAGCCTCCGCACAGGCAGAAATACTTTGGCGCCAATATAGCTGCAGTTTACGAATTGTTGCTTTAAGACCTGCAATGCGACGGGGGGGCTGGGCTGGAGCTGGAACGCACAGCGCCACAAGTTCACAGTCTCAGCCCTGCTGTCATGGGAAGTGACATAGTCGCTCCCCCCACAGGAAGAAAAAAATCAAGTGAGCTGTCACCCAGGGCTGCCAGTGCACCTCTTTGAAGCCTGCAATACGACAGCACTGGTGGAAGCTCCCAGGAGCGGGTCTCCAGGCCATCCTCCCAACTGGAGATGAGGGGCAGATTCCAGGAGGGAAAATGGAATATAGAAAGAAGACTTGCATTTATAAAGCAGCTTTCACAACCACCGAACGTCCCAAAGCACTTTACGGCCAATGGAGTACTTTTAGAAGTGTAGTCGTTGTTGTAATGTAGGAAACACGGCAGCCAATTTGCTCACAGCAAGCTCCCACAAACAACAATGTGATCATGACCAGATAATATGTTTTTTTTAGTGATGTTAATTGAGGGGTAAACATTGGCCAGGACACCGGTGAGAAATCCCCTGCTCTTCTTCGAAATAGTGCCTTGTGATCTTTTAACTCCACCTGAGAGCAGACGGGGCCTCGGTTTAAAGTCTCATCCGAAAGACGGCACCTCCGACAGTGTAGCGCTCCCTCAGCACCGCACTGGAGTGTCAGCCTGGATTTTTGTACTCAAGTCTCTGGAGTGGGACTTGAACCCACAACCTCCTGACTCAGAGGCGAGAGCGCTACACACTGAGCCACAGCTGGCACTGATATATATTATAAAATAAGTTATAAGGAAGAAAGAATTGTGGGTTTTTTTTAGCCCTAAATCGTTACTTTAATAATTATAATATTTTGATATTGTTATGGAAACTCAAGGATAAGCTTGTTGTACGGCTATAGTTCTTCAAGTAAAGCCCTTCAATATGGATTTAATTATAATTAGTCACTAATTGGTGTATGAGAAGATATTCGCAGTAAAGGAATTTTGCCATTAACCATGACAACATAACATTGCTTGTAGCACAGAGACAGGTCAGTAGCAGAGAACCCTTTGCAGTAAAACCCAGTGTTGCTCCACGTCAAATCTCATGCACAGTACATGGCTATACTAACCACAAGCGCATAGAATGTCTTTGCCATTGCTTCTTCAAAGAACCGTTCCTCGCGTTTGTATTCAGGGTGATTTCTTCCGGCTTTCTGGATTCTCCGATCCAGACCCTGCAGGACAAGCTGCGTCATGTCTTTGCCCTTCTTGATAGATTGCACTTTCAGAAATTTATTCATTTTGTCTATTGTGAGAAGGTCATTAATAACCTGATGTAGATGAAATGAAAAAAAGAGCAATCAGACAGCAGGTATACAGTTTCAGTTTCAAACATTAACATTAATCTATGATCGTCCAAAGACTTCATTCCCTCCAGACTTGATTTCTTCAACACTCGTCTTGCTATGGGGCTGTACCTTTCATAAGCTCCAACTCGTTCAGCCCTCTGCAGTTCATATCCGATCCCACCCTCCAATGGCGCCACAGACTCCCAACACACTGGGCTAGAAATTCGGTGCATTTACGCCTCTTGTTAGCACCCCCGGGGGCGATAATGGGGCGCAAACGACTTTTTGCCCGGGCGCGGTGCTGCTAACGACTCCTGCTAAATTCAGCGGGAGTTTAGTGGTGGCGGTAACCGGTAGCGCCCCGCTCCGCAGGCGATGACAACATCACCACCGTGCGCAGCGCCCCATTCTTGCCCCGCCTGCAAAATTGGCCCACGCCCCCATAATCTGCGCTGGGAGATGACAGTGACCGATTCAGGGGGTGGGAACGGAGCGGCAGGCGGCTCACGGGGCTTTAAGTGAAGGGGAGGTGGCGGCGGGGAAAAAAAGAAAATCGGTCGATTTACTTGTCGTGGCCCGTTGCGTCTTTGAATGCGGGGTCCGTGCCACAATCTGGCAGCCTGGCACTCCTCTTGAGTGCCAGGCTGCTGGCACAGCACCCTGCTCCCCGGTGGTCCAGGTAGGGCCCCACAGAGTTGTGGGCTTGGGCCGTCCCACGCGGCAGCGCTCTGTGGCCCAGTACGTATTGGTGGCTCGTTGGTCTAGGGGTATGATTCTCGCTTAGGGAATTTCACTGCTTAAAATGCGAGAGGTCCCGGGTTCAATCCCGGACGAGCCCCGCCACATTTTATGGGGAGAAAGCAGGGACAGGGTACTGAGTTTGGATGATCAGCCATGATCTCATTAAATGGCGGAGCAGGCTCGAGGGGCCGAATGGCCTACTCCTGCTCCTATCTTCTATGTTTCTATGTACGCTGCAGAACGCTCCGCCCGATATTTGGGGTTAGCGCTCTAAGAAGTAAGTGGAGTGCTTGAATTAGCGCTCCACCTCCCTCTTGGGGCACTAAAACTGAAGTTAGCGATCGCCGGTGCTATTTGTCGCTAACAAATTTTTCCCCCACTGACTTTAAAATCCTTGCCCTTTCTTCAAATCTCTCCATGGCCCCTGTACCTATACAACCCTCGCCAAACCTTTGTTACAAGATGCACTCTCCGCTCTTCTGAGTGAGATTTACAATGCATTCTCCCTTCTTTCACTCCACCATCAGTAGCAGAGTATTCAGCAAACATGCCCCTGCACTTAAGAATCCTCCTAATTCTCTTCAGAAAGTTCCTCTACTTCTTTGGCCATGCTTTTAACAGTCTCCCCCAATTTCTCTCCCTCTTCGGTTCCCTTGCTATAAAGCGTTCTGTGAAAAGTGCTATAAAAGTGCAAATTGTTGATTTGTTCACTGCAAACAGGGTCACTATTGACTAGTTAGTGGGAGAATTTTTTTTCGGGGGGTGGGGGTTGGTGGAAAGGGATAACTTTTTCCTTGTATTTATTAATTTAAAAATATCATGGAGCATTTGGTGGAATTTTAAAATTAAAAATCAGAAGCCCTGAGCATAACACAGTCCAAAATTAACCTTTAAATAATCCAGTAGGAAAAGCCGTTAAAATGTTAAATGCCAGAGCAATCTGACAGCTCCAAATACATCTGCCGTTCTTGTGAAGTGCTTTGATGAAGCAGTATATACAGTTGAAAGGATACAGTTGCTGCAACAATTCTTAAAACAGTAAATTCAAAAATAATAAAATGTTTTATATATCACAGAAATCACAGAAACCCCACAGTGCAGATAGAGGCCATTTCAGCCCATCGAGCCTGCACCGACACATATCCCACCCGATCCTCGTAACCCCTACACCAACACATATCCCACCCTATCCCCGTAACCCCACGTATTTAATCCCCCTAACACTAAGGGTCAATTTATCATAGCCAATCAACCTAACCTGCACATCTTTGGACTGTGGGAGGAAACCGGAGCACCCGGAGGAAACCCACGCAAACACGGGGAGAATGTGCATCTTTGAAAGAAAAAATTTGCATTTATATAGCACCTTAACACATCTCTCAAGATGTCCCTAAAGTAGTTCACATTCAATGAAATACTATTGAAGTGCAGTGATTACTGTTATGTTGGCAAAAGGGGCAGCCATTTTACAAGATCCCACAAACAGCAACGAGATTAATCTATTTTTGATGGTGTTGGTTGAGGGGAGAATATTGTCCGGGACCACATTTTGGACATACTTTCTGTCCTTGCCGAGGCAAGGGAATGTCGTTGTTGAAGAATGCAAGTTTTTCCATTTTTGGCACAATTGTCAGCATCAATCACTCCCAGATCAGGTACAGTAGAAATATAAGAAACATAGAAAAATAGGAGCAGGAGTAGGCCATTCGGCCTTTCGAGCCTGCTCCAGCATTCAATATGATCATGGCTGATCCACTATCTCAATACCATATTCCTGCTCTCTCCCCATACCCCTTGATGCCTTTTGTGACTAGAAATCTATCTATCTCCTTCTTAAATATATTCAGTGACTTGGCCTCCACAGCCTTCTGTGGTAGAGAATTCCACAGGTCCACCACCCTCTGAGTGAAGAAATTTCTCCTCATCTCAGTCCTAAATGTCCTACCCCATATCCTGAGACTGTAACCCCTCATTCTAGACCCCCAGCCAGGGGAAACATCCTCCCTGCATCCAGTCCTGTCAGAATTTTATACGTTTCAATGAGATCCCCTCTCATTCTTCTAAACTCTAGTGAAAACAGGCCTAGTCGACCCTGAATACAGGCCTAGTATGGCACTATGTAGTGTAAGGTTCCATCTACTTTGCTCCAACAATGCTTTGACTGAACTTCAGTAAAGTGTCCCCACTTAACCAGTGTGATTTATTTCCATTTCCCACATCAGACATCCTAGGCGAGACTGCCAATTTAGCATCAATGCGTGCCAAAATACTGTATTGGGCAATTTGTGTTGTGACCTCATTAACTAGAAATGGGGTTGAGACTTCACAAATATATTTCTTGTAAGAACCTGTAACCAAGACAGAGAAGAAACTTTCATCCCATCAGATTGAATTTGATTTAAATTTAGGTCTCAAAGATGAAACGAGAGTGTTTATATCAGTGTTGCTATCCACTTCCCTTAGCAGGTTCTAAACCCTGCTGTTATTCTAAACCCTGCTGTTATTCTGTTCTTCAGGTGCTGGCTCCAATATATTGGAACTCTCCTACAGCCGGTCACCAATCAACATAAACCTGCCACATCTTTCTGGCCGACATTCCTTCCTCAGCCAACACTACCAACACAGATCAACTGGTTATTCATCTCAGTTGCTGTTAGCAGGATCTTACTTTGCGCAAATTGGCTGTTGTGTTTGCCAACATAACAAAAGTGACTCCACTTCATCCTGAGAATGTGAAAGGCGCTATATAAATGCAAATTCTTAATTTAAAAAAAAACTTGTTACATACAGTCTACAGCACAGAAACAGGCCATTCGGCCCAACAGGTCCATGCCAGCGTTTATGCTCTACATGAGCCTCCTCCCACCCCTCTTCATCTAACCCCATCAGCATAGCCTTCTATTCTTTTCTCCCCCATGTGCTTATCTAGCTTCCCCTTAAATGCATCTATGTAGGCTAGTAAACATAACACTGTGGCAGCAGGAGTGCACCACGATGATGTGTTCCAAGGGCAGGTTTTTGTCTCGGAGCCCTCAATGGGTGCCCCATAGGTGCAGCCATACTGGAGGTGCGCTGTGGCGGCACCAGGACCACTGCTCACAGCATTCCCTGGCCGCACCTATTGCGTGACTTGAGTGCCCTCCTGGCATAGGCCCACCCCCTGCTGGTTCTTAGGCCTGAAGGTGGTATTGGGTTTGGGGAAAATTATTTACTTAACCTCTTGCCTCATTTGATCCTTGGGCTGCTCCCAGGGCCCCCACAGACTCACTGGTCTGCAGAGAGTACCAACGTTAGATCTCACCACCTACATTTTTTTTGTGCTGCCTTTGAGTCTGGCATCCCATGGGCACACTGAAAGGAAAGTGAGGCTGGAATGCCAGGACTGCCCCCTTCTGACTCATTATCTTTATTACTCTGAGCCTCCTGTTCCTAGTTGTGCCACTTTTGGGAAGCCCTGGAAATCCCAGGGCAGCACAGTGGGGGCAGAGAACTGATGCAGCGGGACTGCACCCCCATTTGCTCTTATAATTGTCTGGGAACCAAGCGCTCCCTAGGTCCAACCTACCCCATGATGGCAACACACACAAACATCTTCATTAGTTCCGCTGTGACATTATGACTGTGTGGTGGCCAAAATGCCAGGGCCAGCCGGAGCATGCATAGAATGTTGGGGCCCCTTCAGTGCTGTCAGTTTACAGGAAGACTTGTTATACAGTATAAAAATGATTGCAGGGGAGCAGCTCAGTTAGCACACTTGTCTAAGGCCAGGGCTGCAATAGAAAAACACCTCAGCGTTTCTAAACTCACCGGTAAATCACAGTGTTCATCATCAAAGTAATGTCCATCCCACACTTCGATTGCAATGCTGCTGTGTTCTTTTGTAAGTCTCAATGTCTTTTTTTTCAGACACTCTCCCATGACATATTTCACAGGACTCGAAAGCGCATAATCCAGAAACTCCTAGACAGGGAAAAAATAAATAAACTTGTTTTTTTGCTGCATTTTTGGCCTGGATCTACCTGCTATGATTAGTAGAATTATTTTATTCAAATTAGGTACAACTGCTGACGTAAGAACTACTAGGCACTTGGTCAGAGTATTAAACAAGGCTTTAATTGACTGTTTCACAACATGGAAGTCTAGTTATCCTTCACTAGTTCCTGTTTACAAAATGTCCCTGAGCAAGCTGGGCCCGTGCCCGAGTATTTATACTCTCCCTGGACAGCGCCACCAGCAGGCCGCCCAGTATATTTCATAAGTCATTTCTACATGAATGGCACAATTTATGTCAACTACAACAAGAGGTGGCATCTTAAGTGCAATGTTTTAGCAAAAGTGACACGGTGGATCAGCCAAGGGAGTTTGGCCCGTTGCTATATTACTATTAAATGGCCCGAGGTGCTGTCCGTGGTCAGTTGATGGATATAAGTTTTTAAAGTGAATATTGACACCACTGTGTCAGCCAATGAGTTGGAGGCAGGGCAGGACTTACAGCACGAATTAATACAGCAACCAGAGTCTATTTACTCAGCAAACAGAGTCTATTTAAACCACACACTACAGCAAGCAGTCTATTTACTCAGTAAACAGAGTTTATTTAAACAGAGTCTCTACGAACCACAGCAAACAGAACTCATGACTGAAACTGCAGCAAAGTTTCCCGATAAAAGCAGGATTATTTCTCCAGCAAAAGGCTGTGAGTGGAGGATAGTTACATAATACAAATTATGTGCTTTAAATCAATCCCAGTCACTTACAGCAGTGATTGA
Organism: Somniosus microcephalus; assembly: GCF_052327205.1. Lineage (NCBI taxonomy): Eukaryota > Metazoa > Chordata > Chondrichthyes > Squaliformes > Somniosidae > Somniosus > Somniosus microcephalus. Next base: position 51,433,627 of record NC_141008.1, read on the forward strand.
CGGGGGAATTACCCAATCATCTTCATTCTGGTCAGGACTTGTGGTGTCACGATATGAAGCCATAACATTTTAGTATAAAAGATGACGGCACAATTAGGAGAGAGACTTCAGAAACACACAGAGAAACTATAGATCCAACTAGTGGCCAGAGCCTACAACTACATGGTGATTGCTGACATAGCAAAACTGAATAGGAAATAATTACATAGAAATCTGCAATGATACTTGTTGACAGAAAAATGTGACCAAAAATTGTGACAACAGGAAGTAAGGTTTGTGGACAGGAAGTGCATGCTCTGTGCAAGTTTGTTTACAACATATAGATATTTGTTTATCGGGACAGATACTTATGTTTTATCCAATATTATTTATTAACATAATATTTACATTGAATTCTTACCATTTCTCATCTGAGGAAGGATGGCCTATGTCACTCTGGCAGCTTGTGAAGAAATAAGTGTCACCCAATAGTCAGCTGATTCTATTATGCATTTATTGGAATAAAGTTTCTGCCATGCTACTGAAATGCTGTTACTGGTCAAACTTTCAGTATTTATATGAAACTTTTTTAATCAATAACAAATATATTATGCAGATATAATACAGGTTAAAAAATATTTAGGAGATGACATTCTTTGATTCATTTAGAGTTTCAGATAATGTTATGTAAAGCCTTCTTTTTAAAAATTCTCCCCTTCTCTCTTGAAGGTGCTGATTCTATAGAAGCTGGGCTCCCACCAAGACCTTGCCCAAATGGTCATCGTTCATGTGTGATCCTTGACAGTGAGTGCTGACCACAATGCAGCATTATACTTGATCCCGATCCTGGTCTCACCTGGTGTCCACACACGTGTATTTCTAACGGGAGTCAGTGACCAGAAGCTGGATGTTTGACCCATTTTCCCTTCATACCTCAGGGGCGTAGAGGTCATCTGAAGCACCCCTACTGCCATGGCAGCTACGATTGGTTAATTCAGCACAAACTGGTTATCAAACCTGGGATCTTCCCGATCTGTGTAGCTCTCCTGATAAACCCATCATAAGGTAATTTTTTTAGAACAAAAATAGGTGTATCCAGTACTTAATTAATAAATCATCAATTATACTGATTTTGCCGTCAATTTCTTATTACTATGTAGGGTAACAAGGATTACTGGTATGCATGCTGAAGCAGGTGTGAACTAATGTGTGACCCAGATCTGTACCAACAACACAGCGGCAACAAGTAGAAGGCTTCACTGAACGCATATTGCAACTCTGCTGTACAGCCTCCCAAAGAAGTCCTCCCTTTACCCTGAGAGGGCAAAAAATGATATACATGCTGGAGAGCTGTTCAAAATACAGTATGAAGTGGCATGGGCCAGATAAATGCATGCAAGATATGGCGGTTGCAACACAGGTGATTTATTCTTCACAAACCACCTGCATGAGACTTAAAGCGTTTAAGTTCATTCTGAAATCTATTTTTCAACCACTTCAAAGCAGACGTAGTCAAAGGTTGCAAAATAGCACACATTGTGGCATCACGTCTGAAATTGGTGAAAAAATTAGCTTAAGCTCTGTAAAGTATATTTTCCAACTGAAAAGTATTGTACAAATGAAACAGAAATAGGGGGGGGGAAATAAGTGAGTTATGAAAAATTAAATTCATATTGTAATTGTTTAAAGAAAAGTGCGCAGCAATGACAGAGAGGTGGCTAAAACCACACAGAGCACAAACTGTTTTGTATAACTGTTGATATCTTGCTGTCGGTAAAAGGTATCAACATTTCTGAATACTCACCGCATCTGGAGAGCCTTGAAAAAGTGGAGCATTATAGACCCCGGTATTCACATAGGGACTGGAAGGAGAGAGAGACAGAAGTCAGGGAAGGATCAGCTGATGTAACTGGGTTAATCTGGGGCGCTCTACAGAACTGGAGGCAGGAGCTGCAGATGCACCATAGCAAACCCCAACCTTGCTGCTTTCCTGTTTCCTGCAGGGCAGTGTTTATGCAGCTGGGCGAACGTTATAACGTACAGGTCTTCGTCGTAAAATGAAAATTTGTTTCTCATCTTCCTCAAGCTTGTTATTTTGCTTTTCGTCTTTCGGATGAGACGTTAAACCGAGGCCCCATCTTCCCCCTCAGGTGGGGGGGGTTAAAAGATCCCACGGCACTATTCCGAAGAAGAGCAGGGGAGTTCTCCCGGTGTCCTGGACAATAATTATTCCTCAACCAACATCACTAAAACCGATTATCTCGTCATTATCTCATTGCTGTTTGTGGGATCTTGCTGTGCGCAAATTGGCTGCCGCGTTTCCCACATTACAACAGTGGCTACACTTCTAAAGTATTTCATTGGCTGTAAAGCACTTTGGGACGTCCTGAGCTCATGAAAGGCGCGACAGAAATGAAAGTTCTTTCTCTCTTTTAGATCCATTGTAGAATAAACCTTTTTATATTCTTAAATGTGGGAGGTGGAGGTAGGCCCTGGGAAGTGGCAATAAAGGCCCCAGGTTCCCCCAATGGAGGAAGAGGGCCTTTTGTGACACCAAAGACTCTGATCCTTGGGAAACTCTGCCCCTTTAAGGTCCGTTGCCCCCTCTTCCGCTGGTGCAGCGGCAACGCCGGTGCTTCCCTGGTGGCACTGGTGGGCTCCTTCGCAATGGTGGAAATCACGCCAGGAGCCCACCTTGCATATGGAATGAACCCCAACCCAGGGGAATGGGCTGGGCTGGGGCAGTCGCGGGTGGGTGGGCAGAATCCTCCATCACCTTAACTCTGCCGCAAAGAGGACAATTTCCCCCTCAGTCCCTTACGCCTCTCTAGCTAAGGGTATGGTAGTGGTACGTTTGTGAAAAAATGTCCCTCTCTTTCTCCTTCACTTCTGTTTCTCTCTCGCCTCCACTCCTGCTTCTCACTTTCTTCCTCTTTCTCCTCCATCATTTTTCTTCTCTTTCCCTTCGTACTATCCACTTTTAATTTTTCTCTTCTTTCTTTTCTCTTTCTCCTTATTGTTCCTTCAACATTTTTCTGTTCACTCTGCTTCCTGCATCATTGGAATCTGTCGCATGAGAAGCAGCACAGGGAAGATGAGGGCAGGCAGATCAATGTCTCAATCAGGTAAGGAGCTGGGCTTTAAAAGGAAACTCAGAGAAGGGGATTTTTTTTAAAAAGCCCTGGGGAACAGGATTTTAAACGATGTACCAGGAGTGGGACTTGAAAAAAAACTTCTTGTTTAACAAATTAACTATACGTAAGGTTTTAATAAATCTCAGGGAACAGGATTTTTTAAAAACTTCAGGGAACGGGACTTCAAAAATCAGGAGCAGGAAATTGACAAGCCGGCTCCTGCTAAACATTAATACCAAAGCAAAATACTGCGGATGCTGGAAATCTGAAATAAAAACAGAAAATGCTGGAAATACTCAGCAGGTCAGGAAGCATCTGTGGAGAGAGAAACAGAGTTAACGTTTTAGGCCAATGACCCTTTGTCAGAACTGGAAAAAGTTAGAGATGTAACAGATTTTAAGCAAGTGCAAGGGCAGGGGCAGGGGGAGGGGAGGAAAGAACAAAAGGGAAGGTCTGTGATAGGATGGAAGGCAGGAGAGATTAAAAGACAAAAGGGATGATGGTGCAAGGAAAAAGGAGATGGTAATGGGAAGTTAAGAAACAAAAGATGAGTCTAGAAGAGGCGTAAATGGGAATGGCAGAATCATCAACAGTTGCCATGTGAAAAAAAAATAGGGGCAGAGGTTATGGTCTGAAATTGTTGAACTTGATGTTGAGTCCAGAAGGCTGTAAAGTGCCTAATCGAAAAATGAGGTGCTGTTCCTCGAGCTTACATTGAGCTTCATTGGAACAGTGTAAGAGGCCGAGGATGGAGAGGTCAGAGTGGGAGTGGAGTGGAGAATTAAAGTGATAGGCGACTGGAAGCTCGGGGTCATGCTTACGGACTGAACGGAGGTGTTCTGCAAAGTGGTCACCCAATCTGCGTTTGATCTCCCCAATGTAGAGGAGACCGCATCGTGAGCAGTGAATACAGTATACTAAATTGCAAGTACAAGTAAATCGCTGTTTCACCTAAAAGGAGTGGGAAGGGAGGAGGTAAAAGGGCAGGTGTTGCATCTCCTGTGCTTGCACGGGAAGGTGCCGTGGGAAGGGGAAGGGGTGTCGGGGTGATTGAACAGTGGACCAGGGTGTCACAGAGGGAGTGGTCCCTTCGGAATGCTGAAAGGGGAGGGGAGGGGAAGATGTGTTTGGTGGTGGGATCACGTTGGAGGTGGCGGAAATGGCAGTTGATGATCCGTTGAATGTGGAGGCTGGTGGGGTGAAAGGTGAGGACAAGGGGAACCCTATCGTGGTTCTGGGAGGGAGGGGAAGGGGTGAGAGCAGAAGTACGGGAAATAGAACGGACACGGTCAAGGGCCATGTCAACTACGGTAGGGGGAATCTTCGGTTGAGGAAAAAGGAAGACATGTCGGAAACACTGGTATGGAAGGTGTCAGAGCAGATGCACCAGAGACGGAGAAACTGGGAGAATGGAATAGAGTCCTTACAAGAAGCGGGGTGGGAGGAAGTGTAGTCCAGGTAGCTGTGGGAGTCAGTGGGCTTATAGTGAACATTTGTCAATAGCCTATCCCCAGAAATGGAGACAGAGAAGTCGAGGAAGGGAAGAGTCAGAGATGGACTATGTGAAGGTGAGGGAAGGGTGGAAATTGGAAACAAAGTGAATGAAATTTTGTAGTTTAGGATGAGAGCAGGAAACGGCACCAATACAGTCATCAATATACTGGAAAAAGAGGTGAGGGAGGGGACCTGGGTAGGACTGGAACAAAGAGTGTTCCACATATCCCACGAAAAGAAAAACATAGCTAGGACCCATGCTGGTTCCCATAGCAACACCTTTAATTTGGAGGAAGTGAGTGGAAAACAAGTTCAGCCAGGTGGAGGAGGGTGGTGGAGGATGGGGACTGGTTGGGCCTCTGTTCAAGGAAGAAGCGGAGCGCCCTCAGGCCGTCCTGGTGGGGGATGGAGGTGTAGAGGGATTGGACGTCCATGGCGGAAAGGAGACGGTTGGGGCCAGGAAACTGGAAACTGACCCCGAACGATCAGTCCTCAGCAAAGGCCTGAGCTTCATCCCCACCTGGTTCATTAATGTCCTTTAGGGAAGGAAATCTGCCATCCTTACCCAGTCTGTGATATATGGCTCCAGACCCACAGCAATGTGGTTGACTTTTAACTGCCCTCTGAAATGGCCTAGCAAGCAACTCTGTTGTATAGGGATGGGCAATAAATGATGGGCTTGCCCACATCCTGTGAATGAATTTTAAAAAAGCAGCATCTTTGAGAAAGGAGGGGTGAAAACTAGAAAAAATATAAATGAGGCAAAAGCTGGAATATTTTCAAGGATTTCCTGTGATATTTTAAGAGTAAAAATATACTCGCATTTCCTAGAATGATTGCTCCACAATGCTGAGCAGTTGCATCAAAAAAACATGATAGAGCCACGCTACAATGTGTGGATGCAGAAGTTTGTAGCTGACAAGCTGTAAGCCACCGAGGTCGAAGCCTCTTTAAAATTTCAGGGACATGCCACGCTCATGAGGATGAATGGTAAAAGAATCAATGTGCAGTTACCCATAAAAAAGAGGAATTGCCGACCACCCCAACTGTAACAGATCACCCAGTCCTGGCTCCACTCCGGTGCGCGATGTGACTTGGCCTGGCTGCTGACCACTACGATCAGGTGTGTAGATAACATGGATACCGAATATCTGGACCAGCAGCACACTGTGGATATCCCTGTATGGATGTATCACCTGAGGAATAAAAGATGAAATCAAACACGATGGACAAGGGGACGTTTTTGTTGGGCTCTGCTTCTGCCACGGAGGCTTGGGTGGATGAGAGTGCGGATTGGACAGCAGGGCGATTCCGATTTGGAAATGCTCCTGATTTTCAGGCCATTCATTTTAATGACCAGAAAATCACGAGCACTGCAATCAGGCACGCTGACTTCCACACCTGGTACTGCAATCCGTGCTCCTGTTGGGGAAGACTCGGTGCCAGAATTAGAGCCGTGCAAAATTTAACTTAGAATATACAGGAAACTCTTGTTTAAACGGCACCTAAATATCCGGGATTCTCTATTAACTGGCAAAATTCTCACTCCGAAAACAACACCTCAATAACCGGCAATGTTGCCGAGTCCGAGTCTCCCGCGGTGGCCGAGTTAGTCAGTGGGGGTAGTTCTCCAAACTGCCACTACTCGGCTTCTTGGCGCTGTCGGGAGTCGGAACACCTCAATACCCCTGTAACAGGAGTCTGACTCTCCCACGCTGCCGATAGTCTCTTCTGATCCGCAATTTTACAGGGGTACTGTGTGTCTCCCACGCTGCTGGTAGTCATTGCATTGCATTACCCTCAACTGGCAGTACTGTACTTAATCAAGCATCTTCCACCATCCATTTAACACAACATTCTGTAGGTGAGTACCCAATTACTGTATACTGCACATTTCTTGATTTTTTAAAATTTTTCTTTGTTAAAAATAGCCTCGGTAGATAACCCTCTCCGTCATCCGGAATTTTTGATCAACCGGCAACACGCCGGTCCCGTCGGTGCCGGATAAGAAGGCAAATGGTATGTTGGCCTTCGTAGCAAGAGGGTTTGAGTACAGGAACAAGGATGTCTTACTGCAGTTGTACAGGGCCTTGGTGAGACCACATCTTGAGTATTGTGTGCCGTTTTGGTCGCCTTATCTGAGGAAGGATGTTCTTGCCATGGAAGGAGTTCAGCGAAGATTCACCAGGCTGATACCTGGGATGGCAGGAATGACGTATGAGGAGAGATTGGGTCGATTGGGCTTGTACTCGCTGGGGAGAAAGCAGGGACCAGGTACTGAAATTGGATGATCAGCCATGATCGCATTGAATGGTGGAGCAGGCTCGAGGGGCCGAATGGCCTACTCCTGCTCCTATCTTCTATGTTTCTATATCAAAGAGTTTCCTGTATTAGTTACCAGTCTTTACTGGTTAAGAACTGTGTTAAACAGCACAATCAATGGACAGTTTGCATCAGTTCTACATCCTTTCCCATTTTACACTATGAACAAACATTTAATACTGAACTGAAAAACTGCCAAGAATTACTTTTGAAGCATATTTTTGGTAAGCAAAAATGACAGCCAATTTTGCTCACATCACTGGCTCAGAAACAGCAATGAGATGAATGACCAGTTAATCTATTTTTGGTCATGTTTTTGAGGGATAAATGTTGGCCAGGACACCAGAAGAACTCTCGTGCTCTTTTTCGAATGCTGCTGTGGGATTTTTTTTTAATGTCTCATCTGAAAGTCGGCACCTCTGACAATGCAGTATTCCGTCAGTACCGCACTGAAGTATCAGCTTAGATTATGTACTCAAATCCTGTTGTGTGGTTTGAACCTATAACCTTCTGACTTGAGAATGCTACCACTGAGTCAAGCTGACACCTATTGGTGAGCCACACAAAATGAAAAAAAATCTGAAATTCAGAATAAAATGTGCCTTTGAACTGGCTAATTCTCATCAACAGCTGAACTTGTCATTTGCTTACATAACAACAGTCACAACAGGCCAAAAGTAATTCACTGCTTCCGAGCCACTTTGAAACATTTTTCACGACTTAATAAGGCACTATATAAATGTAAATATTTAAAAAAATTATTATTCCTGCTCCCTACCCAAGGCGGATCTATCCATCGAGGTGATCGCTGAAGGCTGGCAAAGTCATGTTGACGGGTCAAGAATTTCTCATCTCCGCCCCTGGATTCAGCTGTCTCAGGCAGTCGTAATGTGTCACCTCCTTTCAGGATTCTGGCAAAAGCGTTCACGTAAAGGCCATCCCCTGTCCAAGAGCAAAACGAAGTTTAGGAAAAAAATTAGTTAACTGAACAAAGTGAATTGTCTAACACTACAGTTGTAATAGATTAGTTAATTTACATTCATGAATGCAAACATGTAATGGACACTTTCATGCCATAAACTATGATATTAATTAACAAAGCATCTAAATACCTATTTAAAAAAAAATTGTTCTTGGAATGTGGGAAATACTGGCAAAGCAGCATTTACTGCCCATCCCTGGTTGTCCTAATGGTATTAAGAGTCAACCACAATGTGTGGGGAGTCACATGTAGGTCAGGCAGGATATGGGGTGGGGTGGGGTGGGGTGGGGACAGTGGGGTGGCAGCTTCCCTTCCCTTCTCTTCCCTGAGCGACATTAGTGAACCAGTTGGGTTTTTACAACAATCCAGCAGCTTTCATGGTCATTTTTGTTTCTGGTGCTAGTTTACAAATGACCAGATTTATTGTTTTCAATTTCACAACTTGATTTGAACTCACAATCTCTGGGGTTCTAGTCCAATACCATCGCCATTAGGCTACAGTACCTACATTCGATTACTCTGTAATTACGTAAAACATCACAAAAATGGTAAGACTGAAAAGTTGGGGAATAACAGCCTATAAGACAAAAAAAAATCTGATTTAAAAAAATGAATAACTAATTTGTCTCGTATGCTAGATCAATAAACAAACCTCCCATCTCCTACGATCTGAAGTGCATCTTTTTCTGCCCAATATCTAGGTAAATGATAACAAGACCCAGGCATCGCAACAGAGAACCCACAGTCCGTACACCAGCTATTGGAATGCATCATTGAAGCAGACTGAATGTAGACTCAAACAGGCTGCAACTCAAGCTCTAAACCAACAGTATAACAGGTGACTGAACAGCATATTGTATGACACAGTAAATCACTTCGCTATACTCCATACATATAATAATAATAAACTGCTAATTTCCTATCTAAACAGAGGCCTTAAAGGAGAAGTGCACTTTTTGGCTGTGAAACATGCTACAGTTTCAAAACTAGCCTAAGCCTCTCCGCTGGCTAGTACAATCCTAAATACAGCAAACACAGAACCTTTCCGCTGGCCCGAAAGCTCAAAACTGACTCTCAGGTAAATAGGCTTTCCACAGAAATACAACTCAAACCTCTTTGTAGTTATAACCTCTTGCGCATCCCCGATTTCCTTCGCTCCACCATTGGCGGCCGTGCCTTCAGCTGCCTCGGCCCTAAGCTCTGGAATTCCCTCCCTAAACCTCTCTGCCCCTCTACCTCTCTCTCCTCTTTTAAGTCGCTCCTTAAAACCCGCCTCATTGACCAAGCTTTTGTTCACTGGTCCTACTATCACTTTGTGTGGCTCGCTGTCAAATATTTTCTGACAACGCTGCTGTGAAGCACCTTGGGATGTTTTACTACATTAAAGGCGCTATATAAATGCAAGTGGTTGTTGTTATAGTGAAACAAAAGGCAGCATTACACTTACCAATTATAAATCTATAGCCAATCTTTGATAATGGTATATGATGCTTGCCATACAATGTGAAATCAATCATTTAATCCAATTAGCATCTTTACTCTTGCTATTATGCTTTCCCTAACACTTCACACCTTGTGAAGCCTACCACAAACAGCCCATCTGAATTCTGAACTCCTGGCTTTTCGTTCGAGAAATATCCTGTGTGACTTTTAACCCCTCACATGTTGTTTTCAACAATAAAAAATACAAGTTAAAAATTCAACCACAGGCAAGAATCCATTTTTTTTGGTCAACCCATATTACATTTGTGTTGTGGGATTGAAGTACAGAATAATGCACGGACCTTTCAACCCATAGACTTGGGCAATTCGAAGACGGATTCCAGCTCGTTGGTGATATCGAACCATGCGGAGTGTACTAAGGTATGCGGGTGGCTGTTGAGGCAAGAGGTGTTTCCTGCCATCTAGTCTTTCCTCGTACCAGGCCATCCACTGTTCAGGAGGAACTGTAGAGACAGCAAAGGTTTTATAGGAGAATAGACACTGCATTCCAAACATACTTATTGTCTAGGCCTTACACAAACGGCATTCAGATCAAGCTTCCAAAGATCATCATGGTAAAGGTCTGGCAAGACATTTTGCTATATTAAGATACAACAGATTGCAACAACACAGTCAGCCACATGGATGCACAAAAGCCCAGAGTCAGATAGGGTGTGGCAAGGCCATGGAGGGAATTGTAAGCATGAGTACTCATGAGGCACTACAAATGTATTGGATATAAGACAGTCACATGTAAATGAGAAAGAGAAGTTAATCTTTCAGGTGTGATCAGGTACCACAATGAATTTAAAATCCTAGTCCTTGCTTTCATTTCCCTCCATGGCCTCGCCACACCCAATCTTGGCAACTTCCCCCATCCCAGCCATGATGTTTGTCCCTCTAACTTTGGGCTCCTATACACCTGCATTCTCTGTTCCTCCATCTCTGATTGAGCTCTCAGCCATCTTAGCTCTACTTTCTGGAAATTCCTTCACTTCACACCTCCCCCCCCCCCCCACCCCATCATTAAAAAAACTCCTCAAAACCTATATTTTCGACCACGCTTATGGTCAACTCTCCTAACTCCCACTACTGCTCGGTGTCTGCACTGAGTTCCTTCTATGTGAAGCACCTTGGAACATTCATTATGTCCAAAGGCACTAAATAAATGCAAGCTGTTATTGCACAGGTACAGTAAAACAAACTTTGTGACTGGCAGGATCAGTACAATGATAACATTATGGCCACAACTGATACTTTGATATCTTCATCTTTGAAGCATGTATGATTAACATATAGCTCAGCAGTGACTCTTTATTCTGCAAGGCACTTTGAAGCATTGACATCTCTCAGATCAAAGGTTAGTACCAGCAACACTAGAAACACTGAAGCAGTTCAAATCTCTTATTAAAACTTACCTCCTGTTCTGTGATGACTTTAAAAAAGTATATCTTTGAGGACTGAACTAACCCGCTATCCTTTCATCTCTGGGCTCCATGTTCAAAGTCAACCCAAGCTGATGGATAAAAGTTTCCTCTACCTACTGGTTGTAACATATGAGATGTTTCAGAGTCTCAACTCAAGTGCTAGTGTAAGTCTTAGGGGATATGAGCCCACAACTAAAAAACTGCCCGAACTGAGAAAAGAATTAGCATCCTCGAAGAGGTCACAACATAGAGCAAATAAGGAGAAATACCGGCAGGAGGGTCGGTACCCAGAGGACACAGATTTAAGATAATTGGCAAAAGAACCAGAGGGGAGATGAGAAGAATTTTTTTTAACGCAGCGAGTTGTTACGGTCTGGAATGCGCTGCCTGAAAGGGTGGTGAAAGCAGATTCAATAGTATCCTTCAAAGGGGAATTGGATAAATACATGAAAAGGGAAAAAAAATTGCAAGACTATGAGGAAAGAGCAGGGGAGTGGAACTAATTGGATAGCTCTTTCAAACAGCCAGCACAGGCATGATGGGCCGAATGGCCTCCTTCTGTGCTGTATGATTCTATGAAATTGGCTGGTTGATGACAGTGATTGTTTGATTACCCAACACTAACACTGCTCACCACAATCACAAGTACAGATGAGGGAGGTTGTTCAGGCCATCGAGTTCATCCTTCCAAAGAAACCTAGGATCATCACAGAATCACAGAAGAATCACAGAAACCCCACAGTGCAGATAGAGGCCATTTCGGCCCATCGAGCCTGCACCGACACATATCCCACCCGATCCCCGTAACCCCTACACCAACGCATATCCCCGTAACCCCACGTATTTAATCCCCCTAACACTAAGGGTCAATTTATCATAGCCAATCAACCTAACCCGCACATCTTTGGACATCCTCCCCAACAAAGCACCTAACTGCCTCTTGAATAACTCCAGGGTTTTTGCCTCTGCTATTCTACCTGGTAGATTATTTCAGGTATTGATATTTGTGCGAAGAAGTGTTTCCTGGACTTGCCTTTTACCAATTTGTATTTAAGTCCCCCCAATCCTGCAGTCATGGGTGAACTGGAAATAGTGCCCAAGATTAACCTTTCTATTCCACTTAGCACTTTATGTAAGCACCTCTTTAAAGGCCCCATTTCATTCGAATTCTCAGGGCTGATGAGTCCAATTTTTCTAACTTTTCCTAACTCAATCTTCTGACACTGGGATTGTTGTGTATGTACCTTTAAGAGAGAACTGTTTTACAGCTCCTGTATACTGTAGTACCGGCAGTGACCACACCTGTATATAAAGCCGGAGCAGGCTTCTGTACTTCAGTCGTGAGACTACTCTACTCTAGTAAACACCTGTTGATTGTTAAGTTACAGCCTCCGTGTAGTTCTTGGGGAAACATCCTATTTAAAGAATCACGGGTCTAACAGGGATGAGGACCAAAATTTAAAAAGAAATAAAGGTACACGTCACAGCAGTGCAGGAACATGCAAACAATCAATTCCATTCACTCTGATATCACTTGTTGGGCCCAGATTAAAGGTGAAATTTCCCCTTTTGTCCTCATGCCAGTTTTTTTGCTGGAATTATCCACCAGAAGATTTCACCCTGCAGCTATCCATGCAATATGCTTTCAATCTGAAATATACTTAGTCATGAAATTTATAGACATACTTAACTCTTATAAATCCTGAAGATAAGTTAGAGATTGACATAAGAGAAGTTTGCATTTATATAGTGCCTTTCACAACCTCAGGATGTCCCAAAGTGCTTTACAGTCAATTAAGTCATTTTGAAGTGTAGTCACTGTTGTAATGTAGGAAACGCGGCAGCCAATTTGCACACAGCAAGATTCCACAAACAGCAATGTGATAATGACCAGATAATCTATTTTTAGTGATGCAGGTTGAGGGGTAACTATTGGCCCCAGGACACCAGAAGGAACTCCCCAGCTCTTCTTTGAAATAGTGCAATGGGATCTTTTATGTCCACCTGAGAGGGCAAACGGGGCCTTGGTTTAACGTCTCATCTGTAAGACGGCACCACAGACAATGCAGCACCCGCTTAGTACTGCACTGAAGTGTCAGCCTAGATTTTTGTGCTCAAATCTCTGGAGTGGGGCTCAAACCCACAACCTTCTGATGCAGACGAACAGGTGTACTAACCTCAAGCAGTGGGGTTGAAGGACATGTACCACTTTGAAAGCAATAACTGACCATCCACCATGCATATTCAGTACTGTAGCCACTATGCACAATGACCAAAGGTTAGAGCCAGTCTCCATAATTGTATTATTCAAAGTTGAGAGACACTTAATGCCAAGTGGTCAAGCCAAGAATAAAAATGAGACAAAAGGAAGGACTTGCATTTCTATAGCGCCTTTCACAACCATCGGACGTCCCAAAGCACTTTACAGCCAATTAAGTACTTAAAAAAAAAGTGTAGTCACTGTTGTAATGTAGGAAAATGTTTTAAATTACTGCCAAGAAACCTAAGTGACAGGTGTATGGCAAAGTACTGGACACCACCAAGGCTGAAAGGAGTAGGAGAGATAATAAGGGAGATATCAGCCAGTAATGGTTAGGTGATAGCAAACTTGGGTTTTAAAATCTTGTAGATTGCAGAATGATTTGAGTGAATGTCCCTCAAAATGAGAAGTGGTTGATGAGCCTGGGCATAGATTTTCTCCATGACGTGTACCCTACTTAAACATCTCTCTCACCCTCCTTTAAGACGCTCTTTAAAACCTACCTCTTTTGAGCAAGCTTATGGCCACCTGTCCTAATACAGGTAGACTATCCTTTATCCGAAAACCTTGGGACCAGCTGTGTTTCGGTTTTCGGAATTTTTCGGATTTCAGAAGGTTTTCATCTCCGTATCTGACAACAAACACTGTTGCTTAGCAACAGCTTGTAAACACTCGGGCCCTGCCTTGGAAGCGTCTCTGAAGCTGTTGCTAAGCTACAGAGACTCTTTCCACAGCCTGACTGTTTAAAAAAAATGCTAGGGGAAGAAAAAAAACCTAACAAAACGGCTGCTGATTTCTGCCGTTAGATCGAGGTTTCCGGCTCCCCCTGCTCCGTATCTGAATTCCTTGACTTAGCGGGGGTCTGGGGCTCGACTGCCGCCGCCAGTTGTGGGCTCCTACACTAAGCTGGCCCGCAAATCAGGTCGGGGGGGGAAGAAAAGACTATCGGACGGGCCGCTGCAGCTATCGGACGGGCCGCTGTATTGTTGGGTTCACTCTCCCGGTACCTCCTTCACACTGCCCGGCTCGGCCTGCAATCTCCTACCCAGGAGGGAACTCTGTGACCCTCTGCTCTGCTCACAGGGAAAGGCAGAGCTCCTGGACCACTCCTGTCATGTTTGGCGCCACTCGGGTCATGTCGTGCGCACAACTTACGCTCCACGAAAAAACTTTCGGTTATTCGAGGTTTTCGGTTTTCGGAAGTGCGGATAAAGGATAGTCTACCTGTATCTCCTTATGTGGCCCAGTGTTAAATTTTGTTTGATAACGCTCCTGTAAAGCGCCTTGGGACGTTTTATTATGCTAAAGGCGCTATATAAATGCAAGTTGTTGTTGTTATATCATTACCTGTGATTGATCATTTTGTAAAGGCATGCAAGTCCATTAATTAATTGATCCAAATGTCTGTAGGAAATAGGAGTGCGTCACCCGCTTTCCCATTCTGATCAATCATGGCAGGTTAAAACACAACAGAAACAGTGCATCAGATTAAAGAGTCTCCGAGAACAATACCGTAGCAATATTATTTGCCCTGGTGGCTTGCCCTCTTCTAGCCTGCTGTCTGCACAGCATGTGGGCTAGGAACAATACAGTGCAGTTAATTAAGCCAGTCCAGTAGAGGTCAGTGCACGGCATTGATTTCTGAATGCAACCAAATAGCTCCAATATTGAGCTACCATTTTATGCTGCAGCTACAAAATCACATTTTGGTAAATTTCCAGCCAAACAAAGTGGTCTAATGTAAATGGTAGAGAGTTATTTACTGCAGTTGTACATATTCTCGTGTATAAAATCCCACCTCTTGACCCTAGAGTTGGGCTGAGGTCATGAATCGGTTGATGGAAACCTCCTGCCCTTTTCCTACAAGGAAAGAAAACAGTGCATTCATCGAGCAGGTAACTCAATATGACCTTGGTACAATGCCTGGGAAATTCCATCCAGTTCAAAACATCCTGAAATTGATCTTAAAAGGGGCAGGTCTATTTGTTCTAATGTTCTCCCTCTCCTCTACTGAATAGATACATTGCAGCTCTCTGATACACAACTCGTCATTCGTGAGTCTGGACCTCGAGTGTCAGCAGGCATCACAGTTGCATCCAAAGCTGTTCCCACCTGATGAACGCTTCCAGCAAGAGTCAGTGGACAACAGTGCATTCTCTGGGACACTGAGGTCCATTGTAGCATCACAACTACTGGCCTAGCTGAAATCAACCAACTTAGCACAGACTGGAAATCAAAACTGAGACCTTCTGACTCCCTTTTGTCACTAAAGCATCCAGGGAGTTCTGTGGACGGAGCAGGATTGACAGATGCAAGGGCCTTTTTAGATTGCATACTTTCATATGTCAGTATGGCAATGACATTACACACATGCCACATAAATGATGTACTTTGGTTCATGTCATTATTTTGTGCATTAACGAATAAACAAGATAAAGTTTGTCAAACATAGTTTTCAAGATGATACTCCTTCAACATTTAGGAATAGGTTAGAGAGATGGTTGAAGGAGAGGGTAATAAAAGGCATATGGGAACAGAGCGCACACATGGGATTAGGACTACTGCTTGCATAGAGGATAAACACCAACACGGACTGGTTGGGCTGTTGTAGGTGGGAGGTTATGTGATGCAACCTCCAGGAATACATCCACCCAGAGTTGGCAACCCTATTGTGCGCTGAATTAGCTGATCTCACCTAGCCTGGCAGTGGTGCTGCTACATTTGGCTGGGATAGGTGGAGGAAAATCAGTCAAAGCTCCCACTCTTGATCACGATCTGACCATCCCTGCTAGAAGTGCGTGTGTGTATATAGAGGACAGGACGGGATACAGCTATGATGATGCACACCAAGGGCTGGATTTTGATACTGGAGGCGTGTAGGAGGCGGTACTACAACTTTTGGGGTTGTAGTCCCACCTCCATCGAGTTGTGGCCAACACACTCGATTTTCACTTGATTGACCTTGTTGAGCCCACCCAGCGGGCTCAGCAGGCCAATTAAGGGCCACCCGGCAACAGGTGACGTCACAGATTGACATTTCATCTGTCAAGAGCTTTTGACAGATGAAATATCAGCGTTTGACAGCGCTTTGAAGCTGTCAAACACTGACAATCTGTACTCCAAGTTAATTCCTTCCTCTCAGGCTGATTTAGAGATCTCTCCAGAACAGAAAGCTGAATGCTGCAGATTTTGACAGCTCGCGGCCATTCTGCTTTCTGTGCCGGTGAGATGAGGGACTCCCGAGACCTGAAGGAAGGAAGGCTGTAAAGGTAAGTAAAGGTAAGTAAAACTTATTTAAACACTTTACACACACCAAACACACTTACCTCTGCACTCATGCACACATTACTCACCTGAACACCGGACATCTCGAACCCTCCAAGCCCTTCAGCCCGACGGTCCGCCTCGCTAACGTGGCGTGGTTTGGAGCCGTTGGGAACCCCACACTTCAGGAATAAAAATAGGGATTAGGCTAAAAACTGCCTGTTAGCTACCTGTTAACAAGCAGTTAATTGGCACTAATCCCCTTCCCGCCTTGGGGAGGCGGCTTCCAGCACAGGTCAGGTTTCTGCCTCCTTTGAAACTGGCATGGAGGCGGGTTGGGGGCGGGATGAGTTTGTGCCCCCCGATTTCGCAATTTTAACCCCCCACACGCCTCCAATCCCGCCTCCACGGCCCAATGAAAATCCTGCCCCAAGAGTCTGCTGATGCCCACTGTATAGATCCACACGTGAACAATGGTCAGAAGTAAATGCTTTCAGGAGAGGAAGGAATAGGGGAATGGGAAGTGGTGAGAAAAAAAAAATTGTGCCCATTGAAACTGGGAATGTATCTATTACATTGTTATCAAGTAAGTGTCTTGAAAATCATTGCAGTGCTCCATTTGAAGGCGCAGAAATATATCCTTTTTTCCCCCAGTTTTTTCCCGTGTCTCCTGAATACCCCTGACTTTTGCTTGGATATGGTTCCATCACAGTCGAGCACGATCAGCAAATTCAGCACCAAAATGGGAATACACCCGAAAGTCCTTACCTTGAGTCTGCTCCTTGCTCATTAACTGTGCTGCTGCATTACCCACAGAGACTGGGAACTCCTTGTCCTGCTGGAAGGATGAGATCATCTCCAGCTCGGATTCATTTGGTTTTGCGTCCTCTGTGAAGTAATATTCACTCAGATAGTCTGGAGGGGGCACGGGATCCTGGCCAAAGCAGAGAAAAACATGGACATTTTGTAAGGGATGTCACTGTTGTATTTATTTTTGATACTGATCTAGAGGGATCAGATGGAAAGGGACACAAGTACAACTGAGATATCAATTGCAGAAAGAAACTTAACTACACCACGCAAGTGGCAGTTTCTATTTTGCCTTCAGTAGTCTCGCCCACATTCAGACACCTTGAGCTGGTAGAATAGAAAAGGTAAGCTCCCTTGATTGCACAGTGGGTAAAGGTTCCCACTTGCTGTAGTATTAGGATAGAAAGAACAGAATATCCCAGAAATAAATACAGAAAATGCTTGAAATACTCAGCATGTCAGGCAGCATCTATGGAGAGAGAAACAGAGTTAATGGGCTGGATTTTGATACTGGAGGCGTGTAGGAGGCGGGACTACAACTTTTGGGGTTGTAGTCCTGCCTCCATCGAGTTGTGGCCAACCCACTCGATTTTCACTTGATTGACCTTGTTGAGCCCGCCCAGCGGGCTCAGCAGGCCAATTAAGGGCCACCCGGCAACAGGTGATGTCACAGATTGACATTTCATCTGTCAAGAGCTTTGAAGCTGTCAAACACTGACAATCTGTACTCCAAGTTAATTCCTTCCTCTCAGGCTGATTTAGAGATCTCTCCAGAACAGAAAGCTGAATGCTTCAACTTTTGACAGCTCACAGCCATTCTGCTTTCTGTGCCGGTGAGATGAGGGACTCCCGAGACCTGAAGGAAGGAAGGCTGTAAAGGTAAGTAAAGGTAATTACACTTCTTTAAACACTTTACACACACCAAACACACTTACCTCTGCACTCATGCACCCATCATTCACCTGAACACCGAACATCTCGAACCCTCCAAGCCCTTCAGCCCGACGGTCCAACTCGCTAACTTGGCATGGTTTGGAGCCGTCGGGAATCCCACACTTCAGGAGTAAAAATAGGGATTAGGCTAAAAACTGCCTGTTAACAGGCAGTTAATTGGCACTAATCCCCTTCCCGCCTCGGGGAGGCAGGTCCCAGCACAGGTCGGGTATCCGCCTCCTTTGAAACTGGCATGGAGGCGGGTTGGGGGCGGGATGGGTTCGTGCCCCCGGATTTCGCGATTTTCACCCCCCACACAGCTCCAATCCCGCCTCCACGGCCCAATGAAAATCCTGCCCAATGTTTCTGGGTGATGATGCCCCCCACCAAGTCGTGCTCCCTTATCCCAAGGGCCTGGTTTGGGGCGGGTGGAGGATCCACCCCTCCAGAGGTCATCCTGGAAACTGCAGCGCAATGCTGAGACCCTGCATATCCATGTCCTGGCCTAGATCTTTGGCCCTTCCAACGCACTCTCACCAAAGTTACAGCGGGAGTTTGCCAGAAAGGGCCGAAGACCTTCAGCGCCAAAGTTTACTGACCAACGTTCTGGCCACAATCAACACCAGCTAACACAGATTAACTGGTTATTCATCATACTGCTGTTTGTGCGATCTTGTGGTCTGCAAAATGCATGCTTTGTGTATCCATACAAGTACAGTAGCTGCACTTCAAAGTAGTTCATTATTGTGAAGCACTTTGAGACATTTCTGATAGATGTCATAAGGCAAATTCCATTCATTCCTTATAAGAACCACTTCTTACAAAAGTGAATTGTTTATCATCACTATAGCTACACAAATACTGAACTAACTTCCTGACTTATGATTGAGCTGAATTAACCTGTGTGTGTGGTAAAAGCCGGATTAACAAACTGCAGCAGGGAATTGTAGGTTGATGATTCAGTGATGATGCAGTGAGAGGAGTCTGTTCTTTTGATGGCATCCCTCTTCTCAATTTGAGCTGGAATCCTCCAACATTTAACTCTCCACGTTCATTGAACAAGGAAACCATGGTGTTGCCTGCAAAAATCAAACGGTAAATAAACAGAGGCCCAAACAGGGAAGAGAGCAATGTTGGGCCCAATAGCTCTTGAGTGCCCAGTTATCCGAGACTTGCAGGCGGTGTATTTCCCTTACAGCTACAGTATGTGCTCATTTAAATTTTATAATCGGTTTTAAAATAAGCTCCATCTAGTGGCTGGTTGTATTTCATTTCCCTTTATGGTGACTTTTTGGAGTGATAGACCACTGGGGCGTAGCTCATTAAACCAACAGACAGGCTATTTAACAGGGTTTCATTGAACAGTGAAATATCAATGAGCTTGAACAGAAATTATATTTAATTGTTATGATTTTATAAGATTGAAATATTCTTGTAATTTCACTTAGGAAGAATTCTTCTGGTCCCTATTGTAGTGATATTATAACTGCATTCATGAAGATTCACTTTGGTCAGAATATATATAGCAAAACTGCACATGGGTTACAAAAATAACATATTTCACTAGAAATACAGATTATACAAAATCTTCATGAATACATTTACAATGTGGCTACAATAGCAACCAAAGCAATTCTTCCTTTTATATATACATGATGATTTTTTTTAAAGCACAGGTTTCCTTTTTCTCTCTTGTCAGTCTCCCTGCACCATGCACTGTCCCCAGTCAAGAACACAAGTCATCTCTTAGGGCTGGGACAGCATTGTATGGAGCCACCGACAGGTGCAGAGAATGGGTGGATCTCCCCCACCCCCCACACACCCACTGCTTCCTCCTTCTCTCCCCCTCGTGGTGAAGCACTTGGCTTCTGCACAGCACTTCATCACAATGTTATCATTCCAGGATAGTGAAGTTGAGTTTGGAAACTTGCCATATGATGAATCATGACTTGAACCTGAGTTGTGCCACCCTGTGACACACAATGCCCGCCCGTAATAGCCACTAGGAAATAATGACATAACATATGAAAGGCCTGGGACATGCACTGAAAAAAAAGACACTACACAACAGGATGACAGCAACAGGCGGATCAGTCAGCCACCTCCTGTAAATTCATCCAACAATTTCTTTGTCCACTTCATTAATGAGCTAGAGATGGATTCGCTGACTTTAATAAATAACAGTTGTGACAGCTTTAGTTAATGATATTCAGTGGAAGTCCAGAAGCATATTTGTTATTAAGCTTACTTGAAAAGACAGCCCCCTACCTGCCTGAGTTGCAGTCACACCCTCCTGTCCCTGACCACTAACCAGACCTGTACCACTACCTAACCTAAGGGGTGTGACTGCCTCCTGGATCAAAGTGTCCAGGTAACTCTCAAAGGAAGAGGCTTATAATGTTGCCAAAAAGAGTAGTAAGCCTGAGGATTGGGAGGATTTTAGAATTCAACAAAGGAGGATCTAGAAATTGATAAAGAAAGGGAAAATAGAATATAAGAGTAAACTAGCGAGAGACATAAAAACAGACTGTAAAAGCTTCTATAGGTATGTTAAAAAGGAAAATATTAGCAAAAGTAAAAGAGGGTCCCTTACAGGCTGAGACAGGAGAAATTATAATGGGGAATAAGGAAATGGCAGAGAAATTAAACAAATATTTTGGGCTGGATTTTACCAGCCCTGACGAGGCGGGTCTGGAAGCAGGACTGCTGGGAAAATCAAAAAGAATGGGAGCAGGTCTGTAGTTAACAGGCAGTTAAGAGGCTTTTTCCCATTTTGAGACTTCTGCTGCGGGCTTCCCGACGTCGGAGAACCACGCCAGGGTAAGTGAGGCGTGATGTGGGTCTGTTGTAATGTTTGTGTATAGATGACAGCTGCAGAAGTGGTGTGAAGGATGCAATGGGACACTGGTGAGTATCAGAGGTAAATGTTGGGAAAGTCATTTTTAATGTGTTTAGATTTTTCTGAAGGTGACAAGCTCTGAAGTGTTTGTGTGGCCTCACCTCATTGGGAGAAGTGACAGATCGCTTCTGTGCCCTCACCTGCAGCTGCCATCTGTTTTATCCTAAGGAAAGAGTCATTGGAGAGCCTAGGTGCAAGGGCTCACCTTTATACAGTGATTATCAGTGTTTGACAGCACCTCAATGCTGTCAAACGCTGTCAAAAATAAATGGTTCATGTCCCTTTAATAAAACCGGCAGATGAAGCGTCATCAACTGATGTCATCTGACACTGGCTTTCCATTAATTGGCCAGCAAGCCCGCAGGGCGGGCTTAACAAGGCCAATCAGGGGAAAATAGCGTCAATGCGTCAGATGTCGCTGGGGACTAGAACCCGGAAGGCAGCAGTCCCGCCCCCAACTCATCTCAGCAGGTAAAATCCAGTCCTTTGTGTCTGTCTTCACGGAAGAAAATGCAAAAAAACTTCCCGGAAATAGTGGAGAACCAAGGGTCTAGCGAGAATGAGGAACTGAAAGAAATTAGTATTAGTAAAAAGCAGTACTGGAGAAATTCCTCTGGACCTGATGGCCTACACGCTAGGGTTTTGAAAGAGGTGGCTATAGAGATAGTGGATGCATTGGTTGTCATTTTCCAAAATTCCATAGATTCTAGAACGGTTCCCGCGGATTGGAAGGAAGCAAATGTAACCCCACTATTTAAGAAAGGAGGGAGAGAGAAAACGGGGAACTACAGACCAGTTAGCCTGACAGCAGTAGTAGGAAAAATGCTAGAATCTATTATTAAGAATGTGGTAACAGGGCACTTAGAAAATAATAATAGGATTGGACACAGTCAACACGGAATTATGAAAGGGAAATCATGTTTGATGAATTTGTTAAGAGTTTGTTGAGGTTGTAACTAGTAGAATAGATAAGGGGGAACCAGTGGATGTGGTGTATTTGGATTTTCAGAAGGCATTCGATAAGGTGTCACACAAGAGGTTATTAAACAAAGTTAGAGCTCATGGGATTGGAGGTAATATACCAGCATGGATTGAGGATTGGTTAACGGACAGAAAACAGAGTAGGAATAGACGGGTCATTTTCGGGTTGGCAGGCTGTAACTAGTGGGGTACCGCAAGGATCAGTGCTTGGGCCTCAGCTGTTCACAATCTACATCAATGATTTGGATGAGGGGACCAAATGTAATATATCCAAGTTTGCTGATAATACAAAGCTAGGTGGGAATGTAACTTTTGATGAGGATGCAAGGAGGCTTCATCTGGGGATATAGACAAGCTAAGTGAGTGGGCAAGAACATGGCAAATGGAATATAATATGGAGAAATGTGAAGTTATCCACTTTGGTAGGAAAAATAGAAAAGCAGAGTAATTTTTAAATGGTGAGAAATTGGGAAATGTTGGTGTTCAAAGGGACCTGGGTGTCATAAGAACATAAGAAATAGGAGCAGGAGTAGACCATTCGGCCCCTTGAGCCTGCTCCGCCATTCAATAAGATCATGGCTGATCTGATCTTGGCCTCAACTCCACTTTTCTGCCTGTTCCCCATAACCTTTGACTCCCCTGTAGTTCAAAAATCTGTCTATCTCAGCCTTGAATATATTCAATGACTCAGCCTCCACAGCTCTCTGGGGTAGAGAATTCCAAAGATTCACGACCCTCTGAGAGAAGAAATTCCTCCTCATCTCCGTCTTAAATGGGCGACACCTTATTCTGAAACGATGCCCCCTGGCTCTAGATTCCCCCACGAGGGGAAACATTCTCTCAGCATCTACCCTGTCAAACCCCTTCAAAATCTTATATGCTTCAATAAGATCACCTCTCATCTTCTAAACTCCAATGAGTATAGGTCCAACCTGCTCAACCTTTCCTCAGAAGACAACCCCTTCATCCCTGGAATCAACCTAGTGAACCTTCTCTGAACTGCCTCCAATGCAAGTATATCCCTCCTTAAATAGGGAGACCAAAACTGTACGCAGTACTCCAGGTGTGGTCTCACCAACGCCCTGTACAGTTGTAGCAAGGCTTTCCTACTTTTATACTCCATCCCCCTTGCAATAAAGGCCAACATTGCATTTGCCTTCCTAATTACTTGCTGTACCTGCATGTTAACGTTTTGTGTTTCATGTACGAGGGCACTCAGATCCCTCTGTACCGCAGCATTCTGTTGTCTCTCTCCATTTAAATAATATTTTGCTTTTCTATTCTTCCTACCAAAGTGGATAACCTCACATTTTCCCACATTATACTTCATCTGCCAAATTTTTGCCCACTCACTTAACCTATCTATATCCCTTTGCAGACTCTTTGTGTCCTCCTCACAACTTGCTTCCCCACCTATCTTTGTATCATCAGCAAATTTGGCTACAGTACCCTCGGTCCCTTCATCCAAGTCATTAATATAGATTGTAAATAGTTGAGGCCCCAGCACTGATCCATGTGGCACCCCACTAGTTACAGTTTGCCAACCTGAAAATGACCCACTTATCCCGACTCTTTGTTTTCTGTTAGTTAGCCAATCCTCTATCCATCCATGCTAATATATTACCCCCAACACCAGGAGTTCTTATCTTGTGCAGTAACCTTTTATATGGCACCTTATCGAATGCCTTTTGGAAATCCAAATACACTACATCTACTGGTTCCCCTTTATCCACCCTGCTCGTTACATCCTAAAAGAACTCTAATAAATTTGTCAAACACGATTTCCCCTTCATAAAACCATGTTGACTCTGCTTAATTGTATTATGATTTTCTAAAGGTCCTGCTACTACTTCCTAATACTGTAATGGATTCCAGCATTTTCCCAATGACAGATGTTAGGCTAATTGGCCTATAGTTTCCTGCTTTCTGTCTCCCTCCTTTCTTGAATAGGAGCATTACATTTGCGGTTTTCCAATCCTCTGGGACTTTTCCAGAGTCTAGGGAATTTTGGAAGATTACAACCAATGCATCCACTATCTCTGCAGCCACTTCTTTTAAGACCCTAGGATGTAGGCCATCAGGTGTCCTTGTACACGAATCACTGAAAGTTAACATGCAGGTACAGCAAGCAATTAGGAATGCAAATGTAATGTAATCCTATGCAAATGGTATGTTGGCCTTTATTACAAGAGGATTTGAGTATAAGAGTAAAGACGTCTTACTGCAATTATATAGAGCCCTGGTGAGACCACACCTGGAGTAGTGTGTACAGTTTTGGTCTCCTTACCTAAGGAAGGATATACTTGCCATAGAGGGAGTGCAACAAAGGTTCACCAGACTGATTCTTGGGATGGGGGGATTGTCCTATGAGGAGAGATTAAGTAGACTAGGCCTATATTCTCTAGAGTTTAGAAGAATGAGAGGTGATCTCATTGAAACATACAAAATTCTTACAGGGCTTGACAGGGTAGATGCAGGGAGGATGTTTCCCCTGGCTGGGGAGTCTAGAACCAGGGGTCACAGTCTAAGAATAAGGGGTTGGCCATTTCGGACTGAGATGAGGAGAAATCTCTTCACTCAGAGGGTGGTGAATCTTTGGAATGCTCTACCCCAGAGGGCAGTGGAGGCTCAGTCGTTGAGTATATTCAAGACAAAGATCAATAGATTTTTGGATATTAAGGGAATCAAGGGATATGGGGATAGTGCAGGAAAGTGGAGTTGAGGTAGAAGATCAGCCATGATCTTAATGAATGGCGGAGCAGGCTCAAGGGGTGAAATGGCCTACTCCTGCTCCTATTTTTTATGATCTTATGAAGCCTATCAGCACCCCTGGATTAAAATATAAACAGAAAATGCTGGAAATGCACAGGACGTCTGTCACCATCTGAAAACATGGGTTCTGCTTTTCACTTTACAAATGCTGATGGACCTACCGTATATTTGCAACATTTTCTGTTTTTATTTCAGAATTCTAGCATTTGCTGGTCTTGGCCCCGAAAATCCACGGCAGTTCTGGCCATAACTTTGATGGGAGTTAACATGTGGAATCTAGGCCAAGATCGGGATATGTCAGGTTCCAGCCTTGCTCTGAAGTATCCAGGATAGCCTGTTGGGAGTGGGGCCTCGCTGCGGCCAGAGGTAAGGATTCCCTACATTGGGAATTCCTGTGTCCTGGGCCCTCAGTGGGACCCGGCATATAGTCGGCAGAGGAATGCTTGATCAGACCAGGTGTACCTACTCACCGAGAGGTGGAAGAGGTCCATTTAAATCAATGATTGGAAAATCGAGCGGGGCTCCATTAGGTACTTGCAATCCTTCCCCCTCAATTTTTCTCAATGCTCTTCCCCAGGTCAACCTTTATGCCCTAGCACAATAAAAGGAAAACCTACCCTATGGTTGAGGAATGTTCTAAACTTTGCCGATTATGGTTTTGGCAAGGGACATATTAGGCTTTGCATTTTAGAGTCACAGATTAACCATTTGGCTCAGGAATTTAGGAGTAGAAATTACTGTCACCCATGCTATTGCACAAATTCGTAAAGTCCTCAGACCAAATTCCAGGGCCTAGAAATTCAGTCTGGACACTTTTGGGGCGCTAAAGTCGGGCGCTCGCTAAAGTTAGCGCCCGCCGGAAAGTGCAGGCCACCTCGCCGAAATTCAGTAGAGTTGGCCAAGAGTTTGGCCAAGCGCTGAAACTGGCGTTGCAATGCTCTGTTCAGGCGCTAATCCGGCGATGCGGCCTGATAACGCCGAGGCCGGGCGCAGCGCAGGTGCGGTCATGTTTTGATTGACAGCAGACACCCTGACGCCGGCCTGCTCTTAAAGGGGGAAGGGTCGACTTTGACTGCTGCCACGCCCTGCATACTGGAGCCCTGCAGCTAGGCCTCAACACTGCTGGTGGGCCAAAATAGCGCCAGGAGACACGGAGAGGGCCCGTGAACGAGCGCAGCGCTTCTCCGAGCATGCTCTGAGGGTGCTCATTAATGGTGTGGAGGACAAAAGACAGATCTTGTGCCCGGACAGTGGCAACAAGGCTCCCAGGAGCGAGTACAGGAAAGCCTGGAGGAGAATCGCCCGCAGGGTGTCATCCACCTGCGATGTCCCCAGGAGTGTGGACCAATGCCGCAAGAAGTTCAACGACCTCACTCGGTTGGTGAAGGTGAGTACCCTTTCCAGTGTCCTCCTCATCCTTGCATGTGAACCTCACATTATGGGCAAAGGGACCTCAAAGGCCTAATGGGCAGCCCTCCTCCCGCAGCAATGGCACTGGCATGATCATCAATAGCACTTTCTGCACTTACCACACTGGCCAAGCTATTCCACCATGGGAGGCAGTGCACACAGCAACAGGGCACCACACTGGCCAAGCTATTCCACCATGGGAGGCAGTGCACACAGCAACAGGGCACCACACTGTACTTAGAGTCCGTCCTTTCTCTTGCAGGCCAAGCTGGCAAGGAATTTGAGGAGCCAGACTGTCACCGGTGGAGGCCGTCCCCAGTACCAGGCGCTCACTGATCTGGAGGAGAGCGTGGCTGGACTCATGCGTTCCCGGGTGACTGGCCCTGTTGCGATCGGAGATGCGGACCCTGTACTGGAACCCACTGGTAAGGACATGACCGGTTGGACCTCTCTCGTTGCCCTAGCACTTCAGGTCTAGATCCTTTCCCACTGACCGACAAATGCGCATAATGCCACCACTCAGGCCTCCCTCGCTGACGCCGTGTCCTCACTCTAAAGCTACTCTTATGCCTTCCTGCTTTCAGCTGCTGAGGAGGAGGTGGTCCCTGAAGCTCCGAGTGCCAGGCCCTTGGAGGAGGAGGACGACGAGGACCAGGAGGAAGGCAGCACATCGGGGGAACCCTCAGCCGCGCCAGGGGATGGCAATGGAGGGGGGACGTCTGGCCTGCAGGAGAGCCAGGGGGAAGTGTTGCAGGGGAGGGCAGATCCTGTGGCCAGTGGGGTTGAGGCACGCGGGAAGGGTCCGGCAGCACGCCGGCCTGCTCCCCAGAGGGGGGAGGTGTTGCAGGGGAGGGCAGATCCTGGGCGCAGTGGGGTTGAGGCACGCGGGAAGGGTCCGGCAGCACGCCGGCCTGCTCCCCAGAGGGGGGAGGTGTTGCAGGGGAGGGCAGATCCTGGGCCCAGTGGGGTTGAGGCAGGCGGGAGGGTTCGGCCAGCTCGGCCGCCTTCTCCCCAGAGGGAGAGTCCTCCCTCCAGTCCGGAGAGGGTCCTCGCCCAGGAGGTGCGCCTCCTCGAAGAGATCTCGGCGGCCTCTGAGCGGCGCCACCAGGAGTTCATGGGGGTTGTGGACCAGATGCCTCAGGCCATTCAGTCCCTGGCTCAGAGTGTGGTCGCATTCGGGGAATCACAGGCCAGGGGGGTGGAACAACTCGCGGCAGCCCATGACAGGGGTGTCCAGCATCTCGCGGCAGTGCAGGACGCGACTCGCGAGATGAGTGGTGCCGTCCAGACACTGGCGCAGCTGATGCGGCCACATACCAGGGCAGTTCGGGCACTCACTTCTGCCACACTCGCTGTGGCGCAGAGGCTTCGCCACGGCACCCGCCGCCCTGCTGCAGCACAGCGGTCTGGCCTCCACCAGATAGCTGTGCCTGCTGCACTGCCAGGCCGGCCGAGTGCCAGTGTCTCTGGCGAACATCGCGCACCTGCCATCAGCCAGCTTGCCCCCCTTGGTGCAGCCGACACTGCCACTCCCCCAGCCAAGGTGCGACGAGCTGCTGCTGGCACTGATGCTGGCCAGCGACAGCTGCAGCAGTCAGCAGCCGGCCCCTCCCGGGACGTGCGTCGTCTAGGCCGACCCCCAAGGGCATCTGCCGACACGCCTCGGGGCCCTCATGAGCCTTCCCCCAGCCTTGTCCCAGCCACAGGGCCCAGGTTGAGGCGGAGCAGCAGGTCGGGCAGGGGCCGGGGAAGGCTGTCTAAGGACTCGCCCTCTCGGCACACCCACTAGAGTGTGGTGAGAGCGGTTTTTTATATATGGGGGGGCTTGTGTTTTGGGGGGGATTATTTTGGGAAGGCCGAAGATCAAGGCCTTGTTTGTTTTTATGGGGGTGTTTGTGTTGTGGAGGGGGGCCCTTATTTTTGTAAGGCCGATGTTGAAGGCCATTTGGATGGCCAAGTTTTGTAAGTCCTCCCCAGGTTTTGGGAGCAACAGATGTTTTTGACTGTTTTTTGGGGCTCTTGTCTGTTTTTCTGTTTCATGTGGGAAGGGCCCTGAGTTTGTGAAATAAAGCGTTTTATTTATTCAGCATGTCCAGGTGTCATGTTTCAAGTGGTTGTTGTGTTAACCGGCTGAGGGCTTGCGGAGCGGCTGCCTTCAGGTGCGTACATTTCCACAGCCCATTCCCTGACAGGGGGCCTAGAAGTGTCGAGCAATAAGCCCCCGGCGGACGGCCCTTGGACCTTGTGGCTCCCTCCTGGGCTGGTACTCCTCCTCCTCCTCCTCCTCCTCATGGTCCTCCTGCTCGTCCTCCTGAGGTGGTGGTGCAATGTCAGGTGGCAGTGCCTGAGTCCTGCGGATAGCCAGGTTGTGCAGCATGCAGCACACGACGACGAACTGGGAGACTCTATCCGGCGAGTGCTGTAGAGAGCCGCCGGAACGATCCAGGCAGCGGAACCGTTGCTTGAGGACGCCTATCGTTTGCTCTATGATGTTCCTTGTGGCTTGATGGCTTTCGTTGTATGCCTCCTCCGCTGGGGTCCTGGGTGCGCGGAGCGGGGTCATGAGCCATGTACACAAAGGGTAGCCCTTGTCCCCAATAAGCCATCCCCTTGGTGGAGGCTGTGCCTCGAACATGTCAGCCACAGTAGTCTGGCGCAGGATGAATGCATCGTGGCTGCTTCCTGGGAAGCGGGCATTGACAGCTAGGATGCGCTGCCTGTGGTCACACACCAGCTGTACATTGAGGGAATGGTAGCCCTTCCGGTTGCGGTAATCCTCGGCATTGTGGATAGGTGCCCGCATAGCCACATGCGTGCAGTCAATGGCGCCCTGCACCATGGGGAAGCCCGCGAACCTGCCAAATCCGACTGCACGCTGCTCCTGCCTCTGTCTGGTCATGGGGAAGGAGATGAATTGGTGTCTCCTCGCGAAAAGTGCATCGGTGACCTGCCGGATGCAGCGATGCGCAGCAAACTGGG
Organism: Somniosus microcephalus; assembly: GCF_052327205.1. Taxonomy (NCBI): domain Eukaryota; kingdom Metazoa; phylum Chordata; class Chondrichthyes; order Squaliformes; family Somniosidae; genus Somniosus; species Somniosus microcephalus. The sequence continues at coordinate 51,462,755 of NC_141008.1, forward strand.
AGATGTTCGCTATGTCCCCAGCAGCGGCTTGGAAGGAGCCGCTTGCATAAAAGCTCAGAGCCACCATGACCTTCACTTCCACCGAGAGAGACGTCCTGCACATCAGCTGTGGACGCAGATCTCTGTGAAGCAGCTGGCAGATCTCTGCAACCACCTCCCTTCTGAAGCGCAGCCTCTTAACACAATGCGCCGCAGTCATGGTGAGATAGGACACCTGCTGCCGGTATTGCCTGAGTGTGTAAGGCCTACGTTGCCGACGCCTGATGGCCCCTCTGCGTCTAGGCATGGCTGGCCCTCTCTCACAGCGTCTGCGAGCCCTTCGCACATAATGCTGCAACTCAGGGTTGCACCCCCATACAGCCCCCATAATGAAGTTGAAAACAGTGAAATCACAATGAGTCAAATGTCAAAGCACTGGCCAGAAGCCAAAAATACCTCTCCTATGTTGTCCCAAATCAGTTAGCTCTGTCCCTTGGTCTCTGTCCAGAAATCCAAAGCAGTAAAGTCATTGCAGCAAAATGGCTGGGCTTTATAGGTCAGTGTAAGTGCCCTTTAATTAGCGCTCCCCGAGGCCCACAGGGCCTCTGTTGCGTTCCACTTCACAGTTCTTAGCAGCGCCACGCCCACATTGGGCGGGCGCCACTGAATTTCCGGTTTGGGGCGCACAAACAGTGTTGCGCGACGATATGACGTCATAAGCTGCGCGCGCACCTGAGCGGGCGCAAACACTTTGCGCCGGCGCTAAATGTCAACTGAATTTGGGCGTCGGCGCGGATCGCGCTGCGCCCGGGCGCAAAGTGCCTAGCGCTGGAAGTAGACCCCTCTTATGGCGTTAACGGCTGGCGCTATCCACTGAATTTCTAGGCCCAGATGTTAACCTGTTTAAACTAAATGGGTTAATGCCTCTGTTAAAATATCTCAGAGATGAGTATAACAACATGGTCAAGAGGAATTTCTACCCTTAAAAGAAAGAAGACTTGCATTTCTATGGCGCCTTTCACCACCTCAGTACATCTCAAAGCGCTTTACAGCCAATGAAGTAATTTTTGAAGTGTAGTCACTATTGTAATGTAGAAAATGCGGCAGCCAATTTGCACTCAGCAAGCTCCCACAAACAGCAATGTGATAATGACCAAATAATCTGTTTTTAGTGATGGTGATAAATATTGGCCAGGACACCAGGGATAACTCCCCTGCTCTTCTTCGAAATAGTGGCCGTGGGATCTTTTACGTCTACCCAAGAGGGCAGACGGGGCCTCGGTTTAACGTCTCATCCAAAAGACAGCACCTCCGACAATACAGCACTCCCTCAGTACTGCACTGGAGTGTCAGCCTAGATTATTGTGCTTAGATCTCTGGCGTGGGAGTTGAACCCACAACCTTCTGACTCAGAGGCGAGAGTGCAACCCACTGAGCCATTAGTTACTGTATTTTACTCTTTTTTTTAAATTCCCCTTATTTTGCTTTGATTCTTTTAATCTGACTAAAGATTTACCTGATTTACAAATTTATTATCACTCACCTATAACAACCAGGTCGCCCGTGTCAGAATCGATTGTGTACGCTCTCAGCAAAATCAGCACATTGGGGTCTAGTGTTTCTCTGCCTTTCACATTTACAGTCATGCAGTAACGGAACTCTGGGGACCTTGCTGGGCTGCTGAGCACTGGGAAAGCCAAGATATCAGGGAGGTCATCCCGGCCTGAACGCATTATTCGCCCAGTCACCTTAAGAGTGTCAGGAAAAAGAAGAAAATGTCAAAACTCCAATAGGATCAAGTCAACTGAGCCAAACTCACTCCGCCTTTCCAACTGTCTCCTCTCCTAAAGGCACTGTCTCCTTACTGAGCTAAGGTTCTGCAGGGACTGATTACATAGAATATACAGTATAGAAACAGGCCATTCAGCCCAACTAGTCCATGCCGGTGTTTATGCTCCATTTGATTGCCCTCCAGTAGTTCACCCACATGTGAGACTTAACATCCTAGTCAACTGTTGGGGTCTATCACAGCCGAGTCCAATCCTGTCTTCACCTAACATCTTCACACTCGCACATCCAGCATTGGACACATATTAGTGATCAGGAGTGAGATCACTGGTTGATTTTCCTCTCAATTCAGGGATATTGAGCCATTTGTAGCATCCCAACCGTTACCTCAACTGAGATAAGCTAATTCAAAGACTAGGGAGCAAACTTCTCTGAAAACAGGCAGGAGCATCATTACTCAATGCAAATTAGGGTCCTATGACATCGTTAGGACCCCGAAGCCATTTCGGCGCAGTTAAGCACGGCACCTGCTGGGTGCTGAAACCGGCCACTGCACAGAGCGGGAAACAGCCAGAATCAGCTCTGGGAACAATAATGAATAATTTATTTGCTACTTTTTGGGCAGCAAGCTGAGCGTAATTGCTGTCCCTGAGCCATGCTGCTAATCCTCCCCCTGCAATAATTGCCCCCCCAATTGGCCCATCCTCTCCTTTAATCTCTTGTTTCAGGCCTATACTCTTTGGATGGTCCGCCACATTTCCCACTTCCATACCAAAACAGCGAGATACCAATCAGCGATCCTAACATGCTGGCAGGTTGCTGCTTGAATGCAAACGAGGCCTGACCATCGGAATAGTTCGGGCCTTTGACGGCGATATTGGGCGCTCATTGCAATCGCTCCACCCATTGCCCACCGAAGATGAAAATCGTCCCTGAAGTGTTGCAGGTGTATCCCATTCCCTCATTACACCAATACTCAATGTGCTTTCTCCACGTCTTACCTTGGTGATGGTTGCGTTGTCTGGGATATAATGTACTGCATCAATGTAGAGATCGAAAGGCTCATTTACCATTGTTGGACGTGGTAATGCCACAGCTGGATTACGGGCAACCCATGGCACAGCAAGAAAGCGTTCATCAGATGATAAAAATCTGGTAAAATCAAAGCTGACAGGTTCAGAAAAAAAAGTATAAGAAAATACTGTTGAATTGTTCTTTCAAAGATTTTGAAAGTGCCTCTATATCCTTTTTATAATGTAGAGACCAGAATTGTATGCATCTTCAAGAAAGGAGGAAGAAATTGAGGGGCAGCAACATTTTTTGAAAACAATGCTAAGGTTGAATGTCCACATTGAATTCACAGATCCCACACTCCCAGCAGGGAACCACGTTCAAAGGGAGTGTGCGTCGGAGATACAGATACAGTATTACAGCACTGATTCTCCTTCCAGCTCTCTCTTCGTGCATGCCTCTCTATTGGGAGCACAGAACCAATGAATTTACCCTTACGTCCCGGTGCAGAGACTTCCCATTTGGGTTCCCATTTCAGTTCCTTCCCTAGGCTGAATGGGGAACTGAAGCAGAGAGTGCATCCATTAATTGGACAGTACTACAGAAACACACTTCTATTTTTGTAATATTTATAATGGCAACAGTACACAGAAATAAAGAGGCCATATTATTAGAATAGATTTTTTTCAGAACCTTGTCCAAAGTAATTCCAGGGAGGGTAGTGCAGGAAATGTCGCAACCACAACTGTATATATCATGCAAATAACATATCTCTCACCCCACAGGCATAACACATTGACACACAAATACATGCATTCAAGCATGAGTGTGATACACTAATTTATTCGGCGGGTATTTTTTAGATTTTCACACAAGAAGAAGCATGTACATCTTTACAAAGGGATCACTTAGTAGGTCTGTATGTTCGAATCAGTTAAAAAAAACATCTTGATAGAAATATTTCAAATCTAGGCTCAACCCTGCCTATTCAACCCAATATCACCCCTGGTGAGGAAGTGCTTCAGAATTATTGTGCCTGCAGTGCTAATGAGCCACAGGTCTCTGACGTCTAATTGACAGCTTTGCTTTTGCACTGGCATTGTGAAACGTGATTTCAACTGAATGCTTTAATTGATACGATCTTTTAAGTTAGGCAGTCAACCAGGTTGATAAACAGGTATGAATCTGTAGACTGCAGTCATATTTTGCACGTTTAACTGCTGCACATTTGCTGTCACACTATCTAGCGAGGGAACAATAAAATGTCAGGAACAGCAGAAGTAATGACAGATGCTGCCTTCAGGTGGGAAACTATCTTGCTAATTAAAGTCTAGATTGGGAATTTTATCACTCCTGTTGAATTAACATATATATGAATTTTTTTTTTTAATGCCTATGATTCCACATACATAGGGGAAGTGATTTGTTATGGGCAACATTCTGAAATAAATCCCATGATGTTCACCAGACCGTGCAAATTCCCCAGTCAGCCTCGCTTCTTGCTGGCATGTAAAGATGAATGCGTGGCTGGAGAGATGGTGCAGGAGGCAGGGCTTTAGATTCCTGGGGCTTTGGGACCGGTTCTGGGGGAGGTGGGACCTGTACAGGCCGGACGGGCTGCACCTCAATAGGGCCGGATTCTGTATCCTCGCGGGGAGGTTTGCTAGTGCTGTTGGGGAGGGTTTAAACTAATTTGGCAGGAGGATGGACACCAGGATGTAACATTAGAAAGAGGAAATAAAGTGCTCAAAGGATTGGGAGAGGCAGAGAGCACTAAAGTAAGAAATTGTAAGGTATTAGGTGGGGTCAAACTAAGAGAATACAGGATAGTCTAAGATGGGTTTACAGTGTATGTATGTGAATGCACGAAGCGGAGTAAACAAGGTAAGTGAGCTGCAGGCACAAATAGCCACATGGGAATATGATGCTGTGGCAATAACTGAGACTTGGCTCAAAAAAGGGCAGCATTCGGTATTAAATATTCCCGGTTATAACGTGTTCAGGAAAGATAGGGAAGGAAAGATAGGAGGTGGTGTGGCAGTATTGGTTAAGGAGAATGTTACAGTGCTGGAGAGGGAGGATGTCCTGGAGGGGTCAAGGACAGAATCTATATGGCTAGAGTTAAGAAATAATAGAGGTGTCATTACACTACTAGATGTATTCTATAGACCACCAAATAGGGAAGTTATGTTAAACCTGTATCGAACCTTGGTTAGACCACACTTAGAGTACTGCGTACAGTTCTGGTCGCCATATTATAAAAAGGATATAGAGGCACTGGAGAGGGTGCAGAGAAGATTTACAAGGATGATACCAGAAATGCGAGGGTATACATATCAGGAAAGGATGAACAGGCTGGGTCTTTTTTCTCTTGAAAAAAGAAGGCTGAGAGGTGACCTAATGGAGGTCTTTAAAATTATGAAAGGTTTTGATAAAGTGGATATATAGAGAATGCTTCCACTTGTAGGGAAGAGCATAACTGGAGGCCATCAATATAAGATAGTCACCAAGAAATCCAAAAGGGAATTCAGGTGAAACTTCATTACTCAAAGCGTGGTGAAAATGTGGAACTCGCTACCACAGGGAGTGGTTGAAGCGAATAATATAGATGCATTTAAAGGGACGCGAGATAAGCATATGAGAGAGAAGGGAATAGAGGGTTATGCTGATAGATTTAGATGAGGAAAGATGGGAGGAGGCTCGAGTGGAGCATAAACGCCGGCTTGGACTGGTTGGGCCAAATGGCCTGTTTCTGTGCCGTATATCCTATGAAAATAGTGGGAAAGATATGGAGGAGAAAATTTGCAGAGAAATTACAGAGAGGTGCAAGAACTATAGAGTAGTCATAATGGGGGACTTCAACTATCCTAATATAGACTGGGATCGTAATAGTGTTAAGGGCAGAGAAGGGGAAGAATGTTCAGGAGAACTTTCTTGACCAGTATGTTTCCGGCCCGACGAGGGAGGAGGCATTGCTGGATCTGGTTCTAAAGAATGAGGTAGGTCAAGTGGAGCAAATGTCAGTAGGTGAACATTTAGGGAACAGTGATCATAGTATCATAAGCTTTAGATTAGCTATGGAAAAGGACAGGGAGCAATCTAGAGTAAAAGGCCTAGAAATTCAGTTGGCTGCGCCAGGCGTTAGCGCCTTAGGAGGAGCAGATCTCGAGCGCTAGGCGCTTAGCGCCCGGGCGCAGCGCGATCTGCGCCTCGCCCCAACTTCAGTAGACATTTAGCGCCGGTGCAAAGTCTTTGCGCGCGCTCAGCTGCGCGCGCACATCATGACGTCATTTCGTCGTGCAACGCCCTTTGTGCGCCCGGAACCGGAACTTCACTCGCGCCGCCCCATTGTGCGCCAGGCGGCCCTAACGACTGTGAAGTGGAACGGTACACAGCCGAGGCGGGCCGCGGGGAGCGCAAATTAAAGGGCACTTACCCTGCACTATAAAGGGCAGCCATTTTGCAGCATTCACTCTTGTACAACGGATTTTTGGAGAGAGACCAAGGAAGAGAGCTTACTGCTTTGGCCCAACACTAGGACAGGTCTTTTTGGCTTCAGGCCAGAGCTGTGCAATTCTCTTTACCTTCATTGAGATCTCAGTGTTTGCCAGCATATTATGGGGGCTGCATTGGGTGCCAACGCTGAGTTTCAGCCTTATGTCGGAAGGGCTTACAGACGCCGTGAGAGAGTGGCAGCCCTGGCTAGACGCAGAGGGGGCAACAGGCGTCGCCAAGTGAGGCCTTACCCACCCAGGGTATACCGCCAGCAGTTCTCCTATCTCAACATGTCTGCCGCGCAGTGTGTTAGGAGGCTGCGATTCAGAAGGGAGGTGGTTGCAGACATCTGCCAGCTGCTTCACAGAGATCTGCGTCCACAGCTGATGCGCAGGACGTCTCTGTCGGTGGCAGTGAAGGTGACGGTGGCTCTCAACTTCTATGCCACCGGCTCCTTCCAATCCGCTGCTGGGGACATCGCTAACATCTCCCAGTTCGCCGTGCATTGCTGCATCCGCCAGGTGACCAATGCCCTTTTCAGAAGGAGACGTCAATTCATCTCCTTCCCCATGACCCTGGACAAGCAGCAGCAGCGTGCAGTGGGATTTGCAAGAATAGCGGGCTTCCCCATGGTGCAGGGCGCCATTGACTGCACGCATGTGGCTTTGCGGGCACCTCTGGAGCATGCCGAGGATTACCGCAACCGGAAGGGCTACCATTCCCTCAACGTACAGCTGGTGTGTGACCACAGGCAGCGTATCCTAGCTGTCAATGCCCGCTTTCCAGGCAGCAGCCACGATGCCTTTATCCTGCGACAGACAACTGTGGCTGACATGTTCCAGGCACAGCCTCACCCAAGAGGATGGCTTATCGGGGACAAAGGCTATCAATTGTGTACCTGGCTCATGACCCCGCTCCGCGCGCCCACGACCCCTGCTGAAGAGGCATACAACGAGAGCCATCAAGCGACCAGGAACCTCATCGAACAAACAATCGGCGTCCTGAAGCAACGGTTCCGCTGTCTGGATCGCTCCGGGGGAGCCCTCCAGTATTCGCAGGAGCGAGTCTCCCAATTCGTCGTCGTTTGCTGCATGCTGCACAACCTGGCTATCCGCAGGACTCAGGCACTGCCACCTCACGTTGGACCACCACCTCAGGAGGAGGAGCAGGAGGAGCATGAGGAGGAGGAGGACGAGGAGTACCAGCCCAGGAGGGAGGCAGAAGGTCCAAGGGCCGCCTGTCGGCGGCTTATTGAACGTCACTTCTAGGCCCCCTGTCAGGGAATGGCTTGTGCCAATGAAAGAACATGATTGCAGCCGCTGCGCAAGCCCTCAGCCGGTTAAGGCAACAAACACTTCAAAGATCAAACATGGACAATGTGAATAAATAAAATGGTTTATTGTACAAACTCAGGGCCCTTCCCACATGAAAAACAAGAACACACGAAACCCCCAAAAAACACACACACACGAGTCACTCCCACAACCTGGGGAGGATTAACCAAAGATGTAAATAAAAATGGCCTCATCCTCGGCCTTCAAAAAACAACCATTCCACAAAACACAACATTTGGACACACCCTCTACTTTGTGTCCCGCGAGGGCGATGCCCTCTGCAAACTTTGCCGGCCCCTGGACGCCCTGCTGCTCCTCCTCAAAGTGAGGCCACTGGCTGCTGCAAGGCTGGGGGAAGGCTCCTGAGGGGCACATGTCGTGACGGCAGATGCCTTTGGGGGTCGGCCTAGACGAGGTCTGGCCCTCGAGGGGCCGGCTGGTGAATGCTGCAGCTGTCGCTGGCCAGCATCAGTCGCTGCAGCAGCTCGTCGCAGCTCCACTGGGGGAGTGGCAGTGGCGGCTGGAGGAATGGGGGCAAGCTGGCGGATGGCAGGCACTCGCTGGTCGCCTGAGACACTGGCACTCGCCCGGGCCAGCACTGCAGCATGCGCAGCAATCTGCCGAGGGACAGACCGCTGTGCTGCTGCAGCGCGCCGGGTGCCCTGGCGATGCCGGGCTGACACAGCGAGTGTGGCAGCAGTGAGTGCCCGTGTTGCCCTGTTCTGAGACCGCATCAGAGCAGCCAGTGACTGCACGGCACCCCTGATCACCTGGCCAGTCGCTGCCAGAGAGGCCCCGAATTCAGTGACACTCCGAGACAGGGACTAGATGGCCTCAGGCATCCGTCCCACTACCCCCATGAGCTCCGTATGCCGGCGCTCCGAGTCCGCGGACTTGTCCTCGAGGCGGCGCATCTCCTCGGCGTTGACCATCTCCGGACTGGAGGCCGGACTCTCCCTCTGGGGAGAAGGCCGCCGAACTGGCCGACCCTTCCTGCGTTGCTGGACGCCGCTGGGCCCAGCAATTGGACTCCCCTCCGACCCTTCCCCCCTCTGGGGAGAAGGCCGCTGAGCTTCCACCCCCCTCCCGCGTTTCTGCAGGCCGCTGGTCCCAGGAGCTACATTCCCCTCCGACACTTCCGCCACGCTCCCCTCCAGGGAAGACGTCTCCCCTACAGTGACATGACTTGCCGCGGCTGAGGGTTCCCCTGATGGGCCGCCTTCCTCTTGCTCCTCCTCCTCCTCCTCTTCTGAGGGGCTGTCACTGGCAACTTCAGGGACCTCCTCCTCACCATCTGAAAGCAGGAAGGCACAAGAGTAGCTTTAGAGTGAGGAGAGGGCGTCAGCGAGGGATGCATGAGTGGTGGCATTCAGCGCATTGGTCGGACAGTGGCAAAGGATGTAGATCTGATGCGCAAGTGGGACGAGAGAGGTCCAAAAAATGACGTCCTTACCATTGGTGCCCAGAACAGGGTCGGCATCTCCAGATGCAACGGGGCCAATCACCCGGGCACCCAAGATGCGCTCCACGTGCTGTTGCAGCTCGGTGAGCGGCTGGATCTGGGGTCCGCCTCCCCCGGTCACAGTCCGGCTCCTCTTATTATTGGCCAGCTTGGCCTGCAAGAGAAAGGACGGCCTCTAAGTACAGTGTGTAGCCCTGATCTTGTGTGCACTGCCTCCCATGGTCGAATAGCCTGGCCAGTGTGTAGCCCTGATCTTGTGTGCACTGCCTCCCATGGTCGAATAGCCTGGCCAGTGTGTTAAGTGTACAATGTGCAATTGATGTTCATGACTGACCCATAGCTGCTGCATGAGGGCTGGCCATTAGGGCTTTCAGGTCCCTTTGCCCATAATGTGAGGTGCACATGCAAGGATGAGGAGGACACTGGAAAGGGTACTCACCCTGACAATCCTGGCGAGGTCATTTAGTTTCTTGCGGCATTGTACCGCGCTCCTGGGGACCTCACTGTTCGATGTCACCCTGGTGGCGACATGCCTCCAGGCTCTCCAGTAGATGCGGGCCGGCGGCTTCCTCCCATTGTCTGGGAACAAAATATGGCGTCTCTTCTCCACAGCGCTAACCAGCACCCTCAGATCAAGCTCTGAGAAGCGCTGCGCTCGTTCACGGGCCTTCTCCATACTTTGAGGCGCTATATGGGTCCAGCAGCAGTGTTCAGGCCTAGCTGGAGGGCTCCAGTGTGCAGGGCGTGGCAGCAGACCAAGTCGACCCTTCCCCCTTAAGAGCTGGCCGGCTCCAGGGTATCTGCTGTCAATCAAGAAATGGCCGCACCTGCGCTACGCCCGGCCTCGGCGGTATCACTCAGCACCTCCGGCTTAGCGCCTAAAGAGAGCCGTGCATCGCCAGTTTTAGCGCTCGAGCAAACTCTTAAGGCGAAGCTAATGAATATCGGCGAAGTGGCCTCGAATTTGTGCCGGGCGCAAACTTTAGCGGCCGCCCGACTTTACCGCCCCAAAAGTGGCTATAATGAATTTCTAGGCCAAAATGTTTAACTGTGGGATGGCCAATTTCAGTGGGATGAGAACGGATCTGGCCCGGGTAAACTGGAGTCAAAGATTGGCAGGCAAAACTGTAATAGAAAGAGGAAATAGGTCAAGTACAGTTGAGGTACATTCCCACTAGGGGGAAAGGCAGGGCAACTAAAGTCAGGGCTCCCTGGATGACGAAAGTGATAGAGAATATGATGAAGCAGAAAAAGAGTGCATATGACAGATGTCAGGTTGCAAATACATCTGAGAATCAGGCTATCTATATATATAAAATGGTTGGTCTGTCTGTCTTTCTGTCTGTTTGTCTTTCTGTCTGTCTGTCCGGCTATACAATCAAAAGTTATAGAGCGTACAATCAAAAGTTATAGAGCGTACCTACACATATGTTATATCAAAAGAAAGCTTATCATTAGGGGACTCTAATAGGCGTATTTACTTTTTGGTCAGACAAAAATTGTTCGGACAGTATACAAAAAAGGTTCAAAAAACGGCAACATTCCGCTCATTAGCGTTGAGTGACGTGATGGTTGACCAATCGTACAGGGGATTAACCTGATGGTTGACCAATTGGTGCGTCACGGGGGGCGTTTCATTGCGTGTGTGGGCGGGCCTAATCCTTCTGAGCTGAGGTGAGTGGCCGCCATCTTGATTCCTAACTATTGATTTCTTTTTCCCACTTTCTGCGTGTAAATATAGATTTCCAGCAAAAAAAAAGTGGCTTTTAAAAGAAAAAAAAATGCTTTTGCAAAGGGGACTCGGGCTTTCCCCCCCTCGGCGGTGGATGAGCTGCCTGCAGGCCTCAGGCCTCGGCCTCTCCTCGCCAGTCACGCCCGAGCTAGGCACCACCGTCCCGCGATCGCCGGCATCTTGGTAAAGGCTGGCGGTGCGGGACAGAGCCGAGCGTAGCCATCGCCGCCATCTTAGTAAAGGCTGGCGGGGCGGGAGTCAGCGCGCGCGTCAACGTTGGCGGCGGCCCGGAGCACGACCTCAGCTAAGGTGAGTCCGGCCGGGCCTCACGCGCTAGGCCGCACACCGGCCGGCCCTGAGCCGCTGATCCGCACACGGCGGCTTCGGCTCACCGCGGCCGGGCTCTCAGGAAAGGCAGACAGAGAGGGGGAGGGAGGGACAGAGAGGAAATCAGGGAGAGACAGGGGGAGGGAGAGGAGAGGGGGAGCGAGAGGAGAGGGGGGGGAGCGAGAGGAGGGGGGGAGCGAGAGGAGAGGGGGGAGGGAGAGGAGAGGGGGGGAGGGAGAGGAGAGGGGGGAGGGAGAGGAGAGGGGGAGGGAGAGGAGGGGGGGAGGGAGGGGAGAGGAGAGGAGGGGGGAGGGAGGGGGGAGGGAGAGGAGAGGGGGGAGGAGGGAGGGAGAGGAGAAGGGGGGGAGAGAGAGAGGAGAGGGGGGGAGGGAGAGGAGAGGGGGGAGGGAGAGGAGAGGGGGAGGGAGAGGAGAGGGGGGAGGGAGGGAGAGGAGAAGGGGGAGGGAGAGGAGAGGGGGGAGGGAGAGGAGAGGGGGAGGGGGAGGGAGAGGAAAGGAGGAGGGAGAGGAGAGGGGGAGGGCGAGGAGAGGGAGAGGAGGAGGGAGGGAGAGGAGGAGGGAGGGTGAGGAGAGGGGGAGGGAGGGCGAGGAGAGGGGGAGGGAGGGAGAGGAGAGGGGCAGGGAGGGAGAGAGAGTAAAGCAGGGAGAGGCAGGGGAGGGAGAGAGAGAAGGTGAGGGAGGGAAAGAGTGAGAGGGAGAGCTCGCCTTCTTCCTTCCTTCCTTCCTTCCTTCCTTCACAGGGGTCCATCGGGCCAGGCCTGAGGCGCTCCTTCCCCCCCTCTCTCTCCAGGCTAATCCCGAACTAAATCCAACAGTCTCTGTCTCTCTCTTCCCCCCGTCTCTCTCTCTTTCTTCCCCCGCATCTCTCTCTTCTTCCCCCACCGTCTCTCTCTTCTCCCCCCCGTCTCTCTCTTCTCCCCACAGTCTCTCGCTCTCTCTCTCTTCCAACAACAACATGCCCTCAAAAAACCCTCGGCACCGCCGGGCACTCCAGCTTGTATATATATAAAGGTCAGAGGAGAAGTGAAAAAGAAAATAAGAGGGACAAAGAGAGCATATGAGAATAGAAGAGCAGCCAACATAAAAGGTAATCCAAAAGTCTTCTCTAGGCATATAAATAGTAAAAGGGTAGTAAGAGGAGGGGTGGGGCCGATTAGGGACCAAACAGGAGGCCTATGCATGGAGGCAGAGGGTCACAAAACATATTTGAAAGTTCTCTATCTGAATGCACGTAGCATTCGTAACAAAATAGACGAGTTAATGGCACAAATAACTACATATGGGTATGATCTTGTGGCCATTACAGAAACATGGCTGCAGGGTGACAATGCCTGGGATTTAAACATACCAGGTTATTTAACGATCAGGAAGGACAGGCAGGAAGGAAGGGTAGGTGGGGTGGCTATGTTAATAAAGCAAGGAATCACTGTAATACAGAGAAATGATATTGGGTCAAAAGATCAGGATAATGAAACAGTTTGGGTGGAGGTAAGGAATAATAAGGGGGAAAAAACACTAGTGGGCGTAGTCTATAGGCCTCCAAACAGTTACAACTCTGTTGGACGGAGTATCAATCAGGAAATAGTTGAGGCTTGTAATAAGGGAACATCTATAATTATGGGGGATTTTAACTATCATATTAATTGGACAAATCAAATTGGGCAGGGCTGCCTTGAGGATGAGTTCATTGTGTATTAGGGATGGGTTTCTTGAGCAGTATGTAACTGAACCGACCAGGGGGCAAGCAACCTTAGATCTGGTCCTGTGTAACGAGACAGGATTAATTAAAAATGTCCTAGTAAAGGATCCCCTTGGAATGAGTGACCATAACATGGTTGAATTCCATATTCAATTAGAGGGTGAGAAGGTTGGATCTCAAACAAGCGTGCTAAGCTTGAATAAAGGAGACTATGAAGGTATGAGAGCGGAATTGAGTAGAGTGGATTGGGAAAATAGATTAAAGGGTAAGACGATACATGATCAGTGGTGTACATTTAAGGAGTTATTTTACAACTTCCAAAAAATATATATTCCACTGAGAAGAAAAGGGTGTAAAAGAAAAGACAGCCATCCGTGGCTAAGTAAAGAAATTAAGGATAGTATTCGACTAAAAACAAGGGCATATAAGGTAGCCAAATCTAGTGGGAGGATAGAGGATTGGGAAAACTTTAAAAGACAGCAAAAAATAACAAAAAGATTGATTAAGGGAAGATAGATTATGAAAGTAAATTAGCAAAAAATATAAAAACAGGTAGTAAGAGTTTTTATAGTTGTATAAAAAGAAAAAGGGTGGCTAAAGTAAATGTTGGTCCCTTAGAGGATGAGACCGGGGAATTAATGGTGGGAAATATGGGGATGGCAAAAACACAATGAATATTTTGTATCAGTCTTTACAGTAGAGGACACTAAGCATATCCCAACACTGGACGAACAGGGGGCTATAGGGGGGGAGGAGCTAAACACGATCAAAATCACTAAGGAAGTGGTACTCGGTAAAATAATGGGACTCAAGGCGGATAAATCACCTGGACCTGACGGCTTACATCCTAGGGTCTTGAGGGAAGTGGCGGTAGGGATTGTGGATGCATTAGTAATAATTTTCCAAAACTCCCTGGACTCAGCAAAGGTCCCGGCAGACTGGAAAACTGCTAATGTAACACCCTTATTTAAAAAGGGCAGTAGACAGAAGGCTGGAAACTATAGACCGGTTAGCCTAACATCTGTGGTAGGTAAAATTTTGGAGTCCATTATTAAGGAGACAGTAACAGGACATTTGGATAATCATAATTTAATAGGACAAAGTCAGCATGGTTTTATGAAGGGGAAGTCATGTTTGACAAATTTGCTGGAGTTCTTTGAGGAAGTAACATATAGGGTGGATAAAGGGGAACCAGTGGACATAGTGTATTTAGACTTCCAAAAGGCATTTGACAAGGTGCCACACAAAAGATTATTGCTTAAGATAAAAAATCACGGGATTGGGGGTAATATTCTGGCATGGATAGAGGATTGGCTATCTAACAGAAGGCAGAGAGTTGGGATAAATGGTTCATTCTCAGACTGACAATCAGTAACTAGTGGTGTTCCGCAGGGGTCAGTGCTGGGTCCCCAACTCTTTACAATCTATATTAACGATTTGGAGGAGGGGACCGAGTGTAACATATCAAAGTTTGCAGATGATACTAAGATGGGAGGGAAAGTAGTGAGTGAGGAGGACATAAAAAACCTGCAAGGGGACATAGACAGGCTAAGTAAGTGGGCAGAGATTTGGCAGATGGAATACAATACTGGAAAGTGTGAGGTTATGCACTTTGGCAGGAAAAATCGTAGAGCAAGTTATTATCTTAATGGCAAGAAACTGGAAAGTACTGAAGTACAAAGGGATCTGGGGGTCCTGGTGCACGAAACTCAAAAGGTTAGTATGCAGGTGCAGCAAGTGATTAAGAAGGCCAATGGAATGTTGGCTTTCATTGCTAGGGGGATAGAATATAAAAATAGGGAGGTATTGCTTCAGTTGTACAAGGTATTGGTGAGACCGCACCTGGAATACTGCATACAGTTTTGGTGTCCATACTTAAGAAAAGACATACTTGCTCTCGAGTCAGTACAAAGAAGGTTCACTCGGTTAATCCCGGGGATGAGGGGATGGACATATGAGGAGAGGTTGAGTAGATTGGGACTCTACTCATTGGAGTTCAGAAGAATGAGAGGCGATCTTATTGAAACATATAAGATTGCGAAGGGGTTGGATCGGATGGATGTGGGGAGGATGTTCCCGATGTTGGTTGAAACTAGAACTAGGGGGCATAGTCTTAGAATAAGGGGCTGCTCTTTCAAAACTGAGATGAGGAGGAACTACTTCACTCAGAGGGTGGTAGGTCCATGAAATATGCTGCCCCAAAAAGCTGTAGAAGCTATATCATTACATAAATTTAAAACAGAAATAGACAGTTTCCTAGAAGTAAAGGGAATTAAGGGTTACGGGGAGCGGGCAGGAATTTGGACATGAGTCTAGGTTCGGATCGGACATGGCCCTGTGGGTAGCGGAGCGGGCCCAGGGGCCGTGTAGCCTGATCCTGCTCCTATTTCGTGTGTCTAATTCTGTTAGATTCAGGAGATGGTTCTGTGATAGTAGATTGGCGGTTAGGATCAGATCAGCCATGATCTTATTGAATGGCGGAGCAGGCTCGAGGGGCCGATTGGTCTACTCCTGCTCCTATTTCTTATGTTCTTATGTTCTTATGGCTGAGGTACTAAACGAGTACTTGCATCTGTCTTCACCAAGGAAGAGGATGCTGCCATAGACATAGTAAAGGAAGAGATAGTGGAGATACTTGATAGGATAAAAATTGATAAAGAGGAGGTATTAGAAAGGCTGGCTGTATTTGAAGTAGATAAATCACCAGGAGTGGGTGGGATGCATCCTAGGATGCTGAGGGAATTGAGGGAGGAAATCGCGGAGGTATTGGCCATAATATTCCAATCCTCCTTAGATACGGGGGTGGTGCCAGAGGACTGGAGAATTGCAAATGTTACACCATTGTTCAAAAAAGGGTGTAAAGGTAAACCCAGCAACTACAGGCCAGTCAATTTGACCTCGGTAGTGGGGAAGCTTTTAGAAATAGTAATCAGGGGAAAAATTAACAGTCACTTGGACAAGTGTGGATTAATTAAGGAAAGCCAGCATAGATTTGTTAAAGGCAAATTGTTCTTAACTAACTTGATTGAGTTCTTTGATGAGGTAACAGAGAGGGTTGATGAGGGTAATGCAGTTGGCGTAGTGTACATGGATTTCCAAAAGGCATTCAACAAAGTGCCACATAATAGGCTTGCCAGCAAGGTTGAAGCCCATGGAATAAAAGGGACAGTGGCAGCATGGATACGGAATTGGCTAAGTGATAGGAAACAGAGTAGTGGTGAATGGTTGTTTTTCGGACTGGAGGAAGGTATATAGTGGTGTTCCCCAGGGGTCGGTTCTAGGACCACTGCTTTTCTTGATATATGTTAATGACTTGGACGTGCAGGGCACAATTTGAAAATGTACAGATGACACAAAACTTGGAAGTATAGTGAACAGTGAGGAGGATAGTGATAGACTTCAGGAAGACATAAAGGCCTAGAAATTGGGTATAGCCCGGCTTGAGGCGTTAGAACTGGCGCTGCGCAAAGTTTATAGCCAGACGAAACTTATCGCCGCCTGGCGCGATATTGGGTTGCATCGCCCCTAAAGGTGATTGAGGCGCGAATTCAGGCGTTACACGGGACTCCTAAGGCGCTAAACTTCCGGCGTAACCCAATATCGGAGCGGACGGGCTCAGCGCAGGTGCTCTCAATTACCGATGACCACGAGACTTCCAGGCGCCGGCTAGCTCTTAAAGGGGTGGGTCAGTCAGCTTCAGCATCCACACTCGGCGCCTTGCAGGCCTCAGAATCGGCGCAGGCCCTTCTCTGACGATAAAAACTTGGACCAGATGGAGAAGGTGAGACAGAGAGCAGAGCGCTTCATCAATGAGACTGGAGCAATTGGTGGCCGCAGTGGAGCGCCGGCGAGATGTTCTCTACCCAGACAATGGCAGGAGGCCGAATCATAAGGACTACCGACGAGCTTGGAGGGATGTATGCCAGAGGGTCAACTCCAGCAGCATGGTGACCAGGAGCCCTGTCCAATGCAGAAAGAAATTCAACGACCTCACTCGGGTCGTGAGGGTGGGTGTTGTTCCTGTGAACTTCTGCATCCCTTCATTTGCACCTGACTTTATGGCTACAGGGTGGCCTGTGCCCCATTGGCCATCTGCCAGCAAGCACCCATGGCCCTTTCTGGGCACACACATGCACATTTGACTCAGGGCGTCATGTAAGGGCTCTTGCACCATGGGGGGCATGAGATGATCACTCAGGGCATCAGGTAACATAACTTCCCCTCCTTTCCCCTGCAGTCCATGCTGGCGAGGATTGGCAAAGACCAGCTTCGCACCGGTGGAGGACCTCCACAAGTGGTCACTCTCACGGATCTCGAGGAGAGAGTCCACCAGATTCTTGGAGGACATCTGAGTGGTCCTGTAACCACTGCAGCTACCGACCCCATTGTCGACAGCGATGGTAAGGTTCTCACCTCTTACAACTGTCTCCTTCTACTTGTTCCCCCCGCCAGCATGCTTTCTCACTGTGGACCCGTGTCACAGCCTTGCCGCAATCTGGCATCCCTTGCTGCGAACCTGTCCTTTTGCTAAAGCCACTCTTCCACCTCCCTGCTTTCAGATGCTGCATCACCAGCTCGGGAGCCGGGCCCTCAAGCTGCCAGTGCCAGTGCCTCCGAAGGCTCAATGAGAAAATTACTGTCCAACAGAAGGTCAGCAACTCTCTCCAGCAACGATCAGGATGGCCAGCCCAAATGGCTGCAGCTTTTATACTAGTGCTGTCCCCTTTAAATAGCGCCCCCCGAGTCCGAGAAGGGCCTGGGAACGCTCCATCCAACTGTCACTAATAGCGCCAGGCGGAAAGGTTGCGGGCGCCACCGAATATCCAGTCCGGGGCGCAAAAATGGCGTTGCACACTGAAATGACGTCATGATCTGCCTGCGCCCGCGGGCGCGCGCCAAGAGTTAGCGCTGGCACTAAAATCATACTCAATATGGGAGGTGGCGCTATATTCACAGCGCCTGCCTGAAAATTGGGTAACGCCCCAATTCTCAACTCTTTAGGCGCTAATCGCTGGCGCTACCAACCGAATTTCTAAGCCAAAGAGGCTGGTGAAATGGGCGGACACATGGTAGATGAAATTTAACACAGAAAAGTGTGAAGTGATACATTTTGGTAGAAAGAACGAGGAGAGGAAATATAAATTAAAGGATACAATCCTGAAGGGGGTGAATGATCAGAGACACCTGGGGGTATATGTGCACAAATCATTGAAGATGGCAGGGCAGGTTAAGAAAGCGGTTAAAAAAGCTTATGGGATCTTGGGCTTCATGAATAGAGGTATAGAGTACAAGAGCAAGGAAGTTATGATGAACCTGTATAAAACACTGGTTCGGCCTCAACTGGAGTATTGTGTCACATTCTGGGCACCGCACTTTAGGAAGGATGTGAAGGCCTTATAGAGGGTGCAGAAAAGATTTACGAGAATTATTCCAGGGATGAGGGATTTCAGTTACGTGGATAGACTGGAGAAGCTGGGGTTGTTCTCCTTAGAGCAGAGAAGATTGAGAGGAGATTTGATAGAGGTGTTCAAAATCATGAGGGGTCTAGACAGAGTAGGTAGAGAGAAACTGTTCCCATTGGCAGAGAGGTCGAGAACCAGAGGAGACAGGTTTAAGGTGCTTGGCAAAAGATTGATGATTCATATTACTTTTAGTCAGTGGCCCAATTTAAGGTGCCACTGTTCTGTATCGCTCTGCCTGTCGAACACATTTCTATCTAGTGCAGTAACCAGGAAGATCTTAGCTCTGTACGCCAGTACTGTTTAAAGTTAGGCTCTGAATTAAAGCTCTGGTGAGCAATACAGATCTGAGTGCTTGCCAATTGTAAGGCCAGCTGTTTACTGTATCGGCAGATTCAGCAAACTCTCCAATTTGCTCACCAGCACTTTATTTTGGAACTACGCCCAAGAGAAAAGTATCTCTTCCAATTGCTTGCAATTTTTGCCATTTCCCCTGCAACTGCCTCATGATTAATCACTTGCCCAATCCGCACTGGGCATTCCTGATCTCAAGCATACTGTTGTGGGCAGCAGGCAGTGGTGCTTCCCCAGCAGAAAGAAGGAAAAGAATCACAGGTGAATGCACTACAGGCTGCTCATGCACATGTTCCAGTGGCAGATTATATGACAGCATTGGCAGGAGCTGTAGGTTACTTTCCAGCTGAAGAAATAAGGATAGTTAAAAGATGCACAAAAGGAATGTTTCAAAAAAAAACTTACGCTACTGCTCCACATCTAAAGAAAGACTTGCTTTTCTATAACACTTTTCACAACCACCAGACGTCCCAAAGCGCTTTACAGCCAGTGAAGCAGTTTTTTGAAGTGTAGGAAACGCGGAAGCCAATTTGCGCACAGCAAGCTCCCACAAACAGCAATGTGATAATGACCAAATAATCTGTTTTAGCGATGTTGATTGAGGGACAAATATTAAAGTCAACGACGACAACGCAAAGTTGACTCTGGCCTCAGAGATGCTCATTACCTCGGTGTTGCTCTGAGATGTAGCCAATATGGCTGAAATTTAAGTTAAATAGTAGACAATGTTGGCAATCTACCTCTCCCCTTCTGTTTCCTGGTCTCTCTGCCTCTGCTTTTCCAGCAATGGATCGTAAGCAGTCAGTGCGATCTCTGATCCCTGTTGGACAGGTTCTGCAGAAATATCACACACACAAAATTAGATTCAGTCAAATTCTTTCTATTATTGGCGTGCTTCATTCCCACACCCACCCCCCTCCCTCCAACCACCTCCCACTTAAACTGTGAAAATCAAAAACATAAGTATGTGACACGGGTTGGTAATTGGTTGACAGGTAGGAGACAGAGAGTGGAGATAAAGGGAACTTTCTCTCATTGGCAGGATGTGACAAATGGTGTTTCCCATGGATCTGTACTGGGGCCTCAGCTTTTCATCGTATATATTAATGACTTAGATGAAAGAATAGAGAATATATCCAAGTCTGCAGATGACACTAAGTTGTGTAGATGGGAGCAGGAAGTTACAAAGGGACATGGACAGACTAAGTGAGTGGGCAAATCTATGGCAGGTGGAGTTCAATGTGGGGAAATGTGAGGTCATCCACTTTGGATCAGAGAAAGACAATTCAGAATAATGGTGAGTGGTTAGGAGCTATGGAGGAGCAAAGAGATTTAGGTGTCCAGGTACACAAATCACTAAAAAATGGTGCACATGTACAAAATGTAATCAAAAAGGTTAATGGAGCGTAGGCCTTTATCTCAAAGTGGTTGGAATTCAAAAGTGAGGAAATTATGTTTGAGTTGTACAGAGTCTTGGTCAGACCACATCTGGGCACTGTGCAAAAATATAATGGCCTTGGAGAGGGCACAGCGCAGATTCACCAGAATGATAAAAGGGCTTAAAGGGTTAAATTATGAGGGCAGGTTGCATAAACTTGTTTTGTATTCTCTTAAGTTTAGGAGTTTCAATGGTTATCTAATCGAGGTCTTTAAAATGATAAAGGGATTCAATAGGGTAAAATTATTTCCTCCAGTGGGGAAATCCAGAACAAGGGGGTATAATAATCTTAATATTTGAGCTGGGCCACTTAGGAGTGAAATCAGAAAGCACATTTTCACAAAAAGGGTAGTGAAAATCTGGAACTCTCTCCCCTAAAAGTCTGTGGATACTAGAGGACAATTGTAGCTTTCAAGACTGAGATCAATAGATTTTTGTTAGGCAAGGGTATCTAGGGCTATGGAGCTAAGGTGGTTAAATGGAGTTGAATGGCAGAGCAGGCTTGAGGGGCTGAATGGCCTCCTCCTGTTCCTATGTTCCTATGTTCCAACTAATTGCAATATTAATGCATATGACATTCCTCTGTCCGCTATTTTAATGGTATGCAAAATAAATCACCTTGGGGGAAAAATTCGGTATTGCCCATTTTGGGGCGCTAATATCGGCCGTGCACAAAGTTTAGCACCTGGTGCTAATTATCGCCTCCGACTGCAAAATTCGCCTCTATCATCCCTGGAGGTGATTTGAGTGCTAAATCAGACGCCACACACCTCTCTTAAGGCGCAAAGGTCGGGCAGCGAGGCGCTACCTCAGAACGCTACTGAAGTTCAGGCGATGCCAATTACCATGGAAGCCAGACAGACTGGCGTCATCCAGTTCTTAAAGGGGAGAGGCCATCTTGCTGGCCAGCCACACCCTGCTCATTGCAACCTTGAATCTTGGCCTGCAGAGACCTCTAAAGCAATTGTGTTGGAAGCACTAGTGGATAGGCCCAGGGAAAGAGCTCAGCGCTTAGGAACCTCAAAAGTGGACAGTGTTAAATCTTTCCAGACATCTCTCTCCCTCTCAACCTGCATGTACCAAAAATTTTGCCGGCAAGAAAAGGCAGGAAGCGCCCGCCTTTAAATAGCACTCCCCCAGCCCTTTCCCGACTTGAAAATGTTCCCCTCTACCTGTCGTTCCTAGCGGCAGGTGCTAAGGCAGGGGGCGTGACTCAATATCCGGTCCAGGGCGCTACCGGGGCATTGCACGCTCGACTGATGTCACGATCTGCGGGTGCAGGAGATCGTGGCGGTAGTGATTAGCTCCGCCGCAAAACAACTCGTCAATTTTTTGAGCAACGCTAAAATCGCCACGCTTGGGCGCAAAGTTCCTAGTGCCCCATTAGCGCCCCCCTGGAGGCGCCAACGGGGGGCGCTAACCAACCAAATTTTTCCACCCTCATGCCTTAGTTAAAATGGTGGACAGAAGAAAGTCATACAACTGTATTGAAATTCACGTGGCAATGTACAAACAGTAATTTCTAGACTACAATATTTAGAACAGTTGAAATGGTCTGTTCGGTGATTGTTGCAGATGGTTTAATCATCACAAAGAAACCCAGTGAGTTGTGCATTAGGCTCAGTTCCAAACTAGAGTGACAACACGGAATGTGCTCTGATATGCTCTTGCACAGGAGAAATTTAAAAATCCATGGCAGTGCAATCCAGGCGATTTCGCTGGGATCGCACCTGCCACAGAACTCCGCCAAAGTTCACAGGGTCCTGGGGAGAGGCCTCCAGAAACAAGCCTTTGACATTGTGGGGTTCAAATCTGAATGCCCTGGTAACACAGGCCAGCCTGTGGGGCAAGGTGGGGGCTGCTGGGTCTCCCCCCCTACCCCCACCTCAGTAAATGCAGCTTGCAGCCCCAGCTGTTCCTTTATGGTAGGGGGCATCTTTCAATTAAAAAGAAATTTCCCCACCACCTCAGTCTTTTGCGATCTAGGCTCCAACTCCAGCCTGGATCCCCCGGTGGAGCCCACTTCCGCCCTTCTGGAGGCCGCTATGCCTCACCTCATTCAATGTACCAGCCTCCAAACAGAGGCCAGCTCTCTGAGGCCAAGGAAGTGGGAACTCTTAGCATAGGGTGTCGCCGTCCTTTGGCTCTGTCTCCTCCGCATCAGTCGCCTTGTTTTGGGGCAGGTGGAGGCACTGCCCCCCAAACAAGGTCGCAGGAAACTCCAGTGTAAGGCTGGGAGACTGTTTCCTGGTCTCCTGGTGGAGTTTGCGGCTCTTCTGCCAGACTCCCACTGCAGTACAGCAGCAGTCCGCACGAACGGTCGAACAATTTCGGCATCATTGTGTATTCATGTGCAATCTCACAGGAATCGAGACGATTGAAATTTAAGAGATTTAGCTTAAGTTGCAGACATCAGAACCAAAAAGTGCATTAAAAAGGGTGTTATAAATCTCATCATCATAAAGAAACTACTCATGAAATAACACTGGACGGCCAGCTGGTGGCGCCGTCCAAGGAGTATAAATACTCGGGCGTGGGCTCAGCTTGCCCAGGGACATTTTGTAAGACAGGAACTAGTGAAGTACAACTAGACCTCCATGTTCTGAAACAAGTTGATTAAAGCCTTGCTTTATACTCAAACCAAGTGCGTAGTGAGTTTTATTACGTCAAAGGGACCACAGTTTCTCTGGTTCATCAAATATTTGGCTTGACTACTGTACTTTTAGTTCTGTTAGTATTTTGAATTACCTGTGTTGCTGTAAGCTGGAGCTCCATCAGTAATATTGTCAGGGACCTTCCCAGGATACAATACAATGACTGGGGACAGTGGATGGGGTGCCCACACCAGCCTGGTTGCCGTGATTTCCTGGTGAAATGGGTCTACCTTAATCCAGCCAAGGGGCACTGGTCCAAAGTCTAGAGGACATAATTTTATTGTGAGTACCTTCACATATGGTGCACGAGAAAAAACATTCAAAATGAAAATAAGATCAGACTTTAGATTTCGTCTACACACAGAACAAATGGATGTGATATTCTTCATGGAATTCAGCAAAAAAAGTCAAACAATTTCACGGCACTGGCTGAGGCACAGCCACATTGATCTATTCTTTTAAATCAGGCTAAGTTCATGAACATGTACCGGTCTATAATTCAACAAATGCAAAAATCAAATTAAAACCTTGCCAAACAAAGAAAATTTAAAACAATGATGCAAAGAGGAGATTCTATTTGCTGTCTAGTCTTTGCGATTGTATTGTACCCACACCTTAAATGGTCTGACAGTTTATTGAGTCAGGTACTCACCTCAAATCACTACACTTGTAGGTTTAATGGTCCAAAACATACAATGGATTTCTGTAGTTATCTGCCATGCCACCTTCTTAGGCAATGTGGCAAGCCAATTACAGAAGAATTTGCATTTATATAGCGTCTTTCATGACCAAAGCGCTTTACAGCCAAGGAAGTACTTTTGAAGTGTATTCGCTGTTGTAACGTAGGTACATTGAATAGCACTACAGTGCAAGTCTACAGAGGTTATCATAAAGCTTTAGAATGCACTGGCCAAACTATACCTGGAATATTGTGCTCAGTTCTGTTTGCCATGCTACAAAATGGATATGCACTCATTAGAGAGGGTGCAGGGAAACAAGCGATCCTAAATGTAATGGTGTTAAGTTACAAGAGAATATTAGAGAAGTTCATGATCTACAATCTAGACAGGGTTAAAGGAGGGACGTTATTGAAATATATACTATAGATAGTGCTTAAAAGAAAGGCAAGCAAGTAGGGCAAGAGGACATAAATTTTAATTCGTGAAAAGTAAATTTAAAACATATTTGGAAGAATTTCTTTACTCAAAAGGTTATAAATGTTTAAAGAAAGAAAGACTTGCATTTATGTAGCGCTTTTCACGACCACCGGACGTCCCGAAGTGCTTTACAGCCAATGAAGTACTTTTGAAGTGTAGTCACTGTTGTAATGTAGGAGATGCGGCAGCCAATTTGCGCACAGCAAGCTCCCACAAACAGCAATGTGATAATGACCAGATAATCTGTTTTTGGTGATGTTGATTGAGGGATAAATATTGGCCAGGACACCGGGTAGGAGTCCCCTGTTCTTCTTTGAAATAGTGGCCATGGGATCTTTTACCTCCACCTGAGAGAGCAGACGGAGCCTCGGTTTAACGTCTCATCCGAAAGAGAGAGAGTTTAGAATAATCTGCCAGGCAAAATAGCAGAGACAAAGACAGGACATTAAAAATCCAGTTGTATGTTAGAGTGGGAGAGTTAAGAGTCCTGGGAGTCAGGCTTCAATGGACTTTTCTTGTCCTTGATTGTCTTTATGTTGCCAAGTAAGTGAAGTGCTTTACATCATTGAGGAATTCAAAGAGGTCTGTCAGGACCAGGTGCAGACTTGGCAACAGTCTAGTGACTGGAGAAGCCCAGTTCCTGCAGCAGAAAGAAAATGCACTGTGGAGGGAATTGGCAAAGGGGCAAGTAAAAAGGGGAGGAAATATTTAAGGATAGAAATTATAGTGGTGCTGTTGGAAGAGTCATCCACTGAGCCATCATGGGATCCTGAATCTTTATATCATACATTAAAAGTCTTGCCTATAGTGTGCACTTCCTCTAGGTGTCACACTTCCTGTAACATTTTCGTCACAGTTTGTTGTTAATGCTCTGATTGTTACAAGTGACATGACAGGAGATCTGCTATCTACATATAATCAGAAATGACTGAGTTGCCTACGACCTTTAAGATAAGCCTAACTATCTTTCTAATTACATAAAGTCTGTAGTGTATGTGCTTTAAGTCAGAACTACTTTTTACAGCTCCTGTATACTGTAGTACCGGCAGTAACCACACCGGTATATAAGCTGTGCGCATGCCTCTGTACCCCAGTCTAGAGATGACCCTCCTCCAGTAAAGACCTGTTATTTGTTTATGTACCGCATCCGTGTAATTATTTATCCACTGAACCACGGATCTAACAGTGGCGACGAGTATTGATGTGAATCTACCTGCAACATAAAAAAAATTAAAAAATAGTCGAGTCCAGGAACACGGGCATCGACCGCGAGCAACCGCCCAGCAGTCAGGCAGAGATCCAACTTCGCTGGGGAGGCTGTGGAGAGCCGGGCTTGGTTCCCCAGCCACAACGAGCAGTACGAGACTGACGACAGGTCCAGAGCAGACCCTTCCCGAGCAGCGGCTGGAGCCGACCGACGGCAGAGAGAGAGAGCCGGGCAGCGTCGACGGGGTAAGAAAGAGGGTGAAGAGAGCAGGGCGCAGCCGGGGGTTGATCACCGAGTGGCGTCGGGGAAAAATACTGCAAACCGGAGAGAGGGTAAGAAACAGCCGGGTTCTAGACGGAGCGGCGTCGACAAATATCAAGAGAAGAACACGCAGAGCACAGCCAGGGATCACGGGCTGATCAGGGTCCGCGGGGCGAAGCAAGGGGAGACGCCATTGAGCCGCGGAGAAGCAGGGAGAGCGCGGGAGGCGCCATTGAGCCGCGGAGAAGAAGGAAGAGCGCGGGAGACGCCATTTTGCGAAGCCGCAGCGGAGAAGACGGGCGAGCGCGGGAAGGAAGGAAAGCGCAGGAGACGCCATTTTGTGCCAGCGGAGAAGAAGGGGAAGCGCGGGAGGCGCCATTGGTGATAGTTAACGCACAACCAAGGATGCCGAAGAGTGGCAGTATCTCTACGTTCGACAATGAAATCGAAGATTGGGCGACATATGTGGAACGTATTGAGGTGTACTGCAGGGTGAATGAAGTGCCAGATGCTAATAAAGCACTGGTTCTGTTAAATTCCATGGGTGCAAAAACTTATGGGTTACTGCGAAATCTAATAACCCCAGAGAAGCCGGTAAACAAGAACTTTGAAAGCATAGTAGAAATCCTACAGGACCACTTAAACCCCACACCGCTGCTGATAGCAGAACGATTTAAGTTCCACAAAACGAACCAAAACAAAGACGAAAGCAATGCTGAGTACCTAACGGAACTGCGCAAGCTATCGAAATACTGCCAGTTTGGAGCGGGACTAGCAGACACGTTAAGGGACAATTTTGTGTGTGGGCTACAAAGTGAAGGAACCCAGAAACGGCTTCTATCAGAAAAGGACCTTACGCTGGACAAAGCTTTCAGTATGGCAGTATCACACGAAGCAGCGGCAAGGGGCGCTGCAGAGATACAATGGAGACCGCAAGAATATGGCACCAACGAAATGACCTATGGAACAGGGAAGTGCTATCGCTGCGGCAGAACAACACATGACCAGAAAGATTGTTGGTTCAAGGACCAAGTGTGCAGACAGTGTGGGAAAGCAGGACACATAGCAAGAGTCTGCAGGTCTGGGAAGAAAACCAACAGTAAGAAATCTCCACAGGAGAAGTACAAAAAGGTACACCAGGTGATGGACAGTGGTTCAGACGAACAGAAAAGTGACACAGACTCCGGAAGCAAGGAGCTGGGTTGTCTGAAACTACATAATGTAACCGAAATGGAGGATCACCAGACTATCTGGGTTACACTCAAGATAGACGGAGTCCAAGTGGAAATGGAATTGGACACAGGGTCAGTTCTAACAGTCATAAATCAAAGAGACTACAAGCGGCTATTTTCACACATACCCTTGAAAGCTACAGAGATTGTCTTGAAGACGTATACGGGGCAAAAGTCTACCCCAAAGGAAAAATAAGGGTGAAAGTGACATATAAAGGTCAGGAAATACCTAAAATGGATATATATGTATTGCCAAATGGAGGACCACCACTGCTAGGACGTGAATGGATCCGGAAGATACATTTAGATTGGCATTCCATACAGGCACTGAAGGTGGAGGCCAAAAAGGATGACGACGTCACACCTGGACGACTGTCAAAAATGCTAACTGATGCAAAAGAAGTGTTCCAGGAGGGACTAGGAACACTAAAAGGAATAACAGCAACAATTAAAATAGAGGATAATGCAAGCCCAAAGTTTCTGAAGGCCAGACCAGTGCCTTATGCGATCAGACCAGCGGTTGAAGCAGAGCTGGAAGGGTTGGAACGTTCAGGAGTACTGTCCAAAGTGGACTGGAGCGAGTGGGCTACACCCATCGTTCCTGTAATGAAGAGGTCGTTGAGTAATACGCCTGGGGAACCAAAGAAGGTCCGCATCTGTGGGGATTTTAAGGTGACAGTGAACCCAGTCCTTCACACGGTGCAATATCCACTTCCACGAATTGAGGATATTTTCGCCTCGCTATCTGGTGGTAAACGCTTCACCAAAATTGATCTAGCCCAGGCGTACTTGCAAATGGAGGTAGAAGAAGCTTCGAAACATTACCTTACGATCAACACCCATAAAGGTCTCTATCAATACAACCGGCTGGTGTTTGGAGTAACCTCGGCTCCGGCTATCTGGCAAAGAGTGATGGATCAGGTCCTGCAAGGGATTCCAGGGACCCAGTGTTATTTGGACGACATCTTGGTCACGGGCGAAAATGACGGTGATCACCTCGCTAACTTGGAGAAGGTGCTCACCAGATTAAAGGAATATGGGCTACGAGCTATGTGGTAAACCACTGTTGTTAGTATTGTTGTTCACTGTTAGTACTGTTGTTCACTCTTGCATATTGTTGTACTTGTCTGTGCATGCCTCAGCTGACTCCGCCCCTGGCTCCACCCTCATGGCTGGGTATAAAGGTCGCTGCTCAGAAGCCTCCAGCCCTTTTGGATACCAGGCAACCACAAGAGGCATGCTCTGTTCTTTGGTAATAAAAGCCTGTTTATTACTTTCTCAATCTCCAGTCTTTTGTAGCAATTGATAGTGCATCAATTTTATTACCAAAGTTAAATGTTGGCTGCGGATGCTGATCAACCGATGGCGCAAAACGCTGAGCAGCAGGCGCTGCTGCGAGCCCTCAGACCAACATGCCTGGACCTAGACCCCCAAGAAGCGGGTTCGTCGACTAAATTCGCACAATGGCTGCGTTGCTTTGAGGCGTATCTGGAAGCCTCGACCGTGACTCTTGATGAAAATAAACTGAAAATCCTGGCCTCGAAGGTGAGCCACCAAGTCTATACTTTAATCCAAGATGCGACGACCTACGCGGCGGCTATCGACCTACTGAAAGGGCAGTATGCACGCCCGGTTAACACGGTCTATGCCAGGCACCTTTTAAGATCTCGCAGACAGCAGCCCGGGGAATCGGTGGAAGCCTTCCTACGGGCACTGCGGGTACTCGGACGCGGCTGCGACTGCAAGGAAGTATCGGCCGCGGCACATGCGGAGGGATTGATACGAGACGCTTTCGTTGCGGGTCTAAGGTCCGACTACTCCCGGCAGAGGCTGCTGGAGAAGGGTGAAATAGACCTGACAAAGGCAGTGTCCCTCGCGCTCTCGCTCGACGCGGCCCACAGAAATATGGACGCTTTCTCCCCTCATCGCCCCGCGCCGTGGACGCCGCAATCTTGGGCCATGGGACCGCCACCTCCGACTGCTGCAGCGATGTCCAAGGCACAAAAATGCTATTTTTGTGGCCAAGCTAAACACCCTAGAGCACGCTGCCCCGCGAAGAATGCTACCTGCTCCGGCTGCGGGAAGAAAGGTCACTACGTTAGCGCCTGCAAAGGGAAGACCGCTAACGCCAGCAGCGCTGCGTGCGAACCGTGGGCGCAGCCATCTTGTCCGCCATCTTGGGCTCCCCCAGCCGCGTGGGGATCGGGACCGTGGGCGCCGCCATTTTGTCCACCATCTTGGACGCCTCCGACTTCAACCACGGGGGAGCCGGACTCAACCACCGCCTCATCTGACGACCACATCGACTCGCTCGACCATACGCTGGCCTCCGTGACGCTGGACCAATCTCTCCCTCATCAACTGTCCAGGTCCATGATGGATATTACGGTAAACGGCCGCGCCACTACCTGCCTTTTTGACAGCGGGAGCACGGAGAGCTTTATCCACCCCGACACGGTGCGCAGTTACTCTCTCCCGGTCCTGCCGACGCGCCATCGGATCTCTTTGGCTTCCAAAGCCCAGTCAGCGGACGTCGGTGGCTACTGTGTAGTGACCCTTTCAGTAAGGGGCACAGAATACAAAAATTTTAAACTTCTGGTCCTGCCCCATCTCTGCGCTGCCGTTCTACTGGGGTTGGATTTTCAGTGCCACCTTAAGAGTGTCACATTAGCGTATGACGGACCCCTCCCCCCACTCACAGTCTGCAGCCAGCAGCTTTTAAATCGCCCGCCGTGCACCATTTGCAGCCTCTCCACCCTTAAAGTTCCCCCCCCCTCCTTGTTCGCTAACCTCACCCGCGACTGTAAGCCCATCGCTACCAAAAGCAGGCGTTACAGTGTTGGGGATAGGAGCTTCATTAAATCCGAGGTAGCGAGACTCCTGAAGGAAGGGATTATTGAAAGTAGCACCAGCCCATGGCGAGCACAAGTGGTGGTAGTGAAGACTGGCGAAAAACAGCGCCTAGTTATTGACTACAGCCAGACGATCAATCGCTACACCCAACTAGATGCATACCCACTCCCCCGCATATCTGACATGGTCAATCAGATAGCACAATACCGGGTGTTCTCGACGATTGATCTGAAGTCGGCATACCACCAGCTCCCCATCAGGGCTGAGGACCGCCAGTACACAGCTTTTGAAGCTGACGGTCGGCTCTATCACTTTCTCAGAGTTCCCTTCGGCGTCACCAACGGAGTTTCTGTCTTCCAACGGGAGATGGACCGGATGGTTGACCAGAACGCGCTCCAGGCCACTTTCCCATATCTAGACAACGTCACCATCTGCGGCCACGACCAGCAGGACCACGACGTTAATCTAGAGAAATTCCTCCGGACGGCCCAGCGGCTGAATCTCACATACAACAAAGACAAATGTATGTTTCGTACTACGCGCCTCGCTATTCTTGGCTGCGTAGTGGAGAACGGAGTCATCGGCCCAGACCCCGATAGAATGCGCCCCCTTATGGAGCTCCCCCTCCCCCACTGCCAGAAAGCACTGAAGAGATGCCTGGGGTTTTTCTCTTACTATGCTCAGTGGGTGCCCAACTATGCGGATAAAGCCCGACCCCTCATCAAGTCCGCCTCCTTCCCCCTGACAGCAGAGGCCTGTGCAGCCTTCACTCTCATAAAAGGAGACATTGCGAAGGCCACAATGCACGCTGTGGATGAGTCCCTTCCTTTTCAAGTGGAGAGCGACGCATCCGACTTTGCCCTAGCTGCAACCCTTAACCAGGCGGGGAGACCCGTGGCCTTTTTCTCAAGGACCCTCCAGGGCCCCGAGATTCGACACTCCTCTGTCGAAAAGGAGGCCCAGGCCATTGTGGAAGCCGTGCGACATTGGCGGCATTACCTGGCCGGAAAACGATTTACCCTGCTCACTGACCAGCGTTCAGTGGCTTTTATGTTTCATAATAAGCAGCGGGGCAAAATCAAGAATGACAAGATCTTAAGGTGGAGAATCGAACTCTCCACCTACAATTACGATATCTTGTACCGGCCCGGGAAACTCAATGAGCCCCCAGATGCCCTATCACGTGGTACGTGCGCCAACGCGCAGGTTGATAGGCTACAGACCCTCCACAATGACCTCTGCCACCCGGGGGTCACCAGGTTCTTCCATTTTATCAAATCCCGTAACCTGCCCTACTCCATCGAGGAGGTCAGGACCATGACCAGGAACTGCCAGATCTGTGCCGAGTGCAAGCCGCATTTTTATAGGCCAGACAGAGCGAGCCTGATCAAAGCCACGCGCCCCTTCGAGCGGCTGAGCATCGATTTTAAAGGGCCCCTCCCCTCCTCTGACCGCAATGTGTACTTCCTCAATATAATTGATGAGTACTCCCGTTTCCCGTTTGCCATCCCTTGCTCGGACATGACCAGTACCACGGTCATTAAATGTCTGAATGACCTCTTCGCCTTGTTCGGTTTCCCTAGCTATATCCATAGCGACAGGGGCTCATCTTTTATGAGCGACGAACTTCGGCAGTACCTGCTCGCGAGAGGCATTGCTACAAGCAGGACCACCAGCTACAACCCCCGGGGTAACGGCCAGGTGGAAAGGGAGAATGCGACAGTCTGGAAGGCAGTCCTTTTAAACTTAAAATCTAAGGGCCTTCCGACCTCCCGCTGGCAGGAGGTCCTCCCTGCGGTGCTCCATTCCATTCGGTCGCTGCTCTGTACACCCACCAATGCCACTCCTCACGAGAGAATGTTCTCCTTCCCCAGGAAGTCCACGTCGGGGATTTCGCTACCAACATGGCTGACTTCTCCAGGTCCCGTCCTACTGCGGAAGCACGTGAGGACCCATAAGGCGGACCCCCTGGTCGAGAGGGTGAGCCTCCTCCACGCCAACCCGCAGTATGCTTACGTGGTGTACCCGGACGGGCGGGAGGACACAGTCTCCATTCGAGACCTCGCACCTGCAGGTGCTCCTGAAACACCCTCTTCGCCACCCACCGCTACTCCTGCCTACCCCCAGGACACAGTCCCCGCACGAGACCTCGCACCTTCGGGTGCCTCTGAGAGACCACCATTGCTACCTCCCATTACCCATGCTCTGACCCCTGTAGACGGCATGCAGCAGCCCCAGGGTCCGCCACCTGCTACACCTCCTCTGAACGAGACACCGGGTTCACCATTGGATGCTGCACCATCACCGCCGCTGCTGCGACGCTCAGGACGGCTTACAAGGCCTCCTGATAGACTTCAGTACACGAATTTTTAGTGCACTTCACCCCGCCGGACTCAATTCTAAACAAGGGGTGAATGTGGTAAACCACTGTTGTTAGTATTGTTGTTCACTGTTAGTACTGTTGTTCACTCTTGCATATTGTTGTACTTGTCTGTGCATGCCTCAGCTGACTCCGCCCCTGGCTCCACCCTCATGGCTGGGTATAAAGGTCGCTGCTCAGAAGCCTCCAGCCCTTTTGGATACCAGGCAACCACAAGAGGCATGCTCTGTTCTTTGGTAATAAAAGCCTGTTTATTACTTTCTCAATCTCCAGTCTTTTGTAGCAATTGATAGTGCATCAAGCTAATCGCCACAAGTGCGAGTTTTTCCAGAAAAAGATCTCGTATTGCGGCCACATCATCGATGAAGAGGGGTTACATAAGTCCCCTGACAAGATAGAGGCAGTAGTCAAGGCTCCAGCGCCGGAAAATGTGTTACAACTGAGGTCGTTCCTCGGGCTGGTAAACCATTACCACAAGTTCTTACCAAATTTGTCTACGGTATTACACCTGCTGAACACCCTACTGCAAACAGGGGTACCATGGAATTGGGATGACGAACGTAGGCGAGCTTTCCAGAAGTGTAAAGAATTGATCACATCAAAAGAGGTGTTGGCCCATTTCAACCCAGCACTACCAATTCGTTTGGCATGTGATGCATCACCCTACGGCATTGGAGCGGTGCTGTCGCACAAATTCCCAGACGGGTTGGAGAGGCCAGTAGCCTTTGCGTCTCGGTCACTAACCTCAGCCGAGTGCAACTACGCCCAGATTGACAGGGAGGCCCTCAGCCTAGTATGGGGAGTAAAAAAATTCAACCACTATCTGCATGGACAGAAGTTCACCTTGCTGACTGACCACCAACCACTTGTCTCCATCTTTAATCCTAAGAAGGGCGTGCCAGTAATGACTGCACAGCGGTTACAAAGATGGTCCCTGATGTAAGAAAAGGAGTCTTACACATCAAGTAACTTTAAGGTAAGCTTTAAGCAACTTACAAACACACTATATACAAGAGAGGTCTTTACCATGCCTCTGGTAGAAGCCTCTTACAATACTGAACAGTCCAGTGTTTATACCAGTCCAACAGGAAGTGACATCTGACAGGAAGTGAGGTATGTACACAGTTCATAGTTCACAGGAAGTGATGACATAACTTCCCGGAAGTTATTATTATTATCACATTCTTCCCTCCTGCAGGATTAGGAGGCTGTGGTCTACCTTTTGTTCCGCAGCCGCCGAACTCAATAGTGAGTTTCTTATGCTGTTTCTGGAAATCCAGCCCTAAGAGGAGATCACTACATAAGTCCTTGAGTACCGAAAGTCAGGTGGAGGGATACATGCGACCATTAAGTGTCATATCAACAATACAAAAGCCGGGGATTCTGGTATTCAGTGATGACTGAGCCATCGCAATTGCCTGGTCCGATGGGAAGACATGTAGTTTCAATTTCGCAACAATCTGTTCCTTAATGAAACTATCAGTACTTCCTGAGTCAATTAAGGCATCTAAGGTATGCCCTTTAATTGAAACTTTTGTAGCTGCATGAGACAGATTCTGTGGGCAAGCAGCTGTAATTGGTGTCATTGCACAGAGAGTGGCTAAAACTCTCGGTGTGCTTCTTCAGGAGAGAGCTCGAGAGGAAGCTTGATAGGTCCTAGCTGGAGCATCCTGATAGGCCCTAATTGGGGCAGTACGGTAGGCCTTAGCTGGATTGGCCCTCGTAGAGGCCCTTGATAGGCAAACTTTAGCAAAGTGTCCTTTTTTTTTGCAATAACTGCAGATTGCATTGCGAGCAGGGCAGGTTTTCCTAGGGTGAAAAGCATCTCCACAAAAGAAGCATTCCCTCCTAGATTGCCAAGAGGCTGCTAAAGTGGGGTCATCCTCCTCTTCTTCATCAGAATTATCAGAATTAGATTCCCCCATGATAGGGTTCACCTGAGACCGCTTGAATTGTCTGGTTGCAGTTACAGCAGCAGATCGAGATCTGGGCAGCTGATAGAGGTCTGCATTTCTCTTTGCCAAATCCAAAAAACAAGCTAAGTCAAAAGCTTTTTGTAGCTCAAGTGTTTTACTTTCTAGTAGACGCTGGCGTATAAATGGAGAGGCAATCCCGCAGATGAAAGCATTACGAATCATTTCTTCGCGGTACAGCTCAGCTGAGGCTGCCTGAAAGTTACAATCTATGCTGAGCCTGCGAAGTTCTTGAAGGAATTCGTTAATCGATTCCCCTGGCCCTTGTTGGGCTGTGGCCAGTAGATGTCTAGCATAGACCTCATTTGGAGTCTTGGCATACAGTTTCTTAAGTGCCCGAATCACCTCATCGTAATTATCCCATTCATCAACATATTCGAACACTTTTGGGGTCACATAGTTGATAAGTATCCTCAATCTAGTAGGAGCATCCGCTTCACATTCATCCAGAAAATTCTCAAAAGTACGGTACCAATGCTTCCATACCCTGCCAGCTGCTGGTGTATTCGGGTCAAAGTCCAGACGAATAGGTCTAAGGATTCTCTCCATGATGGGTGGTTCCCTGGATCCTTAACTCCGAGTTTGTCCGAAGGTCTAGTATTTGTGAGTGTAAATATTAAGTTGCTTAAATTGATGTAAGAAAAGGAGTCTTACACATCAAGTAACTTTAAGGTAAGCTTTAAGCAACTTACAAACACACTATATACAAGAGAGGTCTTTACCATGCCTCTGGTAGAAGCCTCTTACAATACTGAACAGTCCAGTATTTATACCAGTCCAACAGGAAGTGACATATGACAGGAAGTGAGGTATGTACACAGTTCATAGTTCATAGTTCACAGGAAGTGATGACATAACTTCCCGGAAGTTATTATTATTATCACAGTCCCTGTTTCTAGGGGCGAATCAATATGAAATAGAATATAAAGGCACGAGACAGCATGGGAACGCTGATGGGCTATCGCGCCTGCCACTGCCTACGGTGGAGGAAGCACCAGCAGTGGACCCTATCGAGATATTTTATTCGTCGATAATTGAACGATTGCCAGTAACAAACGCGGATATAGAGAAGGAGACCCGCAATGATCCGACGCTGTCACGGGTATATGAATTGACGGTGAGGGGATGGCCAACACATGGCGACTCACTGTTGCCAGCATTCTCATCCAGAAGAGAACAGCTGTCAGTATGCCAGGGGACAGTGATGTGTGAATCCAGAGTGGTGATTCCAACCAAGTTAAGGGAGAGAGTGCTAAATGAGCTACATGAAGGTCATCTGGGGGGAGTGAAAATGAAAAGCCTAGCTAGGGCTTCTGTGTGGTGGCCGGGAATCGATCAACAAATCGAAGACCTAACTAAGAGCTGCTTAGGATGCCAGAAGGTCCAAAATGCACCACCACATGCCCCTCTACACCCATGGGAGTGGCCCTCCTCTCCATGGCAACGGGTGCACATTGATTTCGCTGGTCCATTCATGGACTCAATGTTCTTAATAGCAGTGGATGCTCATTCAAAGTGGCCTGAGGTGATAAAGATGTCTTCAACCACTACAGAGAAAACGATTGCAGTCCTACAGACCATATTTGCCAGAAACGGGTTGCCAGAGCAGATCTGCTCTGATAATGGACCACAGTTTGTGTCCGACGAGTTCCAAAAATTAATGAAAAGGAATGGGGTAAGGCATTACACATCCGCCCCGTATCATCCAGCCACCAATGGATTGGCTGAGAGGTTCGTACAAACCTTTAAGAAGGCGATAAAGGCCATGTGCGACGAGGAAATTCCACTACAGCATAAGATGGACAATTTCTTATTAGCCTACCGAAACGCGACACATGCAGTTACCAACCAGACCCCGGCCATGATGTTCTTTAACCGAAGGTTGAGATCTCATCTGGACTTGCTCAGACCGAATGTGCGAAGAAATGTTGAGGACAAACAATTCCAGCACATCAACGAGAAGCCGACAAGGAGCTTCAATGTAGAGCAACCAGTCTTGGCCCGGGACTATCGAACAGAGAAGTGGCAACCTGGAACGATATGTACAAGGCAGGGGCCATTAATGTATACAGTGGATGTCGGGGAGAACATTGTGAGACGCCACGTCGATCAGGTCTTAGCATCACAGGAATGCGTCAACCCCATGTCTCGAGTACCTGGGGATGAACCCGACATACCGGTAGTATCTACTTCAGACCCAGTAGCAGTGGAACCCAATGAACTACCCGATGAAAGGGGGTCAGAATCGCCTCTGCACCAAGAACAAGAACCTCCAGAAAAGCGCTATCCCGAAAGGGTCAGGAAGCCGCCCCAAAGACTGAATCTATAAATGGACTTTTGTTATTGAATGTACATGTAAAAATGTAATTGTTATTTGAATATTAAGGGGGTATTATTAATCTAAAAAGGGAGGAATTGTAGTGTATGTGCTTTAAGTCAGAACTACTTTTTACAGCTCCTGTATACTGTAGTACCGGCAGTGACCACACCGGTATATAAGCTGTGCGCATGTCTCTGTACCCCAGTCTAGAGATGACCCTCCTCCAGTAAAGACCTGTTATTTGTTTATGTACCGCATCCGTGTAATTATTTATCCACTGAACCACGGATCTAACAAAGTCAAGTAGTCATGATGGGCAAAGAAAGAGAGCAAGAAAATATATATAAATATGTATATATTTTAAAACTCGGTTTCATTTTATAATTTTTTGAAAAACATTTAGACAATAGGCCAACAGACAAATGCTGATATCAATATACTAGCAGATCACCAATGATGTAGCTCAAGGTAAGTCAGATGCTAGGAGCTTCATACCATGTAGCGTACAATGTATTATTCTATTGCTAGGGTTGAGCTGTGTTTAAGTTAGCTTGTTCCTTTAAAGGTCCAATGCTGTAAGTAAACACAGTGAGGTCAGTCAGAGTTTAATTGCTGTTTGGTGAGGTGAGGGAAGTTTGCAAATTTGAAGAAGCTTGAAAAAAACTTGAAATGGCTGCCTTTCTTTTTTTATATATAGTTTCTGACACATTTCAAAATGCAACACCTAAAGTGTGATATATTTTCTCTAATATTTTAAAAGAATCATCACATTGTATTTCTTTTCTTAATCAGATCCTCTTAACACACGTACCTTTCACAGTGGGACAATACAGCAGTCTGACAATGACATATGGTCGGTCCTCAGTTGAATTCATGACTTTGAATTCGGATAGATCAAGCGACTCAAACTCAAACCTTTCTGAAAGAGAAAACACAAAAAAAAAGTAATTATTTCTTATTTTAGTTAGCAATGAAATGGGAAAAGAAATCGTTGTGACATTAATCAGCTTTAAAATTCACCATTTGAAATATTCTTTGAATGTTTAAAGAATGAACTTGCATTTATATAGCGGCTTTATCGTGTTTATCTTTGAAAGGTGAAGGAGTTGATAGGGTAGATATAGAGAAACTATTTCCTCTGGTGGGGGGAGTCCAGAACAAGGGGGCATAACCTTAAAATTAGAGCCAGGCTGTTCAGGGGTGATGTCAGTAAACACTTCTTCACACAAAGGGTAGTGGAAATCTGGAACTCTCTCCCCCAAAAGGCTGTGGATGCTGGAGGTCAACTGAAAATTTCAAAACTGAGACTGATAGATTTTTGTTAGGTAAGGGCACCAAGGCAGGTCCAGGAAACTTTCGATTTACCGGCACCTAAATAACCGGAAACCTCGGTTAACCGGCAAAATTCAGGAGTAGGTTCAGATAAGTTTTACTTCTGCCTTCCTCAATCTGTTGCTGTGCAAGGGTGTGGCTGCAGCTGTTGCTAAGCTACAGAGACGCTTGGAACTTGTGGCCATTGTTCTGAACCTGTTGCTAAGCAACAGGGTTTGTTGCTTTATACGGAGCTCTCAGCTCTCGTATCTTTTACTATAGCTTTCGGCTATCCGGAATTTTTGATGAACTGGCACCACGTCGGTCCCGTCGGTGCCGGATAAAAAAAAGTTTCCTGTAGATGGAGTTAAGCTACAGATCAGCCATAATCTAATTGAATAGCAAAACAGGCTTGAGAGGCTGAATCGCCTACTCCTGTTCCTATTCCTTCCTATGTTCCTCTCAGAAATGTCCCAAAGCGCTTCACACAGGAGCCAGTAAAGTGGTCACTGTACAGTGCCCCAATGCCAGTGCTGTTCAGAAACTCCACATGCCTGCACGTGAATGAGCCCATCTCACAGATATGTTAGTAACATATAATGTTATCAGGCATCAGTTAGATAGAAAGGTAGGATGTTGAAAAGCATTTTCCATTCTGCTGAATCTCTAAATGAACTGCACTGCTATAGAAAGGGACTCAATAGAGGCCAGGTGGACGCATATCGCCATTCCATTATTGTCGCTGGCTCAAAATCCTAGAACTTCCTATGTAACAGCATTGTGGGAGCACCTTTACCACATAGACTGCAACGGTTCAAGA
This sequence comes from Somniosus microcephalus, assembly GCF_052327205.1. Lineage (NCBI taxonomy): Eukaryota > Metazoa > Chordata > Chondrichthyes > Squaliformes > Somniosidae > Somniosus > Somniosus microcephalus. The sequence continues at coordinate 51,501,021 of NC_141008.1, forward strand.
AGAGGACCCACCATCACCTTCTCAAAGGCAACTATGGATGGGCAATAAATGCAAGCTTTGCCAGCGACGTCTACATTCAAAGAATGATTCAAAAAAAGTCACTAGACAAGCCATCAACAAATAACGTTTTTTGTCACCAAAGGAGCATTTACATTTAACGCTTACCATCAAACCTAAGGGTAACTTCAGTCACTGCTGCCTCCTTAGATGTTGTTCCCTTACTCATATTCAAAAGGGTTGGCTTTGAAAGAGACGACTTTGAGCATAACTTCAAGTTGCCATAGAACATAGAAACAGTTAACTTCACAGCAAGTGGTTCAAATTCCTTCAACCACTCCTGAGGAAAAACACAAACACTGCGTCAGGAAGAGTCTACTGCATTCCCCTACTCTAGAAGACTAAGCCATGTTGAAGCGCCAAAAAAATTAAACATCATTGCATAATTGCGCTATTTGAAAGAGCCTAAAAACTCGTGGAGAGGAACTAAGTCAAAACAGAAGATAGAGGGAGTAATTTTCTGAGTGGAGCCTTGTTCGACAGCTGCGCAGATCAGAAAACTGCAGACATGCGGTTTTTTGCCTTTTAAAATGAATGGACGAAAAACTGTGGCTGGCACGCCGTGAGTTCCCAACATGCGCGGCCAGTGGGTGAGACTCACTGGTAGCACAAGCTCAGAAATTTAGCATTAACTTTATGGAATTAGAATTCACGATTATGTTACTCAGTTACAATTTCATATCCCACCACATTATGGGTTTCACACTAATTCCAATCTAGTATGAGTATAAATACAGAAACAAATTTAATTTTCAAGTTAGAAAAGAGGAACATGTTGCCGTGGAGGTTTGCAGAGATGAACAACTGGCTAAATTAATCCTTCTGTGGATATATCCCCGATTATTGCCCAGTCCCTCCTGTTCAAAGGGAGCAGGCTCATTATCACTGACTCACACCTCCAGTTAACACAACAGCCACATGAAGTTGTGATGAACCACATCAGTCCTCTTTCCTCCTCTGCCCCATCACTAGAACCTATAATAATCTCATATCCAAATGAACATATTTACCTCTGATGTGGATGTCAGCAAAATTAGTTTCACTGAAATATTCTTTAGTCCAATAGGTAGGATCTCACCCAGTGTGTCTTTGGGATCTGTGACATTGTTGCTGCCTAAATACAAGCAAAACAAACCGTAACTGAGGTACAGTACTAAACCCTCCTGAAATAAGGGTCGGTTTCAATAAAAGCAGTGGTTAAAACCACTAAAATGTTGGCCACCTGTATAATATGAAGAGATGGTCAACATAGAAGAACATTATGACACACAGATTTAGAATATTAATGATTATTCAACATGTTCAAGAACTAAGGCATGTCATCTCAGAATGACGGGATATGAGCTTGTGCCCATGATTTTGCCAGTCGATTGAGTTGCCGATCTCAGTCGTGTTGGTGTAAGGATGTTTAACAGATGGGGGAGGAGCAGGGGACATGAGTTTAAACTATGTAAGAACGTAAGAACATAAGAAATAGTAGTAGGAGTAGACCATACGGCTCCTCGAGCCTGCTCCGCCATTCAATAAGATCATGGCTGATCTTCTACATCAACTCCACTTTCCCGCCCTATCCCCATATCCCTTGATTCTCCTAGTGTCTAAAAATCTATCCATCTCAGCCTTGAATATACTTAATGACTGAGCATCCACATTCCTCTCAGGTAGAGAATTCCAAAGATTCACAACCCTCTGAGGGAAGAAATATCTCCTCATATCAGTCCTAAATGGTTGACCCCTTATCCCGAGTAGGATTAGACTGGATGTTGGGCGGTTCTTCTTTTCCCAGTGAGTAGTGAGCCTCTGGAATACATTGCCAGCTGGTGTGGTGGGTGCTGACTCTCTGTACGCCTTCAAGAGGGAGCTGGACCGGTTCTTGACTGGGGTAGAGACCGCATCTTATACTAGGCAAGTGTTTTTACAGATAGCACTTTGTCCGTGTGATCTCCTTGACTGGTTTTGATCGGCTGAGGGGGTCGGAGAGGAATTTTCCAGAGTATTTTTTCCCTTCTTGGCCCTGGCTTCTTCTCTTTGTTTTTTTGTCTCTCCCAAGAGTTTGCATCTGTGCAGGGGATGTGGGGTGGGGGGGGGGGGGGGCGAAGAGGTGGTGTTTGTCTGAGGAAGCGTTTAGTCACGATGCTCCGGGCATCATGGCGTGGAGCATGCTTGATGAACCAGATGGTTGTTTCCTGCCTGTCAATTTTGTATGTTTGTAAGAGCCAAGCAAGAGAGACTAGGCACTTCTCCAAAAGAAAGTGGGAGTGGAGCAAACAGCAAGTGACTCATAGCCAGCCTGCGCTAATACACCTCCGAGTAACTGGCTCAGAGAGGTGCCGGCAGAGGCCAGGACAGTTCAATCCACCTTGTCTGTAAATGGTGTGTGTTACAAGGGAGACAACAGCATTTGATAAAACAAATTACAGAAAGAGTAATGCAAGTACACATTAAAAACGTTTTCTAAATCACACCTGTCTTGGGATGATTGCCCTGTAGTAGTACACATTATTATTGTGAAAACTAATGACTGTACCTGTCAAAGCCTCTTTGTTCTTTGGGAATGGTCCGTACAGATTCCTGTGGATTCAATATTTCAATAAAATTTAGCATCAAAGTGGGCATTTCACTTTAAGTAAAAAGTCATAGGAATTCCACGGATCATTGAGCACTTAGCCCTGTTGGTGCTCAGAGATCCCAGTGTGTTCAAAGACAAATTAAACACGAGGAAATTATTCAACTGGGGAAAATACTAAGTAGACCTGTAAATTAATTAAAATGACAATGTCTGCCAAACCTCACCTGAAATGGATTTGGAAAGTATAGTTAACATTTTCAAAATGGACAGTAACTGCCCAGTATATACAAAAGCAAATTACTGTACTGTGGATGCTGGAAATCTGAAATAAAAACAGAAAATGCTGGAAGTACTCAGCAGGTCAGGCAGCATCTGTAGAGAGAGAAGCAGGGTTAACGTTTCAGGTCGATGACCTTTCGTCAGAAATGGAAAAGGTTACAGATGTAATAGGTTTTAAAGCAAATGCAGGGGTAGGGATAGGAGGGGGGGAGGCGGTGGGAGGAAAGAACAAAAGGGAAGGTCCGTGATAGGATGGAAGGCAGGAGAGACTGAATGATAAAAGGGATGGTGGCGCAAGGCAAAAGTAGGTGGTAATGGGACAAGTGAAGAAACAAAAGGTGGGTCTGGAAGAGGTGTAAATGGGAATAGCAGAATCATCAACAGGTGCAGCCCCAAAAAATGGGGGCAGAGGTTATAGAATAGAATAGAATAGAATCATAGAATAGTACAGCACAGAAGGAGGCCATTCGGCCCATCGAGTCTGCGCCGGCTCTTTCGAAGAGCAATCCAGTCAGTCCCACTCCCCTGCTCTTTCCCCATATCTTATAAAAACATATTTTTAAGAAACAAATGCCACTGTCATAAGTTAACTGGATAGTTTATGAGACATAAAGAACTGATATAGGACATATGAGCTACACTTAGGCCAAGAACCATGAGGAGCCTCGTAAAATATCATTTAGGCATCTATAGAGAATCATTTAAACTAGATGGGGAGCAAAGAGGGCAGGGAGGAAAGAGGATCCCAAACACCGCAATCAGAATGGAAGATGATAGCCTACAAGTTGCATAAACTTGGCTTGTATTCCCCTGAGTTTATAAGGTTGAGGGGTGATCTAATCAAGGTGCTTAAAATGATAAAAGGATAAATGATCTGAAATTGCTGACTACCCAGTAGCGTGTGAAGACAATCAGTGTCACACGATTAACTCCATACAGCCTCTACCAACCTCATGGGAAAAATGATCCTGCTTTTGCGCATTAAGGTTGTTTTGCTGACAGCTCCCACAACAGCGCAGTGTGGAACTGAACCATACAGACCGGAAAGGTCAGTTGGTGTTTATTGCCGCCGGGTTAGAGAAGAAGGAAATAAAAGATCAGTCAAGGTTAATGCTCCTGACCATTAACCAGTGGCCATGCTGAAAACGCAACGTTTGCAGAGCTCCAATCTTAACCAGGAGCGGGTTTCGAGTGGACGGGGATCGAGGCAACCGACAAACAGCTCCTCCCACCGCCCCCCACCCCGCCCGCGACCTCAACAGCGAGGTGCAGACGGTTTTAGCTCCTGGGCCTCACTTGCATGCTACCAGCCAGCTGCAGCAGGATGGCGGGCAGCAGGAGGCTCTTAGGTCATTTGTGGGGAGGGTTTTTTGGGAGGGTCTCATACGAGCAGGGAGGTGGAAGGGGGAAAGCCCAGGGCAGGGGAGGCCTAATTTATTCTGCTGGGGCTATAGGGTATTTTCTTTGCAAAGTAGTCATCTCCCTATTTTACACAATGACATATAGAAAGTTTTGATAAATATCAGTATTATACGTTGTTTTAAGCCACGCGGAGACTGACATTTTGCACCACAGCTCCTCTGCTGTGACAAAGGTTATGAGGCAGTGTGTGTGCATCTGCATCAACTTTAATGTGAGCCAGTGAATTTGGGATTTAGCCTCGGTGCTGATCAAGCAATCCCTGAAATAAAACACTGCTGGCTGGGTGTTATCCAAACAAATGGGAGTGCAACGAAGGTTCACCAGACTGGTTCCTGGGATGGGGGGATTGTCCTATGAGGAGAGATTGAATAGACTAGGCCTATATTCTCTGGAGGTTAGAAGAATGAGAGGTGATCTCATTGAAACATACAAAATTCTTACAGAGCTTGACAGGGTAGATGCAGGGAGGATGTTTCGTCTGGCTGGAGAGTCTAGAACCAGGGGTCACAGTCTCAGAATAAGGGGTCAGCCATTTAGGACTGGGATGAGGAGAAATTTCTTCACTCAGAGGGTGGTGAATCTTTGGAATTCTCTACCCCAGAGGGCTGTTTAGACTCAGTCGCTGAGTATATTCAAGACAGAGATCGATAGAGTTTTGAGTATTAAGGGACTCAAGGGATATGGGGATTTTGCAGGAAAGTGGAGATAAGGTAGAAGATCAGCCATGATCTTATTGAATGGCGGAGCAGGCTCGAGGGGCAAAATGGCTGACTCCTGCTTCTATTTCTTATGCTCTTAGGTTCAAACAAATGCCAGAAAATTCTAACCTCAATTTAAGTTGGTTCAATCCAGGAATATCAGATGGTAGGCCACCTTGTTGCAAATGGATCCAAGACCTTTGAATATCTAATGTATATAGGTGGCTGGCATGAACAAAGAATACCTTAGGAAAAAAACATGTTTAGTAACAACTAAATGCAAATTGGACCAGTTCCGGCACTGAAGCCTCTTTCTTATTGTACATTTCTTGGAACTTGTCTGTAATGACCATTGATTGATAATATATGCAGGATGCCCAGCTTTTGCCAAATCTAAAGCCAAGCAGGAAGTCAGACCTTCCAACTCACCTTCATTTTGAGGCGGACATCCTCATTTCTGAACAATTAACTTTATTTAGTTGATACCACACTTACCACTGGGTTGTGGTTGTCAGAAGGTTGTAGGTTGAGGTTCCACACCAAGACTTGCATCGTATTTACAGCACAGAAACAGGCCATTCAGCCCAACTGCCCGTGTTTATGCTCCTCACGAGCCTCCTCCCAACCTTCTTCATCTAACCCCATTAACATATCATTCTATTCCTTTCTCCCTCATGTGTTTATCTAGCTTCCCCTTGTTGTGTAACTGTGCTATTCGCCTCAACCACTCCTTGTGGTAACGAGTTCCACATTCTCACCACTCCCTGGGTAAAGAAGTTTCTCCTAAATTTCCTATTGGATTTATTAGTGACTATCTTATACTTATGTCCCCGAGTTCTGCTCTGAGCACATACACTAGAAAAGCAGGAGGTTCTCCTAGTGTGATAGCAAAATACTGCGGATGCTGGAAATCCGAAATAACAACAGAAAATGCTGGAAAAACTCAGCAGGCCAGGGCAGCATCCATGGCGAGAGAAACAGAGTCAAAGTTTCAGGTCGATGACCTTTCGTCAGAACTGGAAAAAAGCAGGAAATGGAAAGCAGGTTTAGTGGCTGGGAAAACGGGGAGGGGATGAAAGAACAAAAGGGAAGGTCAGTGATAGGATAGAAAGCAGGAGAGATTAAGAGACATTGAGAGACATCAAGAGATATTCAAGGCGAGAGGAGGAGGTAATGGGACAGATTAAGGAACAAAGGATGGCGCTAGATGGGGTGTGAATTGCGTTGGCAGAATGAAGGACAGCTGCCATGTGGGGGGGAAGAAGAAAAAAGGGGGGCCAAACAAAAAGTGTGGATAAAAAAAAGAAATATATATGTGATAGGGGCTGAGGTTATGATCTGAAATGATTGAACTCTATGTTGAGTCCAGAGGGCTGTAGAGTACCTAATCGAAAGATGAGGTTTTGTTCCTCGAGCTTACGCTGAGCTTCCGTGGAACAGTGCAAGAGGCCGAGGACGGTGAGGTCTAAGCGGGAATGGAGCGGGGAATTAAAGTGACAGGCCACCGGGAGCTCGGGGTCCCCCTTACGGACTGAACGGAGGTGTTCCGCAAAGCGGTCACCCAATCTGCGTTTGGTCTCCCCAATGTAGAGGAGACCACATCGTGAGCAGCGAATACAATATACTAAATTGCAAGAAGTACAAGTAAATCGCTGTTTCACCTGGAAGGGGTGTTTGGGGCCCTGGACAGTGGGAAGGGGGGAGGTGTAAGGGCATGTGGGCATGTGTTGCATCTCCTGCGCTTGCACGGGAAGGTGCCGGGCGAAAGGGAAGGGGTGCTGGGGGTGGTTGAGGAGTGGACTAGGGTGTCGCAGAGGGAGCGGCCCCTATGGAATGCTGAAAGGGGAGGTGAGGGGAAGATGCGTTTGGTGGTGGGATCACGCTGGAGGTGGCGGAAATGGCAGAGAATGATCCATTGAATGTGGAGGCTGGTGGGGTGAAAGGTGAGGACAAGGGGAACCCTATCGTGGTTCCGGGAGGGAGGGGCAGGGGTGAGGGCAGAAGTGCGGGAGATAGAACGGACACGGTCGAGAGCCGTGTCAACCACAGTAGAGGGGAATCATTGGTTGAGGAAAAAGGAAGACATGTCGGAAGCACTGGTATGGAAGGTGGCATCGTTGGAGCAGATGTGGCGGAGATGGAGAAACTGGGAGAATGGAATAGAGAGTTCCACAATTTCAGATCATAACCTCGGCCCCTAACACATATATATATATATATTCTTTTTTTTATCCACACTTTTTGTTTGGCCCCCCTTTTTTCTTCTTCCCTCCCACATGGCAGCTGTCCTTCATTCTGCCAGCGCAATTCACACCTCATCTAGAGCCATCCTTTGTTCCTTAATCTGTCCCATTACCACCTCCCCTCGCCTTGAATATCTCTTAATGTCGCTCAATGTCTCTTACTCTCTCCTGCTTTCTATCCTATCACTGACCTTCCCTTTTGTTCTTTCAACCCCTCCTCCTTTTCCCAGCCCCTAAACCTGCTTTCCATTTCCTGCTTTTTCCCAGTTCTGACGAAAGGTCATCGACCTGAAACGTTGACTCTGTTTCTCTCTCCACGGATGCTGCCCTGGCCTGCTGAGTTTTTCCAGCGTTTTCTGTTGTTATTTCGGTTCTCCTGGTGTCAAGACATGGCATCCGTTGTTTATGGGGCGTTGCTCCTGCATAACAACAGTCACTTCATTTCAAAAGTTACTCATCATGTAAAGCGCTTTGAGATGTTTTGATAAGGTGCTAAATAAATTCAATTTTTTTTTCTTTCAATCACTACCATCTTGTAGTAAACATATGCATTTCTCAACATTTAGTTTGCTGGTATAAAGTTGCATGAATACATCTGGGGGCGGGGGGGGGGGGTTCTTCAACAGCTCCTGATATCTGCTAAATCTGGTTACACCCGAGAGTGCTGCCAACTGAGAAACTGGTAATCATTAGGGATGATTGTCTCTTGCCTAATTGTAAAGCAACGTCATAAACAAATGCAGGAAGGTTTCTGTTGGTTGGAAATAGGGAACACTTTATAAAATGACGGGAGGAAATGATCCCTATAGCCAGATTATCTCATCATGCACTTAAGCGTGCTTAAGGAAAACACAAATAGGAAGAGGTCATTTGGTCCACCAAGCCCAGTCCCTCCACAGACCACGTAGAACCTGCTCTATAATAAGAACATAAGAAATAGGAGCAGGAGTAGCCCCTACGGCCCCTCGAGCCTGCTCCGTCATTCAATAAGATAATGGATTCTACCAATTCATCTAATGTCCTGACAAAACGTTCTGCAAAATTTGTCCCAAAGATATAGCAACATTAAGACATTGAATAGCACTGCAGTAATCTATATTACTAATTTGAAACAAAAATCATCATGATTTATAAAGTTGCTAAAGACAAAGGGCTCGATTTTCAGTGTGCCATGGAGTCAGGTTTGGAGGTGTGCCGGGGGTTAAATTCCCGAAATTGGGGGTCCTGACTCCATCCCGCCCCCAAGCTAGTTTCAAAGGAGGTGGGTACCTGCCCCGCACTGGGACCCGCCTCCCCGAGGCAGGAAGGGATTAGTGCCAATTAACTGCCTGTTAACAGGTAGTTAACAGGCAGTTTTTAGCCTAATCCCTATTTTTAAGCTTGAAGTGTGGGATTCCCGACGGCTCCAAACCACGCCAAGTTGGAGGAGTCGGGCCGTCGGGTTGAAGGGCTTGGAGGGGTCGAGATGTCGGTGTTCAGGTGAGTGATGTGTGCATGAGTGCAAAGGTAAGTGTGTTTGGTGTTAAATAAGTTTTACATACATTTTTCTACCTATTCAGCCTTCCTTCCTTTAGGTTCGTGGAGTCCCTCATCTTACCGGCACAGAAAGCCGGTAAGTGACAGCTTGCAGCTTTCTGTGCAGGAGAGATTTCTAACTGAGTCTGTGGAGAAGGACTCATGTTAGAAGTAAGACTGTCAGTGTTTGACAGCTTCAAACAGCTGTGAAACACGATATTTCATCTGTCAAAACGTCTTGACAGATGAAATTTCAGTCTGTGACGTCACCTGTTGCCGGGTGGCCCTTAATTGGCCTGCTCGGGCTCAACAAGGTCAATCAAGTTGAAATTGCGTGGATTGGCTGCATCTCGATGGAGGCGGGACTACAACCCCGAAAGTTGTAGTCCTGCCTCCAACCCGACTCCTGAATGAAAATCCAGCTCTATGGATCCTGATGCTGTGAAGTGCTAAGGGCAATCATTCAAACCGTGCCATGAGTGTACAAGAGGTTGACATTCATCTACGGTATTCTTTTTTCTGAATTACAGTAAATATAAGGGCCTAGAAATTCGGTGGGCTACGCCACCAGTTAGCGCCTAAAGAGGGCACTCACTGGCTTTAGCGCCACAGGCCACGCCTCCTGCGATATTTAGCGGGGCGCTAATGGCGGCGTTAGCCTGTAGCGCTGCGCCGCCACCGATGACGTCATCGGTGTGCGCAGCGCCCCGATCGCGATATTTGGTCGCGCCTGCCTCTGTAACGCCGGTCGCAAATCGCACCCGGTTCACGGGGCCTACCTATGGCGGTAGTGGCGCAAATTAAGGTGGAGGTGCGGGGCGGTCATTTTTTTCGGTGGCCGCCTGCCAGCACCTCCGTCCCCAGCCTCCTGATCCCCCCCCCCGGGCAGTGCCGGCTGTGTCCCGAGTGCCCGGCACTTCTCCTTGGTGCTGGGCACTTTTGCCGGCACTCGCGATCGGTCATCGCGCTGGTGCAGGCCCCTCCCCCTTAAGAAGGGGAGGAAGGCCTGCAGTACCGCAGCGCGCCGTGCCGCAGCGTGTGGCGCTGCGGCACGTTGCGCTGCGATATTCAGTTTCAGCGCCCCAAGAGGGATGCAGGGCGCCTCGAGCAGCGCCCTGCGTCCCTCTTGGGGCACACAAACTGAATTTCCGGCAGGCGCAACGGCTCCGATTGCAGCGGTAATTCCGGCGCCCAGGTGAGCTTGGCGCCCCGTTTGGGGCGCCACCGAATTTCTAGGCCAAGGTCTATTTGACATGAAGGTCATGATGATATCTTCACAGTACAATAAAGACTGAATGAGACAATGTTACAGAATATGGTTCATATATAAGGGATACTAAGGGACTCAAGGGATATGGGGATCGGGCGGGAAGGTGGGGTTGAGGTAGAAGATCAGCCATGATCTTATTGAATGGCGGAGTAGGCTCGAGGGGCTGAATGGCCGACTCCTGCTCCTATTTCTTATGTTCTTATGCAATAAGTCTTCATTTGGCTGGAATGAAAGTGCACAGCTCCTTTATTTTCAATTTGTCAAGAGAAAATCATCCCGACAGATTACCAGTGTCTCAACTGGCAGCACTCTCCGGTGTAACCATATCTAGCGAGTATCAGGGGCTGTTTAAGACCCCAGATGTATTACAACTTAAATGCATTTTATAGTACACTTGAATAATACATTCACAAATATATTTTTTAATTCTCCCAACCCCATTTTTAAGTCCCATTCCTGCTGCTCCCCTGCACCATGATTTATTGGCCATCCAATTACAGAGTGCACAGCAATAACAGCTGATGCAAAGAACTAGGTTAATTTAGTGATTTAAAAAAAAAATTGCAGTAATAATTTATTGTTAGGATTTATGAACTTTTAAATGGCATGTGAAGGTAAATTATTACTGTGGATTTATCTAAATGATAAAAATTAGAATAATGCAGCAGCCCTAATTGGAATCAATTAAACAGCTACTTCAGTTTAGCAACTTTGAGCTCCATGTGTAAACTCCGGGTCTCAGAGATACCCTCCTGGAATCATTGCGAGTTGGAAGAGGGTCTAAAAGGTTTATTTTGGGCAAAAATATATTTCTTGTCTTACCTGTTTCAAACTGTGATGATCATCAGCTGCCATCAAAGGCTCCTTCAATAACAGGAGGATGGCCAGGCAGAAATCCTCCATCACCTGCGGCTTCCAGTCTTGCATAAAGAGCTGGTCCCAGATCAACAACACCGCTGGCAGGTCTAAGATGCCTACAAAACCCTGTGACATACAGAACAGTTTAGTGACACACAAAATAAGTTACAGTGTCCAGCTCATCCAGTGGCGTAGCGGGTAAGCTAACTAGCCAGTGTACTACTGGGTCGTACAGATCAGACAGATTCAATCCTCGGCCTGTGCAGAGTTTGTTTACGTCAGCACTACAATCGGCCTCAATGCTCCTGGGCTCGGAAGAGGGAATTAAAATAAGTCAGGATTTGCGTTCCTGATTGCTATGCTGAGAGCTGGAATAGGCATATGTGTGGATGTGGGGAGAGAGCAGACTGGTAATAATGCTCCTGCAGTTGAATAGCTCACTGACCTCATTGTTTGGGCTTACAAGTAAAAAAGCAGCCACTTGGGTGAGGTATGTGAAGGGTGACCAGTGCCCATCAAACCATATGTGAGGCACTGCCTTCAGGGAGGAGGGCAGAAAAGAAAGAAAACGAATATGTGATTCTGTGAAAGACTTGCATTTATATCGCGCCTTTCATGACCTCAAGATGCCCAAATATTGTGCAATCCCCTCCACTGCCCTTACCTCTCCCATCCATTTCCTGAGGACAATAATAGGATTTCTCAACAATTCTTTGCTGATGGGACGCAAATCTTCGGAGATAGGCCCAACATTGTGCAATTCCTGAGCCTGTGCCTTCTCCCGGGCAAGCTGCTCCAGCAGGAATTCCTGAATACAAAGGGAGAAGAAAAAAAATCGTCAACTCGAGCTGGGATAGCAATGGAATGGGAGGGCTCAGACTTGCACATTGTTCCCTAAAAGGCAACTTTCTGTTGTAAGCGAGGTCGGTAAGGAAGGCTAGCTGCTTCCTAATGTTGGCTACTCTTGCACAGCTCCCACTGGCTGTTGCAGCATGGTAATGCCAAGCACCTGAGAGCAAGTTGCACACCCACCTTCTGACCCAGAGTACGATGCAGGGCAATAGGACATAAGAATTATGTTATTTTTAAAAAAAATTCTAGAATATGAAGCAGTAAATATAAGCTAACATTTTTAGATCTGACGTAGGCCACCGAGCGACACGACTACACTGAATTCTCAGCCTGGATTATGCGCTCAAGTCCTAGAGCTTGACTTGAATTCACAGCCTTCTAACTTCGAGGTGAGAATTCTGTCAACTGAACCAACTATCACATATTTTAATGGTTGAAGCCCATTTCTTCACAGTAGTTCAGTCAATAAAATCGAGCTGCAGTCCTTGGACATGATTTACTTTTCATCACAAGCAAACAACAAAATGAAAAATAACCCCACTAGTCAGGTATTTAGCAGACTTTAAAAAAAAAGGCAAATTCAATACAAACAACTTGTCATCAATAAATGTCATCCAGTATCTGTGGCCGTGTGAATCTCTGTATGAAAAGTTCCAACGTTCATACTGTAAAAGCCCCTCACATTGTAAGAGCAGTACTTGCCCTTTTGCATTCATTTACTGAACAAACTTTATCAGAAGACCGAAAGCATTACTGTAATAGGCTGCTATGACCTGAACACTTGGCCAATGTATTAACAAATGAACTGTTATCCATCCATCTCTCCTGAAGGTTCAGTTGGTGAAGCCAGCGTGAAACCAAAACATAATGATCCGTGGCTAATTTGCAGTTTGTGCAGAGTTAACTGATCTCAGTCAGCATGAAGGTAGGGACACTATAATTGTCTGTGGTGCTCTGGGAGAGGGAGGAAATAAATCAGCCGAGGTTCTTTTGTCCTGATCGCTATCCAGTAACCCTTGCTGGAAAGGGTATGTGTGGACATTGGGTGAGGACACGATTGGTCTCCGCTGTGATGCTCTTCATAGGAACATGAGGAGGCCATTCAGCCCCTCAAACCTGTTCCACCATTCAATGAGATCACGGCTGATCTGTATCTTAACTCCATCCACCCGCCTTGGTTCCATACCCGTTAATACCCTTGCCTAACAAAAATCTATCAATCTCAGTTTTGAAATTTTCAACTGATCCCCAGCCTCAACAGCTTTTTGGGGAGAGAGTTCCAGATTTCCACTACCCTTTGTGTGAAGAAGTGCTTCCTGACATCACCCCTGAACGGCCTGGCTCTAATTTTAAGGTTATGCCCCCTTGTTCTGGACACCCCCCCCCCCACCAGAGGAAATAGTTTCTCTCTATCTACCCTATCAACTCATTTAATCATCTTAAACACCTCAATTAGATCACCCCTTAATCTTCTATACTCGCCGAAATACAAGCCTAGTCTATGCAACCTGTCTGTGTAATTTAACCCTTTTAGCCCCGGTATCATTCTGGTGAATCTGCGCTGCTCCCCCTCCGAGGCCAATTAAATAGTTTGTCAGCATTACTGTCGAGATTTGCACATGAAGAACAGCTATTTAGGAGGTGTACCACAGGGTAACAGATGCATCTCGAACCATAGCCCATCACATAGCAGCAACTTTAGAAAAGGAGGGGAGAACATTAGAGAGTAAAAATGTTAACAACATGGAGAGGTAACTACAGTTATGTGCATAATTTTATTTAACAGCAAAGGATAAATTCTGCGCGGCTATGCTCCTGGTATAGAGCCTCACTGGATGGTATCAAACACAGAGGTCAGTATGTCCTGCTGAAGACACTCCCGATCAATTGTCAGAAAATCATGAATCAGGCATTCTGACTTCCAATTCTCTAATCCACACTCCCTTCCAGTGAGGCTTCATTCCCTGGGAGCAGAGCCTCACAAAATCTTAAAAGTCTATGTGGTTCCTTTTTCTCATTTAAGTGCAACAATAATATAAAATACTTTGAAATGTAAAACACACATTTTGATGTTACAGATTTATTAGATTAATAAAAATTAAACAACATAGCAACTTTAGCAACAGTATGGAGTGGAAGTCAGCAGGCCTGATTTGTGATACTTCAGATTTTCTGACAATTAATCGGGAGTGTCTTTAGCAGGACAGACTGACCTCTGTGTTTGATTCCATCCATTGAGGCTCCATGCCAGGAGCATTGTTTTTATATGGTAGATAGGTTAATGTTTTTCAATTCTATTCTTTTGGCGGAGAAGAATTTGTCTCAAGTCTTTCAATGAGCTCTCACCTTGGGGTCAATCAAGATGTTGTTAGTGAAACAAGAATGAAGGTGGGCGAAGAATTTGGGGTCTTCTTTTTCTAGGCGATTCATAACTTGTTCTGCCATTCCAAAAACTTCTGGCCAGGTTGGGAATAGATTGCGAATGAGCAGCTGCAGATACATTGCTAACTCGTATGGATGTTCAGCTGTTGCAAAGGAAAGAGAAGTATATACAATATAAAAAGAGACTGTATCACAGGATAGATTTCAAAGGAATCAACTTCACCCCTAGCCTCCAACCTCTTTCTACATAACAACCCTTTTTTTGGTCTTTATTTTGATTCTACTGGCTCATTACTTCTCTGAACTTTCTTCTCTTGCTACATGCTCTCTCTTCTCCCTGTATCCTCATTGTGCTGAAAATCACAGTCTTCATAGAGTCATAGAAATTTATGGAACAGGAGGAGGCCATTTGGCCCATTGTGCCTGCGCCGGCCAAAAAAGAGCTATCCAGCCTAATCCCACGTTCCAGCTCTTGGTCCGTAGCCTTGCAGTTTATGGCACTTCAAGTGCATATCCAAGTACTTTTTAAATGTGATGAGGGTTTCTGCCTCTACCACCCTTTCAGGCAGTGAGTTCCAGACCCCCGCCACCCTCTGGGTGAAAAAGGTTCTCCTTAACTCCCCTCTAACCCTACTACCAATTACTTTAAATCAATTCAATTCAATTCAATTCAATTCAATTCAAATCGCTTTATTGGCATGATAAGTTACATCTTATGTTGCCAAAGCATCAAAATAAATCAATGCCCCCTGGTTATTGACCTCTCTGCTAAGGGACCTCTCTTCGACTCCAACTCATTCTTTCTCAGGACTTCAAAACAAAAACATGAAACTGTTTATCTCCCTCAGCCTTGGCTTCCCCCTACATTCTGCAAGCTTTTAAAACCAATACTTGCTATCAACTAATCACTATTTCTTTCCTACTTTTTTCAACCTTGGTGCTTTCCTGCACCATGGACACTGCCCCTTCATCTTAAATTGATTGATTACAAGACAAAACAAGCAGTCTGTGTTGACTGGTTTCCATTTGCTTTGCAATAAAATGTATTGGCAATGGAATAATGCCTTTGAAGTGACACTTTGCAAATCAGACAGCGATGTGTATTGTCTCAGCCTGTACAGAACAAGTCAGCAAAAGCCCACAGACAGCATGGGGATTCTTTCTTAGCGTGTATTAATCAAGTTTAAAGCGTCCAGCCAATCCTCATAAGTAAGCTAGAAAAATATATGGAATTACTTATGACAGAACTCCTATCCATTACACTCTGCTCTTGAACACTTTGGTGAGTCATCGATCATTGCCTTGGTTATCTCTAAAACCTTCGGCAGTTCCGGCACTGTGCACATCTAAACAAGTTACCATTATATGGCCTCCCACCAAAGCTATGTTCATGGCTATCGAGTTTCGTCTCAGATCACTTTTATCTGTGCTGTAGTTGATATTTCATCATCTGACTGTTTCCATTAATTCAGGAGTTCACCGTGGCTCTGTCCTCTTCCTATTTCTGTTCCTATTTCATTTCAATGAGCTCCCACATTCATCATTCAAGCCATCTATTCTTCTGCTGATGATTTCACTCCATTAACTTTCTTCAACTGCACACTTACAGTGCTTACAACCTCCCACCTCTCTCAGTGCGATGGGTGCCTCACTATATCTTGATCTCCTCCATGCCCATCAATGGGACAATTAAAATCTTGTTTCTTTCAATTCTCGAAAGACAGTTCCTTCATATGTCTCGTGTCTAACCAATATCTGCGACCTCTTACCTTTGATGGCTCCACCCTTAATCTTTCTTCATAAATAAAGGAACAGGGGTAGATCATTCAAACTTGCTCTGGCATTCAATTAGATCATGGGTGGTCAGTACCTCAACTCCACTTACCCGTCTTTGCTCCAAATCCCTCGATACCTTTACCTAACAAATGAATCAACATACAGTACATGGCCTCACCATCTCCTCCAACCTCAAATTAAACTCCCAAATTTCCTCCGTTACTAAAGCTGCCTCTTTCAAGCCAATCACTTCTTTTCTCCTGAACAACTCTTAATTTTCGACAAAGCCCAAGTCCTGAATATTGTTCCAATATCTGAAGAGGCTTTTGAAGTACATCTTTCACACTCCTGGTCAAGAGATAGAAAAAATCCCCACAACATTTGCTGCCAATTAATCTTTCTCGCCTCCAGCTTCCAATCTCTCTCTCTCTTTTGCACCTTTTCTCGTTTTTCTCTATCTTACTGATACTGGTCATGATCAATGCTTTTCTGAACTTTCCTCTTATTCCTTCTAAGCTGCAAAAACTTCTTCCTACATGTTCTACCTCCTCCTGTGTTGAAATCAAGGCTCTGTACAATTTGCTGCTCTAACTTAATCATTCCTAGGATAAAGATTTAAAATATTTTACAGGTTACTTTTTTGCCAATATTTTCATCTCTTTTCCCACCTCTTCCTCCTGAAGCCTCTGACTCATAAGAACATAATAAATAGGACCAGGAGTAGGCCATACGACCCCTCGAGCCTGCTCCGCCATTCAATAAGATCATGGCTGATCAATGACCTCAACTCCACCTTCCCGCCCATCTCCATATCCCTCGATTCCCCTAGAGTCCAAAAATCTATCGATCTCAAGGACAGAGCATCCACAGCCCTCTGGGGCAGAGAATTCCAAAGATTCACAACCTTCTGAGTGAAGAAATTCCTCCTCATCTAGGTCTTAAATGGCCTACCCCTTATCCTGAGACTATGCCTCCTAGTTCTAGACACTCCAGCCAGGGGAAACAACCTTTCAGCATCTATCCTGTCAATCCCCTTCAGAATCTTGTATGTTTCAATGAGATCACCTCTCATTCTTCTAAACTCCAGAGAGTATAGGCCCATTCTACACAATCACTCATCGTAGGACAGCCCTCTCATCCCAGGAATCAATCTAGTGAACCTTCGTTGCACCGCCTCCAAGTCAAGTATATCCTTCCTTAGATAAGGAGACCAAAACTATGCACAGTACTCCAGGTGTGGTCCCACCAAGGCCCTGTACAATTGTAGCAAGACTTCCTTACTCTTATACTCCAACCCCCTTGCAATAAAGGCCAACATGCCATTTGCCTTCCTTATTGCTTGCTGTACCTGCATGCTAGCTTTCTGTGTTTCTTGCACGAGGACACCCAAATCTCTCTGAACAACAACACTTAAAAGGTCCTCACCATTTAAAAAATATTCTGTTTTTCTATTCTTCCTACCAAAGTGAATAACCTCACATTACCCTACATTATACTCCATCTTCCACCTTACTGCCCACTCACTTAGTCTATCTATATCCCTTTGCTGACTCTTTCTGTTCTCCTCACAGCTTACTGTCCTACCTAGCTTTGTATTGTCAGCAAACTTGGATACATTACACTCAGTCCCTTCATCTAGGTCATTAATATAGATTGTAAATAGCTGAGGCCCCAGCACTGATCCTTGTGGCACCCCACTAGTTACAGCCTGCCAACCTGTAAAAGACCCGTTTATCCCTACACTCTGTTTTCTGTCCATTAACCAATCTTCTATCCATGCTACTATATTACCCCCAATCCCATGAGCCCTTATCTTGTGTAATAACCTTTTATGTGGCACCTTATCGAATGCCTTTTGAAAATCCAAATATACTACATCCACTGGTTCCCCTTTATCTACCCTGCTAGTTACATTCTCAAAAAACTCTAATAAATTCGTCAAACGCGATTTACCTTTCATAAAACCATGTTGGCTCTGCTTAATCATGTTATGATTTTCTAAGCGCTCTGATACCACTTCCTTAACAATGGATTCCAGCATTTTCCCGACGACTGATGTCAGGTTAACTGGCCTGTAGTTCCCTGTTTTCTCTCTCCCTCCTTTCTTGACCAGCGGTGTTACATTTGCTACCTTCCAATCTGCTGGGACCATTCTAGAATCTAGGGAATTTTGGAATATCAAAACCAATGCATCCACTATCTCTGCAGCCACCTCTTTTAGAACCCTAGGATGTAGGCCATCAGGTCTAGGGGATTTGTCAGCTGTTAGTCCCATTAGTTTCTCTAGTACTTTTTCTCTACCTATATTAATTACGTTAAGTTCCTCACCCTCATTAGACCCTTGGTTCCCCACCATTTTTGGTATACTTTTTGTGTCTTCTACTGTGAAGACAGATACAAAATATTTGTTTAACGTTTCTGCCATTTCCTTATTCCCCATAATAATTTCTCCTGTCTCAGTCTCTAAGGGACCAACGTTTACTTTTGCTACTCTCTTCCTTTTTACATACTTGTAGAAGCTCTTACAATCTGTTTTTTTATTTCTTGCTAGTTTTCTCTCGTATTCTATTTTTTCCCTTTTTATCAATTTTTTGGTCATCCTTTGCTGGTTTCTGAAACTCTCCCAATCCTCAGGCTTACTACTATTCTTTGCAACATTATAAGCTTCTTCGTTCAATCTAATGCTATCCTTAACTTCTTTAGTTAGCCATGGATGAATCACCTTTCCCGTGGAGTTTTTGTTTCTCAGTGGAATGTATTTTTGTTGAGAATTATGAAATATTTCTTTAAATGCTAGCCACTGCTTATCTACTGCCATACCTTTTAATCTATTTTTCCAATCTATCTTAACAAACTCGCCCCTCATACCTATGTAATTGGCTTTATTTACTTTTAAGACTCTCGTTTCGGACTTAGGCAAGTCACTCTCAAACTTAATGCAAAATTCTATGATATTATGATCACTTTGCCCCAGAGGATCATTTACTAGGAGATTGCTAATTAACCCTTTCTCATTACACAATACAAGATCTAAAATAGCCTGGTTGGTTTCTTGACATATTGTTCTAGGAAACTGTCCCGAATGCATTCCATGAACTCGTCCTCCAGACGACCTTTGCCAATTTGATTTGTTCAGTCTATATGAAGGTTAAAGTCCCCACGATTATTGCATTACCTTTGTTACAAGTTCCTACTATTTCTTGATGAACATTCTGTCCAATGGTATAGCTACTGTTAGGGGGCCTATATACTACTCCCACCAGTGTTTTCTGCCCCTCGTTATTCCTTATCTCCACCCATACTGATTCTACTTCCTGATCTTCCGAGCCGAGATCCTTTCTGTCTACTGTACTTATGTCATCCTTTATTATCAGGGCTATCCCCTACCCCTCCTTTTCCATTCTGTCTGTCTTTTTGAAACATTTAGTTCCCAACCTTAGTCACCTTGCAACCACAGCTCTATAATGGCTATTAGATCAAACCCATTTACTGTATCTCTATTTTTGCCACTAGTTCGTCTACCTTGTTACGAATGCTTCATGCATTCAGATAAAGAGCTTTTAATTTAAATTTTTTACCATTATTCCCTGCTTTGATCTTATTCTCTGCTGCACTGCTACCGTTAAACTCTCTGTCCCTTCCTGTCACGCTCTGCTTATTTTTACCCAAATCGCTACACTGCTCTATTACCTTGACCTTTCTCTTTAGATTTCTAAATTTCTCCTCACCTGACCCCTCCACGGGCACCTGTTGCCCTCCAATACCTCGTCCAAGTAACCATCCTTCATCACCAACTGCTGACCACCCAACTTCCTTTTCTGGCTCCCATGTTAGCTGACATTGTTAACAGTTCTCTCTCCTCAGGTACTGTACCCCCTCTCCCTCAAATCTGCCATCATCACCCCCCTCCTCAAAAAACAACCCTTGACTCCTCCGTCCTTGCAAACTACCGCCCCATCTCCAACCTCCCTTTCCTCTCCAAAGTCCTTGAATGTGTTGTCACCTCCCAAATCCGTGCCCATCTTTCCCGCAACTCCATGTTTAAATCCCTCCAATCAGGTTTCTGCCCCTGCCACAGTACCGAAACGGCTCTCATCAAAGTCACAAATGACATCCTTTGTGACTGTGACAAAGGTAAACTATCCTCCTCGTCCTTCTTGACTTGTCTGCAGCCTTTGACACGGTTGACCATTCCATCCTCCTCCAACGCCTCTCCACCGTCGTCCAGCTGGGTGGTACTGCACTCGCCTGGTTCCATTCTTATCTATCTAATCATAGCAGAGAATCACCTGCAATGGCTTCTCTTCTCGCTCCCGCATCATTACCTCTGGTGTCCCCCAAGGGGTGGTATCCTTGGCCCCCTCCTATTTCTCATCCACATGCAGCTCCTTGGCGACATCATCCGAAAACACAGCATCAGTTTCAACATGTAAGCTGATGACACCCAGCTCTACCTCACCACCACTTCTCTCGACCCCTCCACGGTCTCTAAATTGTCAGACTGCTTGTCTGACATCCAGTGCTGGATAAGCAAAAATTTTCTCCAATTAAATATTGGGAAGACCGAAGCCATTGTTTTCAGTCTCTGCCACAAACTCCGTTCCCTAGCCACTGACTCCATCCCTCTCCCTAACATCTGTCTGAGGCTGAACCACACTGTTCACCTTGGTGTCATATATGACCCTGAAATGAGCTACCGACCACATATCCGCGGCATAACTAAGACCGCCTATTTCCACCTCCGTAACATCGCCCGTCTCCGCCCCTGCCTCAGCTCATCCGCTGCTGAAACCTTCATCCATGCCTTTGTTACCTCTAGACTTGACTATTCCAATGCACTCCTGGCTGGTCTCTCACATTCCACCCTACTTAAACTCGACTGCACGTGTCCTAACTCACACCAAGTCCCGCTCACTCATCACCCCTGTGCTCACTGACCTACAATGGCTCCCAGTTAAGCAACGCCTCAATTTCAAAATTCTCATCCTTGTTTTCAAATCCCTCTATGGCCTTGCCCCTCCCTATCTCTCCAATCTCCTCCAGCCCCACAACTCCCTGAGCTATCTGCACTCCTCTAATTCTGCCCTCTTGAGCATCCCTGATTATAATCGCTTAACCATTGGCGGCCGTGCCTTCTGTTGCTAAGGCCCTGAGCTCTGGAATTCCCTGCCTAAACCTCTCCGCCTCGCTACCTCTCTTTCCTCCTTTAAGACGCTCCTTAAAACCTACATCTTTGACCAAGCTTTTGATCATCTGCCCTAATTTCTCCTTATGTGGCTCGGTGTCAAATTTTTTGTCTTATAATATTCCTGTGAAGCACCTTGGGACGTTTTACTACGTTAAAGGCGTTATATTAGTACTTGCTGTTGTTGTTGTTGAGTTTTCCCAGACAGCGAATGTTGGCATTCTATTCATGAATGGGAGGCATCGCAACCGAGCCTGATTCTGACATCACTCAACGTCTACACATGGGCACTTTCCAGCAGGAGTTACTGGATATCAACCGGTCGCAGTAACGTTGGCTGATTTTCCCTCTCGCTAGCCCAAGGACGCTGAGTCCAATTGCAGGGCACTTACTGCCACACGAGCCAAGATCAGCACAAAACAAGAGGCAAACCTGGGGCCGTCTGTTCCGTTTGACTAAGCTACACATTGTATTTTTCATCTGACCCATTGGGGAGCTTTGCTAATCTAATCGAATTTTAAATGTCTTCCCAGTGCCTTACAACTTTTTGGTTACTCACTCTTAGCCGATGCCTGTTTGAATGCAATCTGGAGAGGAAAGAGCCAGTAGATTAGGTATGGTTCATATGTCCCATCATAAACGTATAGTACGTTGAGTGTTTTGCTGGCCTCCAAAATCATCTGCTCATCAGTGGCAAATGGCTGCATGCAGGGTGTCTTCTCAAATTTCTGTTTGGATGGAAAAGGTCGCAATGATCCACTGAGGAAAATATCGCACTTAAGATTGCTTTTCAGCGGCTTGTGTATAAGACAGTTTCTATTTGTTATAATGTATGACCAAATCCTAATTAATGTCAGGCATTTTAAGGTCCATGAGTTCAACAGGTATCAGTAATGTATGCAAAAAACAGAGAGTGAGGCTGCCGATTAGTGCCCAACACCTACTGGGGGAGCGCTGCACTGTCGGAGGTGCCGTCTTTCGGATGAGACATTAAACCGAGGCCCCGTCTGACCTCTCAGGTGGACGTAAAAGATCCCACGGCCACTATTTCGAAGAAGAGCAGGAGAGTTCTCCTCGGTCCCCTGGCCAATATTTATCCCTCAACTAACATCACTAAAACAGATGATCTTGTCATTACATAAGAACTAGGAGCAGGAGTAGGCCATACGGCCCCTCGAGCCTGCTCCGCCATTCAATAAGATCATGGCTGATCATCGACCTCAACTCCACTTTCCCGCCCAATCTCCATATCCCTCGATTCCCCTAGAGTCCAAAAATCTATTTATCTCAGCCTTGAATATACTCAAAGGCTCAGCATGCACAGCCCTTTGGGGTAGAGAATTCCAAAGATTCACAACCCTCCTCATCTCAGTCTTAAATGGCTGATCCCTTATCCTGAGACTATGTCCCCTAGTTCTAGACACTCCAGCCAGGGGAAACAACCTCTCAGCATCTACCCTGTCAATCCCCTTCAGAGTCTTGTATGTTTCAATGTGATCACCTCTCATTCTTCTAAACTCCAGAGAGTATAGGCCCATTCTACACAATCACTCATTGTAGGACAGCCCTCTCACCCCAGGAATCAATCTAGTGAACCTTCGTTGCACCGCCTCCAAGGCAAGTATATCCTTCCTTAGATAAGGAGACCAAAACTACGCACAGTACTTCAGGTGTGGTCTCGCCAAGGCCCTGTACAATTGTAGCAAGACTCTTGCAATAAAGGCCAACATGCCATTTGCCTTCCTTATTGCTTGCTGTACCTGCATGCTAGCTTTTTGTATTTCTTGCACGAGGACACCCTCATCTCTCTGAACACCAACATTTGAAAATTTCTCACCATTTAAAAAATATTCTGTTTTTCTATTCTTCCTACCAAAGTGATTAACCTCACATTTCCCTACATTATACTCCATCTGCCACCTTGCTGCCCACTCACTTAGTCTATCTATATCCCTTTGCAGACTCTTTGTGTGCTCCTCACAGCTTACTGTCCCACCTAGCTTTGTATCATCAGCAAAATTGGATACATTACACTCGGTCCCTTCATCTAGGTCATTATCACATTGCTGTTTGTGGGAGCTTGCTGTGCGCAAATTGGCTGCCGTGTTTCCCACATTACAACAGTGACTACACTTCAAAAGTACTTCATTGGCTGTAAAGCGCTTTGGGACGTCCGGTGGTCATGAAAGGCGCTGTATAAATGCAAGTCTTTCTTTCTTTCTAACAGTGAGCACATTTGCGGCATGGAGCAATGCCCACTAGGAGCTGGTTTGTGCCTGATCCAACTCTTTCCATTTAGGACCCTTGTATCTGTTCTAGCGAGGAGACTTTCATCCCAGTCTGGTAAAGGAAATCAAAACAATTAAGAATTAAAAAGAAAATATACAAATCTCACCTCAACTACAGCATTTTCTACCAGTCCTGAAACAGGTGACCGTGTTGCACTTCTCAGTTTCAGTTCAGCCACTCTGCGTTCAACTACCCGCCCAAACTGCTCCCTGATAGTTTTCTCAACACTTTGGAGAGAAGAAGAAACATTTGCAAGTACAGCCGTCAATCAGCAAAATCAACATAAAAACATGAGAAACGACAGAATGTAAAAAGCTATTCAGTCCACTGATCCTCTGACCCTTAATCTTTGTTTCAGTCCCCCTCGGCTATGTGTAGTCACAAGATAATTACAGATTAATCTGTTTGAAATAAAATTGTCGACACCTCTTAAAATAGCTGACAAATGAATGTTTTATGAACACATTAAGCTAAAGTTAATATCACACACAGTAATTTTTGGGCCATATAACCTAAATATTGAATCATCAACTTAAAATGTTAAGATGGGGTGACAAGTAAATGCTTCTTACTCTACTGAGGCAGTGGTCTGGTTCTGTTTATCCATTTGCAGCAGCTTATCCAACCAGGTGAAGCTCCTCAGTGTCATTGGAAGCAACTTCCCGCTCAACCGTTCACAAATGACAGGCATCTGTTCACGATCTGATCTGAGGATGGCACAGACAGAGTCTGCAAGTACCTCACTCTGCATGCAGCTCAGCGGTGGAGGATTCAGCTTGGGCTCCAGGTTGTCCCCGTCTGTAAAACTATTTAAGTCATTATACCGAAGAGAAACAATTCCTCACAAGAGTATAATGTTACCACAATGTAAAATTAAACGCTTAAAATATATATATAAGGTATATATTTAAGCAAGTGAGAACAAAATCAGTTCGGAAAGCACACTGTAGTTGAAATATTAATGATCATACACTTGGTTTCCAATGTGCTGTGGAATAAGTTACCACTGGAGAGGGAATGGATTGAAGGATATGATGAGAAGGTGGGTAGCTGAGTTTGAGATCATTTGAAAAGGGACAGCCTTGTTGCGCCAACTAGCTTTTCCTGTTCTTAAAAAAATTCTTATCTTTTCACGATGGATGACTTTTGTATACTGTAACATTTGAAATGTGTGTATTATTGTGTGGGGGATCCTCAATTTTCTTTTCCCCTACTCTTTGTATCCTGTCACCCAAATACATCATCAACCAAGATAGGATGAAGAATATTTGCTCCCAGACCTCTGTCAGTGATATTCAAAATAAATGCTAAAAGTCTAGAAGGTGCATAAGTGAGCTGTTTCTGCAGAAACATCACCCCAAGGGGCAGTGAGTTAAAGCACCAGTTCACCATACCATTTTCCGACCAAGACATGGGCTGACTTCCACCCATTGAGAGCCAAGGGGCAGAAAATAGATAGGATATCAGTGAACCAGTTGGGTTTTTACCACAATCTGGCAACTTTCATGATTACGTTCTGGTGCTAGCCCAAAAATGAGCAGATTTATTGATTTCAATTTCACAACATGCCATGGTGAAAGTTGAACTCATGACCTTTGGGTTGCCAGTACGGGACCATAGCCTCTAGGTTACAGTACCCTATTAAGACGGGGCCAAGGATAGGCAGCCAAACCGGTACACTGTGTGATGTGAGCTTGTGCCCCCTGACTCACTGAACGGGAATGAGAACAAGTGGAACCACCCATGTGGACGAGACAAAAGCAAACACTGGAAAGTTTTAATCTGATCCACTCTCTTGCGCCTCCTCGAAGTCCAATCCCATGGGAGCACCAAAAGAGCTCAGAGAACAAGTCACTTCCTTTCCATATTGGTTGGGGGAATAATATCTTCAGGCACCCATCATTTATGATTAAACCAAAAGTTATGGCTATAAGCTACTGCTACAGTTTGTTTAATACCGTTTGATTTTGACTGGAATGTAGATCCTCGCCGCATTGTCAGGTGCAGGTCTTTACTCTCCACTGACTTTGGGCGTCTCCTGGCCAACTCTGCCCATGAGGACTGCCACGTGATTGAACGTTGTGCCAAATCATGGTCAGGATCCTGCGAGAATGAATAAATAAATAGGAGCTGTGAAAATTGTGACAACTGTAAACCACTGTACCCTCAAGCTAAAAGGGATAATTCAATGCAATGCAGAATCTTCTCACCTCAGTGCAGAATTTTGAACTGGTTTGTTGTTCTTTTCTATTGAAGCCTATATAAAATATTTATATATTTTGGGCTAGAAATTCGGAGCATTTGTGCCCCTTGTTTGCTGTTCAAACAAATACATTTCTTAATTTGGAATGGTAAGTTAGAATATCAGCCACTACGTCTTAAAATTTACCTGCAAGGTAAAATGCATGCTCAGATCCCTCAAACTCAGGGAAGTGTTAGACTGAGATTTATGAGAAAGATTACAATTTAATTTAATATATGGAGTTAGGCTTATTTTTCTGGTTGAGATCTGTCAGAATAGGTTTGATTTTTAAACCAAAATGAATTAGACTTGATAGAACTGATTTTCAGCAGTAAGTTATGTGTGTGTGCTGGAGGAATGTTTATTAATGTTACACTTTAATGAGGGGGGGGGGGGGTCTTCCACCCAAATCATTAAAGTTACCTTTTGATTAAAAAAAGATGCTGCAGATACTAATTGCTCATCACAGCTGAGTTCTGGGAAGAATAGGCTCAATCTCCATAAATGGGATGCCTGTATATCTCATACAACAATGGATTGTGCTCTGATACACACAAGGGGATACCGGGACCATGCTGTTCACATAATGTGGCTGTAATAGTATACCTCTTTCAGGTACTTTATTTTTAAAAATTATACGTTTTGATACAGTGCGTGATTGTTGCTGGTACTTTTGGAATGTAGAGGCTACAGATGGAGCTATTCCAAGCTTTAGGTTTTCAAACTGGGGTCTGCAGATCCCAAAGGATCCAAATTACTGTCCATCTGAGACCAGGCATAGTGGGGGTAAAACTGGGCATGGACGGTGACACAGAAACAGACAGTATTGCATTGTCGCCGGTTATATGCTCCGCCTGATACTCAGTTCCACTGACTTCAGTAGAACTGACTATCAGGCATGTCGTATAAAAGAAGAAAGAAGAAAGTCTTGCATTTATATAGCACCTTTCACAACCACCGGATGTCCTAAAACGCTTTACAGCAAATGAAGTACTTTTTTTTTTAAGTGTAGTCACTGTTGTAATGTAGGAAACGCTGCAGCCAAGTTGCGCACAGCAAGCTCCCACAAACAACAATGTCATAGAGTCATAGGCCTAGAAATTCAGTATCACCACGTTTGGGGCGTTATAGTTGAGCGGGCGCGAAATTTAGCGCCCGGCGCAAATTATCGCCACCTTCAGCTAAATTGACCTGCTTCGCCCCAAGAGGTGCTTGGAGCGCTAAAGCAGGCGCTACACGACTGTCCTAAGGCGCTAAGCCGGAGAAGCGAGGCGCTACCACCGAGGGCGGGCGCAGCGTAGGTGCGGCCAGTTAGCGATTGCAGGCAGACACGCTGGCGCCAGTCAGCACTTAAAGGGGAGGGTCGATCTTGGATTCCAGCCACACCCTGCACATTGGAGCCCTGATTCTCGGCCTGGACAGACCTGCTGCCACATTCTAATGCCTAGGACCATGGAGAGGGCCAGGGAGCGAGCGCAGCGGTTCACTGAGGTGGCCCTGCAGGTTCTGGTTGGCGCAGTGGAGCACAGGTGATCTATCCTGTTTCCGGACAGTGGCAGGAGGCCGCTGCCCACTGACTACCGCAAAGCTTGGAGGGAGGTGGCTCACAGAGTGACCTCCAGCAGCATGGTACCTAGGACCCCTGTGCAATGCAGGAAGAAGTTCAACGACCTCACTCGGGTCGTCAAGGTGAGTACCCTTTTCAGTATCCTCTTCATCCCTGCATGTGCACCTCACTTTATGGCCAAAGGGTCCTGAAAGCCCCAATGCCCAGCCCTCATCCAACACCTATGGGCATTTCATGAAACTCACACGCACATTCACCACTTTGCACACTGTAAGGGCTATTCGACCATGGGAGGCAGTGCAGCCAAGATCAGGGCTTCACACTGTAAGGGCTATTCCACCATGGGAGGCAGTGCAGCCAAGATCAGGGCTTCACACTGTACTCAGAGCCCGTCCTTTCTCTTGCAGGCCAAGCTGGCCCATAATAGGAGGCAGCAGCAACGGACCGGGGGGAGGCCGGCCTCACCTTAAAGACCTCAGCGATCTGGAGCAGCGAGTCCAGCGCATTATGGCAGGCCGGATGATTGGCCCCATCGCCACTGGAGATGCCGACCCCGTTCTGGACAGCAATGGTAAGGTCATCACCTTTTGACCTCTCTCCTTCCACTTGTGCCTCACACCAGCATCCTTTGCCACTATCGAACCAATACAGTGCATTGCAGCACTCATGCCTCCCTTGCTGCCGCCCTGTCCTCACGCTAAAGCAACTCTTGTACCTCCCTGCTTTCAGATGGTGACTCGCCAGGTGAGGAGGCGGGCCCTCAAGCTGCCACTGCGAGTGACTCTGAAGGCAATGAGGAAGAG
Organism: Somniosus microcephalus; assembly: GCF_052327205.1. NCBI lineage: Eukaryota > Metazoa > Chordata > Chondrichthyes > Squaliformes > Somniosidae > Somniosus > Somniosus microcephalus. Next base: position 51,529,028 of record NC_141008.1, read on the forward strand.
GAAGCCGGACCATCAGTGCCACCCTCAGCCGAGGCAGCCCATGGCCATAATGGGGACACGTCTTCCCTGGAGGGGAGCAGGGGGAAGGGTCTGAGGAGGGTGAAGCTCCGGGGCTGGCCAGCGGGCTGCAGCAACGCGGGGGGGTTAGGGAAGCTCAGCGGCCTTCTCCCCGGAGGGAGAGTATGGCCTCCAGTCCTGCTACAGTGAGCGCAGAAGAGGTGCGGCTCCTCGCTGATATGGGCGCCCAGGCGGAGCAGAGGCACACTGAGCTCATGGCTGCAGTGGCAAGGATGCCCAAATGCATTGAGTCACTGGCAAGGAGTGTCCAGGACTTCGGGGCAGCACAGGCAAGGAGTCTGCAGGACTTCGGTGCAGCACTGGCAAGGAGTCTGCAGGACTTTGGTGCAGCACAGGCAGCACAGGCGGCTTCCAAGCAAGTGCTTAGTGGTGCAATGCAGTCAGTGGCTGGTCTGATGCAGACACAGATTGAGGCCACACGAGCACTGACTGCTGCCACCCTCGCTGCATCGGGCACGAATCGCCGGGGCCCTCGCCGCGCCGCAGAAGGCCAGCAGTCTGTGCTTCAGCAGATTGCTCCGCATGCTGCAGTGCTGCCCCGTGGGAGTGCCAGTATGTCGTCCGACCAGGGAGTGCCTGTCCTCTGTCAGGATGGCAGCATTCCTGCTGCCAACACTGTCACTCCTCCACTGCAGCTGCCACCACCCGTAGGACAGACTGCTGCCGCCCATGCAGAGTTGGAGCAGTCAGCAGCCGGGCCCTCCAGGCCCAGAGCTGGTCCAGGCCGTCCCCCAAGGGCATCTACCGACTCAGTTTCTGACATTCAGCAGCCTTCCCCCAGACTTGCTGCAGCCACTGGAGTCCCATTGCGGAGGAGCTGCAGGGTGGGAAGGGGCCAATCTTGCAAGCGAAGCAGATCACCCTCGAAGGGCAAAAAGTAGGAGGTGTGGCAAAATGCTGTTAATTTTTTTAGTGAAGGCCGAGGATGGTGGTCATTTTTTGTTAACTCTTTTGTTCATTGTCTCCAGGTTGTGAGAGCCAGTTATGTGTCTGACTGCTTTTTTGGGGGTTTCTCTGTATTACTTTGTCATGCGGGAAGGGCACACAGTTTCTTAAATAAAGAATTGTCTTTATTCAGATTGTGCATGTTTGCTCTTTGAACTATTTGTTGCGTTGACTGGCTCAGGGTTTGCGGAACCATTCCATTCATGTTCTTTCAATGGCACAAGCCATTCCCTCAGAGGGGGCCTAGAACCGACTTGCAATAAGCCGCTGATGGACGGCCCTTGCACTTTGTGCCTCCCTCCCGTCTTGGTGCTGGTGCTCCTCCTCCACCTCCTCCTCCTCCTCTGCTGGTGCTCCAATGTCTGCTGGCAGTGGCTGAGTCCTGAGGATTGCCAGGTTATGCAGCATGCAGCACACTACAACGAAATGGGAGACTCGTTCAGGCGAGTACTGAAGGGCTCCCCCGGAATGGTCCAGACAGCGGAACCTTTGCTTTAGCACGCCGATTGTGTGCTCAATGATGTTCCTGGTCGCTTGCTGGCTGTCATTGTATCGTTTTTAAGCAGGGGTGCTGGGCGCACGGAGTGGGGTCATCAGCCAGGTGCACAGAGGATAGCCCTTGTCCCCGAGAAGCCAGCCTCCTGGGTGAGCCGGGGCTTCGAAAAGGTCTGCCACAGAAGTCTGGCACAGGATGAAGGCGTCGTAGCTGCTGCCTGGAAAGCGGGCATTGACAGCTAGTATCAGCTGTTTGTGGTCACACACCAACTGCACGTTCAACGAATGGAACCCCTTCCGGTTGCGGTAATCCTCGGCATTCTCTTGAGGCGCCCGCAAAGCCACATGCGTGCAGTCAATGGCACCCTGGACCATGGGGAAGCCCGCTATTCTTGCAAATCCCATTGCGCGCTCTTGCTGCTTGTCCAGGGTCATGGGGAAGGAAATGTACTGACGTCTCCTTTTGAAGAGGACATTCATGACTTGGCGGATGCAGCAATGCACCGCGAACTAGGAGACATTGGCAATGTCCCCAGTAGCGGATTGGAAGGAGCCGGTGGCATAGAAGTTGAGAGCCACTGTCACCTTCACTGCCACTGACAGAGACGTCCTGCTCCTCAGCTGAGGCTGCAGATCTGGCTGAAGCAGGTGGCAGAGCTCAGTGACCACCTCCCTGCTGAATCGAAGCCTCCGAATACACTGCTCCTCAGACATGTTGAGGTAGGAGAACTGCTGGCGGAATACCCTGGGAGGATAAGGTCTCCTGTGCCGACGCCTGTTGGCCCTCCTCCGTCTGGCCATGATTGGCACTCTCTCTTGGCGTCTCTTAGCCCTCTCAATGCAATGGAGAAACCCAACGTTTCCACCCATTGCAGCCCCCATAATATGTGGCCACTCAAGGCTATGGCACTGAAAAATCAATCCAACTGCAAAGTTCTGGGCCGAAGCCAGAAGTACCTGTGCGAGCGCTGACTCAATGCAGAAAGCTCTCTCCCTTTGTCTCTCTGCAAATCTCTCTCTCTCTCACAGAAGGAGTGATCCAAAAATGGCTACCACTAAGAAGCCAGGAAGAGCCCCCTTTAAATAGCACCCCCCCCAGCCCCACAGCGACTGGGAACCGTTCCAGTCAACCAGTCGCTGGGAGCGCCAGGCGGAAAGGAGGGGGGCGCCACTGAATTTCCGGTTTGGGGCGCCCCAAGGGCGTTGCACCATGAAATGACATCAGGATCTGCGCGCGCAGCTGAGCAGGCATTGCGGTTTTGCGCCGCCGCTAAATGTCCGCTCAATGTCGCGAGAGGCGCAGGTCTCGCCACGCCCAGGCGCTAGCCGCTTCATGCCCCACTTATCGCCCTCTTAAGGCGCTAACGGCTGGCGCTAACAACTGAATTTCTCCCCCATAGAGTTATACAGCACAGAAAGAGGCCCTTCGGCCCATCGTGTCCACGCCGGCCATCAAGTCCTGTCTATTCTAATCCCATTTTCCAGCACTTGGTCCGTAGCCTTGTATGCTATGGCATTTCAAGTGCTCATCTAAATGCTTCTTGAATGTTGTGAGGGTTCCTGCCTCTACCACCATTTCAGGCAGTGAGTTCCAGATTCTAACCACCCTCTGGGTGAAAACGTTTTTCCTCAAATCCCCTCTAAACCTCCTGCCCCTTACCTTGAAACTATGCCCCTTGGTTACTGACCCCTCTACTAAGGGGAAAAGTTCCTTTCTATCTACCCTATCTATGCCCCTCATAATTTTGTACACCTCAATCAGGACCCCCTCAGCCTTCTCTGCTCTAAGGAAAACAACCCCAGCCTGTCCAGTCTCTCTTCATAGCTGAAGCGCTCCAGCCCAGGTAACATCCTGGTGAATCTCCTCTGCACCCTCTCCAATGCAATCACATCCTTCCTATAGTGTGGCAACCAGAACTGCACACAGTATCCCAGCTGTGGCCTAACTAGCGTTTTGTACAGCTCCATCATAACCTCCCTGCTCTTATATTCTATGCCTCGGCTAATGAAGGCAAGTATCCCATATGCCTTTTTAACCACCTTATCTACCTATCCTGCTGCCTTCAGGGATCTATGTACATGCACACCAAGGTCCCTCTGATCCTCTGTCCTTCCTAGGGTCCTACCATTCATTGTGTATTCCCTTGCCTTGTTAGTCTTCCCAAAATGCATCACCTCACACTTTTTAGGGTTAAATTCCATTTGCCACTGTTCTGCCCATCTAACCAACCCGTCTATATCGTCCTGTAGCCTGAGGCTTCCCTCCTCGCTATTTACCACTCCACCAATTTTCGTGTCATCTGCGAACTTACTGATCATACCTCCTACATTCATACCTAAATCATTAATGTACACTACAAACAGCAAAGGACCCAGCACCGATCCCTGCGGTACACCACTGGACACAGGCTTCCAGTCACAAAAACAACCTTCGGCCATCACCCTCTGCCTCCTGCCACTAAGCCAATTTTGGATCCAATGTGCCAAATTGCCCTGGATTCCATGGGCTCTTACCTTCTTGACCAGTCTCCCATGTGGGACTTTGTCAAAAGCCTTACTGAAGTCCATATAGACTACACCAACTGCACGACCCTCATCCGCACACCTAGTCACCCCCTCGATGTGATCATGACCGGATAATCTGTTTTTAGTGATGTTGATTGAGGGATAAATATTGGCCCTAGGACACCGGGGGAATAACTCCCCTGCTCTTCTTCGATGTCAATGGTAAAGAATATTGGCTGGAGGGTAAAACAGGCTGTCGATTTGCTCTCGCCCATTTTGCGTTACCACCTGACGAATTGATATCCCGGTGAGTATTGGCAGGCTATTTCTCCCCTGGAGGCATCACACCTGAGCCTGCTCCTGTCCTAATCTGACCTCCACCCACATGCATAGTTCACTGGATCAAGTGTGGGAACCCTGGCAGGTTCTTTTTCCCCCTCTCGGATCTAGCATGGGGCGCCATGGTTCAGCACCACGCAGGGTGGTGCGTTTGCACACCGAGATATTCATCCATCTGACTCGAACAGAATGATATCGGGTTTTATTTTCCTACATGTCACAGGGGAATTGCATCCCTATATTACAAGTACACAGTAGGAGTCGTTTTCCAATTACGTGTTGGCAGTGGGGAAGCTTCTGATATTTGCTGGTGTCAAAAAAACACTGAAACCCTCATACTCCTCTACCTAAGAATAGTGGCATTGGTAAGTCTACAGAATATGTCCTTCTCTCTTTTCTTTCACTTATGTTTCTCTGTCACATTCCCCTTCATTTATATTTTTTGAATTCGCTCTTCTCCTTCACTGGTGCTTCTCTCTGTTTAGGCTGAGTTTTCCGGGTTGGTAGCGGACGAGATCAGTGGCGGGTCGGGTAGGAAAGTTGTTATTTTTGACAGCAGGTCAGGAACCCGCTGTCATCTCGCTGCGCCTTTCCCCCAGGCGCGTCTGTCATCGCGGAGCTGACCCGACTGGCAGCGGCGGGGGACCCAATTGAGATAATTATCAGATAGTTTACAGGCACTTAAGAGCCTTTTCTCACTTACTTTTTAAATTTCCCTGTGTGGTAAACCACTGTTTGTATTCCTGTTTGTCCTGTTTGTATTCCACTGTGTACATGCCTGGACATGCCTCGGCTGACTCCTCCCACAGGTCCTAGTATAAAGGTGACTGCTCCCCAGCCCTTGTATCCTGGACCGGTCGACCACTCGAGGCAGACCTCCATTCTGTTGTTAATAAAAGCCTTTAGTTACTCTTCTAACTCTCAGGGCTAGATTTTCAGTTGCTTGCGCCAGCAGTTAGCGCCTTAAGAGAAGTGATTTTCGGGCGCTATTCGTGTAGCGCCCGGGCGCAGCGCAGTTTGCGCCCCGCCCCAAATTAAGTTGCCCATTAGCGCCGGCGCAAAGTTTAGCGGCCGCCCGGATGCGCGCGCAGAAAATGACGTCACATCCTCGTGCAACGCCCTTTGGCCGCCCCGAATCCAAACTTCAGTCGGGCCGCCCCATTGTACGGCTGGCGTCCAGAGCGTTTGTAAAATGGAACGCAACACACCCTGGGGAGCGCAAATTAAAGGGCACTCCTCCTGCACTATAAACGGCAGTCTGCATGTGTTGTGTGGAAGGATCCAGTGTGTTGTTGTGAACGGTGTATTTATCTCCTCCTCCTCCTCCTCCTCCTCCTCCACCCTTCCCCTTTAAGAGCTCACTGGCACCAGAGTGTCTGCCATGCGCTGCGCCCGAGCTCGGGCGCTGCGCTCTGCACCGCCGGCTTAGCGCCTAAAGATAGTAGTGGTACGCCTCTTTTAGCGCTCCACCAACCTCTTAGGGCGAAGCCACTGAATTTCCGGCAACGGGGCGCTACTTTGGGGCGGGCGCTAACTTCGGGCGGGCGCTAAGGTTAGCACCCCAAAACTGTCTATACTGAAAATCTAGCCCTCAGTCTTTTATGAGTAATTGATAGTGCATCAATTTTATTAACAACATTTTTATAATGGAGAAGATCCTCACACCAGCATGCCTGGACTTAGATCATCGGGAGGCGGACTCATCCACCAAGTTTACTCACTGGCTTAAGTGTTTCGAAAAATTCCTGACCGCCTCCGAAGCAATCAAATCGGACGAGGACAAACTGGATGTCCTGACCTCCAAAGTGAACCACCGAGTGTACTCGGTCATCCAAGACGCGACCTCGTACGCGGATGCTATCAAGCTCCTCAAGGACCAGTACACGCGCCCAGTGAACGAAGTGTACGCCAGGCACCTCCTGGGGAGTCGTAAACAACAACCTGGGGAATCGACCGTGGAATACCTTCAGGCACTGTCTGTGCTTGGCCGGGCCTGTGGTTGTAAGGATGTAAAGGCCGCCGTGTACACAGAGGAACTTATCCGGGACGCTTTTGTAGCGGGCCACAGATCCAATTACACACGACAGCGACTGTTGGAGCAGAGTAACCTCGACCTCAACAAGGCCTCTGAACTCGCACTATCGTTGGATGCAGCCTACCAGGGCATGGATGCCTACTCCTCTGCACCGTGGACGCCGCGGGGAATGACAGCCTGGGACACGGTAGGACCGCCTCATAGCGCCGTGCCACCCCAGCCACACCCCAACAACGGCCCAACTACCGCAGCAGTGTCCCAAGGCCAGACAGCAGTGCCCCAAGGCCAGAAATGCTACTTCTGTGGCCAGGCAAAACACCCCAGAGCGCGCTGCCTGGCGAAAAACGCGATCTGCTCGGGCTGCGGGAAGAAGGGACACTACGCTAGCGTCTGCAGGGCCAAAGCCACCCTGAACCCCAGCGTGTGGGCCATGCGGGCCGCCATTTTGGACCTCCCCGGCCGTGTGCGAATCACCGGTACAGCAGCCATTTTGGACGCCTCCAGCCACATGGGGATCATGGACGCCGCCATCTTGGACGACAGCCGGGACGCAGCAGGCCCCCGACACCGCCTCATCTGATACCCGCAGCGACACACCGACCCCTACGCTGGCATCCGTTACACTGGACCAAGCGAGACCGCACCAACTGGCCAGTTCCACAATGGACATTAAGGTAAATGGTCACGATACAATCTGCCTTTTTGACTCTGGGAGCACGGAGAGCTTCATCCACCCCGACACGGTGCGGCGTTGCTCTCTCCCAGTCCTGCCTGCGCAACAGCGGATTTCTATGGCCTCCGAGTCCCAGTCGGCGGACATCGGCGGCTACTGCGTGGTGACACTCGTAGTAGACGGGACCGTGTACGATCATTTTAAACTTCTGGTCCTGCCTGACCTCTGCGCTGCCGTCCTGCTGGGGTTAGATTTTCAGTGCCACCTTAAAAGTGTTACGATGGCGTACGGTGGACCCCTACCCCCACTCACAGTCCGCAGCCAGCAGCTTCCAAATTGCCCACCGCGCACCAGGTGCAACCTCTCCACACTCAGAGTCACCCCCCCACCACTGTTTGCTAACCTCACCCCCGACTGTAAGCCCATCGCCACAAAGAGCAGGCGATACAGTGCCGGGGACAGGGTTTTCATTAAAACCGAAGTGGAGCGGCTCCTGAAAGAAGGGATTATTGAGGGCAGCACCAGCCCCTGGCGAGCCCAGGTTGTGGTCGTTAAGACCAGCGAGAAGCAGCGCCTGGTCATCGACTACAGCCAGACAATAAATCGCTACACCCTGCTGGACGCCTACCCACTCCCCCGTATAGCTGATATGGTCAACCAGATCGCGCAGTACCGCGTCTTCTCGACCATTGACCTGAAATCAGCGTACCACCAGCTCCCCATCCGCCCTGAGGACCGCCAGTACACTGCCTTTGAGGCAAACGGCCGCCTCTATCACTTCCTTAGGGTTCCCTTTGGCGTCACCAACGGGGTCTCCATCTTCCAAAGGGAGATGGACCGGATGGTAGATCAAAATGCGTTGCAGGCCACTTTCCCATATCTGGACAATGTGACCATCTGCGGCCGTGACTTGCAGGACCATGACGCAAACCTCGAAAAATTCCTCCGCACCGCCCAACTCCTAAACCTGACATATAACAAGGAGAAGTGCATATTCCGCACAAACCGCCTCGCCATCCTTGGCTGTGTTGTGGAACACGGAGTCATCGGCCCCGACCCCGACCGGATGCGTCCCCTTATGGAACTTCCACTGCCCCACTGCCTCAAGGCCCTGAAGAGGTGCCTAGGGTTTTTCTCCTATTACGCCCAGTGGGTCCCCTACTATGCGGACAAGGCCCGCCCGCTGATCAAGTCCACCTCTTTTCCCTTGACGGCAGAGGCCCGCTTAGCCTTCCACCGTATCAAGGAGGACATTGCCAAAGCCACCATGCACGCAGTGGACGAATCCATCCCCTTCCAGGTGGAAAGCGACGCGTCCGACTTTGCCCTGGCCGCTACCCTCAATCAGGCGGGGAGACCCGTGGCCTTCTTTTCACGAACCCTCCAAGGCCCGGAGACCAGACACTCCGCTGTTGAGAAGGAGGCCCAGGCGATTGTGGAGGCTGTGCGTCATTGGAGGCACTACCTGGCCGGAAAACGATTTACCCTGCTCACTGACCAGCGTTCAGTTGCTTTTATGTTTAACAACAAGCAGAGGGGCAAAATCAAAAATGACAAGATCTTGAGGTGGAGAATCAAACTTTCCACCTACAACTACGAGATCTTGTACCGGCCCGGGAAGCTAAATGAACCCCCGGATGCGCTATCGCGTGGCACCTGCGCCAGCGCGCAGATCGATAGACTACGGGTCCTCCACAATGACCTCTGCCACCCGGGGGTCACCAGGTTCTTCCACCTCATCAAGGCCCGCAACCTGCCTTACTCTATTGAGGAGGTCAGGACCATGACCAGGAACTGCCAAGTCTGCGCTGAGTGCAAACCACACTTTTATAGACCAGACAGGGCCCACCTGATAAAAGCCACTCGCCCCTTCGAGCGCCTGAGCGTTGATTTTAAAGGGCCTCTCCCCTCCTCCGACCGCAATGTGTACTTCCTCAATATTATTGATGAGTACTCCCGTTTCCCGTTCGCCTTCCCCTGCCCGGACATGACCAGTGCCACGGTCATTAAATGTCTGAACAACCTCTTCACCCTGTTCGGCTTCCCCAGCTATATCCATAGCGACCGGGGCTCATCGTTTATGAGCGACGAACTCCGTCAGTACCTGCTAACTAGGGGTATTGCCACAAGCAGGACCACCAGTTACAACCCCCGGGGGAACGGACAGGTGGAAAGAGAAAATGCGACAGTTTGGAAGGCCGTCCTGCTAGCCTTAAAGTCTAGGGGCCTTCCAACCTCCCGCTGGCAGGATGTGCTCCCCGATGCGCTCCACTCTATTCGGTCACTGCTCTGCACTGCCACTAACGCCACCCCTCATGAGAAAATGTTTGTCTTCCCAAGGAAGTCCACATCAGGGACATCGCTACCGCCATGGCTGACGTCCCCAGGGCCGGTCCTACTGAGAAGACACGTGAGGACCCATAAAACGGACCCCCTGGTCGAGAGGGTCGACCTCCTCCACGCCAACCCCCAGTATGCTTACATCGCATACCCGGACGGGCGGGAGGACACAGTCTCCATAAGAGACCTTGCACCCTCGGGGACCACAGTAACCCACTACCCACTACCACCCCCCCCCACGATCTGATATCCAGCCCCAGCAGACGGCAGGCCTGGGCCCCGCGACCCGCTCGACATCTACGAGGACGACACGCCTGTGCCACAGCCTACGCTGGACTCGACGCCGGAAGCTTCACTACCCCTGCCGTCGCCACGCCGATCACAGCGGCAGACAAGACCTCCGGAGAGACTCCAATACACTAACTTTTAATACACTTCACCCCACCGGACTCAATTTTAAACAAGGGGTGAATGTGGTAAACCACTGTTTGTATTCCTGTTTGTCCTGTTTGTATTCCACTGTGTACATGCCTGGACATGCCTCGGCTGACTCCTCCCACAGGTCCTAGTATAAAGGTGACTGCTCCCCAGCCCTTGTATCCTGGACCGGTCGACCACTCGAGGCAGACCTCCATTCTGTTGTTAATAAAAGCCTTTAGTTACTCTTCTAACTCTCAGTCTTTTATGAGTAATTGATAGCGCATCACCCTGCATGGCCACGGGATTCACGCAGCTCGGGAACCACATCTGTCATCCTGAGGCGTGAGTTCCGTGGCCATTGCTCCAGCTGATTACTTGACAGCATGAAAAACAAACCAAAACAAAAACATGTTGATTACATCAGCTAAGAGATTGATGGAGATTCTGTTCTACTTGAAAAGCTACTGGTAAATGTTAATTCAGAAATTCCTGAAGGGATGTGAGTGCTGAAGGGTCCCATCCTACCCTGGATGGTGAGGGAAATGCATTTTTCACTGGCCATTCCTGGCTGTTGCCTTCCAACTGAACAGTAATTGCAGTGAATTGATCTGCACTATAAAAAATGTCATATACCATTTTAAAAAATGTTTGTGTTGTTTCTGGTCAGGTTTTTCTCACAGTATACTGTGATTGTCCAGTTACACATTAAATCAAGTCATCAACCGTAACAATTTCATTCTCATCACTCATTCCACTGGTTCAATTTGCTTTCAGTCCCTGAATATAACTAATGTAATTTTTCAGTCTGAGACTCTGGGGGTGACTTTCTGCGGAGGTTCTCTCACTTGTCCATTGTTAACTGCAATGGAAGAGCTGCAGAAATTCCAGAAACACATAAACACCACTTACACTGTTTGTCAGGGTTTCCACAGCTCTTCCACTGAACTTGTATAAGATTGTAAATCCACCCTTTACAATTACAGTTAAAATCTGCTTAATTTTATATATTACCTATACACACACATCTTTTATTTGTAGCAGTTACTAATACAAAAGTCTATAGATTTGTGACTAAAGCACCAATAACTTCCCAATTAATGTACTTTTTAAATTATGTTCTTGAGCGTATTTGTAGATGGCGTCATATTACTTAATGATAATATTATTTAAATATTTCTTTGTCACTCATATATAACTTTTATGATATTATTGTAGAGTAAAGATTCAACACCCACTTTGTTAGATTAAATGTCAAATGTAATGTGGCCAGGGTCCCTTTAAGGATCCCGGCTGAAAATGCCTCATGAATGACATCACCAGACCCGTTCCATCTAATTGGGCTGGGTAAATCGCTGGGTGGGCTTAATGGCCCCATTAAGGTAAGTTCATTTTCAGCAGCGGGATGGAACCAGCAGCAGGGTTGGGACCTGCCACGGGCACCACCCGCACCAGGCCCGCCCAGGTAGGCAAAATTCTGGCCTTTGTCTTCCTTCATTGTCTCCATTGAGAGAGCGTGCTTCAACAGTTCATGAATGATCTCTCAATCGGAGAGGTGGTATATCCTTGAAACACACAGGGCAGGATTTTCATTCAGGAGTCGGGACTACAACTTTCGAGGTTGTAGTCCCACCTCCATCGAGATGCAGCCAATCCACGCGATTTTAACTTGATTGACCTTGTTGAGCCCGCCCAGCGGGCTCAGCAGGCCAATTAAGGGCCACCCGGCAACAGGTGACGTCACAGACTGAAATTTCATCTGTCAAGAGGTTTTGACAGATGAAATATCAGCGTTTCACAGCTGTTTGAAGCTGTCAAACACTGACAGTCTTACTTCTAACATGAGTCCTTCTCCACAGACTCAGTTAGAAATCTCTCCTGCACAGAAAGCTGCAGGCTGTCACTTTTGACAGTTTGCAGCCATTCTGCTTTCTGTGCCCGAGACCTAAAGGAAGGAAGGCTGAAAAGGTAAGAAATGGTATGTAAAACTTATTTAATCACTTTAGACACACCAAACACACTTACCTTTGCACTCATGCACACATCACTCACCTGAACACCGACATCTCGACCCCTCCAAGTCCTTCAACCCAACGGCCCGCCTCCTCTAACTTGGTGTGGTTTGAAGCCGTCAGGAATCCCACACTTCAAACTTAAAAATAGGGATTAGGCTAAAAGCTGCCTGTTAACTACCTGTTAACAGGCAGTTAATTGGCACTAATCCCTTCCCGCCTCGGGTAGGTGGGTCCCAGTGCGGAGCGGGTACCCGCCTCCTTTGAAACTGGCATGGAGGCGGGTTTGGGTGCGGGATGGGGTCGGGACCCCTGATTTCGGGATTTTAACCCCCCGCACGCCTCCAATCCCGACTCCACGGCCCAATGAAAATCCTGCCCACACAGTCTGTGTTACTCTACAAGTGTTAATTATGTGATTGAATCATATGATTTGAACTGAAGTGACGTCAGGTATTATCTCACGACACATTATGGGGAGGAATAGCATCGGCAGTCGGCAGGAAAAAGAACACCTTCTTGGGCTAATACTGGGACTATATTGTACAATTAGCTATCCTGTAACACACAAAACAAATTACTGCAAAGGTTTTCTTAAACTTAACAAAATATAAATTCTTCTTCATTAAAGCTTCTTTTTCATTTTAATCTCATTTTCACTTTGTTATTTTCCTCTCCTCTTAAGTCTCCCCAACTACATTGTGCTCCATTCCCATCCTATATAAGATGGTAAAGAGGCGATCTATTCCCTAGGACTGTCAGGCCCACTGTGTGACTAGTCACTGCTAATGATCACTGTCACCTGATAGTCCCTCCCTCCACTTGACACCCATGCCCGATTGAGAACTCACTGTGGTGAAAGAATTGCTCTGGACACTATATAAAAAGCACATCATAAATGCATTCAAGAAGAACATATTTTACAATTTCACTGCATTAAGAATCACAGACTCCTACACCTCCACACAGTGTGTTAGTACACCAGGGCAGGTGTAGATTTGCACTTTATATCATGCCTATATTTTGAAAGTGTTGTTAAGTGAAATTCACATTACGTTTTGCTTTGCCTCATGTCTTGCCAGCAGCCGTTCCATCTCCATGAAAACCAGATTGTTGGTGTCGTCAATGAAGTTGATCATCTCGGACGACAGGCCAGAATAATCACCACCTGTGGGTTATGGACAAAATAGTGAACTGATTTGATTTCCAAATCTATCTATAGATACTAAAAATAAATGGAAAAGTGAGTGTGAATGGTGAACTGCAACTCACAAAATCAGGACTGCAGAACAAATTGCTCACAGCACTGCAAAGCTTCAAAGAAACTAGAAAAACCTCTTTAATTAGCACCTGTGGTAATTTGGTCAGTAAAAATGAAGATTTATAACCTCAGATTTTAAGTCTGCACTTTATACACATGTTCCTAATTATCACAGTGAAAATGATAAGCAGCCAAACAATACTGAAGAATTTTTAGGAGCAGCAAAAAGCCATCAGGCCATACAAACCTATGCCTCTTTGATAGATCCAAACCCACCTGCCCACAATCCCTTCTCTCTCCAAATATACATCCAACTGCCCCTGAATCTATTGATGCTGTCCAATTCAAAGGCCTTTCCTGGTAATTTGTTCCAGAATTTTATTACCATATACGTATGTGGGGAGAAAAAAACTTTTATTTGACTTTCTTGACCTTGCCTTCCTAATTTTTAACTTTTTTTAAAATTCGTTCACGGAATGTGGGGGTGTCGCTGACAAGGCCAGCATTTATTGCCCATTCTTAATTGCCCTTGAGAAGGTGGTGGTGAGCCGCCTTCTTGAACCGCTGCAGTCCGTGTAGTGAAGGTACTCCCACAGTTAGGGAGGGAGTTCCAGGATTTTGACCCAGCGATGATGAAGGAACGGTGATATATTTCCAAGTCAGGATGGTGTGTGACTTGGAGGGGAACTTGGAGGTGGTGGTGTTCCCATGCGCCTGCTGCCCTTGTCCTTCTAGGTGGAAGAGGTCGTGGGTTTGGGAGGTGCTGTTGAAGAAGCCTTGGCGAGTTGCTGCAGTGCATCTTGTAGATGGTACACACTGCGCCGGTGGTGGAGGGAATGAATGTTTAAGGTGGTGGATGGGGTGTCAATCAACTTGTTCCCTGGTATCTGATTTGAAACAATGTGGTTCAATCCCTACATCTGACATAAAATCAACTTTCCTTTTGCAAAGATGTGTTAACTTGCACCAGGATTCTTTTATGATCGAAGAGAGAGGTTAAAAAAAGATTTAGCTAAAAGCAAATCGCTGCAACAAAAGACACAGAAGATCCAAGTGTGCTTGGCAACTATAGCCTCGGATCTAAAATTACAGTTTTGGATCTAAATTTATGTTGTATGTTTCTTATAAATTAGTACATAGATTAGTGAAATTATGGGATGCACGCGGCTGAAGGAACTGGCATTAATGGGTAATAAAAGTCAGCATTCATAAAACCAGTAGTGTGCAGGAGTTGATAATGGCGACAATTGAAGAATGAATTTTAACACAATCTCTCTACCAATGGTTGCAGTGAACATCCCAGCCCAGTGTCTTAATCAACGTTTTCTCTCAGATCCAGCACTGGAATGAATGTTAATTACAACCACAATAAAATTAATCACAGCTGATTATCTAATCTTTATTTTACATGTACATCACCGAATCTCTATAGCGGTTCACTGAAGTGAATGTCTTTTTTTTTGATGAAGTCAAAAGGTTAGCAGCAATATGAATAATAGTGTTGAAAATTTGATGGAATAATTTTATAATTTTTAAAGATTACATGAGACTTGAGGCAAGCAGTCCTGTTACAAACTGTTTCTTTTTATTTTCCTCGGCACAGCAAGGTCCCACAAACAGCAATGAGATAAATGGCCAATTAAATTGTTTTAGTGATGCTGGTTGAGGGATAAATATTGGCCAGGACACCAGGGAAAACTCATCTGCTCATTTTAGAATAGTGCCATGGGATCTTTTACGTTCACCTGAGAGAGCAGATAGGACCTAGATTTAATGTCTCATCCAAAAGACGGCACCTTCGCCAGTGCAGCACTCCCTCAGTACTGAACATAATCAACCAAGATTGGTTGGAGTGGGGCTTCAACTTACTACTTTTTGACTCGGAGACGAGAGTGCCAAGACTGCTGCAGTTAAACAAGTGCAAGACTGAGGCTGCAGACGTAGAGAATGAAAAGAGAAGCAGTTGCCCTGTCAGTGACACTCTACAAGTGGCTGCTAGGGGAACCATGAGAAAGATCCAGGGCAGTCGCTTATAATTTTCCTCATTTCCTGTGGGAAAATCCCTCGCATCCACTCAATGGCCCCGATTTCCCCCCAGCCGTCGGGCGGGGTTTCAGGCGGGCGGGGGCTGAAAATGCCGAATTTGGGGGTCCCGACACCATCCCACCCAAAACCCCGCCCCACGTAAGTTTCAGGGGCGGCGGGTACCCGCCCCGCACTGGGACCCGCCGAAACCAGGCGGGAAGGGATTAGTGCCAATTAACTGCCTGTTAACAGGTAGTTAACAGGCAGTTTTTAGCCTAATCCCTATTTTGAGGGGTTTCGTGTGGGTTTCCCGACGGCTCCAAACCACGCCAGGTTAGAGCAGGCGGGCCGTCGGGTTGAAGGAGTTGGAGGGGTCGCGATGTTGGCGCTCAGGTGAGTGATGGGTGCATGAGTGTAAAGGTAAGTGTGTTTGGTGTGTCTAAAGTGTGTAAAGAACTTTTACTTACCTGTACTTACCTTTACAGCCTTTCTTCCTGTAGCCGTCGGGAGCCCATCACTCAGCCGGAACTGAAAGCTGAACGGCTGCGATCTGTCAAAAGTGACAGCCTTCAGCTTTGAGTGCCGGTAAGAGTTCTGAGTCTGTGCAGAATGACTCATGTCAGATCTCAGACTGTCAGTGTTTGACAGCTTCAAACAGCTGTAAAACACTGATATTTCATCTGTCAAAAAGTCTTGACAGATGAAATTTCAGTCTGTGACGTCACCTGTTGCCGGGTGGCCCTTAATTGGCCTGCTGAGCTCGCTGGGCGGGCTCAATAAGGTCAATCAAGGGAAAATCGCGCAGATTGGCCGGACGTCAAAGTAGGCGGGTCAAAAACCCAAAAGGGGAAGTCCCGCCTTCTTCCCGACAGGTTCGGCAAAATCTACCCCAATGCCTCCATAGGACTGCATATCTGTGATAGAAAACACATCCGTTGAGACATTGAATGAAAGAAAGACTTGCATTTATATCGTGCCTTTCACAACCTCAGGACGCCCCAAAGCGCTTTACAGCCAATTAAGTACTTTTGAATTTTGTGGATACTCAGTCGTTGAGTAGATTCAAGACAGAGATCAATAGACTTTTGGATACTAAGGGAATCAAGGGATATGGGGATAGTGCAGGAAGATGGAGTTGAGGCAGAAGATCAGCCATGATCTTATTGAATGGCGGAGCAGGCTCGAAAGGCCGAATGGCCAACTCCTGCTCCTATTTTTTATGTTCTTATGAAGTGTAGTTACTGTTGTAATGTAGGAAATGTGGCAGCCAATTAGCGCACAGCAAGGTCCCACAAACAGCAATGTGTTAATGGCCAGATAATCTGTTTTAGTGATGTTGGTTGAGGGATAAATATTGGCCAGGACAATGGGGAGAACTCCCCTCCACTCTTCTTCGATTAGTGCCAAGGGATCTTTTACGCCCACCTGAGAGGGCAAACGGTTTAGCGTCTCTACAATAACGGAGAGCTTATAAGCTTTTAGTTAGAGGGCCCTACATCCTTACTGCTTCATGCACAGTGATGCAGAAACATAGAAGATAGGAGCAGGAGTAAGCCATTCGGCCCCTTGAGCCTGTTCCACCATTTAATGAGATCATTGCTGATCATCCAAACTCAGTACCCTCTCCCTGCTTTCTCCCCATATCCCTTGATCCCTTTAGCCTTAAGTAATATATCTAACTTCTTCTTGAATATATTTAATGAATTGGCCTCAACTGCCTTATGCAGTAGAGAATTCCACAGGTTCACCACTCTCTGGGTGAAGAAATTCCTCCTTATCTCATGTGTATGGCTACAGCAGGGTTGGCAGAGACTATGGTAATTCTAATGACAGAATTAACTACAGTAATACTAGTTAAAGGACTATTGTAGGAGGTTTGAGTCCACAATCTCACCTGGCCTTCTCTGGCAGCCACACTGTTCAGCTGCCTTCATCACCACACCTTGGAGCCAGACTCGTGTATCCTGTACCAGAAGCTCATGGCGGCTCGCAGTCATGTTGGGTGGGTGCTGTTTCAGAGGAAGACAGAGACAGAGAGTAGAAAAATTACTTCTTCACAGTCCAGAAGTTATAAAGAATTCTGAATAACGTTAACATTTAACATTTTATTTTGGAGCTTTTAGTTAAAACAGTGAGTGCAACTGACACTAGAGGAAGGGAACTGGCTTCAAGAAGACTCTTGAAATTAAAATGTGGTCCTCTGAATACGTATTAGCTTTTGACCACTTAACGCATTCATATGAAATTCCTTTGCTATTTTAACGGCGTCATGAACCCACTTACATTAGTGCTCCATTAAAATAACAACAAAGGAATTTCATAAAGCATTTGTGAATTAATATTCAAAAAACATAATTTTAAGGCATCCAAGGTTTACACTATGATAACAGCAGCAGTTATGATGAAGTGATCACTGAAGCATCCTTTGTTAATTCTTCTTTATACTACACTTAATTAGTGTGAAACATTGGATTATTCTCCTACCAAGCCCACCACTTCAACTTTTTTTCCTTTTCGAAATATTATTGGGTCTTCGTATATGTATTCATTCATTTTTTAAATGTTAATACTGTATATTAATTGTAAAATAAAAATTATGTTCTTTTCCGGCAATTTCAGGCCACTTCATGACATGACCAAACGAGTCAATCCACAGTCTATTATTAAGCACGTTCTGGAAATTGACAAAACATAATTAAGGTATAAATAAACTTACAATTTTACTGCTTTCCAGTGTGGCATCAATAGAGTGCACATCAGGGGCTGGTATTTTGGAATGAAACTCTCCTATTAGCACTGAATCTTGCTGTGGTACAGTACTATTGACATTGGCACCCGCTCTGGTACCTTCCCCAAGTGGTTTCTTCCAGTCTGAGTTTGGATGGTGAGTGTTGATAAGCGATTTTACCATGGAGGACATCACAGCCAAGTTTGGTCCTGTCCTGCCTAATATCCAGATGCACGTGTTTTCCAGCAGGTGTCAAGCAGAAAGCCTGGCTGATTTTCTCCCTCTAGTTAAGGGATGCCAAATCCAATTATAGCATCCTAACCACTATCAGCTAACTCAGCAAAGACTGGGAATAGAGCCTGCAACCTTGTCATCTTACCATGCTGGCCAAATCCTGAAGGACACAGCTGTCAAACTGGGTCTCTGTCAATTGGTGAAGGAACCAACACGAGGAAGTAACCTATTTGACCCCGTCCTCAACAGTATACTTGTCACAGACATGTCTGTCCTTAATAGCATTTGTGTTAACGGCCACTGCACAGTCCTTGTGAAGACAAAGGCCTAGAAATTCGGTAGGCTTAGCGCCGCTTTTGAGGCGCTAGAGGGCCTAGCGCCGGAGTTATGGCCAGTTTGGAAATTGAGTGGGTCCCTAAATCGGCGTTAGGCCGTTAGCGCTGCGCCGGCACCGATGACGTCATCGGTGTGCGCAGCGTCCCGGTTGCCATGGTAACCCGCCCGAACTCCGAAATTGACTTGCGGCCGCCTCGCCCGTGGCAGCCGCAAGCAACGTTCTGGCAGAGGTGCCTTACTGGACTTTGCGCCGGCGCATTAAAGGCCCCGCGGCGGCCGGCCGCTTTCCCGCCGGCCGCCTGGCCGCAGCTCCCTCCCCGGACTTCTCCCCCCCCACCGGGACAGATGCAAGCCCGGCACTTGTCCGAGGTGCCGGGCTCATTTTTACAATGATTTTCGCGGGCCGCGGCCGGGTGCAGGCAGCTCCTCCTTAAGGGAAGGAGGAGGCCTGCACTTCCCGAACCTGCCGCACCGCAGCGGGCGCCGCAGCGCCGGAATAGCGCCGCAATTCAGCGCGTAGCGCCAGTTTTCAGGCGCAAACAGCTTTCAGCAGCGCCGGCAGCCGTTTGGGCGCAGAACTAGTGAATTTTTGGCCCGCCCAGCGCGACTTAGCTCCGGCACTAACTTCCGGCGCTAAAGCCGTCGCTGCGCCAAAACCCAATTTCTAGGCCAAAGTCTCTTCTCCACAGTGACGACACTCTCCATCGTGTGGTGTGGCACTACCACTGTGCTAAGTGGGACAGACTAAGGACAGATGTAGCAGCCCAAAACTGGACATCCTTGAGGTGCTGTGGGCCATCAACAACAGCAGAATTATATACCACCACAATCTGTAGCCTCATGGCCCAGCACTTCCTTCGGTCTTCTGTCACCATCAAGCCAGGAGACTTGGTTTAATGGGGAGTGTAGAAGGGGGTGCCAACCTGCCAGGAGCAGCACCAGGCATGCCTTAGAATAACGTATCATCCTAGTGAAGCTACTACACGGGGCTACCTATATGTTTATAAGTGTCTGCCTTGGGTCAGTGGTAGCACTCTCGCCGCTGATTCAAGAAGCTCATGTGTTCAAGCTGCACTCCAGAGACTTGAACACATAATCTAGGCTGACACATAATCTGCCCTCTCATGGTACTATTTGAACAAGAACAGGGGAGTTCTTCCAGTGTCCTGGGCAACGTTTATCCCTCAACCAACATCACTAAAACATACTGGCCTAGAAATTCATTGACGCCACTTTTGGGGCGCTAAAGTGGGGCGTCCGCTAAAGTTTGCGGCCGCCGCCAAATCTAGGTCACTTCTCCGATATTCATTAGCTTCGCCCTACTAGTTCGGGCGAGCGCTAAAACTGCTGCTGGACGCCTCTCTTTGGGCGCTAAGCCGGAGGTGGTGATCGATAGCGCCGAGGCCGGGCGCAGCGCAGGTGCGGCCATCTCGTGATTGACAGCAGACACCCTGGCGCCGGCCAGCTCTTAAGGGGGAAGGGTCGACTGTGTCTGCTGCCACGCCCTGGATAGTGGAGCCCTCCAACTAGGCCTGAACACTGCTGCTGGACCCAAATAGCGCCTGAAGACATGGAGAAGGCCCGTGAACGTGCGCAGCGCTTCTCAGAGCGTGATCTGAGTGTGCTGCTTGCTGCTGTGGAGAAGAGGCGCCATGTTTTGTACCCGGACAATGGCAAGAAGGCAACGGTCCGCGTCTACAGGAGAGCCTGGAGGCATGTCGCCAGCAAGCTGTCAGCCAACAGCGACGTCCCCAGGACCGGTGCCCAATGCCGCAAAAAGTTAAATGACCTCACACGCATTGTCAGGGTGAGTACCCTTTCCAATGACCTCCTCATCCTTGCATGTGCACCTCACATTATGGGCAAAGGGACCTGAAAGCTCTAATGGCCAGCCTTCATCCAGCAGCTATGGCACAGGCATGAGCATCAATTGCACATTCTGCACTGAACACACTGGCCAAGCTATTCCACCATGGGAGGCATTGCACACCAGATCATGGCGACACACTGGCCAGGCTATTCCACCATGGGAGGCAGTGCACACCAGATCATGGCGACACACTGGCCAGGCTATTCCACCATGGGAGGCAGTGCACACCAGATCATGGCGACACACTGGCCAGGCTATTCCACCATGGGAGGCAGTGCACACCAGATCATGGCGACACACTGTACTTAGAGGCCGTCCTTTCTCTTGCAGGCCAAGCTGGCGAGTAATCGCAAGAGCCGGACTGCGACCGGGGGAGGACGACCCCATATCCAGCCACTCACCGACCTGCAACATCGCGTGGAGCGCCTCATGGGTGGCCGGGTGATTGGGCCCGTTGCATGTGGAGATGCCGACCCTGTTCTGGGCAGCAATGGTGAGGACATCACCTTTTGCACCTTTCTCGTCCCACTTGCGCATCAGATCTACATCCTTTGCCACTGTCCGACCAATGCGCTGAATGCCACCACTCATGCATCCCGCACTGATGCCCTCTCCTCACTCTAAAGCTACTCTTGTGCCTTCCTGCTTTCAGATGGTCAAGAGGAGGTCCCTCAACTTGCCAGTGACAGACCCTCCGAGGAGGAGCAGGAGGAGGAGCAAGAGGAAGGCGGCCCATCAGGGGAACCCTCAGCCGCGGCCACCCAGGCCAATGTAGGGGACACGTCTTCCCTGGAGGGCAGCGTGGCGGAAGTGTCGAAGGGGAGGGGAGCTCCTGGGACCTGCGTGCTGCAGAAAGGCGGGAGGGGGGTGGAAGCTCGGCGGCCTTCTCCCCAGAGGGGGGATGCGTCAGAGGGGAGTCCAATTGCTGGGCCCAGCGGCCTCCAGCAACGCAGGAAGGGTCGGCCAGCTCGGCGGCCTTCTCCCCAGAGGGAGAGTCCGGCCTCCAGTCAGGAGATGCTCTTCGCCGAGGAGATGGAACGCCTCGAAGACTTGTCCGCGGACTCGGAGCGCCGGCACACGGAGCTCATGGCGGCAGTGGCACGGTTGCCTGAGTCCATTGATTCCCTCTCTCGGAGTGTGGCCGAGTTCGGGCCCTTAGAGGCCACCAGTCGGGTGGAATACCGGGCAGATCTGTCAGCGACTGGCCAGGTGATTAGTGGTGCCGTCCAGTCACTGGCTGCTCTGCTGCGGTCAGTGAACAGGTCAACACGGGCACTCACTGCTGCCACACTCGCTGTGTCAGCCAGGCATCGCCAGGGCACCCGGCGCGCTGCAGCAGCACATCGGTCTGTCCCTCGGCAGATTGGTGCGCATGCTGCAGTGCCGGCCCGGGTGAGTGCCAGTGTCTCAGGCGACCAGCGAGCGCCTGCCATCCACCAGCTTGCCGCCATTCCTCCAGCCGCCACTGCCACTCCCCCAGTGGAGCTGCCAGGAGCTGCTGCAGCGACTGATGCTGGCCAGCCACAGCTGCAGCAATCAACAGCCGGCCGCTCGACAGCCAGACCTCGACTAGGCCGACCCCCAAGGGCATCTGCCGTCACGACATGTGCCCCTCAGGAGCCTGCCCCCAGCCTTGCAGCAGCCAATGGCCTTACTTTGAGGCGGAGCAGCAGGGCGGGCAGGGGCCACCCAAAGATGGCCAAGGCATCGCCCTAGCGGGCCAAATAGTCGAATGTGTGGCCATTTGTGTTTGTTTCTTGAGGCCGAGAATTGGATGTTTGTTTTTTGAAGGCCGATGATGTGATGTTTGTTTTGGACGAAGGCCGAGAATGACGGCCATTTTAGTTGCCCTATTTTGTTAATCCTCCCCAGGTTGTGGGAGCGAGTAATGTGTTTGAGTGTTTTTTGGGGGTTTCATCTGTTTTTGGTTTTCATGGGGGAAGGGCCCAGAGTTTGTACAATAAAGCATTTTATTTATTCACATTGTCCATGTTTGATCTTTGAAGTGTTTGTTGCCTTAACCGGCTGAGGGCTTGCGGAGCGGCTGCA
Source organism: Somniosus microcephalus (assembly GCF_052327205.1). Lineage (NCBI taxonomy): Eukaryota > Metazoa > Chordata > Chondrichthyes > Squaliformes > Somniosidae > Somniosus > Somniosus microcephalus. Next base: position 51,551,370 of record NC_141008.1, read on the forward strand.
ATCATGTTCTATCATTGGCACAAGCCATTCCCTGACAGGGGGCCTAGAAGTGACGTTCAATAAGCCGACGATGGGCGGCCCTTGGACCTTGTGCGTCCCTCCTGGGCTGGTACTCCTCGTCCTCGTCGTCCTCATGCTCCTCCTGCTCCTCCTCCTGAGGTGGTGGTCCAACGTGAGGTGGCAGTGCCTGAGTCCTGCGGATAGCCAGGTTGTGCAGCATGCAGCAAACGACGACGAATTGGGAGACTCGATCCTGCGAATACTGGAGGGCTCCCCCGGAGCGGTTGAGACAGCGGAACCGTTGCTTGAGCACGCCGATTGATTGTTCTATGAGGTTCCTCGTCGCTTGATGGCTCTCGTTGTATGCCTCTTCAGCAAGGGTCGTGGGCGCGCGGAGCGGGGTCATGAGCCAGGTACACAAAGGATAGCCTTTGTCCCCGATAAGCCATCCTCTTGGGGGAGGCTGTGCCTGGAACATGTCAGCCACAGTTGTCTGTCGCAGGATAAAGGCATCGTGGCTGCTGCCTGGAAAGCGGGCATTGACAGCTAGGATGCGCTGCCTGTGGTCACACACCAGCTGTACATTGAGGGAATGGTAGCCCTTCCGGTTGCGGTACTCCTCGGCATGCACAAGAGGTGCCCGCAAAGCCACATGCGTGCAGTCAATGGCGCCCTGCACCATGGGGAAGCCCGCTATTCTTGCAAACCCCACTGCACGCTGCTGCTGCTTGTCCAGGGTCATGGGGAAGGAGATGAATTGATGTCTCCTTCTGAAAAGGGCTTCGGTCACCTGGCGGATGCAGCAATGCACGGCGAACTGGGAGATGTTAGCGATGTCCCCAGTAGCGGATTGGAAGGAGCCGGAGGCATAGAAGTTGAGAGCTACCGTCACCTTCACTGCCACCGACAGAGACGTCCTGCGCATCAGCTGTGGCTGCAGATCTCTCTGAAGCAGCCGGCAGATGTCTGCAACCACCTCCCTTCGGAATCGCAGCCTCCTAACACACATCGCGGCAGACATGGTCAGATAGGAGGTCTGCGGGCGGTATACCCTGCGTGGGTAAGGCCTCAGTTGGCGACGCCTGTTGCCCCCTCTGCGTCTAGCCAGGGCTGCCACTCTCTCACGGCGTCTGTAAGCCCTTCTGGCATAAGGCTGAAATTCAGCGTTGCCACCCAATGCAGTCCCCATTATATGCTGGCAAACACTGAGCTCTGAATGAAGGCAAAGATAATTGGTAAGCTCTGGCCTGAGCCAAAAATACCTGTCCAAGTGTTGGTCCAAACCAGTAAACTCTCCTCCTTGGTCTCTGTCCAGAAAACCGTTGCACAAGAGTGAATGCTGCAAAATGGCTGGGTAAGTGCCCTTTAATTAGCGCTCCCCCCGGCCCGGCTGGCCTGTGTACCGTTCCACTTCACAGTCGCTCGGGCCGCCCGGCGCACAATGGGCCGGCGCGAGTGAAGTTCCGGTTTGGGGCGCACAAAGGGCGTTGCACTATTAAATGACGTCATGATCTGCGCGCGCAGCAGGGCGCGCGCTAAGACTTTGCGCCGGCGCTAAATGTGTCCTGAAGTTGGGGAGAGGCGCAGATCGCGCTGCGCCCGGGCGATAAGCGCCTAGCGCTCAAGATCTACTCCCCCTAAGGCGCTAACGGCTGGCGCGCCCAACTGAATTTCTAGGCCACTATCTGGTCATTTATCACTGCTGTTTGCAGTGTGCAAATTGGCTGCTGCATTTGCCTACATTACAAATGACAACATTTCAAAAGTACTTCATTAGCTGTGAAGCACTCTGCTCTGCCCTAATGACAGGAAAGGTGCTATGAAATGCAAGTTCTATCTTTCTTTAACCACCAAAAAGAGCTAAGCGATCCCACAACCAATGGATCAGAGCAAAGCTCTGCAGCCCCACCACTTCAATCAAGAATGGAGGTGGACAACCAGGCAACTAACATGAGGAGGAAGCTCCATGAACATCCCCATCCTAAACCATGGTGGAGCCCAGCACGTGAGGGCAAGAGACAATGCATTGCAAGCATTTTCATGGCAACAAAGGAAGATGGTTGCAATAGCCTGAGCCCAGTCATCGCAGTCCCAGGACATCATTGTGGGAGTTCTCAGGGAAGTGTCCTTGACCTAACCATCTTTACCTGCTTCATTAATGGCCTTCCCTCTGTAATAAAGTCAAGAGTGGGTTGTTTGTTTATACCAATGTTCACTCCATTCGCAACTCCTCTGATCATGAATCAACCCATTTTTCCTATTCAAGTAAATATTCAATTCCCTTTCAGGCATTGCATTACAGCTCAAAATAACTCACTGCGTAAAAAATTCTCATCTCCCTTCTGGTTCTTTTGCCAATTATCTTAAATCTGTGTCCTCTGTAATCTCCAGTTAAACTCCTCTGCTCCATGGAGCAGTACCCCAGCTTCTCTAGTCTCTCAACATATCTGATACTTAACTCCTTTGATTAACTGTGAGAGATTCACTAAACATTATAAAATTCCTGTCCTTATCAAACAACATACTTTTAAACTTCCTGTGAACAACCCACTGGAGTTCAAGTAGTAGAAATATAAAACTGAAACATTCCTGGGGTGATTAATAGTAAGTATTTACAAAAGGAAACCCCAGAAGTTGGAAAATGATCTGTCTTTGTTCGGGATTCTTCAACTGACCCTCAACCTCATGAGCAAGACCAATTTCTCATATACCTGAGTTAACAAACACAAAGCTCAACGATATGAACCATGAAACCAGCTGAGACTTATAAAAGTACAGCATAACTTCCTTGCTTTTGTACTCTATGGGCTGGATTTTGTCAGCCCTGAGGAGGCGGGTATAGAGGCAGGACTGCCGGTAAAGTTGCAGAATTTGGGGGCGGGTGGCAAACCCGCCCCCAACCCGCCTCCGTGCCCGCTTGCCAGGAGGCGGGAAGCCGTCCTGCTCCGGGTCCCGTTTCCTCGAGGCGGGAAAGGGATTAAAGCCTATTAACTGCCTGTTAACAGGTAGTTAACAGGCAGAAAATAGGATTAGCCCCATTTTTCGTTCTGAAGTGCAGGTTTCCCGACCTCGCGGAACCCAGCCAGGATGTAGGAGACGAGCAGAAGGTCTGCGGGGGTCGGACGGGTCTGAGAGTGCGATGTAGAGGTGAGTGATGGGTGCAAGTGTGGAGTGGTAAGTATGTAAGGTGAGTGTAAAATTTTAGAAAATGTTCACTTACCTTTGTTTCTGCCTACAGCCTTCAGCTGCTGTGGATCTGGAGTCCCGACATCTCCATTGCAGATATCACAGACTGGCTGTTGGATCCTCCGACTCAACAGTCAAGTGATTTCTGCAAAGTTGAAGGGCTCGAATTTCCAAGCCCCGTGGAGGCGGATTTGGAGGCGGGAATGGTGGGAAAATTGCAGAATCGGGGGGCAGGAACCCATCCCGCCCCCAACCCGCCTCCGTGCCAATGTCCCAGGAGGTGGGTATCCGACCTGTGCGGGGACCCGCCTCCCCGAGGCGGGAATGGGATTAGTGCCAATTAACTGCCTGTTAACAGGTAGTTAACAGGCAGTTTTTTGCCTAATCCCTATTTTTAGCCCTGAAGTGTGGGCTTCCCGATGGCTCCGAACCACGCCAAGTTAGCAAGGCGGACCGTCGGTCTGAAGGGGTTGGAGGGATCGAGATGTCCGTTGTGCAGGTGAGTGATGGGCGCATGTGTGCAGAGGTAAGTGTGTGAGGTAAGTGTAAAGTGTTTTAATAAGTTTTACTTTCTCCTGCAGGCTTCCTTCCTTCAGATCTCGGGAGTCCCTCAGTTCACCAGCACAGAAAGCAGAATGGCCGCTGAACTGTCAAAAGCTGCAGCATTCTGCTTTCTGGTCTGGAGAGATCTCTAGCTGAGTCTGAGTAGAAGGACTCAAGTTAGAAGACAGACTGTCAGTGTTTGACAGCTTCACAGACCTGTCAAACGCTGATTTTTCATCTGTCAAAAGCTCTTGACAGATGAAATGTCAATCACTGACGTCACCAGTAACCAGGTGTCCCTTAATTGGCCTGCTGAGCCCGCTGGGCGGGCTTAACAAGGTCAATCAAGGGAAAATAGCGTGGGTTGGCCACAAGTCGATGGAGGCAGGACTACAACCCAAAAAGTGGGAGTCCCGCCTCCATCACGTCCCCATTGACAAAATCCAGCCTGAAAGGTTTGATGAGTCCTGAACACAAGGACTCATCAAACTACACAGAATGTCAATGTTTGACAGCTTCACAGAGCTGTCAAATGATGACATTTCTTCTTTCAAAAGTTCTTGACAGATGGCCCGTCATACGTTGATGTGCTCTGTCACTGATTTCCCCCTAATTGGCCTGCTGAGCCCGCTGGGTGGGCTTAACAAGGTCAATCAGGGGAAAATCCCGCTGGTTGGCCAGAAGCTGATGGAGGCAGGATTGAAAGCCGGCAAGCAGCAGTCCCGCCTCCAAAAGCTTCCCATTGAGAAAATCCAGCCCTATGCCTCTATTTATAAAGCCCAGGATCTCATATGCTTTTTTAACAGTCTTATCATCTTGTCCTGTTCCTTTGATTAACTGTGAGAGATTCACTAAACATTATAAATTTCCTGTCCTCATCAAACAACATACTTTTAAACTTCCTGTGAACAACCCACTGGAGTTCAAGTAGTAGAAATATAAAACTGAAACATTCCTGGGGTGATTAATAGTAAGTATTTATTTCTCTCCAGTACTCACCAGTAGGCTGGGCTGATCCGGATAGTTGCTGAAGTGCTTTTGTACAAAAGGAAACCCCAGAAGTTGGAAAATGATCTGTCTTTGTTCGGGATTCTTCAACTGACCCTGAAGCTCATGAGCAAGAGCGGACCCCAATTTCTCATATACCTGAGTTAACAAACACAAAACTCAACGATATAAACCATGAAACCAACTTTACACAGAAGCACCAGTTTTAAAATCAATTACTACTTTTTCTCTTCCATTTCTTTTGATGCTTATCAATATTTTTCTTTAAACCTGTCTTTTGCAATGTGAAGAAGCTGAGCGAGTATCATGCGATGAGAAATCTAACTGGTTTGATGTCTGAGAGAGCAGAATCTATATTATTATATGTACATTTTGTTTATCGCACTCAAGATGTCATACGCCATTTTGTTAAAGATGCAAAACAATCTTTAAAAAAAGAGAAAGAAAGCCAGACACTTGATGTTGGTTGCTTCTGACCTGCAGCATGAAATTTGCAAGCATTTCTCAATCTACACAATTTCCTCACCAAACAATTAAATTCTGGTTGACCCGAGGCTTTGTTTACTTAGCAACAATTTAATACCTTAGCAACAGAGAAATGCATTGCTCATTACATGCTATAACACTCATGTCATTATTAAATGACACACCATCCAAATTAGCATGAGCAATGCCATGGGAGATCCACTATTAAAATAATGCTTCAATTTAATTGAGCACCAGGCATGGCACTGAAGTCAGGGGGAGCAAGGACTCGGTCAGTGTTTGGCACTTGTAAATCATTCTGCATCACCTTAACAGGAGCACTCCAAAAATCAGGACCGAATGATTCTGATGGCCACAATGATTAAGATATGTGGTACCATCATCCCAATGGCTTGGTAGGTAAATGCACTACCTGGTGTGGCACTGACTCTTTGCTGGGCTTTTAGTTGCACAGGCACGGTTGCCATTCGGTACCCCATCCAAGTGGTTTTCTTTATGTATAAGACTTGACTGTGGGGAGGGATCACAGTTGAGCCTCATCCTGTCCTCACCCACGCAAGCTCATTTTTTGCACGGTTTGCTGGATAGTAATGAGGAGCAGGAACCTTGGCTAATTTCCCCCTCCCTAACCCAAGGATAGTTGAGGCTAATTGTACCACCCATAGTGCTTACCCCAACTGATATCAGCTAACTCAGCACAAACCAGGGGTTGAACCTGAGTTAGCGTATCTCAACCCAGGCAGTGGTAGGGCTGCTACAATTGGCTTCAGTGCATCTGGATTAGGTAGGTGAAAACTGGTCATGTTTCCTGCTTTGAATCAATTGGCCCTTGCTGGATATGCGCATGTGTGTGGACATCAATTCAGTGCAAGGCTGGGTTCGGCTACAATGTCCGCCCTCCAACCAAGGGCCTTGGTGAGACCACACCTGGAGTACTGTGTGCAGTTTTGGTCTCCTTACCTAAGAAAGGATATACTTGCCATAGAGGGAGTGCAGCGAAGGTTCACCAGACTGATTCCTGGGATGGCAGGACTGTCGTATGAGAGATTGGGTCGACTAGGCCTGTATTCACTAGAGTTTAGAAGAATGAGAGGGGATCTCATTGAAATGCATAAAATTCTGACAGGGCTAGGCAGACTGGATGCAGGGAGAATGTTTCTCCTGGCTGGGGGGTCTAGAACGAGGGGTCACAGTCTCAGGATGTGGGGTAGGACATTTAGGACTGAGATGAGAAGAAATTTCTTCACTCAGAGGGTGGTGAACCTGTGGAATTCTCTACCACAGAAGGCTGTGGAGGCCAAGTCACTGAATATATTTAAGAAGGAGATAGATAGATTTCTAATCACAAAAGGCATCAAGGTATGGGGAGAGAGCGGGGATATGGTATTGAGATAGAGGATCAGCCATGATCGTGTTGAATGGTGGAGCAGGCTCGAAGGGCTGAATGGCCTACTCCTGCTCCTATTTTTCTATGTTTCTATGTTTCTAACACTCACTAGCTGAGCTCATGCATGATGAATGGCCAATCAGGTAAGGTGCTGGTGAGCGCTCATCACCATGGAAGCATAACCAACAAGAAATCAACCATTCAGGAGGAGAGGAGAGAAAATAAACAGAAAGATAAGAAAGAAAAAGATTACTTGTCAAGAATTAAAGTTCTTTTCCCTCTTTTTTTCTCAGGTTCTCAGTTTTTGTCTTCTCCAAATTATTTCCAGACCCTCTGATTTTTTTTCTCTCAAAGGCTAATTACTGTTGCAGAGAAATCTGAACCAAAACAGAATTAATCACCCACATAAAATGAAAATCTTGCACGTTATAACAGACCCGCAGAAAGTGGATTTAAAGGTAATAAAATCTCTGCTCAGATGACAATTATAAACTTGCCTTGTAATCACTTCCAAGTATCCATTTATTCCACAATTATCTTGATATTTCCAGGACCCATAAAGTTGTAAAACAAACTGTGTCAGAAGATTGAGTTATAATGAACGACTGGAGAATGTACTGCTCTTTAACTTGAAACTTATAGGGCGCCTTTAATGTAATAAAACATCCCAAAACTTGCAACAGTCCTAAAGCCTTGCTATATCTCTTCCCACCTTCAAAAGCCTTCTGAAGATCTATCTCTTTGAGCACACCTTTGGTAACCTCTCCTCAGTGTCTGTTCTTCCCCCTCGAGTGTTTCGCTACTGTAAAGTCCCAAGTTGTTAAAAGAAAGACTTACATTTACATCGTACCTTTCACACCCTCAGGATGTCCCAAGTGCTTCACAGCCAATTATTTTTTTTTTGAAGTGTAGTCACTGTGGTGTATGTGCCTTTAAGAGCCCCTGTGTACTGTAATGCCGGTAATGGCCACTCGGGCTATATAAGCCTGTATAGTGTCTTGTATCTGTTAGTTCACCTCCAGACTTTGTTCAGTAAACACCTGTGAAACCAACTCCTGCATTCCGTGTCTCCATTAACACATGGATACAACAGTGGCGACGAATTGGAAACGGACTTACCTGCAATTCGCCAGCACCTCAAGGAGATCGATTCCTCAGACGAAAGTCGAAGAAAAACAAGAAAAAAAAACTGTGGTTTGATCAGCTAGCCGAGCTGGTGGCAGGTACTGCAATAATCCTTCCTGGGCGGCGGGCTGGGGCTCCATCGGCTGGCTCTGCAGCGGGGCCGAGCAGCGAAGGCGGAGGCAAACAGAGACAGAGGGTGGAGCACTCGGGAGACGGCCGGCACTGCAAAGCAGGTCGGCGTTCGGACCAAGCACAGGGAAGGAAAAGTCCCAGAGAGTCCGGCGGGAACGAGTCTCTCCACCTATTAAAAATACCTATGTAAATAAAAACCGCGGAGAACAGCGTTGTCAGCAGCGGCAGCGGCGGGAAAGTGCGGGAGGCGCCATTTTTTTTTCTGCGGGGAAGAAAGGAAAGCGCGGGAGGTGCCATTTTTTTTCAGGATGCCTAAGACTGGCAATATTACTGCTTTCGATAGCGATATAGAGGATTGGACCACATATGTGGAAAGAGTGGAGGTATATTGCACAGCAAATGAAATAGAGGATGATAAAAAGGCATCAGTACTTCTAAATCTAATGGGCGCAAGGACATACGGGCTGTTACGAAACTTAATCACTCCAGCCAAACCGAAGGACAAGAATTTTAAGGAGATTGTTGATACCCTACAGGAGCACTTAAACCCAACACCGCTGCTGATAGCGGAACGATTCAAATTCTTCAGGAGGAATCAGCACAAGAATGAAAGTAACGCTGATTACCTCACCGAATTAAGGAAGCTGTCAAAGCACTGCCAATTCGGGGCAGGACTGGCAGATTCTCTTCGAGACAAATTCGTCTGCGGTCTCCTAAGTGAAGGAACACAGAAAAGGCTACTTTCTGAGAAAGATTTGACACTGGACAAGGCTTTCAGTATGGCTGTATCATACGAAGCAGCCGCAAGAGGAGCTGCAGAGATACAGCAAAAGCCACAGGACTTCGGCACCCATGAAATGACACAGGGTTTCGAGAGATGTTATCGCTGCGGCAGATCCACCCATGACCAGAGGGACTGCTGGTTCAAGGACAAAGCATGCAGGCAATGCGGAAAGATTGGACACATTGCACGTGTATGCCGATCTGGAAACAAAAAATCCACGGACAGGAAAAAAATCAATAAGGAAAAGTACAGAAAGGTACAAATGATGATGGACAGTAGCTCCGAAGACCAGAAGAGCGATAGCGACTCCGGAAACAAGAGACTAAGCTGTCTCAAATTACATAATGTAATTGCCAAAGAAGATTACCAGACCATTTGGGTTACCCTCTCGATAGCGTGGTACCCAGTTAAAATGGAGCTAGATACAGGATCAGCTCTGACCGTCATAAGTCGACGGGATTACGAGCGGCTATTTCCGCATATACCTTTGAAAGACACATCCATTATCTTGAAAACATATACGGGGCAGAAAGTATACCCCAAAGGGAAAATAAGGGTGCCTATTGTATACAACGGCAAGGAAATACAGAAGTTGTATTTATACGTTCTGCAAGATGGTGGTCCACCGCTGTTGGGACGTGAATGGATCAGGAAGATACGTTTAGACTGGCACTCCATTCAGGCACTGACGGTGACCAGTAAGAAAAAAAATGATGATAACGTCATACCTGAACGATTAAAAGACATCTTGGCCAACGCCAAAGGAGTGTTTCAACAGGAACTAGGAACCTTGAAAGGTGTCACCGCCTCAATAAAAGTGGAAGATGCGGCAATTCCCACGTTTTTTAAGGCAAGGCCGGTGCCATACGCAATTCGTCCAGCAGTCGAAGCAGAGCTGGAGAATTTGGAAAAGGCAGGCGTGTTATCCAAGATAGATTGGAGCGAGTGGGCAACACCCATCGTCCCGGTCATGAAGAAAACGTTGAATAATGATAAATCTGAAAAACAGAGAAAAATTCGCATCTGTGGAGACTTCAAGGTGACTGTAAGCCCGGTCCTTCACACGGTACAGTATCCTCTTCCGAGGATAGAAGATATTTTCGCCTCACTATCCGGAGGGAAACGTTTCACCAAAATTGACTTGGCACAGGCATATCTACAGATGGAGGTTGAGGAGGCCTCTAAAAAGTATCTCATGATAAACACACACAAAGGCCTGTACCAGTACAATCGACTGGTTTTTGGAGTAGCATCAGCTCCAGCTATCTGGCAAAGAGCTATGGAACAAGTCCTGCAAGGGATTCCGGGGACTCAATGCTACCTAGACGACATCCTTGTAACAGGAGAAAACGACAACGAGCACCTTGCCAATTTGGAGCAGGTGCTGACTAGGCTGAGAGAACGGGGCCTACGAGCAAATCGCCCCAAGTGCAAATTTTTCCAGAAACAAATATCATATTGTGGCCACATAATTAACAAGGAAGGTTGCATAAGTCACCTGAAAAAATTGAAGCGGTCATAAAAGCCCCAGCACCTGAAAATGTCTCACAATTAAGGTCGTTCCTGGGATTGATAAATTACTATCATAAATTTTTACCGAACTTGTCAACTGTTCTGCACCCTCTTAACGCACTGCTACAAACGGGAGTAATTTGGAAATGGAGTGAAGACTGTAAACGTGCCTTCCATAAATGCAAAGGCTTGATCACGTCCAAGGGAGTTTTGGCTCATTACAACCCATCACTGCCAATCAGACTGGCGTGCGATGCATCCCCTTACGGCGTAGGAGCGGTATTATCGCATAGATTCCCTGATGGCTCGGAGCGGCCGATAGCTTTTGCGTCACGCTCATTGAACTCAGCTGAGCGTAACTATGCCCAGATCGACAGGGAAGCACCCAGCCTGGTATGGGGAGTGAAGAAATTCAACCATTACCTACACGGACAAAAATTTACCTTGTTGACTGACCATCAACCCGTCGTCTCCATATTCAACCCTAAAAAGGGTGTTCCCATTATGACAGCGCAAAGGCTACAGAGGTGGTCCCTTTTCCTAGGGGCACACCAATATGACATAGAATACAAAGGATCAAAACAGCATGGGAATGCTGACGGTTTATCGCGCCTACCGTTGCCAACGGTAGAAGAGGCACCTACGGTGGACCCAGTGGAGATGTTCCACTCAACCATAGTGGAATGTCTACCAGTAACAAATTCTGCCATTGAAAAGGAAACGAGAAATGACCCGACTCTCTCACGAGTCTACGATTTAACGGTGAAGGGATGGCCAGCACATGGCGAACCATTGTTGCCAGCATTCTCGCAAAGAAGAGAACAGCTGTCAGTGTGCCGAGGAACCTTGATGTGTGGATCCAGAGTGATGATTCCACCCAAACTCCAGGATAAAGTGCTAAAGGAGCTTCACGAGGAGCATCTGGGTGGAGTGAAAATGAAGAACCTAGCCAGAGCGTTTGTATGGTGGCCAGGTATCGATGGAGACATCGAAGAAATGACCAAGAGCTGCCTAGGATGCCAGAAGGTCCAAAACGCCCCACCACAAGCCCCTCTACATCCATGGGAGTGGCCCTCATCTCCATGGCAAAGGGTACACATCGACTTTGCTGGTCCATTTATGGACTCAATGTTCTTAATCGCGGTTGATGCACACTCCAAGTGGCCGGAGGTAATAAAGATGTCCTCCACCACCACGGAAAAAACCATCACAGTATTAAGGACATATTTGCCAGGAATCGGCTGCCTGAACAGATCTGTTCTGATAATGGACCGCAATTTGTGTCCGAAGAATTCAGGAAGTTCTTAAAAAACAATGGGGTTAAGCACTACACGTCCGCCCCATACCATCCCGCCACCAATGGATTGGCTGAAAGGTTTGTCCAGACCTTCAAGAAGGCCATAAAGGCCATGGGTAATGAAGACATAAATCTACAGGATAAGGTAGATAACTTCTTGTTTGCATACAGGAATGCAACACATGTGGTTACAAACCAAACTCCCGCCATGATGTTCTTCAATAGAAGCCTAAGATGCCGGCTGGATTTGATCAAGCCAAACATCAGAAGGGACGTGGAGAACCGGCAATTTCACATGAATGAAAGGCCAACTAGAACCTTCCAGATAGGTCAACAAGTTTTGGCCCGGGACTACCGTACCGAGAAATGGCAGCCTGGAACTATTTGCACACGACTAGGACCTCTGATGTATACCGTGGACATTGGAGAAAGCATAATAAGGCGCCATGCTGACCAGATCATAGAGTCATCCGAAAAAGGACAACCTACACCACAACTCTATACGCCTAATGATGAAGCAGAGATACCCATAGTATCTACCTCCAATCCGGTGATACTGGAACCAGATGAACCCGACACTGGCATTCAAGCCGAATCGACCTTGCCAAAAGAACCTACTACACCACTGAGGCGTTATCCGGACCGAGTCAGGAAGCCTCCAGAGAGACTGACTTATAATTGATTAACTGCAGCAAATGTGTAGATTATTGTTCTTGTAACATGTTAATTAATGATTACTTAAAATGTTATGTACTGGTTGTCTAAAAGGGGAGGAATTGTGGTGTATGTGCCTTTAAGAGCCCCTGTGTACTGTAATGCCGGTAATGGCCACTTGGGCTATATAAGCCTGTATAGTGTCTTGTCTCCATTAACACACGGATACAACAGTCACTGTTGTTACATAGACAATCACAGCAGCTAATTTTCACACAGCAAGATCCCCAAAAATAGCAATGGGATGAATCACCAGTTAATCTCCTTTGGTGGTGTTGCTTGAGGAACGAATATTGGCCAGGAGACTGGGAGAATTCTCTGCCCTTATTTGAAAACGTGCCACGGGATCTTTTACACCCACCTTGTTGACAATAGAACAAGGGGGCGCAAGCTAAAACCGGTGAAATGTCAATTCAGGACTGATGTCAGGAAGAACTTCTTCATTCAAAAAGTGGTCTTCTGGATATGATAGTGGAGACAAAACTCCTAGACTCATTCAAGATCCAATTGTGTGATGTGAAGGGGGAACTAAATGTTTTTTTCCTCCCGAGATGGAGAAGTTAAGATGTGCTGAATGGGCTCCCTCAATTGTACTTAACTTGCGAACTACAGCGACAGATAGTTACTGACAGCAATACTCACATTACATTGAAGAAGAAGCAATGGTACCTCTAGTGGCAAAAAAGGGTAGTGTCACAAGCTGGATTTCTGTACAATACATGGTGCGGCAGAATCATACAGCACAGAAGGAGGCCATTCGGCCCATCATGCCTGTGCCGGCTCTTTGAAAGAACTATCCAATTAGCCCCACAGCCCTGCAATATTTTCCTTCTCAAGTATTTATCCAATTCCCTTTTGAAAACAGTTACTATTGATTCTACTTCCATCACCCTTTCAGGCAGTGCATTCCAGACTATAACAACTCGCTACGTAAAAGAATTTCTCCTCATCCCGCCCAGGTTCTTTTGCCAATTATCATAAATCTCTGTCCGGCCATCCTGCCAGTGGAAACAGTGTCCCCTTATTTACTTTATCAAAACCCCTCGTAATTTTGAACACCTCTATTAGGTACATGGAGATATCCTGCTCTCCCACCGTAACGTCGGCAGAAACCCTGAAGAAATGGAGTAAACAGACGGTTACACGGTTTCTCCAAAGTTTCTGGCAAACTGCCACCAAAGTTACAGCGGGAGATTGGGAGAACCGCCACGGAATTTCCAGGCGGGTCTACACGAACACTTAACAAAGAATATTGTTTTTTGAGTAAAGCTTTAAACTCAAGATTAGAAATAGCATGCACTGGCAGATCTCCTGTGACTTTGCTCATGGGAAGTCGGATGATAAACTGCTTTATAGGAGTGCTATTCCCTGTAGTACACAATGAATTATTACTCTGCTGCTGAGGTGGAGCTGTGCTTAAACCTGGCATGTCTCTTTAAGGCCATAAAGTCTAATTTATGACACAACGTGAGGGCTGTCTGTTGAGAAAAAGTTTTCAGACTGGAATGGAAGATGCTGTAAACTTCTGGCTGCAGGTCAGAAAGAAATAGCCAGAAATTACTGCCTTTCATCTCTCTATTATTTGACATTTTGAAGCTTGTGATGGATGCTTTCAAAACTTTTCTATAGATAGATGATCAATACATGAGGGGAGATATTCCTGGACCTACTGCCAGATGCACTGGATTGCCTCGGTACGGCAAATTATCAGAAAGTCGGTCAGCGAGCACAGCTATAAAGGAGCCTACCCAATTTCCCTCTATTTAACTTAGATTCCTTTACGTGCAGGCACTCCAACCGGCAGGATTTTCCATTATTCGCTGTGCCCAGCGACTCAGTGCACCTGGACACAGACCCAGGAAGTTCCTCCCTATGGTTGAGTGTTTCTTTCGTGCTTAAGGGATTTCTGAAAATCTAACAACAACAACTTGTATTTATATAGCACCTTTAACGTCCCAAGGAGCCTCTTAAAGGAGTAAACAGAAGTGGAGAGGCGGAGAGACTTAGGGAGGGAATTCCAGAGCTTAGGACCTTGGCAGCTGAAGGTACGGCCACCAATGGTTGAGCGACTAAAATCAGGGATGCTCAAGGGGCAGAATTAGAGGAGGGCAGATATCTCAGAGGGTTGCAGGGCTGGAGGAGATTACTGAGATAGGGAGGGGCGAGGCCATGGAGGGATTTGAAAACAAGGATGAGAATTTTAAAATTGAGGCGTTGCTTAACCAGGAGTCAATGTAGGTCAACGAGCACAGGGGTGATGGGTGAACGGGACTTGGTGCGAGTTAGGACATGGGTAGCCGAGTTTTGGATGATCTCAAGTTTACGTAGGGTGGAATGTGGGAGGCCAGCCAGGAGTGCGTTGGAATGGTCAAGTCTAGAAGTAACAAATCCAGTCAGGTGCTCACCTTGTGCCATGGTTTCCCGGGGAACAATGTCTCCTGGAGACTTGAGTCCAGCCAATCCACCTTGAAGGGATGGTAATTCATGGTAGCCCCCAGATGATATTCAGGGCTTCTTAAGGTACACATCTGCCATCAATAACGTTTGCGTTCCTTATGTCAGCTGCAATATCAACAGTAACCCGCTGACAAGTTAGTTTAGTTTTATGAAATGTTATAAAGTAGACTCTCGGAATAACTGTCACCTCAGAAACAAAGATTGTCTGTATAAATAATACAGAAATGACGAAAAGTGACTTAAAACAATTTTATTTCTGCAAAACAATGTGGGGGAAAAATTTGGTTGCTTTGCGCCTCCCGTTAGAGCCCTAAGAGGGCACTAACGGGGCGCAAAGCAAAGAGTGCCTGGGCGCGGCGCCACAAATGCCTCCCGCGAAATTCAGCGGGAGGTTAGCAGCGGCGATAACTGTTAGAGCCCAGTGGTGCTGCGCTGCCGGCGATGACATCATCGCCGTGCACAGCGCCCCGCTCACGCCCCGGCCGCAACCTTCGGTATCACCCCCTGACTTACCTCCGGACGCTATGTCCAACGGGGTCAAGGGGGCCTACCTGCGGCCGGGGCGGCGCTAATTAAAGGCGGGGTGCCAGGCGGCCATTTTTGTTGCTGGAAGCCTGACAGCACCTGCCCCCGTTGCTGTCCCCGGCCTCCTCAGCAGCCCCCTCACTCCATGAGCCCGGCACTTCTCTTGAGCTGGGCCCCGGGTCGCGCTGTGCTAGGCCCCTCCCCTTTAAGAAGGGGAGGAAGGCCTGCAGTACCGCGGCACTCCCTCGCAGCACTCCAAGAGGGGGGCGGGGCACTTCCAGTAGCGCCCTGCTTCCCTTTTGGGGTGCTACCGATTAATTTCGGCGCGGGGGTGCTAATTTTTTCGGGCCGCTACTTTTAGCGCCCCGGCGAAGTTAGCATCCCAAAGGGGGCGCGACTCAATTTTTCCCCTTGTATTTTTAGATGCAGCTGATTCTTGGCTTGGGTACATAGTTGTATACTACCTCAATTAAATGGCCATTATTCATGGTTGAGGCTTGACAGTAAGTGTCGACAGGCTTTTTGGCTGCAGGAACATCACAGCCAGCCCTGCAATTTGCCTTTCCCTGATACTCACACATGAGCATTTTGCACAGTAACAAACTCCTCCATTGATGCAATAGGTTTATCAAGTGACTGGCTCAGCCATACAACAACAACAACTTGTATTTATATAGCGCCTTTAACAGAGTGATGCACTATCAATTGCTACAAAAGACTGGAGATTGAGAAAGTAATAAACAGGCTTTTATTACCAAAGAACAGAGCATGCCTCTTGTGGTTGCCTGGTATCCAAAAGGGCTGGAGGCTTCTGAGCAGCGACCTTTATACCCAGCCATGAGGGTGGAGCCAGGGGCGGAGTCAGCTGAGGCATGCACAGACAAGTACAACAATATGCAAGAGTGAACAACAGTACTAACAGTGAACAACAATACTAACAACAGTGGTTTACCACATTCACCCCTTGTTTAGAATTGAGTCCGGCGGGGTGAAGTGCACTAAAAATTCGTGTACTGAAGTCTATCAGGAGGCCTTGTAAGCCGTCCTGAGCGTCGCAGCAGCGGCGGTGATGGTGCAGCATCCAATGGTGAACCCGGTGTCTCGTTCAGAGGAGGTGTAGCAGGTGGCGGACCCTGGGGCTGCTGCATGCCGTCTACAGGGGTCAGAGCATGGGTAATGGGAGGTAGCAATGGTGGTCTCTCAGAGGCACCCGAAGGTGCGAGGTCCCGTGCGGGGACTGTGTCCTGGGGGTAGGCAGGAGTAGCGGTGGGTGGCGAAGAGGGTGTTTCAGGAGCACCTGCAGGTGCGAGGTCTCGAATGGAGACTGTGTCCTCCCGCCCGTCCGGGTACACCACGTAAGCATACTGCGGGTTGGCGTGGAGGAGGCTCACCCTCTCGACCAGGGGGTCCGCCTTATGGGTCCTCACGTGCTTCCGCAGTAGGACGGGACCTGGAGAAGTCAGCCATGTTGGTAGCGAAATCCCCGACGTGGACTTCCTGGGGAAGGAGAACATTCTCTCGTGAGGAGTGGCATTGGTGGGTGTACAGAGCAGCGACCGAATGGAATGGAGCGCCGCAGGGAGGACCTCCTGCCAGCGGGAGGTCGGAAGGCCCTTAGATTTTAAGTTTAAAAGGACTGCCTTCCAGACTGTCGCATTCTCCCTTTCCACCTGGCCGTTACCCCGGGGGTTGTAGCTGGTGGTCCTGCTTGTAGCAATGCCTCTCGCGAGCAGGTACTGCCGAAGTTCGTCGCTCATAAAAGATGAGCCCCTGTCGCTATGGATATAGCTAGGGAAACCGAACAAGGCGAAGAGGTCATTCAGACATTTAATGACCGTGGTACTGGTCATGTCCGAGCAAGGGATGGCAAACGGGAAACGGGAGTACTCATCAATTATATTGAGGAAGTACACATTGCGGTCAGAGGAGGGGAGGGGCCCTTTAAAATCGATGCTCAGCCGCTCGAAGGGGCGCGTGGCTTTGATCAGGTTCGCTCTGTCTGGCCTATAAAAATGCGGCTTGCACTCGGCACAGATCTGGCAGTTCCTGGTCATGGTCCTGACCTCCTCGATGGAGTAGGGCAGGTTACGGGATTTGATAAAATGGAAGAACCTGGTGACCCCCGGGTGGCAGAGGTCATTGTGGAGGGTCTGTAGCCTATCAACCTGCGCGTTGGCGCACGTACCACGTGATAGGGCATCTGGGGGCTCATTGAGTTTCCCGGGCCGGTACAAGATATCGTAATTGTAGGTGGAGAGTTCGATTCTCCACCTTAAGATCTTGTCATTCTTGATTTTGCCCCGCTGCTTATTATGAAACATAAAAGCCACTGAACGCTGGTCAGTGAGCAGGGTAAATCGTTTTCCGGCCAGGTAATGCCGCCAATGTCGCACGGCTTCCACAATGGCCTGGGCCTCCTTTTCGACAGAGGAGTGTCGAATCTCGGGGCCCTGGAGGGTCCTTGAGAAAAAGGCCACGGGTCTCCCCGCCTGGTTAAGGGTTGCAGCTAGGGCAAAGTCGGATGCGTCGCTCTCCACTTGAAAAGGAAGGGACTCATCCACAGCGTGCATTGTGGCCTTCGCAATGTCTCCTTTTATGAGAGTGAAGGCTGCACAGGCCTCTGCTGTCAGGGGGAAGGAGGCGGACTTGATGAGGGGTCGGGCTTTATCCGCATAGTTGGGCACCCACTGAGCATAGTAAGAGAAAAACCCCAGGCATCTCTTCAGTGCTTTCTGGCAGTGGGGGAGGGGGAGCTCCATAAGGGGGCGCATTCTATCGGGGTCTGGGCCGATGACTCCGTTCTCCACTACGCAGCCAAGAATAGCGAGGCGCGTAGTACGAAACATACATTTGTCTTTGTTGTATGTGAGATTCAGCCGCTGGGCCGTCCGGAGGAATTTCTCTAGATTAACGTCGTGGTCCTGCTGGTCGTGGCCGCAGATGGTGACGTTGTCTAGATATGGGAAAGTGGCCTGGAGCGCGTTCTGGTCAACCATCCGGTCCATCTCCCGTTGGAAGACAGAAACTCCGTTGGTGACGCCGAAGGGAACTCTGAGAAAGTGATAGAGCCGACCGTCAGCTTCAAAAGCTGTGTACTGGCGGTCCTCAGCCCTGATGGGGAGCTGGTGGTATGCCGACTTCAGATCAATCGTCGAGAACACCCGGTATTGTGCTATCTGATTGACCATGTCAGATATGCGGGGGAGTGGGTATGCATCTAGTTGGGTGTAGCGATTGATCGTCTGGCTGTAGTCAATAACTAGGCGCTGTTTTTCGCCAGTCTTCACTACCACCACTTGTGCTCGCCATGGGCTGGTGCTACTTTCAATAATCCCTTCCTTCAGGAGTCTCGCTACCTCGGATTTAATGAAGCTCCTATCCCCAACACTGTAACGCCTGCTTTTGGTAGCGATGGGCTTACAGTCGCGGGTGAGGTTAGCGAACAAGGAGGGGGGGGGAACTTTAAGGGTGGAGAGGCTGCAAATGGTGCACGGCGGGCGATTTAAAAGCTGCTGGCTGCAGACTGTGAGTGGGGGGAGGGGTCCGTCATACGCTAATGTGACACTCTTAAGGTGGCACTGAAAATCCAACCCCAGTAGAACGGCAGCGCAGAGATGGGGCAGGACCAGAAGTTTAAAATTTTTGTATTCTGTGCCCCTTACTGAAAGGGTCACTACACAGTAGCCACCGACGTCCGCTGACTGGGCTTTGGAAGCCAAAGAGATCCGATGGCGCGTCGGCAGGACCGGGAGAGAGTAACTGCGCACCGTGTCGGGGTGGATAAAGCTCTCCGTGCTCCCGCTGTCAAAAAGGCAGGTAGTGGCGCGGCCGTTTACCGTAATATCCATCATGGACCTGGACAGTTGATGAGGGAGAGATTGGTCCAGCGTCACGGAGGCCAGCGTATGGTCGAGCGAGTCGATGTGGTCGTCAGATGAGGCGGTGGTTGAGTCCGGCTCCCCCGTGGTTGAAGTCGGAGGCGTCCAAGATGGCGGACAAAATGGCGGCGCCCACGGTCCCGATCCCCACGCGGCTGGGGGAGCCCAAGATGGCGGACAAGATGGCTGCGCCCACGGTTCGCACGCAGCGCTGCTGGCGTTAGCGGTCTTCCCTTTGCAGGCGCTAACGTAGTGACCTTTCTTCCCGCAGCCGGAGCAGGTAGCATTCTTCGCGGGGCAGCGTGCTCTAGGGTGTTTAGCTTGGCCACAAAAATAGCATTTTTGTGCCTTGGACATCGCTGCAGCAGTCGGAGGTGGCGGTCCCATGGCCCAAGATTGCGGCGTCCACGGCGCGGGGCGATGAGGGGAGAAAGCGTCCATATTTCTGTGGGCCGCGTCGAGCGAGAGCGCGAGGGACACTGCCTTTGTCAGGTCTATTTCACCCTTCTCCAGCAGCCTCTGCCGGGAGTAGTCGGACCTTAGACCCGCAACGAAAGCGTCTCGTATCAATCCCTCCGCATGTGCCGCGGCCGATACTTCCTTGCAGTCGCAGCCGCGTCCGAGTACCCGCAGTGCCCGTAGGAAGGCTTCCACCGATTCCCCGGGCTGCTGTCTGCGAGATCTTAAAAGGTGCCTGGCATAGACCGTGTTAACCGGGCGTGCATACTGCCCTTTCAGTAGGTCGATAGCCGCCGCGTAGGTTGTCGCATCTTGGATTAAAGTATAGACTTGGTGGCTCACCTTCGAGGCCAGGATTTTCAGTTTATTTTCATCAAGAGTCACGGTCGAGGCTTCCAGATATGCCTCAAAGCAACGCAGCCATTGTGCGAATTTAGTCGACGAACCCGCTTCTTGGGGGTCTAGGTCCAGGCATGTTGGTCTGAGGGCTCGCAGCAGCGCCTGCTGCTCAGCGTTTTGCGCCATCGGTTGATCAGCATCCGCAGCCAACATTTAACTTTGGTAATAAAATTGATGCACTATCAATTGCTACAAAAGACTGGAGATTGAGAAAGTAATAAACAGGCTTTTATTACCAAAGAACAGAGCATGCCTCTTGTGGTTGCCTGGTATCCAAAAGGGCTGGAGGCTTCTGAGCAGCGACCTTTATACCCAGCCATGAGGGTGGAGCCAGGGGCGGAGTCAGCTGAGGCATGCACAGACAAGTACAACAATATGCAAGAGTGAACAACAGTACTAACAGTGAACAACAATACTAACAACAGTGGTTTACCA
Source organism: Somniosus microcephalus (assembly GCF_052327205.1). Lineage (NCBI taxonomy): Eukaryota > Metazoa > Chordata > Chondrichthyes > Squaliformes > Somniosidae > Somniosus > Somniosus microcephalus. The sequence continues at coordinate 51,571,697 of NC_141008.1, forward strand.
CACAGAGTAAAATGTCCCATGGCGCTTCACAGGAGTGTCATCAAACAAAATTTGACATCGAGCCACATAAGGAGATAGTAGGGCAGGTGAGAGGTAGGTTTTAAGGAGTGTCTTAAAGGAGGAGAGAGAGCTAGAGAGGCATAGAGGTTTAGGGAAGGAATTCCGGAGCTTAGGGCCTGGGCAGCTGAAGGCAGGACCGCAAATGGAGGAGCGATAAACATTGGAGATGCGCATGAGGCCAGAATTAGAGGAGCGCAGAGATCTTAGAAAGAAAGAAAGACTTGCATTTATATCATGCTTTTCACGACCACCGGACATCCCAAAACGCTTTACAGCCAATGAAGTACTTTTGAAGTGTAGTCACTGTTGAAATGTAGGAAACACGGCAGCCAGTTTGCACACAGCAAGATCCCACAAACAGCAGTGAGATAATCTGTTTTAAATGTTGATTGAGGGATAAATCTTGGCCAGGACACCAGGGAGAACTCCCCTGCTCTTCTTCAAAATAGTGCCATGGGATCTTTTATGTCCACCTGAAAGGAGCCTCAGTTTAACGTCTCACCTGAAAGACAGCACCTCCAACAGTGCAGCACTCCCTCAGCATTGCACTGGAGTGTCAGCCTAGATTTTGTGCTCAAGTCTCTGGAGTGGGGCTTGAACCCACAACCTTCTGACTCAGAGGTGAGGGTGGGAGGGAGGGGGGGGGGCACGTGGGGAGTCTCAAAAGGACTTGTAAAATTGAGTCCTTTGCATATGCTTCGGAGATGTCCAGCCAGTCCCTGTGCTTGCAATTCCTTTTGGAAGGGGCTACTTTTAAAATTGCTGCACGTATGGTTTTTGTTCCTCTGAATTTAAATGGTGCTGCTTTTACCTCCAAAAGCCACTAAGTCTGTACCCTGCCCCATTTGAAGCAGGTTCACAGGTGCTTGAGCTTTCGCGTCACAGTACTAAGTAGAAAGCCACAAATACACTAAACATGTTGAGTAGCAACAGGTGTCACTGGAGCCATTAAGATTCACTCTGAATGACTTGTTATTTGCTCCTTTTTACCCATTTTCCTCTCTCTGTTGCTAGGGTACAGTCCCACAGGTGCTGGGCACTTTCTAGTATCTTGGCAAGTGGCTGTGCTTTATGTACAAGTCTAGGCAGTGTTTGCTGTCCATGTCTGGGCAGTGATTCTGTCCTAAGCCAACATTCACAGTCGTTCACTTTCTAGCAAGGAGTCAATAGCTGCAGAACCCCTGGCTCTTTCCAGCAGGAGTCATTAGGCAGGTGAGAGGCAAGGCCCTATCTCTTTCGAGCAGAGGTCATTGGGCAGAGATGAGAGGCAGAACCTCTGGCTGATTTTTCCCCTACACATTGACCTTCTGATCTGCATGGCTGTTGCCCATTTCTATCCCCAGCGCCATCCTAAGAGCTCTGCTCACAATCTTTCAACGAGCCTGATCTTAGTTGTTTTGTAATGGCAGTGAGTTCAGCTGATTGCTGAAATGGGTGGTTCTTTAACATGGATAAATCTGTTTGTTGGAATGTGATAATCTGATGAGATCATCTGTTTTTGTGATGTTGATAGGGGGATAAATATTGGCCAGGACTCCCCTGCTCTTCTTCGAAATAGTACCATGGCACCTTTTACGTCCACCTGAGAGGGCAGACAGGACTTTGGTTTAACATCTCATCCGAAAGATGGCACCTCAGACAGTGCAATACTCCCTCAGTACTGACCCTCTGACAGTGCAGCGCTCTCTCAGTACTGCACTGGAGTGTCAGCCTAGAGTTTTGTGCTCAAGTCTCTGGAGTGGGACTTGAACACACAGAGGTGAGAGTGCTCCCAACTGAGCCACTGGCTGACACTTGAAGAATTGTAGAGCTGGAAGAGGTTACAGAGATAGGGAGGGGCGAGGCCATGGAGGGATTTGAAAACAACGGTGAGAATTTTAAAACACAGACCGGTAAGATCATGGGTTTCATCCTCAGAGTGAGCTAATCTGGTAACTGGATAAAAATACTCTAAATTTTAACACCATTTGGCTGTTGGCATAGAAACAAAAACATCTTAAATGGAAGCCTTTGCAATGACTTCAGTGACAGTTTAAATTTTCTCTATCCAGAACACTTGAGTCGTTAAAATCCGGGAAAGTCTCAGGTTTAAACTCTGATCTGTGCTGTGTTAATTGAGCTCAGCTGGGATGGCAGTACAGAGACATTACAATTGGCCTTAGCAGTCTTGCTTTAGGAGAGGAAAAAAGACAATCCTATGGCAATCCAGCAACTTCTGCTGGAATGCACAAGTACACACACGCCATGGGGGGACTGGATTGATCCCCTGATTGCCCCCCATAGCTGAATATATCGTTGACACTCACTGTGTTGGCTTACACATGAAGAACAGTGTTTGGGCAGTGCCCATGGAATCAAAGCCCAGCAAGGAGTCAACACCTGGGGGGGGGAAGGGTGGTAAAAGAGAAGAGAAAATAGGCAAAAATTTAAAAAAATCTTAGGAAAATATGTGGGTTTTTTGGCCGGTACAGCAATGTAGCAAAAAGCTGCTTTCTTATACCAAAAGAATGACTTAAGAAAAAGTTATACTACTAAGAAACAGAAAATGTTGGAAATGCAACAAGAAACTCTTGCATTTCTATAGTGCTTTTCACACCCATCAGACATCTCAAAGCCATTTACAGCCAATGAAATACTTTTTGAAGTGTAGTCACTGTTGTAATGTAGGAAACGTGGCGGCCAATTTTCGCACAGCAAGCTCCCACAAACAGCAATGTGATAATGACCAGATAATCTGTTTTACTGATGTTGATTGAGGGATAAATATTGGCCTGATCACCGGGGAAAACTCCCCTGCTCTTCTTCGAAATAGTGTCTGTGGGGTCTTTTACGTCCACCTGAAGGGGCAGACGGGGCCTCGGTTTAACATCTCATCTGAAAGACGGCATCTCCAACTGCGCGGCGCTCCCTCAGCACCGCACTGGGAGTGTCGGCCTAGATTTTTTTTTGTGCTCAAGTCTCTGGAGTGGAGGCTTGAATCCACAACAACTTGCATTCCTTTAATGTAGGAAAACGTCCCAAGGCGCTTCACGGGAGCGTTATCAGACAAAAATCTAACACCGAGGCACATGAAGAGCAATCTGGGGCAGTGGTCAAAGAGGTAGGCTTTAACTCCCTCAGCACTGCAGTGCCAGCCTAGATTATAAAGTGAGCCTTGAACCTCCAGTCTGGCACTGGAATAGAACAGCTCAAAAATAAATTAAAAAACTAGGCAGGCAGACTAACAGAAGTCACATTAACAAGGTGTGTTCACTTAATAGTAAAATCTTGGTGACGAAAGGCCAACCTTACCTGTCCACAACTCCGCTGCCATAGCAACCACGCGACGTCTAACGTCATTGCGTCAGCTCGTTTTTTTTGCTTGTAAAATGATTTTAAAACAGATAAAAGAGGGGGGACGGCGAATATTGTTCCGTCAAAATAAAGACGCCTTCTTTAGTCCGTGCCTGATTGTAGTTTCTTTGCTCTTTAGGATGTATAATTGGAAGAAAGGGAGTGTGAACTGTGACCTATGACCCGTGCGGGTCTGGGTTTGTGACAGGGGCCGGGGAAATGGCGGAGGGAGGGAGGCAGTGAGCGGGGCCCTTTCCAGCATGAAACACCGGCCTCACAATGACAGGTAACCACCCGAGAAATCATTATAAACAACAAAAAATAAACCACTCTGGGGTTAATTGGGAACTTGTCCCCGGACTTTGCATTAGTTTTTATGTTTGTTGTTCACTTTGGGTTGCAGATGATGTGAATGTCTGATGAGAGGCCTTGTCTGTGGTTTTTTTTGTGTGTTTACCTTGGGTTAACTCGGCCCTTTGCTTTGGAGAACATATTTTATACTGTTACAAGCTGCGATATTTTTTCGCCCGTGAACTTGCATTTATATCAAGTCCTCAGGACGTCCCAAAGCGCTGCACAACCAATAGAAAGAAAGACTTGCATTTCTATAGCGCCTTTCACGACCACTGGACGTCTCAAAGCGCTTTACAGCCAATGAAGTACTTCTGGAGTGTAGTCACTGTTGTAAGACGGGGCCTCGGTTTAACGTCTCATCCGAAAGATGGCACTTCTGACAAGGCAGCACTGCAGTGTTAGCCTAGATTTATGTGCTTAAGTCCCTGGAGTGGAACTTGACCCCACAACCTTCTGACTCAGAGAGAAGAGTGCTACCCACTGAGCCACAGCTGACCCCTATGAACTACTTTTGAAGTGTAGTCACTGTTATGCAGTGAAATGTGGCAGCCAATTTGTGTATAGCAAGCTCTTTCCCTCCGCACCCCCCCCCCCCCTCACAGCAAATGAGATCAATGACAAGATAATCTATTTTTGGTGTTATTGGTTGAGCAAAGAATGTTGGGCAGGACTTGGGATCTTTTGCTGCCCAGTTAAACAGGAAAATAGAATTTTGGGTTAATGTCTCATCCAAATGACAGCACCACTGACAGTGCAGCACTCCCTCAGTACTGCATTAAAGTGTCAGTCTAGATTGTGTGATCTGGAGTGGGTCTTAAACCCCTTCTGAGTTAGATGAGAGTGCTACCCACTGAGCCAAGGTTGACAATATCACGATGATGTGTTCCAAAAGAATGTGTTTATGGTTTTATAAAAAGAAGATTCCTTGAATAGATGTATGATCTTACACCTAGCAACTAGAGCCCAGATTCTTTTGTGGGAGTTGGTTGCCTGTCATTGGAGCACAGACCCACAACAAAACAGGATAAAGTTAAGTTTGTATAATTTGTACAAAGTTAATGTGCAACCAGTATCAAGTAGTGTGGACAGATGCAAATTGGACTCCTATTCTGTTTGTGACCATAAATCAGGACAAGCTGTGCCTGCAGTGTCTCTGGTGCCTCCTAGAGCCAGTTAGCAGCCTCGGAAGAGGCTATGCACCTGCCCTCTTAGCGGCAGCAATCTAAGGTGATGAAAGGGGATAGCTTATCCAAAGTTCCTCCTCTGATAAATTGTAAAGTGAGCTACCGTGCTGGAATTAATGCACTGTTTTGGTTTTTAATTTTATAGGAGACATTCAAGCCAGAGCTTTGGAGCACTGCACAGACCAGGGACCCTGAACAGCCAGGCAGGAGGAGGAGCTGAAATGCAGAAGGAATTTGTCACCGTGCACACGGGTGTCGGCCAGCTCCACACACAGCCACTCAATGGAACTGTGGGGGAAAGTGCGGCTTCACATCCTGCTTTATTTGTGGGGACTCCAGAGAGCGTGTCGCGTCCTTCCAAAGCAGGGGAAGTTCAAATACAGATGGACGCATCCGAAGATCAGAGCAGCAGACTTGGGGCAGGTGCCCAGCACTCAAACTCTTCACATTCACACTCGCACTTGCATTCTCATGCCAGAGTGGAGGGCCCTGCTGGAGAAAGGTCTGAACTAGATGACCGGGAACCCAACAGCTCAATCTCAGAACTTCGGTACATCTTTCTGTGGCTTCAGAAGAGTCTTCCGTACATTGTCATCATTTGTGCCAAACTGGTTTTCCAGCACGCACTAGGTATGAGAAACATTTCAGAAGCACGGTTTAACTTGTGGGTGTTTTTTTTAAGAATTGAAGAGCGTATTGAATCCTTTTGTTCAGCAGCCCTGAGTTTCCAATGTCATTCCCTGGTCTCCTGCGGTGGGAGACCAGGCGACTGGACCCCCGGCGGGATTTTGGGGCCGTTCTCTTTTTTTAGAGCTTTAAAAATGAGGTGAAAGCAGTTTGTAACACAGGTATTCAGCAATGTCACCAGGTGATACTTGGGTTGGTAAAGGCACTGCTCGGTGTGGCACTGAGCCACACAGACCAGAAAGCTTCCTGGTTCAATTCCCACGCTGTGCTGAATGAGCTATTCTCACTTGGGGAACCGGTAAGGGTGCTACAATTTGTTTCCATGCCCCAGGCTAGGAAAGGGAAAAGTTGGCTATGGTTCCCATCCCGACCACTAGAAGTGATACTTACCCACATAAAAATAAAAGACTTGCATTTGTATAGCAACCACCAGATGTCCCAAAGCACTCCCTCAGCACTGCACTGGAGTGTCAGCCTAGATTTTGTGCTCCAGTCTCTGGAGTGGGGCTTGAACCCACAACCTTCTGACTCTGAGGTGAGGGTGCTACCCACTGAGCCACAGCTGACAAACTAATTTTCTAGCAAGTACAAGGTTCTTTTTGGCCGTGATAGCCCATGGTTAAATAGCCTCCCAACACTCACTGTCTTGCCTCATACCTGAAGAATGCACACATGGGCAAGATACAAGAGTGTAGCCAGCACCTGTGGAACTGCAGTTCAGCAGGAGGTGATGCCTTCAGGAGAAGAGGAGAGAAAACTGAGGGGTGGGGAGTCCCAAAAGGACTTGTAAAATTGAGTCCTTTGCATATGCTTTGAAGATGTCCAGCCAGTCCCTGTGCTTGCAATTCCTTTTGGAAGGGGCTACTTTTAAAATTGCTGCACGTATGGTTTTTGCTCCCCTGAATTTAAATGGTGCTGCTTTTACCTCCAAAAGCCACTAACTGTGCCCTTCCCCATTTGAAGCAGGTTCACAGGTGCTTGAGCTTTTGCGTCACAGGACTAAGTAGAAAGCCACAAATACACTGAACATGTGGAGTAGCAACAGGTGTCACTGGAGCCATTAAGATTCACTCTGAATGACTTGTTATTTGCTCCTTTTTACCCATTTTCCTCTCTCTGTTGCTAGGGTACAGTCCCACAGGTGCTGGGCACTTTCTAGTATCTTGGCAAGTGGCTGTGCTTTATGTACAAGTCTAGGCAGTGTTTGCTGTCCAGGTCTAGGCAGTGATTCTGTCCTAAGCCAACATCCACAGTCGTTCACTTTCTAGCAAGGAGTCAATAGCTGCAGAACCCCTGGCTCTTTCCAGCAGGAGTCATTAGACAGGTGAGAGGCAAGGCCCTCTCTCTTTTGAGCAGAGGTCATTGGACAGAGATGAGAGGCAGGACCTCTGGCTGATTTTTCCCCTACACATTGACCTTCTGATCTGCATGTCTGTTGCACATTTCTATCCCCAGCGCCATCCGAAGAGCTCTGCTCACAATTTTCAACAAGCCTGATTTTAGTTGTTTTGTAATGGCAGTGAGTCCAGCTGATTGCTGAAATGGGCGGTTCTTTAACATGGATAAATCTGTTTGTTGGAAAGTCAGCAAAAGATTTTCTGTAAACTTACAACATTTGATAGCAGAATTTCTGAAACGTACAGAGCCGCAGATTCCCGTTTACAATTACACATCAGTTTATTAACCGGCTGTTATTCCCCGACTCTAAAATATAAACCAGCTTCAGGAAACAGCTTGCAGAATTCCAGAATCTTTCTGCCCAGTGGGATGATGTGGGGCAGAAAACAGTCTGGTGAGGGGCGGAGGGTAGAGAAAGAAAATTTGGGGGTAAATCTAATTTAAAAGATAAACCCAACAATACGACTGCTTATAGCATGCATCAGTCTCTCGTGAATCCTATTCCATTCCTGGCTCTGGCTATGTGAACTCGCAAGTACCAAAAAAAAAGTTACATTTTTATTCCGTGATCTTCAGCCAGTTAATGTAAAAGCTAGCCAGATGTAGCCTGTACTTCTGGTCACTCACTAAACAACCTTTTCAAAAGCCAAGAAACCAAGGCGAAAGGCCAAGGCCCATAGTCCAGGACAACGGAGAGATTACGATGAGGGAAATCCAGCTTTCAACACAGCGCAGATGCAGGGAGGAGGAAAAGTGTGCAGGGCAGTGTCTTCAGAACTCTGGAGGAAAAGAGGAAAGCTTTCGAGGTGGAGGCAGGAAATGTTGCGATGCAGGGAGAGGTGACGTAAGGATTGTGTTCACCAAGAATTTGCTAATGCTGACTTGGACACAAGGAGTGCCATCATTTTACAGTGTTGGGATTGTATCAAATCAACTGGCCATAATGAGTTACAATTTAAGTGATAGAAAATTGAAATGATTGTCTTCTCAAAGCAGCAGACTTGATTTTAATATTGGATGCTCATTCAATCTACTTAAATATCCACATTTGCGCCAGGTGAATTCATGGAAGTGAGCAAATGCCCTTCAGGAATATAAATGTTGCAAGTGGAAACCCTACTGCAACAAAGAGTTTGAGATTTGGACAACTCCCTAAGATTTACTTGAAATTGAAATCTTTGTAGGATAAAAAAAACTCGCTTGGACAGGGCACACTGCTGTAACGGGACAATTATAATCAGACCTCTCAATTATTACAGACTCGTGGGTTTGTCTTAATCAAAGGTTGAGATCCTGTATCAAGCACAATCAATCTTGAGTGTTTCCTAATAAAATTGGTACATAATCCTAAATTTTGAGTATCTGCATACTTGGTGTCTTCCATCCCTTGTTGTGTTCGATAGTTTCAGACTGTTGGTTATTGGCAGCCTGGGAGCAGACGTTTTCAGTAGAAGTCTCAGTAATGTTGCGGTATGAATGGGAGTGGCAGGCTGTTGACAGCACTTTCTGTTCGTGTTGTCGCATCAGGCAATTGTCTACAAAATGTCTTGCTCCCAGGTTACCTCTTAACCTACAGTTGCATTTATATAGCGCCTTTCATAACCTCAGGACGCCCAAAGCGTTTTACAGCCAATGAAGTACTTTATGAAGTGTAGTTACTGTCGTAATGTAGGAAACGCGGCAGCCAATTTGCAACACCGCAAGCTCCCACAAACAGCAATGTGATAATAACCAGATAATTTGTTTTTTATTGATGTTGGTTGAGGGATGAATATTTTCCAGGACACCGGGGAGAATTCACCTTCAAAATAGCGTTGTTTACATCCACCCGACAGGGCCTTGGTTTACCATCTCATCTTTTATAACAGATAACAGATATTGGATAGAGAACTGGTTGGCAGACAGAAAGCAAAGAGTTGGAATAAACGGCTCTTTTTCCGAGTGGCAGGCAGTGACTAGTGGGGTACCGCAGGGATCGGTCCTTGGACCCCAGCTATTCACAATATATATTAATGATCTGGACGAGGGAACTAGATGTAATATCTCCAAGTTTGCAGACGACACACAGCTGGGTGGGCGTGTGTGCTGTGAGGAGGATGCCGAGAAACTCCAGGATGATTTGGACAGGTTGGGTGATTGGGCAGAAGCATGGCAGATGCAATATAATGTGGATAAATGCGAGGTTATCCACTTTGGTGTCAAAAACAAGAAGGCAGATTATTATCTGAATGGCAATAGATTGGGAGAAGGTGAAGTGCAACGAGACCTGGGCGTCCTTGTGCACCAGTCGCTGAAGGTAAGCATGCAGGTGCAGCAGGTGGTTAAGAAGGCAAATGGTATGTTGGCCTTCATAGCGAGAGGGTTTGAGTACAGGAACAAGGATGCCTTGCTGCAGTTGTACAGGGCCTTGGTGAGACCACATCTTGAGTATTGTGTGCAGTTTTGGTCGCCTTATCTGAGGAAGGATGTTCTTGCCATGGAAGGAGTGCAGCGAAGATTCACTAGGCTGATACCTGGAATGGCAGGAATGACGTATGAGGAGAGATTGGGTCGATTGGGCTTGTACTCGCTGGAGTTTAGAAGAATGAGAGGGGATCTCATCGAAACTTATAAAATTCTAACAGGACTAGACAGACTAGTTGCAGGAAGGATGTTCCCGATGGTCGGGGAGTCCAGAACCAGGGGTCACAGTCTAAGGATAAGGGGTAAGCCATTTAGGACAGAGATGAGGAGGAATTTCTTCACCCAGAGAGTGGTGAACCTGTGGAATTCTCTACCACAGAAGGCAGTAAAGGCCAATTCATTAAATATATTCAAGAAGGAGTTGGATATATTTCTTAAGGCTAAAGGGATCAAGGGATATGGGGAGAAAGCAGGGACAGGGTACTGAATTTGGATGATCAGCCATGATCGCATTGAATGGCGGAGCAGGCTCGAGGGGCCGAATGGCCTACTCGTGCTCCTATCTTCTATGTTTCTATGTTAAAACACACTAACTAGGAACAACTGAGATGCGCAAGTATCTTGATGTCTCCCTTTTAGCTTGTTTAGGTTTATATCACAGTTCAGATGAATATTCCCACCCCCTCCCACCTGCTTAAGTAGAGTTTTTTATTAACAAAATTCCACTCCAGTCAATCACAACTGTTTTTTGTTCTGTTAGGTATTGCAGTCGGTGTTGGACTGTGCGTAACTTTCCTTTATGCAAACAAGATAATTATAAATCAGGTATTCATACAGGTAGGTTTCTTTTATTTAAAAACATTTTGCCAGTTTTCCTCCCTCTGCTCCTGAAGCCATTGCCTTCTTTCTAGGATGAGTTTCCAATGTCTCCTTGCACACGTCATTATTCACACGCGAGTTTACATAGGATTACATAGAAAATACAGCACGGAAACAGGCCATTCGGCCCAACCAGTCCATGCCCGCGTTTATGCTCCACTCGAGCCTCCTCCTGTCTTTCTTCATCTAATTACCAGCATAACCCTCTATTCCCTTCTCCCTCATATACTTATCTAGCTTCCCCTTAAATGCATCTATACTATTCGCTACAACCATTACCTGTGGTAGCGAGTTCCACATTCTCACCACTCTCTGGGTAAAGAAGTTTCACCTGAATTCCCTTTTTGATTTCTTGGTGACTATCTTATATTGATAGCCTCTAGTTATGCTCTTCCCCACAAGTGGAAACATTCTCTCTGTATCCACTCTATCAAAACCTTTCATAATTTTAAAGACACCTATTGGGTCACCCCTCCGCCTTCTCTTTTCAAGAGAAAAGAGACCCAGCCTGTTCATCCTTTCCTGATAGGTATACCCTCGCATTTCTGGTATCATCCTTGTAAATCATTTTTGCACCCTCTCGAGTGCCTCTATATCCTTTTTATAATATGACAACCAGAATTGTAGCCAATACTCTCTTAAGTGTGTTCGATGCAGGTTTATCCCAAGGCTGCCCTAGTGGCTCAGTTGGTAATTACACTGAGCTGGATAAAATTGGACAAGTCAGTAGTTCAGACAAAAATGCCCTGCATCATGGATTCCAGGTGGTAAATCCACTTGTTGCTGGTTAATAGCAGCATGGAATCTGATGTATATTAAATGTTGTACTGTTGTTCTTCGGGTTGAGCTTTACCGTGATGTGAACGATGCATGATAATCTCCTTGAACTGTGCAAATTCAGATTGAAAGTGATTCTTGTGCTTGTGTTTTTGTTTTAGGAGCGCCGCTCTATATTAGAGTGTGTCTGGTTGCTTGGGTTTCTAACAGCCTCCACTCTTCTCCTCTATGACACTTTCCAGTCCCAGTCACTCTTCTACAGGTATTTTTATATGCAATGCAAGTTACCAGAGAGAAAAAAAAAATGAGCTTCAAGTGAGGCTAGAGATTATTTTTTATACTTGCATGGGTAGCAGACTCCCAAACTAAAGCACTTAGTATTGTGTTGGTAAATTCCGTTTTAAGAAAGAGCTGGGCAGGTATTTAGTTGGGGTGAATTTGAAGGTTATATGGATAAATATGGCTAGAGATGGTTAATGACTGGGTTAGCAATAGTTCCCGAGCTACAGGCATTGTGGAACTGTCATACTCGTGAAAGCAAAGACAAATCGAATAGGTCGTAAGGTTAAATAGATATATTGGGGTTTTGGTCAGTGACTTTTTGGGGAGGGAGAGGGGGCAAGATGAAGCATTGCAGAATTTTTCTTTCAAGAAATTAAATAATTTGAGTAGAAACAGGGGGAAGTATGTGGAAGGAATGAGCTGGATGGGCTGAGTTCCTGATCTTGACCATGCTGTTAAGGGTGTCTCTGAAGGGAGTTCTTGCACTAACCCCACAGGACAGAGGGGGATGGGGTGGGGGAGTGGGTGGAGGTGAGGGAGGTATGTGGTTAAGTCAGCCTAGGTTTCCTTTGCACCTGAGTGGCCGTCACGAAAACAATATTGACAGCGGCCTGGATTTCAATTCCGAGCTTCTCCCTCAGCTGGGGACTGTTGCGAGGTTTAGGTGGGAGAGCAGAGGAGGAGGAACAATGCATGGTTTAATTGGACTCATGCCACTTAAATCGCAGCTCCTACTGGTTAACCATGAGAGAGACATTGATTTGTGGATTAGTCATGGCTCACACTGCTCCACTCCTGCAGGCAGGTGATTAGTAACAAGCTATTGGGAGAAGAAAAATGGAAAAGGGGGGGGCACAAAAAAATGTAATCTGGATTTACAATCGAACTGAATGCACAGACAAAATGTGAGGGCCAGTTTCATTTCAATAGAATAATGCTGGTGTTGATCCGGTGCTTGCTAACATTGAAACATCTTTTTTACATTAACTTTTGTGTAGACTAATGTGGCAACCAGTCTGCACCAGCAATGCAATGAATGATTCATCAGCTTCTTTTGCCTCAGCTTGCATTTATATAGCGTAGAAAAAAATGTCCCAGGGCACCAGAGGTGTCATCAGACAAAAATGGATGGGGGTTAGCTGTTTGAGGGATGTTGGCCAAGATTCCTATTAACAAACGGTTTCTCTGTACTTGGAGGGAACCAAACGTGATATTTAATTCTCAGTTTAAAAAAAAATGTAACTCTATGAAAAGCAAATTAAAAGACCCCATGAATGAGTCACAGGATCTCACTTTACTCTGACACTTTAAATGACATTTACATTACAGTGAGGTGAAATTGATTCAGACCCGATGATTCACTTTTCTGTGTAAGCATGAACCAGTTAGAATTAAATTTATTAATTCTTAGTAACAGAACCAGACTGAACTACGATTTTTAAATTCAGTGCAAATAGCATTTGAGAAATTGAAAATTTACTGCTTTTCCTTTGCAGCTTAATCTTCCTGCATCCCAGTGTCGATCCCGTCGGATTCTGGGATGTGCTGTGGATCGTGGGAACTGCAGACTTCATATTGAAGTTCCTCTGTATGGGGTTCAAGTGCCTTGTCCTGTTGGTGCCTTCACCACTGATGTCGTTCAAGTCCAGGGTAAGGATTACATAGGATATACAGCACAGAAACAGGCCATTCGGCCCAACCAGTCCTTGCCGGCATTTATGCTCCACTCGAGCCTCCTCCTGTCTTTCCTCATCTAAATATATCAGCATAACCCTCTATTCCCTTCTCCCTCATATACTTATCTAGCCTCTCCTTAAATGCATCTATACTATTTGCCTCAACCACTCCCTGTGGTAGCAAGTTCTGCATTCTAACCACTCTCTGGGTAAAGAAGTTTCTTCTGAATTCCCCATTGGATTTCTTGGTGACTATCTTACATTGATGGCCTCTAGATTTGCTCTTCTCCACAAGTGGAAACACTCTCTCTGTATCTACTCTATCAAAACCTTTCATAATTTTAAAGACCTCTATTAGGTCACCAATCTGAGTTTGTGCTAGTTTAGACCCTGAATCAGCAAACATGTATGAAAAAAATCCACATTTAAAAGTCACCAACTTCTCCTTGAAGTACCGACTTTCTGCTGCTAATGCACTTTGGTTACTTTCAAACGACATCTACTGAGAGGAGGAAAATCTTAGCAGATTGTAATTTATGGCATTTTTCTGAACTATGTTTCATCAGTGCTTAATTCTATCTTTTTAACCACTATTTGTTTTATCGGGACAATACTCCTTTAAGCTGGCAGCATCAAGATGCATTTTGAATATGCTGTCCCTTTTCAAAAGGTTCTCCGCTGACTGGGAGAATACAAACTTTACTTTGCTCCCTGCTTTCTGGACAGGATGCTCTTGAGTTAGCCATGAGGAACTGCTTGGTTTTTCGGGAAATGGGGAACGGATGGAGCTTTTAAGCTTAGCAAGCAGTACACGTTTTTTTACTTTCTTGCTAATGTTCTTGCCTTCCCTCCAGTGCTAAAGTTATTCATACCATGCTGCAGTATGTTTTCATGGGTGCTGGGCATGCCCCCACACCTTGCCCAAGTAGCCCTAATTCATGTCTAAGTTTTGATGGTAAATGGTGGCAGGCGATTTGACTGCAGAAGCATCATAGCTGAGCTCAATAATCCTGCCATTATCCACCCTCCAGCGCATGCTCACTTCCAGCAGGGATTATTGGATAGTGATCAGGAGTGGCAACTTTTAATCCCGTCTCTAACCCGGGGTGGCAAAGCCAGTTGTAACACCCTGACACTGCCTTGTCTGAGGCCAGCTAATTTGGCATTGGCAGGGAATTAAACCTGGAACCTTGCTAGTCTATGGCTCAGCTGCTCACTGGGTGAACACACCGAGCTTAGCAACTTCACTCCTTTGCATGAACATGGTTGCTTACAAAAAAACCCCTACCGTAGAATTTTCTTTTCCTCTCATCTTCCTTCTTCCTTTTGGTGGGAGGACGTTCGGCTCTTGTCTCGTTCCTGTCCGCCCTCCTCCACAGGCAGAATTGCTTTCCAGTGTAAATGCACCTTCAGTCTTGTACCTCCACCTTTAATTAACCTCAGCAATCGGCATACCTTCAAACGACTACACGGTTTTAACACTTATCATAAGTAGCTCAGCATACTGACTGACTCATCATGTATCAAACCCAAATAGTCTCGGTGGGGGAAAACTTCAATGTCTTCGAATTAACTAGAAAGAAAGACTTGCATTTATGTAGCACTTTTCACAACCTCCAGATGTCCTAAAGCGCTTTACAGCCAATTACGTACTTTTGAAGTGTAGTCACTGTTGTAATGTAGAAAACGTGGCAGCCAATTTGCACACAGCAAGATACCGCAAACAGCAATGTGATAATGACCAGATAATCTGTTTGTCATGTTAGTTGAAGGATAAATATTGGCCAGGACACCGGGGAGAAGTCCCCTGCTCTTCTTGGAAATAGTGCCATGGGATCTTGGGCTGACGGGATCTTGGGCTGAAGGGACCTCGGTTTAACGTCTCCTCCGAAAGATAGCACTTCCAACAGTGTAGCATTCCCTCAGTACTAGTAACCAAGATGATCTTGTACATGTTTCTATGTAGGTGACATTGCTCAGCCCGTGAGGCAATGCTGCTCATGTACAGTTTGACAGCACTCAGAAGGGTGGTCCTAGATGGGCTAACGGTAGCCTGTACTGGTTAGCTGTATGGCTTTAGCTGGTAGTATGCCTGCACACACTTGGGAGTCCTAAACCGTGGCTCTATGAACCTGTGCCTAAGCTCTCTGGACTTAGCTAAATATGGTTTGTCCCCCTGGGGATAGAGTGTGCACACCTTGTAGGGCAAACAGACATTTTACAGGTGTAGATCTCTCAGTAGCTTGAAGTCTCTGGGTGATTTGTTTCAGCACTTGGCTGACCAAACACAAAACTCCCTTGATCAGAGACACCTGCTTGAAAGTGCTCATACCGTGTCTGTATACATCAGGTGAGGACGGGATTGTGCTTCCTTCTGGTGCCTCCTGCAGTCGAACAGCCTGTCGGCACGCACTGTCTGGGCTCACGCATGAAGAACGGCCATTTGGATGATGTATGAACGAGCTGCAATTCGCTGCTTGAGGATGGGCGGGGGGTTTTAGCTGGCCATGGGTGGGGAAGAGTATGTATGTTAACTTTCCATCTGTGGATCTCTGGTATTGCTATAAAGAACTCGGTGACTTCACAATGCAAGCCGTCAAACCCTGACCTACCTGGGATTGTGATGGCGTGGCTGAGGGTGTAGAACTGAATTACACACTGAGCCTGAAATGCGTACACCAGCAGCGCGACAATGCTTCCCAAAGACTTTGTCAGTTTATTTCTGACACTGTTCATGCTGCAGCTGAGCCTGATACTCATGTTCCACTGTATAGCTGTAACCTTCAAAAACGAGCAGTTCGCTTGGCAGCCTCCCACCTGCGGTAATTTACAGAGCAGTTGGTTGTTAAATATTTCCAACTATATACAGGTAATTTAACTCTCTCAAAAAAAGACAACCATGTTTACTAGCATTTATAAAATTCTCTGGTATTTCCCTCTGTACCTTTTTATCTTTAAACTAGCAACACATGCATAACTAATAATCCCTGAGGGCCACCCCCCCCCCCGTGATTGCCTTGATGTTTTTAGTACTGGAAAGATCCCCCCTCCCCAGTTCAGTCCTGAGCTCGTGATGTTGGGTGCTCAGTGTTAGGGATGAGTCAGCAGGAGCCATGTATTTGGCCTCGCTGGCTGTGGGCAAGGCAGTGGGGACAAAAACCAGTCGGGGTCCCTGTGATCTTTGCTAGGAAGAGTTCCGGCTAAAGATAGGGTGTCCGGATGGGCCGACACCAATTATTCAGTGTTTAGGTAGACATGTGGGAATAGGTGGAAAGTTGGAAGAGATTTTAAAAGGATAGCCATTTTATCGGAAGAGGGGGAGGGGAAACAGCAAGTTAAGTCAACATAACTTGGTTATCGGAAGTGGCTAATAAGTTTGTACATTTTATATAATTCCTTTACCTCTCTAATTATTCCTGTCTGCTGCGTTATTAGAATGAAAACAATGCACTTGGAGACTGTTGTCAGGGATACACTTCACATTCTGAAACTGGTAGCTTTCAGAATGCTGTGTGGCCTCCGATGCAGGGTTACGGATCAGGGGTAAATGTGCTGCAGCAGAGCTGCCAATTACTTTCAGCATTTGATATTTTGTGGATGACGTGCTGGAAGCTTTGTTTAATTTTGTGTGTACCTGTTTAGCGAAGAATTGTTGTTTGTAGAATTTGCATTGCAATTATTTAACATGCTTATTGTTTGCAAAGGGCTTGTGTTTTTAATTTGTGCTGTCCTGTTCCATGGAGATTCTCCGTTATGAGAGTGTAGGAGACCCTTTTTTTTTTCAGCAGTTGATCCAAATTGTGCTCCACTACTTTCTACACATCTTGATGCACCCATACGGCTCAGTGCACAACCTAGTGTGCTACTGAGCCACGCAGAGCAGGAAGGTCCAGGTTCAGACTGCTCTGTCCCGAGTTAGCTGAACTCTGGGCTCTTTTACAGTTGATTTGTGTTCTGGGAAATCAGCCAGCATTCCTGTTTTTGATCATTATCCACCAATCCCAGCTGACCCCATGGTCGAATAACTTGCCAACACTCCTTGTCCAAGGCCTTGTGAGTTCTGGAGGGCAGCCAGCACCTGTGGAAATGTACCTCCGTAATTACAAAGGGGCAAAATAAATGTGTATGTGTGTTTGTATCTATGTCTCTGTATTATCTGACTGCAGCATGTGTGTTTTTAAAAAAAAAAAAAAAACCCCAGCATATTTATAAACAGCTCCCACACCTGAAATGTGCTAAATGTAAACAATATGCTTAGAAATATTTAAAATTTCCTGTGGGGCTTAAAAAGACCCAACCTGACGTGACACACAAACCCATTAACGGTTCCGGGACATGGTCTGTCTCCTTGGTAACTGCCTCTGAGGAGCTTGACATTCCTTCTGTAAAATGCTAATTTGGGGTGGGGGGGGGATTGATACTTGAATGTTCTAGATCTCTTGACAATCCGACAACTTGGTTTTGTGTGTCCACCGTGGCTCAGTGGGTAGCATTCTCTCTCGCCTCTGAGTCAGAAGGTTGTGGGTTCAAGTCCCACTCCAGGAGACTTGAGCACATAAAGCTAGGCTGACACTCCAGTGCAGTGCTGAGGGAGTGCTGCACTGTTGGAGGTGCCGTCTTTGGGATGAGACGTTAAACAGAGGCCCTGTCTGCATTCTCAGCTGGATGTAAAAGATCCCATGACACTACAGGAAACTCTCTTTTAACCGGCACCTAAATATCCGGAAATCTCTCTTAACCAGCAAAATTCAGGAGTAGGTTCAGGTAAGTTTTACTATATATCAGTGGCCGTGTAACCGGGGTTCCTGCACCTGTGGCCGTGCAACAGGGACTCCTGGATCTGTGGCCATGTAACCGGGACTCCTGCACAAGTGCCGTGTAACCGGGGCTCCTGCACCTGTGGCCGTGTACGGGGCTCTCGTACCTTGGTAAGTATACTTCTCTGTAATCCGGACGTTTTGATCAACCGGCACCACGCCGGTCCCGTCGGTGCCGGATAAAAAAAAGAGTTTCCTGTATTTTGAGTAAGAGCAAGGGAGTTTCTCCCCAGTGTCCTGGCCAATATTTATCCCTCAATCAGCATTACTAAGAAAACAGATTATCTGGTTATTATCACATTGCCGTTTGTGGGAGCTTGCTGTGCGCAAAATGGCTGCCGCGTTTCCTATATTACAACAGTGGCTACACTTCAAAAGTACTTCATTGGCTGTAAAGCGCTTTGGGACATCCCGAGGTCATGACAGGCGCTATATAAAGGCAAGTCTTTCTTTTACTAGTGAAGAGACTGCAACACAGTCTCACCAGCATATGCTGATTTTCCCACAAATGTGGTAGCCCAAGAACACGCTGTCTGAAATCATGTTGATCCATTTAACATTTCAGCTGTGATATAATAATGCATAACAGATGAAAAAAGCCATTTCTAAAAATTATATGAGTGGATTTTCGAAGAAGAGCAGTTGAGTTCTCCCAGTGTCATGGTAAACATTTATCTCGCCACTAAAATTGTGTAATGGGCCATTTATCCCATTGATGTTTATGGGACCTCCATAAACTTGTCACAACAACTTGCATTTTATATTAGCACATCCCAAAACATTTCAGGGAGTCGTAATCAACCAAGAAGAAGGCTGCTGAACCAAAGGACATAATTAGGTGGGGGTGACCAAAAGCTTAGTGGAAATAGGTGGGTTTTAAGGAGGAGAGGAAGATGGAGGGATTTACAGAGGGAATTCCAGAGACCGAGACAGCTGAAGACACGGCCACCAATGGTGCAGCGAAGCGGGAGGGGGGGGGGGGGCGGGGGAGAAATGTGCAAAAAGCCAGAGGAACTAAGAGTTTGTGGAAGGTACAGAGGTGGGAAAGGGTGAATCCACGAGGATGAGAATGTTAAATTGGAGGCGTTGGGAGACTAGGAGCCAGTGTAAGGCAGCTAGGACAGGGGCGATAGTTTCTGCTGTAATTACACCAGTGATGCTGTTGTGTCTCTGTATTACATCTCCCCACTCCTCAGTCTGTACAGCAGAGAAACTCCTGTGCTCCAACCAACTCTGCTTCCCAAATTGCTGTGAGTTTTCCAATTTAACCATAAAGATTATAAAATAAAAGTACATATAAAAATACTCTACTTGATTTTAGTGTGCAATGCCACAGGAGATCGAGTAGTAAAGAATTAAGAATGGTGCATGCAGGTGTTACACTTTGTTGTAGATTTAAAATGAGCTTAAGAGGGAAAAAAGACATACGAACGTATATATAAGAATTAGGAGCAGGAGTAGGCCACTCGGCCCTTCGAGCCTGCTCCACCATTCAATAAGATCATGGCTGATCTGATTACTCCATATTCCCGCCTGCCCCCGATAACTTTTCACCCCCTTGCTTACCAAGAATCTATCTAGATTCCCCCACAAGAGGAAACATCCTCTCCACATCCACCCTGTCTGTTACTTAATGCTGGAAGGCTCTTTATCTGAAATTGAAACTGCCAAGCACTACAGTTTTCAAAGTTCCCAGATCAAAAACCAATTAAACTCTGCATGACCCTACCTTGTTTTTACTTAATGCATTAAAAGGATACCATTCCACCTTGGCGGCAGAAGAATAATACATTGTGCATTACATGGTGTAAAACTCCTGACCTTATAAAACCGTATATCATCTTTCTTTCTGTGAGCAATACCACAGGACTTCCATAAGAAATCTATCAAAAAGCGGCATCATTAGTGCATGTCCGCGTCACACTTGGTTACAGATGCAAAATAATCTTAAAATGCTGGGTGCTTCTGAGCTGCAGCCTAAAACTGATGGGCAGACTCCAATCTGCAAGTTTCCTGACCCAAGCAAGAGTCAAACCTGAGTGACTTCACATTGTTTGCTTATAGCAATTATAGGCCCGGATATTCCGGTCCCTACGGGTGTGTACGCGCTGTGTACCCACCCGTAGGGACATCGGAAATGCCGGTTTCAGGCGCGCACTGCGCATGCGCTGGGAACCGGCATTTCCGATCTGTCAAGAAAAATCTTGGCAGGGCCTCTGCGGGTGGAGAGTTCCGTTCCAACGCCCGCAGAAAACACTTCCAATTCTTGTGGCTGATAAAAGCAAGGCCTGCTTTTACCAGGATAAGAGTTGAAAAAAGTTTTTTAAAAAATTCCACTGATTTATCATTTAAAAATACTTTAAAGAAAGGTAAGTTTATTTTTAACCCTGTTAAAAACTTTAATTATTTTTTTCAAAAGTTTAAATTTTTGTTTAAAATAGTTAATTTATGTAATTTATAGTCATTTTAAAAATGTGATTTTTAAAGAAATGTATTTGAAGTTTTACTATGTTTTGGGGGTGATCTCTATTCATATATTTGCCAGGTCTTCCTGTCAAATCTATGAATGGAGATTCCTTCCTCTGATTGGCTCCCCATGGCCCACGTGATCCCAGGGACGCTGTGGACTGCCTGCGCCTCTGGGATACGTGGGCCCTGCACACCGGCAGTTTGGAGAGGCCCAGCAACGGAAGTCTGCGCCTAAATGTGTTTGCGTAAGTGTGTATATAGTAGTAGACTTGTCAGAACTTCCTTGATCTGCTTTAAATTAAAAAGTTCTTGGATATGCACTTGAAGTGCCGTAACCTACAGGGCTACAGACCAAGTGCTGGAAAGTGGGATTAGGGTGGATAGCTCTTTGTCGGCCAGCACAAACAAGATGGGTAGAATGGCCTCCTTTTGTGCTGTAAATTTCTATGATTTAGGAAGCAATGTGTTTTAGACCCGTTACCTTACTGATTTCATTACTGTAGAAGAGCAGATCTCAGTACTCAGTAATTACATTTGATTTAATAATTAAGGTTTAAAAAAAACCCGCCTCCAGCAGTTCACCAGAGGTGTAATCAAACAAAAAGGAGAGATGACTATATAAAGGTTATGGTGGGAGAGTGTGGGGATTATGGCAGGGCTTGAAATTTCATTATCAAGTTTGACTAATTGTGTTTTTCTTCAAAGGGTCAGTGGTATATGGTTATTGAAGAAGTGAGTCAGTTTCACCGATCGTTCATGCCCTTGCCAGTCTGGTCTCGGTACCTGATTGGTAATAAAGAATCAGATGGTGCTGTGATCTGGACTCTTGGTATTCTGCTAAGTTTGTTCTACCTCATACTCAAGGTAAGGGAAAAATATTAGCATATGCTGTTGTATTAAAAGAAAGACATCCAGTTATATAGCAAGTCTTTATATTGCCGCCTTATGTCTCAGAAACACCTCCAAGTGAAAAGATCACACGAATAGCAGTAAGGTGAATACCAAGTTAATGTTTTTGTTGTTGTTGGGGGCGGGGGGCGGGGGCGAAGGCGAATGTTGACCGGGCCACCCTATTCTTCAGCTTGTGCCTTAGGATCTTTAACATCCACGTGTACCAACATAGGCAAATGGTGACTTGATTTAATATCTTGTTTGAAGTACGGCACCTGCGAAAATGAAAAGAAAAGGAAGAACATGCATTTATATAGCACTTTTCCCGCCCTCAGGATGTCCCAAAGTGCTTTACAGCCAATGAAGTGCTTTTGAAGCGTAGACACTGTTGTAATAGAAACATAGAAAAATAGGAGCAGGAGCAGGCCATTTGGCCCTTCGAGCCTGTTCCGCCATTCAATATGATCATGGCTGATCCTCTATCTCAATACCATATTCCTGCTCTCTCCCCATACCCCTTGATGCCTTTTGTGTCTGGAAATCTATCTATCTCCGTCTTAAATATATTCAGTGACTTGGCCTCCACAGCCTTCTGTGGTAGAGAATTCCACAGATTCACCACCCTCTGAGTGAAGAAATTTCTCCTCATCTCAGTCCTAAATGTCCTACCCCGTATCCTGAGATTGTGACCCCTTGTTCTCGACCCCCCAGCCAGGGGAAACATCCTCCCTGCATCCAGTCTGTCCAGCCCTGTCAGAGTTTTATACTTTTCCACGAGATCCCCGCTCATTCTTCTAAACTCTAGTGAATACAGGCCTAGTCGACCCAATCTCTCCTCATACAACAGTCCTGCCATCCCAGGAATCAGTCTGGTGAACCTTCGCTGCACTCCCTCTATGGCAAGTATATCCTTTCTTAGGTAAGGAGACCAAAACTGCACACAGTACTCCAAGTGTGGTCTCACCAAGGCCCTGTATAACTCTAGTAAGACATCCTTGCTCCTGTACTCAAATCCTCTTGCAATGAAGGCCAACATACCATTTGCCTTCCTAACTGCTTGCTGCACCTGCATGTTTGCTTTCAGTGACTAGTGTACAAGGACACCCAGGTCCCTTTGTACATCAACATTTCCCAATCTATCACCATTTAAATAATACTCTGCCTTTCTGTTTTTCCTACCGAAGTGGATAACTTCACTTTTATCCACGTTATACTGCACCTGCCATGTATTTGCCCACTCACTCAACTTGTCTAAATCGCCTTGAAGCCTCTTTGCATCCTCCTCACAACTCACAATCCCACCTAGTTTTGTGTCGTCAGCAAACTTGGAAATATTACATATTAATGTAGGAAATGCGGCAGCCAATTTGCGCACAGCAAGCTCTCTCAAACGGCAATATGATAATGACCAGATAATCTGTTTGTGATGTTGGTTGAGGGATAAATATTGGCCAGGACACCGGGGGGAGAATGCCCCTGCTCTACTTCGAATAGCAATTCAGACAGTACTGCCCCACAGTATGAGCTGAGGTTGTGTGCCAACATCTTGGAATGGGGCTTGAAACCACTACCTTCTCATTTGGAGGGGAGACTTCTACCAACGAGGCCAAGCTGATGCTTGCGATAAGCTGCTGCTTCCATTTTTCATCTCCCCCGCCCCAATGGCCCAGTTGGTTAAAAGAGAAACAACTGATCATAGAACCCAGCAAGCCCCAGGTTTGATCCACAAATTGTGCTGAATTAGTTGATCTGAGCTGGGGTAGTGGTGGGGAGATCGCATTGGTCTCGGTTCCTGAGTTAGGCAGGAGAAAACTAGCCAGGTTACTGCTCCCAATTGCTATCCAGTGACCCCTGACACAGTGCAGGTGTGTGAAGAGCATAATAATTGAGATTTACCCAACACCACACCTCCCCATTCTTAAATGGTACGCATTAGTCCCCCTTAGCCAATTCGATTCCCTGAGTGTGGACATAACTTGCTCCCAGTCCTCTGCCAGTGCTATTAATAGGTGAGAGAGACTAGTGCTGGGTGGTGATCTCTCCTATTTCCCCACAGGTGGCAAGCTTCCAAATGAGTGTCTGCTGAGGCACAATCAAAGTTACATGAAAAATCACAGATCCCAGCTGGGTTGCTTGCTCATTGACTTGCTGTGCCAGCTTCCCCCCTCATAAGTTTCCAAATCTATGTTTATTTCAAAGAGCAAAAACCCAAACCAAGCTTCCTATTTTTGAAAAGCTACTACTGAAACTGATGCCACATTCTCAAAAGCCTAGGAATCATTGACGAGTGTGTAATTGAACACGTTCCTGGTGATTTCACAGACCGATATTTTTTTTAAAAAAAACAATCTTCACTCACTAGCCAACCTTGATAAAACCAGGCTGCCACTCTCTGTTGACATCTCTTCAAAAGGTGGTGACTTAAATCACCCAAATGTTAACTTATTTTTAATAACTGATATAATTTAACTAAGGCTTGTAAAAAAAATATACTTATTTGAAGCAATCCTTGCATTTTAATGCACCATTAGCATTAACTTTAATATTATTATTCATGGTTGGGAGGCCTGTATTTGTGCAGACTGTGTCCATTGAGACCACTGTGTCAGCCAATGAGTTGCACGATCAGCCAATGATGGGGCGGGACCTAAGGCAGGACTTGCAGCAAACCCTCTATTTTACAGCAAAGACTATTTGCACAGCAAATGGACACTATTTAGACAGTGAACTACAGCAAACAGTCTACAGAATCTATTTAAAAAGAATCTCTAAGAAACTGCAGCAAACCAAATTCATGACCGAAACTGCAGCAATGCCTCCCGATAAAAGCAGGGTACTTTCTCCAGAAAGATGCAGTGAGTGGAGGATAGTTACATAATACAAATGATGTGCGTAAAATCAATCCCATTCACTTACAGCAGTGCGGTCTCCAGGTACGATTGACGGGGGAAATTAACCAATCATCTCCATTCTGGCCGGGAATAGTGGTGTCACTATATGCAGCCGTATGTGTCCAGAGTTCCCTATTTCATTCAGGGCTTGGTGCTTTCATTCCATGAAAGAGATGTAATTGAGGAGTGTGCCAATATAGAAGTTTACACCACAGGAGGATGCCATTCGGCCCACCGTGTCTGTGCCTGATAACTTCTCATCTCAGGCTCTCTCCACCCAACCAAAGAAAATAGTTTTTTTTTAAATCTATTTACTTTATCAAAACCTTTTTTGTAATTTTAAAAAACCTCCACCAAAGCTCCTCAACCTTCTCTACTCCAGTGGAAATCGTCCCAGTATCTCAAGTCTCTATACATCGTTATAGTTTTCCATCCCTGGCATTATCCTGGTGAGTCTATGTATTGTGGTTATATACTTGCCAGCGGCTGGTTAAAGCAGGCAACAACATTGAATCAAATTCTAACCAGATACTGGGATGACTTCCACTGGAGTAGCTAAGATTGAGGAGATTCACTGGGGATTTTTTTTTAATTTACTAAAGATTTTGATAAAGTAAATTAGATTTAAAAAAAAACTATTTTCTTTGGTTGGGAGCCTCAGAGATGAGGGGTCATCAGGCACAGACATGATGGGCCGAATGGTATCCTCCTGTGCTGTAAACTTTTATATTGGCACACTCCTCAATTCCCTCTGGTGCTTTTGGGAGGGGGGTGGGGGAGAGAAAGAAATAATAAACGTCAGCATTATAATGTTTCAGTTAGTGCTGACAGAGAAGGGCTAAAGGCACTTTGTTCCTGTGAAACTGTTGAGTGTCGATTCGGTGACTCAGCAGTGTAGCAATTAAGATGGTGCACTGACAGTTCTGCTGACAGAAATGCAGTGTATTTGATTCGTTCTCCATGCCGAGGAGTTCACAGTAGCTAACTGGAGGGTAGGAAACACTTGACAAATTTGTCTCGTGGCAGCTGTGCTATCTACCTAATTTTCATCAAGCTGGGCTGACATCAAGCTGGGCTGACATCAGAAGACAGTGACTGAATCTATGACTGATTGGACCAGCCCCCACCCCACCACCACCCTATTGCAGGGGAACCTCCTGAAATATACTACAGTAAACTCTCGTTTAAACAGCACCTAAATATCCGGAATTCTCTATTAACCGGCAAAATTCATACTCCGAAAACACCTCAATAACTGGAAATGTTGCCGAGTCCGAGCCTCCCGCGGTGGCTGAGTTAGTCAGTGTGGGTAGTTCTCCAAACTGCCACTACTCGGCTTCTTGGCACTGTCAGAAGTCCGAACACCTCAATAACAGGAGACTGACTCTGTTAAAAATAGCCTCAGTAGATAACCCTCTCCGTCATCCGGAATTTTTAATCAACTGGCACCATCCCGGTCCCGTCGGTGCCGGATACCAGAGAGTTTCCTGTAATGTGAATTGGGATGGTGGGGGGCGGGGGAGAGAAATAACATTTTCACAGTAATTGTTTCTGACCCCTTGTTTTTGATCCTCAGCTCCTTGGTGTTTATGGTCGGTGGAGCAGTTTCAGGAGAGCTCTGCAGAATTTGTACCACAAACCGGTGAGGAAGTACAATATTACGTTCTGGTAAAACTAAACGTCTTCCCCGCCACCCCCCCCCCCCCCCCCCATCCCCTCCAAATGGTCATTTTTTTCAGATAGTGACTGTGGATGCAAATAAAATGTTCAGCTGCTGCCATCTCTTGGGCACTTTGGGACACTGCAGCTAGTAGTCACCCATTATTATTTGAATATACAGAAATCAAAGCAGAATGGAAACTCGCCCCCCCCCCCCCCCCGCATATTTGCCTCCTTTAATGGCCCTTAAGCAGTTTGCGTCATTGCACACTCCCCTGCTTTATCTGGCAAACCACAAAACAGAACTTCCAACAGAATTTTCAAATTTCTCCTCGACCTCTAAAGATAACTAGGTTACTCACCCCACCCGATTAGACTCAAAAACCCATAGTATTCTGGAAACCATTCACAAAATGTATGCGGTTGAGCTGATCCATTGTGGAGCGGGGAGGCGTGTGCCTCCATTATGATGTCCAACTGTTGAGCAATTCAGGGTTTTTGTTTCCATTACCCTACCTGGAAGTCCATGTCACACAGTGATCACTCTGTTTGAAGAGGAACTTGTGTCTAACACTTGTATGAACCTGTGCCCACCAGTGCTCCCTCTAATTTTCTTTTGGGTGCGTGGCCCCTTTAATGGGCTGCGCGGACCATTTAGATTTCCGCACAGGCGCGATTGATGTATTCCATTTTAAAAACCGGCACGTGGCTTGTGCGCGACCTCCAGACCACTGTGCGGCTACACAGCTTTACTGGAACATTGGTGCCCACCTGTTTAAGGTTCAACTGCAATTTTTTTTGGGGGGGGGGGTGGTGTGGGGTGGAGATTTTGAAGAACATCGCAACATCAATGTAACTTTCAAAGGGCAATTGGACATGTACTTGAAGAGGACCAATTTGCAGGGTTATGGGAATAAAGCTGGGCAGTAGGACCAAGAGCCAGCGCAGGCTTCCTTCAGTGCTGTAGGATTTTATCCGATGCAGGGGCATGAATTTCAAAGAGATTTATGAAAGCAAGTCCCTCTAATGTATTGGTCCTATTTCTGGGCTCTGGGGGCTGTCCGCACTTTTACGTGATTACAAGCCAGCAGACATGTTTTTGAGAAGTTCGCTGGGGAACTAAATGTCCAATGAGGACTGAGCAAAATGTGTTTTATTTAAAAAAAAAAAAAAAAAAAAAAAAATTCTGTAGTTTGACTGTACATTTTGCAGTTTAAATTTGACTGCTTTGTATAATTTAACTGTAAATAAACCCAATTGGATATTTAGCTTGTCTAGCAGTTGGACTGCTTGTAATATTCAGTTTACTAGAAGTTGATTCAGTGTACTTGGAAAAGTGAATCATGACGATTGGTATCTATGTTGACCTATAGCATATTTTTTCCCAACCTTTGTTCAAGGGAAGTTTGGTATAGTTCTATAATGTTTCTTAATCTTTAATTTCCCTGGGTGACACACAGTTACTCAGTCCAGTCTTTTTTTTAAAAACGTACTAGAAAATTGCTTGTGGTCAATTGGAGTTTTTTTTTAATGTGCTCTACTGTGTCACCTACTGGCGAGAACATGCAATTACATCGTTACAGGCAACTGTTTACATACAGGATTTCCATTCTAAATGTTTACCTAGAAGGTTTCAATGTTAACATTTGATATAAAAATTGATGACAGGAAGAGTGGGCGTATACGCGCATCGATTTGGAGGTCCCGCGCAGGCCGCTCATCAGCTGTTGCCGCTGGAAAAGAGACTGCGCATTCGTGGCTGTGCAGCAAATTTAAAGAGACCGCGCATGGAAAAAAAATTAGAGGGAACATTGATTTTTTTTTAGATTTTTACAATATGGAGATACTCAACTAATAAAACCATTAACCAAAATCACACTCTTCTGTTGAAGCACTATGGGATTGCAGCCAGCAAGCACCAGTGCAGTGATGCAGGAGATATTTGTCCCATCTGCCAGACAGAATTCAGAGAACCTATCCTCCTCATCTGTCAGGTAAATGTCTTAACGAGAGAAAATAAAATAAAATTGAGAGATGCGTTACCTTGAGCTCTTCTGAATTCCTTTCTTTTCCTTTCTGTCCTGCAGCATATATTCTGCGAGGAGTGCATCTCGCTCTGGTTCAATCGAGAAAAGACTTGCCCCCTGTGTCGGACTGTCATCTTGGACTATATTCAGGCTTGGCGAGACGGAGCAACCTCCACCCATCTACAGATTTATTAACCAGCTGACGGAGTCCCTCTGATGGCCAACATCATTGGAATAGGACAGTATGTGCAACCAAGATTTGCTAATATTTAGTACAGAGGAAGGAGAGCTTTTTAAAAAAAAAAAACTTTTCGTAATAAAAACCATTTCAAGATAAATGCTTTATTTTGTTAATGGACATCATTTGACTTAAATCAGAATATTTTGATTTATGATTGTTGAAACTTGTATATTAAATGTACTCATTTATTACAGTTTGTATTACACCTTCTCCCCCCACCCCTTTCCAATTCCAAGTTGGAAATAGTGTTTAAATCTCAAAAATATTAATTGAATTTTGGCTACAGGTGTTCTCTGTAGATTCCAAAGAATCAGGTGTGGGTTTGGATTTTTTTTAAATTTTTTTTTTTTTTTAAGTATTACTGAAATTAGTGGGAAGTTGCTGAGAACCACACTCCGTCTATCCCAGATAATTACTAAACATTTTCACATAATAGTTCATTCAGTGCCCCAAATATTTCTGCTGTTTTTTCTCCTGAAGAATTCCTAATTAATTAAGGAAGTCTTGTTGGAAATTCCAGGCCACCAGATTGGCAGTGCTGTGCAACTGGTGTTAAAAAATCTGCTGATGCAACATCACAGATGGCATAACCCTTACCAAGTCACAAAGACCTGGAGATGTTTATTTTCTTAGCACAAAAGAGTTTATTTTGGAGATTAAACTTTCATTCCAATGGCCTGCCATCCAGGACTATTGGACGTGAATATAATGAACTTATGCTTAAGAAAACAAATCCTCTTCAACTACTTTTGTGCAAACAGTGTGATGGTGCAATTATATAAGAAAGTGTTGGACAGGTCAGAGTTCAGTGACCCAAGTTATAAAATGTTGAAAACCAATCTGTGATAATTAAAGAAAGGGCCTAATTGCAACAGGGTGAAAAGAGCGAAAGGAGACATTTGCTAGGAGTTCAAACTCTTGCAAGTAAACCCGAGTAATGGAATTCATATACAGTACTGTAGAAAGGCAGATGTGTCAGTTGTGTGCAGAAACTATTACATTTGGAGGGATAGATATGAGTGTGAATGGGTTCATAAAATCATAGAAATGACAGCACAGGAGTAGGCCATTCAGCCCATCACAGTTGTGCCAGGTTTATGTTACACTCAGGTTAGAGTTGCAATGCTGGACATCAATAACTGGGTAAACCTGAGAACAACCCACCCCCCCCCCCCCTCTTTTCCCACCAAAAAAACCACACTTCTACCTCTTGGTAACATCAACCAATTCAACAGGGAGGGAAATGGGCTGAGGGCATAGAAAGAAAATGGCAGAGTCTAAATCAAATGAGTTTAGTTATGAAAGTTAACATTGAAACCACAAGACTTGCCTTCAAATCTATTCACAGAACCTTTTTAATTCAGTCGAATTATGATGGACATCGTTGGAAGAAACAGTTTCACTTTGTATTAATTGAGAACCTGAAATGTATATTTTTAAAGTGTGTTCAAAACAAATTAACAGTACTGATAGTTGATTTCTGCAATAATGGAGGGAAATGCCAAGGTTTCTGCAATTAACCACTATCCAGTCATCTCCCAAGAGCACCTGTGGATCTGGGTGAAGATAATCACTTTTCTCCAATAATGCTTGATATTTACCAAGGCTGGCTCCTCCCCTCCCTATTCTGACTGGGTAGATCCTCCTGAACTCGAGTGCAGGTATGCTGCCACTTTTGTCTCACTAGAGGTTTTGGCTTCATAGCAATGCACAAATAGGACGGTATAATTCTGGATTAAGGTCCCTTTCTGCCTCCATCACCCAGCAGTCCGAGACCAGGTGCCGCTCCAGTGGGCCGTCTGGCTGGGCATGAAGAAGTGCTCAGGTGGTCAAATTAGCAGTATTGCTCCCTGTCTGAAACCAGCATCACTGCAGTGCAAGAGGAAACATAGAACCATAGAAGATAGGAGCAGGAGTAGGCCATTCGGCCCTTTGAGCCTGTTCCACCATTTAATGAGATCATGGCTGATCATCCAAATTCAGTACCCTGTCCCTACTTTCTCCCCATATCCCTTGATCCCTTTAGCCTTAAGAAATATATCTGACTCCTTCTTGAATATATTTAATAAGTTGGCCTCAACTGCCTTCTGTGGTAGAGAATTCCACAGGTTCACCACTCTCTGGGTGAAGAAATTCCTCCTCATCTCTGTCCTAAATGGCTTACCCCTTATCTTTAGACTGTGACCCTGGTTCTGGACTCCCCCACCATCGAGAACATCCTTCCTGCATCTAGTCTGTCTAGTCCTGTTAGAATTTTATAAGTTTTAATGAGATCCCCTCTCATTCTTCTAAACTCTAACGAATATAAGCCTAATCGACCCAATCTCTCTTCATACGTCATTCCTGCCATCCCAGGTATCAGTCTGGTGAATCTTCGCTGCACTCCCTCCATAGCAAGAACATCCTTCCTCAGTAACGTGGGGGCTGGACTCACTGGATGATTATTTTGTTCCTGCCCCTTACTTCAAATCCTGTGCCTCAGGGAATCACATTTCTTCAGTGTTGGGGAAAGGGTGGGAACAAAATCCATGCAGTGTAAAGTTCTAAAACACCACACTGCCTTATCAGAGATGTTATTCTATACTGAGACAGGAGTTTACATAGTCACATGTAGTTTCACACATTCTTTTGTTTTTATTAATCAATAATTTATCAATTCTACAAGAGTTTTGCTTTAAGTACTTAAGATAATGCTTTATTAAAAAAAGAAAACGCACCCCTTCCCCAACCACCGCATCATAATTCCTGGGCCACTTATACCACAGGGATGTGATCTTTCTCCAAGGACTCCTCACTCTTGGTGTGCCACAAAGAGAATGAGTGTAGTGTAGTGACAATTCACCCTCTGATTATTTTCTTCCCATCCACACAGCATCACTCCTCAGAGTACGGAGGCAGTGGCATGGAGGGGAGAGTAGTAGAACGCAACCTGCCTCTCACTAACGCAGTATCACCACCTGCCTAGATTTTAAAAAAACCCAAGGGGTTGGATAAAGAAAATGTGGAGTCATTAATAAAATCTTATGATGCCATATGTTGCCACTTCTGTTTCACTGTAGTGAGGTGCGATCCCCTCCCCTCACACTCCGGAAGCCCACTACCTCTGGTGGATATCCTTTACAAGCTTGAGTAGAGATTTTTTAAAAATGTTTCAAGAAAGTATTCGCTCCCACCTGCGCGTTAAAAACACTCAATGTCCTAATTGAGGTGGATCCTTTGAGTGCGTGCAAGCAAACAGGCACAGGGCTCCATTCCAGCCAGACAGAGTAAAGCGGGGGCTGCTGGCTGTGAACGGATTCTGTAGCTGCCAAGTCTCACCAGCACAGTATAAGTGTAGCCCTAACAGGTTGTGGATCCAAAACAGGAATCCTGTCTGGATTTTATTAGATCTGCTCATGGTGGGGGGGTGGGGGGGTTGGGGTTCAATTTAAATGAAATTACCAACCAAAAAATAAGTGTTTTAATCGACTTTCGATGAGTAAGCATTCTCAGATTCTTCTTTCAGGTTTGCTTTGCATTAAGTAATTTCTTTTAATGGTTGTGGTTTTTAAATTTGGTTTATCTTGCTTGGTAGAATATGTGGTGTAAGGGAAATGTGAAATGAATATTTCTCTTCCCCAAGTCTTATTTAGATTTTAAGAATGATAAATAAAGTGATTTATCTGACACTGACTTGCTGTTTACTTCTGATTGTCTTCAGTCAGCATTCTTTATTTACTCAGCCAGTTAAAAACTACCTAAATGTACAAAAAAAACACTTGCTCATGGAGCCGTTAACCCTTTTATTGACTAATTGAAATCATGAAGCTATTTGTTTAGCAGAAACCAGGGGAAGTTTAGGGGGAAATGCTGCAAATTAACGTGATCATGGTACCAGGCCAGTGAGAGGAAGCCAATACATTTTAAGGGAATTTCCCTCCAACTGACCCTCTCCAAGCTTGTCTGATGACAATTTTCCTAAACAGATTGGCAATGAATATACAGCTTTAAGCTGCGATTATTTTTCGTAACCTATTTAAAATAAACTCAACACATTTATCACTAAGGATTCCAATAATCTGCAGGGAATCCGCTTTTAAGGGACTATCTGTTGAACCAATCTCCTTAGTTGTTCACAGGTTCACTGTAGCTTTAAGATGAGAAATCCCCAAACCATTCAGCAGAATTTAATCCAGCCCTTGTCACCACATACTGAAGATTAGATGTTCTCTTACAGAACTCTGGTTAGATTGGTGCATTTCAAATCTGATTTGTACAACCCACCCCTTTTTCGTAACCTTCAAACCTACTTCCAAAGATCTTTTAGTGCAAATGTCATGAGTTTGATTTTTTAAAATATAAATTCAGTAGGTTCTACTATTTAGCACGAGGGTAATCAAACTGTGGACCACAGCCCCTGAAGCTTTAGTAAAACAGTTCCTATTTCTGCCTGTATCTCTTATTTTGTGTTTGAATGTAGAACTGAGAGACTTCTGCCCTGAGCACTGAATTATTATACCAATCTCCCACGTGTAAATTAGCAGGCCAGGAGTGCTTTTTATGAATTTAATGGAAGAAAACTCCCTGTAATTATCACTATTCTTTGTATGGGGCCTTTGGACCACAGCATGAACATATTGAAGTAGTTACACCAGTTGGTAGTGCAGAATTTCAGAAGCAGTTGCTTGCCTCTCTGGAACCCAATAGTGGTAGGCGTGGAGTATTGGATAAATGGTCATTGTCACGCACAAGATTCTGAGGGGGCTTTACAGGGTAGATCCTGAGAGGCTGTTTCCCCTAGCTGGAGAGTCTAGAGCTAGGGGGCATAGACTCAGGATAAGGGGTCAGCCATTTAAGACTGAGATGAGGAGGAATTTCTTCACTGAGGATTGTGTATCTCTGGAATTCTCTACCCCAAAGGGCTGTGGATGTTGAGTTAGAGTATAGTCGAGGCTGAGATATAGATTTGGGGAATCAAGGGATATGGGGATCAGGCGGGAAAGTGGAGTTGAGGTCAAACAAAGATCAGCCTTGATCTTCCTGTGCCTAATATCGTGTATCTAGTTGCCAAGGTATACCTTCCAGCAGCTGTCCTCCCAAGTCCAAGAGCTTCTTCATCTGCTAGACAGTGAACATCTACTTTCAGCATAGCGAAAGGACAGCTTGTATCATGCCAGCCCCCTTAGTGTTCCAAATATCCAAGTCCCGTACCACTCATCAGTCTTACTCATCACCTATTGCTTAATCCAGGTCTTCCTGCAAAGGGCTTTACCGAGGTGTGCCCACCATAGCGATATCCTCCTCCAGCATAATCAGTGCAAGCCAGAGCTCACTTTCTCTCTCAGCTGCTTCCCCATTTTCCCACTAATCTACCTTGGGCCTGGATCTTGCACATGGGAGAGTGTGTGCAGCCTCCATTGTACATTTAGCAGTTTTAAATCAGGAAGAACCATTTGGTCACATCTTATCCACATGCATAGCCTCCACTGGGCTTGTGTTGACATTAACAAATTATAAGACAACAAGTATTTATAGAGCACCTTTAATATAATAAAACGCCCCAAAAGATCAAATTTGACACTAAGCCATATAAGGAGAAATTAGGGCAGATGACCAAAAGCTTGGTCAAAGGGGTAGGTTTTAGGGAGCGTCTTAAAGGAGGAAAGAGAGGTGGAGAGATTTAGGCAGGGAATTCCAGAGCTTAGGGCCTAGGCATCAGAAGGCATAGCCACCAATGGTTGAGCGATTATAATCAGGGATGCTCAAGAGGGCAGAATTAGGGGAGCGCAGATATCTTGGAGTTGTGGGGCTGGAGGAGATTACAGAGATAGGGAGGGGTGAGGCCATTCAGGGATTTGAAAACAAGGATGAAAATTTTGAAATCTAGGCATTGCTTAACCGGGAGTCAATGTAGGTCAGCGAGCACAGGGGTGATTGGTGAATGGGACTTGGTGCAAGTTAGGACACGGGCAGCCAAGTTTTAGACGACAAGTTTACGTAGGGTAGAACGTGGAAGGCCAGCCAGGAGTTTTATTTGTTTTTTTATTCGCTTATAGGATCTGGGCGTCGCTGGCAAGGCCAGCATTTATTGCCCATCCCTAGTTGCCCTTGAGAAGGTGGTGGTGGTGAGCCGCCGCCTTGAACCGCTGCAGTTCTTGTGAAGGTGCTCCCACAGTGCTGTTAGGGAGGGAGTTCCAGGATTTTGACAATGAAGGATTGGCGATATACTTCTAAATCAGGATGGTGTGTAATTTGGAGGTGGTGGTGTTCCCATGCGCCTCCTGCCCTTGTCCTTCTAGGTGGAAGAGGTCAGGGGTTTGGGAGGTGCTGCAGTGCATCTTGTAGATGGTACACACTGCAGCCATGGTAGGCCGGTGTTGAAGGGTGTGAATGTTTAAGGTGGTGGATGGGGTGCCAACCAAGTGGGCTGTTTTGTTCTGGATGGTGTCGAGCTTCTCCAGAACCAGGGGTCACAGTCTAAGGATAAGGGGTAAGCCATTTAGGACAGAAATGAGGATGAATTTCTTCACCCAGAGAGTGGTGAACCTGTGGAATTCTCTATCACGGAAGGCAGTAGAGGCCAATTCATTAAATATATTCAAGAAGGAGTTGGATATATTTCTTAAGGCTAAAGGGATCAATGGGTATGGGGAGAAAGCAGGGACAGGGTACTGAATTTAGATGATCAGGCATGATCGCATTGAATGGCGGAGCAGGCTCGAGGGGCTGAATGGCCTACTCCTGCTCCTATCTTCTATGTTTCTGTGAGTGTTGTTGCAGCTGCACTCATCCAGGCAAGTGGACAGTATTCCATCACACTCTTTACTTGTGCCTTGTAGATGGTGGAAAGACTTTGGGGAGTCAGGAGGTGAGACACTCGCCACAGAATACCTAGCCTCTGACCTGCTCTTGTTGCCACAGTGTGTGTGTGGCTGGTCCAGTTAAGTTTCTAGTTAATGGTGACCCCTCCCCCCCGGATGTTGATAGTGGGGGATTCGGCGATAGTAATGCCATTGAATGTCAAGGGGAGGTGGTTAGACTCTCGTTTGTTGGAGATAGTCATTGCCTGGCACTTGTGGCGCAAATGTTACCTGCCACTTATCAGCCCAAGCCTGAACGTCATCCAGGTCTTGTTGCATGCGGGCATGGACTGCTTCATTATCTGAGGAATTGTGAATGGCGCTGAACACTGCAGTCATCAGCGAACATTCCCATTTCTGACCTTATGTTGGAGGGAAGATCATTGATGAAGCAGCTGAAGATGGTTGGGCCTAGGACACTGCCCTGAGGAACTCCTGCAGCGATGTCCTGGTGCTGTGATAATTGACCTACAACCATCTTCCTTTGTGCTAGGTATGACTCCAGCCAGTGGAGAGTTTTCCCCCCCGATTCCCACTGACTTCAGTTTTACTAGGGCTCTTTGATGGCACACTTGGTCAAATGCTGCCTTGATGTCAAAGGCAGTCACTCTCTCCTCACTTCTGGAATTCAGCTCCTTTGTCCATGTTTGGACCAAGGCTGTAATGAGGTCGGGAGCAGAGTGGTCTTGGTGGAATCCAAACTGGGCATCAGCGAGCAAGTTATTGGTGAGCAATTGCTGCTTGATAGCACTGTCGGTGACACCTTCCATCACTTTGCTGATGATTGAGAGTAGACTGATGAGGCGGTAATTGGCCAGGTTGGATTTGTCCTGCTTTTTGTGGACAGGACATACCTGGGCAGTTTTCCACATTATCGGATAGATGCCAGTGTTGTAGCGGGAGGGTGTGGAGTAGTAAAGTCTAGACAGACCAAACCACCCTTTGCCCCATCTCACCCCAATCCCAGAGGACTGTCCAGGCTCAAATTAAGATCCATCAACAAAGCAAATTGATTGCTAAACTATATAACCAACCCAGTAGAGTACAATCAGAGATGTCATTCTTGAACACTACTGTGCATTGGTCAGACCACATCTAGAGTATTCTCCAGTTTCAATCAAGACACAAGGGAGACATTTAAGCCCCGGAGGCAGTACATTCTTACCTCAGAGCACTTGATGTAGGAGAAAAGACTTAGAGAAACCAGAGCTATTCAGCCTCAAAAGGAAGTGACTACTGGGTTTTTTTCTTGTACGTCTCTGAAGAGATAAATCCAGAACATGACTTCAAATCAAACAGTAGCAGTAAGGCAAGTTCAATAGTAATCATGATTTCTGATTGTTCTATTTTTGGTTGAAAGTGGCTCCGTTTATACCATAATAGTTCACAAATATTTAATTCCAAAACTCAAGACTTGCATTTATATAGTGCCTTTCACAACCACCAGATGTCCCAAAGCGCTTTACAGCCAATGAAGTACTTTTTGAAGTGTATTCACTGTTGTAATGTAAGAAACATTACAGCCAATTTGCACACAGCAAGCTCCCACAGACAGCAATGTGATAATGGCCAGATAATCTGTTTCAGGGATGTTGATTGAGGGATAAATACTAGCCAGAACACCGGGGCGAACTCCCCTGCTCTTCTTCAAAATAGCACTATAGGACCTTTTACATCCACCAGAGAGGGTGGACAGGCCCTCGGTCTAACATCTAATCCGAAAGACAGCATATCCGACAATGAATCACTCCTCCCTCAGTATTGCACTGGAGTGTCAGCCTAGATTTTAGTGCTCAAGTCTCCAGAGGGGGACTTGAACCCATAACCTTCTGACTTAGAGGCAAGGGTGCTACCAACTGAGCCACAGTTTCTAACAATTGTACTAAAGTCCATAAGTTAATAATGTAAGCCCTCCAGGCTGCTGTAATAGAGGAAATGCAGGTTCTTTCTGAATGGAGAAGCAGAGATGGACGTTCCTCCTCCAGTCTTATCTGGTGTCACAGTTGGGGGTCACTGTACATGGACTCACTCATTGGCACTCCAATTTATTGTCCCTTGCACAGCTCTCATTTTCATCTCATCCCTGCTATGGAAGTCTCAAGTTTCTAAAGTATATACTAAGTTGAATTTCATTTGCTCAGTCACTCTGTCTCTGATGATAGATTCCAGTAACTTCCCCACAACTGACAGATGTGTAGGACTCAACAGAATTAGAATAAGGCTATTTTCTGGGAGCTAACAAGTTACGTGACTGCCATAATCCTTCGGCATCATCATAACAAAGATGGTTTCCAAGGTGCCCTACTTGGTGTTGACTTTAGATGGCAAGGTCTTTTCCCTAGACAACACACTTACTGTAGCTGTATACTATGAGGCAATGTCAGCTACTGACACACTGATCATCTGTAGCAATGCGTCAGCTCTGCCAGGGTTCAAGTTTGAAGCCAAAATGATTTAAGCCAGTAATACATGGCTTTCAATTCATTACCATCAGGTTGCTGACCATCCAGAAAATTCTGATTTAAGAACATAATAGGAGCAGGAGTAGGCCATTCAGCCCCTCAAGCCTGCTCCACCATTCAATAAGATCATGGCTGATCTTCTACCTCAACTCCACTTTCCTGCCCTATCCCCATATCCCTTGATTCCCTGAATATCCAAAAATCTATCGACCTCTGCCTTGAATATACTCAACGACTGAGCCTCCACAGCCCTCTGGGGTAGAGAATTCCAAAGATTCACCATCCTCTGAGTGAACAAATTTCTCCTCATCTCAGTCCTAAATGGCCGACCCCTTATTCTGAGACTGTGACCCCTGGTTCTAGACTCCCCAGCCAGGGGAAACATCCTCCCTGCATCTACCCTGTCCAGCCCTGTAAGAATTTTGTATGTTTCAATGAGATCACCTCTCATTCTTCTAAACTCTAGAAAATATAGGCCTAGTCTACGCCATCTCTCTTCATAGAACAATCCCCCTCTCCCCATCCCAGGAATCAGTCTGGTGAACCTTCGTTACACTCCCTCTATGGCAAGTACATCCTTCCTTAGGTAAGGAGACCAAAACTGTACATAACCAAGACCTTGCATACAACATAGAATAATCATGTTAGCCATTTGTAGCGCCAAATAATCAATGCAAAGGTACCATCAAACCCCAAGTTGGCACCATTATTTATTTCCTACATTACAACAGTGACTCCACCTCAAAAGTACTTCATTGGCTATAAAGCGCTTTGAGACGTCCAGTGGTCATGAAAGGCGCTATATAAATGCAAGTCTTTCTTTTCTTTTATTGCATTTAGACCATAGTTCCAATCACTGGTTAAATTGCTGCCCTTTCATCGCCAGCCCACTTGCGACTGGGTACTCTTGCTCCCATGAGGGACTCAGTTTCATCATCCACCAGTTACAGTTTAACCAGGTAACGTTAGTTGCTATAATTCTACTTGTGTTCTCAGTAATATGCAATTCGCATCGAGGACCTTTTACTTTCATGTTGCCCTCTTGCAGTGTTCTCTTTTCCCTCCATGCGGTTTCCTGGAAACGCCGTATACCATTTCTTCACTGGGATGCCATGCAGACAAACTCTTCCCAGGCCTCTACCGGTACCAGTCAGCAGCCAGTTGTCGAATTGTATGTTGGTTAGACCCATGCTCTTATTTCCCCACCACCCCCCCTCCCCAAAATCAGGGATAATGCAGGGATGTCTTACTACAGTTATACCGGGCCTTAGTGAAACCACACCTGGAGTAGTGTGTGCAGTTTTGGTCTCCTTACCTAAGAAAGGATATACTTGCCATGGCAGGACTGTTAAATGAGGAGAGATTGGGCCGACTAGGCCTGTATTCACTAGAGTTTAGAAGAATGAGAGGGGATCTCATTGAAAAATTCTGACAGGGCTAGGAGACTAGATGCAGGGAGGATGTTTCCCCTGGCTGGGGGGTCTAGAACGAGGGGTCAGTCTCAGGATACGGGGGAGGATATTTAGGACTGAGATGAGGAGAAATTTCTTCACTCAGAGGGTGGTGAACCTGTGGAATTCTCTACCACAGAAGGCTGTGGAGGCCAATTCATTAAATATATTGAAGGAGATAGATAGATTTCTAGATGCAAAAGGTGTTAAGGGGTATGGGGAGAGAGTGGGAATATGGTATTGAGATAGAGGATCAGCCATGATCCTATTGAATGGCGAAGCAGGCTCGAAGGGCTGAATGGCCTACTCCTGCTCCTATTTTTCTATGTAAGAAGTCACACAACACCAGGTTATAGTCCAACAGCTTTATTTGAAATCACAAGCTTTCGGAGCGCTGCTCCTTCGTCAGGTGAAGTGGAGAGATGCATAAAGACACAGCTTATATAGTCAGAGAATAATGCCAGATGATTACAGGTAATCTTTCTAACTGCCATTTATCATACCTCGGCAGAGAGATAATCACAGCAATCAAAGGTGTGAATGGTGTCCAAACAGGTTAGTCAGGAAAACATTACATCAAAGAACAATGAGGTGGGGATCACAAGGGGTCAAATGTTGCAGATGCTGGGGTCTGTATGAAAAACAAAAAAGACAAAAAAACATTTTTTTTTTGCTGGAAATCACAGCAGGTCTGGCCGCATCTGTGTAGAGAGAACAAGCCAACGACGACTCGAGTCTGGATGACCCTACATCAGGTGGGGTTACATGTAGCGTGACATGAACCCAAGAGAGCGAAAAATAAAAATGACAGCGGAGAAGGCAATAGAGCAAGGTAGCAGTGGGGGAATTAAAAACCAGAGCGTGTCAGGAAGGGACAGAATGTATAATGATAAGGGTAAAGTAGTAAAAGGGGTAAAAGCAGGAATAAATTGTCAGAAAACATATTTGAAAGTTCTTTATCTGAATGCACGCAGCATTCATAACAAAATTGACGAGTTGACAGTGCAAATAACTACACATGGGTATGATCTGGTGGCTATTACAGAAACATGGCTGCAAGATAATCATGACTGGGAACTAAACATACAAGGCTTTTTGACAATTAGGAAGGTCAGACAGGAAGGAAAGGGAGGTGGGGTTGCTATGTTAATCAAGGATGGAATCACTGCAATAGTCAGAAATGATATTTGGTCAAAGGATCAGGATAGTGAAACAGTTTGGCTGGAGATAAGGAATAATAAGGGGAAAAAAGTCACTAGTGGGCGTAGTCTATAGGTTGCATACTCTGTTGGTCGGAGTATAAATCAGGAAATAGTTGGGGCTTGTAATAAGGGAACAGCTATAATCATGGGGGATTTTAACTTTCATATTGACTGGACTAATCAAGTTGGGCATGGCAGCATTGAGGAAGAGTTCATAGAGTGTATTAGGGACAGGTTCCTTGAGCAGTATGTAACTGAACCAACCAGGGGGCAGGCAATCTTAGATCTGGTCCTGTGTAATGAGACAGGATTAATAAAAAATGTCCTAGTAAAGGATCCCCTTGGAATGAGTGACCATAATATGGTTGAATTCCAAATTCAGTTTGAGGGTGAGAGAGTTGGATCTCAAACCAGCGTACTAAGCTTAAATAAAGGAGACTATGAAGATATGAGAGTAGAATTGACTAAAGTGGACTGGGAAAACAGATTAAAGTGTAAGACGGTACAAGAGCAGTGGTCTACATTCAAGGAGATATTTCACATCTTTCAAGATAAATATATTCCACTGAGAAAAAAGTGGAGTAAAAGAAAAGACAGCCATCCGTGGCTTAGTAAAGTAATAAAGGATAGTATTCGACTGAAAACAAGGGCATATAAAGTAGCCAAATCTAGTGGGAGGATAGAAGATTGGGAAGCATTTAAAAGCCAGCAAACAATAACTAAAAGATTAATTAAGAAAGGGAAGATAGATTATGAAAATAAACTAGCAAAAAATATAAAAACAGATAGCAAGAGTTTCTACAGCTATATAAAAAGAAAAAGGGTGGCTAAAGTGAATGTTGGTCCCTTAGAGGATTAGACCGGGAAACTAGTGGTGGGGAACATGGAGATGGCAAAGACGCTGAACAAATATTTTGTATCAGGCTTTACAGTAGAGGACACTAAAAATATCCCAACACTGGACAAACAGGGGGCAATGCGGGGAGAGGAGCTAAACACGATTAAAATCACTAAGGAGGTGGTACTTGGTAAAATAATGGGACTTAAGGCAGATAAATCCCCCGGACCTGATGGCTTACATCCTAGGGTCTTGAGAGAAGTGGCGGTAGGGATTGTGGATGCATTGGTGATCATTTTCCAGAACTCCCTGGACTCAGGAAAGGTCCCGGCAGATTGGAAAACTGCTAATGTAACACCCTTATTTAAGAAGGGAAGTAGACAAAAAGCTGGAAACTATAGACCAGTTAGCCTAACATCTGTGGTTGGCAAAATGTTGGAGTCCATTATTAAGGAAACAGTAACAGAGCATTTGGATAAACATAATTTAATAGGACAGAGTCAGCATGGTTTTACGAAGAGGAAGTCATGTTTGACAAATTTGCTCGAATTCTTTGAGGATGTAACATACAGGGTGGATAAAGGGGAACCAGTGGATGTAGTGTATTTGGACTTCCAAAAGGCATTTGACAAGGTTCCACACAAAAGATTACTGATCAAGATAAAAAATCACAGGATTGGGGGTAATATACTGGCATGGGTGGAAGATTAGCTATCTAACAGAAAACAAAGAGTTGGGATAAATGGTGCGTTCTCGGGCTGGCAATCAGTAACTAGTGGTGTTCCGCAGGGGTCAGTGCTGGGACCCCAACTCTTTACAATCTATATTAACGATTTGGAGGAAGGGACCGAGTGCAACATAGCCAAGTTTGCCAACGATACAAAGATGGGAGGGAAAGCAGTGAGTGAGGAGGACATAAAAAACCTGCAAAAGGACATAGACAGGCTAAGTGAGTGGGCAGAGATTTGGCAGATGCAATACAATGTTGGAAAGTGTGAGGTTATGCACTTTGGCAGAAAAAAATCAAAGAGCAAGTTATTATCTAAATGGAGAGAAACTGCAAAGTGCTACAGTACAAAGGGATCTGGGGGTCCTGGTGCATGAAACACAAAAAGTTAGTATGCAGGTGCAGCAGGTGATCAGGAAGGCCAATGGAATCTTGGCTTTTATTGCAAGGGGGATGGAGTATAAAAACAGGGAAGTCTTGCTGCAGTTATACAGGGTATTGGCGACGCCACACCTGGAATACTGCGTGCAGTTTTGGTTTCCATATTTAAGAAAAGATATACTTGCTCTCGAGGCGGTTCAGAGAAGGTTCACTCGGTTGATTCCAGAGATGAGGGGGTTGACGTATGAGGAAAGGTTGAGTAGGTTGGGACTCTACTCGTTGGAGTTCAGAAGAATGAGAGGCGATCTTATCAAAACATATAAGATTGTGAGGGGGCTTGATCGGGTGGATGCGGTGAGGATGTTTCCACTGATGGGCGAGATTAGAACTAGGGGGCATAATCTTAGAATAAGGGGCTGCCCTTTCAAAACTGAGATGAAGAGAAACTTCTTCACTCAGGAGGGTAGTAAATCTATGGAATTTGCTACCCCAGAGAGCTGTGGAAGCTGTAACATTAAATAAATTTAAAATGGAGATAGACATTTTCCTAGCAGATAAGGGAATTAGGGGTTACGGGGAGAGGGCAGGGAAGTGGACGTGAGTCTAGATTCAGATCAGCCATGATCCTATTGAATGGCGGAGCAGGCCCGAGGGGCCGTATGGCCTACTCCTGCTCCTATTTCTTATCCCGGTTGAGGCCGTCCTCATGAGTGCGGAACTTGGCTATCAGTTTCTGCTCTACGATTTTGCATTGTCGTGCCCCTCGAAGGCCGCCTTGGAGAATGCTTACCCGAAGATCAGAGGCTGAATGTCCTTGACTGCTGAAGTGTTCCCCGGCTGGGAGGGAACACTCCTGCCTGGTGATTGTTGCGCGGTGTCCGTTCATCCGTTGTCGCAGTGTCTGCATGGTCTCGCCGATGTACCATGCTCCAGGGCATCCTTTCCTGCAACGTATGAGGTAGGCAACGTTGGCCGAGTCACGAGTATGTACCATGTACCTGGTGGGTCATACTCACGGCGAAGAATCACTGAAAAGACTACACTATAACATCAACAAGTTCCATCCCACCATCAAACTCACCATGGACTACTCCTCAGAATCGGTTTCATTCTTGGACACACGAATCTCCATCAAAGACGAACACCTCAGCACTTCACTCTACCGCAAGCCCATGGACAACCTCAGGATGCTCCACTTCTCCAGCTTCCACCCTAACCACGTTAAAGAAGCCATCCCCTATGGACAAGCCCTGCGAATACACAGGATCTGCTCAGACGAGGAGGAACACGATGGGACACCTACAGACACTGAAAGACGCCCTCGTAAGAACGGGATATGACGCTCGACTCGTCGATCGACAGTTCCGAGATGCCCTCGTAAGAACGGGATATGACGCTCGACTCGTCGATCGACAGTTCCGACGGGCCACAGCAAAAAATCGCATAGACCTCCTCAGAAGACAAACACGGGACACAACCAACAGAGTACCCTTCGTCGTCCAGTACTTCCCCAGAGCGGAGAAACTACGCCATGTTCTTCGCAGCCTTCAACATGTCATCGATGACGACGAACACCTCGCCAAGGCCATCCCCACGCCTCCACTACTCGCCTTCAAACAGCCGCCTAACCTCAAACAGACCATCGTTCGCAGCAAATTACCCAGCTTTCAGGAGAACAGCGACCACGACACCACACAACCCTGCCACGGCAACCTCTGCAAGACATGCCAGATCATCAACACAGATACCATCATCACACGTGAGGACACCACCTACCAGGTACATGGTACATACTCATGTGACTCGGCCAACGTCGTCTACCTCATACGTTGCAGGAAAGGATGCCCCGGAGCATGGTACATTGGCGAGACCATGCAGACACTGCGACAACAGATGAACGGACACCGCGCAACAATCGCCAGGCAGGAGTGTTCCCTCCCAGTCGGGGAACACTTCAGCAGTCAAGGACATTCAGCCTCTGATCTTCGGGTAAGCATTCTCCAAGGCGGCCTTCGAGACACACGACAACGCAAAATCGTTGAGCAGAAACTGATAGCCAATTTCCGCACTCATGAGGACGGCCTCAACCGGGATCTTGGGTTCATGTCACGCTACATGTAACCCCACCTGACGTAGGGTCATCCAGACTCGAGTCGTCGTTGGCTTGTTCTCTCTACACAGATGCGGCCAGACCTGCTGTGATTTCCAGCAAAAAAAGTTTTTTTTGTCTGTTTTTTGTTTTTCATACAGACCCCAGCATCTGCAACATTTGACCCCTTGTGACCCGACCTCATTGTTCTTTGATGTAATGTTTTCCTGACTAACCTGTTTGGACACCATTCACACCTTTGATTGCTGTGATTATCTCTCTGCTGAGGTGTGATAAATGGCAGTTAGAAAGATTACCTGTAATCATTTGGCATTATTCTCTGACTATATAAGCTGTGTCTTTATGCAT
The DNA here is from genome assembly GCF_052327205.1 of Somniosus microcephalus. Lineage (NCBI taxonomy): Eukaryota > Metazoa > Chordata > Chondrichthyes > Squaliformes > Somniosidae > Somniosus > Somniosus microcephalus. The sequence continues at coordinate 51,616,083 of NC_141008.1, forward strand.
CTCTCCACTTCACCTGACGAAGGAGCAGCGCTCTGAAAGCTTGTGATTTCAAATAAAACTGTTGGACTATAACCTGGTGTTGTGTGACTTCTTACATTTGTCCACCCCAGTCCAACACCGGCATCTCCACACCATGGCTATTTTTCTATGTTTCTAATCTCTCCATGGTGTCACCATCAGGTTATCCTGTTGAATCATAGCATGCACACGTCACTTTTGTCTGGTACCTCCCCACAGTAACAGATGAGATCGGCAACATGGGAGCATCATAGTCCCTTGTTCAGTTCAATCATAAAAGTGCACAAATTCAATTCCTTCTGCTTTGCATTCATGAGACAGGCTCCCTTTCTACATCTCGCACTAACCCCAGCTTTAAGTGAAACAAAAATTAAAAGCATAAAAACATGAAAGATTCAATGTTTTAACAAAATAATCAGAACACTGCACACGCACTGTAGCAGGGCTCTGAACGCAGGTCAATCAATTTAAAGAGCTCATCCTTCAAATCGGTCAGTTTGCCCAAGTTGCACCATGCAGTTCAGGAAACTTTTTTTTATCCGGCACCGACGTGGTGCCAGTTCATAAAAAATTCTGGATAACTGAGAGCTATAGTAAAAGATACGGAGAGATGAGAGCTCCGTATAAAGCAACAAACCCTGTTGCTTAGCAACAGGTTCAGAACAATGGCCACAAGTTCCAAGCATCTCTGTAGCTTAGCAACAGCTGCAGCCACACCCTTGCACAGCAACAGATCGAGGAAGGCAAGTACAATATGAAGTAAAACTTACCTGAACCTACTCCTGAATTTTGCCGGTTAACCGAGATTTCCGGTTATTTAGGTGCCGGTAAATCGAAAGTTTCCTGTATTTGTTAATGTACATTACTCCTTAGGTATGCATCACGGTGGTTTAACTTTACCAAATGGAAATGCATGCATTATGTAATTACAATATTACATCAATAGTGGCATAAATATAAAAAGAATGAATTCAAGTTTATTTTAACACTGTGTATGATGGTCATCATGTTGTAATATGGTCTCAACTGCCACATCCAGTGACTACCATCATTATTTCACTTGCGACTCTCCACCTGAATTCCAAACAGACAAAACAAGATTGTGTTCATTCAACTTTGCCTTTTAATGTTTTTTTTTTTTTTTTTTACAGCGGTTCATTCATTGACCAAATTTGATTTCAGTAATGCAGCTGAGTAAATACAAGATGATTAGCGAGGTGGGGAAAAAAAAAATGTAGCTTCACACCATTTTTACTCAGGCAACTAAACAGTGTAGTCCTATCGACATAATGAGGCAAGAAGTCTAATCCTCTAGCAGTAAAAGCACCGTACCAGAATACTGATCTCAGAGTAGTGGAAAAGTCTTCCAAAATCAGATACAATGTTCTACATACACTTCAAGTGTTGAGGTGAGATACTTGTGCTGTTTTATCAGAGTTGGAATCAAGGGTTGGGACAAAGGTTGCTTAACCTTTTGAGTTCTGTTTTAAATATTTTGCAGAATTGAATTTTCTAACCCCTGGCCAATTGTAACTACTGTAACAGGATTGTCCATGCAACTAAAGCTGGATCTACCCAAAAGTCTAATGCATGCTCGAAATTCCAATTGAACATTATAGAAAACATCCTGTCAAGCACAGTATAATAAATGTTAGGGCAGCAGAGATATCCTGCCACTAGTATATTCCACAAGTTCCAAGTTATACTTAAAGCATCCAGCAGTAGTCATTACTGTACCAACTTTCTCCAGTTGAATTCCTTTAATCTAATTGAGACATGGCATCTGAATGGACTCCCCAGATCTAGGAGTAGCCACAGGTAATATTTTAAATACAGAATGCAGCTCTCTGGTACTTGAGTTGCATTAAACTCGATTCAGAAGTTGTCCAATGGTTCCGAAGCCCTGCTAGACAAAGATTTGGCTGCATCTATAGTTCTATCACATTGCCAGGGAATACGATTTTTTCCTGCTTTGCTCTTATAATTTCTACTTATTATTCCATTGGCATTGATCAATATTCAACATGTGCAACCTCCTGCTTGCCAACCTGACACACAGGTAGTCACAATACAAGAGATCTACTGTTTTTCTGGAGGCGGGGGGGGGGGGGGGGGGGGGGGGTGGTGAGCAGCAGTGGGTGCAGGGATGGTAGGAAGCAAGATAAAGCTAATGACTCAATGATAACTGGCTTCAATAAAATAAGAATTGGGCCATCACAATACATTTGGAAGTTACTACTACATTCAACCTACCTTTGGATCTGTTTACATCAACTACCGTACATACTGTTGGAAAGATTTTGTGGCTTGTCTCTTTGCTGGTCACTAGAAATTGTGGCAATTTCCGGCATGCCATGCGCATAACAATCAAGGCGAGTCCAAATTATTGGCATAACCAGGAATAGCACATGGGTACTGGCTTCCACCAGCATTGCCGCCAACTGCAGCTTTACAAGCTTTCTAAGCCAAGTCTTTCATCTGCAAAGACTTTATCCCAACCCCCAGCTCCAACTGATTCAATGTACCCAAGAATGGTCACTTTACAGTAAGCCTGTTCAACACCTGTATCAGTTACAATTGAGCCACACCTAGCCGACAATCTGGGATACGAAGGTTCTATTGGCAGAACGTACACAAGTACTGTATTTGTTTTAAACTTCTTTACATGCTGGTAACCTTAAATGATGGTACAAGTCAAAATGTCTTGTGTGGTTGTACAACAAGGCATTCAACCATCCTAAATTCTGCTTTCTGCATTTAAGTATTCGTGACTTGATTCTGACAGGTTAATAATAGTTTCCTTCACTTATCCTACAATGCATTAATTTTTAAATTAAAAAAAGCCATCCCGATGGATGAGCAATGCAACTATAACCTGTATGGAGGTTGACTACAGTGTGAACATAGCACAAGAGAAATATGAAGGTCAATGGTAACGTGAGGACCCCCCCCCGCCAGACATTTGTATGCACAGCACTAACATCCACATTCAGCCCAAAGACCAGTAATGTCGACGGCCATCACAAGTCCCTTATAAACCAGTAATAATCCAGTGCAAACAGCTTTTATTTGGTTGGGAGATAGAAGCTTCAAATGAGGACATCGCCACTAAAATCAGCACAGAAATCAGGAGTCTTCCCTTTTGTTGACCAAGCCGTAAAATTTGCAATCACATGGAACAAAAAGGTAATTCTGAAAATGAAAGATTAACATTTTGGATGGGACCCTTGATCAGAACGGAGGTCATATCCAAAACGTCAGTCCCTTACAGAGGGGGACTGATCTGTTGTGCTTTTCTAGCAGTATTTATTTCAGGTTTCCAGCATTTGCAGTCTCAATTATCAAAGTATATATTATGAAGTTTACGCATCAAGCAACAAAGTTTACAGATGTTTAGAAGCAGATAATGGAGTAAAATGTACTGATGCTACTCAGAAAAGGACAGCAATCACTCGTCACACATCAAATTATTCACTGCACTAGAAATTCATTCAGGAAAAAAGGATGGGGGTAAGTGGACACATTTGTGGGAAACCAAATTGTTGAATAGCGTTCAACATACCCGAGGGGTATTCTGTAACTTTTTAAACCCATCACATGGTCAAGATGATAAAATGGTTTTCTAATTAAAGGTGTGCAGTCCCTCTCCTTTTCTTGTGAGTGGCTATTTCAGATCAGCAAGCAATCTGCCTTCAGATCTGTGCCAGCGCACTTGGCATGTGAGTAGCAAGCTTGGGGCAACTGATGTCCCTGATCTTCCTTCTGCTCCAGGCCTCGACGGGGGGACTTTCTCCTTTATGGCACAGAACCGAGCAAGTGAGGGCATGAACCTACGCTCCAGCTCTGTGGCCCAGCACATTAGAGGGACTAATCCACCGTAGCATCCCTTCAAATGGGTGTTAAAAACAGAATTAACTAATGAGTTACTTGGCCAGCAAATATTATAGACATCAATCATAGAATTTAAATGAAAATATTATGGAAGTAATGCCCCAAATAAATCTGCAAGGACTCTGCTGCATGCCTCAAATGTGAAAAGATTGGTGCAATACAATTGATTGTGTCTAAATTACCGGTCAGAAAATGAGGATGGTTAATGTGAACATGTTTTAAGAGCCAGTTGCTCAGTGGATGAGTACACTGCATAGCATGGTACTGAGCCATACGGAGCAGGATGGTCAAAAGTTCAATCCCTCATTTGTATTGATTTAGTTACAATTGACCACATTGTCCTCAAAGGGGGGGGAGGGGGGCAAGCGAAGAGGGAGGGGTTGTGTGCCTGTGACCCATTTAGTGTAATTACATGTGTGGGGTCACTGGACAGCATAGGGTTCAACTGTGATGCCCTCCACAGTTAAATAGCAGGCCAACACTCACTTTCCAGGCTCACTCCAAGAATGACCGGTTGGTGGAGTTACCGGAGGGCTAATGGCACACCCCAGTGACACAAGTGGGAAGGGCGAGTCACTATCATGCATCGTACAATCAGGAATTCATAGTTTTAATGCTTTGGAGCTGTCCTTTACTGGGTTTGATTTCAGGAAGCTGCCAATGGTCCTCCGTAGTCAGGTACAATTAAGTTTCACAAGAACAGCCTCACTGCGCCGCATCGATTTTCCGCTCCTACGAGGAAGCCTGTGGCCATTTTTTCAGCAGGGCCGAGGTAAGGAATTCATCATGTGGGGAATCCTCAAGCTCATACCTACATTCTAAAATTCAGCACCTTTCTTTAAAAATAAAGCAGGCAGAACCAGAGGAGGCTGAGGAGAGACTTAATTGAGGTGTATAAAATGATGAGGGGCCTAGATAGAGTGGGTAGGAAGGACCTATTTCCCTTAGCAGAGAGGTCAATAACCAGGAGCCATAGATTTAAAGTAATTGGTAAAAGGATTAGAGGGGAGTTGAGGAGAAGTTTTTTCACCCAGAGGGTGGTGGGGGTCTGGAACTCACTGCCTGGAAGGGTGGTAGAGGCAGAAACCCTCACCGCATTTATAAACGTACTTGGATATGCACTTGAAGTGTCGTAGCCTACAGGGCTGCGGGCCAAGAGTTGGAAAGTGGGATTAGGCTGAATAGCTCTTTTTTGGCTGGCGCAGACACAATGGGCAGAATGGCCTCCTTCAGTGCAGTAAATTTCTATGGTTCTATAACTTTATGCTCTAATAGGTGCTTAACACATGAACCAACAAAACCACTGATGCCATGAAACCTGGACTAATCCAGTGTCCTGGCAGCCTATCAGTTGGTGAAAAAGGGTGAACTGCTTGCTTAGTTTTGGTTTCCAATGGAGATGAGACTAACATTAAAGGTGTGCGGTGATGAGCTAGGCACTGATCACAAACTCTCCATCATTAAAACAGCAAAGTACGACTATAGGTTAAGACAAGTTTCATCACTTGTTTTACAACATTCCCAGAGGAAGTGAGCAATAATACATGAGAAAGTGCGAGTATATTTGGAACTTAACCACAATGTTAATTTAAGCATTCTAAGTACATGCCAAAAATATCACCGGGGAATAAACACACACACACCTCGGCGTACATTGAACATTTAGATCACAAATCTTGCTCATGGATCCGCTAGTTAAAAAAAAATGTTTTAAAAGATTTGTGTTTCCTAAACTGTCTAAATCTCTGAAGCCCTGAACCAATTTGTTTAGGCTCCAACAGTACACTACAACATTGGGGAAAGGCAGTTTTGAAGTTGTAATGTAAATCCCTAGACAAGCTTTTACCCAACTTCAGAGCGAGACTCCCTCCTCCAGGCCCTCAACTCCAGGCTTATCCTCCTACCTTTAGCACCAGAGCAAACCGAAACGATGATACAGCTAGCGTGTGAATGCAGCCAGCGACCATTCAAGCCAGTCCTAGTGGGCTGGACCTCCCTGCGAGGGACGGTGTTGAGACAATGCCAGCAACCTCTGCAGTAATCCAACCCGCACTAAACTCTGCCTCAGACACTTGAGCTGCACCAACCGCGTGGAAGCTGCCCAAGAACTATGGAGCATGTCTACATGAATTTCTACCTCGTCACCTGATTAACAAACTCAAATAAACGCTAATGGCAGTATCCATAGCTACATTTACAGACAAAAATAAATTTAATAGCCCACAAAGACTATACATTCATAAAGGTTTAAAAGCTTTGATTAAAAAAACCAAATTGATAATATTTCACCCCCCTTTCCCCACAAATACATATGAGCTAAAGAATTACAAAGTAACCAAAAAATCTACAGAATAAACCCCTGGGGGAAGGGAGGGCAGAAGGAAGCACTTTACAAAATGTTTCTTCTAATCTGTCGTTCAAATCAACCAGCCATTCGCGCTGCAACCAAGGTTCAAATATATCATACAAAAATAAGGATCAACAAAAACCTTCATAAATCCGTTGAAATACAAAACCTAATTTGCTGAGGTTATTATTAAGCGACTAGGCAAATCTATATTGTGTTTTGAGCTTTTTTCTTTTATTTACAAAGATAGAATGGCGGGGGGAGGGGGGGAAAGCAATTTGCATAGTTTGAGCTCGACATCAACCGAAAGGGCCCACCCATGATTACAAATGGCAGCACTGAAGTGTGTTCAATCAGCCTCACTTCTATTGAAACTCTTCCCTTCCCCAATAAAGTATCAGGTGCCCCCCCACCCCCCCCCCCAACCACCAGTCAGAGGAGAAGCCACTACTGCTGGAAGGGTGGGGGGGGGGGGAGGGGAATGGCAGAAACTCCTTGATTTTTCTTGGCAACTCATCAAACCCCACCCAAACATTAAAATGCCCAGGGCCAGGACAAGAGTTCTGTGAAACTGCGTGCTCCTTGCAAAATTGTATATGCACCTCACTTACAAGAATCCACGACTATGTACTTGAAGCATACACTTTGATCAGTGAATATTTAGGCCAAAGGAAGTTCTAAACTTTCAATGGTAGAAGACTTACGATCAACCGAGTGTTCTTATGACTCATCCAAGTGGGTCTTTTAGGAAGTTTATTTGCAAGGAAGTTCTCTACTGATGCTACATCATCCCATCAGGGGATCAGACATCGATTTAAGTTACTCAGAAAATAAGGGAAAACAGTGTAAGAAATCAAGCAAAATTCACTTGTGTTTTTAAACAGTCTCATCGTCTATAGCCCTTCAGAAATCCAACCATTACAATGAATCAAGGTGTGCAACACTCTTCCCCCTCCACTCGCCCCCTCTAGCTTTTTTCCAAAATATTTGATTAAATTGCATGTGCTGAGATTTTTTTTCCCCCAGAGGGGGGAGGAGGGGGAAGAGAGCAGCGCTGGAAGAGTTAGGATCAATAATGCGTAGGAGCTGAATTAACAGCCAAAGCAGACATTAAATTAAGCCTCCTTACACTTTGGAGTTCAATCACTTAAGACAGTTCCCCAGATGTTATGAAAAGCTCATTATACACAAATTAAAAAAAAATAAAGCTCAGCACAATTCTTTGTAAGTGTTGGATTTTATTTTTTTATTTAATAAAAGACACCAAAACTCATTCCAACACACGTTTTAGTGCTCCATAATTACAATCTTGGAAAACATAATGGCCTTTACATGATTGCAGATTGCTACATAAAAAAAATCATAGAAGGAAAGAGACTGACTACAGAACTAAAAGTAATTCATTGCTTAATTGCTATTTTCTGTAGTCAGTCTACAGTGGCTGTGAAGCAGTACTGAAGTACTACAAAATGTGAGCTAGTGCTACCACAGAGCATGTCTTTATCCCTACACCTCCCCAAATGGCTTAGTGGGTAAATAAATGCATCTTTGCTAACCTGGTAGAACATAGTTGTAGGCCGGTTATATCTCCACTCCGTCATGCACTGCCTGTGAAACACAACTAGACACAAGTGATAGGGGGAACATGCAGCCACTGTTCTCAAGTCTTCCTAAATTCAGCATGGCAGCCCTGGCCTGTAGAACGTAGGACAGTCAAGGGTGCCTGCAACCTATTTCCTAGCAAGTGCATGATCCATTTCCAATGAAGGCATTTTTTCCCCATTTTTTTAATAAATGAGATTGGACCTTGGATACAATATTAATGATTCAGCAAAGCCACCTAAGGCATAGCTCCTTCAATAGGGTTTCCGTGTGTTACTCTAAGCTAAGAGGCCCTATTTCCAGTTCCCTCAAAATAAATCAGTTTCAGAATTACTTTAGAACTTAACATTTATAAAACTGTCATTTTTGGATGCTTTTACAGGCTAAAGTGGACATTATTTCTTGAGCACAATACAGGTCACTGATTTGATTCTTCTTCTGAAATATAGAAATATAAAAACACAAGGGTTATTTTGGGCGATGCGATGGGAAAATTCAAATGTACTGGACTGCACTCATTCAAGACCTCTGGCTTTCTGACCGCAACGGAAAAAAACAAATGGAATCATGGAATGTGATCCACAAAGCATTTGTAAAAAATCCCAGAAACCTATCATCTTAAAATGGAACTGGCCTTACTCAGAAGCCAATAGACCTGATTATGTAGCGAACAGCTCTTTCACAAATAGTAACAGCAACAGTGAATTCAAAGGTAGGAGGTATGTGCACTGGGTTTCAGCCTCTCTTTGTTAACTTCTATTTTACTCCATAAAAAAAAATCAGATTTCAGCACTTAAAATACAAAAAAGGCAGTTTTTTTGGAAGTCATTGAAAAAGGTTGTATAACTAAGGTGGGAGGTAGTTATGCCCTTGTAAACTTAAAATATACAGTAATGTATTATTTCCTTTCACTTTAAAAATAAAATTAAAAAATTGTGACTTCAACTGAACTTTCGATTTAAGAGCAGAATTGCCCTCTTCCTTGAGGATGGCAAATATGGTTAGCTCTGGGAGTTTCGTTTTTAAATGGCATCTCATGCAGGAGGCTTGTTAAAAGCTCTCCAACCAACTCTCGTATGACATTGCATTAAGTGCATTACACACTGGCTGACACGTCATGCGGTTCAATCTCAGTCTGGTACAGTGACGTGTGTTGGCAGCCTCTTGTGCTGGGACACAAGTTCACACCACAATCCTCTTTAGAAAAAGAAATTCCAATCTCAGTCATGCCACCATGAGGAGCTGATGTTTGAATCAGAGGCCAAAGGGAAGAATGCCAATCACACTTCAGTGTGCACCTTGCCAGCTGACCGTACAGCAGCACTGCCAGAGGACAAGCTTAGGCACTTCCAAGACCCTGAAATTTCAAATCAGCCCAATGGAAAATGAATCAATTGTGACCGCAGCAAGTTTTAGAGCAGTTGGACTGAATTATATCCGAAATAATAAACTTCTAAATGACTTTTATGGCAAATTGACACACAGTCAGCAGCAAAGATTAGGAGCACGGCCATTTTCAAACACCCGAGAAGGAGGGCAGTTCTGGAGAGACATGGACTTCCAGCAACATAAGCTAACAGAAAATGCAAAGACGATAGCATTTCTGATGTCTGATTGGACAAATATGCTCAACTCCAAGGCTTTGCCATTGGTTGGACATGCTGCCAGCCTTGGCGCGTATCATCTACTGAGCCATGTGGACAGTTCCCAGATACGTGATTGATTGGGCGATGTGCTCAGCCTCACAAAATCAAGCCTGTAATAAATCAGCGAGTTCGAATATCTGGTACTGAAGCTTGTGCTTTTTGTAGTAAATTATGACAATTACCTATAGACAGAGACTGATCAGCACAAGTCCAGTGCCGGAATATAAATCTCTCCATTTCCACAATGTAGAGAATTGAAAATGGTGCTCCTGTTATACCACACAAGACCCACACGTCAGTCAAGAGTGGAATTCCCAGCTAAGATTTGGCTGAAAAATAGAACAGGCTAATGTGATTTGATATTGTTTGAAACATGCGTCTTTAAAACACAAAGGAATTGTTTTCTTGTACTGTAATCCTCATCACCGTCATTGTGTGTGTGTGTGTAGTTGGGGGGGGGGGGGGGGGGGGGAAATAAACGGTGAAACTAGCAATTAACCTCCTAAATAAATCTGAACTTTATGGCTGAACACACTGAAGAAGCCATTCCTTCTCACCAATTATTGGTCTCTTGCTACCATTTCTTATACTTCAGGCTGATGCACTCTGCTCACATAGCGAGGCCATTTGATTTGCCATGATTATCTACTTGAGAAATGTGGGGGGAAAAACACCCAAGTGAGACTCATAGTCCACCTTAAAGTAAATCTCGTTACCAAAATAATCACGCAACGGGTTGGGGCAGGGTGAGAAGGGGACCTTTAAATAGTGATCAAATCTCACTTTAGCAACAAAAAAAAAATTATAAAAATTAAAGCGGCCTAAATTAAGTGAGAAGACAGTGCTCTGACCCAAAGAACAAGAAATGGTAAAGAAATATTTATAAAATTAACAAGAGAATAAAATCACTGAAATGAATGGCTTCGGAACTGCTTTTTCATGTCTCTCTAAGAAGGTCTGTATATAAAACAGCCACTTTTAAACTTGGATTTAAGCTCTCTTATTGGTTCGTACTCGTAAAAAGGCCTATTGCATGCCAGACTGCCTTTCCGTGCATAAAGACATTTATGGCTTGTATCCTATGGCTCAACTGATTTCAATAGCAGAGACAGATAGAGAGAAAAAGCAGCTTGTAAAAAAAAAAAACACATTTCAGCACACACTACACTTCACACAATCAGATCTGGAAGCCTAGAACACAGCATGACAGATTCAGAACAAATTAGTCAAGTACTATAGCTGTGGAAAAATGTGCCTTTCAGAGGGTTTGATGCAGTGTCCTGCTCAGCACCGCGGCTTATCCATGGGAAGTGCCAACAGTCAATTTCAGACTCTTCGGAGGTGTTTGAGCACAGGAAGGGAAGATTTGGTTGGGGTCTAAATAGTTTACCCTTCATTTCTCCATCCCCCCTCCTTATACTTACCACATCCAGCAGATTGGAGGAACACTAGCTTTAGGGCCTAATAGCTTTAGGGGTATGTGACATGGACACCAATGTGTTAACATACTTCTGAAGGGGAAGCAGAACAGTGAAACTTAACGGGTGTAAAAAGAAAAGATTTAAACTGGAACTTCTCGCCCATAATGAGCCAGAAATGTAGGCGGGTCAGATTTTAAAGTGCTGGTAGCACATCATCACCGATATGGTGATGCACTCTTGGGAGCTGGAAAACCTTTCTTTCTTTTAAAAAAAAATCAACACAGATCTATTCCAGTACTGTGATTACAGACAGCTCTAAGAGAGTATAGTTGCAGTAGGCAAAAAGGCAGATAATGTGGTAAACTTTAAACCTCTTCAAACATTAAGTCTACACAAAGCAAACTTAGGCTTTTAAGACTTGTATGTACCAAAGAGTTAATACAATTGTATCACCATTGTACGCATTACAGTGTGGTATATAGATTTTTTTTTTTTAAATCCATGATCTCTCTCCATAAACTGTATTTATGTGGGCTCCAATGTATTACAATACAGGAATGAGCTTCTGAGACTTTGGGCTCTGATAACGTTACGACAATGTGCAATCTTTCCTATCCCGGGTGCAGACGCACCCAGCATTCTCTGCGTCTCCCCCCCGACCCCCCCACCCCCACCCGGACACAAGTTGCAGTTTGATTGTGAGATTCAGGCAAAGCCGTGCAACAACTCTGCCTTTGGTAATACTGTGTTCATCAGGCACCTAAGCAGGAAGATTTCTTCAATATCATGAACGATGAGGAGCCACGGGACTTTTCTGTTAACGTCTAGTGCAGAACCTCAAGAGGCGTAATGCTGCGTGGGACGTTAATGCCCCTGCACTGTTGCAGTATGTGCGTCTCTCAAAGGTGTTCATCACCCCGCCAATTACTTTAATCTCCCTTTTTTTTCGGTCAGTGATGCGTACGTTTTCATTGTATAATTGTCCTGAACCAAGACTTCCACGGTTATTTTTGAAAGGGGGTTGGGGGGGGAGAGAAAGATGGGGAGGCTTGGTACCCTCCCCAAAAATACTCTCGCATTTGTACTCGGTTAGTGCTCGCACACGCGCAGTCTTGCATTGATGTTCTTTTTTTCCTTCCACGTTCACCTGTCGTCATAGGTTCATGCGCAGGTGTGCTGGTCTGTTTGGGGGCACTGGATACGTTTGCTTTTTGAAAGGCACAGAGCTCACGCCCATGGGGTGTCGGATTGGCAGTGGAGCAGATGCCTCTCCACTGACCGTCACGTCCATCTGTTCCATCCCGATGTCCGTTGGGTAGTCTGATGATCCACGTCTTCTGGGTGGTTCCATGCTGGCTCCCCGCCCCCAGCAGTCAGCGGTCGAGAACTTTACAGGGCTGCAAAAATAAAGTGGCAGTAAGTGAACTGTTCACAGAAACTAACCTGCGTAACCTGGCCAAAACAAATCTATAATGTACAAAACATACAGTGGGGAACCAAACCGGGATTTTCCAACATTCTGTACAGATTTGTATACAAGAGGACCCACATTTGAAGCAACTCGTGCATCAGGTGACCTCTCGTTACTGCCAAACCAAAAAAACGTTAAAAAAAATTATGATCCACATAAAATAAAAGGAAAAAACAGACGATCAATCCTTGCAAAGCTCAGACAATTTTGGGCTCATACTTCTAACTCACTGCTTTGTCCCACAGAAACATGTAGAAATTACAACACCGACAACTTGTATTTATGTAGTGCCTTTAAATTAGTAAAATGTTCCAAGGTGCTTCACAGGAGCGTTATCAGACAAAAGAAATTGACACTGAGCCACATATGGGGAAATTAGGGCAGATGACCAAAAGCTTGGTCAAAGAGGTAGGTTTTAAGGAGCGTCTTAAAGGAGGAAAGAGAGGTGGAGAGGCTTAGGGAGGGAATTCCAGAGCTTAGGGCCTAGGCAACAGAAGGCACGGCCACCAATGGTTGAGCGATTATAATCAGGGATGCTCCAGAGGACAGAATTAGAGGAGCGCAGATATCGTGGGGGGGTTGTGGGGCTGGAGGAGATTACAGAGATAGGGAGGGGCGCGGCCATGGAGGGATCTGAAAACAAGGATGAGAATTTTGAAATCGAGGTGGAAACAGCCATTCAGCCCTCAGTCTGTGTGTTGCATTTACCCTCCAGGCAAGCAAATCGTTTTACACACATTTAACCACCCTTTTATCCACCTATCTAATCTCGAATGTTTATGCAAATTTCTGCCTCTACCACAAACCCTGGATGCGAATTCCACAGCCTCAGAACTCTGTCCTTCAGTGAACCGTTGGGTTTTTAACGACAATCTGACAGTTTCATGGTCACTTTTACTAAAAAGTCAGCCTTGCTTGTAAAAGCTTGATCACTCAATGACACATCAGGGTAATTTCTGCATGGCTCCACTCCCTTTGTGGAAAGGACCATGGGTCAGAGATAGGGCTAAAGCACCAAATGACTGTTTTAGTGACATAATTTTAAGGTGATTGGCAAAAGGTGACACGAGGAAAAACCCTTTTATGAAACGAGTGGTTAGGATTTGGAATGCACTGCCTGATAGGGTGGTGGAAACAGATTCAATAGTAGCCTTCAAAAGGGAATTGGATAAATACTTGACCCTATCTACATAATTGACCAGAAAGCTTTGAAATGCTACTTGTAATAAAAAGTCATGTGGATGTCATACTTCAGGTGCGCAAAAAGCACAAAATCACTTTTCTGAATGGCCCCTCGGGGAAAATTTGAGCCAATCAAAAACATCAACACTTTGATCACTGCTTCGGAGCAGATCTACAAAACTCTTTCCAAATTCTAGGCCCACTTGTCACCGCTGATCTATTGTTGTTTCTACATATAACATTTAATAATGTCGTTTTGGGAAGGAAACCTGCCATCCTTACCCAGTGCAGATTCACCAGAATGATACTTGAGCTAAAAGGATCAACAGGTTGCATAGACTAGGCTTGTAATACCTTGATTATAGAAGATTAAGGGGTGATCTAATTGAGGGGTTTAAGATGTTTGAAGGGATTTGATCGGATAGAGATGAAACTATTTCCTCTGGTGGGAGAGTCCAGAACAAGGGGGCATAACCTTAAAATTAGAGCCAGGCAGTTCAGGGGTGATGTCAGGAAGCACTTCTTCACACAAAGGGTTGTGGAAATCTGGAACTCGTTCCCCAAAAAGCTGTTGAGGTTGGCAGTCAATTGAAGATTTCAAAATTGAAATTGGTATTTTGTTAGGCAAGGGTATTAAGGGTTACAGAACCAGGACGGGTAGATGGGAGTTAAGATACAGATCAGCCGTGATCTAATTGAATGGCGGAACAGGCTTGAGGTGCTGAATGGCCTCCTCCTGTTCCTATGTTCCAGTCTGGCCTGTATGTGATTCCAGTCCCACGCCGGTGTGGTTGACTCTTAACTGCCCTCTGAAGTGGCCTAGCAAGATAATCAGCTGTAACAAATCAGGGCAACTAAGGATGGACAATAAAAGCTGGCCTTGCCAGTGATGCACCCCCAACCCCACGAATGGAAAAAATATCTTGCATCTCCCCATGAGTCGGAGATCCACTAGGTTCACCGTAGCAAACAAAATGAAACACAAACATCAAATAAATTCAAGCGCTAGAAACGCACTGCAAGTGAATTAGCATCTGAATTAGAAAGACAGCTTCAGCAGAACATATGCGGAGGATAAATATCAACACGCTGGCTGGGCCAGAGTGCCTATTTCCGTGTTGTACAGGAAACGTTGTGTTATCCGGAGGCTAAGTGTCCGGCAAGCTCGAGCCACCGTCAAAAATCAGGAGCCGTTTTGTTAGGTTTTTTTTCTTCTCGTGGCTTTTTTTTCCTTCTCGTGGCTTTTTTTCCCCCAACAGTCAGGCTCTGGAAAGTCTCTCTGAAGCTGTTGCTAAGCTACAGAGACGCTTGCAAGGTACAGGCCGACTGTTTAGAAGCTGTTGCTAAGCAACAGTGTTTGTTGTCAAGCAACAGTGTTTGTTGTCAGATATGGAGATGAAAAGCTCCGTATGCTTCAACATTAGCGCTGGTGTGTCCGGCAGTTTTATGGGAACGGCAACAGCTCGGTCCCGGATAGCACAAAGTTTCCTGTAATTTGAGGGAGGGATTCATCTGAACGTGTGTATTTTCATGTTGATTGACCTGCTATGCATTTTGTACTTTTATTTCTGATCCCCAGTTTCTTTGTGTAACATTATCACAGTTACAAGGCTCAAAAGATATCCGGTTCACCAGGGAGTGGAACCTATTACTAGTTCTAGAGGATTGTGTTACAAGTGCAGGGCGTGCGTGTCTATCGATGACACTGAACATATTGAGGAATATTTAATTACCTGACAGGAGTCCTAGGGCTGCCAATAAATCTGCGAGGTGAACGGATTTTTGGCTCAAATGAAAATTTTTCCTTAACGCTTTCTAGTACTGATGGAGCCACATATGTGAATCCCTGAAAATGGAGAAAAGAAACGGTCATATATTTTCACCCTCCCATTCTCTCATGAAGATGCCGACATTTGCTGGGCTACAGTTCCACAAGCAGCCAAAGCCCTCTGGTACCTCTCCCAAGCAGTCATTCTTCACATGAGCATACAGTGTGTGGTGTTAGGCTAGGCAGCAATCACAACAGTCTTTGTCCGACAACTACACACCTGCTCTTAAGATAGTTCTCAGAAGCAAGAATCGTAGTTGATCTTTTGCCTCATTAGTCTCTCACTCCCCACAGCACAATTTTTCTCAGTGGTGAGTGTCCATGGAAAATATCCCAAAAGGATACTGCATCTTTCATCTCGGAAGTCATTCTCTGAAACCTCATTCAGCCCTACAAATCTTTTGGTGATGTTGGTTAAGGGATAAATATTGGCCAGGACAGTGGGGAGAACTTCCATGCTCTTCTTCAAGAAGTGCCGTGGGATCTTTTACGTCCAACTAAGATGGAGCTCCGATTTAACATCTTGTCCGAAAGACACCACTTTGAATGGTGCAGCGCTCCCTCAGTACTGCTCTGGAGTGTCAGCCTGGAAAACGCTGCTTGAACCCCCAACCTTCTGACTCAGGGGCGAATGCTACCTCTAAACCAAGGCTGACATCCCAAAAGTAGTACATCATTTACATTTTTCGCCACAAAACAAATGCATGACTGGATATTTTCAGTGCAACCCTAGAACCAATGAGAATGTCCAAACAACCCTCCAAGTATGTCCGATTGAAACTGCCTATAAGATGCTGTGCGCTAGGGACCCTGGTATAAGTAGGATCACGCCGCGCACACACACTTCTGGGATAGCACAGTGCATTAAATACACTAGCCTTTCAACTCTGTGACCTGGATTCAAGTCCAGCCAGACTGATGGGGCAAAAGTCTCCTCAACCTGCTGGTCGCAATGGTTCTGTGTGAAATGAGTTTGGACAGCCTCAAACAAGCTCCGAGTGGGCATGATGGACCTACAGAACAAAACTTGCACCAATTGGCAAGATTGGTAAAAGTGTCACGTTGTCGCAGTGGTAGACGCTCGAGGTCAATGCTGAAGCACATTATTGGGGACAAAGTAGAGTGTTTTACACTTCATATGCTTCTGCTATACTTACTCCTGATGCTGACACATACTACATCGAGGCTACAGTACAGAAATGGGCCATTCGGCTCAACTGATCTATGCCGGTGTTAATGCTCCACACGAGCCTCCTCCCGCCCCTCTTCATCTAACCCCCATCAGGATACCCTTCTATTCCTTTCTCCCACGGGTGCTCATTTAGCTTCCCCTTAAATGCATCTATGCTACTTTCCTCAACTACTCCTTGTGGTCAACATAGTGTTCCATTCTCCAGTGCCAACATCCCTTGACTTGATGAGCACAACTTTAAAAAGAAACCACATTAATTACCTCAAACAGCAGAGGCATGCAGTACATCTGACGGGCTTACCAGGAAGACTTGATTGGCACTTTCGCTGAGGGTTGAGTCATCAGGGCTGTCAACAGGTGTCTGTCGGGTGAACTTTGAATCAAACTGACTGACATCATCATCTGATTGCTAGAGACAAAAAAAAGGCATGATTCATCTAGAATTGGCTGACTAATCCTTAGGATCCTCTCATCTTTTGTCTCCCATTCATCTTTTCTGGACACTCAGCACAACTCTGAACAAAAAAAAAATCTTTTGTTCACAGAGAGCCTGGGTTAACACGGGGCAAAGCAATTACCTTGGTGCAAAAATTCAGCAATTTTGAAACATTAGATTGAGATCTGCAAAAAAAAAAGTCTAACTCCTTTTTATGTGCAGGTTTCTTTTACCGGAGCTTTTCACATCTACAGATGCTCCCTTCAGGAGCACAGCAAGACACAAATGAAACATGCACATCCTGTACTAGTACAAGAGAGGGAGAAAAAAACCTCTCAGAAACACTAATCCTGCAACACTTCCTCTATTTCTTCCCATCAGCCGACAATACTCCAAACCTAGCATAGTATTGTGATGTTTTTATTTTACGCCACCCCGTCACATATTACAAAGTCCCATGAGAAAACCAGGCCAGAACACTGGTAGTTAGTAGAGATAACAGGACACACAGCAAAGCTAATGGAAGGGGAGCAAAAACCAAGATTCCAAAATATATACGGGAGGGGCTCCGCCGATGGATCAGAGAGGTTATTTAGTGAGTAGTCAAACCATATAAACGAGGAAGGTACAAAAGCAAAATACTGCAGATGCTGGAAATCTGAAATAAAAACAGAAAATGCTGGAAATACTCAGCAGCATCCGTGGAGAGAGAAACAGAGTTAACGTTGCAGGTCAATGGCCCTTCGTCAGAACTGGAAAAAGCTGGAGATGGAACAGGTTTTTAAGCAAGTGCAGGGGCAGGGAAAGGGGGGAGGGGAAGGAAAGAACAAAAGGGAAGGTCTGTGATAGGATGGAAGGCAGGAGAGATTAAGAGATGGTGTAAGGCAAAAGGAGATGGTAATGGGACAAGTTGAGAAACAAAAGATGGCCCTAGATAAAATGTGAATGGCACTGGCAGAATGAAAGACAGCTGCCATGTGGGAGAGAGAAAAAAATAAATTAAATAAATGGAAAAAAAAGAGGTAGGTCGCAGTTTCAATCCTTAGTCTGTACCGGAGTTAGCTGATTTCAGCCAGGACAGTAGTAGGATAGCTACATAGATCCAAGTATAGTTTACAAGCAATGTTCCTTTTAAGCTGCGCAGCGCTCTGAAGATCCAGTGCAGCCGGTAAGCCAGCTTTTACATGGAAAAACTGCGCATGCGCAGAATTTTGAACAGACCGCGCAGCCCATTAAAGGGACCATGTGGGCCAAATTTTTTTTTTTTTTTTTTTTTTAAAGAGCAAACATGGTTTACAAGGTCACCCAAACCCAAGTACGTTACACTTACTGCTATCTGCTGTTCTGCGTGTTATTTAGTGTTAAAAAAAACAACAGAGCGATTACACAGCTAACATTTAGGCGCCAGACAGTCGTGGCTGAGTGGTTCAGGCAACGGGTTAGATATCCGTTGCGGTTTCCCTGCACAGGTTCAAATTCTCCTGATTACAATTATAAGATTAGAATTTTAGGGATCATTTCTAGAGTTTTCAACTTGTAATGTGTGTTCTAAAGTGTCTGGTCCCGTAAAGCAAACATTTCTTGGGAGTTTTAATGTATTTGTTCACGATGTGGGCAATACGGACAAGACTCCATTTATTGCGTATCCCTAATTCCAAGTGTCTGCACTTGCTAGGCCACTTCAGATGACATTAAGAAACAACTTTGCAGCGTAAACTAGAGTCATGTGTAGGTCAGATCAGGTAGGGCATCAGTGAACCGGTTAGGTTTTTACAAGAGTCTGGCAAACTTTCATGTTCTGGTGTCAAATTACCAGATTTATTGAATTCCACCTGCCATTGTGGAATTTGAACTCTAAACTTCTAGTTGCTAGGCCAGTTTCATAACCATTACACTACCGTGCCCAAGTGTTTAAAATGAACACGAATCTATATATATAAATCGGTACTTCTGTCATTCTGTCTTTCTATCTGTCTATCTGTCATCGCGTGTGCGTTGCGGGTATGCACTCGAAAGTTACAGGGCGTACCTATGCGCGCGTTACCTCCAAAGAAAGCTTACGCTTCCGAGACGGTTTTAAGCGTATTTACGTTTCGGCCGGGCTAAAATTGCGCCCGCGGTATCCCAAAAACCTTCAACATTCCGCTCATTAGCATCTCATTATCCGCTCATTAGCGACAGAGTGACCTCGAGCTCGACCAATCGTACGCCGGGTTGCTGGCGTGTGACGCCGGGCCAATCGGTGCGTGTGTGGCCGGGCTCTATCGTTCTGAACCGAGGTGAGTCGCCGCCATCTTGATTCCAAACTTTTCCTTTCTTTTTCCCGCTTTCTGCGTCTTAGAAAAAAACGTTGCTTTTAAAACACATATTGTTTTTTAAAAAAATGATTTAGAAAGTAATTAACTTATCCAATCTCATTAATTTTCCTACCTTTCCCCGTTTTTCCAGGTAGGCCTAGAAGCCTCGGCGTCTCCTCCGCACCCACGCCCGAGCTAGGCACCTCCCGGCCCCACTCGAAGGCTGGAGGGCCGAGCCTCAGCCCAGCGCCGCTAGGGTGCGCGCGCAGCAGGAGCGGAGACGTCTCTCTCTGCCGGGGCTTGCTGAGCGTCCAGCGTTACCCTAGCAACGGGCGCAATCGGCGGTCTTCACCTCGGGGGGAGGGGGGGGCGCGGCCGCGACCCACGGGGGGGGGGGGGGGGGGGGGGGGGGGGGGCCGCGCGCGCAGCAGGAGCAGCTGAGAGGCGGCGTCTCTCTCTCTGGCTTGGTCAGCGTCACGGTTGCCCTGGCAACCGGGCCCGCCGGCCGAGAGAGACGCCGCGTCTCAGCTCCTGCTGCGCGCGCAATCGGCGGTCTTCACCTCCGGGGGGGGGGGGGGGGGGGGGGCGCGGCGACCCTCGGGGGTCGCGACCCTCGGGGGGGGGGGCGCCCGCCACCCTCCCTCCCCTCTGCCCTCCATCCCCCCCTCCCCTCCCCGCCCTCCCTCCCCCCTTCCCCCCCCCGCCCTCCCTCCCCCCTTCCCCCCCCGCCCTCCCTTCCCCTCCCTCCACTCCCCCCCGCCCTCCCTTCCCTCCCTTCCCCCCCTTCCCTCCCCCCGCCTTCCCCCCAGTCGCGCTCTCTCTCTTCCCCCCAGTCGCTCTCTCTCTTCCCCCAGTCGCTCTCTCTCTTCCCCCCAGTCGCTCTCTCTCTTCCCCCCAGTCGCTCTCTCTCTTCCCCCCAGTCGCTCTCTCTCTTCCCCCCAGTCGCTCTCTCTCTTCCCCCCAGTCGCTCTCTCTCTTCCCCCCAGTCGCTCTCTCTCTTCCCCCCAGTCGCTCTCTCTCTTCCCCCCAGTCGCTCTCTCTCTTCCCCCCAGTCGCTCTCTCTCTTCCCCCCAGTCGCTCTCTCTCTTCCCCCCAGTCGCTCTCTCTCTCTCTTCCAACAACATGCCCTCGAAAAAGCCTCGGCACCGCCGGGCACTTCAGCTAGTACTGCATATACAAGTTCATTATTAAAACAGCTCTTTGATCCGGTTTTTTTGGGGTGGAAAAAAGGCTCTAGCAGAGGAACAGCTTGAGATACAATCTTACGACCTCCAACATCGGACTCTTCCACTGAAAAACTGTAAAAGCAACCCCTCAAATTACTCAGATATGTTCTGTCACCATCACACGAGTCAGAAGGTTGTGTATTCAAGCCCTATTCCAAAGACACGAGTGCATAATCTGGGCTGACACTACACTGCGTGTACTGTCTTTAGAATCAGACGTTAAACCGAGGCCCCTGTCTTCCCTATCAGTTGGTGTAAAAGATCCCATGGCACTATTTCGAAGGAGGGCAGGGGAGTTCTTCCCGATGTACTGGCTAACATTTATCCCTCAACCAACATCATTAAAGCAGATGATCTGATCATTATCACATTGCTGTTTGTGGGAGCTTGCTGTGTGCAAATTGGCTGCCGTGTTTCCCAGATTACAACAGCGACTACACTTCAAAAGTAGTTAATTAGCTGTAAAGCGCTTTGGGATGTCCTTAGGTCGTGAAATGCGCTATATAAATGCAAGTCCTTTCGTCTCTTAGGGAGTGCTACACAGTACCGTCTTTCAGATGAAACTTTTTACTGAGGCCCTGGCTGTCCGCTCTGCTGGACAGAAAAAAATCTCTCTGCACTCTTCAAAGAGAAGCAGGGCAGTTCTCCCAGTGTCCTGGCCAATATTTATAATTTAACCAACATTGGTAAAACTGATTGTCTGCTCATTTATTTCATAGCTGTTTGTGGGTCTGTGCGCAATTTTTTCCGCCGTGTTTCCCTACATTACAACGGTGACTACCGCTTCAAAAGTATTTAATTGGCTGTGAAGTGCTTTGGGACATCTTGAGGTCGTGAAATGCACTGCATAAGTGCAACAACTTTAATATTGCCCTAACGAGCACAATTTACATTTTTAATGAACTTACTCCTCCCTTGGTTAAAGAATAGATCACACTTACCAAACTCCCCAAGTACTCAGAGTTTAACCCACATGTAGCTGACCCACACAGACCAGGATGATCCCAAGTAAGATGCCATGTCTTAGTTATCAAGATAGGCTAAAGAGTTGGGACTCTACACTTTAGGGAAGCGTAGACTTAGAGGTGATCTGATTGAGACTTACAAGATACTGAAGGGAATAGATTGTGTTCCAGTTGAGGGTTTGTTTCAATTAAATAGGTTAGGGAGGACCAGGATCACAAATTTGAGTTGTGTAAGGCTAGATCTAGGTTAAATGTCAGGAGGTGGTTCTTTTCCCAGAGAAGAGTGGACCACGGGAACTGCCTGCCTTCTCGTGCGCTGGACACTGATTCACTGAATTTCTTCAAGAGAGAGCTGGACCGGTTTCTGGCTGGGGCGGAGATCACCTCTTACAGAAGGTAGGTTCTGCAGGGAATGCAGGGCCAGAGTGATCTCCTAGACTGGTTTCGATCGCTTAGATGAGTCGGAGAGGAATTTTCCAGATTCTCCCCCCCCCCCAAATTGGCCTGGGTTTTTTGCCTCTCCCAGGAGATCACATGGTTTCGGGTGGGTGGAGTGAAAATATTGTGATACACAAGTTATTGCCATCGTGTGGGACAGGCTGGATGGACCAGAGGGTCTTTACCTGTCCGGCATTATTTGGATGTTGAGTTGGCTGATCTTAGCCAGAGTGGCAACACAGGCACTACAATTAGCCTCAGCACCTTGGGTTAGGGAGAGGAAAATGGAGAGGAAAATGGAGAGGAAAATGTAGAATTCTCTGTTCCCATTACTATTCAGTAACCCTTGCTGAAAGTATGCCTGCAGGAATAGGGTCAAGCTAAACTGCGATGCCCCCCATGTCAAATAGCCAGCTGACATTCACTGCCGAGGCTCACACAAGAAAATGTTGAGTGCAGAACCAGGTGGTGTTGGGCAACTGTGAAACTGCACCCCAGGAGTCAATATTGGGAAAGAGACAGAGAATAAGGAAGAACGGGAAGGGGGACAGGTTACGCTTACTAGAAATGGCTTGAAAGGTGGTTCAACTTTCCGAGCCAGAAGATCCTCCCAGTTTGTGTGTCTGAAGAAAGGATGAGCCTGTATTAAAAACATCAATCGAGTCATTAATTGGGCCAGAGTTTCAAAATAAAAAAACTCACATCAAGTTAGTATACATAACAGAGTCCACACTCAGAGAATCAATTTACAGAAAGTATATTAACTGGTTGTTAATCTCATTTGTTGTTTGTGGGAACTTGCTTGTGCACAAATTGGCTGCTTATTTATCTACATAATAACAGTGCAAAACACTTTAAAAGTAATTAATTGGCTGTGAATTATCTTGGGACATCCTGAGAGCGTGATACGGTGCTTATATAAATACAAGTCGTTTCTATTTATACTCAAGATAGTCTACGTACAAATATATATTTGGGTGGGTGTCACAAATGTTTAGAAACTGAAGCCGCACGGTGGCACAGTGAAGTTCCAGTTTGCTTTTCCTTGGAGTAGCAAGATGCAGACTGCCGCTTCCAATTCACCATATTAAGGGATTACCAGCTGTACCACCATGGGGAAGTGTGCAGCAGAGACCCGGTAGTTCCCAGAAGAAAAAAAAGATAGATAATAAATTTTATGGACTTTAAGCCTGGGGCGCTGCCACAACTCATCACCAGCTAATTACAAAAGCACCACTGACGGGTGTCTGGGAGAATTAACCTGTCTACCCTCTTGACTGGAGTATATTTCAGGGGTTAGCCCAAAAGAGGGGGAAAGCCAGTAAATGTGAAATACCAGGTTTTATTCCTACCCTGAGCTAAGTGGGGCCACTACAACTGGCATCAATGCCCCTAGGCTACGGAGGGAGGGAAGGAAGAGAGAAAAATCAGCTAGGCTTCCAACTCCGGCAACAATCAGAGGAATTGGAGACTCTCGAAGAGCTATCCAATTAGTCTCATTTCCATGCGCCTTCCCCACGTGGTCGATGGCGCCTCCCCAAAACAGCTACCTGTTAGTCCTATTCCCCTGGCCTTTCCCCCATACCATTTAAAAAATTTCTTTTCCAAATATTTATCCACCTCCATTTTAAAAGCTACTATGGATTCTGTTACCACCATTGCTTGTGGTGGGGCATTCCAGGTCTTAAGCTTGTCTACAAAGAATATTCTCCTAACCACTCTATGTTCTTTTTGTAATGATCTTACATTTATGCCTTCTAGTTACAGGAAACTCTCGTTTAAACGGCACCTAAATCCGGAATTCTCTATTAACCGGCAAAATTCATACTTCGAAAACAACACCTCAATAACCGGAAATGTTGCCGAGTCCAAGTCCCCCGCGGTGGCCGAGTTAGTCAGTGGGGGGTAGTTCTCCAAACTGCCACTAGTCGGCTTCTTGGCGCTGTCTGAAGTCCGAACACTTCAATAACAGGAGTCTGACTCTCCCGCGCTGCTGGTAGTCTCTTCCGATCCACTATTTTTCTGTGTTATGGATTACCCTCAACTGGCAGTACTGTACTTAATCAAGCATCATCCACCATTCATTTAACATAACATTCTGTAGGTGAGTACCCAATTACTGTATACTGCACATTTATTCATTTTTTTTATTTTTGTTTGTTAAACATAGCGTCAGTAGATAACCCTCTCCTTCATGTGGAATTTTTAATCAACCGGCACCATCCCGGTCCCGTCGGTTTGCACACACACACACACAGGGGCCGTTCTTCAGATTACGAACTAGTGAATGTTGCAGGCTGATCGCCCACAGGTGCATTACAGCCCAGCGTGCTGCTGTTATTCCCCTCCATGCATCTCCACTTTTCACCACACATAACTGGACAGCTATCGCAAGCGGGACGCAGGTTTGGTTTTCGCCCTGCCTAGCTGACACTAGCTGTACCACCTCAGTTACTGCTAACGTGGCAGACAAGGGCATTGAAACTGGGACATTTTGATCTGATGGCTTAATTATGCTAAGTAATACGGGAGAGCTTCCAAATAACCTTTTTTCAAGATTAAAATGAAAATTTTAAAAATAATCGACCAACGAGCCCCTCTTCTTTCCTCCCCACCTCACCATTTTTTGGTTACATTGTTTAAACAAATATTTCAGCAATGAATGTTCCTTAAAGGAATTAGCTGGAAATGGGCTCTATGCCCGACAGTAGGAGGGATACTTTTCAGACTGGGAGGCCGCTTTCGGATGCCTTCTTGATGGCATTAGCTGGCAAGTTCTCGGTGAACTAGCACACACAGGGAAACCACGTGTAGGGTTGCCATCAGCTCATTTGTCATTTGAGGGAGGCACCTCATTTCTTCACTTGGCATCTCAGGGGACCATCGAATGGATAGCCAAACTAGACATCCCATTGTAAGCTTTTCCCGTCATACAAAACAACTGTAGGAGGGAAACTGAATTAAGAGAGGGGTTAAAGTTGATTTGCATACCAAGTTCAAAATTTCACGAGAGTATAAAATGGTGGCCTAGATCACGGAAACAGCCAGAGTTAAGGATGGCGTAGCTGCTATTAATTCATCTGCTTCCAACTGGAGAAGCTTACCAGTTCCTTTAAGTCAGTTCTTGCCACAGGTCAAGCCATATTTGGCGAGTCAAGGGATGCCAGGATACAAGGAATCTGGTAACTGAACCAGAATTTTCAGATGCTGACTCACATTACAGTTAACGTAAGAAAACTACTAGGCGCTTGGTCTAAGCGTTAAACAAAGCTTTAATCAACTGTTTTACAACATGGAGGTCTAGTTGTGTCCTTCACTAGTTCCTGTTAAGAATGTCCTGCGCAAGCTGGGCCCGTGCCCGAGTATTTATACTCTCCCTGGACAGCGCCACCCGCAGGCCGCTCAGTATTATTTCATAAGTCTTTCATGAATGACTGATTCATGTCAAAGGTCTCTGCTGAAAACGTACCTGGACATCTGTCGCATCCCCAACTGCAGCTCCAAGGCGTGATGAAGCATTCCTTTTTAGCAGCTAAACACAAAACAGACAAATGACAAAAGCGCAGACTTTAATAATGTTTTAATCATTTGAAAACTAACGATTTTACACAGTTTGAGTTTCATTAGATAGCAGAGGCAGTACTACACATATTTAATAATTTGTTAGAACAAGGTGTAGTGCCAGAGGACTGGCAGATAGCTAACGTAATACCTATATTTAAGAAGGGGGAATCGAACATGTCCAGGGAACTATAGACCAGTCAGCTTAACATCGGTGGTAGGAAAATAATGGAATCCCTACTAAAGGAGAGAATAGAAGAACATCTAGAAACCAAAAACATAGTAATGAATAGTCAGCATGGATTTCAAAAGGGAAATTCTCGCTTGACCAACCGCATTGAATTTTTTGAAGAGGTAACAGAGAGTAGACAATGGTAATGCAGATGTAATTTATCTAGATTTTCAAAAGGCCTTCGATAAGGTACCTCATAACAGACTGATGAACAAGGTCAGAGAATGCGGAGTCAGGGGACAAGTAGCAATAGATAGCTGGCTGGCTTCAAGACAGAAAGCAGAGATGGGGTAAAAGGCAGCGGCAGAAGGTGGGTAGTGGTGTTCCACAAGGATCAGTGCTGGGACAACTGTTGTTCACAATTTATATTAACGATTTAGACTTTGGAATCAAAAACACAATTGCTAAATTTGCAGATGACACCAAATTGGGGGGGATAGTCAATACTGAGGAGGACTGTAACAAATTACAGGAGGACATTAATAAACTTGCAGAATGGGCATATAATTGGCAAATGAAGTTCAACACAGATAAATGTGAGGCATTACACTTTGGTAGGAAGAATAGGGAGGACACATTACTTGGAGTGAGTGTGTCTAGGTGGGGTAGAGGAACAAAGGGATCTTGGAGTACAAATACACAAATCATTAAAAGTTGCGACACAGGTTAGCAAGGCCATAAAAAAAGCAAACCAAGCACTAGGGTTAATTTCGAGAGGGATAGAATTGAAAAGTAGGGAAGTTATGCTAAACCTGTATCGAACCTTGGTTGGACTACACTTCTAGTACTGCCTACAGTTCTGGTCACCATGTTATAAAAAGGATATAGAGGCACTGGAGAGGGTGCAGAGAAGATTTACAAGGATGATACCAGAAATGCAAGGGTATACATATCAGGAAAGGATGAACAGGAAAAAAGACTGAGGGGTGACCTAACAGGTTTTGAAAATTATGAAAGGTTTTGATAGAGCGGATACAGAGAGAATGTTTCCACTTGTGGGGAAGAGCAAAACTAGAGGTCATCAATATAAGATAGTCACCAAGAACTCCAATAGGAAATTCAGAAGAAACTTCTTTACCCAGAGAGTGGTGAGAATGTGGAACTCTACCACAGGGAGTGGTTGAAGCAAAAAGTATAGATGCATTTAAGGGGAGACTGGACAAGCATACGAGGGAGAAGGGAATAGAGGGTTACGCTGATAGAGTTAGATGAGGAAAGAGGAGGCTCAAGTGGAGCATAAACGCCGGCATGGACTGGTTGGGCCGAATGGCATGTTTCTGTGCCGTCTATCCTATGTAATCAAAGAGGTGCAGTCCTGTTATCGAAGTTCCAGATTCATAAGAACAAAGAACATAAGAATTAGGAGCAGGAGTAGGCCATACGGCCCCTCGAGCCTGCTCTGCCATTCAATAAGATCATGGCTGATCATCGACCTCAACTCCACTTTCCCACCCAATCCCCCCATATCCCTTGATTCCCTTAGAGTCCAAAAATCTATCGATCTCAGCCTTGAATATACTCAACGATTCACCGTCCACAGCCCTTTGGGGTAGAGAATTCCAAGGATTCACAACCCTCAGTGAAGAAATTCCTTCTCATCTCAGTCTTAAATGGCCCACCCCTTACCGAGACTATATAGGCCCCCTAGCTCTAGACTCTCCAGCCAGGGGAAACAACCTCTCAGCATCTACCCTGTCAATCCCCCTCAGAATCTAATGTTTCAATGAGATCACCTCTCATTCTTCTAAACTCCAGAGAGTATAGGCCCAATCCACTCAATCTTTCAGTTTGTGACAAGTCACTTCAAGATTGCTGACATTACACTGAGCCTGGTGCTTCACCAGGGGCTGTGAACAAAACGTACTTCACCGTACTAGGTACCTCTACTGGATTATCTAGTTGGAAAAAGTCAAGTCAGTGCACCAGTCCAGCCCAGTTCAAGCTCCTACATTTACATCATTCACAAAGGCTTAATTTGCAAAGGCGCCACATCAGACCCTCTCTCAATTTGATGATTTTCTTTTAAAAGACATGTTTCAGTTCTACCCTCCGTTCACATCAAAAGAGCATCATTAACATCTCAAGGGCCACTTCATTTTTTTCCCTTGGTTGTAAGAGAGTAGGACAATGTTATGCATTTACAAATCGCTTGTGAAATTAGAAGCTCCAAGAATGAAGGAAGCTTTGTTAATAAGGTGGAAGCTTCGTTCAGTTGGTAGCACTGTCACTCCTGACTCAGAAGGCTGAAAGTTGCAGGCCATTTCAGGGCTTGACCTTATAATGTAGACATTTCAGTGGCGTACTGAAGGAGTGGCACACTTTTGGAGACGCTAAGAACACTCAATGATGGAGAGTCTGTCACTCCACTTACTCAATGCAGTGGAGAAAAAGTGCCTCACCTTCCAGCTGGGTCACTAGTCAGAAGGGATAGCAGTTTAAAGGGGATGAGGGAAAAGAAAAGTTAAGAAGCAATGGTATTTAAAAGCCTGCTAATTCTTAGGGAAATGGAACCAAGGTGGGTAAGTGGAGTTCAGCCATGATCCAACTGAATGGCGGAACAGGCTTGTGGGGCTGAATGGCCTCCTCCTCTTCCTATGAATGTTGGGACTAACAGACTTGTGGGGCTGAATGGCCTCCTCCTCTTCCTATGAATGTTGGGACAAACAGGCTTGTGGGGCTGAATGGCCTCCTCCTCTTCCTATGAATGTTGGGACTAACAGGCTTGTGGGGCTGAATGGCCTCCTCCTCTTCCTATGAATGTTGGGACTAACAGGCTTGTGGGGCTGAATGGCCTCCTCCTCTTCCTATGAATGTTGGGACTAACAGGCTTGTGGGGCTGAATGGCCTCCTCCTCTTCCTATGAATGTTGGGACAAACAGGCTTGTGGGGCTGAATCGCCTCCTCCTCTTCCTATGAATGTTGGGACTAACAGGCTTGTGGGGCTGAATGGCCACCTCCTCTTCCTATGAATGTTGGGACAAACAGGCTTGTGGGGCTGAATCGCCTCCTCCTCTTCCTATGAATGTTGGGACTAACAGGCTTGTGGGGCTGAATCGCCTCCTCATCTTCCTATGAATGTTGGGACTAACAGGCTTGTGGGGCTGAATGGCCACCTCCTCTTCCTATGAATGTTGGGACTAACAGGCTTGTGGGGCTGAATGGCCACCTCCTCTTCCTATGAATGTTGGGACTGAGTTCACAGTTTTGAAGTCCTATTTTACACACTGCTATTTCTTTTTACACAGCAACCATAGTAGCACTGACATAACACTCTAGACATGTGGTGACAAACAGCATCCAAGGGAATGAAAACTGCGGGGGGGGGAGAAATTTGGAGCATTTAGCTCTGCTCTTATAAACAATTTTATCTCATTAATTGGGTACTCTTGGGCTCAAATTCAGGAAACACTGGGAGATTCCAACCAGACTCCACAAGTCAAAAAAAACAAACTTCAGGAGACCATAGTTACCCCTAACACATTACAAGATGTACTGATTTGGCTCATTCTTCTACCCAACATTACACAGTTTTGGGGAAGACCATCTTAACTCATCAAGTCAGTTGTAAAGCCCAGACCTCATCAACCACTTTATTTGCATTACCCCTCAGTAACCATTTCTGCCAACAATTTATCCCATTTACAAGCCACCTTACAGTCGGAAGGAAATCAGATGGAATACCTTTTTAAGAAGATCTCTGGCTTCCTGCGTGAGGTAGGGTGGCAGATTGAGTTTACACTTCAGGATCTTGTCGATAGTCTTCTTCCTGTTCTCCCCGGTGAATGGAGGCTAAACAAAATTTAAGAAACACAAATCAACTCAAACCAGAATTTCAAAAAAAAATTCAGAAATTTTAAGTGTCAAGAATTTCTGATCAACAAGCAAAAAACTTAAGATAAAAGCTTTAGATATAAAAGTGCAAATTATTTGGTAGTGTATAAGCCCCCTCTCATGTTGTTAAAGCTACTAGTTTATTTATTTCTGTTCTCTACCCTCCCTCATCCTACAATTGTCCACCTCAAAGGAATGGAGAACCAATTTATGACCCATTCTGTCCTTTTTTTCAGTAAACTAGTAAGAGCCTTTCAAATGCACTAGTTGTGAAGTCACTTAAGATTCGCTCTGCCACCACTCCCCCCTCATTCAACTACCTGGCGTAGGCTTGAGTAACACACTGGAAACCACAGGAGTCAATTCTACTATTTTACAGCAAAAGTATTAAAAAGAATTCACCCAAATTCAACATTCTCAACTACAAATCCCTGCATTTCTCTAGCCCTATCTTACCTCTGCAACCTCTTCCATTCTCCTACACCAGCAAATGCCCTCTGCTCGTCCAACTCTGGGCTCCTAGGCATCCCTTACTCCAGGAACGGCCACTAATATGAAGTAAAACTTACCTGAACCTACTCCTGAATTTTGCCGGTTAACAGAGATTTCCGGTTATTTAGGTGCCAGTAAATCGAGAGTTTTCTATTGCAAAATTCCTCATGTTGCTAATTTTATCAAAGTATCAAAGAAAGTGGCTCAAGTACAAACAAAAATTTTATATTTTGTTCAAATTAGATGGGAGGCATTTTACCCAGAAGGTGTTTTCTCTGACATAAGCTTTTTATAGCTGGTCTGTTGGGAGATTCTTTCCATAGGTATATTTCAGTGACATTTATAATGGTTAGAACAAAACAATATTGCTCATCCAAGTCGACACGAATATTTGAAAGCAATTCATTGTGTGAAGTACTTTGGAACTTTTGAGACCGCTATATAAAATGCAAGAATCTAGTGTGTTTTAATATATCTTCAAGATCCACCTTAATTCAAAAAAATTCAAGGGGAAAATATTATCGATGCCACTCCCGAGTATTATCCAGTGACCCGTGCTTGTGAACGTCGGATGAGGACAAGGATGGGCTTGACTGCTAAGCCCCTCATGCCAAATAATCCTGCCAATATTCACTGCCCACAAAGAGGTACCAGAGTTTGTCGGTACTGTGGAACCTAACCCTAGCAAGAGTCAGCAACTTCTTGCAAAAAAGGGAAGAAAATGGGAGCGGGGGAGAAAAATACCATCTCAAAGCACTTGCAAGAGTGATCAGTATTCTGTTGTTTTTGAGTTCTAAAGCAGGAGGAATAACTAGAAAGCTTTCCATTGGCTCCCCAGAGGTTGAGAAATCGTGCTGGTTAAGGGATCTCGGATACAAACACCCCGAGAGCACAAAATCACAAAGGCAAGAGTAAACCTGATAACACAGCTCTCCGTTTATCAACATATACATCTGTTTTCTATGGCTTATCTTCTAAGAATTAAGTATAAAATAAAATGCAACTTCCCTGCCCATTTCAGGGGATATTGTTTCACTGACACTGTGGGGGCTGCAATTTGGGAGTGACGGGAGAAAATAAATTGGTTTCCATGTGTTACTAAGTCTTACAGTCCAAGGAAGCGAATTAAGCAGTTGATAATGAATCTTCCCTGGGTTTATAACCATCTCGCTCAGAGTAATTCATCTCCCTCACAGCTGGCCTCAGTAATTACTTCAGGCCAGCCACTATGCATTGTTTGTACAGAAATTTTTAGAAGACAAAATGGACAAAGCAAAAGGATGTTACTCATAATTCTCAACAATATTTTTTTGATGTGCTAGCTTTCTGTCTGAAGACACTGACTCTTGGCTGGGGTACAGGTCTATAAGGTTCCGGCTATAGCCATTCTTCACGTGAGCGTAAACAGCGAGTATCACCCGACTATTTACCTATGGAGGGCATCACAGCAAAACATGATCCCACTCTTACTGGATATCTACTTTCCACCAAGGAGTCACTGAAAACTCATCAAGACTGGGATCACTGGATGATTTTGTTCCTCCTTAGCCCAGGGAGCATGGAGGCCAATTGTAGCACACGACTTGCTGCCCCATCAAAATGCTCAAAGAGGAGAGTTGCAGGGATGCATAACATAGGCTACAAAATCTGCCAGATCAAAAGCCATGCTGTGATCAGGAATAGGACAAGACCTTAGAGATCACTTGGGGATAGGGTGAACACAACTGGATTTCTTATGATAGTTAATTCTCACTTCTATTAACCAACATCCTCTTTTCACTACCAATGATAATCTTGAATTTATGTCCCTTTCTCACCAATTCACTTATCTGCATGCCTCAAGGTACAAGTACAACTTTTTAAAGGACGCGATGTTCATTAACTATTGCTAATGTAACATTCTTTTCTTGAATTACAATGATCATAGTCAAAGCATGGGACATTAGCCCAGCCGACAAACGGCATTCTACTTCTGGCACCTAGTGTTATCAACCATTGCTCAGGCATGGCAGTGCATACACTCTGCGGGTCACATGTGGCCCATGAAGCCCAGGCAGCTATTTGTACTTCTCAGCTTTTTCCAGCATTTTCTGTTGTTATTTTGGATTTCCAGCATCTGCAGTATTTTGCTATCGTATTTGTACTTCTGTTGCTTACTTACTAGTTTTGCCTGTTTGAATTTCATAAGCTGGTAGGTTTGTAAAGAGTTGTTATTAGTCCCGTTGCCTCAGTGTTAAATAAACCCTAAGTCACAACACCAAATCCTAATAATATCAGCAACCCAAGATGCATGCTAGTGGGATCAGGGATTTAAACTCTATTGGAGTCTCTATGGCCTGGCTCGCTGTGCCACTCAAAGAAAGACTTGCATTTCTATTGCGCCTTTCATGAACTCAGGATGCCCCAAAGCACATTACAGCCAATGAAGTACTTTTGAAGTGTAGTCACTGTTGTAATGCAGGAACCCACCACCTTCCCCATTATGTTTCTAAGCACATTAGTGACATCTAATATCTCACTGATGGTGGGCATTTTGTCCAACTGAGGTCTTGTGGACAAATATTTCCTAGGGAGGTAAAGTAACCAAATTTCTCAACACATCACAGCACCATGGGCAGTCAACCCAATGGGTTCGAGTGACAACGATTTATAATCCTGCTGCCTTCCAAAATGGAGTGGGGCACTGTACACAGTGAAAGGGTCAAAAGCATGCAGTTTTTAAACTGTGCACCTACTGCTCCAGTCAGCATGTCATACATTAGAGCTCCTAAACTCCACCAGTCCACAGCACGATTGTGTCCACTTCTCATTAAAATTTCAGGTGCCCTGTGAGAAAAGGAAGATAACAGTGAGATCTCATTTCTCTTCAGCTATGTTCTATATGCCACAATGTTACATTGAAACGGGAGGAGGGGAAGCCATTCCTCTTGTACATTTTTCCATCAGAAGATGTAAATTATACTATTTTGAGGAAACCTAGGAGCTCCACTGCTACAAGGCTAGACTCTTATCTAGACGACTACAGTTGAATCCCAGTTTGACTTGAGATTCGAATCTGGGATTTCTTCTCAAGGAATGGTTCCCCTGAGGAGGTGGCGGGAGGGTGGTATAATGCAGCGGATCTTACGGCATCATTCAAGTGCATGTCAAAACGAGTTGATCAAGGAGTGGTGTTGGCCTTGCCAATATGGATGTGCACAGCCTGGACAATCCTAACTTTTTGCCAGAGGACAGTGTCAATGTGGGAGGAAAGATGGGGAATTACAAAAATAAAGGTAAAATAACACATTTCCAAATAGATAAGGAATTGGAAATATATTAATATGTAGATGTTATCTGTGGCATTAAAATGAAATCTCTGTTTTACTCAGTTTTAAGTAGTCCTTCAGATCAGAAAGAATTTGGATTTATTTTACACTTTATTATGTGTCTCAAATGTCCCAAAGCACTTCATGTATAATGAATTACTTCAAACTGAAGTCACATTTATGTGAACAGCAGATATTTTACACTCAGCAATGAGATAAATGACCAGTTAATGTATCCCTGAAGGTTGACGGTAGAATGTCTGTCAGGCTAACAGGGTGTTGCCACGGGATTTTTTTGACCTGGCAAAAGAGGCAGGTTTAGGGTCTCGTCCAGAGGATGTCACCAAGAATGATTGAATTATGCTAATATCTTCAATGAGACGCACAACCTTTAAAAACCGAAAAGACACAGGATAGCCCATCGCTTTGGAATTCCAATGAGCTGCAGTGTGGACTGCTTAAGATGTGACATCTTGCCTGCAATTCGCCATGAATATGTTCTCAATCTCAGCCTTGCAATTGAGAAAAGCCACCAAGTGGCCATTCTCTCTTGCACAGACTCTCTGCAGCCAGGTAAATCATGGTGGATGGGGTACTGGGGAGAGAGACACATCAAGGTCTCCAGCCAGTCATCCTAGGAAACATTAAAGATACAGGAAACTTTGTGCTATCCGGAGGTGAACCATCCGGCAAACTGGAGCCACCGGCAAAAATCAGGAGCTGTTTATTCTTTTTGTTTGTTTTCTTAGCTTTTTTATCCCCCCACAGTCAAGCAGTGCAAGGTCTGTAGCTATAGCAACAGCTTTAGCTACAGAAGTTTGCAGCCACACCCAAGTGTTTAGAAGCTGTTGCTAAGCAACAGTGTTTGTTGTCGGATACGGAGATAAGAATCTCCATATCTTTCAACATTAACTCTGGAGTGTACGGCAGTAGCTCGGTCCCGTCGGTGCCGGATAGCACAAAGTTTCCTGTAAATGGAAAAATGGGGCAAATTCAAAGAAGTTACTAAATAAGCTCAAATGGACTCTCTTTAATTTAGTTTCTTTATAATCCAATGGCAGATATAGTTATCAGGAATAAAGGATTTAAATTCCCAATACATTTATAGCACTCTCTATAGTCACTACATTTCCAAGCAACACTTTTGTTTTTAAAGGACTCACATGTACTCTATTGTGCCACAGAATGTGTGGGTCACTGCACCATCGTGAATAGATTCTTTACATAATCCAAAATCGGTTAGTTTAACATGCCCTGAAACAAAAAGCAAAA
Organism: Somniosus microcephalus; assembly: GCF_052327205.1. NCBI lineage: Eukaryota > Metazoa > Chordata > Chondrichthyes > Squaliformes > Somniosidae > Somniosus > Somniosus microcephalus. The sequence continues at coordinate 51,650,739 of NC_141008.1, forward strand.
CATAAGGTGATCACAGTGCATACAGGAGGAGGAATCCGCGAAGGATTACAAGGCAGCAATTTGGCCACAGGGTTCAAATAATTCAAGGGACACGAGACATCCAGTTGGTCTCAGTTAGGTTGCTAATTTGCACCAAATTCTAGGCAGTTTAGTGCTATAGACCAATAACCAATGTCATCTGAACCCATAACCTGAATTACAACACTTTGTAATCTCTCCCCAGAATTAGTTATTTATAATTTCTGCTCACTGTTACTCTTGAACGTACTGACTCATGTTGGGATACAGTTCCATGGAAGCCAAGTGGCCATTATTCACGTAATCCAATCTGGCAAATGTCATCAGACAACCAAGGCTTCTTCGGCAGCACCTCCCAAACCTGCGACTTCCACCACCTAGAAGGACAAGGGCAGCAGGCGCATGGGAACACCATCATCTCCCAATTTCCCCTCCAAGTCACACACCATCCTGACTTGGAAATATATCGCTGTTCCTTCATTGTCGCTGGGTCAAAATCTTGGAACTCTCTACCTAACAGCATTGTGGGAGTACCTTCACCTCACGGACTGCAGCAGTTCAAGAAACCAGCTTCTCGAGGGTAATTAGGGATGGGCAATAAATGCTGGCCTTGCCATCGACGCCCACATCCCATGAACAAAAAAAAACTGCTCAGAGGGCATCACAACGGAGCCCAATCATGCACTCATTTGACATGCATGCACCCACACTTTCCAGCAAGGGTCATGGATCCCCAACAGAAGCAAACCCCTGGCTGATTCTTTCAGGTGTCCTGTGACCAAACGTAGCACTTCACCTCTGATCAGCCAACAGAGTCCTGGTTTGCATGGGTTAGTGCAGTTGCCCATTAGGGGAAGTTAGGAGAAGGTATAAGACTTGGTTTTAACTTTTAGGGGCTCTTATTCTGTTTCTTCAAGTTGGTTAACAATTGTGCTTTTAATCATTTAAATTTTGAAAAGAATTTTCAGTCGATCAGGACATATTATACGAGGATGCGAAATACAGTGGAAAAAAAATCACGAAACTTTAGCAGCACAACAAAACTATACATAAACTGGATTATGTTAAATAGGATCCCCAAAACAGAAGAGAATACACAAATTTAAAAATATATGCTACCAGATCTCTAGTGGCATTCCTTCCAGTGAGCAAAATGATACACTTTTATAAAGGAAGCATTACACCATATAAATGCGCAATGTATTTATGGCCACAAATTCAAATTATTAAGGAAACAGGCTCAGGACAGAATTTAATTGTTAGGTCAGAGAACTTTGGAGATGGAATTGCGTTAGTCAGTTTCAGGTTTCAAATCAGAAGTAGCCAGCATGTTAATATTGATTTGCATCTAACAAAACGTGACGTCGGCAATGTGACCGGTAAACACACACGTTTACCGTTTTTTATTATACTAACAAGTGGACCTACAGTGGCCTTGCTTGAAGCGAGCTGCGGGATTTATTCTTTGTCAGCTTCATGTTGCTGCTTCTCTCTTCTGGTTCTGTCAATTTTGCTCCTCTAATTTTTTTCCTCCTCTTTCTCACTTCTTTAATAGTTTATTCTCTGCCCGGTCTTGCCTTATTGTCTTCTTTTCTCCGTGGGAGGTGTACAGAGTGCTCAGGGGAAGGAACTGCCAGGCCATTCTTTTCAGGCCACAGGTGGTGGCTGAAGGGCAGGGGAAGAGGCCCCATTTTTGGGTGGCCGTCAGGAGAGGGTTCCGGCCAGGTTTCCAGCCCGGAAGTGCCCTTGGGGATGCAGGTGGCAGGAGGGACAGCGCCCAGAGTTGGTGGATGTGGTGTTCCAGTTTAAGGATGTAGCAAAGACAAGAGTCAATTGCGCCAGGGGAAGACAACCAACGTAAAGGAGGTAGCACTGTGGAGAACGCTACAGTGTCACCTACCTTGGAGATGCAAACCACGGGAGCTGGGAGGACTGAAAGGTAAGTGAAACTTAGGTAAATGGGAAACTTAATTTCAACTTAAACTGATACACAAGTCTGACTGAAATAGAGTGATGTAACCTTCCTGCGACCAGAGAAAGTGCACACTATATAAAACCATAGAAGTTTACAATAAATAAGTTATACAGTCCAACGTTTCTATACCTATTTGCTAGAACAATCCAAAACTAACCCCAATCTCATTCCACTGCCCTGTATCTTCATTTGACTCAAATATTTATCCCATTTTCCCTTAAAAGATACAATGGTCACTGTCTTAACCACTCCTAGAAAAGCATTTCATGCTCTAAGAACCAACTGTAAAATTTTTTTTTTTTTTTTTTTTTTTTTTTTTTTTTAAATTGCCCTAAATTCTCTCCTCACTCTTAAGTTGATGGCCCTCCTCACTAACTCCCAACCAGAGGAAATAGTCTTTCCCTATTCACCATCAAAATCCTTCAGAATTTTTTTAAACCTCTATTAAATCTCCACAGCCTTTTCTGCTCCAATGGAAATAGCCCTATCATCTCAAGTCTCTTCTCATAGTTTCACATCCCCTGACATTGCCCTGGTGAATCTAATATATAATAGATGGAGTGCGCATGGGGGGAGAAGAGGTGGTCAGCGGACAACCAGAAAAACTCAATACTACTGTTCTACTACACTCACCTGCAGAACAGACTCCTAACGCTTCAGGTGTCACATGATGTGGGTCCACTATTTGCACAAATATTGATTTATACCCAGTGCCCAAAAGCTAGCCTCTTGCAGACACCACTGTGCAAAGTGATCAGTGAAGCACAAACAGAAGTAAATATCAAATTCATAGCGTAGCTAGCTCCTGAGTCGAGTTATACCCGAGCAGCGCCCTACAATCCTGGAGCAGATTTTCAAATGCAAATCTTTTGTAAAAGTGACAAGTATTGATCTTCACAACACAACACTCCCTTCACTGTAAATCTCCCACCTGGCACACGACACAACACTCCCTTCACTGTAAATCTCCCACCTGGCACACAACCTTGTACGTGGAGTATGCATACCAAGCCTAGTACAAGAGATGCAGTTCAGACGGCTGGGGGGGGGGGGGGGGGGGGGGGGTGCAATCAATTTACGTTTGACATTACGCTGCACCTGCACAAGTGGGAAGCTGCACTCGCATCACAGTGGAGTAAAGAGTCAGCAGAGCTCCATGCCTGCGCACACATACTTTCCTACTAATTGTCCAGTCAGCATTCTTTAACTGAAGCAGTTTAAACCGAGGCACACACAGCAGGCTATTTCAGTTTCAAAGACTTTTTTGTAAAAGTTCAATTTTAAAAAAGGCAGACCGTGTGTCAGTGGCAGGTGCAAGTGAAAAAAATTCTTGGAGAAAGTCTCGCTTATACTAGCCTCTACTGACAAGCTTTATATTCCACTTTTGGCATTGGGACACTGAAAATCTTGCAGCAGCATAAATAAAACACAAGCCTAAGGAATACAGAAAGTCAATTACCTCTTAAGGTCGACTTCTGCAATTATGCATTGCACATACCTATTTGATACTAATAGGTCCTCAATGGAGGTTGGGCACTGCTTAAAGTTAATGCATAAATAGAAGAAATCTCCAAACTGTGCATTCTTGGCGTTACAGAAGGTCTTGACACCACCACCGGTCACACACCACGACCCAGATAAGTAGATAGCCAAGTGATCTGCACTCAAGACATTGCTGACCCCAAAATGAACATTGGGAAAGAGCTGCTTGCTGAGTTTTGCTTTCTCCTGGGCAACTGAGGCCATGCAGTCAATCACAAACAAATCTGCATTCTATTCACTGTGTGCTGCATTGCTATTAGAATTTCAGTAAAACTCATACAATTTTCCTACGAAATCCACCTGTACAGTGAAAAACCATTCAGTTTAGGATCCCCCTGTGGTCCAGCTGGTGAAGACAGTGAGTAGCTAAGCCACAGAGAAGGTTGTAGGTCTAAACAATGGCCTGTCCAGAGTTAGTTTATCTCTGCTGCGGCAGCAGCAGCCGCCTCAATGTCTCTGCGTTTGATTGGGATAGAAAGGGAGAAAATACAACTGCCAGGTCCCCACTCCTGATGGCCATCATTTGAGTCACTGAATAGCAAAGGACAGGATAGAGCTAGGAAGTGATGCACCCAGTATTTGAATTGCCAGAAAACTCTACCTAAACTCACACATGGAGGGATCCCATGGGCGAGGTGCCAGAGGGGGCGACTTGTGGAACCACACCCTAGAAGAGGATGACAGATTTTGATCCTTCCAAACAAGTCTGGTGACAACACTGGTGTAACATAGTACGCAGAGTTCCAAATGTACCACTCTACCAGCGGGTCTTCCATTATTCAACATTTACATCGTTTTGTCTAGTACTGATTACAAGAGCAGAAGTGTACCAAACCAGAAGATACAACTTTACAGGAATGTGAAAGACTTTGAGAATTAAAATGTTATTGCAATTTCTAAAGGTTTAGAACTATTAGATTAAAATGTTAAGTATGCTGGAATCCTTCCTTAATGCATCCAGTTGAGAGAAAACCAAAGTAAGCTGCGTTTTAAAACAACTTTAAATGCAGTGACGGAACTCTATTAAATGAATACAGTAAATTGGTTCTTGGTAAAGCTTTGATCTTAGTAATTTGCTTAACAAATTTATGTGAAAGTAGATTTAACCAATTCCTAGAAAATATAGCACAATCTCATTATGAAAGATAAACAAGTGCCCAAAATTTGACTTGAAGCACAGCCTACATCAAAAGAATAACATTTTTCAAGAGCCCACAGTTGTGCTTAGCTTGTTGGGCTCATCAAAATGCTGAGTTTCCATTTACCTTGATGATTGAGCATGATGTTTTCTGGCTTTAAGTCTCGGTAGATAATACCCTTCTGATGCAAGTGCCCCAAAGCCATTGAGATCTCCGCTAAATAAAAACTGAATGAGAAAAGAAAGCATTAGCATTTTTAATAGTTTATCTGAAAGCAAACTATTTTAGAAAAGGAGGGAAGTTACAACAGTTTTTTCTTTGAAATGGTATAATCATACCTTTTAATGGCTTAACCTGGCAATGGATATCTTTTAGATTCAAAATAACTATTGTCATTTTAGCTTTTACATTGCAACAAAGCGAGTAGCTGATATTTTACAATCCCAATAAAATGACCAGATTTTCAGACATCTGTCCAGCTTAGATCGAAAGGGGTCACAATTTTGAAGGTCTTCACCCCTAAACATCTGCTCTATTGTCGGCAGTAGCAGACCTACCAAGGTCACGTAGTCATCTCAATTAAAAATGCAAGATATTTTAATGTACATCACTAAGAAATAAACAGGGCCATTGGGTGATACACAAGCGGCGTGTTGGATCTCTGACTTTCCCTTCCCAAAAAGGTCATGAGGCACACCTTCACATTTCAATAATTTGCTCACAAATGCAACCCTTGCCCTTGTGCTTGTGCTTTGCTGGCTGTGCTCAATGAATTGCAGGTTATTTAGTGCATTCCTTGCATTTTTAAATTCAAGGCATCCATTTCCTCCTTTCCCCACAAATCACCCATAATTTGCTCCAATGCTATTCCGTGACTAGTTCTGGTAGGAAGCATATGTGAATGGCCCAGGATGACTCTTCCCTTCTAGACGAGGAAGCAATGGCACAGCTGAGATCCTGCAGGTGCAACCACTCCAGAGCACAGCACATAGGTAATTTCAACAATCTCTTCTTGCCAGATTTTTGATGCATTTTCTGTTACAAATTAGCAGTTCTTTTTCCTCTCATTATACTTCGATCAGTTTTTTAAAAAAAATTCTAAGTGAGAAATACCAAGAAACTTATGTTCCCAAGTAAACAGTAACAATCTGTCCCATTGTCGTAACTCCTGTTAAGACAATGGGACAAAGTGTTACTGTTTACCAGGGAACTTGAAGGTACTATCTCTCACGAGTTTTGACTTAGTAGCATTAGACTGCCAGTTCTGCAATTTAAGCTGCCATCAATTCTGAGTGTGTCTCGGAGGGGGGGGCGGGGTTTGTTCGAGAGCAATTTCCCCATCTATGGGCCTCAGCTCACTAGTGTACTCACTAGTTACTAGACGCGAGTGTATTCATGCAGCTAAGGGAGGTGGTGGTCAGAAACAAGGAAAGAGAACATACACCAAGCAGAGGCCGGTCAACATCTTACAGGGATTAACTGCAGCCACATTAACAGTCGGATACAAATGGCGCTAGCAGGGGAGTTGGCCGTTTGCTTTGTCATTTTGACTAATTAAATAAGTTGTTCCCTGGAGTGGAGTCACAAAGCTGAACCAGTCTCAAACCTGGTTTAGAAATTGAGCCAGACTAGAGTCCGCCCCACACTATGCCAATCCAAGTCCTGCACAAACTCAACTGCACCTGGCTGGGAACATTCCCTTTCAACATACCCTGTTCCACACATCAGCTATGGACTGAGGTTTAGGTCCTTATTTGCTTTACTCATTTCCCAATCTGAACCCAGCAAATGGGGAGGCTGCAGCAAAGGTCGGGGGGGGGGGGGGGAGGGGGAGGAGGGAGAGAGAAAAAAAAATCAAATGCGAGAGTCAGGCCTGGTGACGAGCTGCACTGGGCGTTGGGAGCAGCCTTGGGTTAGACTGGAACCGCTGTTTTGGTTACAGAAGTAAGGACAAAGAGGATTATAATACAAAAATCAAGGAAGTTTATTCAGATTGTCAACCCCATCTCAAAAATGTAGGTAAAAAAGCTCTACGCCCAAATACAGCAGACTTTCCTTAATCACAGTGGAGTCCTACCTGAGTTGCCTACCCAATGAACTAGCTGAGCCAAGAGCTCGCTCTTAATCAGGCAAGTGCCATTTGAGCAAAAACTTATTTTTTGCGATTTTCTTTTTACATAGAATTAGAGGTTTTTGTTAGGTAAGTGTTTGGAGCTACGATGGGTAAATGGAATTGAGGTACAGATCAGCCATGATCTAATCGAAAGGCTCGAGGAACTGAATGGCCTATTCCTGTTCCAAGCAGAGAAATAGACCATTCGGTCCAAATTGGTCTATGCCGGTGTTTGCACTCCACACAAGCCTCCTCCCACTCCAATGACCTCTTCCCACCCTGCCCCCCAATCTTTTTATTCCCTTCTCTTTCATGTTTGCATCAAGCCTCCCCTTAAATGCATCAATGCTATCTGCTCCAACCACTCCATGTGGCAGTCAGTTCCAAATTCTTAAATTTTGAGTGATTTTAAAAATTCAAAATGGCAATCATTAAGTGTACAAGTGTAAAAAAAACAAACAAAACCTTACAACAGCCTGAAGATATCTCAAACAATGTTCCCTTTAAGTTGTGCGGCTGTGAAGCGCTCCAGGGGTCCGGCACAGCCGGTGAGCTGGCTTTTAAATTGGAAAAACTGCGCATGCGCGAGCTTTTGCATGGGCTGTGCAGCCCGTTAAAAGGGGCTGCGTGGCCCAAAGTTTTTTTTTTTTTACTGGGAACATTGGTCTCAAAGTGTTTCAATTTTTTGCTAGGCAAAGTGGGTTAAATTACTGGAGACCAACACCATGATCCAACAGCGAAACGCTTTACTTTTCAGACGCGTTTTGTTTTGGCGATGCTTTCAACTGGTGGATTTAGTCAAACTTGAAATCAATCTCCATAACCACAAAAGTGCAATGCAAATCTCACACCCACCAGATTCAACCATTGCAACTTCACATCTGCAGCCTTTTCTCGTGCAGAACTGACTCATGAGGGCTTCCACTTCCTACAGTCGACAGCTCCGTTTACACAAGCAGCCTCCGATCCGAATCATCAGCTGGGCCCCCATTGAGAAAACAACTGAACCAAGTCTTCCCAATCAGTCAGTCAGATTGAAAAGGAAGCTGGGCTCACTTCCAATTGACACCTCACTGAAACGCTTTACTTCAAATGTGTTTTGCTTGGAAATCAGATTAACTGCAGACCACATCCTTCATGGGTTTATCACCAGTAAAGGCAGTAGTCGTGTCAAATGTCCAAATTGAATCCAGATGCAGACAGTTCACTCATCTATGGACTCCCCCACAGGATGTTTCCACTTGTGAGGGAGTCCAAAACTAGGGGGTCATAAATATAAGACAGTCACTAATAAATCTACTGGGGAATTCAGGAGAAACTTCTTTACCCAAAGAGTGGTTAGAATGTGGAACTCGCAACCACAGGGAGTAGTCAAGGCGAATAGCATAGATGCATTTAAGGAGAAGCTAGATAAATACATGAGGGGGGGCAGGAATAGGATATGGTGATAGTGTGAGAGGAAGTAGGGTGGGAGAAGGCTTGTGGAGCATAAACACCGGCACAGACCAGTTGGGCCGAATGGCCTGTTTCTACACTATGTAATTCTAGTGTAGACAATGCTCTACTTACCAAGCGGTGTCTTCCATAAAGATTCCTTCCCTTTCCAGCTGCATAAAGAGCTCTCCACCTGCAATGGCATAACCAATGAGTGTGAGAGAAAGTAACCAACACGAGCACAGTACCAAAAAAAGGCTGGGGGAACACTTTGCAGTTTGATAATTGTAAAAGAAAACCAGTGACAATGAAAAACTGTCGAGTCAAATTTATTTAGAATCAAGATGCCTTTATTCAACAAAGTAAAGGCACAGCTCACATCCCATCAACTGGTACTACACTCTTAAAATGAAGATTTTAAAACTGCCTCTCCCCCAAGATCCCCAATAGTTCACCGAGTAAATGCACCATTTAGCATGAAACTGTGCCAAACAGATGAGGAAGGTCCCAGGTTCAAAGCCCACTGTGTTGAGTAGGCTAATCTCGGCCATGGCGGCACTACAAGCGGCTTAAGCTGGGCTGGGGATGGAAAGGAGGAGAAAGAAATTCAGCCAGGGCATTAATATTTCACCTCATAAAATTACCATCTTTCAGTGCACTGATATTATAAGAAATATCATGGGGAGATCGATCCACTTAACCTTACTTGAGAAGTGGGGCTAAGAACAGGGATGAGAAAAGGCCATTTAGCTCACAGCTCATCCTTCCAATACATTAATCCTCCCACTTGAATTGTCTTTTTTATGTCGGACTCTCAATATGCTGAGATAGATACATTCCACCCCAAATCTGAACAAGAAATCCACAACTCCACTACAGGATGTAAAACAAGCTACACATGCAACAATGCTTCTGAGAGTCTATTCCAATCAAATTATCGACATGTCTTTCAACTGTTTAATCAACATCACAAACAGATTATCCGCTCATTGTCACATTGCTGTTTGTGGAAGCTTGCTGTGCGCAAATTGGCTGCTGCGTTTCCTACATTACAACAGTGACTACACTTCAAAAGTGCTTCATTGGCTGTAAAGCGTTTTGGGATGTCCCGAGGTCGTGAAAGGCGCTATAGAAATGCAAGTCTTTCTTTAAAGCAGCCCCAGCAATAATCTATCACTGCCACTGGTGCAAAATTCTCTGTGCAACAGGGATTGGCATATTTTGGCATACCATTGCTAATCAAATGCTAATGCTCACAATATTAGCTCCTGATGATGTTCTATATTCAGTAGCAGAACTTAAGATTTACTTCACTAGCTACTCAATAGAGAACATCGAGATTTACATCACTGGCTATCAGCAGGAGTTAGCGTTTAACATGAAAAGCTACTTAAATAGGAGACAGTGCAGCTTTAGTTTTACAGAGCCCCACTGTGAAAGATCAACAAAGAGATACTGTCTCTTAAAACACATACTTGAAATTCCAGTACATCAAAAACAATTCTGTTGTGTCAGAATTGGATTATACACAGAAATATATAGAAGTTGCAATACGGAAACAGGCCATTTGGCCCAACCAGTCCTTGGCTGTTTTCCTACACACAAGCAAACAGATCTAATCACATTTACCCACCTTGTTCCCATATCCCTTCAACCCCTTTGCCTTCATCTACCTATCCAATCTAATTTTGAATGTTGAAGTTTCTGCCTCAATCATTAACCCTCAAAGTGAATTCTATAGCCTCACAACTGTGTAAAGCCATTTCTCCTGCTTTCTGTTCTAAATCTCTTACATTTAATCTCGTGCCTATGTCCCTTCTTTCTTGACTCCCCTCAAACTACTAGAAACAGTTTGCTTCTATCTACCCAGTCCCATCCTTTCATAATTTTAAGCACTTCTATCATTTCGGTCTGTAATCTGCATTATTCTAACAAAAAACTCATTTTTTGAGCCTTTCTTCATATTTGTATCTCCTCATACAAGGCAGCATCCTAATAAATCTGCATTCTACCCTCCCTAAACCTTAAAACCCACCTCTTTGGCCAAGCTTTTAGTCACTACTTCCAATATCTCCTTCATTGGCTTGGTGGCTTTTGTCCAATTATACTTCTGTGAAGCACCTTTAGATGTTTTTTCCTGCATTAAAAGGTGCTATATAAATGCAAGTTGTTATTATTGTAAAGCCTCAACATCAATGCTCCTGCAATTTCTTTTTGGGTGCATGGCCCATTCACAAATTCGCACATGCGCAAACTTTATCAGAAAAGCTGGTCCCGGGCTGCATGGGACCAGCAGAGCACTGCACAGCTTATAGGGAACGTTGCTCAGCATCCTTCCTACAGTGTGGAGCACACTATTGCACAGTACTGAGGTGTTATGAAGGTTTTATACAGGCTCATCATTAGCTCTTGGCTTTTATATCCTATACCTCTTCTGATAAAACCTAGAATTCCATTAGCTTTCTTAAGCAGGCTCATCAACCGGAGGTGCTGCCTTTAATGTCCTGTGAACTTCTACGCCCAATTCCCTCTGCTCTTCCACAGCGCCGAGCCTACTTCCATTTAGAGTATAATTACTGCTTTTGTTTTTAACTGGAATACATCAACTCACACTTATTGACGCTGAATTCCATCTGCCAATTTTTTAGCTCAATCCCCCATCTGATCAATCTCCTATTGCAGCATCATTTGGTTTTTCTTAAGAATCAACTATACGTGCTATTTTGGTATCATCTGCAAATTTCAGCAGCACTCGCTCTGGGCTTGTGTCTACATCATTGATATACACAGCGAACAGGCGTGGCCACAGAACTGAATCTTGTAGGATACCGCTACCCACTTCCAATTTTTGAAAAACTATCCTCAACTTCTACTGTTTTCTCCTTGCTAACCGATTTTTAATTCAGTTTGCTATCCTCGCCCAATTTCATATCCTTTAATCTTGTGCTTGTCAAAGGCTTTCCTAAGATTCTGTACACTACATCTACTGCATTTCTCCATCTACCATGTCTGTTACCGACAGTTGGATCTTTAACCTAGTCATATTGTGGTCATTACTCCCAAGGTGCTCAACCGCCTGATCTATTTGATTACTTATAATTAGATAAAAAGTAACACCTCTACCCTTGTAGGGCTACCAAGATATTGCTTGAGAAAGGAGTCTTGTACACATTTTAGGAATTCAATTTCCTTTTCTCCATTTACTCCCCCTGCATCACAATCGATGTGGACAATTTAAAGGTCCCAGAACAATTTTCTTATTCCTACTCAGCTCTTTGACTGCAGATTTCCTCTTCCATATCTTTCCCACATTTTGGAGGCCTATAATACACCCGTACTAATGTAATGAGGCCTTTTTTCTCTTGGAGCTCCAACCATACACTCATTGTCTGTACCCCTTCCTCGTCTACCTCAACCCCCTCAACAACATGTTTTACCAATATTGCTGCTCCCTGCCTCCTTTCTTATTTTTTTCTATCTTTCCTAAATATATCTTAATGTGTTTATTTTAAAACAGGATTCAAAGAGGTGGCCACTGAAAATAGCCTGTTTTTTAAAAAATATCTCTAGATATTTTTCAGAAGCAAAGAGCAACTCAATTATGACTAACAAAGTCCTTAAAAATTCTCTGGCGACCAATGCAGTGGTGCAATACATCGGATCACTAATGCAGAGTTGCAGTGCAGTGAAGGTTACAGGCAATGTTTCCTCCAATTTGTTTTTGGGTGCACGGTCCCCTTTAACGGGTTGCGAGGCCCATTCAAGTTTCCGCGCATGCAAGGTTTTCCATTTAAAAGCCGGTGAGCGGCCTGCATGGGACCTCCAGAGCGGTGCGTGGCCGCACAGCTCAATGGGAACATTGGTTACAGGTGTGATCCATCAATCTAAAAGCCTGCTGTTGAGGAGAAAAGCCGCAGGGGAGACTTTTGCCAGTGCGCGCTTCTTAGCAGCTTGCGCAGAGTGACATTTGTACGGTCCTGGGAGCAAGCCATCCATCTGTTTCCAGGCTTGGGAGGATAATAAGTGATTAATACCCTCACTAAAAAAAAAAATGTTCTGGTACTGACCACTGAGATACTCAAGGATGAGGTAGAGTTTGCCCCCAGTCTGGAAAGCATACATCAAGTCCACAATGAATGGATGCTTCACGTCCTCCAAGATACTGCGCTCTGCTTTAGTATGGGCCGTGTCCTTTGCGTTACGAACAATCATTGCCTGTCAAAGCATAATAAAAATTACTTGCTGCCACAGACTGCATGACTACTTAATACTGTTCAATTCAAATCACTGCCCTGGAAAGGGGACTGGATGTATAATTGATTGGATCACAGCAGCTTCCGATCAGGGTTTAAATCCTGGGTTTAAATCCAGCCAAATTTGACAAGATTAAAGTCTCCCCTCTGCCAGCTGGAAGGTTTTAAGTTAAATGTGTCTGGACAGTCTCAATTCAGTTGCTAATAAATTGACAGCAAAAAGCTGTCCAATAAATTGCAGTGCCAGTCAGAGAAGTCATAAGGTAACTGCCATGGCATGTGGAAATGAGTGACTGGCACAGTAGGGGCACTTTTTTATTTTGAGGTTGGGATTAGGCCACAGTGTTTCAGCGGCGTACAAGCAGTTTCATGCTGCACACAGCCTGTACAGTACTTGCTGCTGTCGGTACAGAAAGCAGAAAAATTGCTTTGTTTTCCAGCACTGGAATCCATCACCGACTAGCGTAAAATTCAGATCACTTCAATGCAGTAAAAAAAATGAAAATCCCAGAGTTTGGGGGGGGGGGGGGGGGGGGTGGGGGGGTGAAATAGATATCGCAGGGCAAGTCACCCCACAGCATCTGTCCACAAAGATTAGTGTGCAGTGTAAACCTCAGGAAAAAGGAAACAAAAACAAATGAAAAATATCAAGTTCAACACGGCAATGAGGATAGAATCCATTTATTTACATTCTTCTGTGTTCTTCTCAGCAGGACCAGTCAATTCCAGCCCTCTCCATAAATGTCACCAGTGTGCACCATAACTGACAGGCAAGAGTGCCACGCTTAAAGTAAGCCAGTATAACAGAGCTTCCCTCTTGCGAGGGAGCATGCTCAAGCTCCCCCAACAGTGTAGTGGTTAAGTGCACGAATCAGTTTGCTGAACCAAACAGATCGGTAAAATACTACATTTGATCCCTGATCTGCACTAAATTAGCTGAGCGCAGCCAGCGCGTATACAGAGTTCCTGGACTACAAAAGGGGCAAACAAACAGGCCAGGGCTCCTGCTCGTGATTGCTGTACAGCAGCCCTTGCTGAAAAGTGCACGTGTCTAGACAATGGGCGAGGAGAGGATCAGGCTTAGCAGCGACATGCCCCATGACCTAATGCTCTCTGTCAAGCCTCACAAATGATGAATTACTTAGATGAAGTACTGAAATACGACCAGTAACTGTGAAACCCAAACCCAGTTTGTCAGCAGTTTTAAGGTAGATGGGGAGAAAAATGTGGAAGTAACATTTAAAAAAAAAAAATTATTTATAAAAAGGACAACTATTTTTTTTCCACATGGCACTTTCATCTCCAGGATGCTGCTATCATAGGAACAGAAGTAGACCATTCAGCCCCTCGTGCCTACTCCACCATGGCTGATCTATACCTCAACTTCATTTAGTTGCCTACGCTCCATATTCCTTGATACTCTTACCTAATAAAAATGTCAACTATCCTTTGTGTGGAAAAAGTGCTTCTTGATTTAATTCCTGACTAGCCTAGCTTTAATATGAAGATTGTGCCCTTCCCCCACCAGAGGAATGAGCTTCTCTATCTACTCGATCGAATCCTTTTTTAAAATAATTTTAAGCATCTCAATTAGATCACCCTTCAACCTTCTGAACTCAAGGGAATGCAAGCCAAGTTTACGCAACCTGTCCTCATAACAGAACCCTTTAAGCCCTGGTTTCAATCTGGTGAATCTGCGCTATAACCCCGTGCCCCGCCCCAACGTCCTTCCTAAGGTGTGGTGCCCAAAACTGAATGCAGTATGACTCTCCTTTGTATTTTAGTCCCCGTGAGATACAGGCCAACATCCCATTAGCCTATCTGATTATTTTTTTGTACCTGCACACCAGCTATTAGTGATTTGTATCACTACCTGGACCCCCAAATCTTTCTGCTCTTCCAAAGTTCTTAGTCTCTCACCATTTAGAAAATATTCCAATTCGTCCTTCTTGGATCCAAATTAGATTATCTCTCACATTCTCTCTCTTTCTCCCCCCCCCCCCCCCCCACACACACACACAATGAACTCCATCTGTCACGATCTGGGCCACTCACTTAATCTGTCTATGTCCTTTAAGAACTTCTTGCTTCCCATCTACACCAACTTACTGTGCCTAGCAACAGAGCTATTTAAACTGGCAGATTCTAATGTTAGATTCAAAAAGGCCATTTCTCATCCACAAAGCAGAAGCAGCTAGTACAGCAGATTTTCCTCTTTGGGTGACTCTAGTTACAAGTAACTTCAGGGTGAATCTACAAGTGCTCACTGAGCTTCCTGCACATTTTTTGACATAATCTTGTAGGAAGCCACTGTGACTATTTTTGGAAACATTATTTTTAGCTAACCTTTATAACAGATTAGTCTAGGGCAGCACTGACGTTCAAGATGGAGTATACAGTGCAGATTTAATTTGATAAGTCACGAATATCAGTCATTTAAAAAAATTATATCTTGAGCACCCCTTAAAAAAACTACATTGCTTCAATGCAGGAAACAAGTCCTGGATTTATAACGGAGACAAGTTTGAACCCACATCTCAGGCATTAATCACAGAAATTGTGTGCGAAAAAAATGGTATCTGTGAAGAAATAAAAATGAGCAATGATTCTGGGTTTAGGGCACCGAGAGTTGGATACAATTTAAAGATTACACACATTACCTTCTTTAGCACTTTCATGGCAAATATCTTTCCAGTATAAGCACCTGATACTTTCCTTACTTGGAAAACCTGTAAACAAAATAAAAATGTTTCTTACTTTACTTCTGAAAAAGCACATCGAATCCAGAACAGAATGCCAAAGTATCAAATCAATTCCCATTACACAGAAGTCCTGATTTCAGCAGACACGAGAGAAAGCAAGTGTGTGGGAGAGGAAAGGACTACTTTTATTTTCAAGTACTTTTATCTACTTGAAGTATAACAAAATTCCAACAGGAAACATTTTCAAGTTAAAACTACTTTAGATCTCCAAACTCACCTGATTGCAGCCCAACTGGTGTTGGTGCACAGCTCTATGGGATCTAACAGATTACTTTATTTATTCATTCATGGGATGTGGGCATCGTTGGCAAGGCCAGCATTTAATGCTCATCCCTAATTGCCCTCGAGAAGGTGGTAGTGAGCTGCCATCTTGAACTACTGCAGTCTGTGTGGTGAAAGTACTCCCACAGTGCTGTTAGGGAGGGAGTTCCAGGATTTTTACCCAGCGACGGTGAAGGAACGGCGATATATTTCCAAGTCAGGATGGTGTGTGACTTGGAGGGGAACTTGGAGGTGGTGGTGTTCCCATGTGCCTGCTGCCCTTGTCCTTCTAGGTGGAAGAGGTCGCGGGTTTGGGAGGTGCTGTCGAAGAAGCCTTGGAGTTGCTGCAGTGCATCTTGTAGATGGTACACACTGCAGCCACAGTGCGCCGGTGGTGGAGGGAGTGAATGTTTAAGGTGGTGGACAGGTTGCTAATCAAGCGAGCTGCTTTGTCCTGAATGGTGTCGAGCTTCTAGAGTGTTGTTGGATTTGCACTCATCCAGGCAAGTGGAGAGTATTCCATCACACTCCAAAAGATGAGACACTCACCGCAGAGTACCCAGCCTCTTGACCTGCTCTTGTAACCACAGTATTTATGCGGCTGGTCCAGTTAAGTTTCTGGTCAATAGTGATCCCAGGATGTTGATGCTGGGGGATTAGACGATGGTAATGCCACTGACTGTCATGGGGAGGTGGATAGACTCTCTCTTGTTGGAGATGGTTATTGCCTGGCACTTGTGTGGTATGAATGTTACTTGCCACTTATCAGCCCAAGCCTGGATGTTGTCCAGGTCTTGCTGCATGCAGGCACGGACTGCTTCATTATCTGAGGAATGCAAATGGAACTGAACACTGCAATCATCAATAAACATCCCCACTTCTAGCTTTATGATGGAAGGAAGGTGATTGATGAAGCAGCTGAAGATGGTTGGGCCTAGGATACTGCCCTGAGGAACTCCTGCAGCGATGTCCTGGGGCTGAGATGGTTGACCTCCAACAACCACAACTATCTTCCTTTGTGCTAGGTATGACTCCAGCCACTGGAGAGTTTCCCCCCTGATCTCCATTGACTTAAATTTTACTAGGGCGCCTTGAAGCCACACTCAGTTAAATGCTGCCTTGATGTCAAGGGCAGTCACTCTCACCTCACCTCTGGAATTCAGCTCTTTTGTTCATGTTTGGACAAAGGCTGTAATGAGGTCTGGAGCCGAGTGGTCCTGGCAGAACCCAAGCTGAGCATGGTATTAGTGAGTAAGTGTCGCTTGATAGCACTGTTGACAACACCTTCCATCACTTTGCTGATGATTGAGAGCAGGCTGATGAGAGGCCATCAAGCCTGAAAACTTCTGCACTGGCAGAGTGGTTCTGCGCACCCGCCTGGTGCTGAAGTTTCATGCTCAGATGTTTCCTGCTCATCAACCGGCACCGCAAAAAGGATCTGCGCTTGTGCCCAAGTTCCTCTCTGACCAGGCCTGCAACTGATGCAAGGGTAACACAACTCTTTGACGAGTTTGAATGCACAGAATGATAGCTCAAAAGCAGAACATTTGTTACCGGTCCCTGGTTAGTGCTGATTTCAGCTGGGGTGCTACAAATGGTCTATTCGGTGACCTGTGATGGATGGAAAACATATGTATGGACATCAGGCGCTCGGCTATGATGCTCCTCAAAGAAAAAAAGTCCAATGTGCTCAATTAAATAGCTTGCCGACACTGCCTAGGCTCACACATGACGAAAAATCACTTGATTGAAGTACCAGAAGGTGACACTGCAACAAGCCAGGGGAGACATGTCTCCTAAAATGTATACTCCACATTAAAACTAACTAATTCGGGAAGAAAAGTACTCACTTTCGAAGTACCCAGCACACCCTTTTCCTCCTATGATGTATTTCCCCAATTGCTGAGAGTCAGGGCAGGAGATACTCACAATTTACTCTCTGATTTCGTATTGAGATTTACATCAGAAGTTTTAATTTCATCAAATACATTTTAGTATAAAAACATTGTTAAAATAATTTCAACATATTATGCTTGAGCTATTTCAGAATAAATCATTACTCCAGAAATATTTTCTAAATGTTCCATTAATATCTGTTGAGTACTGGACTCAAACTGGGCTTTAATCTACACTTTAAGAGCACAGAGATGCATTTACTTTTCTGACTACAGGGCCCATATATATTACACTAAATTAGTTTAGACTCGTTATTTTACACATGTGAATTGAGGCATCGTTCACAGCCATTATATTTACCGCTCCAAATTACTTTTTTCTTCTTGTAACATACAAGGTGAGGTTACTCAGTCCCAGAACCCAGCTACCGCTGCTCTTTAATGGTCACCAGGTGTGGTCTGAGGGCAGCCTGGGTTAACGGGCTCCTCATCATCCCATTCATCTCCTGTGGAACACCTGGTCTGTGCTCAGCACCGCCAATGACAGAGCTAAGATAGTGTGTGCAATACAGGGCATCAGGGCTGCTACACCTTTATTGTGCAGCTCTTCTTTAAAATTGAAGAGAATTCATTACAAAGCATATAACAAGAGAATTTCCACATATGATCACTTTATACGAAATTGCCCCAGATTTCCAGGGATTCCGTTTACTGTACACATGGCATTTCAATGTTGTCGCTCCTGTTAGGTTTCTCAATGTGTCCACTAATCATAGAATGGTCACAGCACAGGAGGCAGCAATTCGGCCCGTCCAGCTCTCTGCAGGAGCACTTCAGCTAGTCCCCCTCCCCCGCCCTTCCTCCGTAGCCCTGCAATTTTTTTTCCTTCAGGTACTTATCCAATTCCCTTTTGAAAGCCATTTCACGCATTGCACTCCAGATCCTAACCACGCACTGTGTAAAAAAGCTTTTCCTCATGTCGCCTTTGGTTCTTCTGCCAATCACCTTAAATCTGTGCCCTCTGGTTCTCGACCCTTCTGCCAATGGGAACAGTTTCTCTCCGTCTACTCTGTCTAGACCCCTAATGATTTTGAACACCTCTATCAAATCTCCTCTCAACCTTCTATGCTCCAAGGAGAACAACCTCAGCTTCTCCAGTCTATCCACGTAACTGAAGTCCCTCATCCCTGGAATCATTCTCGTAAATCTTTTCTGCACCCTCTAAGGCCTTCACATCCTTCCTGAAGTGCGGTGCCCAGAATTGGACACAATACTCCAGTTGAGGCCGAACCAGTGTTTTATAAAGGTTCATCATAACTTCCTTGCTCTTGTACTCTATGCCTCTATTTATGAAGCCCAGTATCCCATATACTTTTTTAACCGCTTTCTCAACATGCCCTACCACCTTCAACGATTTGTGCACATATACCCCCAGGTCTCTCTGTTCAGGCACCCCCTTTAGGATTGTACCCTTTAGTTTATATTGCCCGTCCTCGTTTTTCCCACCAAAATGCATCACCTTGCACCTTTCTGTGTTAAATTTCATCTGCCACGTGTCCGCCCATTCCACCTGCCTGCCCATCACTATCCTCCTCACTTTTGTGTCATCTGAAAATTTTGAGATTGTGCCCTGTACACCCAAGTCTAAGTCATTAATATACATCAAGAAAAGCAGTGGTCCCAGAACCGACCCCGAGGAACCCTACTGTATACCTTCCTCCAGTCCGATAAACAACCAACCGTTCACCACTACTCTGTTTCCTGTCACTTAGCCAATTTCGTATCCATGCTGCCACTGAAACATCTAAATACACAGCATTCAGGAAAGGTGAAAAAAGGTTAACTGACTGAACTGTTGAAACACGGCCTTGCATAAAGCCTTTTTCATTAAAAAAACAGCTAGGTTAAGCTTTAAGATAGACATCACAAGACCATGCATGTGCTCTTTTAAGTGAAAAGGCGATACTGATAATCAACTTGGTGATGGTGTTTAAAATCATGAAAGATTTAGATAGAGTAAATAAAGAGAAACCGTTTCCAATGGCTGAAGGGTCTATAACCAGAGAACACAGATTTAAGGTGATTGGCAAAAGAACCAGAGACGACATGAGGAAAAACTATTTTACACAGCGAGTGGTTAGGATTTGGAATGCACCGCCTGATAGGATGGTGGATACAGATTCAATAGGAGCCTTCAAAAGCGAATTGGATAAATACTTGAAGGAGAAAAAATTGCGGGGATCTGGGGAAAGAGCAGGGGGAGTGGGACTGACTGGATTGCTCTTCGAAAGAGCCGGCGCAGACTCGATGGGCCAAACGGCCTCCTTCTGTGCTGTACTAATCTATGATTGTTAGGAATGTGCCTCGGCAGAGATAAAAACACTGAAATGAAAACCCAAAACAACTTTTATTTAGTACACAGTGCACTCCTCTGGTATCTCATCCCCAGCATTCCCTACTGTCTGAACCAAGTAGGTGTCCTTCACATACAAGCAGAGATGAAGCATGCCGGCAGGCTGTTCAATTCTGTGAAAGCATGCCTTCACCCAGCACCTGCACATTCGCAAAATATACAGCAATCAGGAGTGGAAACCCTGCTGATTCCACTCCACCCACGAAACTAGGACCAACTGTAATGCTCCCGGTGCCACCTTGGCTAAAACCAGCTAACTCGGCACAGGCCTTGGTTCATACCTTCTTTCCCCTTCTACAAGGCTCAGCACCATACAGGGCTGTGCATTATTATCTATATATATATAAAGCGGCTCTTCTGTCTGTCCCGATGTCTGTCTGTCTGTCCGCCTGGTCTCTATACGTTTGGAAGTTAGAGCGTACCGACACGCGCGTCGCCTCAAAAGAAAGCTTGCGATTCCGGACCGGTCATAGGCGTATTTACGTTTCGGCCGGACAAAAATCCCGCCCGCGGTATCCCAAAAACGTTCAGCGTTCCGCTCATTAGCATCTCATTAGCGATCGTGTGACGTCGAGGTCTTCCTACAGTTGAGTGTCGAGTGACTCGACGATTGACCAATCCTACGCTTCGGTGACCTGACCGGTCGACCAATCGGTGCGTGTGTGGGCGGGCCTTATCCTTCTGAACCGAGGTGAGTGGCCGCCATCTTGATTTTCCATGATTTTTCCCCCCACACTTTCTGTGTGTTAGGGAACTAAGGTAAATATTTCAATGATGTGTTAGGCAATTAATTAACAATTTATTTGAGTTTTATATTGTGTTTAGCAACGCCCCCCCCCCCCCCCCCCCCCCCCACCCTCGCGCAGGGGGGACTCGGGGCCTGAAGCTGAAAAAATTTCTCTCTCTCTCTCTTCCCTCTCTCTCTCTCTCCTTCTCCTCTTCCCTCTCTCTCCTTCTCCTCTTCCCTCTCTCTCCTTCTCCTCTTCCCTCTCTCTCCTCCTCCTCTTCCCTCTCTCTCCTCCTCCTCTTCCCTCTCTCTCCTCCTCCTCTTCCCTCTCTGTCTCTCTCTACTTCCCCCTCTCAGGTGTCGCGGACGGAGTGCGGGCGCGCCGCCCGAAGTTTCCCGCTCGCTAACGGCCTTGCCGGCTCCCGCGGGCTGCCCGCACGCGCCGCCCGCCCGCACGCAGCGGCCGTCCATCAGCCGCGCGATACGCGGGGGACCTCAGCAACGGCACCGGACCTCAGGCGCTAGGCAGGGGGAGGGGCCGGAGAGGGACAGAGGGGAGTGGGGGAGCAGGGGAGGAGGGAGAGGGATAGGACAGGGAGAGGACATGACAGGGAGAGGGGGGACACACAGGGGCAGGGAGACCAAACGCCCCAAAATTGCCCTCGCAACGCGGGGCTCGCTAGGCAGGGGGAGGGGCCGGAGAGAGGGACAGAGGGGAGTGGGGGAGGGAGGGGGGGGGGGGGGAGGGAGGGGAGAGGAGGGGAGGGGAGGGGGGGGGAGAGAGGGAGGGAGAGGGAGGGAGGGGGGGGAGGGGAGGGAGAGAGGGGAGGGGAGGGGGGAGGGAGGGAGAGAGGGGAGGGAGGGAGAGAGGGGGGAGGGGAGGGAGGGGAAGAGGGGAGGGAGGGAGAGAGGGGAGGGGAGGGAGAGAGGGGAGGGGAGGGAGAGAGGGGAGGGAGGGATAGGACAGGGAGAGGACATGACAGGGAGAGGGGGGACACACAGGGGCAGGGAGACCAAACGCCCCAAAATTGCCCTCGCGCCCCAAAATTGCCCTCGCAACGCGGGGCTCCCCAGCTAGTACTTAATATAAGCCATTGGGGAGCTTCCTGTGCCTTTTTCATTCACCAAACTACAGTACACTCTTTCCAATTAAAATAAAACCATGCTGGCGTTTACAGATTCCCTTTGTATTTAAGCCAACAGTGTGACGCCATGTCATGATAGGAGACTAATGATCAAGGTCAGTGGAAATTTTGTATTTTTGAGCTTTCTACAGATTCTATTGAAATCTACAAAAACACAGTATGAAAATCACAATTTTAGAGTTTGCAGTGTTAAAAATTCACCTAGCAAATTTAAAAGGACAAAGGTCCAGCATTTGCAGTGGATTAATAAACTGTCCTTTCACTCCACAAAGATAAAAGGACCAAGGGACTGGATGGGGCAGTGGGTTACCACACCGTCCTTTCATCTCTGCAATGGGAGTTCAAATCCAGCCCAGATAGTTACAAAAGAAAGTCTCCTCTCTGTCAGCCGCAGGTGAAATGAATTGAACATGGTTGGATGCAAGTCTGCAGCACAGAAATGCCTCCAATTCTGCACTAATTGGTAGCCTCTCCAAGTTCAGAAGAGCTCCAAGGAACATTGTTTCTGGCTTTGCTGGGCCCATGGGGATTCATTTGTGGAACACAACTGTACAACAAAGCTGTACACAGGTAGCACAGATCCAATGACTGACAGTCCCAACGACATGCCTCTCCTCTGCTCTCAAGACAAAGCCACAGATAAACGAGGGAGCACCGCTAATGAAAAGCCAAACCACAGACCTGTCGGATCTGATCTGTCAGATGGGAATAAAATTAATAAACCAAAAGAACCGGCGTGCTTTCTATCCATTTATGGACAGTAAGGATGGAGAAATTCTTTCAGCTTTTGATTATGCAGAATTCACATGATCACTCTGCGAAATAATACTCCCAGCTCTGAATCTAAACATTTGGCAACACTGGCTTAATCTCCCCATCTCACGTTCTAGTTAAAAAAAAACACTAACCAGTCACATCACAGCAAAAAAAAGTCTCAGATACAGCCACCATGACAGTTCTTTACTCTGAAATGGGGTAGGGGGAAAGGAGAGAAGGGAGGAATGAGTTGAACAGAGTGAGAGAGGGGAAATTTTAAGGCAGACGGACTAAGCTGCAAGACAGGCAGGATCAGGAAGCACCGTCCAGCATCAGCAGCAGGGGGAAATAAGAGCCCAATCCATGAGCAATGCCAGCTTAGATCGACCAGCAAGGCATAAAATTCCCCGAGTTTGAATAAACACGGGGAAAAAAATGGAAACAACGCTTACCTTCCCATAACCACCTTTGCCCAGCACACGCAGCAGCTCAAAGCATTCTGGTCGGATCTTTTCTGGACCCCGATTCACATTATTTTCAGAGATTTCAAATTTTTCACAGTGCTCCATATCCCTGCAAACCAGAAGAAAATATCCTTCAGATCACTCCACTATAGAAACTAAACTGGTAATGCTCGTAAAGATAATTCAGAGAAATAAAACATGCTCAAGGCCTTGCAAGAGGAGGTAAGTAAGTAGGAGAAAAGAGTACTTTCAATGTACAAGTGCTCCAGTGTTTTTTTCTGCTCAAAGTCAACCATCCTCTTCAATTTTACGGTAGCATAGTGATTATGTTACTGGACTAATGATCCAGAGACGAGAGTTCAAATCCCACCATGGCAGCTGGGGAATTTAAATTAAATTACTAAATAAATCGGGAATAAAAAAAACTAGCATCAGTAATGGTGACCTTGAAACCACCGGATTGCCGTAAAAACCCATCTGGTTCACTAATGTCCTTTAGGGAAGAAAATCTGCCGTCCTTATCCGTTCTGGCCTATATGTGACTCCAGACCCACAGCAATGCGGTTGACTCCTAACTGCCCTTTGAAATGGCCTAGCAAGCCACGTATTCAAGAAGGCAGCTCGCCACCACCATCTCGAGGGCAATAAATGCTGGCCTTGCCAGCGACGTCCACATCCCGTGAATGACCAATAAAAAAAAATGTCCTCTCCTTCAGGTGATTATTCTTGTACAATTCCCCAGATGTCATCAGCTCCCTGGTACTTCAACCAAGTAGCCATTCTTGTGTGAGCTCAGTGAGTGTTGGCGGGTTAGTCCAACACAAGGAAAAGAGTCCGAGCTGAGCCCAACCAGTTCTGCACCAATGTCAACATGCACTTTATCAGCAGTCAACAAAACAAGAACTTTTGCTGCTCCCCCACCACCCAGTCCAAAAGGTACGGAGGCCAATTTATTATTTTATTCATTCACGGGATGTGGGCGTCGCTGGCAAGGCCAGCATTTATTGCCCATCCCCAATTGCCCTTGAGGTGGTGATGTTGAGCCACCATTTCAGAGGGCAGTTGAGAGTCAACCACATTGCTGTGGGTCTGGAGTCACATAGGCCAGACCGGGTAAGGACAGCAGATTTCCTTCCCAAAAGGACATTAGTGAACCAGATGGGGTTTTACAACAATCCAGTAGTTTCATGGTCACCATTACTGATACTAGCTTTTTATTCCAGATTTATTTAATTAACCAAATTTAAATTCCCCAGCTGCCGTGGTGGGATTTGAACTCATGTCTCACTAGTCCAGGCCTGGATGCCTAGTCCAGTAACATAACCACTATGCTACCGTTCCCGATTGTTGACCCCTTTGTCTAGCAATGATGCCGGGTATTTGTGGCTGGAGGGAACACGTTTTAAGACTCTTCCAGGTGTTTGCATTACTAGCGACTGGGGAGGTCAGCGCACAAAGCTGCATCGCCTAATAGATTAACTTGCCCTTTTCGTATGTTCCCTATTTTCATGCAAGCTTAAAAAAAGCAAAACCCTAACTCACAATTCAAAAGGAACTCCATGCTCCATGCAGTCACTGTACTGCACCTGGAAAACAATAGATTCATTAGTACAATCGCAACATAGGTGCAGTATTTTGTACAGTTTCTGTAATTTACTAATATCTAACATTAAAAATAGTACCAGGCACACACAGCATTAGTTTATTTTCAGAAATCCCAAGAAATTTGCACCAAATAAAAGTAATCTTTTAGCAGCTGCATGGTTATCACTCTCCCCTCCCCCTCCCAAATCCTGGTACTAAACCATTCCCCAATTATTTTGTGGGTTGGATATATTTCTTAAGGCTAAAGGGATCAAGGGATATGGGGAGAAAGCAGGGACCGGGTACTGATTTTGGATGATCAGCCATGATCGCATTGAATGGCGGAGCAGGCTCGAGGGGCCGAATGGCCTACTCCTGCTCCTAGTTGCTATGGGTCCTACCTTTCTGATTCTTCACTGTTCGGGTTTATTGAATCCTTTCCCTAATCTTCTTTATCTCTTGTCACAAGAAGTTTTAGCAACAGGAAAAGGCTATTAATTTCCCTCCCCTACAGTTCAACCAACCTACCCACTCTCTTACTGCATCCCTCAACCCCTTCACTCCAGAAACACATCGTTATCTCTCAAACCATTCATTCTGTCTGCTCCAACGGTCTTCCCTGGTAATTCTTACACTACTGACGAAAGACATCGAAAGTCATATATCCAAGTTTGCCAATGACAAAAAGATAGGTGACATTGTAGGCAGTGTAGATGGAAGCATAAAATTACAAAAGGGTATCGACAGATTAAGTGAATGGGCAAAACTGTGGCAAATGGATTATCATTGTAGGCAAATGTGAGATCATCCAAAATAACAACAGAAAATGCTGGAAAAACTCAGCAGGCCAGGCAACATCCGTGGAGAGAAATTAGAGTCAACGTTTCGGGTCTAACCCTTTTTCAAAACTGGAAAGGAAATGAAATAAATCGAAAGGTAGGGCTGGGACAGAACAAAAGAAGTGAAGAGACATTAAGAGGTATTCAAAAGGAGACGAGATGGTGATAGGACCAGTGGAGACAAAAGACGGCTCAGATTAGGTGTGAAATGCGCTGGCAGAATGAGAGACAGCTGCCATGTGGGAGAGAGAGAAAAAAAGGGGGGGGGGGGGGGGAGAAACCGCAAAGGGGTGGATAAAAAATATAAGTAAAAATGTAATAGGGGCCGAGGTTATGATCTGAAATTGTTGAACTCGATATTGAGTCCAGAAGGCTGCAAAGTGCCTAATCGGAAGATGAGGTGCTGTCCCTCGAGTTTACGTTGAGCTTCCGTGGAACAATGCAAGAGGCCAAGGACGGTGAGGTCAGAGTGGGAATGGAGCGGTGAATTAAAATGACAGGCGACCGGAAGCTCGGGGTCCCCCTTACGGACTGAACGGAGGTGTTCCGCAAAGCGGTCACCCAATCTGCGTTTGGTCTCCCCAATGTAGAGGAGACCGCATCGTGAGCAGCGAATACAGTATACTAGATTGCACAAAGTACAAGTAAATCGCTGTTTCACCTGGAAGGGGTGTTTGGGGCCCTGGACAGTGGGAAGGGGGGGGGGGGGTGGAGGTATAGGGGCAGGTGTTACATCTCCTGTGCTTGCACAGGAAGGTGCCAGGCGAAGGGGAACTGGGGGTGATAGAGGAGTGGACTAGGGTGTCTCGGAGGGAGCGGTCCCTACGGAATGCTGAAAGGGGAAGGATAGAACAGGGTACTTTCTAAATGGTGAAAGGTTAAAAGCAGTGGCGGTCCAAAGAGATTTGGGGGTCCAGGTACAGTACATACAGGAAACTTTGTGTTATCTGGAGGCTAAATGTCCGGCAAGCTCGAGCCACTGGCAAAAATCAGGAGCCGTTTTGTTAGGTTTTTTTTCTTTTCGTGGCTTTTTTTCCCCCAATAGTCAGGCTCTGGAAAGTCTCTCTGAAGCTGTTGCTAAGCTACAGAGATGCTTCCAAGGTACGGGCCGACTGTTTAGAAGCTGTTGCTAAGCAACAGTGTTTGTTGTCAGTTACGGAGATGAAAAGCTCCGTATGCTTCAACATTAACGCTGGTGTGTCCGGCAGTTTTGAGGGAACGGCAACAGCTTGGTCCCGTCGGTGCCGGATAGCACAAAGTTTCCTGTAGATCATCAAAATGTTATGAACAGGTACAGAAAATAATCAAAAAGGCTAATGGGATGCTGGCCCTTATATCTAGAGGACTAGAGTACAAGGGGGTAGAAGTTATGCTGCAGCTGTACAAAACCCTGTGAGCAGTTCTGGGCACCAGACCTTAGAAAGGATATATTGGCCTTGGAGGGAGTGGAGCATAGGTTTACCAGAATGATACCTGGACTTCAAGGATTAAGTTACGAGGAGAGATTACACAAATTAGGGTTGTATTCCCTAGAATTTAGAAGGTTAAGGGGTGATCTTAAGGGGAACAGATAGGGTAGAGAGAAACTATTTCCAATGGTTGAGGATTCTAAGACTAGGAGGCATAGTCTAAAAATTAGAGCTAGGCCTTTCAGGAGTGAAATTAGGAAACACTTCTACATACAAAGGTTGGTAGAAGTTTGGAACTCTCTTCCACAAACGGCAATTGGTGCTAGATCAATTGTTAATTTTAAATCGGAAATTGATAGCTTTCTGTTAACCAGAGGTATTAAGGGATATGGGCCAAAGGAGGGTATATGGACTTAGGTCACAGATCAGCCATTATCTCATTGAATGGCGGAGCAGGCTTGAGGGGCTGAATGGCCTACTTACGTTCCTATGTCCCTATGTTCTACCCGACTTCCTTTCTCACACTCAACTTCCTCACTTTTAAACTTGCATCATCTGCCATTTAAATCCTTCACCGATCCAGGCCGATTTGAACAACCTACCACCAACCCGTCTCAAATCTAGAATGCCATTTTGGACCATCGCCGAAGCCCTTCAGCGATCTCCCCTGAGCCTTGATGAGCGATGGCAAAATGCTAAGAGCTGTGACATACAGAATGGGTTCCTTATAGAGGACCCCACAGTACAACCTGAAGGATCAAACCTTCCTCGCAAACAGTGGAGAACCATCAACCACAGCACGGTGGCATAGTGGTTAGCACTGTTGCCTCACAGCGCCAGGGACCCGGGTTCGAATCCGGCCTCGGGTGACTGTCTGTGTGGAGTTTGCACATTCTCCCCGTGTTTGCGTGGGTTTCCTCCGGGTGCTCCGGTTTCCTCCCACAGTCCAAAGATGTGCGGGTTAGGTTGATTGGCTATGATAAATTGACCCTTAGTGTTAGGGGGATTAAATACGTGGGGTTACGGGGATAGGGTGCGATATGTGTCGGTGCAGGCTCGATGGGCCGAAATGGCCTCTATCTGCACTGTGGGGTTTCTGTGATTCTGTGAAACGGTCATGGTCGATGCTGCCACCTTCTCCATAGATGGAAGATTAAAGCATCCCCATCATGCGACTGTGGAGCTCCTAATCAGACCCTGGAGCAGATCATGAAACACTGCCCGGAGAGGAAATTCGCAGGCAGCCTACAAGACTATCCATGCTGTTACACTGGAAGCTTTGGCCTGGATATCTGATTAGATATTGACATTTGATTTACTTTGCGACCACCATACGAAAGAAGACCACAGCAAACAATTTGCCTGGATTAATGTTGTCAGTTCCATCCATAATTGTGTAACACTATTTCCTCAAAAGGCACACAAGGCCACAGAGGAGTGGAGATTTTTTGAGCTGGAAGTGCGTATGAGTGAGGTCATGGAGAGATTTAAAGACAGAGGTATTAGGGGACTGGGAATGAATGCAGGCTAGGAGTGATGGAGGTGAACAGGACTTGGTACAGGATAGGATACAGGCAGTATAGTTTTGGAGGAACTGATGTTTAGAGAGTGTAGGATAAGCAGCTGGCCACAATACATCACTAGAATCCACATTATGGTTAAGCAGTTATTGCTATAATAAAAATGTCAAACTGTGTATAAAACAAATTGAAAGTGTGCGCGCATTTATGGAAATGATTAGCGCTTCAGTTACAGCCACAACCGTATGCAGTTCTACAGGAATAGCTGCAAATATTTAACAGTGAAAGCACTAAAGCAGGGTCTCACAAGAATTCTTTTCTAATCGTGCCATTAATTACGATGTAACAAGCCTATTAATTATTTTGCAGCCAGCAGATTTTGAATCGCCACACAGCCCATAAACATGAATGACAATTTACACTCTTGAACAAGACAAATCTACATGGCTGCCTAGAAATACACGGATCCAAACAGATACAGTAAACGGGCTACAAGTACCACCGCCCATATATCAATTGTAAAAATAAACGCCGTTGTATTTTCTTTTGTGTTCTTCCTGTAATTGGCATTTTCCTCGTGACAGGATTGATTCCTTTTCCTCGGGTATTAATTGGGATCATTCCTGGATTGGCGGCAGGCACTCGGCCTGGCCTCTGCTCATCAATGGGCCCTTGTAGGAGGTAGATTTTTCCCCCCCCTTCATTTTGATTTAACCCAGCTGGGTTCATTTGATGGCAGAAATGATTTTCCAGTTGAGACTTCCTGTTTGAATCGGGACCTGATCCCCAGTTTTGGTGGAGTTTTTTTCATCCAGGTTCATGGTGTTTAATATGTATTTACACTTCCTATTGCCATTCTATGATAATAAATCTGTTGTACATAAGTTATTTGCAGTATATTTCCCCGCGCATTGCTGTTCTTGTTTAAAAAAAAACTCCAAAAACAAAGTACTAAAAAAGACATGATCTTTCAATAATAGACACTCCATTGTATAAACATATAGACGTACAATGTAGGATTTGCTGATGTTACCTACGGCTGTCAAATGCACAATGCTGCCAGGATTTTTCTGGCACCTCACTATATAACAATGCAGAATGCCAGTTCTAAGATTAGTTGCCGTTGCCTATTTGTACTGTTATTGTTGTCAGGTCACAAGAGCCAAAGGCAGGGCCACAGATTTATGATGGCTGATTAAGTCAAATTCCATTTTTGCATGGGATTCTGGGAGTTTTACCATTGTTTCCCTGTAGGCTTTTACAAAAGCCAGTGGCCTTGGCCATAGGAAATGACACAACCGGGAGGGGAAGGGTTTCTCTTCCTTTGAGTGCAAAGGAAGGCTAGGACAGGCAGACCAAGCATTTAAAATTCACCACTGATGTCTCTCTCTCCTCCCCTCCATTCATGCTAGGTGCCCTCTGTGACCTCACCTTTTGTAGCTGTTTCATATGTGAATCGAGGCAGATAGTGAAACATCAGCCAAAGTCCCTGCTCCTTGCCCACTGATCCCTGAACGAACGTCAGCTGAGAACAGGCGTGTGCTTGCTGCAATACTCTCCTCCCAATACGCACTGCCTTTGTACATTAAGAGGCAAACCACCTTGTCTTCAGTGTTCAACACACAACCACAGCACTCTATTTCACAGCCCCTCTTCTGTGGTCCACCTCTCGTACTACCCTCATGATTCAATTCCCATCTATCGCAGCGCAACCAGCACCTCTCCTGCAATAACTTCTCAACAAGTTCAATCCCCTCCTTTTCTTCACTAGTATGTTGCGGCTCAGCATCTTCTATGTGTATGCTGATAGCTAGCTTTAATTCTCTACCATCAACTCTGATTCCACAACCGGCACGGTGCTGTCCTACTGCCATGAGGAGTCAGGACTTTCTGCAGCTCGATGTTGAGAAGTTTGAAGCCACCCTGTTCAGCTCCTGCCAGAAACTCCATGCTGTAGCCTCTGCCTCCAATTCCATAAACTTTCCCGACTGCCTGCTCAGACTCAACACAACGGTGCACAACTTCGGTGTCCTGTTTGACCATAACTTCACAACATGTCCATCACAAAAACTGCCGAATTCCACCTCCAAAAATATTACTCAACTCCAGCTCACCCTCACCGTTACTAAAGAAAACCTCATCACCTCCACCCAACCTTTCCAATGCCATTCCAAGCTCCACCTTAGAGAACCTCCCTCATCCTCAACTCTGCTTACGTTCTATCCCACCCATTTATCAACCCCCCTCCCCCCAGCTCCACTCCATCATTGGTGGCTGCTCCTTCAGTTCTATGACCCTGACACCTGAAATTCCATTCTCAAATCCCTCCACCTTGCCACCCCCCTCTCTGCTTTCAAAAGCCTCCTAAAACCTTTTCTGTCAACCAGACTCCTGGGCCCCTCTCTCGCCCGTACTTTAAAAAAAAATCAGATCTCCCTGGTGCTCCGCATTCACTATTTTCCAACCACCACGTAAACAGCTTTACATCTATTCATGCGTGAGGAGAACGACAGAGATACAAGTTGCTGAATTAAGCTGATTTGAGCCAGCGCTGCAGTTACAATTGGCCTTGGCAAAAAAAAAAAACAAACTATGGTAAAACCCTTCGATTGTTTGGTCAGCTGCGGCTCTGTGGGCAGCACCCTCGCCCGAGTCAGAAGGTTGTGGGCTCAAGTCTCACTCCAGAGACTCGAGCACAAAAACAAAATCCAGGCTGACACTCCAGTGCCAGTGCTGAGGGAACGTCGCACTGTCGGAGGGGTCGTCTTTCAGATGAGACCTTAAACTGAGGCCCCGTCTGCTCTCTCAGGTGGATGTAAAAGATCCCACGGCACTATTTCGAAGACGAGCAGGGGAGTTCTCCCCAGTGTCCTGGCCAATATTTAATTCCTCAATCACCATCACTAAAAAAAAATTATCTGGTCATTATTACAATGCTGTTTGTGGGAGCTTGCTGTGTGCAAATTGGCTGCTGCATTTCCTACATTACAGCAGTGATTACACTTCTCAAAAAAAAAGTTTTTCATTGGCTGTAAAGCGCTTTGAGACATCCGGTGGTCCTTAAAAGGCGCTATAGAAAAGCATTTTTTTCTTTCTTTCTTTCTTGCAACAGAAAAATGCACAGCTTGGCTTAGGTGATGATAGAACTTGGCTTGGCTGTGATGTCCACCATTGAATAGCCTGGAGCATTGACACTCACTGTCTAAGTGCACACATGATGACACACCACTGGAGCAGGGTATTGGGGAGGTGCTAGTGCCAGTGGAACTGGTTTCCCAGCGACAATTAGCATCTGGAGATAGGGAGAATAAATAATAATTATGCAAAACAATGAGTCATATCAGGATCAGTGCTCCTGATGTCATAAGCCAAGCAATAGGCTGTAAAGCTATCTCTTCTTGCTTCTTCTCTTCTTAGACAGTCCCTCGGAACCGAGGATGACTTGCTTCCACATTAAAAATGAGTTCGCAGGTAACTGATGAGTCCAATGCGGGACCTACAGTCTCTGTCACAGGTGGGGCAGACAGTGGTTGAAGAGGCGGGTGGGTGGGGTGCTTGGGTTGATGTGAAGGCGAAGAGACTCGAGGTGTTCGGCGCCTTCTTGGATGCTTCTCTGCCACTTTGTGCGATCTTGGGCCAGGGATTCCCAGGTGTCAGTGGGGATGTTGCACTCTCTCAAGGTGCCTTTGAGGGTGTCCTTGAAGCATTTCCTCTGTCCACCTGGGGCTCTCTTGCCGCGTCGGAGCTCCGAGTAGAGCGCTTGTTTTGGGAGTCTCGTATCGGGCATGCGGATGATGTGACCCGTCCATCGGAGCTGATCGAGCGTGGTCAAAGCTTCGATGCTGGGGATGTTGGCCTGAGCTATCTATGGAGACAATCTTTACTGACAGGGACGAGAGTGAAGGTTTGCCACTTAAACACAGGGAAGGCAGTGGGGGTGGATGCACAGCATTGTAAAACAAGTCACCACCACCCCCCCCCCCCCCCCCGTCCAAAAACCTCCCATCTGTCTCCT
Organism: Somniosus microcephalus; assembly: GCF_052327205.1. NCBI lineage: Eukaryota > Metazoa > Chordata > Chondrichthyes > Squaliformes > Somniosidae > Somniosus > Somniosus microcephalus. The sequence continues at coordinate 51,683,003 of NC_141008.1, forward strand.
AGCAGTAACATTTGGAAAAGCCTGGGAGCAGGTCACCTGCCTGCCTTAACCTTGAAAAGCTGCAAGGCAACTTTAGAAATATTCAGTACCCTGGATTTAATTCAACTTGCTCAGTGTTATTTACTCAAGAAAACACGTGCATGATTTCAGCAACAAAAGACAGGCTCCATAAATTGGACATGCACTTGAAGAGGACTCATTTGCAGGGTTATGTGGAAAAAAGCTGGGGTGTGGGGCTAAATTGGACAGCTTTTTCAAAGAGCTGGCACAGGCTCGACGGAACGAATGGCCTCCTTCTGTGCTGTAAAATTGTATGACCAGTATATAAAATAATTCTTAGTGCTGGGTTCCCCAATCGATTAATGCCTTCATCCAATGAATGGCTGAGCCATACAAAAGGTTGCAGGTTTAATCCCCAGCTATTCTCAGCCAGGATGGCAGTCCTGAGTGTTACCACTGGTCTGACCGTCCCTGGGTTAAGGAGAAAAAGATTGGCTTGGAATCCTCCTCCCAATATTTATCCACCAACCTTTGATTTGAGCCAAGGCTGCAGTTGGGAGAGCTACAATTGGCCTTGGTTGGGACTAAAAATTAACGATGGTAAGTCTACCGACTGCTTTCCAGCAACTTGCGCTGAAAAGGGATCAGACTTGACTGTGGTGCTCCAGCAGTTGAATAGTCTATGACTATTGGACCATGTACAGCAGGCACCTCAAAGCACTGGAGAGGTACCACCAACGCTGCTTCCGCAAGATCCTGCAAATCCATTGGCAGGATAGGCGCACCAACGTCGGTGTTCTTGCTCAGGCCAACATCCCCAGCATCGAAGCTTTGACCACACTCGATCAGCTCCGATGGACGGGCCACATCGTCCACATGCCCGATACGAGACTCCCAAAACAAGTGCTCTACTCGGAGCTCCGGCACGGCAAGAGAGCCCCAGGTGGGCAGAGGAAACGCTTCAAGGACACCCTCAAAGCCTCCTTGAAAAAGTGCAACATCCCCACCGACATCTGGGAATCCCTGGCCCAAGACCGCACAAAGTGGAGGAGAAGCATCCGGGAAGGCGCCGAACACCTCGAGTCTCTTCGCCAGGAGCAAGCGGAAGCCAAGCGCAGGCAGTGCAAGGAGCACACGTCAACCCAAGCACCCCACCCACCCGCCCCTTCAACCACCGTCTGCCCCACCTGAGAGAGAGACTGTAGGTCCCGCATTGGACTCATCAGTCACCTGCAAACTCATTCTTAATGTGGAAGCAAGTCATCCTCGATTCCGAGGGACTGCCTAAGAAGAAGTCTATGAACTCTAACCACCAGGGCTCACATTTGAACTGCCATTTAGGCGAGGTTACTAGAGGGCAAATCGTACTTTACCAAGCACGGAGTCAATAACTTTGGCAGGGGAGGGGATCAGAGGAGAGAAAATTGACAGCTAAAATTTGAGGGAGAAATTATATAAGTTGAAACTTTAAGTCACTGATGCAATATTTTCACAGGCAACTTACATTCATTCTTAAGCATTTAAATTAACTATGATTGTAGATTGTTGCACAGCATGTAATCATCTGCAGCTCTGAAAAGATGCCTAATGCAACATTTCCCATATTTAGATGCTAAAGAGCTTTGATCAAAGCCACAATCATTTAGCTTCTTATACCATACCCTTTGTATGCAGGCTGCGTACTGTGTGCCAACGCTGTACGCCATCTTTGGAATACAACAATTTATTACTTACAAATAACTTATTTTGTAACAACTCAGGGAAATTTCACTAGTCACTGGGTGGGCCTTACTTTTGTTTTGGACTGGGTGCTGCCTGGAGTTGGGAGAGGGCGGAGTCAATAACACAGGTGTTCAAACCATTCAAAAGATTATTCACCCACTCTAAATTCTGCCGTTCACTTTTAGTTTTCAACAATGAAGTTGAGTGTGCACAGAATATCATATTTCATGGTTCATCACAACCCTTATTTACATTCAAAACAAGTCTTACCGTGTGACTCACTTCAGCGTGTTCCTCCAGTGAGTCGATCATATTTCAGCCTCCTGGTTTGAGATGTAATGCTGTGGTTGCAGTATGCACTTCAATGGGTTTCAAAGTTATAAGATTCAAACTTACATGGGGAAGTCCATGCATGTGGACAGTATCGACAGTCTTAAGAGGCAACAAATGCCCTTCTCAAGAGAGAAAGAAAAAGACTTGCATTTATATAGCGCCTTTCACGACCTTCGGATGTCCTAAAGTGCTTTACAGCCAATGAAGTACTCTTTGAAGTGTAGTCACTGTTGTAATGTAGGAAACGCGGCAGCCAATTTGGGCACAGCAAGATCCTACAAACAGCAATGTGATAATGACCAGGTAATCTGTTTTCAGTGATGTTGGTTGAGGGATAAATATTGGCCAGAACACCAGGGAGAACTCCCCTGCTCTTCTTCAAAAAAGTAGCATGGGATCTTTTACGTCCACCTGAGAGAGCAGACGGGGCCTCAGACAGAGATACAGCAAGAAGGTGGATAGGTGGGGTTGGGATCCATTAAGGGACAGGCTTGTTAAGCCCAATAGGCTGTTACCACGTATTCTAATCGTCCATGTTAGGTCATTGATAAACACATATAACACAGGACACTTGTGGCTTTAGAAATCAGTTTCAATAGCACTTCTGCTTGATACAGCATCCTGCCAAATATTTGAAGAGAAAGTCATAGCGAATGCAATACTCTCCAGCATTTATGGACCTCCCTTATAAAAGCATAAAGTAATGATCCAACACATCAATATATGAGAGTTAACCACAAATCATTTCAAAACCCCAAACCCACTTATCTGGACCCACCCTACGGGGCAGTATTTAAATCCCAAATCAGAGGGGTTACGAAGGTCATTGAATGGGCTACACTTTTAGAACTTTGCTTCCCCTCCATTTCAAAGATAAGATGCTTCTCACCTAAACAATTTAATGGCAATGTACAGAGTGTTTTGCAGCAGACTCCATATCGCTAACATGCAACTTGCATTATGGAGCCACCGTTTTGCGAGGCTGCAGTACTACCGCTGCCGTGTGCCATGATCGTGCTCAATTTTTTTTTAAAGCTTAAATATAACCACCTAATAATGTGCCTGCAGGCAGAATAAAAGTAGGAGTGGCTCAACAGTTTGCTATAATAAATCTATTTTAAGCTATTTGTTTTGGCTTGCGGTATAACTCCTCCACAAGAAAAATGTATTTTCGGGCAACTTCCTATGAAATGTACCATTCCTAACCAAGAATCAAGACAGGAGACCTGCATCCAACACAATGGCCCAGAAATTCGGGTCTCCACGGGTGAGTACGCACGGGGTACTCACCCGTAGGCCCAATGGAAGTGTCGGTTTCCTGCATGCACTGCGCATGCGTGGGAAACCGGCACTTCCGTTCCCCTGAACAGAGGGGTTCAGAGGTCGAACGCATGCACGGGAGAGGCTGCGCATGCGCATCGAACTTCGGGTTTTTTGGGGGGGGGGGGGGTTTTATACAGGTTTTCCCGGGAGGGTAAGTCTGCAGAAGTTAGACATGTAAAAAGCAGGCGTAATAATAATTTATTTGAAGATTTAGTGCTGTTTTGGGGCCGTAGTATTTATAAGTTTTGACAGCTCTTCCTGTCAATCTTATGAATGGGCATTTCCCTGCTCCGATTGGCTCTCCATGGCCCACGTGATCCCAGGGGATGCATCGAACTAACTGCGCCCCTGAGATACGCAAGCACTGCACGCCGGCAGCTGGACCAGGCCCTGGATCGGAATTCCACGCGGGCCCACAGCTCAACGGCCGGCGCGCTAGGTAAGTGCAGGTCGGGGGCTTGCACCCGCGGGAAGCCCCAGACCCGAATTTCTGGGCCATTACCAATAGTGCCCTGAAACTGGCCACCAGAGAGTGAAAATAGTGCTTTGCCACAATAGCAAAATGCAGACCAGTTAACTCAGTCTGTGGCAAAACCCACATCCCAGCACTAACACACCATACCAGGGATTCAAAGCACCGCATCACCCCACAAACTGCTTATTAATATCAAAAGACATTTTCTCTCAATTATGTACAAGGCTTCTCTGTTTGAATGGAAATGTTCTATGGAGGAACAAAGTTCCAAACACACACTCCAAATCCAACAGTACTTAATTATTTTTTTTAAAATGCTGCGCAAATTCCTTTCCCAATTTTCTCTTTTATGGCCTGATGTCGTCTTCGTGCTGGGATGCTCCACCAGAGGCACTACCTCTGCATGAGGCACCCTACCAAACGTGGAACCAGTAAGGGGGAAGAAACTTTGATAACCTCAATAAATTCACACCTCTCAACAGATGTGTTTGATTATTCAAGCTCATTTTTGGCTATATCACACTCCTCTCCAAGGCCCCGCCACATCACACATCTTCTCCACCCTTGCACTTTTCTTTGCAACCCATAATCCTGCACAAGCTCACAAGTATACTTCTCCCAGTAAAACAATTATGGAATGACGGTCAATAATCAAAACTGCACTATTTTCCATCTCCAACATCCTTTTCCGCTCTAAAGTTCTCAAACGAATTGTCACTTCCCAAATCCGTGCCCATCTTTTCTGCAACTCTGTTTGAATCTCTCCAGTCAGGCTTGTGCCCATGCCACAAGCATTACAACTGCCCTAGCCAAAGTCACAAATGACATCCTCTGTGACTGTGATGCATCCTCCCGCCACGACCTCTCCGTAGCAGCAAACAGTCGATCACAACATTCTCCTCCAACACCTCTCCTCCATTGTCCAGTTCAGTAAGATTGCCCCCACTTTGCTCCATTCTTACCTATCCAATTGTAAACAGAGCATCTCCAGCAATCGCTTCCCTTCACACCCCCGCAGTTACCTATGGAGACCCCCAAGGATCTGTGCTTCGCCTCTCCTCTTCCTCATCTACAGGCTTGCCCCTTGGAGACATCATCCACAGACATGGGCTCAGCTTCCACACGTACGATGACGACGCCCAGCTTTACTTCTTCGCCACCTCTCGCGCCCTCTCTAACGCCGCTGTGTTGTCCGACTGCGCGTCCAATATCCAGTCCGGGAGAAGCCACAATTTCCTCCAATTAAACATTGGGAAGACCAAAGTCACAGTTGGCCTCATCCACAAATGCCAATTCCATCCCCCCGCATATTGCCTAAGGTTGTACCAGACTGTTCATAATCTCAGTGCCCTATGCGATCATGAGCTGACCTTCCGACCTCATGTTCTCTCCATCACAAAGATCACCTCCGTAACATCACCTGCCTCCGCCCATCTGCTGCTGAAACCCTTACCCGTGCCTGTGTCATGGCCAGATTCAACGACTCCAATGCTCTCCTGGCTAGACTGCAATCCTCAACCCTCTGCAAACTTCACCTCAACCAAAACTCTGCTGTCTGTATCCTATACCAACCACATCAAATGTTAGGCCTCAGCTGCAGTATTGTGTCCCATTCTGGGCATCACACTTTAAGAAGGGTGTCAAGGCCTTGGACAGGGTGCAGAGGAGATTTACGAGAAGGATACCAGAGACGAGGGATGTTAGTTATGTGGAAACACTAGAGAAGCTGGGATTGTTTTCCTTAGAGCAGAGAAGGGTATGGGGAGATTGAATTGCGGTGTTCAAAATTAGGAAGATTTTTGATAGAGTAAATAAGGAGAAACTGTTTCCACTGGCAGGAGTCAGTAACCAGAGGACACAGATTGAAGGTAATTGGCAGAAGAAGCAGAGGGGAGATGAGGAGAATATTTTTTATGTAGTAAGTTGTTATAATCTGGAATGCACTGCCTGAAAGAGTGGTGGAAGCAGATTGAATAATTTTCAAAAGAGAATTGGATAAATACTTGAAAAGGAGACATTTGCAGGGCCATGGTGAAAGAGCAGGGGAGTGGGATTAATTGAATCACTCTTTCAAAAAGCTGCACAGGAACAAGGGGCTGAATGGCCTCCTTCTGCACTGTATCATTCTATGATTCTAACCACCACTTTCCCAGCACTCCTGTCCTTGCTGACCTACAATGGCTCCTGGTCCCCAAGACTTCCAATTTAAAATTTTCATCTTTGCGTTTAAATGACGTTATGGCCTTGCCCTTCACTATCTCGGGTCTCCTCCAGTCCTACAACCCCTCTCCATTCCTCCAACGCTGGCGTTCTGTGGACCCCCCTCCCAGTTTGTCCCACTATTGGTGTCCGTACCTTCACTCATCTAGGCTCCACACTCAAATTCCCTCCCTAAGCCTCCACTTCCCAAGAGACTCCTTAAAACCCCTCTTTGATCAAGCTCCTCCTCATCCACCACCTAAACATTCACTCCCTCCACCACCGGTGTACCGTGGCTGCAGTGTGTACCAGCTACAAGATGCACTGCAGCAACTCGCCAAGACTTCTTCAACAGCACCTCCCTAACTCGCGACCTCTACCACCTAGAAGGACAAGGGCAGGTATGGGAACACCACCAAGTTCCCCTTCAAGTCACACGCCATCATGACTTTGGACATATAGCGCCGTTCCTTCGTCGTCACTGGGTCAAAATCCTGGAACTCCCTACCCAACAGCACTGTGGGGGCACCTTCACCATACGGACTGCAGCGGTTCAAGAAGGCTGCTTCTCAAGTGCAATTAGGGATGAGCAATAAATGCTGGCCTTGCCAGCGACACCCACATCCCACATCCCATGAATGAATAAATAAAAAAAATCTCCTCCTTTGTCTCAGCATCTGATTTTTGTCTGATTACGTCTTTGTGAAGCCCCGTGGGACATTAAGTGCTCCCTAGGTGACTGGGTGACACAAAGGATTAAAGATGCTTTATTTTTGATTCTAGGATTTTACTCCTTGGGGGGAAGGTTCACCTTCAGCATCACCAACATCACAAGCAGCTTAAAAAAGTACACCACTCAATGCATTTTTTCTTGGCAGCAATCTGGACTAGTCATACTGGCAGATGAAGGATACAATTTCTTTAAAACTCCAAATAGAGATTTTAATGCAAACAGCCAAACCCTGGAAATTTCTTGGATGCCAAAAGCCCCCACCCAAACATTTACTGGCTCTTTTGTTGCAAATACATGAAAGTTAGAGTAGTTTATTGTAAAAATGTTCCAGCCCGAGTGGAGAACAGGATCAGGCTCAGCTGTGATGACAACTCTCTCACAAATAATGGCAAGGTACAGGGCTGTGTCCAGGGACTAGAGAACAGCATTAAAGCATGAATCAGTACCTTCAGAAGAGGACGGAAGAAAATGTGTGCAACGAAAACAGACGATAATTTCAGTCAACATGCCATCTTTAAAGATTACGGCTTTTTAGATGTGTCTAGCAAGTGTTGTAAAATCCCCATAGTTGGGTACAGTATTTATAAACATACCACAGAAAGTGATGATTACATTGCAGCGAACATTCCCAATCGAGAAAAAACATCTGCAGCTTCAGGTGGTCATAAACTAACCTATCCACAAAATGTCACGCGGACGTGAATAGCAGAGAACCTGAATTTCAAATGCTTGTCTCTGATCAAATTTCTCTGTCAAATCAAACCCAGCTTGAGAAATCTTCACTATACATCAGTGGCTCTTTGCACAGAAAAATGCACAACATTGCAGAAAACTATCCTCAAAACAGCAGTAAAAATCCTAGAACTTTGTAAGAAAAATTGAACTGCCTTATTCAGTCACTGTAAACCAATGGCCCCGTGTACCATGCACCCTGTTAACAGTAGCGCTGCAGCCAAATTTTTTTTTTAACATGCAAAGTTTGCCTTCAGAGTCTTCGGCATCACTGCCAGGTTGCATTATAACAAGCCACCAGAAGGTGTGCAAGAACAGTCAAGGGCAATGGATTGTTCATTTATTTCTCCTTTGAACGTATTTGGCACCCGCTCAATACCTTGAAACAGCGCAGCTAGTATGGTTAAGCACTCACCATACAAGGGATCACAGGCATAAATCATACTGGAGTCACCACAGTGCTAATCTTTGCCTATGTGGCATGACACATGACAAGGCACTTGACGTGAGCATCACAAATGTTATCAACCAGATAAAACTTACAATGGGGTTGGGGGAATTATTACAAGAACTGACTCAATTATTCTGTATGTAGTAAGACCTAGCGAATCTAGCTTAGGGAGAAGAGGAAAATGTACTGTCAAGACACTATTACTGAGAATTGACTTTTCCATTCCACATAAAGTACTTGTACTACCAACTCAGTCATTTCCATCATGTTTAAATCCTAATGCAAGCACAACATAGTGTGCTGCAGGTATTACTTATTATACGTGGCGGGCAATAATCTACAAGCTGGTTGGTTAGCTACAGTTGACAAGACTGCTCTGTAATTTAAACTCGAGTCTAAATACGCACAGTGGAGCAATGGCTGATGTCAGCCCCTGTTGGCAGAGTTTTCTGTTAGCATGAGCCAAAGGGGGGGGGTGGTCAGAGATTGGACAGGTGCAGCTAGCAACGCCACATGGCGAGTACAAGATAGGTCGGGGAGGGTCCGGCCCAGGGCTGCTGCGACCGCTAAGCCTCCCCTTAGCCGCTCCTCCCTTGGCCTCCCCCCCGGGGTGTGAGGGTGAGGAAGCTCTCCCGGCTCGGGCCCGGTCCGCTTATTGTTGCTAAGGGGAGTCGGCTCGGGCCTGCTCCCACAGGCTTCTCCCGCTCGCTCCCTCCCTCAGGCGACAATTCCCTCGTCCTTCCCTTCCCCGCCCATATCCCCTTTCTTATACCCCTTCCAGCTCCTCGTCCGAGCCGCCTTCCTCCTGCTGGTACTCGGGGTCCAGGTCGATGTCGAACACCCCGGCCATGTCTCTCTCCGCCCGCCGCTCTCTCGCTCCTCATGGGTTCCACTCGCCCACCATCACTGTCGCCTCGCCGCGTACCGTGCGTGCGCGCCGCCCAATTACGTACGTACGTGCGCGCCGCCAAACGTCGCCCCTCTCCTCCGCGCCCCGTTCCACGTACGTGCACGCGCACGTCCGCTTGCGTCGCGGCGCCAAGCGCAGCCAGCGGGCCTCCAGCACATGCGCACTCCTCCCAACCAGACGGTTTCGAGCCGGCAGAGGGCGCACACGAGCAACGCAGACCCAAGGGTCGTCTCCTGGTCTCGTTGACTGGCATTGGGAATAAAAATTCTCCCCATCACTGTGTTTATTGACTGGCATTGGGAAAAAGCCCCTCCCCATCACTGTGTTTATTGACTGCTCCCCATCACTGTGTTTATTCACTGGCATTGGGAAAAAGCCCCTCTCCCCATCACTGTTTATTGACTGGTATTGGGAAAAAACTCCCCATCACTGTGTTTATTGACTGGCATTGGGAAAAAAAACCCTCCCCATCACTGTGTTTATTGACTGGCATTGGGAAACTGTGTTTAAAGAGTCTCGAAACAAGATTGGTGAGAAATTCCCAGAGGTAGAGTTTCTGATTACCCTATTTGGAGTCACATTCTTTTCCGAAAGGGATAGCAAGAACCACAACTTGATTTTAACTTAGTAAAACGTCCCAAGGCGCTTCACAGGACCGTTACCAAACCAAATCTGATACCGGGCCACATAAGGAGATATTAGGTCAGGTCCTTGGTCAAAGAGGTAGGTGTGTCGGCCGTGGATCAGTGGGCAGCACCCTGACCATCTGAATCAAGAAATTTGTGGATTCATAGTCCCACTCCAGAGACTTGAGCACAAAAACCTAGGTTGACACTCCAGTGCAGTGCTGAGGGAGTGCCGCACTGTCTTTCGGATGAGACATTAAACCGAGACCCCGCCTGCTCTCTCAGGTGGGTGTAAAAAATCCCATGGCACTATTTCGAAGAAGAGTAGGGGAGTTATCCCCGGTGTCCTGACCAATATTTATCCCTTTACCAACATCACTAAAACAGATTATCTGGTCATTATCACATTGCTGTTTGTGGGAGCTTGCTGTGCGCAAATTGGCTGCTGCGTTTCCTACATTACAACAGTGACTACACTTTAAAAGTACTTCATTGGCTGTTAAGCGCTTTGAGACATCCGGTGGTCATGAAGGCGCTATAGAAATGCAAGTCTTTCTTTTTCCTTTTTAAGGAGCATCTTAAAGGAGGAGAGAGAGTTAGAGAGGCGGAGATGTTTAAGGAGGGAATTCCAGAGCTTAGGTCCTTGGCAGCTGAAGGCGCGGCCACCAATGGTGGAGCGATTAAAATCGGGGATGCGCAAGAGGGCAGAATTGGAGGATTGCAGCGATCTGGGGTAAGCCATTTAGGACAGAGATGAGGAGGAATTTCTTCACCCAGAGAGTGGTGAACCTGTGGAATTCTCTACCACAGAAGGCCGTAGAGGCCAATTCATTAAATATATTCAAGAAGGAGTTAGATATGTTTCTTAAGGCTGCAGGGATCAAGGGATATGGAGAGAAGGCAGGAACAGGGTACTGAATTTGAATGATCAGCCATGATCTCATTGAATGGTGGAGCAGGCTCGAGGGGCCGAATGGCCTACTCCTGCTCCTATCTTCTATGTTTCTATGTTTCTATCTCGGAGGGTTGTAGGGCTGGAGGAGGTTACAGAGATCGGCACACAGCACACTTACCTAAGTTCAGAGAACTAAGGTACAGGCCAGCAAATGCCAAACCTTACGGACTCCTAATTGTATCAACAAAACCTTACTAGCACTAATTAGTTTTCTGCTTCTTAACCCACTCGTACCAATCTACCCATCAGGTTCTTGCAGGGTCATGTGTACCCTTGTGCGAGGAATCTCAGTCCCAGTGACTGGTTTACCCCTTCAGGTCCCCATCTCAGCAGCAGGGGCCTTCCTCAAATTATCAGCAATTTCTGATCTGGCTCACCAATCTCTTTTCTCACTCCTCTCAGTCAGAAGGTTGTGGGTTCAAGTCACACTCCAGAGACTTTAGTACATAATCCAGGCTGACACTCCCAGTGCGGTGCTGAGGGAGTGCTGCACTGTCGGAGGTGCCGTCTTTCGGATGAGACGTTAAACCGAGGCCCCATCTGCTCTCTCAGGTGGACGTAAAAGATCCCGCGACACTATTCAGAGAAGAGCAGGGGGATTTCTCCCCGGTGTCCTAGGGCCAATATTTATCCCTCAATCAACATCTAAAACAGATTATCTGGTCATTATCTCATTGCTGTTTGTGGGAGCTTGCTGTGCGCAAATTGGCTGCCACGTTTCCTACATTACAACAGTGACTACACTTCAAAAAGTACTTCATTGGTTGTAAAGCACTTTGGGATGTCCTGCTGTCATGAAACGCGCGATAGAAATGCAAGCCTTTCTTTTGCAGTCTTCCTTTCTTCTCAATTAGTGACAGTGCCCTGGAATATTGGGGGTGGACCTGGCTGAGTATCAGATTACTGAGTCTGCCACAGCGAGTTCACTCAGTCCCAATTATTCGTTAGCAAGCACATCATCTTTGAACCAGCTCAACCTCAGAGACTCCCACCCCCGCCTTACCTCCTCTGGCTCCCCCTTAGATTCCCACCCTGAGGAGTATAGCTGGTCATTGGACAACTAACAACTCGACCCCTAGTTGTTCAAAATTGCAAATGGTTTTGATAGAGTAAATAAGGAGAATCCGTTTCCAGTGGCAGAAGGGTGGGTGACCAGCGGACACAGCTTTTAGGTGATTGGTAATAAAAACAGGCGTCAGGAGGAAACATTTTTCTACGCAGCGAGTTGCTGTGATCTGGAATGCGCTGCCTGAAAGGGCGGTGGAAGCTGATTCAATAGTAACTTTCAAAAGAGAATTGGATAAACACTTGAAGGGGAAAAAAATACAGGGCTCTGGGGAAACATAGAAGATAGGAGCAGGAGTAGGCCATTCAGCCCCTCGAACCTGCTCCGCCATTTAATGCGATCATGACTGATCATCCAAATTCTGTCCCTGCTTTCTCCCCATATCCCTTGATCCCATTAGACTCAAGAAATATATCCAACTCCTTCTTGAATATATTTAATGAATTGGCCTCAACTGTCCTGTGTGGCAGAGAATTCCACAGGTTCACCACTCTCTGGGTGAAGAAATTCCTCCTCATCTCTGTCCTAAATGGCTTTCCCCTTATCCTTAGAGGGAAAGGGCAGGGGAATGGGATTAATTGGAGAGCTCTACCAAAGAGGCCCAGGCATGATGCACCTCACTTAGAAAAATAACTCCAAACTCTTTAGAAGGAGAAGGGATGGCCATCAAGCAAGAACTGGGGGTTTAATGGAGGGAACGGCTGCAGATATAGGGTTTTAGGAGATCTTTGGAACATAGGAACAGGAGGAGGCCATTCAGCCCTTCGAGTCTGTTCCACCATTCAATGAGATCAGGGCTGATCTGTATCTTAACTCCATCCACCTGCCTTGGCTCCATATCCTTTTATACCCTTGTCTTGCAAAAATCCATCAATCTCAGATTTAAAATTATTAACTGAGCCCAAGCACCTACAACAACAACAACTTGCATTTATATAGCGCCTTTAACATAGTAAGACGTCCCAAGATGCTTCACAGGAGCGATTATCAAACAAAATTTGACACCGAGCCACATAAGGAGAAATTAGGACAGGTGTGGTCAAAGAGTTTGGTTTTAAGGAGCGTCTTAAAGGAGGAAAGAGAGGTTTAGGGAGGGAATTCCAGAGCTTAAGGCCTCGGCAGCTGAAGGCACAGCCACCAATGGTTGAGCAATTATAATCAGGGATGCTCAAAAGGCCAGAATTGGAGGAGCGCAGAGATCTCGGAAGGCTGTGGGGGCTGGAGGAGATTACAGAGATTGGGAGGGGCGAGGCCATGGAGGGATTTGAAAACAAGGATGAGAATTTTGAAATCGAGGCGTTGTTTAACCGGGAGCCAATGTGGGTCAGGGAGCACAGGGGTGATGGGCGAACGGGACTCGGTGCGAGTTAGGCCACGGGCAGCCGAGTTTTGGTTGAGATTAAGTTTATGGAGGGTGGAAGATGGGAAGCCGGCCAGGAGTGCGTTGGAATAGAATCTGTTCCATTTCCTGCTTTTTTCCAGTCCTGATGAAAGGTCATCGACCTGAAACGTTAACTCTGTTTCTCTCTTCACAGATGCTGCCTGACCTGCTGAGTATCTCCAGCATTTTCTGTTTTTATTTCAGATTTCCAGTATCTGCAGGATTTTCTTTTTGTATTAGTGCGTTGGAATAGTCAAGTCTAGAGGTAACAAAGGCAAAGGATGAGGGTTTCAGCAGCAGATGAGCTGAGGCAAGGGCGGAGACAGGCAATGTTACAGAGGTGCAATTTGGTGGTGATGGAACAGATGTGGTCGTAAGCTCATCTCGGGGTCAAATACGACACCAAGGTTGCGAACATCTATTGCTTTATGTGGGAGAGAGTTCCATCCTCTGTGTGAAGAAGTCTTTCCTAACTTCTCTCCTGAATGGTCTGGCTCTGATTTTATGTCTATATCGCCTTGACCTAGACTGCCCCACTCGTAGAAAAAGTTTCTCTCTACTTATCTTATCAATTCCTTTCAAAATCCTAAAAACCTCAATCAAATCACCCCTTAACCTACGTACAAGCCTAGTTTATGTAATCTCTCCTCATAATCTAACCCTTGGAGCCCTGGTAACATTCTGGTGAATCTGCACTGCACTCCTTCCAAGGCCAATACGTCCTAAGGTGCAGTGCCCTGAACTGTACTCAGTATTCCAGATGTGATCTAACCAAGGCTTTGTACAGCTGCAGCAAAACTTCCTTCCTTTATATTCTATCCCTCTAGTTATAAAGCCCAACATTCCAATAGCCTTTTTGATTATGGTAGCAAAATACTGCGGATGCTGGAAATCCAAAATAAAAGCAGAAAACGCTGGAAAAACTCAGCAGGCCAGGCAGCATCCGTGGAGAGAGAAACAGAGTTAACGTTTCAGGTCTGTGACCCTTCATCAGAACTGGAAAAAAACAGGAAAGGGGATAGATTTTAAAGCAAGTAGGGGCTGGGAAAAGGGGGAGGGGATGAAGGAACAAAAGGGAAGGTCAGCGACAGGTAGAAAGCAGGAGAGATTAAGAGACATTGAGAGATATTCAAGGACCCCTGAATCTCTTTGGACCTCCACCGTTCCTGGCTTTTCGCCATTTAAAGACAGGAAGTGAGGTAGCAAGGTGAACTAGTCCTATTTGACCCCCATATCCTCTCCAGCACAAAAACTGTGACATTTCCCTCCTCTGCCCCCCTGCTGCTGAAGCCCTCGTCCATCCATTGCCTTTGTCACCTCCAGGTTGGATTATTTTCAACGCTCTCCACCCTCCATTAACTTCAGTTCCTCCGAGACTTTGCTGCCCGTCCCCTATTCCGCACAAAGTCCCGCTCACCCATTCCCCCACCCCCCGCCCCCCCCTCCGCCCCCCCATCCCCGCTCACCTGCATTGGCTCTGGGTCCCCGAACGCCTCAAATTTAAAATTCTCATCCTCACATTTAAAGCCCTCCATGGCCTCGCCCCTATCTCTGTAGCCTCCTCCGGTCCTACAACCCTCTGAGATCTCTGCATGCCTCTTACTCTGGGCTCTTGTTCATCCCTCACTCGATAGAATTCGATTGGCAATCGCCCTTCCCATTCACTCCCACTGAGTAGAATTTCAATGGATCATAGCTCCTCCCATTCATTTATAGTGTACAGGATTCCTGATCTGATGGTAACATAGAAACATAGAAGATAGGAGCAGGAGTAGGCCATTCGGCCCCTCGAGCCTGCTCCGCCATTCAATGAGATCATGGCTGATCATCCAAATTCAGTACCCTGTCCCTGCCTTCTCCCCGTATCCCTTGATCCCTTTAGCCTTAAGAAATATATCCAACTCCTTCTTGAATATATTTAATGAACTGGCCTCCACCGCCCTCTGTGGCAGAGAATTCCACAGGTTCACCACTCTCTGGGTGAAGAAATTCCTCCTCATCTCAGTCCTAAATGGCTTACCCCTTATCCTTAGACTATGGCCCCTGGTTCTGGACTCCCCAGCCATCGGGAACATCCTTCCTGCATCTAGTCTGTCCAGGCCTGACAGAATTTTATAGGTTTCGATGAGATCCCCTCTCAATCTTCTAAACTCCAGTGAGTATAAGCCCAATCGACACAATCTCTCCTCATACGTCATTCCTGCCATCCCAGGTATCAGCCTGGTGAATCTTCGCTGCACTCCTTCCATGGCAAGAACATCCTTCCTCAGATAAGGCGACCAAAACTGCACACAATACTCAAGGTGCGGTCTCACCAAGGCCCTGTACAACTGCAGCAAGACATCCTTGTTCCTGTACTCGAACCCTCTTGCTATGAAGGCCAACATACCATTTGCCTTCTTAACCGCCTGCTGCACCTGCATGCTTACCTTCAGTGACTGGTGCACAAGAACACCCAGGTCTCTTTGCACTTCCCCTTCTCCCAATCTATTGCCATTCAAATAATAATCTGCCTTCCTGTTTTTGCCACCAAAGTGGATAACCTCACATTTATCCACATTATAGTGCATTTGCCATGTTTCTGCCCAATCACCCAACCTGTCCAAATCTGTAGTGTATGTACCTTTAAGAGCCCCTGTGTACTGTAATACCGGTAGTGACCACTCGGGTATATAAGCCTGTATAGCGTCTTGTATCTTTTAGTTCACCTCCAGACTTTGTTCAGTAAACACCTGTTAAACCAACTCCTGCATTCCGTGTCTCCATTAACACACGGATACAACAGTGGCGACGAATTGGAAACGGACTTACCTGCAATTCGGCAGCACCTCAAGGAGATCGATTCCTCAGACGAAGGTCGAAGAAAAAAAAAAACTGAGTTCACCAGCTAGCCGGGCTGGTGGCAGGTACTGCACTAATCCTTCCTGGGCGGCGGGCTGGGGCTCGATCGGGTGGCTCTGCAGTGGGGCCGAGCAGCGAGTCGGAAGGTGGAGGCAAACAGAGACGGAGGGTGGAGCACTCGGGAGACGGCCGGCGCTGCAAAGCAGGTCGGCGTTCGGACCAAGCAGAGGGAGGGAAAAGTCCCAGAGAGTCCGGCGGGAATGAGTCTCCAACTATTAAAAATATCTGTGTAAATAAAAACCGCGGAGAACAGCGTTGTCAGCAGCGGCAGTGGCGGGAAAGCGCGGGAGGCGCCATTTTTTTTCTCGGCAGGGAAGAAAGGAAAGCGCGGGAGGCGCCATTTTTGATTTTCAGGATGCCTAAGACTGGCAATATTACTGCTTTCGATAGTGATATAGAGGATTGGACCACATATGTGGAAAGAGTGGAGGTATATTGCACAGCGAATGAAGTAGAGGATGATAAAAAGGCATCGGTACTTCTAAATCTGATGGGCGCAAGGACATACGGGCTGTTACGAAACTTAATCACTCCAGCCAAACCGATGGACAAGAATTTTAAGGAGATTGTTGATACCCTACAGGAGCACTTAAACCCAACACCGCTGCTGATAGCGGAACGATTCAAATTCTTCAGGAGGAATCAGCACAAGAATGAAAGTAATGCTGATTACCTCACCGAATTAAGAAAGCTGTCAAAGCACTGCCAATTCGGGGCAGGACTGGCAGATTCTCTACGAGACAAATTCGTCTGCGGTCTCCTAAGTGAAGGAACACAGAAAAGGCTACTTTCTGAGAAAGATTTGACACTGGACAAGGCTTTCAGTGTGGCTGTATCATACGAAGCAGCAGCAAGAGGAGCTGCAGAGATACAGCAAAAGCCACAGGACTTCGGCACCCATGAAATGACACGGGGTTTCGAGAGATGTTATCGCTGCGGCAGATCCACCCATGACCAGAGGGACTGCTGGTTCAAGGACAAAGCATGCAGGCAATGCGGAAAGATGGGACACATTGCACGTGTATGCCGATCTGGAAAAAAAAAATCCACTGACAGAAAAAAAATCAATAAGGAAAAGTACAGAAAGGTACAAATGATGACGGACAGTAGCTCCGAAGACCAGAAGAGCGATAGCGACTCCGAAAACAAGAGACTAAGCTGTCTCAAATTACATAATGTAATTGCCAAAGAAAATTACCAGACCATTTGGGTTACCCTCACGATAGCAGGGTCCCCAGTTAAAATGGAGCTAGATACAGGATCAGCTCTGACCGTCATAAGTCGACGGGATTACGAGCGGCTATTTCTGCATATACCTTTGAAAGACACATCCATTATCTTGAAAACATATACGGGGCAGAAAGTATACCCCAGAGGGAAAATAAGGGTGCCTATTGTATACAACGGCAAGGAAATACAGAAGTTGTATTTATACGTTCTGCAAGATGGTGGTCCACCACTGTTGGGACGTGAATGGATCAGGAAGATACGTTTAGACTGGCACTCCATTCAGGCACTGACGGTGACCAGTAAGAAAAAAAATGATGATGACGTCATACCTGAACGATTAAAAGACATCTTGGCCAACACCAAAGAAGTGTTTCAACAGGAACTAGGAACCTTGAAAGGTGTCACCGCCTCAATAAAAGTAGAAGATGCGGCAATTCCCAAGTTTTTTAAGGCAAGGCCGGTGCCATACGCAATTCGTCCAGCAGTCGAGGCAGAGCTGGAGAATTTGGAAAAGGCAGGCGTGTTATCCAAGGTAGATTGGAGCGAGTGGGCAACACCCATCGTCCCGGTCATGAAGAAAACGTTGAATAATGATAAATCTGAAGAACAGAGAAAAATTCACATCTGTGGGGACTTCAAGGTGACTGTAAACCCGGTCCTTCACACGGTACAGTATCCTCTTCCGAGGATAGAAGATATTTTTGCCTCAGTATCCGGAGTGAAACGTTTCACCAAAATTGACTGAGCACAGGCATATCTACAGATGGAGGTTGAGGAGGCCTCTAAAAAGTATCTCACGATAAACACACACAAAGGCCTGTACCAGTACAATCGACTGGTTTTCGGAGTAGCATCAGCTCCAGCTATCTGGCAAAGAGCTATGGAGCAAGTCCTGCAAGGGATTCCGGAGACTCAATGCTACCTAGACGACATCCTTGTAACAGGAGAAAATGACAACGAGCACCTTGCCAATTTGGAGCAGGTGCTCACTAGGCTGAGAGAACGGGGCCTATGAGCAAATCGCCCCAAGTGCGAATTTTTCCAGAAACAAATATCATATTGTGGCCATATAATTAACGAAGAAGGGTTGCATAAGTCACCTGAAAAAATTGAAGCGGTCATAAAAGCCCCAGCACCTGAAAATGTCTCACAATTAAGGTAGTTCCTGGGATTGATAAATTACTATCATAAATTTTTACCGAACTTGTCAACTGTTCTGCACCCTCTTAATGCACTTCTACAAACGGGAGTAATTTGGAAATGGAGCGAAGACTGTAAACGTGCCTTCCATAAATGCAAAGGCTTGATCACGTCCAAGGAAGTGTTGGCTCATTACAACCCATCACTGCCAATCAGACTGGCGTGCGATGCATCCCCTTACGGCGTAGGAGCGTTATTATCGCATAGATTCCCTGATGGCTCGGAGCGGCCGATAGCTTTTGCGTCACGCTCATTGAACTCAGCTGAGCATAACTATGCCCAGATCGACAGGGAAGCACTCAGCCTGGTGTGGGGAGTGAAGAAATTCAACCATTACCTACACGGACAAAAATTTACCTTGTTGACTGACCATCAATCCCTCATCTCCATATTCAACCCTAAAAAGGGCGTTCCCATTATGGCAGCGCAAAGGCTACAGAGGTGGTCCCTTTTCCTAGGGGCACACCAATATGACATAGAATACAAAGGATCAAAACAGCATGGGAATGCTGACGGTTTATCGCGCCTACCGTTGCCAACGGTAGAAGAGGCACCTACAGTGGACCCAGTGGAGATGTTCCACTCAACCATAGTGGAATGTCTACCAGTAACAAATTCTAATTCTACCATTGAAAAGGAAACGAGAAATGACCCGACTCTCTCATGAGTCTACGATTTAACGGTGAAGGGATGGCCAGCACATGACGAACCACTGTTGCCAGCATTCTCGCAAAGAAGAGAACAGCTGTCAGTGTGCCGAGGAACCTTGATGTGTGGATCCAGAGTGGTGATTCCACCCAAACTCCAGGATAAAGTGCTAAAGGAGCTTCACGAGGGGCATCTGGGTGGAGTGAAAATGAAGAACCTAGCCAGAGCGTTTGTGTGGTGGCCAGGTATCGATGGAGGCATTGAAGAAATGACCAAGAGCTGTCTAGGATGCCAGAAGGTCCAAAACGCCCCACCACAAGCCCCTCTACATCCATGGGAGTGGCCCTCATCTCCATGGCAAAGGCTACATATCAACTTTGCTGGTCCATTTATGGACTCAATGTTCTTAATCGCGGTTGATGCACACTCCAAGTGGCCGGAGGTAATAAAGATGTCCTCCACCACCATGGAAAAAACCATCACAGTATTAAGGACCATATTTGCCAGGAATGGGCTGCCTGAACAGATCTGTTCTGATAATGGACCGCAATTTGTGTCCGAAGAATTCAGGAAGTTCTTAAAAAGCAATGGGGTTAAGCACTACACGTCCGCCCCATACCATCCCGCCACCAATGGATTAGCTGAAAGGTTTGTCCAGACCTTCAAGAAGGCCATAAAGGCCACAACATAAGGTAGATAACTTCTTGTTTGCGTACAGGAATGCAACACATGTGGTTACAAACCAAACTCCCGCCATGATGTTTTTCAATAGAAGACTAAGATGCCAGCTGGATTTGATCAAGCCAAACATAAGGGACGTAGAGAACTGGCAATTTCAAGGCATGAATGAAAGGCCAACTAGAACCTTCCAGATAGGTCAACAAGTTTTGGCCCGGGACTACCGTACCGAGAAATGGCAGCCTGGAACTATTTGCACACGACTAGGACTGCTGATGTATACCGTGGACATTGGAGAAAGCATAATAAGGCGCCATGCTGACCAGATCATAGAGTCATCCGAAAAGGGACAACCTACACCACAACTCTATACGCCTAATGATGAAGCAGAGATACCCATAGTATCTACCTCCGATCTGGTGATACTGGAACCAGATGAACCCGACACTGGCATTCAAGCCGAATCGACCTTGCCAAAAGAACCTACTACATCACCGAAAACTACTACACCACCGAGGCGTTATCCGGACCGAGTCAGGAAGCCTCCAGAGAGACTGACTTATAATTGATTAACTGTAGCAAATGTGTAGATTATTGTTCTTGTAAACATGTTAATTAATGATTACTTAAAATGTTATGTACTAATTATCTAAAAGGGGAGGAATTGTAGCGTATGTACCTTTAAGAGCCCCTGTGTACTGTAATACCGGTAGTGACCACTCGGGTATATAAGCCTGTATAGCGTCTTGTATCTTTTAGTTCACCTCCAGACTTTGTTCAGTAAACACCTGTTAAACCAACTCCTGCATTCCGTGTCTCCATTAACACACGGATACAACAAAATCGTACTGGAGTTTCACGACATCCTCCTCACAGCATACCCTCCCACCCAGCTTTGTGTCATCTGCAAATTTGGAGATATTACATCCAATTCCCTCGTCCAGATCATTAATATATATTGTGAACAGCTGGGGTCCTTGGACCGATCCTTGCGGTACCCCACTAGTCACTGCCTGCCACTCGGAAAACGACCCGTTTATTCCAACTCTTTGCTTTCTATCTGCCAACCAGTTCTCTATCCAAGTCAATACCTTGCCCCCAATCCCATGTGCCTTAATTTTGCACGCTAATCTCTTATGCGGGACCTTATCGAAAGCCTTCTGAAAGTCCAAATACACCACATCCACTGGTTCTCCCTTATCTATTTTACCAGTTACATCCTCAAAAAATTCCAGTAGATTAGTCAAGCATGATTTACCTTTTGTAAATCCATGTTGACTTTGTCCGATCCTGTCACTGTTTTCCAAGTGCTCTGCTATTACATCTTTTATAATGGACTCTAGCATTTTTCCCACTACCGATGTCAGGTTTACCGGTCTATAATTCCCTGCTTTTTCTCAACCACCTTTTTTGAATAGTGGGGTAACATTAGCTACCCTCCAATCCATGGGTACTGTTCCAGAGTCTATTGAGTTCTGGAAGATGACCAGCAATGCATCTACTATCTCCAGGGCCACTTCCTTAAGTACCCTAGGATGTAGATTATCAGGCCCTGGGGATTTATCGGCCTTCAATCCCGTCAACTTCCCCAACACCATTTCCCTACAAATACTGATTTCTTTCAGTTCCTCCCTCTCATTAGTCCCTATGTTCCCTGACATCTCTGGGAGGTTATTTGGCTATAAGTTAGTTTGAGAGTCTCAGCCGTTGCTTAGTGGTAGCATTCTTCTACCTCTTGAGTCACAAGGTTGTGGGGTCAAGTTCCCACTCCAGGAGACTTAAGCACATAATCTTGGCTGATATTCCCAGTGCTAGTACTCTAAGGATAAGGGGTAGGCCATTTAGGACAGAAATGAGGAGGAATTTCTTCACCCAGAGAGTGGTGAACCTGTGGAATTCTCTACCACAGAAGGCAGTAGAGGCCAATACATTAAATATATTCAAGAAGGAGTTGGATATATTTCTTAAGGCTAAAGGGATCAAGGGGTATGGGGAGAAGGCAGGGATAGGGTACTGAATTTGGATGATCAGCCATGATCGCATTGAATGGCGGAGCAGGCTCGAGGGGCCGAATGGCCTACTCCTGCTCCTATCTTCTATGTTTCTATGGAGCAGCTGCACTATCAGATGAGACGTTAAACCGAGGCCCCATCTGCTCTCTCAGGCGGATGTAAAAGATCCCATGGCATTATTTTGAAGAAGAGCAGGGGAGTTCTCCCTGGTGCCCCTCAACCAACATCACTAAAACAGATTATCTGGTCATTATCACGTCGCTGTTTGTGGGAGCTTGCTGTGCGCAAATTGGCTGCCACGTTTCCTGCATTAATTAAAACAGTGACTCCACTTCAAAAAAGTACTTCATTGGCTGTAAAGTGCTTTGGGACGTCCTGAGGTTGCCAAAGGTGCTACATAAATGCAAGTTCTTTCTTTAGTTCTTGCAGTACCTGAGGGAGCGCTGCACTGTTAGAGGAAATATTAAACCGATGACCTGTTGAGATGAATGTCTAAAAGATGGCTCTAATAGGAAGAGTTGCTATTCCGAGAGGCTAAGAATAAATCGGCTTTTTGCTGCAGTTTCCAGCCATGCACTTGTCCAACTGCACTTGTAAATTATCACATTGGGCAGCAGGTGGCACTATTGTCTAACTTTTTTTCACAGTACGATGAAAGAAAAGCAAGATCTTGCATTTATATAGCGCCTTTGACATCCTCCAGACATCCACCAGCGTTTCACAACCAATGAATTGCCTTTTGAAGTGCAGTCACCATTGGCAAAAGCAGCAGCCAATCTGCGCACAGCAAGATCCCACAAACAGCAATGAGATAAATGACCAGCTGATCTGTTTTTAGTGATGTTGGTTGCTGGATAAACACGAACATATGAAAAATGTTGGGAGAGAAGAGCATTGTCTACACTGGAATTACATAGTGCAAAAAAGGCCATTCGGCCCAGCTGGTCTGTGCTGGTGTTTATGCTCCACACGCGCCTCCTCCCACCTTACCTCATCTCACACTATCCGCGTATCCTTCCATTCCTGTCTCCCTCGTCTGTTTATCGCACTTCCCCTTTAAATGCATCTGTGCTATTCGCCTCAACTACACCTTCGAGTTCCACATTCTCACCACTCTCTGGGTAAAGACGTTTCTCCTGAACTCACTATTGGATTTATTAGTGACTCTCTTATAGTTATGGCCTCTAGTTTTGGATTCCCCCCCACACAAGTGGAAATGTTGGGCTAGAAATTCATCCCCTTACTGACACTCCGTAGCGCCATGAAAAGGCGATAAAATGGCAGCCACCGCTCTTTCACCAGCCGGTGGTGGGTCGCGCGAGGGCCGCCATATTCGTCTCCCCCATTGCGCTGCTGGTCACCACGCCGGCCCTGGGGGATAAAATGGCGGCGCGCAACATCACCAGCGTGAACTTCGACCCTAGCGCTGGGTCCTAAGCACGCCAGGTTAACCTGCCGTGCAAGCAGGCTGACGGTGGCAATGGCTGCAGCTCTTAAAGGGACACACACATCATAGTCATAGAGTCATAACAGTGCAGAAGGAGGCCATTTGGCCCATCGTGTCCGTGCCGGCTCTCTGTAGAGCAATCCAGTCAGTCCCATTCCCCCGCTCTATCCCCGTAGCCCTGCAAGTTTATTCCCCTCAAGTGCCTATCCAGTCTCCCCTTGAAAACATTGAGGGGCAAAAATTCGGTCATGCCCCCTTTGGGGGCACTGACTTCGCCAGGGCGCTACTTTTAGCGCCCCAAAATAGTTAGCGCCCCCGTGCCCGAAGTTCAGTGGTAGTGCCCCAAGAAGGAGGCAGGGCTCTGCTGGAAGTGCTCCCCCTCCCTCTTGGGGTGCTCCCAGGGAATATCGCAGCGTTAAATGCAACAGCACCACGAGCGTCAGCTTGTAGCGCCGTGTTATTATAGGCCTCCCTCTCCTGATTCAAGGGGAGGGGCCCACTGGGGCCCTGCTGGGCCACCGGGGAGCAGGGTGCTCTATCCCCATATCCCTTGATTCCCTTAATATTCAAAAATCTAGCGATCTCTGCCTTGAATATACTCAACGACTGAGCCTCCACAGCCCTCTGGGGTAGAGAATTCCAAAGATTCACCACCCTCTCAGTGAAGAAATTTCTCCTCATCTCAGTCCTAAATGGCCGCCCCCTTATTCTGAGACTGTGACCCCTGGTTCTAGACTCCCCAGCCAGGGGAAACATCCTCCCTGCATCTAGATTCAAGATTCAAGATTCAAGATCATTTTATTGCCATATGTAACTAGTATAATGGAATGCTTACTCCCCACTCACTCCCACAATACAAGCATATAATATAAAAGAAAAAAAAGAAAAACAAGTATAAATAAAAACAATAAGCAAATAAGCAAAAAGTATAGCAATAACAGTCCAAGTTACAGGATATGATGAATAGTACAAAAAAGCCTCAATTACCACTGGAAATAATAGTAATGTAATATGAGAAATATATGGTAATATGAGTATAATATATATATTTACATAAACATGTAACTATAATATATGGGGCAGTGCGGTTAGCAGTTCAATAGGTGCACTGCCTGTGGATAGAAACTGTTCTTAAACCTGCTGGTCCTGGTTCGGATGCTGCGGTACCGACGTCCGGACCGCAGGAGAGAGAACAGTTTGTGCCCAGGGTGATTGGGGTCCTGGGTGATGGAGCGGGCCTTGTTCCAGCACCTGGTCTGGAAGATCTCCTCGATGGACGGAAGTGCGCACCCGATGATCTTTTCTGCCGTATTCACAACTCTCTGGATGGCTTTCTTGTTCTGTGCAGTGGTGTTACCATACCACACATTGACACCACTCGTCAGAACACTCTCTATGGTGCCGCGGTAAAAGTTCACAAGCCACTGTGTGCTTATGCCGCATTTCCTCAGGCACCGTAGAGGGGAAAGGTGCTGGTGTGCCTTCTTCAGCATAGCCTCAGTATTATGGTTCCAGGCCAGGTCATCAGAGCTCTGCAGTCCCAGGAATCGGAAGCAACTGACGACTTCCACTGGTGCCCCGTCTATGCTAATGGGGCGATGGTTCCCTCGGTGGCTTCTGAAGTCCACGATGAGCTCCTTAGTTTTGCCAACGTTCAGGGCAAGGTTGTTGTCATTGCACCATCTCATCAGCTGGACTATCTCATCTCTGTACTCCGTCTCGTCATCGTTGCTTATCAGGCCAATTACTGTGGTGTCGTCGGCAAACTTGATAATCCGGTTATTGCTGTGTATGGCTGTACAGTCATGTGTAAACAGAGAGTACAGCCAAGGACTGAGGCAGCAGCCTTGTGGCGCTCCGGTGTTGAGAACCAGAGTGGATGAGGTGTTGTTCCCTATTTTCACCACTTGAGGCCTACCAGTCAGGAAATCCAGAATCCAATTGCAGATGGGGGTGCCCAGACCTAGGTCCCTCAGTTTCAGGACCAGCTTGGAGGGAATAATAGTATTAAATGCAGAACTGTAGTCAATGAACAACAGTCTGACGTTAAGTGTCCCTCCTGTCTAGGTGTTCCAGGGCAGTGTGTAGTGTTAGGGAGATGGCACTGTCTACAGACCTGTTCGCCCTATATGCGAACTGGAACGGGTCCAAGGAATCGGATATGATGCTGCTTATGTGTGTCATGACCAGCTTTTCCAGGCACTTCATGGCTATAGATGTTAGAGCCACGGGACGATAGTCATTGAGGCCTGTTACCTTGGTCTTCTTAGGTAACGGCACAATGGTTGTCTCCTTGAAGCACACTGGTACAACAGACTGCTGCAATGAGATGTTAAAAATGTCCGTGAACACAGGAGCCAGCTGGTCTGCGCAGGTCTTCAAGACACGGGGTGAAACCCCGTCTGGGCCGGCTGCCTTCCGTGCTTTCACCCTCCTGAAGGTTCTCCGGACCTCGGATTCAGTCAGCTGTAATGTGTAATCCTCTGGGTGGCTGGGGGTTTTGATGGCCGGCTCAGTGTTCTCCCTCTCAAAGCGAGCATAAAAATATTCAGTTCGTCTGGTAGGGAGGGATCGGTGTTGGTGACTCCCGCTGAGCTCCCCTTGTAGTTGGTGATGGCCCTTAGTCCCTGCCACATGCGTCTGGCGTCAGAGCCCCTGCCATACTGAGACTCTAGTTTGTTCTTATAGTCTCTTTTTGCTGCTTTGATAGCCTTTCTGAGGTCATACTTGGCCTTCTTGTAGAGTTCGGTGTCCCCTGATTTGAAAGCGGTACGCCATTCTCTTAGTTTGTTGCGGATGTCTGAGTTCATCCATGGTTTGCAGTTAGGAAATAAACGGACAGTCTTGGTAGGAATGCATTCATCCACCAGTCTGTTAATGTATCCAGTAACGTGACCTGTGTACACATCCAGGTCTGGGTTCTTGAAAACACTCCAGTCCGTTATTTCCAACCCGCCCTGCAGTTGTAGTTCTGTGTCCGCTGTCCAGCTTCGCACCGTTTTTACTGTTGTGGGTGTGCTCTTTAACTTCTGTTTGTAAACAGGAAGTAGGAGTACAGAAATGTGGTCTGATTTGCCGAAGCCCAGCCGAGCAATGGCACGGTAGGCGTGCTTTATTGTTGTATAGCAGTGATCTAGAGTTTTTCCATTTCTTGTCGGACAGGAGATGTGTTGAAAGTATTTCGGCAATACTTTCTTTAAACTACAATGGTTGAAGTCTCCCGCAATGATAGGAACTGCCTCGGGATACCGGTTCTGAAGTTTACTGACCTCACTGTAAAGTTCACTCAGTGCATCGTTTGCATCAGCTTGTGGCTGAATGTAGACTGCTGCCATGAGAATAGCAGAGATTTCCCTCGGTAAATAAAAAGGGCGACACTTAATTGTTAGTAGTTCTAAATTAGGTGAACAGTGTTGAGAAAGTACCTGGACATCTGTACACCAGTTGTTGTTGATCAGGCAGCAGACACCCCCACCTCTGTTCTTCCCCATTGAATCGGCTGTTCTGTCAGCCCGAAACAGAAGGAATCCCTGGGGCTGCACCGCCTCATCAGGTATCATGGAGGTTAGCCACGACTCTGTTAGGAACATGGCACAGCACTCCCTAATGTCCCGCTGTGAGGCGATACGGCAATTCAACTCGTCAATCTTATTTGCCAGAGATTGAACATTGGCAAGGAGAATGCTGGGCAAAGCTGGTTTCTACCCTGTCAAGCCCTGTAAGAATTTTGTATGTTTCAACTAGATCACCTCTCATTCTTCTAAACTCTAGAGAATATAGGCCTAGTCTACTCAATCTCTCCTCATAGAACAATCCCCCCATCCCAGGAACCAGTCTGGTGAACCCTCGTTGCACTCCCTCTATGGTAAGTATATCCTTCCTTAGGTAAGAAGACCAGCTGTGGCTCAGTGGGAAGCACACCTGCCTCTGAGTAAGAAGGTTTTGTGGGTTCAAGTCCCACTCCTGGGGAAGTGCTGCACTGTCGGAGGTGCCGTCTTTCGGATGAGATGTTAAACCGAGGCCCCCGTCTGTTCTCTCAGGTGGACGTAAAAGATCCCACGGCACTATTTTGAAGAAGAGCAGCGGGAGTTATCCCCGGTGTCCTGGGGCCAATATTTATCCCTCAACCAATGTAACAAAAACAGATTATCTGGTCATTATCACATTGCTGTTTGTGGGATCTTGCTGTGCGCAAATTGGCTGCTGCATTTCCTACATTACAACAGTGACTTCACTTCAAAAAGTACTTCATTGGCTGTAAAGCGCTTTGAGACGTCCGGTGGTCATGAAAGGCGCTATAGAAATAAATGCAAGTCTTTCTTTCAAGGGGGAGAAATTTGGTATCGCCCCGTTAATGAGGCTGAGCCGCCCCTAGATTGGCCGTTAGTGCTCCTGGGAAGAACTGGAGCCCTAAATCAAGCGCTAATGACCGCAGTAGGGCGCTACCAGCAGAGCGATAATGGATTTCAGGGGCTATGCAATCGGGAATGATCCTTCACACCAGCTCCTAAAGGGGAGGTTGTATCATTCTGCAGATCCACATTATCAGCAGTTCCGGGTGTGAAGGCCGACCTGCAACCAACTTAATCCCCTGATCGTGATGGCTGATCCCACTCCCAGGGAGCGAGCTCGTCATTTCACGGACGAGGCATTGGAGCAGAGCGAAGGAGGGCAGTGCTGTTCCCAGGTCTTCGGGGCAATGTGGAGGGAAGTGGCCCAGGAGGTCTCGGCCAGTAGTGTGTTCGTACGCAGCCTGACACAGCGACGGAAGAAACTCAACGACCTCACTCGGGTGGTCAGGGTGAGCACATGCTTCAACAGGTCCTACATACCAGCATCTGAACCTCGGTCTGTACACACTGCACAAACCCCCACACCGCCCACCATTCACCCACCAAGCATCTGCACCTACTCAAACTCACATCCACATCTCACGCCGTGCCTACTATCACAGCTATTCAACTACGGCAGGCATATCTCCCAAACACACAGCTGGACTCTGACTCAAACACATTCGTTTCTCTTGCAGGCCAAGATGGCCCACAATAGGAGGGAGCAGCAGAGAACAGGCGGGGGCGATCAGCAGCTCTCAGACCTGGAGGAGCGAGTGCTGAGACTCACTGGGCAGCAGGTGGTGAGTGACGTGGCCATCGACAACATCGACCCCCTTGGGGGCAACAACGGTATCTTCAGCCCCTCTCTTTCTCTCATCCCACTTCCCCCTCACACCACAAGCCTTTCCCAATTTCCAGCTCCTGATATTGTCTGCATTCCTTGCTCCCTTCCTGCCCCCCTGCCCTCACCTTAACGCAAGTCTTGTGCCTTTATGCTTTCAGAGAATCAGCAACCAGCTGACCAGCCTGTCCCTGAGCCTCCCACTGAGAGTGAGGAAGGAGAAGAGGAGGAGGAGCAAAGCACCGTGTCACTGCATCTCTCACCCGCAGGCACCACCTCTGCTTCTCTCTGGTCAATGCTTCTCCTTCTGTAGAGAGCATCTGTGAACTCATGGATGGAGCAATGGATGGCGAACTGCGAGATATTCGCTATGTCTCCTGTTGCACACTGCAATGATCCGCTGGTGTAGAAATTGAGGGGCGACGGTGGCCTTGACTGCCACTGGGAGAGCCGTGGTGGTCCTGATGTGAGGCTCGAGGTCTGGCTGCAGGAGGTGGCGGAGCTCTGTGACCATGTCCTTGGTGAAGTTGATGTAGGAGAAATGCTGCTGGAATACCCCGGGAGGGTAAGGCCTCCTGTTGAGAGCCCTGTTGGCCCTCCTCCCTTTGGCCACATCTTTCTCTCTGCCTCCGCAGGCTGCCTCTGACCTTGACACTGGAGGGCGAGGTCCAGTGCCAGTACAGCCCCCATTGAAGTATGGAAATGTTGCACTTTCAACTCTCACCCAAATGAAAGTGAGTCATTTTTCTGAGGTGGAAGATTCCTTCAACTGAAAAACGCTGAAATCGCTCAAAACACCTGTTTATGTCAAACTGACAAGGCAGCATTCTTTGCCGACTAAAAATAAGCCGGATGTTGACGCCTCTATATCGCACTCCTCCAGCACTCCTCCGACAGCAGAACACCTCCTGTACCTGTCGCTGCTAAGGGCAGGTGCTCAGGCAGGGGGCTGTGCAGCCGGATGACGTCACGATCTCCGGCCGCAGGAGACTGTGGCGCTCGTGGTTACTGCCGCCACAAACCTCCACCTCAATTTTGCCGGCGTCGGTACTATCGCCTCGCCCGGTCGCTAAGCCGGTAGCGCCCTGTTAGCACCCCCGGAGGCGCTAATGCGAAGTGCAAAGGTACCCAATTTCTACCCTGAAAACTGTGCACAATACTCCAGGTGTGGTCTCACCAGGGCCCTATATAATTGCAGTAAGACATCTTTACTCTTGTACTCAAATCCTCTTGTAATAAAGGCCAACATACCATTTGTTTTCCTAATTGCTTGCTGTACCTGCATGTTAACTTTCAGTGATTCGTGTACAAGGACACCCAGGTCCCTCTGAACACCAACATTTCCCAATCTCTCACCATTTAAACAATACTCTGCTTTTGTATTTTTCCTACCAAAGCGGATAACTTCACATTTCTCCACATTATATTCCATTTGCCATGTTCTTGCCCACTCACATAGCCTGTCTATATCCCCTTGAAACCTCTTTGCATCCTCCTCACAACTTACATTCCCACCCAGCTCTGTTGTGCTGACGGGAGGGTGGGAAGGTGCAGCCAGAAGGAGGATAACGTACGAGGTTACCTGCCTCTTGTATCCTTTCAGCCCCACCACTGGCCAAGGGCTCAGCCATGCCCCTGCCAAGAATGGCCTGCACCGTCTCCTCCAAGGGGGTGAGGTGAGGCTAGGAATGGGAGATGTGCCTCGTCATTGGTGCAGATTGTTGGTAGGTGAGTGATTGGGGGTCCTGCATTGAGCAGTGTGTGAGGCTAGCGGTGCAGTTGGTAGGAGACGGCTTTTGAAGATGCATTCACTGACCTTGACCAGTGGGCTGAGGTCATGAAGCTTCTTTGGGCACTGGAGCCAGATAGTGGGGGTGACACCTGTAAGATTCGAAATTTTCAGCAATAATCACGCAAGAAAACAGGATAAAATAAGACAGTTTATTGACCAAAGTAAGCTTGCACAGAGAAACCTTTGATAAAAGGGCATACAAAATGGCCGCCGGGCCTCGTGATCAGTTTCTGGACCATTTGGTTTTCTGTTACTGCAAGCCAGACAGGCTTGTGGATTGAAGACAGTAAGCCCGCGAAAGCCAGTATCGGGAAACCGAAACTCAGGGAAACAGCATACATATTCAATGGATTCTAAGTACAAGACAGTTTCAGGCAAGCAGGATGGGGCCCATCAAGATATGGGCGGACAATGCATGAACACTTAAACCCATTTAATGTACAAAGGAGAAACCGTTTAACAGCCATCAAGGGAAATCTCCAGACCGATCAATATGCGAACCGAGTCACGGTGACAATGTAAAAGACATTAAAAGACATTATCGGCCAGGAAGGCCAGTTAAGTTATCACCGGCTCCCGTTACAAGACAAAGCGCCCCTGCAGAGATTTCTGCCCGCCAAAATCTTACAAAGACTGGACTATGATCTGGCGGGAGATAAGGCTGGCCCAAAAAGGGTATAAATATGGATTTTGAAAAGTCCGTCAGCGCCTCTTCTACCTCGGTAGCTTCGGAATCGATCAAGACGCTTCTTCTTTTTAAAGACGCTTCTTCTTTTTAAAGACGCTTCGGACGGACAATTTCGGTGAAACGACAACGTGGTCGGTGTTCAGCCAGACAAGGCTCGGCCACGACGGGAAGACGACGAGGGTGGCCCGGGTGCTGTTGTCAGGAGATCATCGACGACCCAGGCCGAAGGAGAAGACACCCTCGGGAAAACGACGATCCAGGCTGGAGAAAAGGACACTACGGGCCTAGCACTTCCGTGCCTCAACATCCCATCGAGGTGTTGTTCTGTTCCATGAACCCAAATCCACAACAGACTTAGTGGATTTCAGCCATGACGAGCGCTCACCGAGGCTGTGTCCACTGCCTCATCGCCTGAGAGAGAGAGAAAAACAAGCTGCGCCAGAAGTTTCCAAATCCACGTGACGACGGAAAGCTGTGCCAGAAAGGCTGCGAACCCCTCCTTTTGCGATTCTGATAGTGGTGAGCATGATCCCGAGTTCCTCAAGTCGAAACTTAGTTTAGGTATTGGGGGAGGGAGTAAGGTTAAATCGTAATGTGTTTCCCCTTTTTCGACGTGCCGTGTGTTCCCCATTTCCATAGAGTCAAGTTCATAAATTTGTGCATGATTGTAGTTACTTTAATCTGTGCCTATGACATGTATTTTGTAATGCTTCAAACTGTTTAAAAATAAAAGCATCCATTTTGTGCTATTCAACCTGGTCTATTGAGTCCTTTTCTCTGCACTACAGTTCTCTGCATCTAAGTCCAAGGTCTAGAACCGTAGGGGAGAGTGGGTCAAACCACTCAAGGGTAATTATTGCACAAAGCCTGGCAGGAGACCAGAACGAGCAAGAGAAACCCCTTACAGAAATGGCGACCGCGGCAGGACCTTGGCAGCAGGAAAGTAGTGTGTTAGATCAAGGTCTGAATAAACGAAATGTGATGGATGAAAGAGTAGCGGATTATGTTTTTGGAAAGGTAAACCTCACAAAACAATGAATATCTGACCTAATAAGGGATAGGTGCCCGCTAGACGCAGCCATCAAGTGGACAGAGGGTAAAGAGCATAAGAAATCTGTAGAAAAGGCGGTCTGGCTGATGTGCTCCAAGAAGCAAGTCCAGCTTTTGGACCAAGTCGTTGTAACACAGACAGCCCAGATCAAAGGGTTGCTTACAGAAGTAGAGGAAAAGGTTGCGGGAGGTCAAAAACTGATTGAATCGCTTAACGCGCTGAATCAGGAACGCCAATCCACAACTCACCGCCACGAAACCCGGGTAGAGTATTTAAAATGTCAGGTCATTGAAGCCAAGGCCTGTGAAGGTAGAATGAGAGAAAGGTGTTTCCGCCTAGCTAAGCAAATAGAGACCCAAGAGGAAAAACTTCTGGGAGCCAGGGCAGCATATAAGATGGCCATGGAGGATAGATCTGAGAGCACCGACCACAGCGCTTGCCGCCGGGAGCAAGAGGACCTGAGAACGGCCCTAGCCAAGGCAAACGGGTTGGTGTGTCTCATAAACCCACCAGCGAGCCAGCTATTGCTAGCCAAGGAATCCAAAAGACCGATTCTACAAGAGATAGTTCAGGAACCAACCCCCAAACCCTCTGCGCCTCCTGCTTATGATGAGTCTTGGACTCCGGGAAAGGAAACGGAGACGGTAGATGAAGAGATTCTTGAGGTAGAGCAACACCAGATAGTAGAGTCGGGGCCGGTGCCGATGTGTCCAACTCGACACCGGAGGCTCGGTCCGAATGAAGACAATGGCGAGGACGGACCCCTTGTGAATCAGATCATAATGCCCCACAGCGCACAACAGCTGAGGGCAATGATAAGTCACATCCCAAAACTCTCCGAGTCAGGAGATCCCTCCGTCCATTTTAGGGACGTAGAGCAGACCGCAGCCGTTAATGACTGCGACGGGGATGAACAGTCTAAGATGCTGCTGTTCTCCCTGGACAACTCGCTCCTCCAGTGTCTCCCTGACGAGAGCAAGAGAGGGCACAGGGAATATGGGTTGTTACGGGACGAGATCCTGGAGATTATAGGAGAGGGTGACGGAACTCCGTTCCTCCGTTTAGAAAAGACAGTGCAGCTAGAAGGAGAACCCCCACGGGCTTTCGCCGGAAGGTTGTGGCCCGTGTATCGACGCAGCTGCCCGGGAGGACCGGACCGGAACGCGCTAAATGGTGAACAAAGGGCTCATTGGCTCCGGTGCCTGGTAGCAGGTTGCTTGCCAATAGTGAGGGAGCAGGCCAAAGCATGGTTTGACCCCACTAACGCCCGCTCCACGGAAGACGTAGTGCTCGATCAGCTCACGATCAGTTACAGGAACAACAAGGGTAGGAAAACGCCTGTTTTAAAAGGAAAGATACATGAGATAAGGCCCGCAGCTTCTGCTAAAAAGGAATGGCATCAGGAGGGGAATTGCCCTCCCCAAGCCAAAAGCAGTTGTTACGGGTGTGGGAAGGAGGGTCATTGGCGCAAGGACTGTAGAAATCCATGGAAGGATAATAGAGGGAGATTCCCCGCAGCCCAAGCCCAAGCCCAGACCGTTGCCCCAGCACCAGCCCAAAACCCAACCGTAGCCCCTGCCCCAGCAACAGGAGGTGGTGCGGTTGTGGATCCCGCTACGATTGAGTCAATTTTAGAGACTATGCGGTCTCTGATGACCTCGCAGGGGAAGGTAGCAGTCGCCAACAGCCCTATCGCTCCCGAGACCCCAACTGAAGCACCTAAATGACTGACGCCTGCGCAGCCCGTCTACTTGTGTCCGCTCCGCTATGACGCCTGGAGAAGACCTGTGGTGGAAATGGAGGTGGAAAGGGAAAAGGGTAGTTACCTGTTGGATACGGGAGCTTTGTGCACCGTGATCCACACAGCTAGACCTTTTGCCTCACCTCTGTCCACCCAGGCTCCATTCTCAGTAGCGGGTTTCACAGGCAGAGAACAGGCTGGCGCGTACTCCATCCCGCTCTCCATTCATTTGGGAGCACTCCACACCACATGGACGTGTATCCTATTGAAGTGGAGTGAGGGGGGTGGAAAAGGCATCCTCGGGGCTGATTTCTTGGTGGAACACGGGATCCTCGTGGACCTGAGAAATCACTGTCTCTGGGGAGCCGAGAGCGGTTTAGGTAAGGTAGTTGTAATCCCAGGGAGGGAAGAAAAGGGGGCCCTGTGCACCATGAAGCCGTCAGGAGGTTACGATCTCGAGCTCATGGTAGCGAACGTCCCAACGGACTTGCAGGCGTGTGTGTCGGAAAATCTGACCGCGTTTGCCACCCACAAGCACGACTGTGGGAGAGTCACTGGGTTTGAAGTCAGCGTAGACGGGGACCCCATGATCCGACCCCAAAAGCAGTATAACTTCCCCAAGGAGGCAGAACCCGACATGGAGACCACAATATCTTCATTGGTGCAGCAGGGCGTATTGAGACCAATAGCCACTCACGTGAACTCCCCCTTATGGCCGGTAAAGAAGCCGGACAATTCGTGGAGAGCCACGGTGGACTACAGAGTCCTCAATAGTAACATCCCAGCCTGCGCGCCCACGGTAGCAGCAGTTGCAGACCTAATAGGGAGTATTCCAGCATCGGCGACCACGTTCACGGTGCTGGATATCTCGAACGGTTTTTGGTCCATTCCGCTGCGGCGGGAGGATCAATACAAGTTTGCCTTTACTTTCAAAGGGCAACAGTACACTTGGAACTGCTTGCCACAGGGTTTTCACAACAGCCCCAGCATTTTCCATCAATGCATGGCGGGGAGTTTAAAAGAATTTAGCCAGCCCAACCAGATAGTACAGTATGTGGACGACTTACTCCTGTTCACGGACACAAGGGAGGAGCACGGCCCACTATTAGCCGAATTATTGGAGCTGTTAGAAAGGAAGGGTTTCAAAGTAAACCCAAAGAAAGCACAGATCGGCCAGCAGGAAGTCAAATTCCTGGGTCTGGCCATCCGCGCTGGAGAAAGAGCCATAGATAAGGCCAGAAGGGAATCAGTACAAGATCTGCCGATCCCCAACACAGTAACGGGTGTAAGGTCCTTTTTGGGATTGATCGGGTACTGCAGAGATTTCATCGAGGACTATGCTGCCACAGCAGCCCCGCTACTCCGACTCTTACACAAGGGGATCGAGTGGTCTTGGGATGAGGGGTGCCAGGCAGCATTTGAGAAGTTGAAAAGAGATCTGCAGACCGCGCCAGCCCTAGGGGCCATAGATGGGGGAGAGGAGTTTTTCCTGGAGGTAGCCGCTAGTGGGGACAGCCTGAGCGCCGTGCTGCTCCAGGAGCGGCACGGCAAGCTGAGACCGGTAGTTTATTCCTCCAGGGTGCTCACGGATGTAGAGAGGAGTTTCTCCAATTGCGAACGGCATCTCCTGGCCACGCATTGGGCTGTGAACAGATCAGTGATCTTCACAGGAACCTCTCCCATCACGCTCCTCACCCATCACACCCCCACAAAGATGCTTCTGGATGGAAGGATTAAGGATGGGACCGTAAGCAGCGCTCGGATTGCGCGCTGGACCCTCCTCCTTTCCCAGATGGATCTCAAAGTTAAAGGCCTCTGCGAGCCAAAGCTCGCAGCCAACATGGTATATCCCGGAACAGCCCATCGGTGTTCCGTAGAAGGGGTATGGGAGGTCAACATAGGTTTACGGGCCGGGATACACCCCACAGGCCGCGAAATCTACGTAGACGGTTCCAGCACTGTATCTGCTGGCGAACGACTCGCAGGGTGTGGAGTTTATGACCCTGCGGCAAACATTGCCCTGGCAATTAAGCTCCCCAGCACTATGAGCGCACAGCAGGCTGAACTGTCCGCGGTGGCGTACGTGGTTACCCACCCCGAGATTTTCCCAACCCCATACACGATTTGCTCAGACAGCATGTTCACATGCAATTCGTGTACGGAGTACCTCACCATCTGGTCCCGCCGCGGATATACCTCCGCGGACGGGCGGCCTTTAACAGTTAAGCCCTTGCTGGAAAAGATCCTGGCAGCTGTGGGGGAGGAAGGGGAAGTGTTCATCCATAAGATGAAGGCTCATTCCACCACAGAACCCCGCAGTCAGGGCAACCAGCAGGCGGATGCGCTAGCCAGGGAGGGTGCCCGCAACGGCATTCTCTGGGACCCCTATGGACCCGGACCCGTGGCGGCGATCCAAGGCAGGGAGGGAACTCCAGGGAACACAGGGGTGACACCGCCCCCAGACCTAAAGACCGTCCAAACCCTGGATCCCGCCCTAAAAACAGTCCTAAAGGCCATCACAGAAGGCAAGCAGGTAGAAGGTCCATACAGTACGGCAGCCCTCTCAGTCAAAGAAGGCATGCTGTTCCGAGAGGAGCAGTGGGTTGTGCCGCAGCAGCACCGGAGGGAATTCCTGCAACTGGCCCACGAGGGTCCAGGGGCGGGACACCCCGGGCCTGAGGTTACCTGGCAGCGGGTAGAGCAGGCGGGATGGTGGCCGGGACTTCGGGACGATGTCCGCGAGTTCTGCACAAGCTGTCTTGTGTGCGCTGCAAACAACCCAGACCCCCACAAAAGGAAGGTGCCCATGGGGCACATCAGGAGGGTAGAGGGACCATGGCAGTCGATTCAGGTCGACTACATAGGGCCCCTGCCCGCCGCCCAGGGAGGATATAAGTACTGCCTTGTCCTGGTAGATGTGTTCACCAAATGGGTAGAAGCTTTCCCGTGCAGAACAGCTACGGCACTGGGCACTGCTAAGATCTTGATTCGGGAAGTGTTCTCACGGTGGGGACTCCCCCGTTTTGTAGAGTCCGACCAAGGGAGTCAGTTCACCGGTCAAGTAATGCAGAACGCCCTCATGCTCTTGGGCATTGAGGGGAAGTGGCACGTAGCATACAATCCCCAGTCATCCGGGATTGTTGAACGCATGAATCGGACCCTCAAGGAAAAGCTGAGGAAAGAGACAATGGGCTCGCCCCAGAAATGGGCGGAGGTCCTGCCTTTAGTCCTCATGGGGATCCGGGCCAGCCAGTCCAAAAGTACGGGGTATTCCCCACATGAATTAATGACTGGAAGGATCATGCGAACACCCACCCATGTACTAGCCCCGGTGCTCACTGAGGGCCAGCTCCGAGAGGTGAAGCGAGACAAATTCGTCCAAACCCTTTTGGAGCGCCTGAAACAGATTTATGGGCAGGCGGCTGGGAACATGGGAAGACAGCATCAGGGAAATCGACTGTTACTGGAACCTCGTAAGCAGCAAGAGTGGGTAGTCGGAGACCAGGTCATGGTCCGAAACTATGCCAGGGTAGGGAGTTTTGAACCATTGTACATGGGGCCTTACAGCATTGTAGACAAGGCCAGCCCCATGGTTTATGCAGTGAAGGTGCCCTGACGTACCAAATGGTTTCACATTAACCAGTGTAAACTGTTTAAATCGGGTGCACAAGGGACAACAACAGGGACCAGGTCTGAGAACAAAAATCCTCAGCCGGTAACAGAGTCACAGACCACACAGGCTGGAACAGTAGCCTGCGTGAAGGGAGGGGCCACCCCATCGGAGTGGGAGGTCTCCCCTCTAATTTGGGATTCGGACGAGGAAGAGCCCGAACAGCTCGACCTCGCCTTAGACCCAATCACGGAGGAGGAAGAGTCAGAGGACGACGATCCCGCCCTCGACTCAAGCTTGGGGGAGGTAGGGAATGGGGGCGGAGACTCACTACCTGTAGGGACAGGTGAGGTGGAGTCGGAAGCCACAAATCCCGGCCCCGGGGGGGCGGAGCCTGAGGGAGGGGAGCTGGAGCCGGCAGCTGTGGTGGAACCACAGGCTGTGACGGTGACAGTCCCAACCCCCGGTCCATCAGCCCCGGGAGCCTCACCCAAAGCAGCCCCTCGTAGGTCGACTCGAGCGCCCCACCCCAGAAAGTTTTGGCCAGATTCTCCCCATCCTTCCCAACCTTGGTTTAGAGCAGCCCCAGAAAGGCATGGTTCCCGTTCAACAGCGACAGGCTGCGGGGGATCAAAGCCGAAGGTCAGTGCAGCCCCACCACAGGGTGCGGCACGCTGCAGCCCTCACAGGAATTCAGTAGGCCGCCCGGCGGAGGGCGGCGCTGTACATAAGTTGTTAGGTAATTATGATGATAGTTTAAGGAATATAAAGTTTACAGTGTTAAGAAATGTTAAGAGTACAATTTTGAAGTCTGCCCGGTATGTGTGCTTGTTTGGAAGCGGGGTCTAGGAACCCGCGCGTCCATTTAATTAGGCCAGCACCTATTGGGAGCCTGGCTACATCATTTTATTGGTTACAGAAACCTGGGATATGATGAAAAAGATTCTCATCGTGTTCGTGGCGATCGGGTGCGGGTGGGCCTACCGAGGCCGCACCAAGGACGTCATCATCTTCAGGTGTTCCGGGGACACGGCCCCCATCGCGACGGATGGGACAGGGGAGCGAGAGGTTGAGGAAACCGCCACCTACTTCCACCAGGGGAGATGGCCAGGTTGGCTGGGGACGAATTCTACGGAATACTCCAGCAATTTCGGTTTTGCCTACCAAGAGACTTCGTTAACGTGCCCTCGGGTGAGGATCCTTGCACCCAGAGTCAGCGTTACCGTGGGAAAGAGGATCTGTCTGGTGTGTAATGGGAACGTACCACTAAGGCGATGGTGGTGGCTGCGAAAGCTGGGAAAGGACATGAAGAACTCTACGGTCGAGTGGGAGCGACTGGGTAATAATACCCATCGGACTATTACGGGGACTCACGGACAATTATGTGTGTGTTGGGACAAATGGTGGGAACCAGATGAAGGAATATATGTCTGTATGTGGGGTTCAAAACGCGTTTGCCCCAAGGGCGTATCCATCTTCTTCCAGAGGCAGTGGCAGGATGAAGGAAAGGGGATGAGATGGGATGTCAGCACTCGAGCGTGCGGAGCCCCATACTCCCCTATTCCGGTAAACGCCACTGAACTCATCACCCGCCCACGCAAGCCCCTGCCCACGCTTCCGGTAGCACTAGCCCAGAAAGAAGGGTGCCCCACCACCACAAAGGGACCCGGGAACGGTTTAGTATTGGTACCCACCAGTCAGGTGCTGTGCCAAGGGGTACACTACGCGGTGGCCTCAGTGATTTTAAACCTCACTGAGGTACGATTGCCGGAGTGGTGTCCCAAAGAAACGGAACAATTATACCAGGTCCTGTTAACCCGAATGTTTAGACAGTTTTACGAGTTTGACTTTGCCGACATCGACAAAGACAAATTATACACCACACCACCAGAAGTTTTGGATCGAGTCGGGAGGCAAAGAAGGGGTACAGTAAATGACATATTCACTGCTTTTAATACCGGGACATCTGTCGTCAACGCTCTAGATAACGTGGAGCTGCAGACACAGATCAACGGTTTAAAAGCTCAGTTAAGGAACATACTGACAGACGAAAATAAGGTAGTGGGTTCTGAGTTACATGAAGACCAGGCCATGACACTACACTTTAAGGAAATAATAGCTGAGCTGGAGAAACACGCGAGAACGGTAAATGCGCTCATTAAGGAGGATCGGAATGCGTCCGATCAGGCTGCGCAAAACGAGGCCTGTGTGCTATATGGGGCATGGTTACT
Source organism: Somniosus microcephalus (assembly GCF_052327205.1). Lineage (NCBI taxonomy): Eukaryota > Metazoa > Chordata > Chondrichthyes > Squaliformes > Somniosidae > Somniosus > Somniosus microcephalus. The sequence goes on from NC_141008.1 coordinate 51,722,313, forward strand.
GGGTGAGGGCCGCAGTAATCTTGAGGATTTAAAACAGGGTTTGGTCCCGTCCTGGATCAGCAACAAGCACTTGCTAGCGCTCCACCCTTTTGAGAATGCATTAAGCCCGTGCCAGCTCAGACTAGCTGCAGAAGCGTACCCAGTCCCAGTGGACTGTGGACGTTCGAATCATACTATCATGGGAATAGTGGTAAGAATGCCGGTGTTGGGTCCCGCAGCAAAGCCCGCCCCGGTATACAGTGTGGAGAATATTGGAATCATTCAGGGGGGCGCGCACATTCGTTACGCAGTGGTCCCGCCTTACGTCATCAGATGGGAGCGTACGATGACAGGCACCGACCTCTCGGGGTGTCGGAGCCGGGGAGCACACATCATCCTGTGTCCCCAGCACTTGAATGCCTTTTTGAAACCACAGTGCGGGTTCAGAACCGCTAGCGCGAAGCCGATAAATTGCACCATGGAGGCAATGGCAGAGGACCATGTGCCCCCGCAGGTAGCATATATCGGGGGTGGGACATACTGTGTCACCACTGCAGCGCCTCACTACCGCTACGGACAGCACGAGTGGTGTTCGATCAGTGATAGCAGTTTCTGTTTCAAACCCAGGGCCGAGGTTCAAGTGGCACAACAACGAATTGTCCCCATTCCTACACCCTCCACCGTTCACCTCACTGTAAAAGAGAATTTCACGGACTTGCAACGATTCGTCGCGCATTTTGGTTATGTCATTCCCCCCTCTTCCCGAACACCTCACCAAGATTTTAAAAGCCGTTATAGTTTCACAGAAACATTTTTACACACTGGAGCAGAAGACTTTAGAGATAGGAAAAGACATACTGGACATAGTCATCCCACCATGGTGGGACTTGTTCACTAACATTGAGGTCCCGGCCTGGATTAGAATAGCATCCCACATCCTAGTAGTGTGTCAGGTTTTAATTGTGATATTTTTGCTGTTCGTGCATTGCAAGAGAGGCAAACGCCTCCAGAGGCACGAGAACACAGGAGAATGGAGAGAACGCTATGTGCAAATGGGGGAAGAAGACACCCCACTTTAAGCTGCTAGTATTGAAAGTTAGGCGTCCCTCCATTTTTAGATTTTGGCCATTTGCGCGTTTTTTTTTTAAGTATATGAATATTGTTATGTTATTAGTTGTTGTTAAGTTTTTGGATTAATAAAAGGTGTATGCAGGTGGTGCAAGAGGGTATCAACCCCTGCACATCTGACAGATGAATGTGTTATAGTTCAAGAAGTACTGCCTATGATTGTCTAAATGTGCACAAGGTAATTTTCGTTTTTTTCGGAAATGGGAACTGCATGGGTCGTGAGGGTCATAGATAGTTAAGTACCAGGAATGTTTGGATGTGGGGAATCAGGGAAAATTTGCTCACCAAGGATCATTGATACCTCTAGCAAGCTATCAGTATCACAGGGGGGCCTGTAAGATTCGAAATTTTCAGCAATAATCACGCAAGAAAACAGGATAAAATAAGACAGTTTATTGACCAAAGTAAGCTTGCACAGAGAAACCTTTGATAAAAGGGCATACAAAATGGCCGCCGGGCCTCGTGATCAGTTTCTGGACCATTTGGTTTTCTGTTACTGCAAGCCAGACAGGCTTGTGGATTGAAGACAGTAAGCCCGCGAAAGCCAGTATCGGGAAACCGAAACTCAGGGAAACAGCATACATATTCAATGGATTCTAAGTACAAGACAGTTTCAGGCAAGCAGGATGGGGCCCATCAAGATATGGGCGGACAATGCATGAACACTTAAACCCATTTAATGTACAAAGGAGAAACCGTTTAACAGCCATCAAGGGAAATCTCCAGACCGATCAATATGCGAACCGAGTCACGGTGACAATGTAAAAGACATTAAAAGACATTATCGGCCAGGAAGGCCAGTTAAGTTATCACCGGCTCCCGTTACAAGACAAAGCGCCCCTGCAGAGATTTCTGCCCACCAAAATCTTACAAAGACTGGACTATGATCTGGCGGGAGATAAGGCTGGCCCAAAAAGGGTATAAATATGGATTTTGAAAAGTCCGTCAGCGCCTCTTCTACCTCGGTAGCTTCGGAATCGATCAAGACGCTTCTTTTTAAAGATGCTTCGGACGGACAATTTCGGTGAAAAGACAACGTGGTCTGTGTTCAGCCAGACAAGGCTCGGCCACGACGGGAAGACGACGAGGGTGGCCCGGGTGCTGTTGTCGGGAGATCATCGACGACCCAGGCCGAAGGAGAAGACACCCTCGGGAAAACGACGATCCAGGCCGGAGAAAAGGACACTCCGGGCCTAGCACTTCCGTGCCTCAACATCCCATCGAGGTGTTGTTCTGTTCCATGAACCCAAATCCACAACAGACTTAGTGGATTTCAGCCATGACGAGCGCTCACCGAGGCTGTGTCCACTGCCTCATCGCCTGAGAGAGAGAGAAAAACAAGCTGCGCCAGAAGTTTCCAAATCCACGTGACGACGGAAAGCTGTGCCAGAAAGGCTGCGAACCCCTCCTTTTGCGATTCTGATAGTGGTGAGCATGATCCCGAGTTCCTCAAGTCGAAACTTAGTTTAGGTATTAGGGGAGGGAGTAAGGTTAAATCGTAATGTGTTTCCCCTTTTTCGACGTGCCGTGTGTTCCCCATTTCCATAGAGTCAAGTTCATAAATTTGTGCATGATTGTAGTTACTTTAATCTGTGCCTATGACATGTATTTTGTAATGCTTCAAACTGTTTAAAAATAAAAGCATCCATTTTGTGCTATTCAACCTGGTCTATTGAGTCCTTTTCTCTGCACTACAGTTCTCTGCATCTAAGTCCAAGGTCTAGAACCGTAGGGGAGAGTGGGTCGAACCACTCAAGGGTAATTATTGCACAAAGCCTGGCAGGAGACCAGAACGAGCAAGAGAAACCCCCTACACACCGCCGGCAGTGACGGCCTCGGTGATGCACTCCCACATTGTTCTTTCTGGAGGGCCTCCTGGCCCCTGTGGGTAGAGAGCCGCTCTTGCAGTGGTGACCCCCTGCACAAAGCTGGAGTGCTGCGTGCGAGACCCCGGGTGCCCCTAACCTTGGTGAAGTTTGCTGAGCCATTTCTGTTGGTGCTGAGGCAGTTTTCCCATTTGTTGAGGTTAGGAAGGTAATTCTGCTTTAACAGCTGAATATTCACACTTGGAACTTCTTTTAAATGTTGAATATGTTTTAACAGGCAGAAAGGGCTGAAAAATGTTATTGATTCACTGCATTTTATTTTGTATTGCTTCAGTGTGCGTGGCCCCTTTAATTCTCAGACCTCGTCATTGCCCACAACTCCTTGCTCCCAGAGGCTGTGGGAAGCTGCAACGTCGGACCAAGACAGGAACTTCGTCCCGGATCCCTCCAGCAACACCACCAGGACAGCGTTGCACGGAAGGTGAGCGCTGCGCCACCTATCTCCACGTGTCCCCCCCACCCCCCCAGGCCAATTTCACTCGGTTAGCATTGCGTCCATTTCCAGTGGCCGGTAACTACCGGCTACTTTGTTGGTGAAGACGAAGTTTTGCCCCATTTTCTCTCCGTCTACCCTGGCGAACCCCTTCATATTTTTAAAGACCGCTATCAGCTCACCCCTCGGCCTTCTCTTTTCTAGAGAAAAGAGCCCCAGCATTGTTCAGTCTTTCCTGATAGTTCTAAAACCTCGCAGTTTTGGTCTAATTCTTGTAAATCTTTTTTGCACCTTCTCCAGTGCCTCAATATCCTTTTTGTAATATGGAGACCAGAGCTGTGCAGAGTGCTCCAGATTTATTCAGTATATTGATACAGCTGTGCCTTCTTTTCCAATGCGTGCAATTTTTGTTCTCCTGTCCCTCCTCCCCCCCGGCGCTTGTGGGGAAGCTGCAGCTTTGTGTGAGGCCATAGGGAGGCGCTGCTCTCTGTGGCACCGCCCTGTAGGCTGCACGAGTTCCCACCTTCTGAAGAAGAGGTCCATCCATGTTCTGCCCCTCGGGGCAGGTCCTAATTCAAGTCTCACGCATGAGATTCTTGAGCCACTTACTAGGGAAGTGTAGCTGAGGTGGTTTCCCACTGCATTCCTCACCGGTTTTTAATCTTCAGAGTGCCTTCTCCCAGCTGGGCCGCAACCGAGGATAGCGAGCCCCGCCTTCCCTTTGCGATGGAGGAGGCCGCTCACACCCATTGGGCACAAGTACCCTGACTGGATGTCAACCCAGCTCGGGCTGTCTGGAGTGGGACCCGATCCCAACCCTTCTGACTCCGAGGCGGGAATACTACACCCGAGCCAGCGGCCACTCCATCCAGACACCGGTCCCCCGCTGGAGGCCAACCAGTCGTCTCGTCTCCACTCACCGGGGATGTCTGGAGTGGGACTCGAACCCTTCACCTTTGGACTTCTAGATTGATCCCTGGGATGCGAGGGTTGTCCTATGAGGAAAGATTGAGTGGATTGAGCCTACACTCTCTGGAATTTAGAAGAATGAGAAGTGATCTCACTGAAACATACAAGATTCTGACAGGGTAGACGCTGAGAGATTGTTTCCCCGGGTGAAGAGTCTAGAACTAGGGGGCATAATCTCAGGATATGGGGCCAGCCATTTCGGACTGAGATGAGGAGGAATTTCTTCACTCAGAGGGTTGTGAATCTTTGGAATTCTCTACCCCAAAGGGCTGTGGATACTGAATCGTTGAGTATATTCAAGGCTGAGATCGATAGATTGTTGGGCATGAAGGGAATCAAGGGATATGGGGATTGGATGGGAAAGTGGAGTTGAGTTCGAAGGTCAGCCGTGATCTTATGGAAAATGGCGGAGCAGGTTCGAGGGGCCAAATGACCGACTCTGTTGTGTATGCACCTTTAAGGGAATAACTGGTTTTGGACTGCAGTACCGGCAGTGACCACCCCTGTATAAAAGGCCCTAGCAGGCTTCTGTATTTCAGTCTGACGCTGCCTCCTGTTCAGTAAAGTACCTGTTAAACTGTTCTCCCGAAGTCCGTGTATTATTGAGGCGCGGACTTTACAGTGGCGACGAGTAAGTTCGAACTCGCCTGCAGTGTGGCATCATCTCATGGGGATCTCGCCCTGAGAGGAGGGTTCTGGAAGGTCATAGTCTGAGCAACGGGCGTCGACCGAGGGCAACCGCCCAAAGAATTCATCGGTGTTCGGAGAATTGCGGGAGAGACTGTAGAGAGCTGTGCTTGGCTCCCCAGTTAAGGTGTTCCAGCAAATCGTGCTGGTAGCAGGTAGCGCGCTGACCCTTCCGGACTGCGGCGGGCTCAAGCTCGATCGAGCGGCTCTACAAAAGAAAACAAGAGAGAGAGGGTGGAGCGCACAGGGCGCGGTCGGTGCTCAAGAACAGGGCAGCGGAGAGAAACTAAACGGGGGGGAAGGAAAGCGAGACGCGCCGAAGCTGCGGGTCGCCGCCATTACCCCGTAGAACGCTAGGAGCAGCGTGGCAGCAAGGGGAAGAAGCAAAAGCACGGGAGGCGCCATTTTATCCCGTTGGGGAAGAAGCAAAAGCACGGGAGGCGCCATTTTATTCCATTGGGGAAGAAGCAAAAGCGCGGGAGGCGCCATTTTAAATCACCCAAGATGCCGAAAAGTGGCAGTATCACTGCTTTCGACAACGAGGTAGAAGACTGGACCACGTATGTGGAAAGAATTGAAGTGTACTGCAAGGCAAATGAGGTGGCCGATGGAAAGAGGGCGTCGGTATTATTAAATCTGATGGGTGCGAGTACGTACGGCCTATTGCGGAATTTAATTACCCCAGCTAAACCAATAGAGAAAAGTTTTGAGGAGATTGTTCATATCTTACAGGAACACCTAAGCCCTACACCACTGCTGATAGCAAAAAGATTCAAGTTCCATAAAAGAAACCAGTACAAAGATGAGAGCAATGCTGACTATCTTACGGAACTACGCAAGTTATCGAAGCACTGCCAGTTCGGAGCAGGACTGGCAGACACCTTACGGGATAAGTTTGTCTGCGGGCTCCAGAGTGAAGGAACCCAGAAACGACTACTTTCAAAAAAGGACCTGACGCTAGAACAGGCTTTCAGCGTGGCAGTATCCTACGAAGCAGCAGCACGGGGAGCTGTGGAAATACAACAGAAACCACAAGAATACAGCGCTAACGAAATGGCGTATGGAGCAGAAAAGTGCTATCGCTGCGGCAGAACAACCCATGAGCAGAAGGACTGCTGGTTTAAAGACAAAATATGCAGGCAATGCGGAAAAATGGGACATATAGCAAGAGTCTGCAGGTTGGGAAAGAAACCCAACACGACAAGAACTACTAAGGAACAGTACAGGAAAGTAAAGAAACTGACAGACAGTAGTTCAGGAGAGTGATAAGGACTCCGGGAGCAGGAGACTAAGTTGTTTAAAGTTACACAACGTGATCGCAAAGGAAGATCACCGAACCATTTGGGTCACCCTCATGATAGCAGGGTCCCCAGTAAAGATGGAATTGGACACAGGATCAGCCCTAACTGTCATGAATCGATGAGACTATGAGCGGCTATTCTCACACATACCCTTAAAGGACACGTCCATTGTATTGAAGACATACACGGGGCAAAAGGTCTACCCCAGAGGAAAAATAAGGGTGCCAGTTGAATATAACGGAAAGGAAACACAGAAACTATACATGTATATACTACGAGATGGAGGACCACCATTATTGGGACGTGAATGGATCCGAAAAATACAATTGGATTGGCATTCCATTCTGGCACTAACTGTGACTGACAAAAAGGATGATGACGTCGCACCTGGACGTCTGTCACAAATTCTATCTGACGCAGAAGAGGTGTTCCAACAAGGACTTGGGACTCTAAAAAGAGTAAAGGCAACCATAAAGATTGAGGATAACGCAACCCCAAAATTTTTCAAGGCCAGACCGGTGCCATACACGATCCGCCCAGCCGTGGAAGCTGAACTGGAGAGTCTGGAGCGTTCGGGGGTGCTGTCTAAGGTGGACTGGAGCGAGTGGGCCACACCCATCGTTTCTGTAATGAAGAAAGCAGTGTGCAGCACGCCTGGGGAGCCAAGGAAGGTTCGCATCTGTGGGGACTTCAAGGTGACTGTGAACCCAGTCCTGCACACAGTACAGTATCCACTTCCGCGGATAGAAGATATTTTCGCCTCGCTATCTAGAGGGAAACGTTTTACAAAGATTGATCTGGCTCAAGCGTATCTACAAATGGAGGTGGAAGAAGCATCTAGGAAATACCTCACGATAAACACTCACAAAGGCCTTTACCAGTACAATCGACTGGTATTCGGGGTAGCATCGGCCCCGGCTATTTGGCAGAGGGCAATGGAACAAGTCCTGCAAGGGATCCCGGGGACCCAGTGTTATTTGGACGACATCCTGGTTATGGGCGAAAATGACAATGAACACCTTGCCAACCTGGAACAGGTGCTCACGAGATTGCAGGAATATGGGCTACGAGCCAACCGCCCCAAATGCGAGTTCTTCAGGAGACAAATCTCGTATTGTGGCCACATGATTGATGAGGAAGGGTTGCATAAGTCGCCGGACAAGATTGAGGCTGTATTCAAGGCTCCAACACCGGAAAATGTGTTGCAACTGAGGTCGTTCCTCAGGTTGGTGAACTACTACCATAAGTTCTTGCCGAATTTATCTACAATTCTGCACCCACTGAGCGCCCTGCTTCAAACTGGTGTAACATGGAAATGGAGTGATGAGTGTAAGCGTGCCTTTCAGGAATGTAAATGCCTAATCACTTCAAAAGAAGTATTGGCCCACTACAACCCAACACTACCGATTCGGTTGGCATGTGATGCGTCACCTTATGGCATTGGAGCGGTGCTGTCACACAAATTCCGTGACGGTTCAGAGAGGCCGATAGCCTTTGCATTGCGCTCGCTAACCTCAGCCGAGCGTAACTATGCCCAGATTGACAGGGAGGCCCTCAGCCTGGTGTGGGGGGTGAAGAAGTTCAATCACTATCTGCACGGGCAGAAATTCACCCTACTGACTGATCATCAACCCCTGGTCTCAATTTTTAACCCAAAGAAGGGCGTTCCGGTGATGACGGCGCAACGGCTGCAAAGATGGTCACTTTTTCTAGGGGCACATCAGTATGACATAGAGTACAAAGGTACGAAACAGCATGGAAACGCTGATGGGCTGTCGCGCCTACCGTTGCCTACGGCGGAAGAAGCACCTGCAGTGGACCCTGTGGAGATATTCCATGCGACCATAGTCGAATGTTTGCCTGTTACAAACGCAAGTATTGAGAAGGAAACCCGAAATGACCCGACACTCTCTCGGGTCTATGATTTGACGGTGAAGGGATGGCCAGCATATGGCGACTCACTGTTGCCAGCATTCTCGCCAAGGAGAGAACAGCTGTCAGTGTGCCGGGGAACCTTGATGTGTGGATCCCGAGTGGTAATTCCACCCAAGTTGAGAGATAGAGTGCTCAATGAGCTTCACGAGGGTCATCTGGGAGGGGTAAAAATGAAGAGCCTAGCCAGGGCGTTTGTGTGGTGGCCGGGAATCGATAAAGAAATCGAGGATATGACCAAGAGATGCACAGGATGCCAGAAGGTTCAAAACGCTCCACCACAGGCCCCGCTACATCCATGGGAGTGGCCCTCATCTCCATGGCAACGGGTACACATTGATTTCGCTGGTCCATTTATGGACTCGATGTTTCTAATCGCTGTGGATGCCCATTCGAAATGGCCAGAGGTCATTAAAATGTCCTCCAACACCACAGAGAAAACTATTGCAGTCCTAAGGACCACCTTCGCCAGGAATGGGTTGCCAGAACAGATTTGCTCCGACAATGGCCCACAGTTTGTGTCTGAGGATTTCCGGAGGTTCCTGAAGAATAATGGGGTGAAACATTACACATCTGCCCCATATCATCCAGCCACAAATGGATTGGCTGAGAGGTTTGTTCAGACCTTTAAAAAGGCCATAAAGGCAATGTATAATGACAACATACCACAACACAAGGTGGATAATTTCTTGTTTGCTTAACCATGCAGTAACCAACCAAACTCCAGCCGTACTGTTTTTCAACCGGAGACTAAGATGTCGCTTGGATTTGCTCAAACCAAACATAAGACGAGATGTTGAGGATAAGCAGTTCCAGCACATAAATGAGAAGCCAACCAGGAGCTTCAAGATAGGGCAACCAGTCTTGGCCCGCGACTACCGAACAGAAAAATGGCAACCAGGAATGATATGCACACAGCAGGGACCACTAATGTACACAGTGGACGTTGGAGAGAGCATTGTGAGACGCCATGCTGACCAGATTCTAGAGTCACAGGAACAAGCTAAACCTATACCACAAGCATGTGCACCTGGTAATGAGCCTGAAGTACAGATTGCGTCTACCTCAGAAGCAGGGGTATTGGAAGCTGACGAACCAACCAATGACAATGAGCCAGAATCGACTCCACCGCAAGAACAGGATACTCGAGAAAGGCGCTATCCAGTCAGGATCAGGAAGCCTCCTCAAAGACTGAACTTATAAATGACTATTTCAGTTGATGTATATAGTACCGAGAAAATTGTAATTGTAATTAGTTATTATTTAGTTGTTAAATGAATGTTATGTACTGTTTATCTAAAAGGGGAGGAATTGTTGTGTATGCACCTTTAAGGGAATAACTGGTTTTGGACTGCAGTACCGGCAGTGACCACCCCTGTATAAAAGGCCCTAGCAGGCTTCTGTATTTCAGTCTGACGCTGCCTCCTGTTCAGTAAAGTACCTGTTAAACTGTTCTCCCGAAGTCCGTGTATTATTGAGGCACGGACTTTACAGACTCCTGCTCCTAATTCTTGTGCTGTTATGACTCGGAGGCGGGGGATTGCAATCATTGAGTTAGTGGTCACTCTGTCCGGATGCGAGTACCCCACTGGATGGTGAGCCACTACTTAAGAGACCATATTCTAGTCTTCACTCGCGAGGCTGCCTGGATTGCCGTTCGAAACAGAGGCCCACTCCTTGAGAAGAGGGAAGAGAGAACAATGACAGAATCCCACGGGATTGTTTCAGGATCAAACAACATTGAGGATCCAGGAGGAGTAAAACTCCAGCTTCTGTGGAATCCTGCGGATCTCACAATGTTACTGGGCACAGAGTCAGACTCACAGGAGGGAAGTTGAACGGGTTAAAGTTTGACTCCCAGGGTGGTGCTGAGTGTTCTGGAACAAGCTGCTCAGGGAGATGGGCAGAGTCAACAAGTACAGGAAGGAACAGGACCGAGACCTGGTGGAGGAGGGGACGGAGGAGTATGGGGTGGAGGACTATGTAGTACTTTGGGACAAACTAGCTGGACTGTAATTCCAGCGCTCCTACTGTCGTGTGACACACTCCTCATATGTACATAGAATGTACAGCACATAAACTGGTCCGTGCCGGTGTTTATGCTCCACACGAGCCTCCTCCCACCCCTCTTCATCTCACCCTATCAGCATATCCTTCTATTCCTTTTTCCCTCATGTGTTTATCTAGCTTCCCCTTAAATGTATCTGTGCTGTGTAACACACTCATGGCTCCTAACGATGAACTTGTAGCAATCCAAGAAGGACTGTACTGCAGGGTTTAAGCTGCACACCAGTGCGCTCTGCAACTCCAGCTCTTGATTGTAGAAGTCAGGTTGTAGAGATAGCCGTCCCGTGCTGAAGCAGGGTTATAGGAGGCTGCATTAAGCCTCTGCGCACAAACCCTCCCAATTAACAGACACCTGTTCCACCAGCTAGAAGGACAAGAGCAGCAGGCGTATGGGAACACTACCACCTCCAAGTCTCTTACACTCCCGACTTGGGCATATAGCGGCTGTTCCTTCATCGTCGTTGGGTCAAAATCCTGGAATTCCCTCCCTAACAGCACTGTGGGAGTATCTTCACCACACGGACTGCAACGGTTCAAGAAGGTGGCTCACCACCACCTTCTCAAAGGCAACTCGGGATGGGCAATAAATGCCGGCCTTGCCAGCGACTCAAGAATGATGAGTGCTACCCTCAGCAGCACTGTCATAGAACCTGATACACAAAAATACAGAAGTGATACTTTTTAAACCAATGGAGTTGTGTTTATTTTTCAGTGAGAAAGAGATGAGTTTGCATTCTATTTTCTTCTCTGCTCTGCTGAAGATTATGGTTCTTGCTCAAGTACAGGTCCATGGGAACCCCCCGCCAGCTCCAACAAGTGTTTGTTCTTTATTTGGGGGTCTAAACATTCAGCGTTTACAGACTATTCAACTGTGGAGGGCATCACAGCCAAGCTTAATACTGTCCTCACCTCAAACACACACAATAGAGGCATAATCACACACAGACAAACAATCACACACAGACAATCACACACAGACACACAATCACACAGACATACAATCAGACATTCCTGCAGGGGGCGCTGGAAAGCTATCAGAAGAGGGAACCCTTGATTAATTTCCACCACCAGTGGGTGTTGATGCTGATGTGTCTCGACCACCATTCTGGCTGCGGTCAGTTAAATCAGCACAGGCCAGGGATCAAATCCAAGACCTTCTAGTCTGCATGGCTCAGTATACATTTTATAAGCCAAAGATATAATTGAGTCCTGCTCTAAATGAAGTGACAATTCAAAGGTCTTTTACGAATGTTTAATGAAGCTGCAGTGTTTTGCATTTGCCAGCAGGTGGTGCAGTTGTCTTTCTGAGGGTAAGGGTGGAAGGGAACAAGCTGATGATACAATCGCCTCACCTCCAGCAAGATTCAAGGGAATGTCTTGAAAATCACAAGGAATTTACAGCACAGAATCAGGCCATTCGGTCCAGCTATTCTGAGCCGGTGCTTAAGCTCCACATGAGTCTCCTCCCACCTGACTTCATCAGCATATCCTTCTATTCCTTATCTAGCTTCCCCTTAAATACATCTCTGCTATTCGCCTCAACCACTCCCTGTGGTAGCAAGTTCCATATTCTCACCACTCTGAGAAAAGAAGTTTCTACTGAATTCCTTATTGGATTTATTAGTGACAACCTTATATTTATGGCCCTTTGGCTTTGGCCTCCCCCCACAAGTGGAAACATCTCTACATCTACCCCATCATAACTTAAAGAGCTCTATCTGATCACCCCTCAGCCTTCTCTTTTCTAAAGAGAGTCCCAGCCTGTTCAGCCTTTCCTGATAAGTATAACCTCTCAGTTCTGGTATAATCCTTGTAAATCTTTTTTGCACTTTCTCCAGTGCCTCTATATCCTTGTTGTAATATGGAGACCAGAACTGCACATATATTCCAAGTGTGGTCTAACCAAGATTCCATATAAGTTTAACGTAACATCTGTGAGTCATCTCTGGGCAACCGTCGTAAAGGTTCTTCCGCTGGAGAACTGCATGGCGTCTGTCTCTCCTCTGTGACATGCAATATAAGCTTGTTGTTGGCTCAGTAAGTGTAACCAGTGACTCACTGTGTCACTGGAACCAAAAAAACAAAAAATCCAGGCCGACACGCCCGTGCAGTGCCGAGGGAGCGCCGCACTGTCGGAGGTGCCATCTTTCGGATGAGACGTTAAACCGAGGCCCCGTCTGCTCTCAGGTGGACGTAAAAGATCCCATGACACTATTCGAAGAACAGCAGGGGAGTTCTCCCCGGTGTCCTGGCCACTATTTATCCCTCAACCAACAGCTAAGACAGATGATCTGGCCATTATCACATTGCTGTTTGTGGGAGCAAATTGGCTGCCGTGTTTCCTACATTACAACAGTAACTACACTTCAAAAAATACTTTATTGGCTGTAAAGTGCTTTGGGACGTCCTGAGGTGCTGAAAGGCTCTATTTGAACTGCAAGTTCTTCTTTATTAGCTCAACATTCCCCCTGTGCCCAGAAACAGGGGGGCAAAGGCCAGTAGCAGCGACGATGGCTGCCATTTTCAGGGGCCTCCTTCCTGTTGTCTATAAACAGGGCTTCCACCCTTGAACATCGCTTTTTGCCCCTTCGCTGATCCTCTGATTGCAGGGGGCCCTCAGTTCAGGCCCACTTGCCGATGGCATCACTCCGTTTGAGTCTCCGCCCAAGCCAAAGACCCAGGAAAATTAAGCCGGACGGACGGCGACGTCACCGTCTCATTTCCATGCTACTTGTGTTCTTGCAACTGCTCCAGGGGCTGGGGTTCCTCGCCCTCTTTGGGGAAAGGGAGACCCTGGAAGTAAATGAGCAGTGGAAAGGGGATGCTTGCACCCGGGAATAAGCAGTCCCGGCCTTCAGTGACAAGCCGAGGAAAATCAGTCTCCAAAAGCCCCCACGTCACGGAGTTTAATTTTGTTACACTCCAGAAATAGGAAAAGGGAGGGCGGAGGGTCAAAGGTTCAAACCAGTAAATGGCAAATTTAGGCCCGATGGCAGGAAGTTCCTCACACAGAGCAATCAACACATGGAATGGAATATTGGGGCAAAAAATAATGGAATAATTTAAGAAACAATTGGATGTTGTGATGTCTGCAGGGTCTTTCTGGATGGATGAGCTAAAATGGTTTGAATGGATTTCCTTATGTGTATCTACCTTGTGATCTAATTAAATAAAACCTCAATGCCTGTTGCCCCAACAGCACCAAGTACGAACAAAGGAATTTGGTGATTGCTGCAAATATCGTGATAGTTCAGAAGGCGGCCAATCAAGCCGGCTCTATCTTTTTAATCCCAATTCCTGCCTTTTCTTCCTATTCCTTGGGTACTTACTTGGGAAGTAAGGATAGTAAGGGTGATTCTGTGATCTGGCACTTCCTATTAACCTCTAAGATGCTGGCTAACCATGATGTTAGAGGGAGTTACTGATGACTGGGTGGGTAAATACACCGGGCAGGGTGGGCACTGATCCTCACAGACCAGGAAGGTCTAAAGTTCAATGCCCAGTCTGTGCGGGATGGGCAATTACAGTTGGCCGTGGCACCGTTTGGCAAGGAAGGTGGGTGTGTGGGGGGAGGGGCAGGGAGTCGGTCAGCTCTATACGGTGACACCCAGTGAAAAACGCACGTGTGTGAACATCGAGTCAAGAACAGGAATCGGTTGAGTTTTGGTGACCAGGAAGAGTCTGGGAATCAAACCTGGGGCAGTTTATACAGTGACCGCCCCCCCTCCCCCCAAACCATCTCTAAATGAGACAACAGTCTGCCAGCATTAAATGAATAAAAGAGCATCACATCCAAATATGCAGAAATGAGATTTGCACGAACTTGGCAGGCTCACTTTTCTTACAGCGCAAGGAATATTTTTATTAAGTCCAAACCTGTTCTGCCGATGTGGTTCAATGCAAATTTCTGTGTAACTGGCTGACGGGTTATCATATTACTCAAACGCACATAGTCTTGTGCAATGGAGCTCAATCTCTGTTACCTCCCATAAAAAAAATAATCGATAGTGGATGTGCTTAGTATTCTTGTTCTTTCTGGATGGGAATCCAGGAATGTGACAGTTGAAGTCCCTGCCACCAATGGGGAAAACACACACCCAGTAGTCCAGCCTCTGTAACAGTGGCTGTGACTTGGGATGTAAGGCGAGAGGTGTCTGAATGGGTAGGGTGGAACAAGACCTTAGTCTTGTTAGAACATTACAACAGTGACTACACTTCAAAAAGTAATTCATTGGTTGTAAAGCGCTTTGGGACATCTGGTGGCCGTGAAAGGCGCTATAGAAATGCAAGTCTGGGACAACCAGGAAAGCCTCATCGGGTCTGTTGGGAGAATTATTTGTGCGTTTTGGGGCATGCAAGGCACAGTTTGGGCATCCAGTTTAACCCTTTTTATGCAGAAGACTCACTAAACTTCTTGCGTTCATTGATTGGCAAGTCAAGGTGAAGGGTCAAAATCTATAATACAGGACACAACCAGGGTTGAGAAGAATAGGAGTGAAGAGCAGATAAGTCAGTGAGCAGCGAGCAGATGATGCCAAGCCTTGGTTTTGAAAGCCAGTAGATTGTAAGAGGGCGGCAGGGAAGACCCGGGGGATAAGCAGTTTGGAGGTTCTGAGAAAGAATAAGTTTGAGTAGGAGGTGGTGTGACAGCTTGATTTAAAAAAAAACCCTTGTGGTAAACAAGTTTGTACTGATTGAGAAATTAGATTCTAAAAATCCCAATAGCTTTCAAGTAGTTGAATAACAAACAATAAGGGGCATTGCACAGACAGCAAATTCATGGTTAGTCCAATCGATGACAGAGTTGGTCTTTGCATTTATTACTGAGACCTTTCTCGATTATGTAAACACCAACTGACGTAGTTGTTTAATGCCCATTGTGCCTTGAGCAAAGTTTTCTGTTATACCGTCATTTTATTGCTTAATCCTGCCTATGGGTTGGGCAAGATACAGCCGTTAGAGTAGCTTTGTGGGGAAAAGGTCAGTGAGTCAGCACGGAGGCCACTTATTACTTAAGTTTGATCAGACTGGGCTGCAGTTGACTTTTACATGTCTTCTCTTTAGGCAGTCCCTCAGAACCGAGGATGACTTGCTTCCACATTAAAAATGAGTTCTCAGGTGACTGATAAGTCCAATGCAGGACCTACACTCTCTATCACAGGTGGGGCAGACGGTGGTTGAAGGGGCGGGTGGGTGAGGTGCTTGGGTTGACGTGTGCTCCTTCCGCTGCCTGCACTTGGCTCCCGCTTGCTCCCGGCGAAGAGACTCTAGGTGTTCGGCACCTTCCTGGATGCTTCTCCTCCACTTTGTGCGGTCTCGGGCCAGGGATTCCCAGGTGTCGGTGGGGATGTTACACTTTTTCAAGAAGGCTTTGAGGGTGTCCTTGAAGCGTTTCATCTGCCCACCTCGGGCTATCTTGCCACGCCGGAGCTCCGAATAGAGCGCGTGTTTTGGGAGTCTTGTATGGGGCATGCGGACAATGTGACCCGTCCATCGGAGTTGATCGAGCGTGGTCAAAGCTTCGATGTTGGCCTGAGCGAGAACACTGACATTGGTGTGCCTAGCCTGCCAATGGATTTGCAGGATCTTGCAGAGGCAGCATTGGTGGTACCTCTCCAGTGCATTGAGATGCCTGCTGTACATGGTCCATGTCTGAGGCATACAGCAGGGTGGGTATGTACATTTATAAACAATATACACTCATAGTTCCTTTAACAAGGTGAGACAGCCCAAGGGGCTTGCAAGTGCAGGGAGGGATGTGAAAGGAAATTTGGTATATGAAATTGGAAGAGTTAGGGAAGGTGACTGAGGTATCAAAGAAGTAGGTTTCAACAGGGCTTTTGGAGGTAAGAAGGTGGTGTGGTTTAGGATGGGAATGCTGGAATCCAGGATTTTGATAGCCAAAGACAAAGACACACAGTAGTTCAGCCTCAGTAACAGTGGCTGGAACTTGGGATGTAAGGCTGGAGGTGTCTGAATAGATAGGGTGGAACAAGACTTGAGGGATTTGTAAAAGAGGTTGAGATTTTGAAATCAATGTGCCAGGGAAAACTGAGCAAAAAGTTACCATTTCATTTTGCTGTAATATAGATGGGCTAATAAAATCTTTCAGTAACCAATTATTAATCTTTCAGCATAAGAACCCGTGTGTTCCACGTTATTGATATAACTAGTAGTTATAGTGTCTTTAATGCAGTAACGTCCCAAGGTGCTTAACAGGAACGTTATCAGACAAAAATAGACACAAAGCCAAAGAACGAGATATTAGGATGGGTGACTAAAAGTTTGGTCAGAGGTGCGTTTTAGGGAGGGTCTAAAAGAAGGCGCAGAGGTTTAGGGAGGGAATTCAAGAGCTTATGGCCTGAATGGCTGAAGGTATAGCCACCAATGGTGGTGCAAAGGAAGTGGGGGAATGCACAAGAGGCCAGAATTGGAGGAATACAGAGTTCTTGGAGGGTTTCAGGGCTGGAGGAGGTTACAGAGATAGGGAGGGGCGAGGCTATGGGGGGATTTGAACAGGAGATGAGAATTTTAAAATCAAGGCATTGGTGGACCGGGAGCCAATGTAGGTCAGTGAGCACAGGTGTGATGGATGAACGGGACTTAAGTGTTGGTAAGGATACGGGGCAGCAGAATTTTGGATGAGCTCAAGTTTATTGGAGGGTAGAAGATGGGTGGCCGGCTATGAGAGCGTCAGAATAGTTGAATCTGGGAGGTAACAAAAGCATGAAGGTTTCAGCTGCAGATACGATGAGGCAGAGTCGAGTGATTGGTGGACCGGGACTGGGAGCCATTCGCCCCGTGTTTGCGTGGGTTTCCTCCGGGTGCTCCGGTTTCCTCCCACAGTCCAAAGATGTGCAGGTTAGGTTGATTGGCTATGATAAATTGACCCTTAGTGTTAGGGGGATTAAATACGTGGGGTTACGGGGATCGGGTGGGATATGTGTCGGTGCAGGCTCGATGGGCCGAAATGGCCTCTATCTGCACTGTGGGGTTTCTGTGATTCTGATGTTATAGGGGTAATAGGCAGTCTTTGTGATGGCGAGGATATGAAGTCAGAAGCTCAGCATAGCATCAAGATGAGAAATATGAAGGGGCCAAGGATAAGTCCTTGTGGGACTCCAGCGGCAACAGTGCAGGGGCGAGAAGAGATGCACAAAACTAAACCTAAATGAAACCACAGCTTTAAATGAAAATATTATGTAAGCATAATGAATACAGCAGTAATCTAATCTCACCGCATGCTTGTCTTTGTTCTCGTACTGAAATAAATTTGATTACTTCCTTGTAATTGCACCCAGATAGCCATTATGTTTGGTTTTTGACGTACAACAATGGACATTGCTCGAGATCCCTGCCAGGGCCGTATTCTTTTTACTAACTAGAACAGTCGATTTGTCACGTCACTGGCCTTCAACAAGTTGAGTCATTCGTATAATTGTATCTCTAGATTGTGTATCAATTCTTGGCTGGATCTGTAACCTATTGTTTCTATCTTTCACTGTTACATGCAGTTCAAAAGGCTGAAATCCATAAACTTGTCAGCAACTTTGCACAAGTATTTTTTATAATCGTTATGTATCAAAGTTCTATAAACTTGAGCAAGGACACCGCTTCAGCGACGCCAGAAAGAAAATCTTCCTTGGCAGCGGCAGGTGAATCTGGACTAGTTGCAGTTTTACGGATTTTTATTTTGTTTGCTCAATATGTTCCCTCTTCTTTCATAGAAACATATGAGCCTGCACCACCATTCAGTTGGATCATGCAAGATCTGGACCTCAACCCCATTTACCTACCTTTGCGCCATTATCTCTCAAGACCCTTACCTAACAAAAGTCTTCTGATCTCAGTCATGAAAGTTTCAATTGACCCAGCATTCAGCCTTTTGAGGAAGAGAGCTCCAGATTTCTACTGCACTTTGTGCTTCCTGATTTCACCCGCGAATGGCCGAGCTCTAATTTGAAAATGGTTCTGGATTTCCCCACCAGAGGAAATAGTTTCTGCCCTTTCCTGAAAGGAGCTCTTCTTGCTTTTGGGGGGGGGGGGGGGGGGTTTCACCGATTTTGCCGACTCTCCACCAATGTTCCCACATATTTTTTAATTTGGGAAACATTGCTCTCCACTATCTTGCCCTTTTATTGGGGGGGGGGGGGGGGGGGGGGGGGAGGTGGTGGCAGGGGTCCAGTCAAGCCCAATTCTGCCCTCACTCGATATTCGCACACATGTACTTCGCAGCAGGGGTTGGTGGATTACAATCAGGAACAAGAACCCTGTCAATCTTCTCCCATTCTGGCCCAAACACAAGCCAGAACTTCGGGGTCCCCACGGGTGAGTACGCACTGTGTACTCACGCGTAGGCCCAACGAAAGTGCCGTTTCGTGCATGCACTGCGCATGCGCGGGAAACCAGAACTTCCATTCCTTTAAAGGAAGGGGTTCACAGGTCGTACGCGTGCGCCGGAGAGGCAGCGCATACACCTGGAACTTCCGGTTTTTTTTGCAGGTTGTTCCAGGAGGGTAAGTCTCCAGCAGTTACACTTTTAAAAAGCAGTCGCAAGGCCTGCTTTTAACAAGGTAAGTGGTGAATTAAGTAAAATTAACTTTTAAAGAAAGGTAAGTTTATTTTTAGCCCCGTTAGAAACTGTAATTAATTTTTTCAAAAATTTAAATTATTGTTTGTTATTTTATGTAATTTAGTTATTTTAAAATTGTGATTTTTAAATTTTGAGTTATGTTTTGGGGCTGAATTGTCTTCCTGTCAAATCTATGAATACAGATTCCTTGCTACAATTGGCTCTCCATGGCCCATGTGATCCCAAGGGACGCTTCGAACTAACTGCGCCCCTGGGATACGCAAGCACTGCATGCCAGCAGTTGGAGCAGGCCCAGGATCAGAATCCCACGCGGGCCCACAGCACAACGGCCGGCATGGTAGGTAAGTGCAGGTCGGAGGCTTGCACCCGCGGGAAGCCTCCGACCCGAATTTCTGGGCCATTGAGATGAATTGTTGCCTTTGAGGGGGTGCAATGAAGGCTCACTGGATTCATTCCTGGGATGAGAGGGTTGTCCTATGAAGCGAGATCGAGTACACTGGGCCTATACTCTCTGGAGTTTAGAAGAATGAGAGGCGATCTCATTGAAACTTAAGATTCTGAGGGGGGGATTCAGAGGATAGGATTGAGAGGTTGGAGAGTCTAGAACTAGGGGGCATAGTCTCAGGATAAGGGGTCGGCCATTTAAGACTGAGATGAGGAGGAATTTCTTACATAAGAAATAGGAGCAGGAGTAGACCAATCGGCCCCTCGAGCCTGCTCCGCCATTCAATAAGATCATGGCTGATCTGATCCTAACCGCCAATCTACTGTCACAGAACCATCTCCTGAATCTAACAGAATTAGACACACGAAATAGGAGCAGGATCAGGCTACACGGCCCCTGGGCCCGCTCCGCTACCCACAGGGCCATGTCCGATCCGAACCTAGCCTCATGTCCAAATTCCTGCCCGCTCCCCGTAACCCTTAATTCCCTTTACTTCTAGGAAACTGTCTATTTCTGTTTTAAATTTATGTAATGATGTAGCTTCTACAGCTTTTTGGGGCAGCATATTCCATGGACCTACCACCCTCTGAAGTAGTTCCTCCTCATCTCAGTTTTGAAAGAGCAGCCCCTTATTCTAAGACTATGCCCCCTAGTTCTAGTTTCACCCATCAATCGGGACCATCCTCCCCGCATCCAACCCCTTCACAATCTTATGTTTCAATAAGATCGCCTCTCATTCTTCTGAACTCCAATGAGTAGAGTCCCAATCTACTCAACCTCTCCTCATATGTCCATCCCCTCATCCCCGGGATTAACCGAGTGAACCTTCTTTGTACTGACTCGAGAGCAAGTATGTCCTTTCTTAAGTATGGACACCAAAACTGTACGCAGTATTCCAGGTGCGGTCTCACCAATACCTTGTACAACTGAAGCAATACCTCCCTATTTTTATATTCTATCCCCCTAGCAATGAAAGCCAACATTCCATTGGCCTTCTTAATCACTTGCTGCACCTGCATACCAACCTTTTGAGTTTCATGCACCAGGACCCCCAGATCCCTTTGTACTTCAGTACTTTCCAGTTTCTTGCCATTAAGATAATAACTTGCTTACGATTTTTCCTGCCAAAGTGCATAACCTCACACTTTCCAGTATTGTATTCCATCTGCCAAATCTCTGCCCACTTACTTAGCCTGTCTATGTCCCCTTGCAGGTTTTTTATGTCCTCCTCACTCACTACTTTCCCTCCCATCTTAGTATCATCTGCAAACTTTGATATGTTACACTCGGTCCCCTCCTCCAAATCGTTAATATAGATTGTAAAGAGTTGGGGACCCAGCACTGACCCCTGCGGAACACCACTAGTTACTGATTGCCAGTCTGAGAATGAACCATTTATCCCAACTCTCTGCCTTCTGTTAGATAGCCAATCCTCTATCCATGCCAGAATATTACCCCCAATCCTGTGATTTTTTATCTTAAGCAATAATCTTTTGTGTGGCACCTTGTCAAATGCCTTCTGGAAGTCTAAATACACTACGTCCACTGGTTCCCCTTTATCCACCCTGTATGTTACTTCCTCAAAGAACTCCAGCAAATTTGTCATACATGACTTCCCCTTCATAAAACTATGCTGACTTTGTCCTATTAAATTATGATTATCCAAATGTCCTGTTACTGTCTCCTTAATAATGGACTCCAAAATTTTACCTACCACAGATGTTAGGCTAACCGGTCTATAGTTTCCAGCCTTCTGTCTACTGCCCTTTTTAAATAAGGGTGTTACATTAGCAGTTTTACAGTCTGCCGGGACCTTTGCCGAGTCCAGGGAGTTTTGGAAAATTACCAATGCATCCACAATCCCTACCGCCACTTCCCTCAAGACCCTAGGATGTAAGCCATCAGGTCCAGGTGATTTATCCGCCTTGAGTCACTTCACTCAGAGGGTTGTGAATCTTTGGAATTCTCTACCACAAAGGGCTGTGGATGGTGAATTATTGAGTATATTCAAGGCGGAGATAGATTTTTGGACTCCAAGGGAATCAACGGATATGGAGATTGGGTGGGAAAGTGGTGTGGAGGTCGAAGATCAGCCATGATCTTATTAAATGGCGGAGCAGGCTCGAGGGGCCGGATGGCCGACTCCTGCTCCTAATGCTTATGTTTTTATCTTGTGCCTCAACTGCTGCCCCAGCTAACTCCGCACACACAAGGAATGGGGCCTGGAACCTAGCCTGTAATGCTTGGTAGTGCATCAACCAGTGCATTTACTTACTGAGCTACTTGGGGGTGGGGATCTGTAATTTTTAATGCGTAGCAACAAGAAGTGTAACCAATTGGCCAGCAGTGCGAAGACAGTACTGCCAAGGAAGCTTTACTTCCTGGAATCTCTGAATCAGTGTCCCGGCTCAAGTTCATAGAACTCTAATACTTCATAACCAGAATATGGGTTCACCCCTTGTTCCATCGCCAGATCTCACCCAGGGTAAAGGAGAAACAGGTTTTTCCTCTTCGCTTCAATCCCCCCCCCGCCCAAAAGAAATCATGAAATCTCAGCCAGACCATCAAGGAAGGCACTCAACTAAGATCAGGCAGTTAACCAGAGTAGGAAGGAATTATGTAGGGTTAACTATACTGATCCAGCTATGCTTGTTTATTAAGCTAAATTGCAGCTTTACTGTGAACATTTGCCAGTCATGTGGTTCATGTATACTGAACTGGAAAGTTTTTATTCATTTTAAACTATTCATTATCCTTTGGAGAACTATAATTAAAAGCAAGCCTCCCACCAAACAAGAACACCATTATTATAGGGTTTGATTCTGTGGGAATTGGCTTTTTCTTTGAAAAAGATCTCCCAACTCGGACATTTTACTCTAGCGTAAACAAAGACATTACACCCACGTGAAGGAACACCTGAGTGTTCCAGAACATTTAAAAATCATAATACCTATAGAATCGAGAGAGGAGAGATCAGTGTGCGCGGGAAATTTAACAAGGTTGCCCCCAACATGAAGTTCCCAGGTTTAATCCTCGGTCTGTGCTCAGTTAGCTGAATTGGGTGGCAATGGGGGGGGGCGGAAAATACTGTAATCGGCCTCTGCTGCACTGGCGCAAGATAGGAAACCACATCAGCCAGTGCTCCTGGCTCTTCAGGGACAAGTGCGCTTGTGCAGATATTGCAGGAGACAGAATCGGACTTGGCTTATGATGGTGTTCCGTACTAACCCCCACTGGTGCATTGCCAGCTTCTGCTCAGTGTCTAGAGTGACAAATAAAGAATGACAACCTGGGTGAGGGACCAGAGGGTGATTGAGACCTGTGGAACCATATATGCAGACACCTCTGATAAGAGAATTTAAAAAAAACATTTTTTCCCTCTCGAGCCTTAAAAGGGGGAAGGAAGAGGAGAATGAGGCTTATGCTCTTAATTAAGGAGTCTGATATTCTCCAATACTTGCCCCTTGGAATTCATGTGATTGCTAAAGGGCGAACTGACTAGCTTCCTCATTTCCAGGGATAAATACCTGATTGCCCTCCAGTTGAGGGTACAGTTGTGAATATGGGAAGTGATTGCCTGCAGCTAGATGGGATTGCCAAGTCTGAATAGAATACTGGACCCTTATTCGTTGGTCCCATCCAGTAGAAATTATTTGAATTCTCTCTACACATTGGCTAAAGGGGATCAAATATAGTTCATTGCTGCTTAATGCTGCCAAGTACAATCAGAAACTCACAACAGGTTAGGTTTGACTATCGTGTACAACAGTACAGTTGGAGCTGCCAGCTCACTTCACGGTAGGGAAATGGCGATGCATAGATGCTGCATACTATCAGTAATCATCATGAGGGACTTACTGCTCGGTTGGTAAATCTTGAACAGAAGGATATCTGAAAGATTCATCACCATTTAATTTTATAAATACCACGCAGGCAAGAAAGGAAATATATTCAGACAGCATCCATCAACTGCAAAAGGTGAGAGTAGAGGATCCCACTTGGAATACCAAGTGATAAAGTGATTGGGTGAATGATAATGCTTGGGAGGGGAGGGGAGGGCGGGGGTTGGGGCTGTAATCAGAACACACATACTGAGGCCTAATTAGGGCAATATTCTGAGTACTCTGGTTTACCCAATATAACCCAAGATCTAGACTGGCCTCAGCATGTGTGGAAACTGGACGGTCTCCATCAGGAATGTTTCAGACAGCCACAGAAAAACAAATGATGAAATGCTGAATGGGAAATATCCAAATCAGAAAGTAGGAGCACATTCCTAGTCAGCTCAATCCAGGAGGGAACAGGTTGCTTTGGACAATCCAGACATTAACATTATAACAGAGGGGATAAACAGTTCTACTCCGATACACTCCATTTATCCCCGCACTGTTCTAATGTTATAGACTGGATTTTCCCATGCAACCCGTAAGAGTACTGTGCATTTCAAACTATACAAGCTGTAGCCATAGCTCTTTATTTTTTGGGGATAATCTTTATTATCAATAAGGAAATACATTACTGGAATATTGGCAAAGTGATAGTGATTGTGTTACTGAGCACAAAGCTGGACAGCAGAAGATATGGTGGCGGGCAGAGGGTTTGGTGTGTTTTTAATTAAAAATACTCCAATGATTATAGCAAGAATGATTTTGTTTTCCAGTTCGTCTCCCACATGTGCACCACGGCAGCAGACACCTTCATGAATGCCAAGGTCTCATTCATAATGCAGGTGATGCACTTCAGAAATCCAGGCATGTGCCATGCCACAACAGGCGTGGAAGATTAAAGTATAGCCATATACAACACAATATTATCTACATCTTAAACATTACAAGCCATCTACAAAATCATCACACTAGAATATAAAGTTGAATATTCATTTACAAGATGTAGCATTGGCAGAGGTCAGCAAAAGATCAGCCCATTATTCTGGGTGGGAAATGCTGCAGTTTAGACGGTTGAGGGGTGATTTAATTGAAGTGTTTAAAATGATAAAGGATTTGATACGGTAGATACAGAGAAGTGATTTTCTCTGGTGGGGGAATCCAGAACAAGGGGACATAATCTTAAATTTAAAGCTAGGCCATAATCTAATTGAAGGCGGAACAGGCTAGCTAACTCCTGTTCCTATGCCCAAAAGGGAAAAACAGATAAAATGGGACTTTTTTCCCCCTAAAGGTACAGCAACATGCACATTACACACAACTAGTATGAAGACGAAAGTCAATGTAAACGGGCCAATTATTACACAAATAGCAAAAATGGAAAGATAATGTATACATACACCGAGATTTTGCCTGGTATTTCTCAGATCAGAAATTCAAGCGCGGACTAAATTAGTCCTCATGAAGAATGGAAGAGAGATGAAGACACAATGGACAAATGATAACCGACTCCTCCAATATCAGCTCTGCTGCAGCTTTTATTAGATATTCTGCACAGCATGACACGGTTAGTTTGGATGATAAGCATTAAAGGTACCAGCATAGGGTGGAATCAATCTGATACGAGTGTGGCTTTGATAAAATTATTGAATCTCAGGGAAGCCCAATACAGGGAGAGACTTTTCTACTTACCAGGGAACAGCACAATACTACACAGGACCTACAGCAGAGTAATAATGTGAACATTGAATGCAAGAGTAAAAAAAAAGTTTGAATAATGTGATGGTTATTAGAAGGGCAGAAGATCACATTACTACAGACTAATTGGAATCCTTGCTCTACAACTGGTAGGGAGGACGAGCTTCACAAAAGGACTACTCACGAAGACAATACAATGACTGCTGCAATGAAGATGCAATGGTGGAACAAAACAAAATGCAATGCTGATCGGATGGAAGACACCATATCGTCAGATAGCCTACCAACTGTTGTCGCCAACTGAGCTAACAGCCAACACCAGTCTGATAAGCTATCTCACAGAATGGCAAAGTGATGGAGAAGCTGGATGTGACAGAAAATCTACACCTGGCACTGGAGGGTGGAAATCAAACAATCAATTGAGGGTACGCAGAACCTTCCCTCAGTCTGAATAAATAAGAACATCTTTTGAGTACTAAATATTGGTTTGCAGTTTGCAAACAGCCCAATATCTGCAAGAATTAATTTGTTACAATTCTAATGTATTTTCTTATTTGAACAAAAGCACCAAATTTCCATGACAAAGTCACAAGTTCAAATCCCAGACTTAACAGATTCAAACTCTCAAGCGCTCATTGGACAAGTTTGCCTAGTTGTTGGTCAGGCTGCAGCACTGCACGGTGGCGGTGGGTTCCACTGTATGGCGTGATCTTTTGGCTGATCTGCAAGCATCAATGACCATTAATTTAGCCTCATCATCCAGGAGGGAGGATTAATGAGGCCAGAAAGGTGCAGAGGCACCTAAAAAAAAGTGTAAGAGATAAAACCAACATCGTGCAACAGAACTTGTACTGAAAATTCATCATTTGCCGTTTTTAAATTTTCATACATACAATGTTACTTTAGCTTTCCATTAATTCAAATCACCAACTACATGTCAGACACGAGAAAATGTTGTGAAATAAAGCTCCAGTTTACTTTTTGGAATGGGGTAATGGTACAGTAGCTCTACAGCTCATTAACATTTCCCATGTGATGTTAATGAGGTACTCTTATGTCACGAGTAGCTTTGCACAAACTCCCTTCATTCTTTTCCCTAGTGGACCAATTCCCCAAACTCTAACGGAGATGTTTGATGGACAGATGGCACGGATACAGAAGCTATCAGAACAACTATGGGACAGCCACCTGTGGAATGCTGAAGAGTTACCAGAGATAGAAATCGCTTTAGACTTATTGCTTCCCCCTGGCTTGGCACTGCTGGCCGGCCCACTGCTGCACCGGATGACAGTGCCAAGATGCTATTGAGGAAAAAGCACACATTCAGAATCAGACTGAAATTCCAACCTGGGACCTCCCAGTGCATTGGGCAGATCAACAATTGCACCCTGGAATCACAAATCCATATATTTAAATTCACTCACTTTGATGAAAATCCTAGAAAGGTAACACCTTAGTTCCAATTTTATACTGGTTAGAAAATGCAATAATTAAATCAGAATCTGAGTTTCTTCAGCTCAAACAGCTCCTACGGAGAAGCTTTTGAAGTCTCTTTCATGCAACATGTCTTGCATATGAATAATTTAAGATATACTCTACAGCCTAAAACAAAGACAAATTTGTTTCCTTATTTCATTCTCGATAATTGTACCAATGTAAACAATAGAACATATTTTACCTTCCGAATGGTACTACACAAATTACCATATATGATCATCATTGGAGTTTATACATAATGGACACATGTAGTTTTTCAGATTGTGATACTGTATATACACAATCATGACATTCCCCATAAAATCGACAAAGACACAGACTAAGGTTCAGTCTGTGGAAATGACTGAATGTAGTTTTATAAAGTCAGATAAGATTTATCATGTTAAAATTTACAGAGTAAAAATGACATTGCTGTTCATATGTACAGTTGGAGATGGACAGGTTTCACAGCTTCAATCAGATTTTCTTTCACCATTTTGGAAAATACAAGCAGAGGTGAGCAATATAGGTTTAATGGTTTTGTGCTGCATAGGGCACAAGACAACACATGGCCTCATTGAGAGATAAATAAGATACACAAGATTGAGGTAATAAATACCTATAGTTTTCAAAAAAAAATCTATTTACTGTACCTCTTTTACATATTCGATACATACTTGCTCTCTCACTCCCCACATCTATCCTCCATCAGCAAGAGCGAGGGGAAGAAAGCGATAGATATCACAACCAATGCTTTCTTTTGTCAGCTAAGATGAAATGTGCTTGCTGCAGGTGATGGCCTGGCCTCTAGTGCCTCATCCAGTCATTGAAAGCAGCAAAACTGATGGGACCGTCAGTTCGCCCCATGATATGCGGAACCTGTGGCAGCAAATCACAGTTCGAACAGTTGCTGGAGAGTCTGCAGTATGAAATCTCCGCACCAAAGGCTACATGTTGTTTGGGGCGGGGGGCGGCTGGGGCTTGTGCGGAGGGGGAATGGAGGGAAAGAAGATGCAATAAAGGAGGGAAAAAGTTTAAAATGTCATCATTTAACCACTTCAAATTTAGTAAGCGCTAAAAGAATTTAACTTATTTTCAACTGGTCCCTGATGGGGTAAGAGTTAAATAGAAAAAAGTTCCATCATTCCTGCGTTTAATGAGCTGACAATATGGTCAACCACTGTGCCAGGAAGGGTCAACCTTTGCTACACAGAGGATTCCAATTCAAAGAAAGGCATAGCAGGAATTGCACCTCAAGCAACCAACGGTGTTAGCATTCAAGGAGCTGATGTGGCTTTTGTCCCTGCAAACCATGTCGCGCTCCCATTTAATCAGCACTGTGCCCAAATCTGGAGCAAGTCAACGTCATTGCTTTCAATTGGGTTCCATGCTTAATATTTACATCTATCCTGCAATTTCCTTTATGCCACTTAATACCGTTCATTGCTAACATGGCCTTAATTGAAACCAAGACGCATTTAAAAAAAAGACAACAAATAGGCAAGAATCCACAAAAGTAGACTCCAAGCTGAAGTACCTGTGCTAACTCAAGAAAATACATTTTTCAGAACTTGCAAATGCATAAATTTATAATACTCCCCACTGCTTCCTTATGTTAATTCCAGTTGGTGGAACCAAGAAGCAGCAGATGGTTTTTTATGAATCACTATCTAACCTGGGCCTTGTGCAGTCCCTTTTTTGTTATTTTAATTTCATTTTCTCTTCAGTGTATTTCTGCGACTGGATCCTTTTGGCGTAGCTCTGAGCCATGGAATTAACGATGGAAAGGATGAAGTAGCACACCATGACAATGACTACTTTCTCAAAGACCCACGACAGCCAGTTTTCACTCTAATAGAAGGGGGGGGGGGTTGGAGGAAAGGAAACAGCATACAAGTATTTATTACAAACTGCTTAATCTGAAATCAATAGAAGCCTTTTAGCAGCCTTATTAGACAAACATGCAGGATTAGGAACAGTCCTATAGTTTTCTCTGTTGTAAAATAATCACAGATTCGAAGGACAGAGAAGCTCCACACACGGATTTTCCAATCTCATTTACAATTGCCAGGGGGGGTTGGGGGGAGAAAGAATGAAGGACCCTCCACAGACCAAACACTTCCTCGTAGGAGGAATAAAGCGGGGGGGGGGGGGGGGGGGGGGGGAGAGATGGGGAAGAGCTTCTTTTCATATTCAGTGGCAAAAACTATGAATTAGGCATGAAAAAGACCCCTCTGGATAGTTTAGATTAGCATATCCAAATGAATAAAACCAAAAATCCAATTGTTTCATTTAATATTCTGATCAAAAGACTGGTTCTTTGCCACAGGTTAAGATAAACAGCGTATAATGTTATTAAAGTATTAGCTACAGATCGAGCTGTCTCTTTGGACAAATCAAGCTCATCAGTACGGACAGAGAAAGCATAAAATTAATTAGGACCGTGAATGGCATTAAACGGCAGCAGACCTCAGTCAGTGACGCTTCTCCCCACATTCCTAAATCGCTACTTAATTCTGTTCAGTGGGTCTGGATAATGATTTTATGAGGCAAATATATTCATTTTAGGGATTTAAACAAAATCTTTATATTATATTTCCCAACAGAAGTTTGGTCAAAAATAGTTGATGCTATCTTTGTAAAGTGGCCAATAAGATGGCGATCTACTGGAAATGTATTGGTCTTGTACATTCAAATTTGATATGTAAAAGACAAACGGCCACTAGCAGCCAGTGCAGCTACAGGAAACCAGATCCTCACTGCTTTACTGGGTCAGGCCCAAGCGAGTTCTCACTCCACGTTGAGGCCATTAGAAGCGAGCAGACTAAATCTGGCAACGTGCCAGCGTGTGTCAGTGCAGTGGGGATCCCCACTCAGGAAGAAACAGATGGGGATTTAGTTCACCACCTCCTCTTTCAGGCACGCACATAACACTTCCCCTTGCTGGTCAATCCAGTCTGTGTTGGCACCGCTTAGGTGTCTGCGGCTCTGCCTGCCAGCTGCTCCATCTGGAGATTTTAAAAAGGAATGGAAGGCCAGAAAAGCGTCTGAATCAAAAAAAGGAGAGAAAATCTTTAACAACTTAATTAGACTGACACGCACACGCCTACACAAGCAGTCATTCTGTACTAGTCTGGCACCAGGATCAACGTTTTGGTTCAAAATGTGCCATTGCATTAAGAGTCTGATTTAGATATTCTGCGACTACGTCAGTGTTGAAGCGATGGCTCTGAGCCTAAACAAATACAAGCGCTCTTGTTAAGATACTAGTGGGAACTTGTCTGATATGGGTTTAAGAAACAAGATAAAATGTTGGTGCATTTTGAAAGCTCGTCAGATGCTGGAAAATACCACTCCTGTTTAAAAGGGAAGGAAAATGTGGACAGTTTTTTCCCCACATATTCCATTTATTAATGACTTTAGGGAGGGGGAAATGAAGTGAACAATAGCAAACACTCGGAATTTCTTTCCCCCTGCATCACCGGTAGATTCAAACCACCAGTACTTGCAGACCAAAGAGCAGGAAAAGCTTTTTATAAAAAAAAGCTTGATAATTAAAAGTGCTAGTTAAGAAAAGGTCCATCGCTGGAAACTGCTCGTGCCAATTTTGACCTTTAAACCCTCAGAGGGGGTCTTTTATTTCCGTTGTTCAAAAATTAAATTGGCCAAAGAGCAAAATCTAGTCCACAGAATATTTTTGCATCAGCTTTCACATAGCGTGCGAGCTGTGTTGCACAATCCTGTGTCTATGGCAGCATGACACACAATAGCTGTTCCACTGGGAGGAAGTACCTAGTTTTTAAAAAGTTGTGCAAGTGTTGGGTTTGGTGACTGTTGCAACTTCGTCATCACAATCACACACCAGGAACTAAGCTTTTTTTTTAGGGGGAGGGGTGGGGGATGGGAGTTTGAATATCTTTCCAGACAAATTATTTTGGAGAACACAAAAAAAAGTGGACAATTAGTACATTGTCTTGGTGTAAATCATACTGTACTCAAACACTGGATTAGAACGATCATGTCACATTCAAACATTAAAAAGTCCCTTAGTTTAGTTTTCAGGCACAGGGCATAGGTTTCAAAACTAAATCAACTATTACACTGTCCAGTTTTTGGAAAAAGAAAATTAATAAGTCTAGAGGTTTAATATTTCCATAAACTTTTAAACTGATTGGTGAATAGACGATCTTTGAGGTTTTAATACCTACAGTACCACGTGTTCCTGAGTTAGTCAAATATAGGATCTGATTACGTAATTTAAGACCATCCTTATTTGCACAGCCTACACGCAGATTATGCTGTTTAAGTTTTTCCTTAGAATAAGACCTCATTTACAGTGGACATAGAAAATTGCTAAGGACCACTGCAAAAAATGGTCACCTCAATGTGGTGCTCTAGTCTTGATCACTACTTAACTGAAACAACTCAAATGCTTTACTTCCAGAATTTTTTGCTAAGAAAAGTGGAGTCCAGACTACTACAGTATATTCTCTAGCTGCTGAATTCCTAAAGGCCTCAATTTCCATCAGATTTAGTGATGGACGTTTGGCCAACTTGAGACCTCAAGTTTCTAAAATTGAAGAGTTCCCTAATTACTGTAGATTTAGCATTCAACTCCATGCACACAAAAGGGTCGGGTGAATAGAATAACACACACACAGGCCAATAAACATTTTAACACAAAAGGCAGACAAATCACATTCGTGGTATTCTTACCGCTCCTACTGTGTCTCCAGACTTGTGGTGAAGCTTGGCTTTCTGGGCCTCCAGGTATTCTCGGAAGGGTTTCTGAAGCGAAGGGCCTAATCTTGGAATTGCCCTGTGTGGGTGAATTCCATTTCCAAGAGTATATTTGGGAGGAGGGAGAAAAAAAAAGGAAACACGGCTAATTTTACTCACCTATAGAAGTGTCGCATAAATTTAAAACAAAAATTAAAAAGTAGTTAGAGTTTGCATATTTGGCGCCACCGCTCATTGTGATTAAGGTAAGAGCAGGCGTTATGAACTCAAGTACTGCACTGGCAGACCACAGTATCTCAAATGAATGATTCTCACAAGGCTGGCCCCATATATCACCGTCAGTTCCTGTAAAAACTGGTTTGAACTGATCAATAAGGAAGTGAGTCGGCGTTGTGTCATTGCCAGCTAAGAAAGAAACTACACTCCCACCCCATTTATGACTCGCCCCCACAGCTCCTGGAAGGGTGGCCACTTCCGAATACACCGGGCCTTATAAGGAAATACAGCATGTCATTCCTTTACTGTTAAGAACCGACTAGCAATTTTCATAGTACCTCCTCCTCCTTATTCTTTTGCCCCCCCCTCCTCCCCCCACGACTCAGGAGTTGGTGATTAACCAAGGAACAAACAAGGTACTCGGAACCTTTTTGTAAGGTTACTTCACATTTATTCCCCCGATGGCACAATATACTTATTGAAATGAGAGGGAGTGTACACCGCACCTACTGCTCCAGGGATACAAAACTCCTGAATCATGCAATGACACCAGATACTTGATATTTTTTAACTTCTTGCAAAAATTACTTACAATAGAAAGGTATAAAACTGGGGGATTGGGGCAGGAGGGAGAAAGGAGGAGGGTCCAATAGGAGATAGAGATCCCAGGTTCACGCAAGAATATATTCTCTTATGCTATAAAACATGAGGTAGCACTTCTAATGAGCGACTTTATCTCCATACCGGAAGGAACACACTTTTAAACATACATTACTAGAAGTGATTAATTTGCCTGATCATGTTAATGGTTAAACACACCCCATTTCCTTAAAAAGCAGAGATCGGAACAAATTTCCTTCTCACTAGTAACCTCAAGTAGGATTTAAAAAACTGACACTAATTAAAGTAGAGAAATAGACTAATACCTTCAGATAGGGTTTCCACTTCACACAAGGCGGGTTGATTACACATTGCTTTAATAAAAATGTGGCCAGCCTCATCCAGGAGATAAAAATTCTTCACAAAAATCTCACCATCATTGCAAATATAGCATTAAAAATTTTTTTTTTTTTTTAATAAAAAGGGGCAGTTCCCAAAAGCCAGTTATGTTGGTGGAAAGACTTTAGGTTCACAGTTTTATTCTGTACACAATTAAACTTCTGTAACAAACCTGTAAAAAGCTGCTTGGGGCGATAGAATACACAGTCTGATTTACCACTTGCTGTTTATAGGACTACCCGTTCACCAGCAGACAAGTCCTAAGAAATTTATCTCTAATTGCACCCCCTCCCCACCGAGTCTGCCTTTGGGACGTGGCTACCGAGAAGAGGAGGGCAACATTTCAATAGAAAACCCCACAAGTAATGAATTAAGCATCGATTTTTATAGACATATTGGCTTTTCCATTGAACAGCTCCAACTACTGTTGATTTGACTGTGTAAACGTTTGCATAAACCAGATAAATACAATTGATTTTCCAGCTTCAGCAAATTCACCACATTGCCAAAAGTGATGGGGCCTGCCTGTGTGTTGGCAGCAGCAGTATCGGCCATAGAATTGACCATGAACAATAATGCTCCTTGGTCAACTTGAAGGTGTGCTTGCGATGGAACCAGCATGAACTTTTCTATTTTCTGCTTGCCAAGGTGGCAGGTTTCAATAGTGTGTAGTACTGTATATCAGCTGTTGGTCCAATTGTAAAAAAAAACCCCACAAGACTTATCCCAACTGTGGCAAATACATTAATGACTGGATGATAAGCAGCCAAAGTCCAACCTGGTCATAATACCCAAGTGCACAACAGCTAATCCACATTCCAATTCAAGACAAAAGCTCAAGAGTTTTCCAAATTGGACACACTGTCAATATATTAAAGACTAATGCTAAAGAAATCTAGAGGTAGAGCATCAGTACTGCATGGACTTTATCTAGTGTGACCCTGGAATATGGCACTGAACGAAATTCTGGAAAAAAAGGGTCCAGTGTCGCGAAATTAATCATTTTCCTTTGAGGAGATTACGCAATGGAAACCTGATAGCGTATCCAGGTTTTCAAAAAGCCTCGATAAAGTATTGCACAAAAGGCTGTTAAATAAGGTTGCATCATGTGGGATTGTTGGCTAGATCTTGGATTGAATAATGAATTGGTTGCATTTGCATAGGCAGAGGGTAGTTACTCTGCATAAGGGCTGGTCACTGGCTGAGTTCCATGGGGATCAACATTAGGGCTGCTGCTCACCATAATCTTTAATATAATCTCTGACTTTGACCCTGGTCTCCCTATTATTGTCTACAACCTATTCCCTGCTACCAGGAAATATGTATTCCATTAATTACTACGTTTAACCAGGCCTATATAACCTGAGCCTTTCCCGTGTCTATTCGCGTGCGCACTTTGGCTGCCACTCTGGACCCAAGCCATTCAATACTTTTCCACTTTTTCCCCCTCTTTTCCTTTTCTCTCTATCCCTCCCTGACCGCTCTCTCCTGTCGTCATGCCTCCTTTCATTTCTCCTCTCTTGGATACTCTGCCCTCCCAAATCCCTACCCTAATCTTTCATTACCCTTCAACTCTCCTGCCACCGTCCCAAGCTTAACACCCTCTTAGATAAGCCGACAGCTTCCCTCTGTGCCACTCTTGGCATCCTACGAAGGGCCCATCGAGGCACGCGTCGCTACCTTCTTACGAGCAGCAACCCCAAATGTCCCATCCTACTCTCGCTGACCTTCCCGCCCAGCCTGCCCACTGGGGGCAAATCTTGCCAATCTCTACCCCATCCAACTCACACCACCCCCCCCCAAAAACCCTGTGGATGCTGGCAGTGGGGCAGCCATCACCGACCCCCTCTGCATCTCCCTCCAGAATGTCCGTTCACTTGTGAACAAGGCCCTTGCCACCCATGAGCTTATCGTGGATGATTGCATCGACATCATGGCCCCGACAGAAACTTGGTTGAGGGGTGATGACACCGTACCCTTAAATGAAGCCTCCCCGCCTGGCACTACTTACCCAGCTCAGACCATTGTGGTGGCAGTGTGGCTCTCATCACCAAATTACACCTTGGTCTGTCCCCCTATTCCTCTGGCACTTTCTTTTTTTGAGCATCTCACTTTATTCCACCCCTCTCACCTCTTTTAAAATTCTCATTCTCTACCGCCCTAAAAAAAAATTTACCGAGATTTCTTTACGGCTTTCCTCCCTCAGCACCAAACGACTTCTCATCCTGTGATTTCAGCCTCCAGCTCAATTCATCATGCTCTCTCTCCTCTGAGTTCACTAGCCTCCTATCCTCCCTTAATCTCTCCCTCCATGTAAACTCCCCAACCCATATTCATGGCCACCCCTACGGCCTCGCTACTCCCATCGTGTCAATCGCAGATAAGGCCATCTCTGACCACTTCCTTGTATCGCTCTCCTCCCACATCCCCCTTCCACCCACCCCCGCCAACCCTACTGCACTTATGAAATCCCAACTGTCCAGTCTTTGGCCCTCCATTCACCATGACACTTCTGCAGCTACCGATCTGCTCAACCACACCCTCACCAGCACCTTTGATGCCCTAGTTCCTATTAAAACAATTACTCTCTCTCACCCTGGCCATTCCCCCTGGTACAGCCCTCATCTTCCCTAAAGTCCAAGGGACGCAGACTTGAACGGATATGGCGGACAACTGGTTTAGCCATTCACTGCCAGATCTGGCTGGATCACAAAGCATCATCGGGTTCTGCTCTCATCTGCCAAAATTGCTTACTATTCCAGAACCATTCTGGAATGCAGAGATAAACCCCAGCTTCTCCACTGCTAACCGTCTTCTTAAACCCCTCTCCCCTGTCTCCTGCACCCTCACCTCCAACAAGTGAGGAGCTCATGGACTGATTTGTCTCTAAGATTGAGACCATCTGTTCAGCTGCCTCTGCCACTTCCCTTCCTTTCCCTAGCCAATCTCCAAGGTTCCCCCCTGCCCTAGCCCTGAACTCACATCTTTCTCCAGTTTCTCTCCGATCTCCCTTCATGATCTCTTCGCGCTCATCTTGTTCATGAGACCCACTTCCTGCTCCCTCAACCCCGACCCTATTCCCACCAAACAGCTGACCACCCAACTTCCTTTTCTGACTCCCATGTTAGCTGACATTGTTAACGGTTCTCTCCTCAGGTACTGTCTCCCTCCAATCTGCAGTCATCACCCCTCTCCTCAAAAAAACAACCCTTGACCCCTCCATCCTTGCAAACTACCGCCCCATCTCCAACCTCCCTTTCCTCTCCAAAGTCCTTGAACGCGTTGTCGCCTCCCAAATCCGTGCCCATCTTTCCCGCAACTCCATGTATGAATCCCTCCAATCAGGTTTCCGCCCTTACCATCTAACCGAAACGGCTCTCAAAGTCACAAATGACATCCTTTGTGTCCGTGACAAAACTAAACTATCCCTCCTCGTCCTTCTTGACTTGTCTGCAGCCTTTGACACAGTTGACCACTCCATCCTTCTCCAACACCTCCCTTCCATCGCCCAGCTGGGTGGGACTGCACTCGCCTAGTTCCATTCTTATCTATCGAATCGTAGCCAGAGAATCACCTGCAACGGCGTCTTTTCCTGCTCCCACATCGTTACCTCTGGTGTCCCCCAAGGATCTATCCTTGGCCCCCCTCCTATTTCTCATCTACATGTTGCCCCTTGGTGACATCTGAAAACAGTCATTTTCCACATGTATGCTGACGACACCCAGCTCTACTCACTACCACTTCTCTCGACCCCTCCACTGTCTCTAAATTGTCAGACTGCTTGTCCAACATCCAGTTCTGGAGGAGCAGAAATTTTCTCCAATCAAATATTGTTCCCTAGCTACTGACTCCATCCCTCTCCCTAACATCTGTCTGAGGCTGAACCACACTGTTCGCAACCCTGGTGTCATATTCGACCCTGAAATGAGCTTCCGACCACATATCCGCAGCACAACTAAGCCTGCCTAGTTCCACCTCCGTAACATTGCCCATCTCCGTCCTTGCCTCAGCTCATCCGCTGCTGAAACCCTCATCCATGCCTGTGTTACCTCTAGACTTGACTATTCCAACGCACTCCTGGCTGGCCTCACACATTCTACCCTACGTAAATTTGAGGTGATCCAAAACTCGGCTGCCGGTGTCCTAACTCGCACCAAGTCCAGTTCACCCATCACCCCTGTGCTTGCTGACTGACCTACATTGGCTCCTGGTTAAGCAACGCCTCAATTTCAAAATTCTCATTTGTTTTCAAATCCCTCCACGGCCTCGCCCCTCCCTATCTCTAATCTCCTTCAGCCCCATAACAACCCCTCCCTCCGCCGCCTATATCTGCGCTCCTCTCATTCTGCCCTCTTGGGCATCCCTGATTATAATCGTTCAATCTGTTGCCTAGGCCCAAAGCTCTGGAATTTCCTGCCTAAACCCCTCTGCCTCTCTTTCCTCCTTTAAGACACTCCTTAAAACCTACCTCTCTGACCAAGCTTTTGGTCACCTGTCCTAATTTCTCCTCATCTGGCTTGGTGTCAAATTTTTTTTCCGTCTTATAATATTCCTGTGAAGCGCCTTCAGACATTTTACTATGTTAAAGGCGCTATATAAATACAAGTTGTTGTTGTTCATGGTCTGGGTGAAGGCATCAAAGGAATAGCCTTTAAGTTGGCAGATAACAAAGATGCATGTGGGAATTAGTATCTTGGGTGAAAAAGTGATAACAAGCGGATCTATGGGGTAAGGGATCCGTGTTTGGCAGACGTCTTTCAATATAGACAAGGGCAGCATGTGTACACCGTACCAAAGGAAGGATATACTTGCTGTAGAGGGGGGGGTGCAATGAAGGTTCACTAGATTGATTCCTGGGATGGGGGGGGGGGGGGATTGTCCTCAGAGGAGAGATTGAGTAGATTAGGCCTATACTCTCTGGAGTTTAGAAGAATGAGGTGTGATCTCATTGAAACATACAAGACTCCGAGAGGGCTTGAGGGCTTGACAGGGTAGATGCTGAGAGGCTGTTTCCCCTGGCTGGAGAATCTATAACTAGGGGGCATAGTCTCAGGATAAGAGGTCAGCCATTTAGAATGGAGATGAGGAGAAATGTCTTCACTCAGAGGGTTATGAATCTTTGGAATTCTCTACCCCAGAGGGTAGTGGATGCTCAGTTGTTGAGTATATTCAAGATGGAGGTGGATAGATTTTTGGACTCTAAGGGAATCAAGGGATATGGAGATCGGGCAGGAAAGTGAAGTTGAGGTCAAAGATCAGCTGTGATCTTATTGAATGGTGGAGCAGGCTCGAAGGGCCATATGGCCTACTCCTGGTCCTGTTTCTTATGCAGGATTGCACACAAGGCTGCCAAGAGGGAGAAGAACTTGTAGAGTTGTAGTTCATGAATCATTAAAGATCAAATGATCAATGTCACAAGGCTGTTGCAAAAGCAAATAATGCATTAGGGTGTGTAGCTAGAGGACAATTTAGTTTAAAACCAGAAGTACAATCTGAGGTTGTGAAAGGCACTGTATAAATGCAAGTTCTTTCTATATGTTAATCTCTAAAGGGAGATTCCAAAAGACAATGCAATTTTTATTGTGGTGGGTAAAAAGGATTCTGTGGAAGCTTCAAGATGTTGTGAATGGTCTTGGCATCCATGCAAATCTGCAATTATCAGTGATGATCCTAATGTGACAAGATGTCCTCATGCCAATGGATCTGGAGGCAGTGATCAAGTGAGGCTTGACTTCTTGATTTACAAATTAAAACCATCCTTTGTTTAATGCAGACAGGATTTATACAATCAACTTGTGCATAAATGTATTGGGAGAGCCAGATCATAGTAGACTAAGCACTTTTACAGACTGCTGCAACATTACTAGGTTAAAGGTGCTGTCGAAGTGCAAATGATTATTGTAGCTGCTACCATGCATGTTTAAAGAAAACCCAATTTATAGTCCAGTGTAAACAGTGTCTTAATAATGGCTTCCTGCATTTGTTTGCTGCCCACCTTTTGGGCTCATTCTGTCTTCGTAACAGTATTTGATAACTTACAGTTGGTCCGCTGTATTAAAGTAGCCTTCAAGGCCAAAATAGATTTCTGTAAACCACATATATTAGGATATCCTAACATTTTTCATTCTCTCCTGGGAAAGCCAAACTCTTGCTGGGGCAAAGTTCCATGGTTGCCTGTAGTCTTCCGGTACCCCACCCAAATGGACAAACTGCAAAGGTGAACCAGCAGGCTATTTGCAGGACATCAAGCCCCATTCTGCTCAACTTGATTCTTCTACACGCTTTCCAGCAGAGATCAGTAGATAGTGATCACGAGCAGGAGCACTCCCTAGACCAAGACCGCTGAAGCTAATTAGTGGCTTGATTGCTGCCCTGGGTGATGTCAGCTGACTTAGCATAGACCAGGGATTGAACCAATAACCTTCTGGCTTAATGCTATATCAGGCTATTGAGATCTCCCTATCCATTATGTTGGCTATGAATTCATCACGAATAAGTAGAGGTCAGTTTATATTTTGGGCTGAAAAGCTTAACTGCACTACTGAAGGGCTAGTTTTTCTTATGAATTGTAATCTCCTGTTTTCATAGTCCCTCCTAGCAGGATTGGTAGAGACCAAAGATGATTCAGAGTACTAGGAATCTAAGTTATGTGGAAATGTTCGGGGAGCTAGATTTGCTTTATTTGGAAAAGAGATTTTCAATATGACCCAATTGAAGCTCTCAAGATAGTGAACAGAAAAGTTGATTGAGGCAAACTGTTGACTATGCAGTAGGGTTCAAATACAGGTGACAAAAAAAAAGGCTCCAAGTAAGGAGTCATGTAGAATTTAAAAAAATAAGTAACAAGAGCTGTATTACCAGGGCAGGCCATTGAATAGTCTACATGGGTTCAAGAGGCAATAAGATGCATTTTTGGACAGAGTAGGTATTGAGGAGTATGGTGAAAAGGCAAGTAAGTAGAACAGAAATCTCACCCTATTAAAGAAAAAAAGCTGGCCGATTATACCTTTCCCTGTTCCTAAACATTCTTACGTTCATTAGTCTGGGAGTAGGTTGGCCATTATTCCCAGATACAGGCCAGGAAGACTGAGCAAAAAGGGGGAGCAGGAAATAATTTGGGGGGCAGAGAAAGGGAAAGAAAAGAGGAGTTTGTACTCTTATTAAAAAAAAACATTAGGAAAAAGAGATCCATGTGAACTAACAAAAGTCCAATCACTGTTCTGTGGCTTCTTGTGCAGCTGGAAGCAAAGAAAACAAAAAAAAAGATTTTTTGCTGAAATATCAATAGTTTCAGAATCCAAGATTTAAATATTACTGTTTGAACTGGTAGAATTGGCAACCCTATTAAACATTTAATGCTGGTCAAGTTGCAAAACACTGCTGGATTATTTTTGGTTTAGCTTTTAGTCATTGAACCACAGGCAAAAAACAAAGCCATCTGAGGTTTGCAATCTGATGGCTCAGCATCCTACTGTGATCTTCTTGTATTATTCTGATCCTAGATCTGGCAGCAATTTTGGTTGGCATTGCTTGGAGAAGAAATTTGTCAGTGACCATTTCCAGCCACTAATATTTTTGCTGCACGTGCAAGTCCTCACATTCAAGTCCCCAAATTAACTTTATAAGGCTTCGTCCCCAGGTTTCCACCATCACAGATACCAGTGTCCAGCCAATTCAGTTGACTCCGGATGACATTAAGTGGTGGCTGAGTGGACTGGACCCAAAGGCTATGGACTCTGACAACATTCTGAAGACTTGTACACCAGAGCTAGCTACTCTCTTAGTCAAGCTGTTCCAGCACAGTATTTACACTGGCATCTACCAATGTGGAAGATTCCCCAGGTATGTCCTATCCATTAAAGAACAGAACAAATCTACTCCTGCCAATGACCACCTTATCAGCCTCTTCCCAATCATCAATAAAGTGATGGAAGGAGTCATGAATAGTAGCAAGCAACATCTATTCACCAATAGCCTGTTCACCGATGCTCAGTTCAGGTTCCAGACCTCATCACAGCCTTGATTGTGACACAAAATTGGCTTCCCTCAACAACAAGGCAGTATTCAACCGAGTACGGCACCAAGGAGCCTTAGCAAAACTGAAGTCTATGGGGACGAAAGGAAAAATCCTCTAATGGCTGGAGTCATACCTGACGCAAAGGGAGGTGGATGCGATTGGCAGAGACGAGTCATCGCAGCCTCAGGACATCATTGCAGGAGTTCAAGGAAGTATCCTCAGCCCAAACATCTCCAGCTGCTTCATTAATTACATTTCCTCTGTCACAAGACCGTTTGCTGACAATTCCAGTGTAAAGCTCCAGTCACCATCACTTTGCTAATGAAGCAGCCCATGCCAGTCTACAACAGGACCTGGATAACATCCAGACCCGAACGGACACATGCCTGGTAAAATTTGCACTACACAAGTGGCAAGTAATCGGCATCTCAAACAAGACAGCCCAGCCACCTCCCCATGACCTTCAATGGCACCATCATTGCAGAGTCTTCCAACATCCTGGGGTTCACCATTGACCATTAGCTGAACTGACCCAGCCATATCAACACCATGGCTACAATAGCAGGAGGGGGGCTGGGCTATCTACGACAATTAGTTCACCTCCTGACCCCTCAGACTCTCTGCCATCTATAAGGCTTAAGTCAGGAGTGTAATGGAATACTCACCACTCACCTGGATCGGTGCAGCTACAACAACATTCAATTGGCTTGATTGGTGCCTTTACTGGATTCAGTATCTATCCCCACCCCCACCAACATACTGTGGCAACAGTACGTACGGTCCACAGGATGCACGGCAACACCTCCCTCCCTGCGACCTCTACTACCAAAAACAAAAGCAGCAATGTTCTCAGAACATCACCTCCAAGCCACACACTGTCCTGACCTGGACATGCATTGTAGTTTCTTCATTGTTGCTTGGTCAGAATCCGGGAATTCCTTACTTAACGCCATTGTGGGAGCATCACTACAAGGACTGCAGTGGTTCAAGGAGAAGGCCCGCCACCACCTTCTCAGGACAGCAAACACAGACAATAAATGCATCCTTGCCTGCACTGGCTTCATCCAAAGAACCAATTTTAAAAATGATGGCGATCAGATCCTAGCTGACTACCAGATTCTAGGAAGGGTATTACTGCCCTTGAGAGGCAAACAACAAAGCTGATACTTGATTTTGGAATCTAAGTTGGGACTTGTTTTCTTTGGAAAAC
This sequence comes from Somniosus microcephalus, assembly GCF_052327205.1. Classification (NCBI taxonomy): domain Eukaryota; kingdom Metazoa; phylum Chordata; class Chondrichthyes; order Squaliformes; family Somniosidae; genus Somniosus; species Somniosus microcephalus. The sequence continues at coordinate 51,763,973 of NC_141008.1, forward strand.
AGACTTTGAGGCGACCCAACTGAGGTTTAAGATTGACAAAGCTGATCTGTGCAAAAGAAAGTTTACAGTGAAGGGTGCAAATACCAGGAAACAAGTAAAAAAATTAAGAAGCTGAGACTAAGAAGTGACATCAAATGGAGCTTTTTAAAGTCAATGGCCTAGAAATTGGGTTGGGGCGCCAAAGTGGCGCCAAAGCCGCCTGAGCGCAGGATTTAGCGCAGCGTTCGAGGCTTTAGCGATCATCAGATATTCAGTTTCATTGCCCCTAGAGGGAGACAGGGCGAGGTTCGAGGCGCTCCGCGTCCCTTAGGGCGCTGAAACTGAATATCGCAGCGCAACGTGCCGCGGCACTGCAGGCCTTCCTCCCATTGTTAAGGGGGAGGGGCCTGCAACAGCGCGATCCCCGCTCGCGATTGCCGGCAAACGAGCCTGGCACCAAGGAGAAGTGCCGGGCTCTCGGGAAACAGCCGGCAATGCTGCGGGGGGGGGGGGGGGGGGGGGGTGGGTGTCAGGAGGCCGGGGACGGAGGTGCTGGCAGGCGGCCGCCCCGCACCTCCACCTCCACCTTAACTTGCGCCGCTGCCGGCACAGCAAGGCCCCATGAACCGGGCGCGGGTAGCGAACGGCGCAACTGCGGCGTTCGCTACCAAATATCGCGAATGGGGCGCTGTGCACACCGATGACGTCATCGGTGCCGGCGCAGCGCAAATGGCTAACGCCACCATTAGCACCCCTGCTGAATATCGCGGGAGGTGCAGCCAGTGGCGCTACAGCCACTGACTGCCTCTTTAGGCGCTAACAGGTGGCGCTACTCACCCAATTTTTCCCCCAATAAGTCACAGGGAAGACTATTAAAGCAGATAGTACATTTCTCTACATCACAACAGCAAGTACACTTCGAAAGGTTCCGTATAAATGCAAGTTCTTAGCAGAAATGGGCTCATGAGGCATTTAGGAGTTTCAGGAGAGCAAGGATTGAAGTATATATAGTAAATAAGAGAGAGATTAGATCTATTAAACAGGGCCACTTTTTTTGGCTTCAGCCCCTTTTCCTGTTCCAAAAGGGTAAATTTTTTAATTAGTCTTCCTCCCAGCAAACACAAGTATGCTTTGTGAAGCCTTACCATAAAAGTGAGGAATATGAACACAATATTATCCATCACCTGCTTAGCAAGACCAACTAAATCACAGAACCACAAGATGAGTTCTCACCGTGCGAGTAGCATCATCTAACTTAATAGCAACACCAGATTAAAATCTAAAACTCTGGGAGAGGAAAATGAAGGGCAAAAGTGATGTGATGTCAACACACTGGTATGCTTTGCAAGCTGGGACTCTGTGGTTAAATGATTAGTCTCGTGATAAAGTAGAACCAGGAGAAACCAGACTGAATTTATGCCAGTGAAATGCTGATGACTAAAGAGGTAAGACAGGGAGAAAGAACAAGAGATCTTGTGTGTCTAAACTTGTTGGCGGAGGAAAAAATGAAAGGAAGGACAGAAGACTGAAAAACAGCAGCCCCAAATGGTTGTACAAGGACAGCTCCAAACAAGGAATTCAAATGTTCTACCACAGAATGCAAATCCATACCTCCTGTCAATAACAGTGCCTGCCTATGCTTTACCTCCAACTTATTGTTGCCATAAACCTAACGCGCGTCTTTATCAAATTGAGACTATTTCTACAAAACACTCCTCTTTTGTCCTTCCCACAACCTTCAACTTATACAAAACTCTAGTTTACATCCACAAATGTGTACAAGTTTTGCATACTCATCACCCCGATCCTCAGTAAGCACCACTGACTCCCTGCTCCCCAGTGAATTGACTTCAAGATCTTTGTCCTTGCTTTCAAATCTCTCCACAGCCTTGCATCACCTTATCCGAGTGAACTCCTCCAGGCATACATCCTTGCAGACACACTCCACTCCCCAGTCAATTGATTACTGGCCCTTCTCCATTCCACCGGCTTCACCAGTTTCAGTTTTACAAACTTGTTCTTGAGCTGTGGATGACACTGGCAAGGGCACATTTATTGCCCATCCTAATTGCCCTGAGAAGGTGCCGATGGAGCAACTGTTTGTACAAGTGAATGTTGCCAGGCCACTTCAGAGGACCCGAAGAGTCAACCATATCGCATGGGACTGGTAGGCGCCCCTCCCTGAAGGGCGTTTGTGAACCAGTAGCAGCTTTTTTCCCTGGTGTTAGCCCACAAATAACCAGATTTATTGAATTCAATTTCATAACTTGTCTTGACGGGACTTGAACTCGTGACATTTGGGTTTCTAGTCCAGTACCATAATCACTACTACAGGATTACTAATACTGACTGCTTTCTGAATTTTTATTCATTCAGTAATCTCTGATTTTGGCCAGCATTAAATTCAGTTGTATTTATTTCCAGTCACTACAATTGAGTTTTTTTTTTACGGTTGTAGAGGGTTAACTGTAGTCAAGTTCCATGACTGTAATTAGCACGCATCTGTTACCTATTGTCCTACAATGTATTACAAGATCAAATTTTCCACTCGGAGAAAACAGGTTTTTCTTAGCATACTGGAACTCTTCGCTCCCCTCACCATATTCAAGGCCAAAGGTACAGTACAACCCCAACACCCCTTCCCCAATAACAAGTGCTTTAGAGTGTGAAGGGTTAGACAAACACGACTACCTTTACCACATGGCAGCATAGTGCCCAGTCAATGATCATGAGCCAGTCATCAGGACATCTACATCAGGTTTTTGCCAAGTGATAAAAAAGGTGCAACAGCCGGCCATTAAGTTTTTTAGATCAGAGTCTGATGTGTGGCAATTGTAGGTGGATATGCACCTCAATGGACCAGTGAAACAAAGACTGATCAAACATGTGGTCTCCTACTCTAACTCATTTTTTCCAGGAGCTCAAAATCGGTGGAATTCCTTGCTTCCTTCTCCTACAATCTTCAGGCTTGTAAAACACTAGTACCTCAACTTCCTTTCATTCTTTTCAACCTTGGTGGTGACCTGCGCCAAGAGCTTTGGCCCTTCAAATTTGATTACTCAATAAAACAATAAGTTGGTCCCAAGGTTACGGGAGTAGGTCTTGCACAGGGACAGGGTGAGCTAGATGGATTGAGTAACTTTAAATCGCATTCCTATCTTCTCGTATGCTGTGTTTCATCAGTCAGCATTCATTGGAAAGTCACAGAACTTCATTTACTATATGAAAGTTACCGTTTTAATACATTGCGTAGTTCCTTGCAGTAACACAGCAAGATACACTGCAGGTAATTTTCATTTTTGGCCTAAAACGGGTGCAAAGCCGGCGATGTCTGCGGCACCTGCCCCAAGTCACCATCAGGAGTCTCAAATCATTTTCAGAGAAGGCCCTCATTTCAATTTAACCCGTAATTTGCGAGCGCCAAACAGGTGGTTTGCTGTAGCTTTCCGATTTTGGAAGGCCGAAAACTGGCCAGCTTCTGCATGGAGTCAGCTGGCAGATCAGACCGATTTGGGGGGGGTGGGGCGGAGAAAGAGAACACCGGCAGCGGCCCACTGTAGTTTTCTGGGGCACCCCTGCACTGGTAAGCAGTTTCCAAACACAAAACTTGCATGCGTGCACACCTCCAATTTTCTCTGCTCCTCCCCTGAAGGCACCAACGTATGCTGGCGTCTAATTCCACAGGCAACCTCCAGTACCTCGCCCATGTGAGCCCAGAAAGTGAATGTTGGCAAGCTATTTACCGTGTATGGAATCATATCTGTCCTCACCCATCATCTACACATGGGCAGTTTTCAGTAGAGGTTAAGAGAATCCAGCTGGTTGTCTCCCATATCACTGGTGCAGAGTCATCCAAACCAAATATGGTGCACCAATTGCTGCCCCAGATACCATCAGCTAACTCAGTACAGATCAAGGACTGAACCTGCGACCTGCTGGTTGGTATGGATTAATATCAGATCCGGCAGTGTGTTTACCCACCGGGCTATGGCGGAGTTGTTCTAAGAGTTCAGATCAAAGAAACAATTATGGGCTCGATCTACTCTTTAGCCAAATGGCTGAAAACAGTTCCATTTAGTATGAGAATTGCTAGTTGAGTGCATTACTTCAGTAATTTTTTTTGTTTTTAAGAAAGAGTTCAGGTGTTCATGGGAGCAAAGCTCAAGCAGTTTATTGATGTCATCTGAACCCAGAGACAAATTACAGTCTGATTACTCACTGCCAATCAACCGTAACTTTTTATAGGTACGATTGTCAATAAAATTAAAACGGTTCTTATGAAGTAGATCATAAATTACATGATCGAGGTTATTGCACCGTCACTGTAAGATAATCCAACTGCATGATTCAGAAAGTAGTACAAGGAAATTATTTTTCATTTCTAAAGATGTATAAAGGAATTACAAGCCAAATTGCAACAGCTTTGCTTTACCGATCACAAGAATGTGCACCTGCAACAGTAGATTGCATGACATGCAGTCTATCATAAGTCATGTTTAAACACTTTTTTGGGGGGGGGGGGGGGGAGAAAACTAGGGATGACCATTGAAATTGACAGTGTAAGCGGTTAAAGAGGCAATTAGTTGTGTTTGAGAGAGAAGGGATTGAGGGATATGGTGAGAAGGCAGACAGGTGGGGTTGATCAAAATGGGATGGGCTTGTTGGGCCCAATGGCCTTGCCGTAGTCTTCCTAAAATTTCTTAGGAATTGCAGTGTGTAATACTGCAGGCTCTTGTTCTTTAAATTGTGTGTGTTCACCAAGGTGAGGGATGTTGGTACTGGGGAATGGAACTCTTCCCATTTCAGGAACCCAGTGTCAGGATTAAGCATTGTCGTGTCAGGTGTGGCACAGCCAGATGCAGAGTAAAGCTCCCCTTACTCGGTAACAACCACGTGCTTCAATCACAAACTCAAAAGAGCAACCTCCCACTGCACCAGTGTGATAACCTTTCATACCAAATTAATGAGAGTTTTGTGCTGAAGGCCCAAGCACATTAGGAACTGGATGGAGACTGCCCAAGCACTCCTCACATAGGACCCTTACAAACAGTACAACACAAGCTCCTTTACAAATAAAATTATTTCTGCAGAAGGGGGGGAAAATTTCAGCCTAAATAAAAGTCTATCGACTGGGTCAGATACAGACAAGTTGCTTTGCATCCAGTTTTCTTCTCTACTTATCAATTTGGTTACTTCTGTCCAAGAACATTTTTTTTTTTGCATACATAAAAAACTCAAGATAAAAACATGCAGGTGACTTTTTGCTGACCTAAAGTGTCCAAGATGATCAAAAGTAGGAAGATTTATTTTCAAGAAAGCTGAAAGTAGGCTTTTATTGATCTGGTATATTTGACATGACCCAAGCTCCGTTAAAGATTAAACTCCTTCTGGCACGAAGGCGGGCAAACTTTGCACCTACAGTACAGAGTAAAGTCTTTAAAATGAATCAACCGCCAGCGCAGATGGATTAGTTCGAGGAGGATATAGCGATATATTCATTTCAATTAACCCTTTCTTGGGCAGCTCTACCCCACCCACCAAGCTTTCCATTCTGACAAGGCAGACGTGAAGATCAGTAGAGAAATTACTCACCCTATCAAGGACACCATCTGTTCCACTATGTGCTTGCTGAACATTATAATAACAAACAGTTTCTGTGGGTTTAAAAAAAGACTAGTTAGTTGAGGAAAAATGAGTTTGGGATAAAATAGATGCATAAAAAATAAAGTCGCTTACAGGAACAGGAAGAGATTTGCCCATTTAATTTATCCATGGAACCAAAGATAAACAAGATCTGACATTGATTTCAAGGATACCAAAAAGACGACAAATGGCTCCTTTTTTTAAAAAAAGGCACTTGGAAATACACCACAGAATACAAAGCAGGGAGGGCAAGCAGCATTTTCTTTTCAATTGGGGAACCATGGAGAAGGGCCAATGCCCATAGTGCAGGAGACCAAGGTTGAAAAGAGTAGGGGGAGAAGACAAGGTGAATGATGCAGTGATCAGAAAATGCCAAGCTTGGGCCGTAGATTGTAAAAGGAATGATGGCGGGAGGTGAGGAGTTCCACAGTTTCGAGCACCTGGGAAAGAATGAATTAGATTACAAGATAGTGTGATGCGTCTTGATTTCAATACAGTGAGGGTGCAGGAGGAAGGAAGAGCACGTAGGACAGTATATGTGGAGGTTCGGAACAACAAGAAAGGAAAGTTCAGATAAGCACTGACGGTAGTAACATCGATAAAAGAGACAAGAGAGGGGTTGGAGGCTAGAGAAGAATCACTTACCAGGGATCAGCATGTTAAGTTTATATGACAGTGTTGGGTTATGCAGGTCCCCCCCGCCCCAAATAGGTATTTCACTAACCATCATCTATAAGTCACCTTCAACTGCATTATTCCTAGTAATTTGGATTAGTGCATAAGCTCCAGAGTTTATGCCACAATCTCAAATCCTTCACTGTGGATCCACAAGATAATGGATTTAGGATAAATATTTTAAAAAACAAAGTGGTTTGAAGGCTGTAACCTGTTTTGGGTAAATTCTGAACCTTTTGATAAGGTTACTGCCTCAATGGATTGGAAGCTGAGTATTGGACTGGATTGGAATGGAACGGATTATCCATCAGCTTTTATATTTATGAATGAACTAACAGCATTTGAATCCACAGGATGCAGCCATCTAGTTGCTATGCTTATTATGGTTTGTTGGGATTACATGCAGAGATTCCAGATATCCTCCTCATATAAAATTATATTGGTTTAAAAGAATCAAACAGAATAATTTTTACTGTGCAGTAGCAATAAACAAAACGTGACTATGGTGGACCTTAGTGGGTAGAGGTCAACTCATCCTTTGGCAGATTACCCAATACTTTTTTTTTTTACATTTTCCCCATATGTTTCTAGTCTCATATGTAATCCAAATCACATTTCCAGTGTGCAGAGAGGAAAGAAAAAACACAATCTGTACATTCAGCACAACATATAGGCCAGGAAGTACATAACCCCCGACAAACAGTGACAAAACAGGCTACAGGTGTCAGCTTGGCTTAGTGGTAAGAAGAAAGAACTTGCATTTATAGTGCCGTCAATGGCCGCAGGACATCCCGAGTAACTTACTTTTGAAGTGTAGTCCTTGTTGTAATGCAGGGAAACATGGCAGTCAGCATTGCACGTAGCAAGGTCCCACAAACAGCAATGAGGTAAATGATCAGATAATCTGTTTTAGAGGTGTTTACTGAGGGATAAATATTGATTTGGACACTTGAACTCCCTTGCTCTTTGAACAGTGCCATAGGAACTTTTAGGTCCACATGGGAGGGTTGTTGGACTTCTCATCCGAAAAACAGCACCGCCAACAGTACAACACTCCCTCAGTACTGCACTGAAGTGTCAGTCGAGAGTATGTGCTCAAGTCTCTGGAGTGGGACTTGAATCCATGTTGCTGGAGGTGTCGACAGATTAAATCGAGGCCAGTTCAGGGAGATGCAAAAGATCCTAAGGCACTATTTGAAGCGCAGGGCAATTCTCCAGGTGTCCTAACCAACAATTATTCCTCAATCAATACTACCAAAACAAATTAACTAGTCATTTATCTTTTACTATTTGAGAGACATTGTGCAAAATGGCTGCCTTGTTTGCCAACATTACAACAGAGATTCCATTTCAAAAGTAATGCATTAGCTGTGAAGCAGCGAGGCCATCCAGAAACGTCGTGAAAGGTGCTGTACAAATGCAAGCACTTCCCTGCAGTGAATTAAATATAGAATTTTTTTTTAGTTCTCCTTGTGTCGTGCATCAGTCTCTAGAGGTGAGGCCAGACAGATGTTTATCAGTGCCACTCAAACTGACTGGGTCAAGTCTCTAATTTGACATTCTCGCCTGTGGGGAAGCAACTGCCTGCTGCCCGTATCTGATGCCAACTTGAGCAAGAATGGGAACTACGCAAACGAGGATCTGAGGAGCTCAATGCGCATTAGACAACTGCAGCACCAGCAGAGTGAAATTCAGGAATAGACTGCATACACTGGCTGACCTACAACAGTAGACAATTTGAAATATCCTCGACTGGATAGTATAATGGGTTAGAACACATCTTTAACCTTTGGAAGTTAGGTTTGCATTCAGGGTGGAACAAGTGACAATCTCCTCTCTCGGGTGCAAGTGACATATGTAAATGAACAGAGTAGGTTCCAACTACTACAAAAAGAAAATACTGCAGATGCTGGAAATCAAATAAAAACAGAAAATGCTGGAGAAACTCAACAGGTCAGGCAGCATCTGTGAAGAGAGAAACAGAGTTAACATTTCAGGTCGGTGACCTTTCGTCAGAACTGGCGTTCCAACTACTCCTTTGCTACATGAGAATAGTGAAGGTTAAGGGAGGATCTAATAGAAGTGCTCAAAATTATGAAAGGGTTTGAGGGGGTAAATAGCGAAAGAATATTTACACTGGTCAGCGAATCAGTAACAAGGGGCATAAATTCAGGATCAACCGCAAGACTATTACTTGCTCTTGGCATTTGAGAAATTAACTGGTATTATTCTAAACACAAGATTACAAGTGTAATTGAAATATAGTCATTGTTTCCAGTTTTCTCTGCCCGCCCCCATAACATTTGTGTAGAGAAACACCAGTGGGAATAGAGGTCATATTTCGACAGGTATGAGAAATTCTGAAATGTTACTGGTAGTGACATATTGGGGTGTTGAGCGAACACAAAATTGGAGTTTAGCTCTCATGATGCCACGTCAACTAAGATCATGAAGACAAGTCCACAGCACAAAACATTAAATTAGCGGAATGACCACAAAAACAGCTGGCATATGAAACTATTTTACAGAGGTCATTTTAATTTATTCTACACTTAAAGATCACGGACCTATTCATAAAAGTCATTCCGAATGAGTGATCTTATGGGCGAAGCTTTGGTGCTAGATTTTAGTTTACTGGGAGAATTTTATTTCAAAGGTCAATTGAGGGAGGGGGGGGGGGGGGGGAAAGAGAAGAGAAAACGAGGGACATTCCACAGGGAAGAGGGGGTACAAAAATCAAGGAAAGTCACTCCAGGTTGCTCCTGCACAACTCTAAAGTAGGAGTTTGAAAACAGCACCATGGAAGCCCTGGAACAGGCTGTCCTACCCGCTCAGCTAGGGTTGGGACACAGAATCAAGAATTTTGAACAAGGGTGGTCTTTCAGCCCACCATGCCTGCTACAACCTCCTCTTCTCCCTCCACCCCCCATAAGAGGCATCAACTCTAATTTAATTTCCCTGCACTTTACCAACATCTTTGAACAGTTTGCTTTATATTTCTTTTAAAACTTAAATGTTACGTTTGACTTGGTTTCAATGGCCACTTGTGGTGAACCATTTCATTTTTTCTTTGCGGGAATAATATGATTCTAACCTCCTGCTTTATACTTCATAATAAATCCAGAGATTATGCCTCTCATTGCCGATGTGCCAACCAGTGTAAATAATATTTCCCTATTTGCCCTCTCAATTCCTTTCATAATTTTAAACACTTCAACTAGACCTTTCCTTTTAAACTTCTCGGCTCCAACCCTGGTTTTTAAAGTCTATCATAACTATATTCCCTTATTCCGGATGTTATCCTAGGAAATAGATGTTGCAACTTTGCCATGGCTCCAATGTCCTTTTTTTAAAAAAACAGAACACCCAAAAAACTGCACACAATATTTGAACTGCAGCTTAGCCATTGTCTTGCATAGATTTATCACATCCTTGCTACAGGCCCAGGGAAGGAAGATGTTTTTGAGGTACCTTGCTAAGATAATGCATACTGAATTAAAAGTAATTTGGGGCAATGAATATCAAAATCCAAATCCTTAAAATACACTACAGTAATATTGTTATTCAGCCTACAGTTAGCATTATCACAGAATCACAGAAACCCCACAGTGCAGATAGAGGCCATTTCGGCCCATCGAGCCTGCACCGACACATATCCCACCCGATCCTCGTAACCCCTACACCAACACATATCCCACCCTATCCCCGTAACCCCACGTATTTAATCCCCCTAACACTAAGGGTCAATTTATCATAGCCAATCAACCTAACCCGCACATCTTTGGACTGTGGGAGGAAACCGGAGCACCCGGAGGAAACCCACGCAAACACGGGGAGAATGTGCAAACTCCACACAGACAGTCACCCGAGGCCGGATTCGAACCCGGGTCTCTGGCGCTGTGAGGCAACAGTGCTAACCACTATGCCACCAACAAACAGGATTTTCAAATTTATAAAGAAAGCAACTTCCTAAACTATTACCTTCCCCCCCCAGTAGGTTTTTAAAACATCCAACCAATCCTCCTCTAATCCTGCAACATGATCTGTAACCATTTATGACTGACCCTGGGATTTCACAACCACTTTACCACACCCTCACTGCCCCCGCAATCTAACTGAGCAGGTCAAAAGTGAAATCACAGAAACTATTGAACAGTTCATATTCCACCTTGTAAATAACTGCTCTTTAAAGTAATTCATCCTTCTACAAGTTAGAAAATACAATGTGATTTAGTCTCATTTCAAACCTAAAATAACCCACAACTATGGCATCAACTAACACCAAAGTTAGCGCATGACATTCCCCTCCAACCAGGACCAAAGTTGAATGATTTAGAAATTTCTACTGAAATAAGCCAGGCAGCCATTTTGGATACTCGAGCAGAGGGCCGAGTGCCTTCAGGCAAGTTCGGTCCCAGGTACTGGACTCCACAATCAGCCAAACATGCAAGGTTTGGTCATACAACCAGGAGAAGATGGCACTAGCACACTAAATATTTATTAAATTGAACTCTACGCAGGTCATCACAATTATTTTTTCCAAAGTACATTACCCTGAAACCACTTGATATTTGCAGCCACAATAATTACATAATTATATCTAGATTTTCGCTTTGGAAAAGAAAAAGATTAGTTCACTTTAGAGCAAGTCGCTAAACAGCAATTTCCTCCTGGGTGCAGTTTTATCTGTCAGTGTGTAATTATTTAGTACTAAATAGCCACAGCTGAAAGGCAAGAGCCAAGACCAATTTCAGTCTTTTTTTGGGGTCAAACATCTGACAAGCCCAGTTTCTCAGGAACAAATAATAAAGTGCAGTATTTTGTGAGTACCTTGAGAAGGTGGTGGTGGTGAGTCCAGAACCAGGGGTCACAGTCTGAAGATAAGGGATAAACCATTTAGGACAGAGATGAGGAGGAATTTCTTCACCCAGAGAGAGTGGTGAACCTGTGGAATTCTCCACCACAAAAGGCAGTTGAGGCCAATTCATTAAATATATTCAAGGAGTTAGATATATTTCTTAAGGCTAAAGGGATCAAGGGATATGGGGAGAAAGCAGGGACAGGGTACTGAATTTGGATGATCAGCCATGATCTCATTAAATGGCGAAGCAGGCTTGAGGGGCCGAATGGCCTACTCCTGCTCCTATCTTCCATCTTCTATTATCACCAGGGTGATTTGAAATGGTCAACCTTGACCTACTTTAGTAGAGAACACATCTGCCAGCACATCTCAGATAATAGCCTGTGACATCATCTTTTAACCCTTAAGAGTACAGAGTATTGATGTACATTATAAAGAGTTGTAAAACAATAAATATTGTTTAATTCATAATATTCTAGGGACAAAATGCTCTTTAAACTTTTTTTTATTCCTTCATGGGGTGTGGGCATTGCCCTCGAGAAGGTGGTGGTGGTGGTGAGCCGCCTTCTTGAACCGCTGTAGCAGTTCTGAAATGTTATGAGCCTTCACAAACTCTTTTCCCCTCCCAAAAAAACCTAGATCCACCAGAGCGGTGTATTATTTCCCAACTGGGGGTGCAGACAGGGAGGAGAGTTGGGTCTGGCATAATTTATGCCAATTTTACTCACTTTTTTGGGGATGGACAGGAAAAAACCTCCCATTGCCCGAGTTCAACTCCCCGCTCCTGCCTCCTATGGTAGGTGCGATCTAGAATTTACTGTGTAGGGAAACCAAAGTGTCTAAATCTACATCTTAACACATTGGTGGACAATGTTGTACCACCAGTCACCCTTTGTGCCCATTTAACCATGGCCAAGGGGTCTAACATGAGAGCATCTAAAGCACTTTGAAGGTTCATAGAAACATAGAAGATAGGAGCAGGAGTAGGCCATTCAGCCCCTCGAGCCTGCTCCGCCATTCAATGAGATCATGGCTGATCATCCAAATTCAGTACCCTGTCCCTGCCTTCCCCCCATATCCCTTGATCCCTTTAGCCTTAAGAAATATATCTAACTCCTTCTTGAATATATTTAATGAATTGGCCTCCACTGCCTTCTGTGGTAGAGAATTCCACAGGTTCACCACTCTCTGGGTGAAGAAATTCCTCCTCATCTCTGTCCTAAATGGCTTACCCCTTATCCTTAGACTGTGACCTCTGGTTCTGGACTCCCCGGCCATCGAGAACATCCTTCCCGCATCTAGTCCGTCTAGTCCTGTTAGAATTTTATAAGTTTCAATGAGATCCCCCCTCATTCTTCTAAACTCCAGCAAGTATAAGCCCAATTGACCCAATCTCTCCTCATACGTCATTCCTGCCATCCCAGGTATCAGTCTGGTGAATCTTCGCTGCACTCCCTCCATGGCAAGAACATCCTTCCTCAGATAAGGCGACCAAAACTACGCACAATACTCAAGGTGTGGTCTCACCAAGTCCTGTACAACTGCAGCAAGACATCCTTGTCCTCGCTACGAAGGCCAACATACCATTTGCCGCCTTAACCGCCTGCATGCTTACCTTCAGCGACTGGTGCACAAGGACACCCAGGTCTCGTTGCACTTCCCCTTCTCCCAATCTATTGCCGTTCAGATAATAATCTGCCTTCCTGTTTTTGCCACCAAAGTGGATAACCTCGCATTTATCCACATTATACTGCATCTGCCATGCTTCTGCCCAATCACCCAACCTGTCCAAATCATCCTGGAGTTTCTCGGCATCCTCCTCACAGCACACACACATCCTCCTCCCAGCTTTGTGTCATCTGCAAACTTGGAGATATTACATCTAGTTCCCTCGTCTAGATCATATATATATATATTTTTATTGTGAATAGCTGGGGTCCGAGGACCGATCCCTGCGGTACCCCACTAGTCACTGCCTGCCACTCGGAAAAAGACCCGTTTATTCCAACTCTTTGCTTTCTGTCTGCCAACCAGTTCTCTATCCAAGTCAGTACCTTGCTCCCAGTCCCATGTGCCTTAACTTTACACACTAATCTCTTATGCGGGACCTTATCGAAAGCCTTCTGAAAGTCCAAATACACCACATCCACTGGTTCTCCCTTATCTATTCTACCAGTTACATCCTCAAAAAATTCCAGTAGATTAGTCAAGCACGATTTACCTTTTGTAAATCCATGTTGACTTTGTCCGATCCCGTCACTGTTTTCCAAGTGCTCTGCTATTACATCTTTTATAATGGACTCTAGCATTTTCCCCACTACTGATGTCAGGCTTACCGGTCTATAATTCCCCATTTTCTCTCTACCACCTTTTTTGAATAGTGGGGTTACATTAGCTACCCTCCAATCCATGGCAACTGTTCCAGAGTCTATCAAATTTTGGAGGATGACCAGCAATGCATCTACTATTTCTAGGGCCACTTCCTTAAGTACCCTAGGATGTAGATCATCAGGCCCTGGGGATTTATCGGCCTTCAAACCCGTCAATTTCCCTAACACCATGTCCCTACAAATACTGATTTCTTTCAGTTCTTCCCTCAGGGCCAGGCATACAAGCTCCAACTTATTTCACCACCCCACCCAACAAATTTTCAACTCTCCTGGAAACAGAGACTCATGTTAGGGCACTGTTGCTAGCTGTCAGGAGCCCTTTAGTATCTCTGCCAAGTGACTATCCTCATGCGCAAGTTTAGATAAGTAGAATGCGCAGTCTATTTCTCCCTGGGTGTGGAGTGCGGCGGTACCGTAGATTGTTCAGTCCTGTCCGGATTCAAAATTCACACACTGGTATTTTACAGGAGGGAATCACTGAATAGAAATCAGGAATGAGAAATCTGCTTAGGGGGCTTAAAGCATATTGTAGCAACTCAACATCTGCCCAAGCCAAGATCAGCAAACTTGTTAGCCTGGGGATTGAGATTGGGCCCTACCTGATACAAGTTATTTCTAAAGACATATCATACAATCAGTAAATTATACCTTCCTTACTAAACTGAAATCAAACGTGTACAATGAATTGAGCAAGATTCATTGCGTGGGAGTACTCGGTAGTATTAGAAGAGATTAGTGAGAAAGTTGCTAGGATTCAGTGCGAGCCTCAACATGTTTGCATATTTCCGAAATGGCTGAACGATAACAATACACCAAGTTATTTTAACCCCTCAACTACTGAAATCCCTAGCATGTTTTTGTTACAGAATATCTCCTGCCGCTTCACCGATTATACTATAAGGATGCTGCCAACATCTAACCCATTTTGGAAAAGCACAAGACTTCATAGCTTTATGTAACCCAGTCTCCAGGAACAATTGAAATCATCAGAAAAACAAGTACTCCAGTTTACTTTCTAAGTATTAACTAATGTAAAAAGAAGCTTGGGAGGAAAAAAGGGAAATCTTTGCTAGAGATAAATCAGTAGGCCATTCAAACTGAGGTAGAAATGCTATTGTAACCAACAGGCTCAATAAGGAGGTCATTGCCAGCATTTTGTACCAATTTTAAGTCACATTCTATTACCATTGAACATTGTACCCTGGTTTTTAATTTAGTGCAATGTTTAGTAGCTTAAGTTGGACAAAATGGAAGTTTCCACCCATGCTAAAAGACATTGTTTTTACACCAACAACCTGCCAAGGTCTAAACATCCCACCTTAAGGAAAGTGTACAATTCAGTTGTCTCCAAAACTAGATAGAATCTCAGAAATATTTTGTTTAGATGCTGTGTGGCTTGGTAGACAGGTTGCTTTCACTTGCCTGAATGTGCATTTTCACAACAGCTTTTCCGATCAGAGTTGCTCCAAAGAAGGTCCAGAACGGAACGAGGAAGTGTCCGCACGTTATTCCAGCCAGATCAAAGAGAGGATTGGGAATCTGCAACACATCCAGGATAACATTTAACAAATAAAAACAACGGGGGGGGGGGGGGGGGGGGGGGGGGTAGAAGGAAAAAAGATGGACCGATCTGTAAAGAACTTAAATCTAAATCATACTGCTGTAAAATATGCAAAAAATACCTTTTACACAATCTGCTACAAATATTAAAATAAAGGTGTAGGTATAATGAGGCCAACGTCCATCTTGTACACTTGCAATGCTGTCTTTAGCCAAATTATCATTCGTCTATTTAATTTGTGCAGCTGCTGGGTTTATTTTGCTGTTAAAAGCACAGTGTAAATAGGGTTACAGAGAAGCAAATTGAAAGCTGTCGCCCTCCTAGCAGATGGTGAAACTTGATTCAATTAAATTCAGGTTTCAAACTTGACACCTCCTTTTGAAGAAGCCCCTTCAATTCCCCAACTCCAGTGTTTATGTTAATGCGACTATTTGCAGCAATAGCTTTTTATATAGAGTATCTTTTCATATTTAGACCCCCTAGGTTTAGAACTACAGTAAGATTTCCAGAAACAGCATTCACAAGATAGCAGTGTTCCTATAATTTACTTTTGAAAAATAACCCAGCAACATTGCAAGCCCCGTCACACGATGCAATATAGCTTCAGGAATTGGGAAATCCATGATGAAAGAAACCAAGTGCCATGGTAAGAAAACTAATCAACAAAATGAAATGTATGCTCTCTATACTACCCCCCCTCCCCTCCACCGCAGTGATCCGTGCCACAAGTCGAGAGAGAACAGGGCAGGAACCCTGGTTTCCAGGCAATGTTTCCTCGAAGCTGCGTGGCTGAGCAGTAATGGGAAAGGTCCTGCGCAGGCCGCTCACCAGCTCCTCCATTGTAAATACCGCGCATAAAGGGAACACACACTAAAAGAAACAGGCTACTCAGAACAAAGCACAGCTTACAGGGAACATCGTTTCCAGGTCTCTGTGCTAATAGGTGCGTTCTTTCTACATTTCTGTTCACTGCAGACAGCAGATAGGAAAATTCACCATGTGGGAAATCAGAGGTACGAAGCCCGTTCTATTACTTCACGATGCGGTCTCACACCAGGACTTCAACATAATCTAGGCCAACACTTCAGTGCAGTACTGGGAGAATTCTGCATTGCTGAAGGTGTCGTCCTCCAGATTGAGATGTTAAGCAAAGGCCCTGTTTGCCTATTCCCATGTCAAATATTTTAAGAGCAGGGAGTTCTCCCTGGCCATCATTCTTCCCTCCACCAACAGCATCAAAAACAGATCAACTGGTCATCCATTTCATTCTTGTTTGTGGGACTTTGCTGTGCGTAAAATGGCTGCTGCATTCACCTACAAACACCCATTGCACTTCAAAGTAATTCATTGTAAGTGCAGCATTCTGGAAATCTTGAGACAGAATAAGACTCTGTATAAATGTAATTTTGTTCTTTCATTGGAGTCACCACTTGATTTCTCTCCCAACTACTGCACATGATCATTGAGTTTATGAACGTTCATCTTTTACTTACTGAAGCACAGGCCAAGATTCCAAAGAAGCCAACTCTCTGCACCAGGTTCTGAACAGCCAGCTTTGCTCGGGTGGGTAGGTCCTTATGGAGGAAAAAGAAATCGTCAGGAAAGTACAAAAATCTTAAACGTTACAATGCCATTATACTACTGCTTCAATGTCAATGCATAGCCATAATTGCTTTGTATCTACGAGAGAGAGGTAGCGTATTTGATGATCAGATCGCAATCAGACTCCCGAGCACACTTTAGCCAAGAGATACAAGGTCCTCACTGGTAGTCACTTGAGGCTTTACACCAGGTGCAATACAACATTTGAACCGTGTGGGCACATTATTAGAAATTTACTTTAGAACATTGTAATATTGGGAGAAGCAGCAATGTCTTTGCCCGCACCCTCCTATTAAATATTTTCCGGGAGCGGACCTTTGCAGATATACGAGCTGAGAACAAGATGCAGCTAGTACTCTAACTTATATCTGCCATTTATGCATGGCACACAACAAAGGCCAGTGTCTGTAGTATAGTGGCACCTACACAATAGTTCTCTCTGGCTTTACCTGCCAAAAGATTGACCAGATGGAGGCTCCAAATGTAACAATAAAGTAGACTTCACCCAAATGAACACCTCGAAACAAAAATCTGCATGGGAATTCAACCTCTGTAGTTAATGACTTCCTACGACTTACAAACCTAGGTGTGCAATTTATGTATTGGCTCAATGCAAGTCAATTTCTTTTGGCTATACACAAAAGATTTACCAGGCACTTAACAGTCACGTGAAAATACAAATCCCCCCCCCCCCCCCCCCCCCCCGAGGGTCATCCTCTTCGCTGGTCAACCAGGTGTGGCAATATGAGACACAGACCAGGAAGGTCCCATTCTAAACTGCAGTAGTGAGTGTGTTACAGTTGGTGTAGACAAGGGGAGAAAAAAAGTTTAAAAAATAATGGCCAAGTTTTCCATCAACTGTGCCTGTGATGAGGACAAGACCAGCCTTGAGGATCCAGTAATTATAAATCTGTATAATCTTAGCGGATTGAGATTCACTAACCAAAATAGACATGGTACACTATAATGGTTCCAAACTGTAACAAGCAGTTTAAAAAAAAAATCTATTTCTCAATATGGTCAGGAAGTTGGCAAGGTATGATATGAACTGGCCTTCCTTTCTTTCAAATTTCATGGAGAAAGGTAGATGTAGACAAGAAATGAGTTTCTGAAACAGTATTGAATGTAGAGTTGGGGGAAAGAGAACACAGTTTGACCTAGCTCAGTGAAGCAATCAAACATTGCACACATTACATCAAATGTTCACAAAACAGACACCTTCAGCACAGCGATAGAATTGTAGAATGATACAGCACAAAAGGCCAGTCAGCCCATCGGCTTGCTCTTTGAAACAGCTATCTTATTAAACCCAATCCCCTGCTCTTTCCTCTAGTCCTGTATATTTATTCCCCCCTCAAGTATTTATCCAATTCTCTTTTGAAAGTTACTATTGAATTTCCTTCCGCCGCCCTTTCAGGCAGTGCATTCCAGATCATACCTTGCCTGTGTAAAAAACATTCCTCATCTCTCCTCTGGTTCTTTTGCCAATTATATTAAATTGGTGTCCTCTGGTTACCAACCCTCTGCTAACCAGGTGAGGCAATGAGACATACAGACCAGGTAGGTCCCAGGATGAAATTGCAGTCTGTGCTGGGTTAGCCGTTCTAAACTGCAGTAGTCAGCGTGCTACAGTTGGCAGCAGGATCTCCAGTAACTTCTGCCACTGGAAACAGTTTTATTTAACTCTATCAAAACCATTCATGATTTTAAACACCTCTATCGAATCTCTTCACCTTATGTGCTCAAAGAACAATCACCTCAGCTTCTCTAGTCTCTCCACATAACTGAAGTCCCTCATCCCTAGTATCACTGTGGCAAATCTCTTCTGCACCCTCCCTAAAGTATGGTGCCCAGAACTCCAGCTGAGGTCTAACCAGTGATTTATGAAAGGGCTGTTTACTTATTAACCATTTATTTTAAATATTGGACTTGTCTTTTAAACTCAGGATGAGAGGCCAATGGTAAACTAACTTCTTTTCCTTGCTTCTCTCCATCGCCCCTGTTCAGAGTTTCATTTAACTATTTACTCTCATTACTTGAAGGATTTTTACCCCTCCCAATTTGTATGTTTTTAACCATTTTGGCTCAAATCACACCAAATCTTGTGCTGGGATGAATTACATTTTACCAGCTATACTTGATCGATTCAAGAATAATTTTCCAGAATCTAAAGTGTTTCTTCACATTATATCTAAACGCCTGCAAGGATCTGTGCAGCACAATGTTATATTTTACTATGAAATCCTGGTAACCAAAAGACAGCCTGTTGAAAATGGGTTTCACAAATTCTGGACCATATATTGCTAGTATTGAACATACTCAAACAGTGTCAAACTGGTTGAAGAAATCCTAGAGGTATATACCCAGGTGTCCTTTGTGTGTGTCAATCTATCCTTAGAAAGCAACTGCTTTAAAGCAGATAAAATTTACAATTCTAATGCTCACTGAACTTCAAATGCAGAGAAACTTATTTCGAGAAGTTTAGGTTGAGGCCTGCAGTGCAGGACATAAAGATTTAAGACAGCAAGCAAAACAATGGGATAAATAAAGTGGTGGCGATTAAGTAACGCCAAACTTGGGTTTTTAAAAGCCTATAGATTGCAGGAATTGAAGGTGGTAAGTTCCATAATGTTAAAGGTCCTGGGAAGCAATGTAGCAGAGTAGGAAACTTTGCAGTACACCTTTATCGCAACATAGTGAACTTTGTAAGGAGAGCAAAAGCATGTAGAATGGCATATTAGCCTTGTAACAAGTATGTACTTAACCACAACATTACTAGATTTGATCTGGTTGGCTGCCCACTAGGGACCAATTCCAATAGAGAAATCTGCTATTCTAAGCATATGTTTTAAAAATAGCAACCATCTTAGGCGACCTTTCAGAATTAAAATGGGTTTTTCTTCCCTTGTTTGAGTAGAGAGCCGGGGTGTTTAACGATATGAAGTCTCAGTTTTGTACAAAAAACTCATTCTAAAGAACCGGTTTATTAAACATTTCTTCCTTTGCCACCCCGTAAGAAAATAAATGATTTAGGGGGCCTGTTGTGTCTGTGTGTTGATAGAGACACTGAAGACAGGAGTTGGTTTCATAGGTGTTTACTAAGCAAAGTCTGGAGGGGAACTAATGGATATAACACAATATACAGGCTTATATAGCCCGAGTGGCCATTACCGGCATTACAGCACACATGGGGCTCTTAAAGGCACATACACTACAATTCCTCCCCTTTTAGCTAACCAGTACATAATATTTTAAGTAATTCTCCATGTTATAAGAAAAATAATATAATTAATTAACTGCAGCAATGTGTATAAGTCAGTCTCTCTGGAGGCTTCCTGACTCGGTCCGGATAACGCCTCGGTGGTGTAGTTGTTTCTGGTGGTGTAGTAAGTTCTTTTGGCAAGGCTGATTCGGCTTGAATGCCAGTGTCGGGTTCATCGGGTTCCAGTATCACCGGATCGGAGGTAGATATGGGTATCTCTACTTCATCGTTAGGCGTATAGAGTTGTGGTGTAGGTTGTCCCTTTTCGGATGACTCTATGATTTGGTCAGCATGGCGCCTTATTATGCTTTCTCCGATGTCCACGGTATACATCAGCAGTCCTAGTCGTGTGCAGATAATTCCAGGCTGCCATTTCTCGGTACGGTAGTCCCGGGCCAAAACTTGTTGACCTATCTGGAAGGTTCTAGTTGGCCTTTCATTCATGCCTTGAAATTGCTGGTTCTCCACGGCCCTTCTGATGTTGGGCTTGATCAAATCCAGCCGCCATCTTAGGCTTCTATTGAAGAACATCATGGCGGGAGTTTGGTTGGTAACCATATGTGTTGCATTCCTGTATGCGAACAAGAAGTTATCCACCTTGTGCTGAAGTTTTATGTCTTCATTACCCATGGCCTTTATGGCCTTCTTGAAGGTCTGGACAAACCTTTCAGCCAATCCATTGGTGGCGGGATGGTATGGGGTGGACGTGTAGTGCTTAACCCCATTGTTTTTTTTAAATTTTTAAAAAAATTTTTTTTTTTTTTTTTTTTTTTTATATAAAGAGAACTTCCTGAATTCTTCGGACACAAATTGCGGTCCATTATCAGAACAGATATGTTCCGGCAGCCCAATCCTGGCAAATATGGTCCTTAATACTGTGATGGTTTTTTCCGTGGTGGTGGAGGACATCTTTATTACCTCCGGCCACTTGGAGTGTGCATCAACCGCGATTAAGAACATTGAGTCCATAAATGGACCAGCAAAGTCGATGTGTACCCTTTGCCATGGAGATGAGGGCCACTCCCATGGATGTAGAGGGGCTTGTGGTGGGGCGTTTTGGACCTTCTGGCATCCTAGGCAGCTCTTGGTCATTTCTTCGATGTCTCCATCGATACCTGGCCACCATACAAACGCTCTGGCTAGGTTCTTCATTTTCACTCCACCCAGATGCTCCTCGTGAAGCTCCTTTAGCACTTTATCCTGGAGTTTGGGTGGAATCATCACTCTGGATCCACACATCAAGGTTCCTCGGCACACTGACAGCTGTTCTCTTCTTTGCGAGAATGCTGGCAACAGTGGTTCGCCATGTGCTGGCCATCCCTTCACCGTTAAATCGTAGACTCGTGAGAGAGTCGGGTCATTTCTCGTTTCCTTTTCAATGGTAGAATTAGAATTTGTTACTGGTAGACATTCCACTATGGTTGAGTGGAACATCTCCACTGGGTCCACTGTAGGTGCCTCTTCTACCGTTGGCAACGGTAGGCGCGATAAACCGTCAGCATTCCCATGCTGTTTTGATCCTTTGTATTCTATGTTGTATTGGTGTGCCCCTAAAAAAAGGGACCACCTCTGTAGCCTTTGCGCTGTCGTAATGGGAACACCCTTTTTAGGGTTGAATATGGAGAGGAGGGGTTGATGGTCAGTCAACAAGGTAAATTTTTGTCCGTGTAGGTAATGGTTGAATTTCTTCACTCCCCACACCAGGCCGAGTGCTTCCCTGTCGATTTGGGCATAGTTACGCTCAGCTGAGTTCAATGAGCGTGACGCAAAAGCTATCGGCCGTTCCGAGCCATCAGGGAATTTATGCGATAATACTGCTCCTATGCCGTAAGGGGATGCATCGCACGCCAGTCTGATTGGCAGTGATGGGTTGTAATGAGCCAAAACTTCTTTGGACGTGATTAAGTCTTTGCATTTATGGAAGGCACGTTTACAGTCTTCGCTCCATTTCCAAATTACTCCTGTCTGTAGCAGTTCATTAAGAGGGTGTAGAAGTGTTGATAAGTTTGGTAAAAATTTATGATAGTAATTTATTAATCCCAGGAACGACCTTAATTGTGAAACATTTTCAGGTGCTGGGGCTTTTATGACCGCTTCAAATTTTTCAGGTGACTTATGCAACCCTTCCTTATTAATTATGTGGCCACAATATGATATTTGATTTTGGAAAAATTTGCACTTGGGGCGATTTGCTCGTAGGCCCAGTTCTCTCAGCCTAGTGAGCACCTGCTCCAAATTGGCAAGGTGCTCGTTGTCGTTTTTTCCTGTTACAAGGATGTCGTCTAGGTAGCATTGAGTCCCCGGAATCCCTTGGAGGACTTGTTCCATAGCTCTTTGCCAGATAGCTGGAGCGGATGCTACTCCGAAAACCAGTCGATTGTACTGGTACAGATCTTTGTGTGTATTTATCGTGAGATTTTTTTTTTATATAAAAGAGGCCTCTTCAACCTCCATCTGTAGATATGCCTGTGCCAAGTCAATTTTGGTGAAACGTTTCCCTCCGGATAGCGAGGCGAAAATATCTTCTATCCTCGGAAGAGGATACTGTACCGTGTGAAGGACCGGGTTTACTGTCACCTTGAAGTCTCCACAGATGCGAATTTTTCTCTGTTCTTCAGATTTATTATTCAATGCTTTCTTCATGACTGGAACGATGGGTGTTGCCCATTCGCTCCAATCTATTTTGGATAATACGCCTGCATTTTCCAAATTCTCCAGCTCTGCCTCGACTGCTGGACGAATTGCGTATGGCACTGGTCTTGCTTTAAAAAACTTGGGAATTACTGCATCTTCCACTTTTATTGAGGCGGTGATGCCTTTCAAGGTTCCTAGTTTCTCTTGAAACACTTCTTTGGCGTTGGCCAAGATGTCTTTTAATCGTTCAGGTATGACGTCATCGTTTTTTTTCTTACTGGTCATCGTCAGTGCCTGAATGGAGTGCCAGTCTAAACGTATTTTCCTGATCCATTCACGTCCTAACAGCGGTGGGCCACCATCTTGTAGAATGTATAAATACAACTTTTGTATTTCCTTGCCGTTGTATACAACAGGCACCCTTATTTTTCCTTTGGGGTATACTTTCTGCCCCATATATGTTTTCAAGATAATGGATGTGTCTTTTAACAGTATATGCGGAAATAGCCTCTCGTAATCCCGTCGATTTATTACGGTCAGAGCTGATCCTGTATCTAGCTCCATTTTAACTGGGGACCCTGCTATTGTGAGGGTAACCCAAATGGTCTGGTAATCATCTTTGGCAATTACATTATGTAATTTGAGACAGCTTAGTCTCTTGTTTTCGGAGTCGCTATCGCTCTTCTGGTCTTCGGAGCTACTGTCCGTCATCATTTGTACCTTTCTGTACTTTTCTTTATTGATTTCTTTTTTCCTGTCTGTGGATTTATTTTGTCCAGATCGGCATACCCGTGCAATGTGTCCAATCTTTCCGCATTGCCTGCATGCTTTGTCCTTGAACCAGCAGTCCCTCTGGTCATGGGTGGATCTGCCGCAGCGATAACATCTCTCGAAACCCTGTGTCATTTCATGGGTGCCGAAGTCCTGTGTCTTTTGTTTTATTTCTGCAGCTCCTCTTGCGGCTGCTTCGTATGATACAGCCATACTGAAAGCCTTGTCCAGTGTTAAATCTTTTTCAGAAAGCAGCCTTTTCTGTGTTCCTTCACTTAAGAGACCGCAGACGAATTTGTCTCGAAGATAATCTGCTAGTCCTGCCCCGAATTGGCAGTGTTTTGATAGCTTTCTTAATTCGGTGAGGTAATCAGCGTTACTTTCATTCTTGTGTTGATTTCTCTTGAAGAATTTGAATCGTTCCGCTATCAGCAGCGGTGTTGGGTTTAAGTGCTCCTGTAGGGTATCAACAATTTCTTTAAAATTCTTGTCCTTTGGTTTGGCTGGAGTGATTAAATTTCGTAACAGCCCGTATGTCTTTGCGCCCATTAGATTCAGCAGTACTGAAGCTTTTTTTTCCATCTTCTATTCCATTTGCGGTGCAATATACCTCCACTCTTTCCACATGCGGTCCAATCCTCTATCTCACTATCAAAAGCATCAATATTGCCAGACTTAGGCATCTTAGAAAAGATATGGCGCTTCCCACACTTTTTTCTTTTCTGCAGAAAAGATATGGCGCTTCCCACGCTTTCCCGCCGCTGCTGCCGATGACAACGCTGTTTCCCGCGGTTTCCGTTTTTTAAAAATTTATTTACAGTTGGAGACTCGTTCCCGCCGGACTTTCTCTCTCGGTCTGAACGCCGACCTGTTTGCAGCGCCGGCTGTCGCCCGAGTGCTCCCTCCCCGTCTGTTACTGCTTGCCTCCGCTTTCGCTGCTTGGCCCAGCTGTAAAACCAGCTGCTGGAGCCCCAGCCTGACGCCCAGGAAGGATTAGCGCAGTACCTGCCACCAGCTGGGTCAGCTGGTGAAACCACAGCTTTTTTTCACTTTCTTGATTCTTCTGGACGCCAGAGGAATCGATGTCCTTGAGGTGCTGCCGAATTGCAGGTAAGTCCATTTCCACTTCGTCGCCACTGTTGTGTCTGTGTGTTGATAGAGACACTGAAGACAGGAGTTGGTTTCATAGGTGTTTACTAAGCAAAGTCTGGAGGGGAACTAACGGATATAACACAATATACAGGCTTATATAGCCCAAGTGGCCATTACCGGCATTACAGCACACATGGGGCTCTTAAAAGGCACATACACTACAGGGCCCAAGTTTGTGTCAATATTTGGCTAACTGTGGAACTGTTGGGAACAAGCACAAGATTTTTTTTTAAAACAAAGTTACAGATAGACTAGCACTTGTGATTCCAAGGGTATAAAATACCTTCTGAATTCAGATAAGTTTTGGAAATTCAAAATTGGAGATGGGGTACAGGGTGATGTGGAGCAACAACCATTGGCCAACTATGGAGCAGTGGTAAACAAGTTTATTCCCCCTCTCAGCCACACTATTGTGAGGGGTTAATGTTGTCTCTGGGTCACTCAAGGCAGCAGAGAGAAAACAGATGGGAGCTGGTGCCTACACTTTGGCTAACAACTTGTATTTATATAGCGCCTTTAATGTAGTAAAATGTCCCAAGGCGCTTCACAGGAGTGTTAAAAAATGTTAAAAATTTGACACCGAGCCACACGAGGAGAAATTAGGGCAGGTGACCAAAAGCTTGGTCAAAGAGGTAGGTTTTAAGGAACGTCTTAAAGGAGGAGAGAGAGATAGCGAGGCGGAGGGGTTTAGGCAGGGAATTTCAGAGCTTGGGGCCTAGGCAACAGAAGGCACGGCCACCAAAGGTTGAGCGATTATAATCAGGGAGGCTCAAGAGGGCAGAATTAGAAGAGCGCAGATATCTCAAGGGGGGGTTGTGGGGCTGAAGGAGATTACAGAGATAGGGAGGGGCGAGGCCATGGAGGGATTTGAAAACAAGGATGAGAATTTTGAAATCGAGGCATTGCTTAACAGGGAGCCAATGTAGGTCTGCGAGCAAAAGGGTGATGGGTGAACGGGACTTGGTGCAAGTTAGGACACGGGCAGCCGAGTTTTGAATTACCTCAAGTTTACGTAGGGTAGAATGTGGGAGGCCAGCCAGGAGTGCATTGGAATAGTCAAGTCTAAGATATATGTGGGCCATTTTGATAGTAAAACTTGGATATCTAGAGATTTTTTTGGAGTAGGTCATTCAGCCCCTTGAGCCTGTCCTGCCATTCAATTAGATCATGGCTGATCTGTACTTCATCTCTGTTTACCAACCTTTGCTCCATCTCCCTTGATATCCTCACCTAACAAAAAAGATCGATCCAGCTCAGTCTTGAAAATTTCAATTAATCCAGCATCCACAACCATTTGAGTGAAAGAATTCCAAATTTCCACTACCCTTAGCGTGAAAAAGTGCTTCCCGATTTCACTCCTAAATGGCCTGTCCCTAATTTTATTATGCCTCCTTGTTCTGGATTCCCCGACTAGGTGAAAATAGTTTGTGTATCTAGCCTATCGAATCCCTGCATCATTTTAAACATCTTCATTGGATCACCCCTCAATTACCCAAACTCGAGGGAATACAAACCAAGTTTATGCAACCTATCCTCATAATTTAAGTCTTTAAGCCACGGTATCATTCTGGTGAGTCTGCGCTGTACATTACTGTTCAAAGTGAGCACACTGTGACATTCCTCACAGATAGGCATAAATAAGTGTACCTTTAAAAATATATATTTTTGCCTTTCTCCTTTTCATGGATCTCTCTAGTGCCTTGCATCACACCTGACAAAGGATGAGCAGGTGGGCTGCTGCCAGGCCTGCACCCAATGCTTCTTGGAGGTGCACAAGTCCACCTTGGGGTCAATTATCCTCTAAGTCCCCTCCTTTCCTCTAGGGAATCTCATATCCTCCACTGAACTCCTTGCAGAAGAGATTAAATCTTCAATTGTGCAGGGGAATGACTGTATGTGCAAATCTGCATCTCATCACTGTTGCACAAATAACTAACCCAACACATTGCACCACCTGCAACAAAGTCACTATCTAAATTTAACTGATGTAAATTACCGTTTTGCTGCCCAGAGGCACAACCAGTTACATCAAAGATTGCATCTTGGGCAGTTTGTAAAATTTTCAAATCTACCACATGAAAAATGAAACTCAAGTGCACAAATGTACTTCAGCCCCCATTTATGGAAACTATTTCAGTTATGTAAATGATCTTCAGCACGTCATTCTATACCAAAAGAGAACATGAAAAACCGCACTTCACCCGTGGTTGTAGTTACTAACCCCAAATTTACTAATCTAAAGTGCACCAGTTGGCCAGATGTGCAACATGCTGCAGACTGCCATGCAAGGCTTTGCTGAGTCACAGTTTAGTCTTCATAATCTTGGGATAGTTAAATCACAATGATAGCATAAGTGCAAGAACTTAATTCCCTGAACAAGCCTCAATTATCTCTCCTTCAAAACCTTCTACCCACAAAAAAGAAATTCAGATCATAATCTTCTTCACTGGATGAGCGCTACAAGTGAATCATGCTGCAAATGTGACCATTCTTTCAGATTATCATAACCCTAAAGATTATTTCTCCCACAATAGTCCGCTTTCCAGGATCTGTGATGTAGCAATTCTCATGTAGCATATTTCTTCATCCCAAAATCTGCGGTTGCCCCCATTTGCACCAAACAGAACATACTTAAACACACAGCATGGCAGATTCTTGCTTATCAAGTTTTTAACCATAGCTCTCAGGTAATGGAAAACTGTATGACTGCCAGTAAGTGTTAGATCATTTCATTCAAGTTAAGAGCCTCAGCTATCTCATCTTTGACCTTAAGTAAGATTACTACTTGAAGGTCATCAAACCTCGATAAAAAGAGCAGAGTTCTCTTTTTGTCTCACTTCTATTGTTTGAAGTCTAAAAATGTCTTCAAACTGCAAACTGTTAGTCAATCTTTGTTCAGCAGGTGTTAAGCTGTAACTGTGAAGCTGTTCTTGGGGCTTTTAAATTCTGTGTGTACCTATTTAGCTGTCAACACACAGATGTTTCCTATCTCTATTTCTTCTTCCTCTTCTTTCTTTCCCCAACTTCTTACAAATATTTTCCCCTCCCTCTTTTATGGCCCTAGTGTAGTACTCACTGTCCCTGCCAAAGGGACAGGCAGGCTGCCAACTCCACGCCTTCTGTCAACGGTTCCCCTCAAGCCACTGAAGCAGGAAAGAGTGAGATAAGGCACTCTTCCCATGTCACCTCCATTGGCACAGTAAAGATGAAACTGGTTGTGGGGCGACATCATAGGCAGCAACTAGTTTCCTCTTGTTCCATGGTGGAATATTTTAGCGCACTAACTAACCACCATTCCTCTTAACTCTAAATTCTTAACATTTAATAGAACTTGGCACATGTATTTTCTTAACTATACCTCATGGTAAAAGGAATGATAAGGTACCTTATGCAGGTGCAGGAAGGATGTTCCCGATGATGGGGGAGTCCAGAACCAGGGGTTACAGTCTAAGGATAAGGGGTAAGCCATTTAGGACAGAGATGAGGAGGAATTTCTTCACCCAGAGAGTGGTGAACCTGTGGAATTCTCTGCCACACAGGGCAGTTGAGGCCAATTCATTAAATATATTCAAGAAAGAGTTGGATATATTTCTTGAAGCTGAAGGGATCAAGGGATATCGGGAGAAAGAAGGGACAGGGTACTGAATTTGGATGATCAGCCAGGATCTCATTAAATGGCAGAGCGGGCTCGAGGGGTCGAATGGCCTACTCCTGCTCCTATCTATGTTTCTATGTACCGCCATACTTTCAGAAGTTCTCTCTTCAGGTCTCCTGATTTGTTCAGGGAGTTTATCCAGCATGTAGCTGAGCCACACAGATCAGAACCTTAGCTTGACATCTGGTCTATACCAAGTTAGATGATTTCAGCCAAGATGGTGATAGCAACACCACAATTGGTCTCAAAGTCCCTCCATTAGGGAGGAGAAAAACAGCCAGGTTTGCTGCTCCTGATCACCATCCAATGTCACTGCTGGAAAGTGCATTCGTGTAAACATTGGGCGAGAACAGGACTGGGTCAGCTGTGATTATTGCCCCCTCACCATGCAGGAATAGCTTATTATTGTTCAAGTTCAAACATAAATAGTGGGTAAATTGACCACAGGGGATTGTAGAGTGGCTGCGGAGTCTAGAACCGGGGGCAGAGTCTCAGAATAAGGGGTCAGCCATTTAGGACTGAGATGAGGAGAAATTTCTTCACTCAGAGGGTGGTGAATCTTTGGAATTCTTTGAAAGTCATTGAGTATATTCGAGACAGAGATCGATAAATTTTTGAATATTAAGGGAATCAAGGGATATGGGGATAGTGCAGGAAATTGGAGAGGAGGTAGATCAGCCATGATCTTATTGAATGGCGGAGCAGGCTCAAAAGGGCCAAATGGCCTACTCCTGCTCCTATTTCTTATGTATACCCAAGCAATGAATTGATGTCTTAAGGAGGAGTGAAAAAAGTTCTCCCTGTGGTTATTCATTACCAATCGAAGATTAGATAAGTGACAGTCAACAATAGGTGAAAATAGACCTGGTCAAAGAGCCTTTTATTGGTCTTATTCTATTATTTTCTTGTTTCGTCTCCCATCATTGTGCAACTTCTTTAGTTTGGAGCACAGGCTAGAGATCTACTCCAGTTGGTTTCTGCCAAGGTCATTCCTTAGTCAACCTAGTGCAACACGCTCCACAATTGCTAATAGTGCTAACACCTGTGGGAAATTAAAACAATGCGGCAAATTTCAAGAAAAACTCTGGAATACTCCTTGGCCAAATCTCGGGTTTTGGGGGGGGGGGGGGGGGGGGGGGCAGGGAGGGTGTGGGCTGGAGGAGATTACAGAGATAGGAAGGGGCAAGGCCATGGATGGCTTTGAAAACAAGGATGAGAATTTTAAAATCGAGGCGTTGCTTAACCGGGAGTCAATGTAGGTGAGCGAGCGCAGGGGTGATGGGTGAACGAGATTTGGTGCGAGTTAGGACACGGGCAGCCGAGTTTTGGGTGACCTCAAGTTTACGTAGGGTTGAATGCAAGAGGCCAGCCAGGAGTGCATTGAATAGTCAAGTCTGAAGGTAACAAAGGCATGGATGGGGGTTTCAGCAGATGAGCTGAGGCGGGGTAGAGTCAGACAATATATTACAGGTGGAATTAGGCTATCTTAATTATGGTGCAGATGTGCGGTCGGAAGCTCATTTCAGGGTCAAATATGACAAAGGTTCATCACCCACTTAAAATTTATAATATATTTCGCTTCCACGGTCTCCCCGAGTAACAATCTGTGGGAACTGTGTATTTACCTTTGCTCATATAAGTTTGAATGCATGTCTCCTTGACTTAAAGCGAATGTTAATGCTGATCATCCAAGCAGAGGAAACCGCTAAAGAGCACATACTTGCTATAACCAGCATATTTGTTTGGTGGGTCAGTAAAGAACTGCAATGAGATGACAAAGGCACACATGCAACAACAAAATCAGTGAATCAATCAAAAATGAAAAGGATAAAATTAACTGTCAAATGCAAGCCGATTTATTTTTCCTGGCCTCAACAAAATTAGAGTGCAAATTTCACCATGGCTAGTTGCCAAGTGGATTTTTATTTTTGGGTACTGGCTGTTAGGCACCGTAGAAGAATTTAAAAAAAAGTAAGCTTTTAAATTTGGGCTAGCCTAGAAGGATGGCATGTCCATAACCTTGCGATCCATGGAACAAAAACTGAAGAAAATGTAATTGTCAGAAAGGTAATAGAACAAGGCAAGTTGCGCTCTGCAAAGTCCAGTGGTGAGGCTGTTCCAGACAAGTAATACAGTTTAATAGCAGGAAGCCTCCTTATGGCCTTGCTGATGCAATCTCACCATAGCAGTTCCAGCTAACTACTATAAACCTCCAAAGTCCACGTTGACAAATTCTTCAACAACTTTGTGGTTAGAGGAAGCTGGTTTTGTTCTGAGTCATCGCTGTCCAAACGGTTACTGGAAATGGAGGAGATTTCACAGAAGTCACGTGATCCTCCTAGACAAAACCGCACTTCAGAGGGTGCAGTAAAGGTTCACTGAGAACGCCCCAGGGTTACACACACACTGCAGCTGTTCCTCATTAACAAAAAAAGAGTAACTCAGCTCACATTGTGTGACTTTTCAACAATGTGTTTGCCAAATTAACACAAATGTTCCAGGCTTCACAAAACAGTTGTCAAACCAGATTCATAAACCCTAGGTTATAGCTATGAAACTTAACAGCTTTTATTTTTTGTTAATGGTACACTTTTTCCCCCTTTCACTTTTTAACATTATGGAACAATGTACACTCGCATGGGAACAAGTCACAACACTGTCTTCTATACCAATTAAAACAGTGCCACTATGAATTCACCATAGACCAACAAAAGGAGAACATAAAGCCCAAAGTGAAGGATCAGTGCAAATGGTAACCACAATCAAAGTGGCAATATGGAGTCATAGATTTTTTTTTTTTTAATTTTTTTTTTTTTTTATAAAGTGCAATAAATGCAGTGGGGGTGAGGAAGATACAAGAACAGATTGTGGAAAGCAACATATTCAAAGCATTATTCATGTTCCTTACAGGACCTTTTATGACTGGCATTCTTCCTGGTCACATATATTGAGCAAGTGACCAGATATTCTCAGTGGCATTTTCACTCTCCATCATACAACTGTGGAGCTCCCAATCAGACCCTGGAGCACACCATTGAGCACTGCCCTCTGAGGAAATTCACAGACAGCTTAAAAGATATCCATGCTGTTGCGCCGGAAGCTTTGGCCTGGATATCTGACTTAGATATTGACATTTGATTTGCTACTACCATACGAAAGAAGAAAACTGCCTCTGGGATTTGATGTACAATTATGACACTCTGGTAATTGCAGAAACTTGCCAGATGCCACCATACCAAATCACTTGCCCTATAATGGGTTTGTCAAACTGAATATTAGACTCAAGTTTTTGAAAATAATTCTTGGTTCACAATGTTCTAAAAGTATCCACCTACTTAAAAAAAAGTGATTTGAATGCAGAACTTTATTTTGGTCAATTTTCTGTAGGTACAGATTCCTGCTGGGATATTGTCCGATGGTTGCAGCAGCTGCCAAGTGTTGTGCCCAAATGGTCATTTTTCCATGTGCAAGCTTGAGACTGAATTTTGGCAGGCTATTCAACCACAGAGAGCATCACAGGCAAGCCTGATCCTATCCTTACCCAAACTTTCAGCAAGGTTTACCCGATAGCCATCAGGACCAAAAACAATGACTATCTTTTCTCCTCGCTGACCCAGGTATGCAGCAATCAATTGCTGCATTTCAAATGCTGCCAAGTACAGTAGTTTAAATAAAGAATCATGGTAGCTGCTTACGTTTAATACAAGTTCCCTTCAACAACTTTCAAAATATGGAGGGTGTGGGGAGAGCAGCGCGAAAACAAACTGCAGAGTTGAAGGCCATTACTGGTCAATATGACATAGAAAGACATGCAAGAAACCGTCATGACTAGTAGCAAGGAAGGTATTCGATTTAATGGCTCTCGTTGGACTAGTAGCCCACTTGAGAACTCGGGAAATCATTTGTGAATTGAGGCAGTATTAGCAAGAGTTTTGCAAAAAAAAGTTACTCTATTGAATAATTATGACATTTTAATGCAGTCATTCAGGCTTGTCAATCAATTCAAAGAACTGCATTCAATCTCAACTTTTAAAGTTTGACATACTAGTAAAAATCTGAGTAGATTAAAGTACAAGTTGGCAAAAATTTATCATCCACATATGTGAAATAAGATAAATCACGTCACATCTGACAGAAAGCAGTAGCTATTTTTGCCGTCTGAATATATTTAACAGTCTGAAAGTTGCTAGGAACATAAACTTGTGCAAAATGCATCTACTTCCCATGGTAGCCACGGTCTAAATATTTAGCACATGAAACAAGTCTTCAAAACACTAATCAAAATACTCAAGCAGAAAGTCTAGTCCAATTATTAAAACATTTAAGACAAGTTCATTTAAGACAAGTTCAAGACTTCCGATTTCTAAAAAAGGATCCATTTCACACTAAATTTGTAGACATTTTATAGGCAGAGGTGCTAAACTTCATCTTTTTATAGGCACTTCGGAGCTTCCTACTGCTTAATACTGTTGGGCATTTTTTTGAAAGGAATTTCTTGAATGATGACAATAGCTGCTCTTCAGCTGGCTACTAGTGAATTGAACAGGAATCTGTATTCTTCCCCTCCCAGATGCTGCACCCTGCTTTCAAATCCAGCTCAATCTATTAGTAAGACTGGTGCTGGTCCAATAGCTTTCACTAGAATTATTCACCACAGGTCTCTCCTAGGAAGGATGCTAGGATTGTGCCTCCCAAATTTAAGATTAAGTTAAGTTCATTGTATTTGTAAGTCAAGATGATGAGGTCTACTTTGTTGGGAGTATTGGGGCAAGGGACATGTGGTTGTTTCACGTTATCAGGGGAGGAATGATGGCAGTAATAAAATATGTAAAGCATATCTGTACAAATTAATTTGAAAAACCCTGACTCATACAGAAGATACCACAATATCAGTGCCACATGCATGTGTCTGCCTTTCAGTCATTTTGTGAACGTTTCACTGCTCATCTCAAAATAACAGGCAAAACCGTTGTGCGTAATCTTGACTCAACATGCAGTAGCTAGATGAGTAATTTTATCTCTTGGGTTTATGCAAAAATCCTCTGAAAGGCAACCTATAATCAAAAACACCTAGAAGTAGTCATTTTATTACTACTTACAAAACCAAAAAAGGAACACCTCTTCCTGAAGTTGTTTGGACAAGCTTTTAAAAAAAAAATAGCCCCATCTGGTTGGAAATGCCAGAGACTGAGCACCCATCATGCCTCAATTGGGTTAAGTCAGTGATAGCTGTGACATACAGGCAGCATAACATTCCAGGTTTTCTCCTCTGGTCTGTGATCAGCTGGCCTCACCTGTGGCAGGTGTAGGGTGAAACAGTTTGCTTCTGACTAAGTTTTGTGGGGGGGGGGGGGGGGGGAAGACAATCAGCCAGGGTTCCCACTTCTAATTACCATCAGTAACCCCTACTTGAAGTGTTTGCAGCTTGATGACATGCAAGGGTAGTCCCAAGCTTGGCAGTGTTAACCCCACAATCAGACAGCCTGCCGACACTCACCGTCTAGGTTCACACGTGAAGAATGGCCACTTTATAGTGTAGCATCAGAGGGCACCCGGCATCCATGGAACCAAAGCCCAGGAGTTAACACCTTCAGCAGCAAATGGAATGCAAAGCTCCAGTCTGTAAAGATCCTGGAGAGTTCAGGCAGCCCCAACTAAATTCCCTTCTGGGTACCAGTTTACAGCAAAAGCTGCCCATAATTTAGCACCAAACTGGCAATCTCCGAGGCCATGCAGAAATAAATGCAACAAGTGTACCTCTGAGACTGGGGATAGGGTACACTGCTAGTGCAGAATTGCATTGCACATTTGGCTCTTGCCACACCTGACTGGTTGTGATCAACTTTGGGACTGGACACAAAAAGTGATAAAAATGTTCGATTCTTCACCACCAGGAACTTAATACAAAAATAATTTATGAAAAAACACAACAGGCTTCCTACAAGTGAAGTAAATTATAATTCCCAAGGTATTGCCATCAGTAGATAAAGGAATTAAAAGCTTCCCTGTAATCTATTGGGACATCAACAAAATCAGGATCAGTACCACTCAAAAACCATACCACCTAATGAGCGGTGTACTGAACTCCAAACCTCAGGAGAGGTGCTGGTTGTTGAAAATCATAGTATCCACTGCCTTCCAACTTCCTTTCCCATTAGCCAAACCTCAGCAGCATCAAAAAGGTATCTTCATCCCTGATCCCCATACACAGTATTATGTTTCCATGTGTTCTGGTACATTCAGCTCTCAAAAGGATTTAAAAGTTTTTATAAATGCATAAACTTGCCCATCTTTCTCCCTCTTTCCTCTTCCTCCCCCACGCCCCCCATAAGCCATTCACCATTATGTATCTTCCAACAGTCGAGCTGGGGTTGAAAACAGTTCAGCAATAGAATACGTGCATGTCGACAGAGGTGCTGCAGGGATATTTCATGCACTAGTGAGACCTTTACTGCTAATGCTGTACCATGTTCAGAAATCATACTTTCTTGCACTTTCAATAGAACTAGTCTAATTACACATTAGGAATACTGTCCTTGCTCCCCTGTCCCAGACCCAGAAGCCCCCCACCACCACCAAATAAATGCCTAACTATCAGATTGGTCTTTTCTTTGGAAAGGGGGGTTAGAAAAGATGGAGAAAGAGAGGCATTAGTCATCCAGTTTAGTCAGTGTTGCCGTTCTTCAGTTAAGCATCTTCAGTCTAGGAAGTTCTTAGTAATGTCTGATCAGTGAACTGACTCAAAAAAATTCTGTGAAACCCTCCTATGAAATGGACAGAGTCATCATCACAGAAGGAAACTTTAGGATTATGGAATCTGGACTGGCTGGGATATTAAGTTACACATCTGGATTCTGTGGATGAGAAGTACCTAGAAATAGTTATTAGATGACAAAATTGCAATAGTCAACATCAATGTTTCCCCTAATTTTCTTTTGGGTGCGCGGCCCCTTCACAGATTCGCGCACGTGCAAAATTTAACATTGAAAAAGCCGGTCCCGGGCTGCGTGGGACAGGCAAACAGCTGCGCAGCTCATAGGAAACGTTGGTCAACATGTTGTGGTAAACCACTGTTATTGTTACACTGTTGTTATCACCTACACAAGGTTACCTCTTGCCTCGCACACTGTTATACCTAGGCATACCTCAGCTGACTCCGCCCATGGCTCCGCCTGCTTGCCCAGGTATAAAGGTGATTGCTTGGCTAGTATTCTTCCTTGCTGGAACCGATCACCCACGAGGGTGGGCTCTGTTATTTAGCCAATAAAAACCTATAGTTACTATCTTAACTCATCACTTTTCATGGAATGAATTGATAGGTATATCACATGTTATCAACTAAAACTGACCACACCACATACAGCTCAGATCAATTATTACGTCTCACTGTCCACTGGGGGCGGGGGAAATTACAGTACAAATAGCAGTTCAAAAACAAACGAAAGGGAAGAGAGTAGAGTAGCAGTCAGAAATTGTGCTTTAGGCACTACAGGTAAGGGGGAAAACTAAAAGATGTAAAGCGATTAAACCAGGAGAGAGAAATAAGAAACATGAGTTAAAGATCAGAGCTGAAGGACAGGCTAGGGCGTGTGGTCCAAATAAGCGTTCTTTATACAAACGCACGGAGTATAAGGAATAAATTGAATGAACTGCAGGCACGAATTCAAATTGGAGGGTATGACATGGTAGCCATTACTGAGTCATGGCTGCAAGATAGTCAGGACTGGGAATTAAATATACCAGGTTATAAGGTCTACAGGACAGATAGGCTACTCCTCCCCCTCTGCCATTTTCCCTTAGTGATTAAGGATGAAATCACTTCAATTATGAGAGGATTTGAAGAGGTAAACAGCCAGTGGAGTTCTTCTGGGTTGAATTAAGAAATAGGAAAGGATCTAGAACTGTAGTGGGAGTTGTGTATAGGCCCCCTGGTAGTTGCTCTGAAGTGCTAGATTTTATAAATGTAGAGATTAGACAAGCACGTAGCAAAGGCAGTGTGTTTTTAATGGGGGATTTTAACTTTCGTATAGATTGGGGAAAGCAGACTAGCACTTGTCAGAAAGGTAGTGAATTTCTTGTGTGTGTCCAGGAGAGTTTTCTACAATATGTCCTAGAGGCAACAAGCCATATTAAATGTAATGAGCAATGAGCCAGATTTAGTTAACAGCCTAGCTGTGCGTGAACATTTATCCAACAGTGATTTTCACATGATCAAGTTCAAAGGGAGAAATGCAAAACAGCTACCAAGATTCTAGACTTGGGTAAGGCCGACTTCAACAGGATGAGGCAGAGACTGTGCACAGTAAACTTGGCAAATCTGTTAATGGTTAAAACTACAGAATTTCAGTGGGAGATGTTTAAAACAGAATTTAATGTGATACAGAACCAGTTTATACCCCTGAGGGGCAAGAGCTCTACTTGCCCAAGAAAAGCCATGGACAACTAAAGAGGTAAGAGGCAGCATAAAACTAAAGGAAAGGGTATACAAAAATACAAAAATAGCACAGATCCTGGCGAATGGAAAAGATACAAAGAATAGCAAAGGGTCACAAAACAGATAGTAAGAGCTACAAAAAGGGAGTATGAAAAGAAACTTGCAAGGGATATCAAAATCAATACGAAGAATTTTTACAGTTGCATTAGGAAGAAGAGGGTGGTCAGGAACAATGTTGGCCCCTTAAAAAAAAGTGGCGATATTGTCAATGACAATGGGGAAATGGCAGACATGTTGAATAATTACTTGGTGTCAGTATTTACAGTAGAAGAGGAAATCCCAAAGAAACTAATATTGTATCGGGGACAGGGACTCAAAATTAACCGAAGTAAAATAACAGTAATGAAGAAAATAATGGCACTAAAGAGTGACAAATCCCCAGGACCAGGTGGTTTCCATCCCAGGGTTTTAAAGCAAGCGGGAGATCACATTGCAGATGCCCTAATTATAATCTTCCAAAGTTCTCTAGATTCAGGAACCGTCCCTTAGATTGGAAAATTGTGCACGTCACTCCGCTTTAAGAATGGCGAGAGGGGGGGAAACCAGGGAATTATAGACCAGTTAGCCTAACACCTGTTGTCGGGAAATTGCCAGAGTCTATAATTAAGGATAGGGTGAATGAACACCTCAAAAATTTTCAGTTGATCAGAGACAGCCAGCATGGATTTGTGAAAGGTAGGTCACGCCTGACAAACCCGATTGAATTTTTTGAAGAGGTGACTGAAGTAGTGGACAGGGGAATGTGTATGGACGTTATTTATTTGGACTTACAGAAGGCATCTGATAAAGTCCCACATAAGAGACTGTTATCTAAGGTAGAAGCCCACGGAATTGAGGGCAAATTTTTGACCTGGTTAGGAAATTGGCTGAGCGGCAGGAGACAGAGTAGGAGTAATGGGTAGGTACGCAAATTGGCAGGATGTGACTAGTGGTGTCCCGCAGGGATCTGTGTTGGGGCCTCAACTATTCACAATATTTATTGACGACTTAGATGATGGCATCGAAAGTCATATATCCAAATTTGCCAATGACTCAAAGATAGGCGGCATTGTAGGCAGTGTAGATGAAAGCATAACATTACAAAGGGATATTGATGGACGGTCACACTGTCTGCATGCCCGATACAAGACTCCCAAAACAAGCGCTCCACTCGGAGCTCCGGCACGGCAAGAGAGCCACAGGTGGGCAGAGGAAACGCTTCAAGGACACCCTCAAAGCCTCCTTGAAAAAGTGCTACATCCCCGACACCTGGGAATCCCTGGCCCAAGACCGCACAAAGTGGAGGAGAAGCATCCGGGAAGGCACCGAACACCGAGTCTCTTCG
Source organism: Somniosus microcephalus (assembly GCF_052327205.1). Lineage (NCBI taxonomy): Eukaryota > Metazoa > Chordata > Chondrichthyes > Squaliformes > Somniosidae > Somniosus > Somniosus microcephalus. The sequence continues at coordinate 51,801,976 of NC_141008.1, forward strand.
CCGGGAGCAAGCGGAAGCCAAGCGCAGGCAGCGCAAGGAGCGCAGGTCAACCCAAGCACCCCACCCACCCACCCCTTCAACCACCGTCTGCCCCACCTGTGAGAGAGACTGTAGGTCCCGCATTGGACTAATCAGTCACCTGCGAACTCATTTCTAATGTGGAAGCAAGTTATCCTCGATTCCGAGGGACTGCCTAAGAAGAGAAGAGATATTGATAGATTAAGGTAATGGGCAAAACTATGGCAATTGGATTTCAATGTAAGCAAATGTGAGGTCATCCACTTTGAATCTAAAAAGGATAGAACAGGGTACTTTCTAAAATGGTGACGCGCTAAAAATAGTGGTTGTCCATAGAGACTTGGGGGTTCAGGTACATACAGTAGATCATTAAAATGTTATGAACAGGTACAAAAAGGCTAATGGAATGCTGGCAAGGGGGTAGAAGTTATGCTACAGCTGTACAAAACCCTGGTTAGACCACACCTGGAGTACTGAGAGCAGTTCTGGGCACCACACCTTAGGGAGGATATATCTGCCTTGGAGGGAGTGCAGCGTAGGTTTATCAGAATGATACCTGGACTTCCAGGGTTAAGTTACGAGAGATTACACAAATTAGGGTTGTATTACCTAGAATTTAGAAGGCTAAGGGGTGATCTGATCGAAGTTCAGGATATTAAGGCGAACAGATATGGCAAGATAGCGAGAAACTATTTCCGCTGGTTGGGGATTCTCGGACCAGAGGGCATAGTCTAGAAATTAGAGCCAGACCTTTCAGGAGTGAAATTAGCAAAACACTTCTACACACACAAGGTGGTAGAAGATTGGAACTCTCTTCCGCAAACAGCAATTAATGCTAGACCAATTGTTAATTTTAAAGCGGAGATTGATAGCTTTTTGTTAACCAAAAGTATTAAGGGCATTAAGGGATATGGGCCAAGGATGGTCGCAGATCAGCAGCGATCTCATTGCATGGCGAAACAGGCTCGAGGGGCTGAATGGCCTACTCCTGTTCCTATGTTCCTATTATTTAGTCAGACAGACACAGGTGACTTAGAATCGCAAAATCCTGCAGTACAGAAGGCAGCCATTTGGCCCAACTTCCTGTACCAGCTCTCAAACAGCTATTCATTTAGTCCAATTTCCTCTCCTGTACCCTGTTTATTTTTAAATGATTTTTAAAAAAATCCTAAAGCTATTATGGATTCTGGTTCCACCACTTTCACAATTGGAGCCTTCCATATCCCAACAAAGCTCCAAGTAAAAAAAAAAAAAAATTCTTGGACCCTCTCTCCACGCTTCTGATGATCTGATACTTACGTCTCTAGTTACTAAGTTAAAATTTGAAAGTTGATTTGTGGGTGCATTCTTTAACAGGCAAAATTAATCGGTCACAAGCTAGCTTGTTGAGATGTGGAAAGGTCTCGAGGGTGAGCATGTGATCCAGCTGATGTTATCGGCCAGGCAACTTGGTAAGAAAGATGGTCAGCTACCATCAGGAACATTGTCCCAGAGTCTCAAAATTCAAAATCATATTTGTTTTTTTTAATTAAATTAAGCAAAACAGTTAGCACACTCCAACTTGTTCCAATTAATTTATCAGAACATTTGTTTAGCATTTTGCAACATATTTCTACTTGCTTGGACAGGAATTTACTTTGAGTTATTCCTAACCCCATTACAGTTTTTCCTCTAGTGGTGAAGTTCTTGATTCTTCCTTGTATAATTTTTTTCTTCAAACAAACAGTGGCTTTCCAAAAGTGAAATCACCTCAAACGGAAGCATTCAGGAGATTAACCAGTATATTATTACTGCTTTAAAAATGTTCTGGAATTTTTACATCCTACCTAGCGTCAGCCGTGGCTCAGTGGGCAGCACCCTCGCCTCGGAGTCAGAAGGCTGTGGGTTCGAGTCCCACTCCAGAGACTGGAGCACATAGTCCAGGCTGACACTCCAGTGCAGTGCTGAGGGGGTGCTGCACTGTTGGAGATGCCGTCTTTCGGATGAGACATCAGAGCAGACTGGGCCTCGGTTTATCAGGTGGACGTAAAAGATCCCATGGCACTATTTCGAAGCAGGAGTTATCCCCGGTGTCCTGGGCAATATTTATTCCTACGTATCACTAAAACGGATTATCTGATCATTATCACATTGCTGTTTGCGGGAGCTTGCTGTGCGCAAATTGGCTGCCGTGTTTCCTACATTGCAACAGTGACTACACTTCAAAAAAGTACTTCATTGGCTGTAAAGCACTTTGGGATGTCCGGTGGTCGTGAAAGGTGCTATATAAATGCAAGTCTTTCTTTTCTTTCATAGGTAATCTACATGCCTACATTAACCTTAACCAGAGAGACTACTTAAAACCTAGTTGTACACCAAGTACAGGAAAGCAGAGTGAAAGCTTCTACTTGCTATTTATGTAGTTTTATTAATATTAAAAAAGGTGTAACTTAAGAAATGTTAAAGAAGGAATTGTAATCTCCTGGCTCCAATCCACTTCTGACTGCCAGTTAGTCAGCATTATAAAAAGTGACTGCAGTCTGCAAAACAATAACTTTCTCAAGGAGATGTGAACTGCTGATGGCTCCCATGTATCTGGCAGACACTGGGGAATCAGTTACTGGAACAGTGATAATTGCACAATTACTTCATTCAGTAAAAATCTGCTCCATCCTCCCTCCACAAATAAACTCACCTCTGCATTCTGAACATGTTCCAATACTTCCTCAAACTCCGCATCTGTTTCTGTGCCAGAGAGGCGAGCTGCTCGGGCCATGAAGTAGGGAGGTAGCTCTCCTATTGCAGTACCAGCTCCCTGCAGGTAAAAAAAACCAAGTGAATAAGAAAGAAAAGCAGGGGAATAAATGATGATTCAAGGAATACACGTGTAAATGCCAAAATAAAAGCAGCTTAGATCACAATAACGGTCAAAATATTTAGCTGGCCCAACATTAAGGATGTACATATTTTATGTTAGGACCAGAACACACTAATACAGATAAAAGGAAAAACTATAGTTTCAAATCTAAAATAAAAACAATATGTTGGAAATGCATAGGTTAGCCAACATCCTACTTTCTCTTTCAGATACAGACAAACATGCTAGTGATTTCCAAGATTTTCTGCTTTACATCCAACAGCAGTCTAACAAAGAACACAATTTCAACTGGCAACAGATTCCAAAATTCTGTTCTGATGTTGTAAACTTCTAAATGCTATAGCCAAATAGGGATGGAGTGGAAAAACAGAAAACATGACTTGGGAAGAGGAGATACTGGAATAACCATAACTGTTTCAATTGTAGTGTCTGGACCAGTGACTGAAATCAAGGTTAACATTGTTATCAGGACTAGTTAAGCCGTTTTTTAAAATACAAAGTTGGATGCCTGCAGATACCCAGGATGTCATACAATGAAGGAATTTGAATGAAGCGGTTTTATTTTTAAAAGAAAGTTCTTTTATCCACAGAAAAAAACCCCGGAGTTGCTCGCTTGACATTAAGGCAGGAAACTTTATATATAACTCTGTTTGCGTGCCTCTAAACCAGAGGTTCTCAGACTGGGATCCATAAGCGGATCCCAAAGGGGCCACAAGGTATAATGCATGCACAACCTTGAAGATTTAATGTGTTCTTTTGGTTGCTATATGCTAATAAATGTTCTGTGCCATGATACGGTTTTCCTTTAGGTAGCCAAAACTCTCTTTTTTTAAAGTTATTACAAGGTGCCCCTGGGAGCTGGTCAGTATTTGAAAGGGCGTGTTCTCAATATTTGTAGGGTGCTCCCCTCACCACAGGAATGTTTGAAAATCACTGCTGTAAACATCAAGATGTCATTTTCGTCACTGGCAGAGTGAGATACGAAATATGGCACAGTGCAGCTGTTACTGGCACCCAGCAGCATGTGAAAAGAGCTCAAGTGGTTTTTGGATTGGAGTCACACTTAAAAACACAGCTTTGCATAAACAGCACATAATCTGGTTTATTTTACTGGCTCAATCCAAATATACACAAATACAAAAGCAAAATACTGCTGATGCAACCTAAAAGAAAACAGTATCAAAATATCCATTATACTTGCGCATGGTGCAAGGTAAAAAATACAGATTTTCACACCTGCTATATTCCTTCTACCCCCACCCTGCCCCGCGGTCTGATTAATCTCATTTCACTGTTGAAAATTATCAATCTGAAAGATGATGAGGATCTTTAAGGGAATGCAAAATGTGAAGAAAATTTGTGGGTTTCTCAGGAGGCTTGTGCCGACACAAACAAACCTACAGAGTCACTGGTGTACAAAAGAAGCACATCTATGAATTAATAATACAATCTGCAATACAACTTTTCCAAATCACCTTCACTTCAACAGAAGGCTGTGTTCTTCAATGGATCTGTGAGGCGAGTCTATAATTAATGAGCCTCATGCAGGCTGACCCAAGATCACATTGTTTGGGGAATAAGCTCACATTCCTACCAATCTCCAGAACGCCATGTGCCAATATGCTATGCCCTCCTGTTACAAAGGAAAGTTTATTTTTTTAAAAAAAATTAGGTTCTCAAATGTGTATTTGCATTTCGAAGCTATTCTACATATCCGTGGACATTCAAATAATTTATGGTTAATGCTACATTCACACATTTTAAGATCATATGTTCTCATTCACAGCTTGTGGAACTGTGCATCCTTCACATTATCTGTAGGTGAAATGTATTGCTGCATCAGGTTTCTTGTACTGAGACCAACGCAGGTTGGGGGCTGAAGCAGCATGTTCAGCACAGGGCTCTTGGGCAAGTCAGGTTAGGGAGTGGTGGGACGCATGGGTTGAGGTTGGTACCTCTCATTGCCAGTGGGTTGCTGTGCTCAGGGGGTAGTTTATGTTGAGTGGGTCTCCAAGAATAGGCCTCAATCTATCATACTAATGCTGCACTGTTCCTTTATTACAACCGAATTTGCCACGGAATTGTGCATAAACTTGAACCACTTTACATGTTAACCTCTGCACCTAAGGTCGTGAAATAGAGCCCCACTCTAGGACTTGAGTTTATAAGCCAATCTGACACTCCAGTGCAGTTCGCAGGCGGTGCTGCATTGTTAGAGGCGCAATCCTTCGCATGAGACATTTGAGATCCTGCTTGCCTGTAGATACCATGGCACAGCTCAAAGGCAAGTAGTAAGTTCTCATGACATCTTGGCCAAAAAAGATGGATTGGTCAGTTCTCTTATGGCTATTTGTAGGATATCAATAGGACAGAATGACTGCTGTGTTCATTTATAAATCTTAACAAATTACTGGTTAGGCCCCAGCTGGAATACTGTGTCCTTTAGGAAGGATGTCACGGCTTTAGAGGGTGCAGAGGAGATTTACCAAAATGTGCGGGACTTCAGTTACGTGGAGACACTAGAGAAGCTGGGGTTGTTCTCCTTAGAGTAGAGAAGGTTAAGGGGAGATTTAATAGGTGTTCAAAATCATGATGGTTTTTTTTGATAGAGTAAATAAGGAGACACTGCTTCCAGTGGTAGAAAGGTCAGTAACCAGAGGACACAGATTTAAGGTAATTGGCAAAAGAACGAGAGATGAGAATTTTTTTACACCGCGAGTTATCATCGTCTGGAATTCACTGCCTAGAAAGGTGGTGGAAACAGATTCAATTATAACTTTCAAAAGGGAATTGGATAAATACCTGAAGGGGGAAAATGTGCAGGGCTATGGGGAAAGGGCAGGGGAATGGGACTAATTGGATAGCTCTTTCAGAGAGCAGCCACAGGCACGATGGGCCAAATGGCCTCCCCTTCTGTTTCATTCTATGATCTGGAATGCACTGGAAAAACAGGCATTACAAATGGTCTCCTCAAAAGATTTTGTGCAGTGCAATGTTCTCTTGCACAAGATGTAATTTCAGTAGAAAACATGGTTTAAAAAAAACTATAGAAGATCACAGTTTATTGGACCTACAATGCACTAGACCAAAGTGGTAGGATGCACTTCCAATTCTGTACACATTTCCAGGCATGGCTACACTGAGTAAAGGTTCAATGCTGCCCCACACACAATGGCCAGAAAAGTCAGACAACCTGGGCCACTCGTACACCATCTGGTGTCTGGCTTCCAGTAGCAAGTGAGGTCACCTGGGAGCAGGACTCCAGCCCATCTTTCAATAAAAGTGTGTGGCCCAGGGAGATTTCAGGGAGGAGAAAAAAAACCCACAAAACCAAACTTCCATAAACGGCACACTAGGAACTGATCATTGCCACAAGGCTACAAGCCAAGAAAAAGCCCTAGATTCAATCTCTAGTCTGTGTTGAGTTAGCAGGCCTCAATATTCCCAGACCCAAGGAAAAGTAAAATGGCCTGATTGCTAACTGGCGACCCTTGCTGTAAGCTAGAGTGGACAGCAAGTAAGATCATGAGAATTCCCTGCCAAGGGGTAAGGGAGGAAAGATAATGGCAAAAAACATTATATTACAGAAACACCGGCCTTCTGGAATGGAGATTTGATCTGACTGTCTCATTCAAATAATTTACATTTTCTTTGGCTGCGAATCAGCTCTATATTTTTTCAAAACATACTTGGGGGAGCACCAGAACTTCCTTATTGCAGCCCTCACGGAGTTACATAGAGGGAGGATTTTTAGTGCATAGAGCAATTATTTCAAAATAGTTCCGTGCATCATCACCTGCTTTCTGTGAAATGCACTTCCTTGAATACACCCTAGCAACTTGGGTTTTCTCAGAGGCTTCATTTGCATGTGATCACAGCAAGCTAGGGAGGTTATTCCTGCCCAGCCTGACAAGGTTGCACTTGTCTTGTTTCTCCTGGTAAAACTAATCAGGTTGTGGTTTATTGGAGTTAATACTATGTTTAAAACTGCATTAAAAGCAGCCTCGTTAAGATTTTGCTGCTAAAATGTATTTGCTATAGGAATGACACTGAACAAGCAACATTCATAAAGGGTGAAAAGTTTACAAAAGCAAAATACTGTGGATGCTGGAAATCTGAAATAACAGAAAATGCTGCAAACACTCAGCAGGTCAGGCAGCACATGTGGAGAGAGAAACAGAGTTAACGTTTCAGGTCGATGACCTTTCAAAAAGTTTGTTTGGGTCGTCCAATGGCTCACTCTACAAGTGCACAAACACAGTGTAGTACTGAGAGAAACAGGAAAGTGCAGAAAGTTATGTTAGAACCTTTAAAGGATAGAAGAAGAGTAGATGTCAAGGAGGAGGAACAAAAAGGGAAACACCAAGCTGTGGCAGGGGCTCAAAGTCACAGTCAAATAGAAAGGTTTCTAACTGGCCTTTGAAAGTAGGGAGAGAGGTGGTAAAACCCAGGGATTTAGTTAAGGGCACGAGGGAGGGACCACTGTGGCTGAAAGAGCAGCAACTGATGGTGGAGGAGGATACGAGAACTTTTTCAAGTTAGGTCTGCAGTTGTGCAATTTTTTTTTTTGTTTGTTTAATCTTGTTGTTAAACTCCCATAGCTTGAGCGATTACAAGAAACCTGCTATATTGTACCAGTAGAATGAAAACGGTGTGTCCACTCAAAACCGGCTACATCCAACATACAAAATTGATGGACAGGAAAAGATCAGCTGGTCCATCAAGCCTGCCCGATGCCCCATGATGGTTGGAGTTTCACAGCTACACTTCCCATCCCTGGGGTCATGTAATCTCGAGAGAGACAGAAAGAGAGAAAAAACCCCAGGGCCAATAAGGAAAATTCCTTTCCGACCCCCTCAGACAATTGAAACTGGTCCCAGAGATCACATGGGTCAAGTTGCACAACAGACACTGGGGAGACCCAACTGACAATACTAAATAGCCTCACTGACTGATTCATTAAACAAATTCAAACCAAAAAGGATAGAGGGTATTTAGTAGGCGACTTTCCATAACCCTGGTGCTTGCTTATTGTGAATAAAACTGAGATCTTGACCTTTACACCAAAATTAATTTTCTTAAAATGGAAAATTCAAATTATTTCTGCAAATTAAAGAGTGTTTCTAAGTACAGGTAGGTAGTGTCTGCACAGAACAGCTGGTAAATTGTATTTCTTTTTAAAAAAAACATCCTCATTCTTCAACTCAGCAAACTACTTCAATCATTCACAAAGTCAGCCACGGCTCAGTGGGTAGCACTCTTGCCTCGGAGTCAGAGGGTTGCGGGTTCATGTTCCACGCCAGAGACTTGAGCAGATAATCCAGGCAGACACTCCAGTGCAGTACTGAGGGAGCGCTTCACTGTTGGAGGTGCCGTCTTTCGGATGAGACATTAAACTGAGACCCCCTCAGGTGGACGTAAAAGATCCCACGAGCAGTATTTTGACAAGGAGCAAGGGAGTTATCCCTGGTGTCCTGGTCAATGTTTATCCCTCAACCAACATCACTGAATAAAAAGAGACACTATCTGGTCATTATCACATTGTTGTTTGGGAGCTTGCTGTGTGCAAATTGGCTGCCACATTTCCTACATTACAACAGTGACTACACTTCAAAAAGTACTTCATTGGTTGTAAACCACTGCGGGACTGCTGGAGGTCGTGAAAGGTGCTATATAAATGCAAATCTTTCTTTTCTTAGTTATTTCCAACTTTTTTTCTGGGTTTCAAAAAATTCTGAAGAGAATTAGTGCCCGAACAATTGCACATTGTGGCGCTCAGGAGCCAGGTTTACTTTATCCTCATAGCAGACGATCAGTAGACCAGGTTTTGAAAAACATTATCCAAAGTTTAACTTTCTATATGTCTCCCACCTCAAAGGGCATCAACTGCAGAACCGCCTGTTGAAACATCAGTTTTTAAATAAAAGCTTTGACAATTCAACCAGAAAATGTTTACCATTACCAGTCGATCTCCTATAACATGGCACAGAGAGAGTCAAGAAGTGTAGTCCTCAGGTAAAATGGGGTAAAAAGGCTGGGGAATAATTGGACCACGGAATGCAGAAATAATTCAATCCCCATTTGAGTCATACATTAGGTTTTAAAAAAAAAATATTTCTATAATTTCTCTGACTGCATTCGTAATGGAAACTATAGTGACATCCTCCTAAGTGGAAGCACAGCCACACCTACACTGGCAGGAGGGTATAGTTGCACCGTGACAAATTTAGAGGCAGTTTCCATTATAAATGTAGGTACAGAAATACATAATGGAAAAAGTTGACAGGAAGTACAGTCCTGAAATTTACAATACATTATAGGTTAAAATTGAATCGTAAAATTTACGGCACAGAAGCAGCCATTCGATCCATCGTGTCTGTGCCGGCCGAAAAGAGCTATCCAGCCTAATCCCACTTGTCAGCTCTTGGTCCGTAGCCTTGCAGTTCACAGCATTTCAAGTGCATATCCAAGTACTTTTTAAATGTGATTAGGGTTTCTGCCTCTACCACCCTTTCAGGCAGTGAGTTCCAGACCCCCGCCACCTTCGGTGAAAAAAATCTCTCCTAAACTCTCCTCTAATCCTTCTACCAATTACTTTAAATCTATGAACCCTGGTTATTGACCTCTCTGCTAAGGGGAATAGATCCTTCCTACCCACTTGATCCTTGATCTTGAAACAAGTTCGTGTTCACATCCCAATTGCTCTCTGTGGCTGTTTTCATAAACCAAAACCAGAGTTTAACACAAAAGAAGCACTCAATTGAGACAAGAGTTCATTATAAAAGTTAGAAAACTAGGGAAAGGGGAAATGCCTCAAGTTAGATGAGAAGCAAATGTATGTCAAGAGGGAAAAAAACAAGCCTAGCCAAAGACTTTATTTGTTGTTAAGCAAGACCCCCTGTTTCTGAAGATTTTTCTCCTCTTGCCTTCTAGGGTTAGGCTCCATCTGTACTTCAAAAAGGTGCATGACTGCAGTCTGGGAAAAATGCCCCCTTTGGGTTTTCCCTTCCCCTCGCCCCTCTGGACTCAGCCAGTTATCTTCAGTCAGCAGTGCAGATAAGATAGGAACTGAATGTAGACTAAGCTGGCAGCCTACATTGTGGTGTAACACTTGGGAGCTCCAAAACACAGCACCACCAAACAATTTTAAATCTGACAATTAAAAAAAATAATTGATGAAAATAGTGTACTTTTTCATCATCATACCTCGATTTACAGTTTATGGAGCTAAAATTCTGAAGGTTATACATCAGATACAGACATGGCACTACTGGGTATTATTACTCAGGCTCCCTGGAAGAGGAGGAGAACTTGTCCCCCGGGTGCAATTTTATAGCTACATGTCTCCACACCACACTTGCCAGAAGATTTGAGTGGAATAATTCAATTTAGCTTTGTAAAAATACCAAGTACCTCCTGCCAGATTTAATGTCTGAGGTTAAGGAAAAACGCATCCCATATTTACTCATGTATAAGCTGCATCCTCTTCCTCAAAGATCTATGACCTTCGGATAATGCAAGGGGTAACAAGATTTGTAGCCGCCAAAATTCTCAGCATGTTGCCTTGTGTCTGTTCTTTTTCCATTTCAACCAGTGTATTCCTATCTATTGTCACTCCACTCTTCCAACACCCAATAGTTAAATGGCAACTCTCCCTCCTGACTCCAGTCCTGGTTCCTGCTGCCGATATTAAATCTCCTCTCCCTGCAGCTATCGCCACTCTCCAACTAGATGCCATCCGTGGTGAGAATTTTGATGGCCAGAAATATTTTTATGTGGCCCCTTATCTTGAACAAGACTCAGAGCTCGGAGGGAAGGGGTGCAACTTATTTTCAAGTGTATATGGTATGTATTTTTCCTCCAACTTGGATATTAAATCACACAGGGGAAGCTTGGTATTTTTAAAAAGGTACATTAAATTTTTCCACTCAAACTTAACCTCCTGGCTAACTTTAATTCAGCAGTGAGAGCTTGGACTAAAGTTAGGACTCCAGAGGGTAAGTTCCATTTAAATATAACAAGGCTGGAAGGTTTGAAGTAGAGGGAAAAAAGACAAATAGATGATATGAATGTACTGGTACAGTACTATTGCTGACTCCACCATCTTGGCCAACAGTGCTTCGCTAGAAGGGAATTATTAAGGACCATCAGGTCAAGCTTTTATTTCCAATTAAGAAACCTGGGTTTTATTTTTATTTGGAAAAAAAATGGAGAAAAAGGCAGTGGAAAAAACTGGACGTTCAAAAAAATTTTTTTTTTAATCTCTAAATTGAGAAAATTCAGTAAAAGAAAAACAACAGTTTTTATTTTGAACATCGCTAAACTCAAGAAAAAAAGCATGGGATAGAAATGTACAGTCAAGCTAAATGCAACCCACAATTATTTACATGGTTTGCAAACTTCACATATATGAGATTCACCAACACTCACTTAATCCTCAGTTTTTAAAATTAAAAGTAAATTGTTTATAGTTGCGGCTCCAGCCACTTAGCTGGCATCACGATAGTGGGATATTGAAGTGCTGAAGATCATACACAGGGAAAATATTGTGATCTTGGTTATTAAAAAAAATGCCTTGGGGTGGGATTCAAGTCTGCCTTTAATGGCTGGCGTTGGTCTTCAGAGGACCATCAGTGTGCTAATACATCAGCACACTGCTGTCCTTGTTCTAGATCTAACTAGGAATGTAAAGATTGACATTTGCTGTAGTATTAAAAAAAAGTCCGCACAGTGGGACTTAAAATTTATCCCCTTAAAATAAAATTGGATAGCCTACATTTCTTTTCCTGCCAAAAAGTAGGATCTAAAGCTATGCAAGCATCACATCAGCATGCCATGTACAGCACACAACGTGCATACTAACATCATTGTTGCATTTTGCACACATTTGCCAGTTTTTGGTAAGAAAACAATGACAAATTTCAGGGGGGGGGGGTGGTCTCAAATTCAATAGGAAATGATTTTTTGTACATATTCATAACTACCCCCCCACCCCCCAAAGAAAATCAGGAATTGATGAGTGGAAATCAGTAAAAACAGATCTTAAACAAAAAAAGACAACTTGTATTTATATAGCACCTTTAACATAGTAAAACATCCCAATGTGCTTCACAGGATGTATTACAAGACAAAAAAATTGACACCAAGCCACAGGAGAAATTAGGGCAGGTGACCAAAAGCTTGGTCAAAGAGGTAGGTTTTAAGGAGCGTCTTAAAGGCGGGAAGAGATCCATAGAGGTGGAGAGGTTTAGGCAGGGAATTCCAGAGCTTCGGGCCTAGGCAACAGAAGGCACAGCCACCAATGGTTGAGCGATTATAATCAGGGATGCTCAAGAGGGCAGAATTAGAGGAGCGCAGATATCTCAGGGGAGTTGTGGGGCTAAAGGAGATTACAGAGATAGGGAGGAGCGAGGCCATGGAGGGATTTGAAAACAAGGATGAGAATTTTAAAATTGAGGCGTTACTTAACCGGGAGCCAATGTAGGTCAGCGAGCACAGGGATGTTGGGCGATTGGGACTTGGTGCCAGTTAGGACACGGGCAGCCGAGTTTTGGATCACCTCACGTTTACGTAGGGTAGAAGTGCATTGGAAGTCAAGTCTAGAGGTCACAGAGGCACGGATGAGGGTTTCAGCAGTGGATAAGCTGAGGAAAGGGCGGAGACGGGCAATGTTACAGAGGTGGAAATAGGCGGTCTTAAATATGCTGCGGATAAATGGTCAGCGGGTCATTTCAGGGTCAAATATGACACCATGGTTGCGAACAGTGTGGTTCAGCCTCAGACAGGTGTTAGGTCCATTATATAACTAGCATACATGATCCCATATTTTAAACTCCAAAGCAGGCCTGATAGACAATGGCCCAGTAATTCCTCTCCCAACGCGTGAGTACGGACGGGGTACTCACATGTGCCCGGAGGAATTGCCGGTTTTCAGCATGCACAGTGCATGCGGGGAAAACCGGCATTTCCTCTCCTCTGACCCAAGGGGTTAAGAGGCTGAATGCGTGCGCGCAGGAGTCTGCGCGTGCGACTTGGATTTCCTTTATTTTATTTTTTAATAAGAGTTGCACATGTGTAAAGGCCTCCGGTTTTTACGCATTGAAAAACCACCGTTTTACAGGTAAGTGGTCTATTAATACAATTTATAAAAAAAATTTCCACAGGTTTATTATTTTTAAAGAATTTATAGTAAGGTAAGTTTAGTTTTAGCCCCGATTTATTATATAATTTTTTTTCAAATTTTAAAATTGTTTAAAATAGTTTTTTTTTTTTTTACAGTTATTTATGGTTCATTTAAGTAGTGCAATGTTTTTTTAAATTTTCTTTCAAGTTTAAGTAGTGTTTTGGGGCCAGGAGTTTTCATGAGTTTGACAGCTCTTACTGTCAAACTCATGAATGAACTTTTGCAACCTCCCATTGGTTGCCCTGTGCTCACGTGATCCCAGCCGGCTCATCGCACTAAGTACGCCGCTGGGTCACGCACGCACAGCGCGGCAGGACCTCAAACGGGCCAGTGAGAGGACATGCAATGCGGGCCACGATTCAAATGTCAGCGCGCCGGGTAAGTGCAGCTCCCGATCCTAATTTCAGGGCCAATATATACAATAATGACACAGTATTAGAATATCCGTGTTGTTGACACTGATATTGTACTAAACTCACTTCAGTTTATAGGGTGACAAGCAATGCTGCCCGTAAGCTGCGCGGATGTGCGGCCGTGCAACAATCTGTGACAGTACCGTGCAGGCCGCTCACAAGCTGTCCCATTGAAGATACTGCGCATTTCAATAAATAGGCCACACACCCACAGACATATTTAGAGGGAGCATTGGTGACAAGGTGCCAGTTGTTTAGAGAAATAAGTACATATACACACACATTATATATCTATATTTTCCCTCCCCAGTCTCTTCCCGCCCCCCCCACAACATAGTTCCCCGCTTTTCTTTCCAAATGAACTCAGAACCTGGCAAGGTCACTTTTAAGATTCAGTGCAATTCAGTTAGCTATTTTTAACTCAATCAAAATGAGTCAGTGTGCACTCAGACATTGTCGGTTTCCAGCATAGCAGTTTTCAGAACTAAAATAGAGTCTAATGGCAACCTGCCTGAACTTACTTTGAATAAGATCAAGCACACTTAGTACAAGGTTACAAGGGTCTCTACTGCATTGACAGTAAATGGAATGGATGAAGAAAAGCAAAACACAGGTCAAACAGCACACAAAAGATGATGGTTTAATAATTCACGAGTCGCAGGCTTGAATTCGAGGGGCTCATCACTTGAATCTTCCAGCCTTTAAATGTCCTATTGACATAGATGTCTGGGGAGTGATTTCCATTCTGTTCCACCAACTACAAACCAAGCTTCAGACATTTAGTAGCCGAAGTCAACCTGCCCTCATAAGATGAAAGCAGTGTAAAAATGAGTAACTATGTTAGAGGGGGAAAGAAAGGAATCTTAGAAACACATGGAAATAAGACACAAACTCTGGCTAAGATGATGTATTTGGTTTTCTTCCACAATTCTGTCTTCTCTCACTTGCAAAGGCTCCTTGCTAACATACAAATGTCCTCCTGATGTTCAAGAAACACTAGATGGGCAGCAGACTTCACCCTTCGTGTTGCATTGAACAGTCTGCGAAAGGTGATGAGACGTGAGCAGGTTTTGGAGTACGTAAAGAGCTAATAGAACAAGTCGCCCAACTGACGCAATGTCAAAGTACAGTACACGAGTCAAGTCTTCAAAACACCTGTCCAAAATCAATTCATAAAACATGTCGCCAGATAACAAACTCCCTCTTCAAAAAGGGCCAGCTCAACCCCTCTCCAGGGATACAGCCAACTTCTACTCCATCTTCCCATGGTTGAAATCAGGAACGCACCAAGTCTCCTGTGCTACTACATTGCTCAAGGTGCCAGGAGTGTCACCACACTGTGGCACCCTCCTTTCAAACTCTCTTGCAATTAACAGCTTACAACACCTCACTGAAAACATGTCCGGTATATCCCAGTCGGTACAATGACATTCCCTTACACTTCCAGCGCACAAGTGTTTGATGGAAAGATGTGGGTGCCTCGCTCACTTACTTTCTACCATGGATCGAGGTTGGATATGAACGACAAATCGTAAGTACAGGTTGAGCGCCCCGAACCCGGCAACCTCGGGACTGAGGCCGAGCCAGTTTTCGGGTTTTTCTGGACTTCGGAACGTGTTTCTGATGTCCGAAGTCTGGAAACGCCCGAGCCCAGGTTGCGATATTTCCAGACATCAGAAACACGTTCAGCGTCCGGAAATGCCTGTGCCCAGGTTGCGCTATTTCCAGTTTTTGGTAAGCCTCCCTCAGGGCGTCCGGATTCTGGAACATTTTACGGATCCCGGACCCCTGCCACCAATCATCCCGGAGTCCGGATTATTCCGGATTTGGGACGCTCAAGGGCCGAATGGCCTACTCCTGCTCCTATCTCCTATGTTTCAACCTGTACTGTAATCATAATGAAAGGAATTATAATGAAAGGAGACTTAGATTTATATACTGCCTTATTGTGCCTCAAATGTCCCAAACCACTTCACATTGAATTAGTTTGCGGTGCAGTAATTTATGTGGGGGAATTATTTTTGTGCAATGAGATAATGGTCAGTTAATCTGTTTTTGGTGGTGTTCGTTGAGGGTGGAATGTTATTCAGGACACCAGAAGAACACTCCTACTCATCTTCAAATGATGTCATGGTATCCTTTACATGGTATCTTTAACATGCATCTGGACAAGCATGACATGGATAACAGCTCACCCAAAAGATGGCATCACCATCAATGCAGCACTCCCTCAGTGCTGCACCGGAGTGTCAGCGCAGATCATGCTCAAGTCCTGAATGGGGCTTGAACCCACAACCTTCTGTCTCAGGTACCAAATTTAGCTGGTTCACAGAATCATAGAAGTTTATGGCACAGAAGGAGGCCATTCGGCCCATCGTGTCTGTGCCAGCCGAAAAAGAGCTATCCAGTCTAATCCCACTTGTCAGCAGCCTTGCAGTTTACAGCACTTCAGGTGCATATCCAAGTACTTTTTAAATGCGGTGAGGGTTTCTGCCTCTACCACCCTTTCAGGCAGTGAGTTCCAGACCCCCGCCACCCTCTGGGTGAAAAAGGTTCTCCTCAACTCCCCTCTAATCCTACTACCAATTACTTTAAATAGGTGACAGTAATGATCACTTGAGGAATCAAACTCTTGATTTCAAATGCATTCATTCAGATATGAACAGAAAAGACTCAATTTTAGTACTTACCACTCAAAATTTTAAATCAGTGTTAGATTTCTGGCAACAGTGTAGTTGTTGCTGCTTATAACAAATCTCATCTTTCCTCTACCTGCTAGTGTCTGATACAGTTTCAATTGGGGAGAGTGTGAAGTTATGAGCTCCTGCATTCCAAGTGGGTATATGCACCATACTGTGGACCTGAATCATATAGAGCAATCAGGTCCAAGTTTGATCTATGCAGAGTTAACTGATCTCAGTGCCGCTGACAGGCATTAAATCTCATCCCACTTCAAACAGGGAAGGAAAATAAAAGTCAGCCAGGGTTTATACCCTCCCTGATTAAGAGGAACAAACACACATAGATGGACAGGAACAGCCTTAGCTGTGGCAGCCACCATGGTTAACAGCCTGTCAACACCCACTGTTTAGGTTCACACACAAAGAATGCTCACTTAGAAAATGTACTGGAGACTGCTGCTATTGGTGGAGGCGTAGTTCACAAGTCAGCACCCTTAGAAGAATCGGGTAATGGTAATTTCCACCCCACCCCCCCCCTTCTCTTCCCGGTTCTTTCTGGGGTACCACACCCAAGTGGTCATTCTTTGCGTTTGAGCTTAGACAGGGAGTGTCAGATGCGCATTTGACAACAAGGGGAAGCATCACAAGACAAGCCCGATCCCGTCTTCGACAGCTTTCCACATGCAGGCATTTCTAGCAGGGCTTGCTGGATAGCAGTTAAAAGGCAGGAAGCCTGGCTGATCTCCCGTGCCTTATCCAGGGCACGGGAGCACAATTGTAGTGCCTCTACCACAACTTCAGTTGAGATCAAACAACACATGAAGGGGGAAATGCTGGAGATTACGGTACTGTGTAGAAGAGCCGTACAGAGCACTCCTAAAATTCTTTAAGGTTAAAGCCCTGTAGATGTTGTTTAACGTCACACTTTGGTGCAAGATTCAAATAAAATTGACAAGTAATTTAGATGATGGAGTCTTACCCACATGCAGGCCTCCAGCCTGACTTTGGAAATAATGGCCCATAGCGAGATCGTCGCTTCCAACTTCTCATCAGGACAGATGATTTTATCTGGGTAGGGAGGTTCCGGGAAATTCACCGAGTTACATTCATAAGCAGCCAACGTCACTGAAGCGATGTGGGGACCCTGCAAATAACACACAAGAAAGAAATAAGGTTGTGTTACTCAGGAACAGAGTTCCCATCTGTTACTTTCAGAGTTGCTATGACCTGCTAACCGTCACCAACTTTCTTCTTTTAAGCAAATGAGAAAAACAATTGCCTTTTTAGGATGGTTAGATGTTTAATCCCAGGAGGGATGCTTAAAACACAACAAATCCAGACTTCTCAGGCAAGTTTTTGATCTCAGTTGGGACATCACTAGTGTCAGGAGGAGAGAGAGTGAGAGAGAGAGAGAGAGAGAGAGAGAGAGAGAGAGAGAGAGAGAGGAGAGAGGAGGGAATAGAAAGCAACAGAGAGCACACATACCCAACCTAAGCAGCATGATAACGACAATGCGAGTGCATAAAACCCTTACACATTCACTCCTATTTTATAAAATTCTGGATCCAAGCATATAATGATCCTCAATTATATATACTTTTTTTTTAATAAATGCTCAGCGAACGAGACTATATTCATTGCCAAGTTTCCTCCTAGAGACAGCAGCATATTTTAGAAATAAGTCATCCTGCAAAATATAGGTTCTTGGTTAATTATTTTAATGCAGTGTTATAAATGAGCTGCAATACACTGGATCCCCTCTCCCCAATTTTTTTGGCAACTAGTTATACATTTTTCATAATTTAAACTGTACTTTTATTTAGTGAAGTTTTTTTTATTTTTTTAAACGTTACTTTTGGAGGAAGCTGTAAAAGAACAAAAGCAAACAAGCTTGTATTTATGTAACACCTCATTCTATCTTTAGAACGTCACAAATCAATTGATTTTTTTGAAGTTCGGTCACCATTGGGCAAACGCAGCAGCCATTTTGTGCACATGATCCACAAACAGCAAATGAATGAACGAACAACTAGAAAATGTGCTTTGGCGATATTGGCTAAAGGAGGAATGTTGGCCAGCACACTGGAAGAACACCCTGCCCTTTGAACGGTGTCATGGCATCTTTCATATCCACCTGAATAGGCAGACAGGGCCTTTGTATGCCTCATCCGAAAGATGGCACCTGTCAATGCAGCACCTCCCCAGCATTGCACTGGAGTCTCAGCCTAGGTTATGTGCTCAAGTCCTGGAATGAGGCTTGTACCCAGAACCTTTTGACTTAGGAGAGGAGTGCTGCCAACTTAGCAAAGCAGACACAATTACCGCATACTTGTGGGAATTGAAGATTTCAAATGCATTAATTTGGACAGTAACAGACAAGATTCAAAGATCTAATATTTATCATTGGAACTATTAAAAGTTAACATAGAAACATAGAAGATAGGAGCAGGAGTAGGCCATTCGACCCCTCGAGCCTGCTCCGCCATTCAATGAGATCATGGCTAATCATCCAAATTCAGTACCCTGTTCCTGCCTTCTCTCCATATCCCTTGATCCCTTTAGCCTTAAGAAATATATCCAATTCCTTCTTGAATATATTTAATGAATTGGCCTCTACTGCCTTCTGTGGTAGAGAATTCCACAGGTTCACCACTCTGGGTGAAGAAATTCCTCATCAGTCCTAAATGGCTTACCCCTTATCCTTAGACTGTGACCCCTGGTTCTGGACTCCCCAACCATCGGGAACATCCTTCCTGCATCTAGTCCGGTTAGATTTTTATAAGTTTCGATGAGATCCCCTCTCATTCTTCTAACCTCCAGTGAGTACAAGCCCAATCGACCCGATCTCTCCTCGTACGTCATTCCTGCCATCCCAGCTATCAGCCTGGTGAATCTTCACTGCACTCCTTCCATGGCAAGAACATCCTTCCTCAGATAAGGCGACCAAAACTGCACACAATACTCAAGGTGTGGTCTCACCAAGGCCCTGTACAGCTGCAGCAAGACATCCTTGCTCCTGTACTCAAACCCTCTCGCTACGAAGGCCAACATACCATTTGCCAAAAAAGTGTTTAAATCTGTGAATGCTGCCCCCATCAATGATTTCTCATCTGTGCCCGAATTTGGTATTGAACGCAATGCTGGCCTTGTAATGCACACAGTTCAAAAAGAACTACACTGGTTGTCAGCCCAAATGAGGTGCTCAAGTCTGTAGTGGTGTTTGAACCAGTAGTCTTTGTTGATGGCAAGTGCTACAAATTGAGCCAAGTTGGGAGAAGCCAACTGGTTCATGATCTGGTTGATCAAAGGAGGGGAGGGTCAACTTTCAAGAATACGCACAACCCAGCGCAGGAATTTGTCCAACTCCACTGGGATTGAAGTGGCTTTGAACAAGATCAGAGCTGATGAGAACAAAGACAAGACCCATCACCAAACACATTGCAAGCATGCCTCTCATAAGCTACTAACTATATAGCATTAAGCACTGTCATAAGACCATTGAGCGCTTTTTGGGAGCAATGTAATCCACTTTTATACTGTACTAGTGCCACCAGCTCCCAATGCACAAGTATCATGCAGCCAGTGGCACCAAAGATAAAGCTTCCAGTTTCCCTAAGGCTGACTGCAATACCATTCTTCAGAGCTTGGCTCACTATACTCACGGAGTCTCAGTCAGCACATCAGCAGCCTGACGGAATGGAATACAATGTCAAAACTTCAGGGTGAATGCCTTCATCATGAGGAGCTGGATAAATTGCTGACATTATGTCAGTACTTCGTGCGTGTGCAGTGGCTAGGCACATGTGCACAGAAATATGGGAATCCCAATCTACAGAGTTCCTATGTAGGACAGCGACTAAACTGTGCCACTCTCCCTTGACTCAGACTAAAGAGACAGAATGTAAAAGCAGCTTTGGAGAAGCTCAAAAAGAGATGGTTTGCCAAAATGAGAGAAACAACTTAACAGTCCACAATAAAAACAGTTGCCAAGATGTTCATTCACAACCAGTACCCACAAAGGGAGTCCCTTATTTTAACCATACCATCTAAGGGAGTTGGCATAATTCCATGTATCCCACTTCCCCACACACCTAGAGAAGCAGAGATTTAAAAAAGCAAGCCACCTTGTACCACTTTCATGCATCTCCTGGTGGCCAATTAGAGTGGTACTTGTACAGCCACTGAAACAGGTCACTCTTGTCCACCCCACTCAATTTGGGTACAATTTACATCAAGTGCAAGACTACTCAATTCAAAGAATTTCTCTTCTCCATCAATCCCAATTTAATTAGCTCCTGGATTTGGGATAAATTTGTTTCTAAGATGTATGAAGTATTTTTTCTTGTGCATTCCCTTTAACCAAGCATCAAAATCATCTAACAGGGAGGGCAGACATCAACACATGGTACAAGAACACTGATCAACCACATCGCCTTCCTGCTTCGAATTTTCCTTTGGACAGCTCAGCTATCTCCTCAATGCCAGGAATCCTACATTTTCCCCCTTTGGAAAAAAAATGTAACCAATATTTACATTTTAGATTTGTTAGATCATTTATTGGCAGTTTTTAAAGAGACAAACATTTTTCTCATCAAGGACAGTTTCAAAGCCCCAGACATTCGTGGCTCTTACGATTCTGTCTGGAACAAGTTTGAAGATTATACATGACAAGTTGTTTCTGTGGAAATGTAATTAAACTTCTGAACTGCAGTTTGCAAAAAGAACTATGGATCATTTATAGAACCAAAGTATGTAAAAGGGAACAGTAATACTTGTGTTACAAATCTCTCATTTCTACAAACTGTGGAAACTTACCAACAAGTGCTGTGTCAAATGTATCTATTCGAATGGTGGTCTTCTCCCTTTAGTTTCCTCACTCCCACCCACCACCCAAAATCCAAATTTCTACACTGTTAGTTTGGCTCAGTTGGGAGTACTTTTACCTCTCAGTCAGAAGACTGTGGGTTCAAGCCCCACTTCAGGACTTGAGCTCATATACTAGGCCGACACTCCATTACAGTACTGGGGGGGCATGCAGCATATTTGGATGTCTGCCCTTCAAGATGGTAAACCAAAGTCCTTGCTGCTTGTTCTAGTGCTTCAGATGGTCATTAAGGGTCCCACAACACTACCTGAAGAAAAACAATTTCCTGGTGCCCCAAGTAACATTTCACCCTTAATGAACATGACCAAAAATAGATCAACTGGGGACTGATTTCATAAAATGCCTGCCTTGCTTGTCTACAAAGCTTTTACTTGAAGAGTTAAATATGAGAAACTTAGTTACATAAGAGTCTACAGCACAGAAATAGGCCATTCGGCCCAACATGTCCATGCCGGCATTTATGCGCCACACGAGCCTCCTCCCACCCTTCATCTAACCGTAGCAGCATATCCTATTCCTTTCTCCCTCATGTGTTTATCTAGCTTCCCCTTAAATGCATCTATGCTATTTGCCTCAACTACTCCTTGTGGTAGCAAGTTCCACATCCTTACCACTCTTTGGGTAAAGAAGTTTACCCTGAATGCCCTAATGGATTTATTAGTGACTAGTGGTCATAAATCTAAGATAGTTTTGGACTCGCCATAAGTGGAAACATTTTCTCTACGTCTACCTCATCAAACTCTTTCATTATCTTAAAGACCTCGATCAGGTCACCCCTCAGCCTTTTCTTTTCTAGAGCCCCAGCCTGCTTGGCCTTTTCTGATAAGTATACCCTCTCCGTTCGGGTATCATCCTTGTGAACCCTTTTTTTTTTGCACCTTCCCAAATACCTCTACATCCTTTTTATAACTTGGAGAGCAGAACTGTTCACAGTGCTCCAAAGTGAGGTCTAACCAAGGTTCTATACAAGTTCAGCATGACTTTGGTTTCTTCACTCCTAACCCTCTAGAAAAAGCCCTAGTGCTTGGTTTGCTAAATGGCCTTATTTTCCTGCATCACTACTTTTAGGGATTTGTGTATTTGTACCCCTAGATCCCTTGGCTCCTCTACCCCATTTATCCAAGCAGTATGTGGCCTCATTCTTCCTACCAAAATGCACCACCTCACACTTATCTATACTGAAATTCATTCATGCCCATTCTACGAGTTTACTAATGTCTTCCTGTATTTTGCCATGCTTTGATGACAATATAAAAAAGTTTCTTTCTCTCTCCTCTTCCAGGGCTTCCATCTACTTTTGCACACCCAAGGTCACATTTACTCCACTCAACAGAATAGATTGGACAGAACAGAAATGCAGGACTTCAAACCTCAGTGAAAATCATTCACAGCTTAAGAATTTGAAACACTGGACCCAAATTATAATAAATTACACCCAATGTTTTTAGGATAGCACATTATTAGTAGATTCCCCTGAAGTAAAATTTTCACAGTATCAGAGGCAGTTCTTACAAGGCTTAAAGTAGCCCATTGTTAAATACATCAAAACTCCATGAGCCTGAACCCAAGGCTATCAGCACCTCCGACCCCATGATCATTCCTTCAGAGGATCAAAGTGAAAACAGTCAGCCACCACATTCAATTGTTATAAAATTGGCTCAAGAGCCCACTAATCCCCGGGTATAAATGAAGTACACGCAAGAGGCAGCCGACTCTAATTTAGAACAGATGGATAATCATATTTCTCTTATATTTGCACTGTGGAAATGGTTAGATACACCAAAAACAGACATTATAAACAAAATAGGCCACATGTTTTGTGGTTTACCATCAAGTCATTGGCAGGAGCTTAACTTTGCTCACAACACAGTATTCTGGGTTTAAGTACTTAGCTATTTTGCAGTTTGACAGAAATTGTATCACTATATTTTTCATTTCTTTAAAAACAATTCTTTCAACATCTGGATTTCTTCTTTTAATCTGGGATAGAGTGGGGGGGTAGGAGAAAAAAGACAAAATGTACTCAGAGGATCCAATTTCACCAAAAAGGATGATGTGCATGGAAAAGCCACATGATCCAATAAGATTTATTCCATTGTTTATGAACCTCAATGATTAAGCAATCCAAGGGCTTTGGGTCCATAAGTTAGAATGAAATGGATGTGCTGCAATTATTATGTTGTTTTATCTTGGCTTCTCTCCTGCCTCCACCCCCGCCCCCCCGGAACCATCAATGGGAGTCATGATAGTTGTTTTTTTCCATTTCTCAATCCTCGTGATGGGGATGTTGCCATCCCCGATTCCCCTAATAAAAACCTAGTATTTATATAGCACCCAAGGCGCTTCACAGGAGCATTAAAAGACAAAAAATTTGACACCGAGCCACATAAGGAGAAATTAGGGCAGGTGACCAAAAGCTTGGTCAAAGGCGTAGGTTTTAAGGAGCGTCTTAAAAGGAGGAAAGAGAGCTAGAGAGGCGGAGAGGTTTAGGGAGGGAATTCCAGAGCTTAGGGCCTAGGCAACAGGAGGCACGGCCACCAATGATTGAGCAATTATAATCAGGGATGCTCAAGCGGGCAGAATTAGAGGAGCGCAGATATCTCAGGGGGGGTGTGGCGCTGAAGGAGGTTACAGAGATAGGGAGGGGCGAGGCCATGGAGGGATTTGAAAACAAGGATGAGAATTTTGAAATCGAGGCGTTGCTCATCGGGGAGCCAAGGTAGGTCAGCGAGCACAGGGGTGATGGGTGAATGGGACTTGGCACAAGTTAGGACACGGGCAGCCAAGTTTTGGTTGACTTCAAATTTACTTATTTTATCTCTTTCCTAAAAAGCTACAATTGCTCTTCTTCCTCCTTGGTCCACCTTTCTGAAGGGTGAGGGGGCTCCTCTTGGGGTATGGGTAGCCTTTTTATTCAAACTTTTGAGTTTTAGCATCTGTAAAAAATCCAACTTTGGTTGCAATGAGATTGGGCAAGCATGGGATTGTGCTAAAGACCATCATGCAGAATTTTGCAGGCTTTTCTAGAACACAGCTTTGGACCCCAGCAACATGGAAGCTTTGCCATTTCCGGAAAAAAAATTATTTTTACATAGGCAGCCACAACCTTTGCTGGACAAAACTGATCCTTATCTGAACACATCACATTCCTCATCGGAAACTTCATTAAACATTTTACAACATGGTGGGAACATGTCTTTGAATTGGCAGGACATGCAAGACAACAAAAGCAGTTCTCAAGAAAGAGAAGAGAAAAATCTTTCAGCTGCCATCTCAATTTACAAATCTTACAAAAGACAAAAGGCCTGTAACTTGTTCTTCTGCAATGAGTCGCAGGCCCCTCTTCCCACATACTGTGACTCATTCCGTACTTATTCCTGTGGTCAGCAAACCTCTACAGCTGCAGAGAGCAGCACCCACCCCACCTACTGAGAACAGGAAGATTAATCCAACTAGCGATAAAGTACCGACCACAACTAAACTACAGACTAAATCTGAACAGAGCATCTCAATCATGGGTCAGAAACCAGTCAAAACTTTCATCTCCATTTTATTGTAATGATGTACAAGAGATTTTTTTTTTTTTTTTAATGAAAATGTCAGTGAAGCATTCAAATAAGTATCTAGACAACAGTCATAACAAGGTATGCATCTGGGTTTCATGATGTAGGCGATACAAGTGGGATCATAAGCGGCTGTTGAACATTAAAAAGTTACACATTTGCATTAAATTCATTTTTTCCCCTCAAAAATCTAAACTCCACTTTTTAAAAAGCATTTCTTTTAGAGAACTAAGAGGTGCAGTGGATTTGACCTGGGTTCAAATACAATTCAGAGTGATGGAAGAAAAGTCTTCTATGTGCTGGCTGTAATGGTCTTAAGTCAGGGGTGTCCATGGTTTTAGTCTTTGTGGGTCAGTGAGCATCATGGAGCCACATGGACCATGTATATAATGTTTAAATCCATGCTCCCATTACTCTGCATACACCTCAAACTACTGGTACTAATAGATCTTGGTGGGCTGACTTGTTGGCTCCAACCCAAAGAGTTAAATGCGTGGCTCAAAGACTGGTGTGGGAGAAATGGGTTTTGCTTCTTGGGACACTGGCACCAGTACTGGGACAGGAGAGAGCTGTTCTGTTGGGACGGACTTCACTTGGCCAGTGCTGGGACTAGAATCCTGGCGAATCAAATAACTAGGGCTGTAGAGAGGGCTTTAAACTAATTAGTGGGGGGGGGGGGGCGGGAGGTTTCAAGAGAGCGAAAAATAAAAATGTCAGCGGAGAAGGCAATAGAGCAAGGTAGCAGTGGGGGAATTAAAAACCAGAGAGTGTCAGGAAGGGACAGAATGTATAAAGATAAAGGTAGAGTAGTAAAAGGGGTAAAAGCAGGAATAAAATGGGCACAAAACAGATTTAAAAGTTCTTTATCTGAATGCACACAGCATTCGTAACAAAATAGACGAGTTAACGGTACAAATAACTACACATGGGTATGATCCGGTGGCCATTACGGAAACATGGCTGCAAGGTGACCATGACTGGGAACTAAACATCCAGGGGTATTTGACAATTAGGAAGGGCAGACAGGAAGGAAAGGGAGGTGGGGTGGCTATGTTAATAAAGGATGGAATCACTGCAATAGTGAGAAATGATATTGGGTCAAAGGATCAGGATAGTGAAACAGTTTGGGTGGAGAGGAGGAATAATAAGGGGAAAAAGTCACTAGTGGGCGTAGTCTATAGGCCTCCTAACAGTTGCAACTCTGTTGGTCGGAGTATAAATCAGGAAATAGTTGGGGCTTGTAATAAGGGAACAGCTATAATCATGGGGGATTTTAACTTTCATATTGACTGGACAAATCAAATTGGGCAGGGCAGCCTTGAGGAAGAGTTCAGAGAGCATTAGGGACGGGTTCCTTGAGCAGTATGTAACTTGAACCAACCAGGGAGCGGGCAATCTTAGATCTGGTCCTGTGTAATGAGACAGGATTAATAAAAAAATGTCCTAGTAAAGGATCCCCTTGGAATGAGTGGCCATAACATGGTTGAATTCCGAATTCAGTTGGAGGGTGAGA
Organism: Somniosus microcephalus; assembly: GCF_052327205.1. Classification (NCBI taxonomy): domain Eukaryota; kingdom Metazoa; phylum Chordata; class Chondrichthyes; order Squaliformes; family Somniosidae; genus Somniosus; species Somniosus microcephalus. The sequence goes on from NC_141008.1 coordinate 51,828,089, forward strand.
GTTGGATCTCAAACCAGCGTACTAAGCTTAAATAAAGGAGACTATGAAGCTATGAGAGCAGAGTTGACTAAAGTGGACTTAGAAAATAGATTAAAGTGTAAGATGGTACATGAGCAGTGGTGTACATTCAAGGAGATATTTCACAACTTAAGAAAAATATATTCCAGTGAGGAAAAAGGGGCGTAAAAGAAAAGACAGCCATCCGTGGCTAAGTAAAGTAATAAAGGCTAGTATCCGACTGAAAACAAGGGCATATAAAGTAGCCAAATCTAGTGGGAGGATAGAAGATTGGGAAGCATTTAAAAGCCAGCAAAGAATAACTAAAAGATTAATTAAGAAAGGGAAGATAGATTATGTAAGTAAACTAGCAAACAATATAAAAACAGATAGCAAGCGTTTCTACAGTTATAAGAAAAAGGGTGGCTAAATTGAATGTTGGTCCCTTAGAGGACGAGACCGGGAAATTAGTGGTGGGGAACATGGAGATGGCAAAAACGCTGAACAAATATTTTGTATCAGTCTTTACAGTAGAGGACACACAAAATATCCCAACACTGGACAAACAGGGGGCTATGGGGGGGGGGGGGTGGGAAGGAGCTAAACGATTAAAATCACTAAGGAGGTGGTACTCGGTAAGATAATGGGACTAAAGGCGGATAAATCCCCTGGACCTGATGGCTTACATCCTAGGGTCTTGAGAGAAGTAGCGGTAGGGATTGTGGATGCATTGGTGGTAATTTTCCAAAACTCCCTGGATTCAGGAAAGGTCCCAGCAGATTGGAAAACTGCTAATGTAATGCCCTTATTTAAAAAGGGAGGCAGACAAAAGGCTGGAAACTATAGACCAGTTAGCCTAACATCTGTGGTTGGTAAAATGTTGGGAGTCCATTATTAAGGAAGCAGTAACAGGACATTTGGATAAGCATAATTTAATCGGCCAGAGTCAGCATGGTTTTACGAAGGGGAAGTCATGTTTGACAAATTTGCTCGAATTCTTTGAGGACGTAACAAACAAACAGAGTGGATAAAGGGGAACCAGTGGCTGTGGTGTATTTGGACTTCCAAAAGGCATTTGACAAGGTGCCACACAAAAGATTACTGCACAAGATTAAAAAAATCACAGGATTGGGGGCAATATACTGGCATGGGTGGAAGATTGGCTATCTAACAGAAAACAGAGAG